>NC_059998.1:6954166-8345000 GCF_912999745.1 Papilio machaon
TACAGTTTCTCGTTTCAGGCATTCGTAACACGTTTTTTCAACTAGGCATAACATTTTTTTATTTTAAGTTACAATTCAACGAAAAATCTGTACAGTCCGTTTTTTGAGTTGTTTGGAACGTTTAGAAATCGCTTTCGGGCGCCAGATCGAACCTTGGTGGGAAGGTGCCGAAACCTTCGAAGGCGGGGCGCGTACGTTGGGGCTGGAATTAAAGACAACTATTAGTACACATCACTTAAACTACCTCCAAGACATGCAGGGCACATGCCGCGTGCTTTAGGAACAATTTGATATCAATAAAGGGAGGAACATAAACTCGTTACTCGATTTTCCCATCAAGAATCATATTAAATGGGTCAAATATTTGCAAGAGAAAACAAAACTATGAGGATCTATGGCACCAAAGGTGTCTATAAAGATATTGTAACCACAAATGAGAAAACATGATCTTTTAAACTAAGCTTTTTATTCTAAGCTCTTTTATCTAATTCAAACCAGTTTTATCTAGATGAGATCAGTTTTTCTCTTGTAGCAATAAAGTTTCGGGAGTGGCACTGTCTAAGGTGCTATAAGGTTGAACCACTCTGTTCACTTACTTATACTCCTGTGGTGATCTAGGGGCGCCCTTTAACGGACGCCTGAATAAGAGATGTTTTATTTAGCAATTTAGAACTATAAAGTAAAAACACAATACAATTGTATTCGTATTTCAGTCAAAATTCTTATTCAGATAATGTTCTAAAAGGTCATATGTAATAATTAATGTACGAAATATTTAAAAGCGACACTCACCGCCGGGCTGACTCCTCTCGCGGTGGATCCTGCACGTCCCTTGCCACGGAATTTGCTGATGGCCTGTTCAGCGAGGTCTGCCCTTTCCTCAGCCTCCTCCAACTCTTGCTGAGCCTTACGGAACTTAGCCAAGTTGAGGGCGGCGATTTCTTCTGCTTCTTCGATTTGCCTCTTGTAGGTCTTGATCTTCTGCTGCAGTTTGTCGACGAGGTCCTGCATGCGCTCGTGGTTCTTGCGGTCCTCCTCGGCCTGGAAGCTGAGCTCCTTGATACGCCTCTCGCTCTTGCGCAAGTTCTTCTGTGCGTCGGCGTGTCTCCTCTGTTCACCATCGAGTTCGTTCTCGAGTTCCCTAACTCTTTGTTCGAGTTTCTGGATGGCTTTTTTGCCTCCCTTGAGTGCGTTAGCCTCGGCCTCGTCCAACCTGACTTGAAGCTCCTTGATCTGTTGTTCGAGAGCCTTGCGGAGTTTCTCCTGGGTCTGAGCGTGTTCCTGTTCAGCGCGAAGTTCATCGGCGAGCCTGGCGGCGTCGACCATAGCCTTCTTAGCCTTCTCCTCGGAGTTCTTAGCCTCGTTGAGGAGCTCATCCAGATCGGAGTGGAGGGTCTGCAATTCGGACTCGAGTTTCCTCTTGGCCGCAGACAGCGACGCGCTTTGTGCAGACAACTCATTGAGCTGTTCGTGGGCGTCACCCAACTCTTGTTCTGCCTGGCGACGGGCACGGTCAGCCTGTTCCAGGAGAGTTCTAGACTCTTCGAGTTCGTTCTGGAGAGCGTTAGCGCGGCGTTCCGAGATGCCGAGCTGTTCACGGGCGTCATCGCGAGCGCGCTGTTCCTCCTCGAGGGCGGTCTGCAAGTCCTTGATCTGTTGCTGGTAGCGCTTGATGTTCTTTTGTGCTTCAGCGTTAGCCTTGTTAGCGTGGTCAAGAGCAATTTCGAGCTCGTTGATGTCAGCCTCGAGCTTCTTCTTCATGCGCAGGGCCTCAGCCTTACCCTTAGCCTCGGCCTCAAGGGAAGCTTGCATGGAGTCGAGAGCACGTTGGTGGTTCTTGCGTGTGTTTTCGAATTCCTCTTCCTTCTCTTGGATCCTTCTGTCGATTTCTTGTCTGACTTGAGAGAGCTCGAGCTGAGCGCGGAGAACCTTGTTCTCTTCCTGTTCAAGAGCGGCCTCGGCCTCCTCAAGAGCTGCCTGGAGTTCGTCCTTCTCGGCCTCCAAGCGCTTCCTGGCCTTCTCGATTTCGTGAATGTTGCGTCCACCTTCGCCGATTTGGTCGAGCAAGTCCTTGACTTCGTCAGCGAGGTTCTTGTTCTCACGGCGGACAGCCTCAAGCTGCTCTTGGCCTTCTTCGTAGGCACCCTTGAGGCGGAACAGTTCAGTAGAGTAGTTGCGGCATTCTTTCTGGCTGGCGTCGAGTTCAGCGGCGAGGTCATCGACCTTAAGCTTCCATTCTCCGATGATCTTGTCGAAGGCCTTCTGTTTCTTCTCAGCAGCGTTGGCAATAGCGGTGGCACGGTCAACCTCGAGTTGCAAGTCCTCGACTTCGGTGGCAAGGCGCTGTTTGGTCTTTTCGAGGGCAACGACCTTCTGGTTGAGGGACTCGATGGTCTCCTCGGCCTCGGCAAGGCGGGCCTGGAGCTTGCGCTTGGCCTCCTCGAGCTCTTCGGAGCGGGCAACACCCTCGGACTCGTACTTGGAACGCCACAGTTGGGCCTCGGCGTTAGCCTTGGAAAGCTGTCTCTGCAGATCAGCCTTGCCTTCAGCTTCCTCCTCAACCTGTTCACGAATGTTGTCGAGGTCGTGCTCCAAGTTACGGAACTTGCCAAGAAGAGTAGCGCGTTCCTGTTCAAAAAAAAAAATTGGTTATTTATAAGCTAACACTGTATTTATCGAAATTTTCAATAAAATGTAGCAAATTTACATACCCTGGCTTCTTCGTCAGCAAGCCTCTTGGTATCTTCGAGCTGTGTGGTAAGCGACACCTTGATCTTGGACAGCTGCGACACCTGCGACTCAGCCTCCTCCAGCTGGCGGAGCAGGTCGGAGTTCTCGATGGACAGTTTCTTCTTGGCGGCATCCAGGTCATTAAGGGTGCGGTTAGCCTCATCAGCCTTGTTCTGCACTTCGTTGAGGTTGTGTTGCAGTTGCTTGACAATCTTCTCTTGGGCAGCCTAACAGAAACGATTATTTAGTAATGAGAAATTACGGTAGGATTGGTTTTTAATTGTGTCAATACAAACCTATAATATGATTTCTAACATGTATGAACTTGTTAAATTTTTACCTTGCTTTATTTTCCAGAATATGTTAGTTATTTTTATTGGTGTCGTCTAAAATAGTATACGTATTTTGATTTTGTTATACTGTTATACTGTTTATGTTACATTTTAATTAAAATATATCATGCAAAACATTAAAATTAAAAAATTAAAACTTCATATTTTTTTCGAATATATTATGGTTAATTCAAAACACACCTTATATCAGCGGTTCTAGCTTTCGTGCATGTTTTCTCAATGGAAAATTGGTTAAGAGTTAATAATGGGTCAATGTTATTCGTATCGTATTATAATGCAAGTGTTTACACGTGTGCTGTTTGTTCTATATTTAGTTCTTCGAAATATTTTTGTAAAAGCTGCGAAGCGATATCCAACTGGTGATGCCAACAATTCTTTTATTTTTATTTTGTACCTTTTCGTTGGACAAGTGGTCGAGACCGGCACGAAGGTCATTGACTTCGCTAAAGTATTGAGAGCGCTCTTTCTCAGCCCTGAATGGTTGGAATATAACAAAAATAAATAAATAAATAATAGTTCTATGATGTCGATTGCGGGCCTAACAGTGAGACATAATGAAATTGTCAGATTTGTCATTGTGTGGCTCTGTTTCCATGTTTCCATTAAAGGACCATGACACCATGCAAGGATCAACCCAGGCGGCATCCATGCCATTGTGGGTGACATGTTACCTTCTCCCTTGCGACTTGGTCAATGGCCGCCCTTGTGTTGTTAAGCTCGTTGTAGCACGAGGCACGGTCATGTTCAGCCCTGAATTTTAATTGAATTTAAATTCCACTATAATTTTTTTTTGTAACTGCTAAACACGGAGGCAAACAATTGGCTCCACTGCCATATCTTCGTCTGAATATACTTTCGAAGTATACTTTGTATACTGTATACTGTAGTATAACTCCTGTAAGGAAATTAGATAAGTCGCCTGTTGCGTACCTTAGGCGAGAAAAACAAAGTCATTCTGTTCCAGCACTAGAACTTTTGCTAAGATCGAAAACCGATTGGGTTACACATTTTAAATATTCAGTCACAAATTTTATAATGCAACAAGACCCTGTAAGGAAAAATCTTTTTAATATGTATAGATTAATACGTACTTAGCCTTGAGCTTGTTGAGCTGGTCGAGCTGCTCGCCCATCTCGGCAACAGCATCGTTGTGCTTCTTGCGAAGGTTGGCGAGCGTCGACTCGTGCTGGATGTTAGCCTCCTCGAGGTCGCGGCGCAGCTTGCTGAGCTCGGCCTCGCGCTTCTTGTTGAGCTCGATCTGAGCGGAGGTGGCGCCACCGGCTTCCTCCAGGCGCTCGCCCAATTCCTCAAGCTCACGAGCAAGGTCGGCGCGCTGCTTCTCAGCCTTAGCACGTGCCTGGCGCTCGGATTCCACTTCCTCTTCCAACTCCTCGATGCGGGCCTGCAGTTCCTTGATTTGTTTCTGGAGCTTGCTGACCAACGACTGCTCGTCCTCGAGCTTGGCGGTGAGCGACGAGATTTCTTTGTCCTTGCGCTGGATGGTCTGCTCGAGCTCCTTCTTGTTGCGCTCGAGGTCGGTAACTGCCTCCTGGGTGAGCTTGAGGTCTCCCTCCACCTTCCTCCTCTGCTTCTCGACGTCGGCGCGCAGTTTCTTCTCGCGCTCCAGAGAGTCCTCGAGCTCGTCGAGAGTCTGTTCGAGCTTTTGCTTGACCTTGTTGAGGTGGTTAACCTTATCTTCGGCGGCCTGGAGTTCCTCGGCGGTCTTCTGGTTCGATTCGCCTTGCATTTTCTTCTCCTTGTTCAACTTGTTGATGAGCTCATCCTGGTGGGCGATCTCATCGTTCAAGTTGCGGATCTGGTGGTCCTTGGTGGCCTTGTCTTGTTCAGACTTCTGGACGGACAACTCGAGGTCTTCGATGTCCTTCTTGAGGCCGGAAACCTCCTGCTCCAACTTCTTCTTAGCCTGGAAGAGCTGGTTGCGGGCATCCTCTTCCTGAGTGAGGCGGTCTTGGGTGTCCTAAATAAAGAATTATTGCTACAAAATTTGCTTTACGATTATATTAAATACTACCACACATCCGCTAACAGTGTCTGTGCTGTGTCTATCGTTACAATAGAGAAGTAATAAAAGTTGCAATAAAGTGCGCATGTGGGCGTGAGACGCACTGAAAATGTTTCGAACTACTTTTCGTATAAACAGTTTATGTTTATTTAACGAACCGCCATAACCTAAACACAGGTTTGGCCGATTCGCAAGCAGTTTCTTCTGAACAAATTTCGATATCAACAACGAACTCTTTTTAGAATATGAATAAGTTTATATAAAATTTATTTACCTACTATTTAAATTGACAAAAAGATCAATTGAGTTAAATCCATTCTGGATTGTCAAAATAGTGAAAATATTCTTATTTCAAAATATCTTATTGAAATATGTTTATTATAGAAAAACTAATAATAAAATACTTCGAGGATGAATACAAAAATGTAATATTCTTATGGCACTACTTACCCTAAGTTGGTTCTCGAGGTCGTTCTTCTGAGCCTGGAGCTTGTTGGCGCGCTCCTGGGTCTCGGAGAGGGAGCCCTTCTCTCCCTCAAGGGTGGCGAGCAGGGCGGTTTTCTCTTCAAGCAGCTTGGCGTTGAGAGCTTCGACCTCCTTGCGGAGCTTCTCTTCCTTCTCGAAAGCCTCCTGGGCCTTCTGGGCCTTCTCCTCCAATTTCTGTAAACGATCCCCACTTTTATCCACTCCGTCCCATACCGACACGTGATTTTCGGCCATCGTTTTTTAATTGATCACACCATGAACTAAAACTAGGAATGTAATTCGGTTCGTTCGTTGGGTAAGGAAGGGTGGTGCGCGCGCCGCCGACCGATCCGCTACTGAGCCAAGCTGGAGATTTCCAGCGGGCGGGATTATCGCCCCCGCACGTTATACATCGAGTGTGGAAAAAGCGCGCGCCAGCGAGTGGGGGGCGGAATCCAGAAATGGATACGGCAGGTGTTGCGGTGTCACGTAACCGCCAGGTGGGCGCGGTCGAATCTATTTGCGTTTTCCTGATTCACGCGTGCTAAAAGTGTTGGAATTTATTGGGTCACAGTATATAATGATAAATCACAGGACGAGGTACTCACCGCGATCTCATCCTCGATGCGGGTGACGTTGAGGAGAGGCTTGACCCTCTGCCACAACTTCCACCAGGGCCAGGTGCGAAGCTGCAAGTACTTGCGCAAGTTGCGTTGTACCACTTGGAGGGCCAACCTAATAAATATCCAAGTATTTCAGTATACATTCAAACACAGAAATACAAAGTGGAATGGGTATGCCGATTTTAACCAATTTTACCTTTGTTCCTGGAGCTTCTTGTACTCTTTGCGAGACAAGTAACCACGAATGTACGCCTGCATCCAGGACACAATCTTGGACAACCTGTCGTCACGCAACTCTTCCATCTGACCCAGAACACCAGCGCGGAAGAACACCTGCTCAGCCATATTAAGTGTTAAAGTAATGCACAGTGCGCGTAGAAGATGTAAAAAATATATGATTTTTATAGTAAAAAAACATATTTTATATATACAAAATAGATTAAATACTACATGTGTTAATTTTGAAAACATAATGTTATTTTAATATACATGAGGAAGGTGTAAAGACAGGGTGGAACTACAGACATTTAGTGCATATGAAAAGTTGTGTTGTTTACATGCATTTTACTTTTTTTTAAGCACGGTATTCTACCTTGGTCTTTCCGAGCCTGAAAGACTCCGAATCCAAGCCGGTGTGTTCGAGAATTTTCTGTGTGGCTTTCTCGGGTGTAATTGGCTCTTTGAGGAGGTTCGGGCACAGAATTTTGTATCTGCGTTTAAGGAGCACACATAATGTAAAAACAAATAGGTACATGATATAACACTAGGTAACCAAACGAGCCTGTGTAACGTGGGCTCTAAAAGGAAAGCGAACTTGGTTTTCTAAGGTTTTAGGATCATTGTGACACTGTCAACTTGTGCCCCAAATGGTATGGGTAAGGATATTGCGATCGATCAGGTGTTCTCAAACCGATGATGTCAAACCGCTAAACTACAAAAACCGACTGTAGACATGCCTTGGTGTGACCGAGACGGTAGGACTCGGGGTCCAAGCCCGTCGCGTCCAGGATCACTTGAGCGATTTTCTTAGGATCGGTCTCCTTGTCTGCAGCTTGAGGAGCCAGGATCTTGTAGCTACATTGTCAAAATATACACGCACTCGATAAGCTAATGTCATACAAAATTCATACAGCTTAAATACTTGTCGTAGCTTTTTGGTGTCGAAGGATAAAAAACAACAGCATGACTCACATTGTCATGTTTTATGGTTGTATCAGTATCTGCTAATATATACCTTTTTGTGGGATTTAATATCTAAGGAAGACAAAATACTCAAGTCCTAATTTCCAAAAGGTACCATAGGTATGTAGAAGAAAATTCAAACTGTGTAAACTAGTCATTACACTCTATTTTTTAGAGTTTCGTGCTATGCGTCTTAACATGCTAAGTCAACACTACCATACATAGTGTAATCCTTTAACTATCTTGCCTTTGTATGACCAATACGATAACTCTCAGGGTCGAGTTCGATAGACTCCAGACACTTCTTTGCTGCTATTTTAGGATCACTTTCGGCAGCCATGATGGCGGGAGCAAGAATCATGTAACTGTTTATAATAATATGTTATTATTTTAAAAGTGGTGGGTAGGTGCGCTTGCTAATAAAAGTCGATTGCTCATCGCGATCACCAGGTGTGGATCCTAAGACAGAGTTTACACGATGAAACAATTTTAGAAACGGTTGCTCACCGTCGCGTTGTGCACATATTGTAATGACGTCAGAAGTCAGCTGCAATACCAGAATAAAACAGTTTCTATAAGAAACTTCGAGAGCTGAAAGAATTTAGTTTACAACAGCTAACAGTGTTGACGCCACTTATCGAAATAAATATGATCCTTGAATTCAAAAATATCGTGATATATTTAATAGTCCGACGGATCATAAATATTTTTCGGTTGAGAGTTACGCTGGAAATAAATTTTATTGGTTTGTTTATGAAATCAAAATCTTACCGGAGCTTGAAGTCAGGGTAGACCATCCTGTTGGGGAAACCTTTACGGCAAATACGGATGCCTTCAAGCACACCGTTACAGGTGAGCTGGTGCATCACAAGGTGGGAGTCGATGAGACCTGGATAACGATGAGATCGAGGTCAATGATATCGCGCGCTTTTTTAAACATTATCTCGTGAAAAGATCATATACATTCCGCGACTAATTTCAATTATTAACATCAAAGAATCTGGGACTTTTAGATAAACATCTTCATAATTAATTCTTTTAAAATGATGACATATTTAAACAACTTTTCATATATTTTAAAACAATTTTTTTCTCTATATTATTTTTGGACAGCATAGCTGAATCATACAGTTTAAAATTTGCGATGCGTCATTATCTAAACTTTTCGCAGTAAATTTAAAACGTTTCCTGTATGTGTGAAATGATTTCAGATTTCTTTTTCAGTTTTCAGAATAACATTTTAGCTATAATTTAAAGGTGTTACTTTACTGAAAGTATAAGCAGTTACTAAAAGAATATTGTATACTCACCAGCCTGTTTCAATTCGTTGGGAATGATACAACGCACGAAGTGAGGCTGTGTCGACCTCAGCGTTGTCATCAAGTTGTTAAGTTGTTCCTATAAGAGTTACATAGTTATAATATTTGTCTGCAGCATTTTTTTTAGTGAAAAGCAATATGATTTTTAAGATCAAGGTATTGAAGTACAAATAATTTTATTATTGCCAGTTTTATATAGCAATAATATATTGGACATAAAAAGCAAATGAGCCATGAGGTGAAAACATAAAGTAATTTATGGTAAAATGAACGAAGAACATGGTTAGATCACGCAAAACACAAAAAAATTACACGATCACACACACAAATAGCTCGAGTTTTAATCGGCGGTAAGTACGTAAAATTAAGACCAGTAAATGATTTCTAAAGTTGTAAAACATTTTCTGGTTTTATATTCTTTAGAATTATAAACCAGATCGACACAACTGTTTTTAAGCGTGTCGAGTTCAAATGATAATGACTTTAATTGAATATTAAACATTTAATAAATGAATTTTCGGAGGTGTCATCGCCTCGTTGATTTGAAAATGATGTTTCAAGTATTTCACTTCTTTGTCCTGAATAGAGAAAACTTACAGTATGCAAAATGGATGCATTACTACAACCAAGTAGTAGTAGTCTACATCATTAGCATGATTTAAAACAAAATCCAGCTAAGGAAAACCATAAAGACATAAGTACCCTGTATGCGGAGGAGACAGTAGCGAAACCACCGCCCTTCTTACCGCGACCGCCTATGGATGTACATTTACAAGCAAAGATTAGTAAAAACGGACGGACACAAGAACGTCACAGGGACTACTACATTTGACAATAAGACTCGTAGACAATACACCGGCGGGACACTCGGCAACATGAGCTGTGCTGTAAAACATACATTGACGTGGACAAGTGATTAATGTGAAAGCATAGAGGGCTGGCTTCTGATTGCAATCGTATGGACGATGTAAAGCATTTGAAACCAGCCCTAAGCGTGTTGTAGACGAAGACAATAAAGCTACATAGAAGAAATTGAAGCAAATCTCGAAAGTGAGATTTTTGTTTACCCTGTAGAGTGATGAGACAGTCTGGAAGGCAGAACCCTTGGCGCGCTTGCCTCCAGCGCCTAATGTATTTAAAAAAGAATTCAGTAACATGATAAAGTATTGTAATGACATCATCATTGTGTTTGACATGTTTTGATGAAGATCGTCTTACTGTAGTACATTGTAAGTTCGATCAAGTGTATTGATGACGATGTTCATGTTCATAGAATAAATGAAATATTAGTGCAATAATGAAATGATTTTAAAATCTATTGTATGTTCACAGAAGTGTTTTACAGCTCACGTACCCATTCCTTCAGCATTCAACTTGAGTGGTTCTTATAATAATAGTATAAAAATATTCCTGGTAATGCTTGAAAAATAATATAAATCAAATGATAATAAATAAGATAAATATCAAACATTGAAATTCATACGTACCCTTGCCACCACCTCCAGCACTGGCATCACCAGACTGGCCAGGATGGTCAGCGAAGATCTCAACCAACAATTTGTTGGCGCCCTTCTTGAACTGGTCGACGACGGTGTCGTTAAGAGGGTCCTTGTTCTTCTCAAGCCAGCCAGTGATGTTGTAGCCGACCTATTTCAACAAACAAAACTAAGTAAATATTTATTTTCTCGAAGAATTCCAAAGAAACGCCAGAACCAGATCAGATGAAATTTGATAGACATTATGTGAATCCGTAGTTACTAGAATACTTGCCTCATTTCGTTGCAAAATAATATTTGGAAAATCTCAATATCGTTATTACTTGATTAAGACCTTGATTTCAATAGAACCTGTAGAGATACTTACATTTCCGGCATAATGGCCGATGGCGAAGTGGGCGGCCTGGCAACCAGGCTTGGGGGGTTTAGGCTTCAGGTAGGGAGCGGATTTGCCCAAGTGGTTGTTGTTCAACTTCTCAACGAAGGTCTGGTCAGTAGCTTTAGGGAACATAGACTCTTCCTCAAGAATGGAGAGGATACCCATAGGCTGAAAACGTACGAACTTGTTAGATGATGAACTCTATTTCCGATTTTGTCTGATTTGTATTGTGTATAATAATTTTGCAAGAAATTCAACTTGAATGTGTAATAAAATATGTACTTAATATTATATTTTTTTTAATTCTAATGTGATTCTTTCGTTTCAATTTTGAATATATTCGGTTTAGATCTTAATAATTTAAATTGAAATGTGTGTCTTAATACTAAAAGTGTTATGCGTTAAAATAAAAAGCAACATGCAAATAGAAGAAAATTGTGCTTGTGTTGTGCCATCAAATATTATAATCATTTTTAAACTGTTATCAAAATAACTAAATAATTTGTGCTCTTGCAAAAAAATTACGTGACATTTTAAATGATTTGCAATCATTATGAGAAAAGCCGGTAATCTACAAAAAAGGCACTTTTGCAATTTTATGAGGGAAAAATTATTATTATCATTCTTCGGATGTTACTTGAGTATTGCTTGTGTACTTTACTAATTTCTGTGTAGAAAACTATGGTTATATTGTAACTTTAAATACTATATAAGAAATTATATCTAACGTATGTAAGTCATTAGATTTGTAAAATATTTTTTATTGCAATTTACCGCGTGCAAGGCATCTAAAGCAAGAATATTTTTATTCTCTATCGTGTCTGCGAGGTTTACTTTTCTATTTTTGCCCGAAGCTTCCTGTACTCTTGCCCAGCTTCTAATATTATATCAAAAGTTTCTGATACCTTTTCTATCAAATCTATCGTCGGTTGAAGATCCAAACCGAAATCAATAAAGGTCCATTGGATCCTTTCTCTTTCGTACTCCTCTTGTTCTAATATGAACATGTAATGATTAAAGTATTGTTGCAATTTTTCGTTGGTAAAGTTTACACAGAGCTGGTTAAAGCTGTTCATCTGCAGCGTAGATACATGGAAAAGATAATCTAACTGAATCAATGTGGTGCTAACTGTCGTGGCGTGGTTTGTGTGTGCGTGTGTGTGTATCTGAGAAGTGTGATTAGAAGGATTTTATACATAAGAACACACAAAGGTAGCACACAAAAACACAATGAGCATTTATAGCTACCCTAACACCTCCAAATGAAATCCATAAAATATCCGTGTTAAATTTTCAGTTATTTACAGACTTCACCCGGAGGCTATGGCGAGATGCAAGCGTTCATAGTTGCGTTGCCGCCATATACCTTTTCGATAAGGTCAATGCAATGTTGAAGGTCCATGCCAAAATCAATAAAAGTCCACTCGATGCCTTCGCGCTGGTATTCCTCTTGCTCCAGCACGAACATATGATGGTTAAAGAACTGCTGGAGTTTCTCGTTGGTGAAATTAATGCAGAGTTGTTCAAAACCGTTGAACTGCAGGTAGACAATTAATAAGGAATGTTAGGGGTTTATTATAAGATACAACAAGTACGGATCACATTCCGTCTTCGGTTGAACCTTACGGAGTGACAGGGGGAAAGTGATGGGTTTGGGAGTCGCTTCTATCCCCATAGAGTCGCGATTGCAAACGATACATCTACGAGCCGTATCTATCCCCATAGACTTGGCGAATGTAACCAAACATAGGCCCGCCTTCAGTTGTTCATTAACGACGACGGGCGACGAGCGACGGGCGCGTGGCCTATTACCTTCTCGATAAGATCGATACAAGCGAGCAAGTCCATTCCGAAATCGATGAAGGCCCAATCGATGCCCTCCTTTTTGTACTCCTCTTGCTCCAATACGAACATGTGGTGGTTAAAGAACTGCTGGAGCTTCTCGTTTGTGAAGTTAATGCAGAGTTGCTCGAAACCGTTGTACTTTTATAAACAATACGAAACCCAGATGAATGGATAGGAAAAAATGTTAAGACAAGTCTACGCTATAAACATTAAGCTACATATAAAAATTAGTCAGCAGGATACTCAGAGATAGCTTGACAAAACACTGATAGCGCTGCGGGCGGTGCGCCCAACCCAGGGTTTCGCAGACCCTATGTACCTTTTCAATAAGGTCAATGCAGGCCACTAAATCCATTCCAAAGTCAATGAACTCCCAGTGAATGCCCTCCCTGGTGTATTCCTCTTGCTCCAACACAAACATGTGATGGTTGAAGAATTGTTGCAGTTTCTCGTTTGTGAAGTTAATACAAAGTTGTTCGAACCCGTTGAACTAAAGGAGTAAATTTATAATATTATCAAAGAAATGAGTGGATTTTTTGTACATTATCCACCCGATACCAATCACCTTTGAATAAAATTTACCGGGGATTCGAACCCAGCATTCGAAAATACTATAGTGCTTACTGCTAAGTAATTCCTGTGAAAACAAACATTAATTACACGTTAACTATAACAATCATCCACAGCTAATCGTAGGTCTTATTTAATTGTAACTTTTTCAATGTGTCATGATCCGGTTGTTTTATCATAACGTCAAGTCTGTCTCTTGATCTAAGAGATGTTCCTTATAATTTACTAATAAGGAACTCAAAAGTTAAGTTTCCCAAGATCCCCTTGCTCCCAATACTCACGTCGAAGATCTCGAAACCAGCAATATCCAGTACACCAATGAAGTGCTGCCTCTTCTGCTTGGTGTCTAGAGTCTCGTTACACTTCTTGACGAGCCACTTGAAGAGACGATCGAATATGCCCTTGCAAAGAGCACCCACGGAGTTGGTGACCTGGTCCTTGTTACGACCCTGGGTGACGAACTCGTTTCCGACCTTGATGCGGGGCTTCAACAAGTTCTTGTACAGGTCCTGGCAGTCGACACCGAGGAGCTTGGCAACCTTCTCACCGTCCTGTAGTAGGAAAAACACGAAACATGAGTCAAATCTACGTTAAATATATAGTCCAGTCTGTCTGTTTCATAATGAAACTCGGCTTTATATATAGATCATCCTTTGAGCGGTCTACTTGTGCTGCGACGTTCTGCACATGACGAATATTTATAATGACATTTTGTCTAAATCGGTCAAAAATCCTTTTATAAATTTAAGTCACTTAAATTTAAAAACATATAGGTCTTACATCATTAAGTAAAAATGGGTTTTTACCTCTGTGCCGTCAGCCTCAGCCTGTTCCTCGCGACCTCTCTGCTTGAATTTCATGCAACCCATGTGCATGACTGCGGCGGTGATCTTGTACACATTATCCTTCTCCTCTTGGGTGAAGCCCAAAATGTCAAAGGCTTGCTACAATTGTATAAAAAGTATTAGGATTTTTGTTTAAACTATTTTAGCTGATTTACATTGTGATGAATAAAATATAAATAAAATGAATAACTAAAATTTAAATATTTTACTAATAATACATTTAAAAATACGTAGATACAAATGAAAATATAAAATATGAACAAATTATTGTAAAATAAATAAACAATATTCAAAAAATAGATATTAGTGTTTTTGTTAGTAGTCGATTAAAAGCATTAAGGCGGAATTAGTGCTATAATTTTTGAACTAATGCACAGGATTCGCGAAATGCTATGGTTGGGTACGGGTGTAATACGAGTATAATTGCACCAACTATCGTGGTATCAAAATGTTTTCGGATTCTGTTGAACCATTTGTTACTATAAATTTTAGTGTTGCAAATGGTCAGAGGGTATCTAATCTAATCACTACATCATTCTAGAAAATTCAAGGAACGTCTGGTGGCTTCTCACAAGGGACACCAAATATTGCTTCTTAAGAAACTTACATCAGTCAATACGCATTCTTCGCCGTCATCGACGTTTGGGATGGTAATCTTACCCTGAGCGATGTTATAGTAATCATATACGTCGTTGGATAACATACACATTTCTGCAGGTGGAAATCAAAATAATTTTATTAAAGTTAAACAAAACACTATTTTAGACGCTCCGATATCTGCTAACCTAACCGTACTCTTCACATAGTTCACCTGTAACTGTGTCGGTGTTATATTATTGTGGGGCGTGCTGGTGCTGGACAGGGAGGGAGCGTAATATGTATATATCGTGATATAAAACCTGTGCAATAAGCTCATCTGAACTCTTGCAAGGAGCGAGCAATCATGTGAATGTCAGAAATTTGGTGTCAACAGGACTACGTCCGAAAAATCCAATTGAGACGCGCGCTCCATGCGAAAGTTCGCAACTTACGAGCGTCTTATCAAATTCTTCGGAATCGTTGAGTCCAGGTATCCGAGTCTTCCCCTGACTAATGAGGGGATAGTCTCCGATGCGGTTGCTTAGCATCGTTAGCTCTGTAAACACGAAATCATCTGACATACACATGCAAAGACCGGCGCAGCCGTAAGCAAAGCAAGCGGAATGAAGTAGAGAAGTCGAAAGATAAAAATGTTTTTGCACAATGAGATGAGTCATCAGTCTCGTTCTAGACTCACGTCAGTAAGCCTCATTTCCTCGCCGTCATCGACGCCGGGGATTACGGTCTTGCCTTGGGATACGATGTTGTAATCCATGATGTCGTTGGACAACAAGCACTTTGCTATAAAATTACACCATTTACAGTCACTTTTTGTATTTTGGTGCTCAACTAAAGGGCATAAAGGGCGAACATGCTCTAATAAAACGGAAAAAACTAATCTAAACATCTCATGCCGGTTCTAGGGCGAGACATAGTTTGTATCCCGCGCGCCGGTTCCGTGCGGCGCGCGGTAGAACAGAAGTAACCAATGAACACATTGTATCGTCGTCAGAGCATCCAAGTCTCTTGGAGGCTCAACTTACATCAGTCAATAGACATTCCTCTCCATCGTCTACGTTCGGGATGGTGGTTTTTCCTTGCGAGACGATGTAATAATCATGTACGTCGTTTGACAGGAGACACATGTCTAAATGGCGGAACTCAAGTTAAATTATTAGGGTACTACATGGTAAATCGGTAGGGGCAGTCTAGTTACACAGGTTTCTGTAGAGTGTCATGACGGTTTCTAAATTCAAAATTAATCTGCTAATAACGTAATAAAATAATTTGATAACCCATCTATCAATCCAACAGTAAACTAATTAGAACATATCACCTTAAAAAGTAAACTAAGGCTAACAAATTGTACTTTACTATAATAATGAAATAAAAAACTATTCGATTACAATATAAATTATAAAATCTTATATTTCTTATACAATCTGTAAAGTGTCTATACGCACCCTTAAGACCAGGGACGGATCCGGACATCATTTGGTAGAAAATGTGGTAAGAACGCTCCAAGGCTTGCTGAGAGATGACACGAGCCTTCTCGAGCAGGTCTGGCGAAAACAATAAAGTCAAAGTTATATAAAAACTTAAAGTTGACAAGATCTACTTAATTCAAGTGTTGCAGAACTTACAGGTCTCGATATCAGCACCAGCCAGTTTTCCAGAAGGTCCGAAGTGGATACGGATGAATTTACCCTGGAGAAGAAGAGAAAAGATATTTTAGTATCAACATAAATTGATGGTCAAAATCCACTTTTGAGCTCATTTCAAATACCAATATCAGAAACTGATATCAACAATATTAAACGAAACAATTTGCGCATATCATAAACTGAAGAATCACTGATTCGACTTTAATTGATTGGAAATCGTAAAATTACTTTTAAAATGTAAGGTTTAAATTGTAGAAAAAGATACTTACGAATCGGGAAGAGTTGTCGTTACGCACGGTCTTGGCGTTACCGAAGGCTTCAAGAACAGGGTTAGTTTGTACGACTTGGTCCTCAAGGGAGCCCTTCTTCTCTTGCGACGGGTCCTTCTTCTGCGAAGCACCGACGGTGGCGAAGTACGCAATTACCTTCTTCGTGTTCTCAGTCTTTCCGGCACCAGACTCACCGCTGTTGAGTTAGTAACATTTTAGTATAAAACAGAGGTTCCAAGTTTCGTCGTTAAGTTTGACAAGTCTTTTTTGATCGCAAGTATTAGAAATACGTTTTTACATTTGCCTAGGTCATAAAATTGGGATTGATTTGAGATGATTTTGATATTTTGCAATTTTGTTTCTGCAAAGTTTGATTTTTATAGTTACAAGAGAACTTATTACTATTATACTCGGGATCCACGAATATAGAAAAATAAGAAATAAATTATAAAAATCCAAAGATTTCATAGCAGTTCCAACACTTCGCGAATTTTTACCTCATCCATACTGCATACTACATCTACAGTGTCTATGGCTAAATAATTAATTAAATTATGATAACTTACGTAATCAACATAGATTGATTCTCGTGGTTGGTCAACATGTTGACGTAAGCGCCATCGGAAATGGCGAAAATGTGAGGCGGCACTTCCGAGCGACGCTTGCCTCGGTACAGCTTGGCGCATCGGGTCGTGTACACGGGGTATCTCTTGTAGGGGTTGATGGCCACACAGAAGAGACCCGAGTAAGTCTGTTGATTATATGAACATTAGTACTGGTGAAGATAGTCATTTAATGAGGAATTTGTAACAAAAATTGGTCGTGGGTCTATGTTTTTTGGAATTTAGGTTCTTGTCTTTAAAATTGTTGACCCTATGAAAGCAGCAACTGTGCTAAATACTAATTTTAGTGACTTCATACGTTGCATTAATGTATTTGTATAAATTCATATTTGTATATTACTTGAATTAGCAATTTTTACTATCCTAAAATAACAAAGACTTGTTTAATATACCAAATTCGAGAGGGAACATTGCGTTGTTGAAGTGACTACACGACCATTTTTGATACAGATTCGATATGTAATAATGATAACTAGTAGAAAGTTCCAAAGTTCAATAATAAATATTTTAAACAAAATTTTATATTTATTAATGAAACTTACTATGATATTCCAGTAACAAAACAAATGTACAAAAACATTCTGTCATATTTCTTATCCTATTTTAATAGAGATAAAACATGTTTTTGTACAAGTATTTTGTCAGTGGAAATTGATGGCTAGGAACAATTGAATTATAACAAAACACCTCAAATGATCACACCAGCACAGAGATTGTATTGTAATGATACTTTCGCCCAATGTGCTTAGAAAGTTTATAAACTCAATATTCTGTACAGACGGAACCTGAAAAATATATTTTTCTTAATAAATAACATATAAAACTATGTACATATGTATGTCTGTGCAGAATACTGTGTCAAAACACAATAACATATAATAACAAAGGACGTCATAATATCCAATGTCTGAAAACCATCAAAACAGTCAGAATAACGGTGAATCTCCACTGTCGTAAAACCAGTATTACAATATTGCCACCGTCCTCTTTGATAAAAACAGAAATAGCAATAATGAATAAAAGTTTCACGCCATTTGAAATTCACTGCAATATCTGAGGAGAAAACTATCACAACACTGAGAAAACTATGCTAAGAAGAATTGTTGTTTAGACGCCGTCTTGTCCGTTGAGTACCGACTTGTCCTGTGTAATAGGGTTCAAGATCGGTTGTGAATCTGGAATGGATGGGTAGAGAATGGAGAAAACTTGAATGCGACCTTTGTTAATTTTAACTGTCCTTAATTCTTTTATATTAATCTATTCCTTCGTTTAATTCTTTTAAAGAATAAAAGTTAAGTTTGGTTGAATGCCACAACATTAACTTCTAAACACATATTACTAACATCAAATCTAATTCAATTAAAGTTCAAATTAAGACAAGTTAGAAATAAGAACTTAAAACTTGATATATTTTAATTATGCTTATTCAGATTTTGTTGCATAATTATGTTATATAGAATACCATCCATCATCAGCTCACTATACGTCCCCAATGAGGGGCTCGGAGCCTACCCTAAGTTAGGGGTGATTAAGTCATAGTCAACCACGCTGACTAGTGCGAGTTGGTCGACTTCACACATATCTTTGAATTTATTCTCAGATATGTGCAGGTTGATTCACGATGTTTTCCTTCACCGAAGTTTATCTTCAACCAATCAATATTAAAAAATAAAAACTTGAACTTGCAAGTCCAAAATTAAGAATGAAACTTAGAAGTAACTTTAAGTTTTGGTCGCAAATCAAGTAAGTAAGAGATGTAGAAAGAGAAGTTTGCTTGGAGTCATGCACAGGGAGAGACGGGGCACACTTGAACGCTGCAACCGCTGCCGATTCCTGACTTACGTAGATAAGCTTATGGTAATATCTCTGCTTCAAGTTATACAAAACCGAAGCGTCGTTGAGGTATGTCAAGTTGGACATATCCTCACATTTCTCGTACTTAGGCGGGTTCACTTGAGCTACAAGATCCTTCTTGAAGTCTTTGGTCTGTGGGAAAGATATTATGGTCAATATTACTAAAGTGGTAAAGGCGCTTTTCGCGCCTACTTACGTAGATAAGTTTCGCATAGTATCGTTGTCGGAGGTTATGCAGCACAGCAGCCTCGTTAAGATAAGTCAAGTCCGCCATGTCCTCGACTTTTTCGAATTTCGGCGGATTCACTTGTGATAGAAGGTCCTTTTTAAGTGTCTTCTCCTGCTCGTTCAACAAATGCATTAAGTATGTGTTTAACACCTTAAGGTATCCTTTGAGGATACTAAGTTCTAAGAGAGTACTAAGTTAAAATAAAAAGTTGTCTTTGAATGTAACGTTGTTAACTTAATGAATTCTAATATTGTTTCTATTTCAATTGTTTTAAGTACAAAGTATTCCAAAATCATATGTTCTATCATCTTTAATCTTGTTTTTAATCCTATTATTTTATTCGGTTTAATTTAATCTCTCAATAGTGGTGAACTGTAAGTTTATCTTAAGTTTAAGTTCAGTAAACTTATTTTCAAAGTATCTGTAATTTATCCTTGCTGTCATAATTACCTCGCCTCCGGGGAGGTTGACGGTCACCAGGTCGCCCTTGGTGGCCTTAATTTCACCCTGCACGAAGCCCTCCTTCTCGTCCGGTACCCAGCAGGCCTTCTTGCCATCGTAGGGCTTACTTTGGTCGATACGTTTCTGTTCCAGAGAAACGAACAGGTACGGGGTCGGATCGGGGTCCTCGCCCTCTTGTACTTGTGGCTTCGGCATTTCGGAGGGCTAACGAGACTTTGGGCTAGTCGAGACACGAGAACACAGCCCTGGAGCCTTCCTGTGGAGCACAGCGCGTTAGACTGGCCGCTATCGAGTGCCGCCGCAGCACCCGCCCGTGCGGCTATTTGTGGCCGTAACCCGAGTAGAGGCCGAATTGGGAACACTGCCAGCGCGGACGCCGTTTGCGTAATACCCGACTTTCATGCGTTCGTTTTTATTGGCTATCCCGATCGGCTCTACGCGGATGTTACGTCACTGGAGCGCACTGGAACGCAGCCAGCGGATTTACTCGATCGTGCTTTGTTGTTTATTGTCTTTTATGGCAATGGCTAATGAATTCGAATTCCGATTGTCGTTCCGCCTCTTTCGCTCAATCAATTGTTTAATTGAGAGTATAATGTTTGACTGTACCTCTGTTGTTATTCGTGTCTCGTGTTGTGTTAAGGTTACTGGCGTCCGGGCGGGACGATAATCGGTTCGAACTCGTCGGTAATATTTACAGTTTCTTTTACTGCTGTTCACACTTAACGCGCAACAACCATCACCATCGATCAATAAACAAACGGTATCCACTGGAGAGACCACTCGCACAAAAATCCAAATCCAATCGGCAAATCAGCTGGCGCGTTCGACGTCACGGCACGGACACTCGCGGGACACGATAACACAATCGCACGGGGCGTGCACGTGCGTGCCTACTTACGTTTGAAGCCGTTCTGACCGGCGGCGGGGAGCGCGGTTGCTTTTTATACCGGGAACACGACACCGCGACGCCCGATCACCCCATTTTAGGCGGATGCGCGCCGCCCGGCACCGGCCGCTGGGCGGGCGACGCTTTCAGACGGGCTTGGCTTTCACTGGAGCGGCTGCTTTGCGTGGCCGCGCACTGCCACCGCGTCCATCGCGCACGCAGCGCGTTCACCACCCAAACTCTATGCCCTTCAGTATGTTATCTGTTACATCAATGTTTATAAAATAAAACTAACTATGCTATTTTGGCGGTAATTGAAAACATATCTACATGGACTGCTATTCGGCTGTTATATACGATCAATATCCACGTAAATTTTTACGATATTTCTTATTACTATTTTATCGATATAATAGTAATAAAATTTTAAATCGTTTACTTTATCCACGTAAGGTAATAAAAATGGAAAAAGGATTAATATTTTAGATCTGAACTGTTTTTATAGAGAACACGGTAATTTAAAATAATAGGAAATGATGTAATAATTTGTATAACAAGAGAACTAAAATAGCTCTATTTCTATTGTAAAAAATTGAACAATTTCTGCACTGATTTTGAATAATTACGACCTTGACTTTAAAAGGGTCACAGGAATGCGGTCTATGTGAATTAAATCGGAAGATCAGAAAAGATTATTTGAAGACGTTAATACAAATTTTAATATTCCACGTTAGGATCGGTATACAAATAGTGGAAAATTATCAACATATTTTTTAAATATCGCAAATTATCTTTAACAACTGATTCATATCCTGTAATATCACTAAAGCTAATATCTTATGGAGTACACTGGGGTTGTCTTGACAATCGTAACAGAAAAATACCGTGGGTTTCCATTGTCGAAGTAAAGAAAGGAATGAAAATATGTCATTGTACGTGGAAACCAGATTACTGATAAGAGATGGGTTATTGATACGTTAATCTGAGCTAGTTCCTACTGTTTTGATTACACGGCACGATTTAAAGTGTCACTTCTTTTAAGTTTCAAACATCTTAAAAGACGTCATTTTGATAAAATTTTCAATAAATCAGCAAGAATACATGTAAATTACTTTGGTCTGAATTTATGAATGAACAATGTATTCAATTTTGGATTAATTTTTTATAATATTAACACACCGAGTAAGTCAAAAATTGTATACCAAAGACTCTGTTTAGGTAAAAATATGTTAAATTTTCTTACTAAAAAATAATCAAGAAAATGGCGATAATCCTGTTTGTTTAAAACTTAAAACGTTCATAACATTCACCATCTCAAAGGCCGGCAACGTATCTGCGATTCCTCTGGTATTGCAGATTCCCCCATCTCTTATAAAAAAAAATAAAAAAATGTATGTATCCGAGGTAGTCACGTCCCAGATGCGTAGATTTCGTTCACTCATTTGCTAACTTATGCAATTATCTTACTAACATTATAAATGAGAATGTATGGATTGACTGAAGATATCTTCAGATTGGGTGCATGGATTGGCTATTTAAGATTTTTTTAATTGCGCGCAAACGGAGTCGCGGTCAGAAGCTATTATATTTAAAACATTACATAAAATAGTCGATATCTTTGTAATCTCTATTTAATAATGACAGTAGGATTCCACTGTTGAATCAATCATGAGAAAGGAAAGTATTGTTATTTTATTTTTTGAAAATGAGAGGAATAATAGGTTTAAATGTAAATTGTCTTAAATGCAAGTCGCAAAAAATGGTAAAAAATATTAATTTATATTAAATATTAATATTATCTTAGTTTATTCGTGTATCACAACATTTAACCAACAATCGAGATCTTTTGAAATTAATTAGCAGCAACAGTAAAAAGGATGCAAAATTATGCAATATAATGCAAGTATACACGATCCTAAAAATATTATTGCATTTTTTTCTTATCGTTGTTATTGTTGTAGTTAATTTAATATAGTTGTATAGATAATTTTATTCGATTGTGACATAATTATAATAATCTCTGTCCACGGCACATTTATACAAAGGAATGCTCACCTAAAATATGTGTTTATTTATAGAGCAACGGAGCAAAATAATTATGACTCATGGCTTCAATATCCTCAGCGGCTTGAAACTTTTAATGATTGCTGACTAATGCGGACATAATGCAAGGTGGTTTTGTAATTATATTTGGTAACATTAACCCCTGTAAAATAAAATAAATATAGACAATTTTAAGTTTAAAAATTCTATAATAAATAAAAGTACTTGGCTGAAAACCAGCTCGACACTGTATCCTGACCGGTGTTGGCGAAGCTGAGCCACCCCCTTTTGCCATAACTGAATATTATAAATTATTGTTTTTTTTTTAAATTTTGTTAATTTCTATGGCAATAAAAATTTTATTATTATTATTATTAAAAAAATTTACTTCACCGACTTACCCATTTAAAAATTTACCAAACTGTATGGATACTGAAACCTTTAGTTTTCAACATTCTTTTCGTTCTCACACAAACACTGTGATAACTAAATTTTTGTATCGGCAGTGAAAACTGACGGTAGGGTCAGTTTTTGAACATCCCAACGATGAGGATCGAAGAACGAGAGTCGGAGCCTACCCTAACTTGAGGCGCATTTTCTTTATTCAATAACTCGGTTATGTGTCTGTGGTGCCGGAGGCCTAATTTTAATCCTCTTTCCCTTCCCACCCCTTTTCTTGTACGGAAAGAATGGTAAGGGGAGGTGGATTTGATGGAGGAGGAGATGCATACGAAGGTTAAATATTCGAAAATAAGTATACAATGTAAGAATAAAAAACAACTAGCTTTTACCCGCGACTCCGTCCGCGCGGAATAAAAAATAGAAAACGGGGTAAAAATTATCCTATGTCCGTTTCCCAATTTTCAGTCAAATCGATTCAGCCGTTCTTGAGTTATAAATAGTGTAACTAACACGACTTTCTTTTATATATATAGATTAATAATTTCTAATAGTAAAGAGGTTTCGAAATACATTATTACAGAACGATAAAACGAATTTGTAACCACTTTCTAGTTTGAAGTTCGTATAAAGTGTATTGCGAACGCTAAATAACTGGAAGAAATTATTCTGTTGTTTGTATCTGTTTTTAACCGATTGGTAAATATATCGGTTAGATATTCCGTAATATGATACCTAAAATAATAAATGGATATGTCACCGATCGATTGTTAAATTTATCATTATACAAACGGTCTAGATGTTTCATACATATTTGTAAAACATCATCAAATTGTAATTGCAAGTAATAATTAAAAAGTAACAAGACTAACTGATTTTGCGAGAGTATATAACAAGCCATTTTAAATGCATTTTGTAGAATAAATGTAACCTTTAATTTTAGAGGTTATTGAAGTTTATTTTGTTTTCAGTTGGTTTAAAAGTATGAATGAATTACGTAAAGTTTTGACGTCTTGTGGTATATGTAATCGACGAGTTAACTATCTATCGGTATAATAAATTATACTAAGTTAAGGCCGAGTAAATGTTACGTTAACGAAATTAAAACGAACACGCTCAAAATAAATGCATCTGTTAGCTGCCTCACTAAATTCATAAATGTTTACGTAATGTAAGGAAAAAGTATAACAATTACGTGCTTTGTTGGAAAATATTCACATTTATTAATACTAAATACTTCATTATTTTCTGTAAAAAAGCTTGCATTCTTACAATTTTATTATGTTACAATATGTTTTTTATTATTTCTTCCGTCTGTATTTTATGTGGTCGTGGTATTACAACGGGCGAGCGAATCATACGTGAATAATAACTAATGACTATGAATAGACTTTACCAGTAAAAATATCTATAATAATTATAATGCAAAGATTAAGTAACTAATAAACAAACCAACCTTAATTTAAAAAAGCCAACTGACATTTTCTGATAGATGAAGTAGCGCCATCTATTGTCAGCGTTTTAAAACAACGATTTAATTTTTTTATTGAATATAAATAAATTGTTGTTATTTGTAACATTTTCTTATTTTAGAATAGACTCGAAACCAAGGAAAAAAATCAAATACATACAAACCTACAAAACATTTCCCTCATGTCAGTGGGTTATAAAAAGAATGGAGACACTTGAAAAATGAAACACTTCATGAAAATGCAAGCACGGTTATAATAAGAGATTATTTTAAGATTTTGCACATTTAATAGCTTTACTTCAGAGTAGACACGTGTTCTGTACATTATCTAAGACAGTCTACGTAACACAATATATTACGTAGATTTATTCTCGACCCACTTTAAGAGCAAATCTTTGCTACGGCTGTTAATTACCCGACATATTACAAACATTTATAATAATTTCGTGGAATATTATAAATGTTAGATAATTTTATTTAATAGACGCAATGTATGTTCGGGATTAGAATTAAGCTAGTGTAATTAATTTCAACTGAGACGATCAGAAGCTTAGTGCAGAAGACCCCGGTTTATTCCTTTGGAGATACCAGGACTCGCTGTCTTACTTGATGGCTACAGAAGGAGATTTAGTGAGTAGGGATCTCACATAACTCTTCCTTTCAAAAGGCAGGGCATATTTTGAAATTTTCCCTATACCAGAAAGAAAGTTACATTGGATTTATTCTACACCATAGCTGAGGTGTACGTTCGAAAATACATGCTGTTTAGGCTGTGATTAATTTTGGTTTTAGATTTCAAAAATAATTCCAGATAAAAGAAGACTAAGTATATCTAGGCGATATTATTTATAACTCACATGAATAAGTACTTCATATTATTTCGCAATAGCTTTTTTATTTAAACTGCCCGTCACCGAATTTCGCCTGAGACACGGCTACGACACAAAAATAAGCCTACGACACTCTAAGACGTTTCTGTCATAGATTATAACACTAACAGATTGTTTGCATTGCATGCGAGTTACACGAAAAGGTTCAAGCTTATAGCACCCGTCAAATGTTAGATCTAGTGTTAGGTTTAGAAGGGATATTTTGACACTTGGATATTTTGAGTTTCTTGTCTACCGCTTTCACTTAAATTCGTCTTTTATATGACAACCATTTAGTAAATTTTGGCCATTTTCTTATTACTTTAATGATTAAATTGACATTTCGCTTCTGTACATCTGTATAGTCTATGTCGGAATGAGACACCGTGCTTTTATGTCGGTTGGCGTGTCGCCAGCGCGTCTCTGCCCTCATAGAGGTACCAGTACCAGGTATAGTAAATAATAAACGATACGTATGGAAATATAATATGAACATATATCCTGATATCTAATAATTATTATATGAACATTTAATTATGATCTACATAACCTCCGTAAACATATATAAAGGTACATACTTAAGATATACATATATAGTCGATATACATATCCATTGAATTGAACTATACGAGAAATATATAAACGAGTCTCTCGAAATATATAAAGAAATCTTTTTTTTAACAAAACCATTGCATTGCGGGACATTTGCGTAATGTCCGTTGTAAGAGACGGTACTGCATCTTCTGAGTCATCAGATATGTTCCTACTATCGAGTATGTCATTATGTTTTTGTGTGCGAGCTAGTGGAATCCTACATTTAAAAAAACAGTTAAACTATTTGATGCTAGATGTTTGCGTCTGTTTAAATTTCACCCGATTCCCACATTTCAATGCCTCTAAAAGAAATAACTCAATTTTAAAAATAACGTTGCTGAACGATTTATAACCACTCGATGTTTATTTTAGAGTATTTATCAAATTAAATTTTATTTAAATTTAAAACCAATTATTTGAATTTTTTTTATAATCAGTCATATTAGTCATAGATGCATTAAAACTTACTTTATATAATTTTAAAAAAGTAGTCTGTAATATGCCCGAGTGCATCAGATTATTCGAAACTACAAAGGTTGTTAAAATTTTCACCTGGGGTATAGCACATCTATTACCCTTTGAGGTTATTCGGGGTAATAGATGGACTAACCCCCATGAACTTGTCAGTGACGGATTTATCCTAAGGCCCTTATAGGTCTAGACCCAAGACTTCTAAGTATGTTAGGATATTGCAAAATAAAGTAATAAACTACGAAGTCTTCCACTAATCTCTGCAGTAAATTATATTCTAGAAAATCTAGATTTATTCTCGTTACCTATTTAAAATGCATTGGTTCGAAGCGCCGTATTGGACATGGGGCAAAAATTCGTCGTTAACCGACCGTTGCCAAGAATTCCCGATTGTTAACTTTGTGATGTGTTGCTTGGTATATTTTTGTTCTGGTAAAATAAAAATCGTGCAGTTGGAAAACGTTTGGATTTTCACGAGTCTCAATACGATGTATTGATATTTAACATACTTTATTGTCTTGATGTTCGATGTTTTTATTGTCTTAAATAAATCATGAACTTATTGAATGCATTCAATTTATTTTATTGACGTATTTCGTGTGAAATTTTATGATTTTCGACTTTTATATGACTTTATTGATGTTATTTTGAAAAAAAATTGATTTGACACGAACATTTTAACGGGAGGCATTTTAAAAACAGTTTTACATAAAAGTTATTTATAAAACACATTTCTAAAAAAAACGATCCAGAAAAATGTCGGCTATGAATTTTATCTTAATTATAAGCTTGTAAAATTCTAGGAAGGAAAAAATGGATTCTGGAGATCGGATCGTATCGTTCGGTCCGTTTTACGGATTGAATTGGCACATTAGACAATAGATTTAATTTCTGGCTCTATCACCGTTACATAGCCTAGCTCTAGAATATTATTAGGTTGCTATTAGTTGATTAAATTGTTAGCATTTTAAATCAAATCTGTGATCATGTTTCTCCAATATTCAAAACGTAAAAGTCAACTGAAAAATGTTTATTAATATTTCTCTGTTCATCGTATCTAAAGTTGATTACAACTGGTAACAAAACAAAGTCATACCTTCAATTATCCGTAAGAATACAATTATGTGACATTTAAAAAAAATTAGCGCCGTTGACGACAATCGACATGAGATCAAGTCGTGGTCTATATCGGTCGCCCGGCCGCCGGCTATTTCAGCTGTACTATATTTAGCGCCACAAAGATCGCTACAGTTATGTGGGTCGAGATTCCTTTTAGATAAATACAATGGCGGATGCATTGCGGGACATTTGCGTAATGTCCGCTGTAAGAGACGGTACTGCATCTTCTGAGTCATCAGATAAGTTCCTACTATCGAGTATATCGTGTTTATTACAGAAAGAACAAATGAACAATTTTCTAAATATTCCTGAGGCCTCAATATATTGTTGGCTAGTGATGTATTGTTATATTTGTTTTCATAAAGCGTAGAGTTTGGCGTAGCTCAGGAATTTTAGCTAATTTCAAATTTTACTTAGAGTATATCCAAATTTATAAAAAAGTAAAATTCCTAAGATTCAAGAAACTGTTTTATTATTCTATTATTATACATGAATTATTTTATAATGGTTTAATTTAATCGACTTCATATATCTGCTTAAAATTGTTATAAAAGGATCGAAATATTATATATTTAATAGTGGGTTTCTAAGACCAAAATCTGTGTATAAAACATATTGTCATCCCTGTCAACTTTGACAAAACACAGATAATAATATGATTTAAACGGAGATTACAGTCTCAGAAATCAACGGTAGATCTTATAATACAGTTCATCGGAGAGGTGTCTCGTTAACTGGCCGTTTAAAATAATGAGTCAGCCAGTACTGGCCAGCAGAAACCTAATATACACCGGCGATCGTCTTTGCCAAATCTATTCTTACGTACTATAACATATCAACAAGACAAATTTAATCTTATGTACTAAGTTTTAAAGTTCAAATTTAATGGCACATGAGTTTTTGAATGCTGCAATTTAATTTGAATTTACTGCTAACGTTATAGAATTGAATTTTGAAGAGCAATTTTTTTTACAGTCGTATGTTATTCGGTGTTAAATAAACAACACCTTTTCGAATGAATTTATTAAAATGTCACAGTGTTATGTCAAATGTTTGAAGCTGCAAAGAACGAAATGTAAAAGCAATGATTGAATTGAGTTTTCTAGAAACATATCAATTCTATTTAAAAACAAACTGTATGAGATTATAGTACCCATTGGTTTTTGAGTGTAATAAATCTGAAGTGACTTATTGGATGAATTTCTTTCTTTAGAGCCATATTATAAAAATATTCTTGTTACAAATTCATTAATTCTCACCTGACAAACTGAAAATGGTTGTCGCAAAAATTTAACAGTTCTTTCGTTAAAGAATACATAGAATTTTAACAGTGGTATCCGCGAGCAACAACAACATCAGTTGTACGAATTGGTCGGCTCGCCCGGTTAAATACCACGACCACACAGAAGACAGGCGTGAAGTGGAAGTAATTCAGCGTTTCTTCGGAAGGTTTAATATTTTCTTTTTGTGCGTCTCCTCTTTTGTCGATTGAGGGTAGGCAACGCATTTGCAATTGCGAGTGTCTATATGCAGCGGTCGCTACTCCATTTCGACGAGTTCATGTGACCGCTTGCTCGTTTGCCACCTTGTAATATAAAAAAAAGAATACATTTAATAAAATTATCTATGAAATCAAAGGAATGTTTTTTTGTCTTTTATCATAGTCTCGTAGACTTGTCAGTTATCTAGATTGGCACTCGGTTTGACAAACGATGACTTGCTATAACTACAGAATATTTATGATCACATTAATTATGTTGTAAGTAATTCTTATGCCCAGCAGTGGGCGTTACTGGGCTGAGAAGAAGAAGAAGAAATATTTTTTACAGTACTAAAATTATTAAAAAATAATCAAACGTGAAACCATTGCTAAATAAATAGTCAGGGACGGATTTACTCTAAGTCCTAGTTACCTCGGTCCTAGGGCGGTGAAGTTTGAAAGATGGCCTATAGTTAACTCTGTAACCACCCTCGAGACAGACGATAAAAAAAATACGAAAAAATTGAAAACCTCCTCCTTTTTGACGTCAACTAAAAATTGTAATCAAATGACTAATCACCATCTCGTTACAGATTTTGTTTTCTTGAGAGACATATAACTGGTGTAACAAATTAGTGTAATGTGTGACTCAGCTGTATGTACAGATGACTTCAGACCATCTGGAGTCGCTCCAGCTTTTGGCGATCATTATAAATAGCACCTCACCTGTTGTAACGCCTTGTCACCGTGTTCCTTAATTGACATTAATTCAGAATGAAAAGGATTGAAAAATATATCAGAGTTAGTTAATTACTTACAACTATAGATCGATAAAGTTATCTAACTCACCGTGGGTTTCTGAGACCAATATCTCTGTATGGAAATATATCGTTATCCCTGTCATTGTCTTTGACAAAACAGAGTTAACAATCTGTTTTAAAAGGAGATAAAGTTATACTGAATTACGATTGCTCACAAGTGCTTCCCTGTCAATGTGAAAGGAGTCAAAATCCTTTCCGTACTGCTGTCTTGTCATGTATTTTTCTATTTGAACTTACCTTGATAGCAGCACCTTCTCCCACTATATTTATCTGAATGTAAAATCTTGTGTGAGATTTCAATGAAATTTTATTGTGATAGTTATATTCTGAGCCGTCAAAGAATATGTGCGCCCTGTAAAATCTAAAAAAAAAACAATGTTTATCAAGCTTACTGAAACTTTTTGTTTGCATTACGACATTTGATAAGTATTTCATCTGTTTAGATTAACTATATTTAAGGAGTCAAATTTTATACAAATGTGAACTATACTTTTCAAATATCATACTTGAATTGGAAAATGCGATAGAATTCAATGGTTATCTGAATTTAACGTAACTAGAATGTAATGCCAAGAATTCTGCAATACAAACATTGACCTTGCCTAGCATTACACCTTACAAAGATAGGTCAGTCGGATTACGTACACGTCATATCAATAGATTATAGAACTACGCGAACAAAATGTTTGACTTAACGTTGGTTTCTAAGACCAAAATCTCTGTTTAAAACATATCGTCATCCCTATGTTTGATAAAACAGAAATAACAATATATGTTTTAAACGTGAATTTCGATATCACAAACCCACGGTTATATGACGTCATGAACTTTACAAAAACGTAACTTAACCTATTATAAGTGTATTACGTTTACTCGTAATAATTTAAAGAACACTTAGTTTTCTTTTAAGTGTTAGTAAATGTTTTTTAGTTAAAGATACTCCAAGTGACAGTATACATAATTACGAAATTAAAATAATACTTTAAAACGTTCAATACAAATGGTGGAGAGGTCAAAATATGTATTTCAAAGAATATATGCTACGCGCAAAAGCGCTACGCCGTAGCATCTGTAGCAACAAGCTACTGTCTTTAGAAATTTTGATTGAGTAACAACCTATTTTTACTTTTAAATAAAGTAACCAGGCTTTTTAATTTAGTAATAGCTCGGTTATTTTTTTCGTAATATCTTAAATCTTCATAATTCGTTCGTTCGTTTCACAACCGTTGTCATCCTATGTAAACCTGTCTTTGTCGCACGGCTTTTTTATCATATACGTGAGTTTCAACACGTTATTGTAAGAAATATTATTGCCATCCCTTTCCCTCTCTTTGATAAAACTGGAATGACTATATTTAAAAAACCGGCTAAGTGCGAGTCGAACTCGCGCACCGAGTGTTCCGTATATATTTGTAGGTATATAGATAAAATTTACGGTTTTCGCAATTTTTCTTTTATTTGTGCTAAAAGACGTTGCTTCGTACGAAATTTCAAGAATCTTAGTACACGGGAAGTAACCTTTAGGTTTTAATTCTCTTGTGGGTGTCGAAAATTTGCACCACAAACAGCTGTATCTTTTGAGTGCGCTGGCTTACAAGTTTGATTTTTTCATAACTCCAAGGGACAGTAGACCTGAGTATTTGATAAAAATTCCAACTTGAGTTTTGATAGACAGACAGGCGGGGAAGGACAATAAACTGAACCTATAAGGATTCCGTTTTTTTCTTTTCGAGGTACGGAACTCTAAAAATGTATGGATGTTTCGAAAGTGGAAACCTACTTTACAAACAAGAAACGTTGACACACATCTACGTGGATAGTTTTTACTGTAAATAGCAGTAGTCTGATTCACTCGCGACTGTAAAAATACAGTTTGTGAAATGTTTGACGCGGCCTCGCTTCCTTGTCGGCCCTTTACTATATTTAGATTGCCGGGGCTTGCGTTTACTAATAACCTACATGTTTCTATTTTAGATTTTAACAACACAAAATGTTTGTAAGTGCTTTTTTATGATGAATAAACATCTTGGACGCAAATCAATAACACTATGAATAAACTTTTGAATTAATTAATACTGATTGTTATTTGTTTTTTAGTAAAACAGCTACTTTTATATTTCTACTAGCTTTTACCCGCGACTCCGTCCGCGCGGAATAAAAAATAGAAAACGGGGTAAAAATTATCTTATGTCCATTTCCTGGTTCTAAGCTACCTGCCCACTAATTTTCAGTCAAATAGATTCAGCCGTTCTTGAGTTATAAATAGTGTAACTAACACGACTTTCTTTTATATATATAGAAAGATTACATTAGTTGCAAGGAGAATGAAAGATTTGTACAATCTTACTAATATTATAAATGCGAATGTTTAAGTGGATGGATGGACGGATGTTTGTTTGAAGGTATCTCTGGAATGGCTGAACGGATATTGATGAAATTTGGAAGGACACATAGGCTACTTATTAAGTTTTTTTTATTCCGCTCGGACGGAGTCACGGGCGACAGCTAGTAACAAAAAAAAAAGAAAAAATTCAAGTTCTGTGAATCTCATTTTAGATAAAAACTAGATCTCTAGAACATAGATCTATTTATAAAAGTGCATACCTGAATTTAACTCAATAAACTGAATAACATATTTAAACAGGAAGATGATGACGTATTTCGCAGCATTCGACGTATCCGAACGATCATGCATTCCGAGCATCGCATCGCTTTAGCCAACGGCTCTTGTACACAACCAAGCGTAACACCGAAAGCGAACCAGAAGCGAAACGAACGCGATACTTTGACGCAAAATTTACTTTTTATTAAATTTGGTATCTCGCAGTAAGCCGGTTCGCTAGCACGAACACAATTCATACCAGTTTCATATTAAAATTAGCTTAGCTTAGCTTTGCTCCGCTTAGGCGGCTGTGTGTTACACGCGTTAAACTTGTTACAGATTTATTATAATGGCGTCAGCTTACGTCAAGCGGAGTGATAGCCTGAGAGTGCTCTGGAAATCCACACGAGATCGAAGATCAATCGTTAATATTTGTAGGTATTTAAAATGTTTATATCCTTATCGAGATATATTTTATTACGCTTTCAAATAATTAAGGAATAAGAAATTAACTAATTAAAAATGGCTACACTCACTCACACTCAGTTGTTTGCATCTATTGATTAAAAGAAATAATTTCAAATTGTCTTACAACTTTGTGGCAATAAACGGCGAATTTCATCTGTTCTGCCAGTTACATTGTAAGTTTACGATAAGTTAGAGAAAATTAAATTAAAAGTTTGTTGAAATACCGAAGTATTATGCTATTATAATAAAAAAACAATATAAAAATTGCTTCATAAAATATATTTATTACAAATGCATTGTTCCTGTCGTTTTTGTACAGTAAAAGTTATTTACAATCATCATACTTCTCAATTGCTTTATTATAAATGACCGCCACTTCAGCAGTAGGAGACGAGCTGGTCACACTTAATATATCTTTCTTGATCTTCTTCCTGATTATGAAAGGTCTGATGATCTCGAACCACACGTTGCCAAGGATCGACATGAGACTGATGACGGAAAGACCGAGGAGGAAACCCTGGTAAAAAATTTAATGTTAGGATCACCTCTATCAAATATTGTGTAGATGTTTTTGAAAAATCAAATTGGTATGTTCAAACAAGAACTACTTTAATATCTTTGATGCGAATTATTAAATTTTAATTACAGCACAACAACTAAACAAAGGTACAAAGTCCTAAATGATTCTAATAAAATAATCCTGATTCTAGTTATTATAAACCAAAAATATCTGGCATAATAAAATATAAATAATTTGTTCCTAACTTTTTCTATACTTATTTATAAAATTGGAATGTTTGTTTTAAGAAACAATCATATTTCCTACACGTGATTTATTTACGTAGCTAATAACGAAAAATCAATTTTTAAAATGTCTATCTGTCTCTCCGCACGGCCGCGTTTGTTCCAGGTAATCTCCGGAACGACTGGAGTGATATTGACGGTATTTTGACGGGAAGGTAACTGATGCAGGCGGGCATATTATAGGCTACTTATTTAAAAAAAATTCTGCACCGAAGAAGTCGCGAGCTAGCATTAGTATTAAATAAATCAAGACATGTCTATTTCTGTCAATCAATTGGAACAATATCAAAACGGAAATGGTGCCACATTACCAAATACGAGTATAATAAATGGTTTACTTCTTGCCAAAGTAAATGCATCACTTTGACGCAAAAGAGATTGATTGACAGATACATAAAAATGTGAAGAGAAACTAGTTGCAACTGATCTAATTCAAAATCGAATTCCAAAAATAACATCCACAAAACTATATAGCCTAGGCGTTATTGAAAATTTTAATCAATGTTTGATCCAAATTTCATCCAGATCAGTTCAGACGTTCTGAAGTTACATCCATCCAATCTTTGGCATTTATAATACTAGTAATTATTTGATGTAGATAACCTTAAAAGAAGCTATTCATAAAACTTTACACCATCTGACGTCGCTCTGAGCTTTGGCTGTTGGCCAAAATATTTGCAATCAATGGTAACCATAGAAATATTTACTGTCTGCATAAATTACCGAACACCGACTCGTATATATATTCCATAAGATTGCTGTTCATTTGAATCTTCAGGTGTATTAAATTACAAGATCTAAGAACAGATTTCCACTGCCGCGCTTAAAGGATAATTTTCGACTTACAACGTTCCTAGTTGACATATAACTTTCTGTGATGTCATTTATCCAGGTATCATGTTATCGTAAACGAGTACTCACAATATTCCCGCCGAGATCCGACAGGAAAATGTTCCAGTCGTAGTTATATCTCTCCTCGTACACCGACACCATCATACTGTTGAAGTGAATATACAACTGGAAGAAATTGTTTTGTTATTCATTATTAATACCATTACCCTTTGTTGAAAAAAAAAATAATCTTTAAGAAACATCTAATTGTAGTCAAAAATAAACCAAAAAGTCAATCAAAGTGATTACTTGTCCTCTATCTTATTTAATTCAGCTTAAGAAGACATCAAAGTTGAAGTGTCACCGTAAGAAGACATCACGTGACTTATAAGATGCTTCCTTAGGTTTCCTAATACTATTGAATTGATTATTTTTTGAGAATTTGATTCAGCGAGAAAATGACGTATGAGAAGTATTCTTTTGTGTGCGTCCTCTCCTCAGACTATTTAAGGTATGTAAGGCATCGACAACTGGTTAGAGATGTCTATGGCCAGTGGCTGCACCGCTACTTCGAAATCAGGTGGCCTTTTACTGTTTTGTAACCTTTTACTAATATTAAAACAATGATATATTGTTATATTTAAAGGTGACTGTACCTGAGACTGTAATCGAGTGTAACCACTCTTCAAGCTCCATAATTTATTGGAAGAGTCCCACACGTAGAAACTCTGTCTGTCGGTTACAAAGGCGTTGTACAAATAAGACCTGCAGAATCTGGGGCAGGTCTCGCATTCGTTGTTTTTGTATGTGCTAGAAGTAATAGAGGTATATTATAGAAGAAATGTATATCCAGAAAGAGTAACGAAAAATCATCATCATTATTATCATCTCCCTGTTCTTATCTCACTCTATGTATGGTCCGCACAATAGATTCATCTTAGTAATTTGTACAGATATATAAGTGGTTATTTCTGTTGTCCCTCCTTTCTTAATCATGTTACCTTATAGCAAGAGATTGAAGATGAATGTTTATTATTACTTTTAGAATGAGTTATCGGTTTGGTCAGTTTAAAATTGTTGATTTTGAAATTATTAGTAAGTCTTACTTGATGTAATTTCTGATAAGATTTCTCATGGTTGTGTAGTTGCTGCAACGAGGCAGGTTGCTCTTCATCCAAGGTCCAGAACATCCAACAACGTCCTCTACGTGGCTCCATACGAACTGTGTTGTGCACTAAGAAAAGAATTACGAACATTTGTACAGAAAAACCTCCGAAATTTTGTTCTTTTTTGACTACTTCATCGGCCACTCACACACGATCATCTTATTCTATGAGTTGAGTTGCAAATTATGAGGCAAGTTTAATTCTTCACTTACATTATTAGCACTATAATTGCTCAAATACGTGCAAGGGTCATCAGCTTTGGATAACTTGACGTACTCATCGACAGTCAGCTTGGCGTCGACCGTCTCTCCCGCATTGATATAGAGGTAATCCACTAGTCCGCCGTTGTATACTTCTACTTCTGCATGAGACACAATAGGAGGAAGTATAAAAACAAATTCAACTGTCATGGCATCATCTATTCTATAAATTTTAAAGTATAATAATATTTAATTAGAAAAACATCCTATAGCGTTATGGCATAGTACAGCTATGGTCTTGGATTTTTTACCGACTTCAAAAAGAGAAGTTAATTAATGATTCTTTCTTATTATTACTTAAGTATTTTTATTTAACTTGTCGGTACAAACCGGTGAAGGGCTCGCGGGTATAGTGCACGTATACATGGTACCCTGGAGGACAGACACTAGTGCTAGTTGCGATGTCCTGGTCTCGGTGCTGCAGCGTAACGGAGTACCCCGAAGCTTTGGACGCCTGTCTCAGCTGCACTTTGGGAGACAGTGTGAAGCAGCGCCCCGTCATAAAGCCTAAAGTTGAGGTTAGTTCTACGTCTGTAAAAATTAAAGTCATTAACTTATTAATGATATTATGAAAAATAGCTTCTGGTTTTTATTTTATTTTTTAGAAATACACTAATTAATAATCATAGTAGTTATGGTATGCTCAATCGATTAACTTTACTTAATATATCTCCATACATAAATACGTAAGTATCAATGAAAAGCGATACACTTTCTTTTAAAGTATAATTTCATGAGACATTTTCATGACTCGTAAATTTTTAACGTAAATCCTTTGATTTAGTTTTATTGCGCAATCGTTTGATTTTAATGTTTATTTCATGATAGATATGAATTGATGCTATCAGTAAGTTAAATAATTCATTTATTTATTTTATTTATTTAAAATATGTGAGAATCAGAATTCGCAACTATTGCAGTTTTTTTATTTTTATACTATTAACGGTTGTAGATAGAGATAGCGATCTATCCGTTCTTAAATCTATTTTTAAATATGGCATACAAAAACATAAGTTATCTATAATCCTGATATTTCTATCCTTTCCCGAAAAAAAAGCGGACAAATATTTCCATACTTTCCGCTGATCCCTCAAGGCCGTACTGGACGAAGAACTCTCCTTCATTGTACGTGATCTCGTCCCACAAGTAGTCGAGGTTGATAGAAAAATTGAAATTCATCCAAGTTGACGTGAATCGAGGGTGTGAATACAGGCCATAGTTCTAGAGTGAGAGGATATCAATATAATATTAAAATGTATCTTTATATAGTATTAAAATTTGTCTACTTCGAACAAATTAAGACGTATGAAAACATGTTACTGTACAAGTATTTCAACAATGGAAAGCTTACATAAATATCTTATGTGTAATTATTTCAAGGGAGCTTCGCGTTTAAGCGCATTTCGTTACAAGATAGAGAAAAAAGATATAACATGTAATGTTAAGGAAAGAGACAGAAGTAAGTTATACAGTATGTTTATTTTATGTTCCTTTGTATTTTCATACATTCTTACCAGCAATTTATCGTACTTGTAAGCAGGCTCTCTGCAAAAAGTAATGCTAGGATACAGGATGGATTTATTGAAATCGAAGTGCGTGTAAGTAACCACCGGTATGTTAATCATCAGTTTGTTCACGCATTCAGTTATCTAGAAAAATATAAAAATATCACAACAAGAGTAGGCCTAGCACGAATGTTTGTGACAATCGCCATCGCCATCGCATCGTCATCAAAATTTGTGTTCAGATCTCATATTAATTATGACATTTAAACGTGACGATACGAAGGCGGTTCTCACAAATATTCGTGCTAGGCCCACTGTCCGAACAATACGGATCGAATGACATTATATTTAAACTTTAGGGTACAATAACAAAACCACACAAAAAGCGGCCATGAAGTGGAAGTATTTCCACGTTACATCTGACGAGTGTGTCGGAGGCCAATTCTAGTGCTCTTCCCCATTCCGCCTTGTTCTAAATCGACAAAATGGAATGAATTTTTTGGAACGAAGTTCCTTATCGCGCGTTGTGAAAGGGGGCTAGACGGAAAAAATTCTTATTAAAAGTTGTCACGACACTTTTCGCTACTTCACCATGGCAACGACGTGACAATATATAACGAAAATTCATAGAAATAAATTGTACTTCTTGTGAAGACTTAAGTTTTTTATTCATAGAATAAACATTGGTTCCTTCACTAATTAATCGAAAGGAACTTCGTTCCATCCGGGTGTCTCTTGACACCTCTCAAGTTTTTTATTGTATTTTATTCTCTTTCTCTTCTTACCTGTTGTACCACTATTATAATGCACCCAAAAACAACTAAAGTCTTCAGTAAGTTGGGACCACGGAGACATCTCGCACATTTCTCCTTAAACGTTCGCAATTCTTTTTCCGCCTTTGGAGATAAAAAAAAAAAAAACATTTATTGTACTTCGAAGTTTTGAAATTTAAAAAATGAACTCCATATTATTAAAAAGTCTAACCCCACTAAACTATACTACAAACCAAACTAATAGCGGTAATTAAACGACACATATAATTCAAGTTTTCTTTATTCGAGTTTTAGTAAAAAAAACAGTATAAAGCTAAAATAAAAAAAATACTTACCTCTTCATCAATAATTACTGTCATTTTTGTAAAATGTTTTGTATCTTTAACTTTATCCCATCGTAACTCCGTATGGTATCCGTCAGAAGCAGGACATAAATGCTTTATTGAAAATAGTTCCACATGTTATCATGAGTATTTATTAGAAAATAATAACGATGTATCTGTCTGTATATAACATCTATAAAATTTTAAGCTTTCACTTTCATTAATAAAAATATTGCTTACAAACTTATTTACGAATAAATGCAAACTAAATTTAAAGTAATGTGTCAATTTTTTAGCCGACTTCAAAAAGAAGGAGCTTATCAATTCGACTGTATTTTTTTTATGTGTGTTACCGCGAAATTCCGCCCCTGGTGGTCCGATTTTGATAAAAAATATTTTAATCGAAAGGAAGTGCTTGCAGATGGGTCCCATTTTTTTGTTTTTTTTCAAATAACTAGAAGACTAGTAGATTTTTTTAAATCAGTTTGAATGTCTTATACTTAGCCATAAATTTTAAAGGTTTTCATAGTAATTATTAAAGTATATGTTCAATTTGCCTGTAATACTTGCAAAATAAATGGTAATGCTGTTCATATAAATTGTAGATACGTGCAGGTAAAACCAAAATATTTGTATAGTGTTGGACTTAACATTTTGTTTACCTTTCATTACATCATAAATTGAGTATCGTGAAATATTTGATGATAAGGTTTAGTGGGGGATCTAAAACTTATCTAATTAATAAAATTGTCATAATTTTATATATCTCTGACATTCCTTAGGGTACTTAACAATAACAAATAACACGTTTGTTATTGTTATGTTTAGAAACTGTGGGCCTGGCAAGAATTTTTAAACAATTGCCATCGTATAATCATAGACAAGTTTGTATTAAAACTTGTGCAGCGCCCCCTATTGAGCGTAATGTACACCAACAATCTCATACTAATTTTGATATAAAAATGAGATTGACGATACGAAAGACATTGTCACAAATATACGTGCTAGGCCCACTGAAATCTTTTTTTACTTCTTAAATTAAAATAACAATAGACAATTAAAACGCAAACGCCATCTATTGGCGCTACTAATAATCTATTGACCCTCAGCACAATGGCGTATATTATAACGCCATCTGTAAAAGGATTGGTATGAAATTAGTCCAAGTTTTAAATAAGTTTTTTTTCGAAAGATGGCGCTATTACAAAATATTTCTAATTTCGTATCCAATTTGTAAGCCCAGCTCAACCAAAATCACATATACTTTTAAATTACAGTGTATAGAAATGTAATTTACGGAATAAAAGACATTTAAAGCTTTTAGCATTTAATATCGCCATTTTAACAGCATATTTACAAATATAGCTATGCCATTTTGCACACGCTATTCTAGAATTTTAAGGCACAAACTTTTAGTAAGTACATTCTATCCTACATACTTAATTTATCATCACAATAAATAGAACGGTAACGTATATATATAACCGCCGATAAACCAGATAAAATGAGATTTTGTGAAATAAAAAAAATATTGCATAAAATTATTTCTTTGTTGAGCAAAATATCGGAACTGTCCTACAGTTTTAACATATTGTAACATTTTCTGTGATTTTATTTTTATATTCACTTATCTTATAAAATACATTACTAAAGATAAGAAACAACTCTTAAAACGTACATTTTTATAAATATAACCTTAAAAGCAAATATCCAAGTTATATAAGTTTTAAATGACAATATTGCGGAACATAAAGCATGTAAACATTTTTAAGGCAAATTAACATTCCATACTATCTCATTTGAATCACATATATTTTACAATGAAAAGAACATTATTTTATGCATTTTAAATTTAATTCCCTTATAAAATGTCGTTTAGATTAATTTATTTTGAATTCAAATAAATTCCGTATCATAAATAAAACAACGATCTTTGTGGTTCATTTCATTCGGAAACATTTTTAAAATACGTTACCATATTTAATTTTTTTTTTTTTTAATTAAACAAAAATCACAAAAGCAAGAATCCAACTTGCAGCCAGAGTACTTACTATTGAAAATGGTGAAACCGTTGCAGCCGAATTAGGATTCACTTTAGCGGCAATTTTATTTGTTACATTTTTAATTTTATTAACAAATTTGTCGAGTATATCTGATCTGGGTGTTATATCACAGGCTGTGTGACTGATTGCATCTACCACATGAGCGAAAAATACTCTAAAATTCACTTCATTAGGATCCAATTGTCCATACATCCAAATTGGCATCCTATTTGATAGAATCCAAAGGTTGTCGTTATAATCGACTTTAATATCAGTCGGGTAAATCATTGTCTCGTCATTCATATAAATTCTGCCTTGATTCTTCATATTGTAATTTTTGTTTGTAGTCCGCCAACAAGCTACAGCATTCAAATTAACCAAGGAATAGAATAAAACACCAGTTTTAGGATCAACGAAGGATACACTTGATTGTGCATTAGGTCCTCTACTACCTAAAAGTTTAAACGCATCAAAATTGTTTTCAGCTAACGATTGATTTCTCAAATATTCAGTTGATACTGAAAACTCATTGTAACTAGCCATAGGATGGAAATACAACGTACTATAATTATCCGCATTAGGTCCGGAAAGACCTAAACCAAAGATGGCGTCAGTCCAACTAAAGTTATAACCTTTAACGCTGAAGTCACACGCTAAAGGATCGGGGTGGAAGAAGTGATGTGATATCCTCCAAGAATCATTCTTCGCCCACGAGTAGACCACAATACCAGCTTTGCCAACGTCACCCGCATACGCATAAGTATCATCACAATCTCTATCTTCTACTGCGATATTTGCGAAACCAGAATCTTCTTTGACTTGGTCTTTCGGTAGTTCATATTTTCGGAGTAGCGTATCTGTTGTTAAATCGTAAATTAAAATTGCTGGTGGATATTTAATTGTGTTGTTGCCTAGATTATTTATCTTTCCGTTATCGACTACCCATAGTCGATTACATTTGTCAGCGCGCACTCTAAACGGAGAGACGATCTCCGGCTTGCCGTCAGGTCCAGGGATATGCGCCCCCCAGTTCGGATACGGAATGAGTTTCGGTGATACCGTTGAATTATCTGAAATTATAAATATTTATGTTCAATGAAACTAATTTAAATTGAAATTTAATACGAATGTAGTAACAAAATGAAACGAAATCTTTTGGAATTTTGAACAGGCTCAGGTTCTTTTTCTGTGAAATACAAAGACTAAAATTACACGTCTAATGCGTTTAAAGCTAATTTTTAGCAAACTGATTAAATAAACAGAGTTTATTCGGTAATTACAGTAAAAATACTGATTTTTTCATACGATTTCCATCTTATTTTTAGCATCCTTGATTACGTATAACCTATTTACACGTTGCATTTCTTTACTGTGTTGTTATTAAATAATAATAATAAGCGATGTTTGCATATAACATTCATTAACATTTTTCAATAGATACCTATTGTAACACTTCGTTGTTTTTACTTTATCTTATAACGTGTCAATTAACAATTTAGTTTAATTGAATTGGTATTTCTAGTTATTATTCAAGAGAATGGTTATGGTAGCAATTGTGAAAAAAATCCGGAAGTATTTACAACCTAGGCAATATAGAAATATGTGGAACAAAAATGGTTTATATTACTAGTATCTTACGTGTTTATAAAAAGGCATAACCTTCATTCTATTTACGCGTTTATGTTGAAGTAATTTTAGCCAACTTCAAAAAGGAGGTTATCAATTCGACTGTATTTTTTTTTTAATACGAATATATTCACCTTAGAAAAATTGTCAAGTCGCTTAGGTAACGAGTCATTATTAAATCTATAGACATTATACATAATTACTAAAATGATTACTTAAACATAAATCATACAGTCGGGGATTTATATCTCCTACCCATTTCCGTAAAATTTAATGCTCACAATACAGTTCAAAAACTTACGATAGCAACACGTATATAACGTACTAATTAAAATGATGTCTGCTTTTTGATTATAAATGGGAAACTAATTTGACTGTACCTTTTAGGTTAATATATGTTAAACTAGCTGGAACCCCAGTCCGCCATCTTGGCACAGTGATGAACAATCTATCACCGAATACTTCAACACCCATGGGCATATTATTCTCAGGGATGAAGGTCCCGTTGCTGATCGCCTGATGCCTGTCGTCCAAGGTCGGGAATTGGAAGTCGAGTTGCGTCCACTCGTACACGATATGCAGCTGATCCATACAACTGGTGATGTAGACCAGCTGCAGGAGTATGAGGCTTTTGAAGCCCCTCATTTTGAACCTGGAACATATAAAAGAAAGGTTTAGAAATTGTTTCTGTTCATTCAAAGTAAGGTTACTTTTGGAACGAAGTTCCTAATCGCGCGTTGTGAAAGGGGGCTAGACGGAAAAATTCTTACGAAAAGTTGTCACGACACTTTTTGCTTAGTAAGTATGTTAACGACTAATGAGCGCTACTTTACCATGGCAACGACGTGACAATATATAACGAAAATTCATAGAAATAAAATGTACTCCTTGTGAAGACTTAAGTTTTTTTTTTTTCATAGAATAAACATTGGTTCCTTCACTAATTAATCGAAAGGAACTTCGTTCCATCCAGGTGTCCCTTGACACCTCTCAAGTTTTTACTTTTTTTTATATACATTTTTAGACAGAGGTAATCCAGAGTTAAAAACGCACTCACATATTTTTTAGCTTTAAAAACAATTTAAGTATACCAGAACATTTAAAGATTGTTACGTTTATAAAACAACAGTGGTAGACGCCAGCAAGAACAACATCCGTTGCACGAATTGGCCGGCTCGCCCGTTGAAATAACACGACCACACAGAAGACAGGCTTGAGTGGGAGTAATTCTGCGTTTCGTCTGATGAGTGTGGTGCCAGAGGCCTAATTTTAGTCCTCTTTCCCATCCCACCCTTTTCTTAAAAAGGAAAGGATGGGAAGGGAAGGTGGATTTGATGGAGGAGGAGATGCATAGGAAGGTTAAATATTCTCTTTTTGTGCGTCTCCTCCTTCGTCGATTGGATGTAGACAACGCATCTGCAATTGCAAATGTATATGGGCAGCGGTCGCTTCGCCATTTCGGCGAATTCATATGGCCGCTTGCTCGTTTGCCACCTTGTAATATAAAAAAATCGTTAACACTTTGTGGACTTCAATTACACCATTTTTAAAGTTGTTAATATGGACTATAGAATAACAGCGGCACTCACAGTCATTAATTTCGTAATAAATGTACCCTTAGGTAAGATTCTGAGTTCGTCAATAAGTCCAGGTATACATTAGTGATCTAATTGGGGCACATAAAGACCCAAATATAAAACCCAAGATAAAAAAAATAAGATTCAATTAACAGAGCATAGAGCGTATGGCGAGGTCGTATGAAATGTGTTCAGGTGTGTCCCCACACAAGGTCACATGCCTTTCTATCTGCTTAATTATTGTACTTGTATTATAAATAACATTAATAACTCAATGACTAATGACTAAGTCAATATAACTACTGTGTACATTTTGCACACGTTTGACAAATTTGTTTGATCAAGCAATTCATCTAATATCTAAAATATAGACAGAAGTGTCAAAAAGGTTCGGACTATTAAACAATTTGAACAACACTTATCATACTATATAATATTATAAAGATGGATGGATGGATGTTTGTTTGAAGGTACGAACTCCAGAAACTGCAGAACTCCAGAACGGCTTCATGGATCTCGATGAAATTTGGCACACATGTAGATCATAGTCTGGAAGAACGCATAGGCTACTTATTAAGTTTTTTTTAATGCCGCACGGACAGAGTCGCGGGCGATAGCTAGTTATATGATAATTTCATCGGTTATAGGACGCCTCATATTTATTGGGATTGTTTCGCAGACTTTCATGTAATAATAGGACTACAAAAAGTTTCTACTTACGAACATAAATTACATACCCTCGAAAAACTTTATCCATATTATTTAATCGTTTTATCATATCGTAAAATTGTTTTTACTTTTATTAGTATAAATTTATCTAAGTGGGCATAAAGAAGTAAGTTCTTTAGAGCGATTTCAAACCCATCCACTAAAAGAGTTACATCTTAAATGGGATCTCCATATATGATGTAACTTTATTCGTCGCAGGTGTAAAGTGGAGTTTTTACAGTGAATTTCAAGTTTCCAAAGTCGTTAAACTTGTACAAAAACATTGTCATCGCTATTCTTTTCAAAAATAAATTCAGGTTTACGATAAACCTTTAGACCTTGTTCCAATTTACCGTCAATTAGAGGTACGTTTTATGCAATCCCAAACAGGAATTTGGCAATAAATTTAATGACATTTGCAATAAAAATCGCTCGTAAAATGCAATAAACCCGCCGACAAAATGGAGTTATTATTCTAAGTAATTAAATCGAAGTAAACACTTCGCATTCCAAAGCCGTGAGCTGGACTTATAATACTAAAGCCCTTTGTACACAAGGCAATGTGCATCGAAAATAATATTGTAATAAATGTCAACCGTAGATTTGCCCCGCCATTAATTGCGAGCGACTGATGGATGATAGCGACAAAAGAAATAAAATGTCGGCGACGCGAGCTGTGTATGAAACTCTATGGTACTGTATCGCGTTAATCGCTTAGCGACTAAAATCCACAGGTTTCAAAGATTTATGTTGTCTAGTGTACGAAGGGCCTTATACTAATGAATAATAACTAGTGATGCAACGGAAGTGTCTTACCGGAACCAGAAACGGAAACAGATGTCAAAAATAAATTTTAGCAGAAACGGAAACGGAAACGGAAGCGGAAACAGAAGTGTAAATAATAATAAATAAACATATTTACAAAATTTTTTTTTGGTAAGAACAGTTTGTATTCGTTTTTAATTTATTAAGGCATTGGATATCGGTGTCCTTTAGCCTTCAATATATGTATTTTTACTGTGCTGCAATAAGTTAAAATACATTTTTATTTTTTTAATTTATTTTCAGGAAACAAAATTACACTATTTACAAATTAATGTTCGCCAAACGTTCGTTCGACAAATATATTTCTTTATTAATACATTCACTGCTGACCACTCGGATCCGAGTGGGCAGAGCTATTAGTAGCGGCGCCTCCCCCTCGGATCCGAGCGAGAGGCCCGTTCACTTTGTAGTAGCCAGTAAGCCGCCGGCGTTTGAAGCGAGTCCATGTTGCTTTGTGTGGCCACTCTGGCAATATAGTCAACTAACGAAAAAGATTATTAGTTTCATTCTTACAGTGTTGTAGTGACCACGTTCGTACGGAGGCAAACATACAAATATCTTGTATCACATGAAGCTAAGGCTGAACTTTATGTTATGTATGTATATTTTTTAAATATATGTATGTCCTGTATGTGTGTACGTGTGTGTGTATACGTATGTGTATGTGTGGGTGTGTATGAAATGTTACAAGATCTTGAACCGAGAAGATAAAAGCTGGTTTTGATTAGTATCCTTACATGTTTTACTCAATATTCTGGAATTTCATGAAAAACTTGACTTTGTCAAAATCTTGTAACATATGAACAGAAATGCAATCGTGGAACAAATATCTACATATTAGTGAACTAAACCATTGCCATCCCTAGCGCTCAAATACAAAAAACATTATTAATTTATCTATATGTTCAAACACTCCCAGACATACTAAATAAAAATTCACCGTAAAAAGTTTTGGCTCCCAGCTGTAACATTTTTTATTTTGTAAACAGTGAATGTGTTAAGTCTCAAAAACACCAAATCTAGATTACAAAAAGATATAATTATTAGGCACTTGACTTGCAATCTGCAGGGCCTGGGTTCGAATCCCGCTATGTACCAATGTGTTTTTCGATTTAGATATTTACATTTATCCGACGTTCCTACGGTGAAGGAAAACATAGTGATGCTGCCTGCACATATCTGAGAAAAAAAATTAATGATATGTGTGAAGTCAACCCGCTCTGGGCCAGCGTGGTTGACTATGGCCTAGTCACCCCTAATTTGGGGTAGGCTCCGAGCCCCTCAGTGGGGATGTATAGTGAGCTGATGATAATAATGATGATGATATATTACATGGTTATCACTTATTCAAAAGTATATTTAATAACTCGTAAGTATGAAATAGGAACATTTTGCCAGTTGTCAAATTTTATATGGACAACTACTAGACAGTTTACTCCAGCAAGAGAAACTGATTGTTTTAAACAGCAGCAGAAAATATTACGCGCTTAAATTCACGAAAAAGTACGTAAACAAACAAATGCGACAAGTGCCGAAAGGCCGCGTACGGACTGCGCGTCTCGCGCCGCGCTTTTGGATCTCTCAGCCGTCGTAAAGTTCCGTTTTATCTCCGTTATAAAAGTTGCGGAAACAGAAGCGGAAACGGATGTTGAAAAGCATGCGGAACTTCCGCACTTGCGGAAACGGAAACAGACATCCGTTGCATCACTAATAATAACCATTGCCTTTTAAGTTTTTAGAATCAATTCAAAAATGTTTTAAACCAAGACCAAGCTTACATTTTCATTTGTTCTCCAATGCATGACATATTCGAACTACTTGAAATAACTATCGACTGCTTCAAGCGTTCAGCTGTGAACAGTTGACGTTCGCTATATATGAACAAGTTGCAGTTACCACTGAAAATACGGTCACTGCTTGAAAATGTCGTAAACATTCTAACAGTTCGTATACCCTTATCTTACATGTTAATCACAACTTGTAATTTAAAAGTTTTTCTCTTTTTTCAAATTATATAGAACTAGCTGTCACCCTCGATTCCGTCCGCGCGGAATTAAAAATAAACTTAATAAGTATGTCTATGAGTTCTCCAAGACTATGTTCTCTATGTGTGCCAAATTTCATCAAGATCCGTTGAAGCATACCGGAGATACATTCAAACAAACGTCCATTCATCCATCTAAACATACGCATCTATATATATAAAAGAAAGTCGTGTTAGTTACACCATTTATAACTCAAGAATGGCTGAATCGATTTGACTGAAAATTGGTGGGCAGGTAGCTTAGAGCCAGGAAACGGACATAGGATAATTATTACCCCGTTTTTTAATTTTTATTCCGCGCGGACGGAGTCGCGGGTAAAAGCTAGTTTATAATATTAGTACAATTATCCTTCAAAGTAAACTCTTTTACAAATTAAAATAAATAACTGTTATAATTCTATTGTTTCAATTTCTATGTTGAATTAAGTGTAAAATGAAGGCGATATTGTAGCGAACAAATGTTTCATAGATATTTCTCAATGACATAATATTAGTTTCAGACGAGGGCAAAACAGTAAGGTAGACAGAGCAGTACTACTATAGTTTGAGCTGAGACAAAACTGTACTTGTACCTCACTTACCCTAGTGTGAAACTGGTATAAGTAAAATTCTACAAACATGTGATTCAGCACGGATATCGAACGCATTGTACGCATTGACTATTGTTTCTCGACGGCAATGCAAAAACAATCTTAAGATGTTAAGAGTAAGATATAATATAATTAAACATAAATAATTATAACAATTCGTCTCAAACACCGGCAGGCATGTTAAACAAGCTAATACCAATTTCAACAGATTAATGTGACAGATAAATATAGTCTTTGCGCATTTGTAATAACGTATTAATTGCCATGATGCATATTGTACAATGGAATTATTCAAATTGTATTGCAATTGAATAAATAATTAGATTACTATCAAATGACCTACGACTCTACATTTCCGCAAAGGAAAACGGTAACAAAAAGTATTCACATTTTACTTAAGATGATGGACTTATTTTAAATTAATAATAATTTAAATTATTTGATCCTGGTGGGCATAAATGACAACTATAATAGCTCATTAACCTCCTCCCACTTCCTTGGTTTTAAAAAAACTAACACAAATTACACGTCGCACCGAAAACGTGCTAAAGACGCCGCTTGCACGCCTACTTTGGCAACGCTATACAAAATTTATATTCAATATAAATTGTTCGAACAATGAATTGTTTGAATTCTGTTTGTAGGCAAATATAAGACATTGCTCATTGTTCCATTATGCTATCTATATGAATAGTATAATTTAAAAAACTTTATTATCATACCATATCATATTTCAATTCTTCTAAATGGTATGTAAAGAATCTGCTTTCGTGTGCTTCGACGCTTAAATAAATTAAAAATAAACCAAGCGTAGTTTAAGCAAAAGTAGTCTAAAAAATCTCAAGTAAAAAAATGTTAGTCCATACTATAAATTTTATTCCTTCGAACTTAAACACGTAAACTTCACAACCCGTTGTCTACTGTACAAATACATCTAGTTTTAAACACGAAATAACTGCCTAAAGCAGTTCTACTCTTACATCACCTCGCTGAGTTAGTCACAACGTCGTTGGCAGAATGATAAACAGAATGTGTCAAGATTATGCAAAAATGCAAATCAAGCACTTAATACTCTAAAAACATAGGTATTGTTATGTAATATGAAGTAATACTACGGTGCCAGTAGGTTAGTTTACATGACACAAAATAGTTGAATATTTTTACGTCTTTTATTGCTCGATAAAAAGATTTAACACAAAAAAAATGTATTTATTTTTAAATATAAAATGGCGGCAGATTATCAAATTCGGCCAGATCACTGGTCGCCATTATGGATTAGAACAAAATGGTTGCCATACAATATTACCAACACAGTTTTAATTTTAAAGCTTAATTCAAGAAATAATACAAATTCTGTAATTTTACTAATATTATCTTATCTTATTTTTTACTTCGTACTCTACCTATATTATAAATGCGAATGTTCAGATAGATGGATGTTTGTTTGAAAGTACCTCCGGAACGATTCAACGGATCTTGAAGAAATTTAGCACAGATTTAGAACATCGTCTGGAAGAACACATAGGCTACTTTTTTAATTTCGCGCGGACGGAGACACGAGCAAAAGTTAGTCAATTTACAATAATAATTATGTCAATTTTTAGAGCTATTTCAACGAAAGTATACATACTACGATGATTTGATGAACGTCGATTATCAAAACAGGTTTAACTATTACAGGAATAAATAAACAATAAACAGCAAAAAACTAAAACTGGGAGCTGTTGCATCATAAATCTATTGTGCTAGATGGTAGATAAATATAGTAATTATTTGATGTATAACAATAGGTTTGCAAAAAGTTACTTCTAAGATTAACTTTAATAGACTAAAAACTAGTTTTAATTTAAATAGTTGAACTAATCTATCTAAAACTCATTAAAGAAAAATAATAACGATTCCAAGTATCAATACAAATACTAATATTTAAAAGTAGTTTATCCATACATTTCGTTTGTTCAATAAATCTTACTATCATACTAACATTATAAATGCGAATGTTTAGATGGATGGATGGATGTTATAAGGTATCTCCAGAACGGCTGAATGGATCTCGATGAAATTTGGTATAGATGTAGAAAACAGTCTGTAAAAACACATAGGCTACTAAGTTTTTTTTTTAATTCCGCACGGACTTAGTTGCAGGTGACAGTTAGTATGTACATAAAAAGACGCAAAGCAATATGTTTATCATTTGCGTACGTCAGCTCTGACAATTAGCATATCTGTGGGAATATACATTATATACTTTATTAATAAAATAGAAAAATATATCGTACTTCTAGATGTTAGTATCATGATTTGATAATTTCCCATACAAATATATGTTGTGTTTATAAAATAAACTTAAAAGTGACTCATTTATATTATTTTATAACCCATACGACGAAAATAATTGTACCTGCAAAATTAGTATTAACTTTAAAGTCGTTTATGCGTCTTTTCGTTGCAAAATTATATCGTGAACTAAAGAGTTATTAAAAAAAGTAAAATTTAAAAATTAAATAAAGGAAATACTTAAGCTGTCTATTAAGTTCAGAATATATAACTCTTTTCGCTCCATAAATATTAGGATACTAGTTTAATAGGACCAAGCCAAATGGAGATCCGTGGTCTCCATCTACCCTTCTGGATTACGGGCGTGATTATATTGTTGTTACTAGTTTTAGTCTTTTAGCCAAAAACATAGAAGCAAAAGAATTTGTACCTTGTAAATGCTTTTAAATGTAATTTTTTATTGACATTTGTGAGCTAAAGGTCTTTCTGTCGTAATGATGTAACAGCCTTACTGTGATATTGCACAGCCGAAACATTTGCAATTAAGCACTCTTACGTTGATGAAAAACATCGTGATGCAACCAGCACATATCGGGGAAAAAAACATTGTTATGTGTGAAGTCAACTAAACCGCACTGAACCAACTTGGTTGAATATGGCCTAGTCATCACCAATTTGGGTAGGTTTCGAAACCCACAGTGGAGAAATTTATGAGCTGGCGACTCCTCTAACTATCTCTTTTTTATCATTAAAATTGAGAAAATTGACAATATATTAGTATACATATTATACAGTATACAAGGATACGTCTTCAAAGACTTTTGCGATGTTTGAATACATTTCTGTAAATCTTTAATGTAAAATCCTTAACCGAGCCGAAAGTATCAAGTAATTCAAAGAAATTTTAATACGAACGTGTCACATGATCTTAGTTATCTTGAAATTATAAATGAATCTCCTTGTACCGGGAGATTCTGAGAAGTAAATAATGGAATTTTCTGTTTCTGTTTCTGTTTGTAAACAAACCTGGAAACTGATCGTTAAATTCAAGCGTATGATAATTGTAACATTTCAACTACAACAAAGAAAACTTAAAGATATGCAATCTTTTTTTATTACTACTAGAATCATCAATATCGTCACAATAGTAGAAAAGGCAAAGAAGGGATTTTAGAATTTACTCGAGCGTGGCAGTAAAAGATAAGGAGGGAAGCTTGCACCCAATACAGTACACCTTTCTTAAAAAAATGCCTTTGCAATGGAATAAAAATCGAATGACAGCTCACTCGGTTCTGTCATTCAGGCTACAGTAGTTACCAGGATAATGGAATTGACATACAATTTATCTTACTGTGTCTGTCGGGTAAAAACGTATATTCGAGCAAAATGCGCTTCCCGAGTCATTGGGGTAATAAACGCAGAACTTTAGTGAACGGAAAACTTACATTTTTAAACAGCTGCTTTTAGTACGGCTTTGTATATCGTAAGATAAATTAAGGTTTATGAACAAAGGTTTTTGTCCTATGACATTGCATTTCGAGAATACATGTAAAGATGAATCTTATATGAAATGTTCGAACGCGTTTTGCAAGACCGCCTAAGGGGTCAATCGAAGGTGAACCAGATACGGTTTAGGGGCTTGCTGTTAACCTCAAAGGGACCACACGTATGAAAGGTCACAAGAAGGAGGAAGTCGGAAATCGTAGCCTCCATGCTCGATTGAGAAATTAATTTAAATACATAGCTTTGATGTAGAAATTTGTCAAACGATTTACAAATTAATGTTGCGAATGTAGTTACGGACATTGGCGAATGTAAAATTATATAAAAATATGTCTTTCATATGACTTATAGCTTTTTGTCCGATGGACAGATTGGTAATGTTTTGCAGGTTCTATGTATCTTTCGATGTATCAGGCGATTTTTTTGTATCCATTTTGCGTTACCGGTGAATAAGCTAAAATGTTTGGCTGATTTGACATTGATTGAATCAATTAAAAACCTAAAAAATATTCCCAATTTTCGACTCAAAAGTAAAAACACGATAATCGAAATTCCTGCAAATTAATTTATCGACTTCACCGTAAAAGAATTCCCGGAAACACTAAATAAGGAAAGAGTACCGGAAAGATCTGACTGTGAAATATTGAAGGCGACATTTCTTGAGGTTCGTGTGCTGCGTGCTCCAACACGCCTACCCTGACCCACAATGTTGTCACAATCACTAGCTGAGGCCACACTTGTATGACATGCTATCGTTTTCCTTAATTATTTTTTGACTGGCAACACAAACGTGCGGAATGTTGACCGCAGAATATAACAAGTACCAAAATCTGAGCGATATCGTAATAATTGTGTCCGAAACAATGTAAATTGTTAAGGTTCTTATAGCTATAGTAATAGACGAACTCCCGCTACTAAATGAAACATTAGAATTAAAGATCTATTGGTTGTTCGGAAAGTCATTTCTTTTTTATTTACATTTTTTTTTTCTATTTTCTATGTTTAATAATGTCTTTATCAGTTCCAACTGACCTTCCAGGACGTGGTGAATCTTCGTCTAAAATACACGAATCCTAAGTCAGAAAAAACGAAATGACATTCCGAACGGCCTATTATTTTAAACTATGGTTCCTACATACAAAATAGTAAGTTCAAAATTGTAACTTTACATGACAGAGCTTTAGTAACTAAGTCTGTAAATATCTCTATACCATACCGCGTGTTTCTTCTACCGAATCTGTAGGAAACATATTGTTACTTGTTGTACAAAAAATGCACTGAAAAGTAACAAAATAATGTCATGAAAACTCTCTAAACTCTAAAGAAAGTTCTCTTCTTTCTTGTAACATGTCTATATTGTATAATTATTGTTATTTCGCAGTCGGTATCGGCCGAAGTAAATAGGTGACATTTTATATTTGAGATGTATTAGACATACTTACGTTTATGTCCCTACGTAGGCCGAAACCGACTCCAAAATAACAATAATTATACTATAGATCATGTTACAAGAAAGAAGAGAACTTTCTTTAGAGTTTAGAGAGTTTTCATGACATTATTTTGTTACTTTTCAGTTCATTTTGTTTGAGATTGTTTTTTTTTTGAAGTCGGCTATTTTTTTTTCTTAAAATTTTTGTTTTATTTCACAATTTTTAGTGAATTTGAAGTTCAATTACAAATTTATTAAAGTATTAAAGCCATTAAATATATAGAATTTCTCGCGTCACATTAGAATCGTATCGGTTCCGTTCAATCGATTTTCAAGACACGCTATATAATGATTAATCGATTGCTCTATTCGATGCAGTTCGATAATCGAGTAAATTGGTTCCACATGATCTTACATAACTGAGGAGTCACCGCATCATGTGCTTACATCTTATGACGCCATATTGACAAACTAAATTACAACATCACGATGCGAATGCGCGCAAACCTTTTATAACATCGATTAGCGTTTGTATTGTCGAGAATGTTGATTTCCTACCCATATGAAAACTTCATACCAAATAATGTGTTCGATCTTAAGTGGGAAGCGAATTAAATTCTTCGACTGTACATAGTAAAAATTCTTCAGACCAATGTATCAAGCTATTTATGAGCATTACCTAATTTTACAGATGTTTTCGAATATTTTGTCAAGGAATTTCTCGTTAAAGTTGTGAATCAAATAATCATTATAGAACCATTTTCGCTTGTCTCTGGTATTTTTAATTAACATTTTACATCGATCATAGGATCGAAAATGCAGCCGAAAATCCTGGCCTTAATAATGGCCTTTGTAGTCTGAATTAAATAAACATTATTATTATTATTATTAATAGAATGACCGACTCTTGTACTGCTACCAATTCCGTGAAGATTAATTTTATTTATAATATGAATACGAATGTTTAGATGTATGGATGGATGTATAGATGTTTATTGGAAGGTATCTCCAGAACAGCTCAACGGATCTCTATGTAATTTGACAATGATGTAGAGCATAGTCTAGAAGAACACATAGGCTATAATTTTTTTTTCTAAACTCCGCGCATACGGTGTTCGGTTCGGAGTTCGTCGCGTAAGGAAGAGAGAAAAAATATATTTGAAAAAAAACGAAAGTAATTTGTCTTTTTCTTCGTAAAACTGAACGTAACAATTTCAATTACAACGAACGAAAATTGTTATTAATTGATGTAATTTGCATTATAATCTATAAGGTGACTCCCACAGCTTAAACTATATTTATATTTAAGTTTTTTGCACTTATTTAAACGTGAGAAAACATATTCGCAATAACTTAAATTCATGAGAAATGTACATAAAGGATAATAAATCCATCATTTGTCCAGTGTTTTTTATTCATCTTCCCATCTTTACTGTGGAATAAGGACAGAGAGATGATGATGACTCTTTCTCTATGTAGATCGATCTGTCATTCGTCTAGGCCAGGGATCCCCAAACTATTTTGGACAAGTGACCCCCTTTTCCAAAATGAACCATTTCCACAGACCGCCACATGGCTAAACTATCTACTTTTAAGACCAATAATTGTTATTATTATTATTTTTCATTCTGACTTAGGTCAAGAAGAAGACAGAGTGAGAATTAGCAATGATTTAAGTTCAATATCGACCCTCTGGACCTCTTTGGGAATCCCTGGTCTAGGTCATCCATCTAACCTACCCTATCGATGTACCACATTCCTATTTAAAGTTCTTCTTCATAAATTTCGATCATAAAACAATGTTATTCACTAAATCCGTTAAAAAAATGTATGACATTGAAAAATAGCAAGTGATAAACTACCTCTGCACAAAACTGGTTTCCCAGATACGTAAAGATTCTCCTATTCCACGGGAGGAATGCAACTTAAACGGGATCGAGTCTGATAAAACATTCTTGACTTAAGATTGTTTTTAATTCCTATGAAATAAAACTTTGAATTATTGAATGTGTTGTTTAGAAAAGCGACAAAAATTAAAGAGATTTAACATTAAGAAAACCCGCGAATAAATAAACAATTTAATGTCTACACGTAGACACTTTACGGCCAGATACTTAAGGAATTGGCTGTGTGTTGTCACTCATAAGAAACAAGGCTACCAATTGTTTTAAATAATACGTTACGCACTACATTTCAAGGATAACGGTTTTCACGCGGACTTTTAAATTCCCTGTTTATAATTACCGGTCACTTTGCAAAACCGGTTGTTTCCGATTTGCCCGTTTTGTAAAACAACGCCGGGAAACAGCTAAATCAAAACTTTGATGTCAAAATATTTTTAATTTGTAATTTCGTGATAAAACCGAAGACATTATGGAATGTGTGAAAAATGGATATGAAAGAATAGTACATACAAAAACTAAAATAAATTATATTTTCACACGGATGTTTCTGCATAGCCAAACCGTTGTAAGAATTCCCTTCTCAGTATTCAGTAAATGCTAGCAATGAATCACCAAGTTATCTTTCTTTTGCGAATTTCCACAATATGTGCGTATATCAGTAAATAGAATGAACGGTTTATTAAAAAATCAAATGTCTTATATATATTAAACAAAATTAGATTACCTAGTTAGTTTACCAACGTCTTAAATACTAATCAACGACACTTTCGAATCCTTGGAATCGATCCTTATAGTCTTTATTCGAGATTCCAAACTAATTAGTCGACTATCGTACGTTTATTTTTTATTACTTTAAAACGCTATTATAATATCAAATTGAAATATGTAAACATAAACGATCTCGAAAGTATAATAAATGTAACAATGAACCGGTCAGTGGTAGTTTACATAATGATAAACAAATTGCCAGATGAAAGAATAAAATCAAATAAAACAATCTTACTAATATTATAAATGCGAATGTTTGAATGGATGGATGAACGGATGTTTGTTTGAAGGTATCTCCGGAACGGATAAACGAATTCTTGATGAAATTTGACACAGATGTAGAACAGAGTCTGGAAAAATACTTAGGCTACATAATAAGTTTTTTTTTAATTACGTACGGACGGTGTCTCTGGCGACAGTTAGTATTTTATAATCGAAGAAATTACAGACACAAAATGAAATAAAATATATAAACACAGGAGAAATAAAATAGAACTATAGCTATTTGTGTATATGTTCATATTTCAATTTCTTTGCTACTTTATATATTTAGATTTTAAATTTTAACAAACAACATATAGTTTTGTTTTTAATACATACAAAGAAGATTTTGTTATAATTTCTGATACGTAGAAGATGAATTATGTATTACGACTAGAAAATAAACAATTACGTATACGAAGTTTGTTTTCAACAGTGAATCGAAAGTATATGCGCTTTTTAAGATCTTAAGATGCTACAAACAAAGCCATACAAGTCTAATTAGCGACCCTAAGGTAAATGATAACCCAGTCTCGTAAAATACTTGCTCCCGCCATTACGTTCGCAAACAAGAATCTATCAGTACCGTTAATCAACACGCAAATAACAATTAAACGAAACTAACCTCAAAATCGTCCAAATCGGAGACAGTGTTGGTTAACACAACGAACGCAGTGTGTAATACACAAGTTTTAAAGTTTCACGTAAAGAATAAAAACGAGATGCGAGTTACCTCTCGCTAGTTTACACGCAAACTGACGGGACCGGCACCGGCTCACTCGCTGATTGCTGATCTGTTGTTATGTAGGGTGACAAACATTTAAATATTTCAATAGGATTTTCTTATTGGAATATAAGCAAAAATTTTACCACGTATCATTTTTACGTCCGGCAGATTTTTTGGGAAGTCTAATTTATAACAAGGTATCATATTCAAGCTCTTAAGTTACAGAGCCAATAGAGATACAGAGCTGCTATTGTATGATGACCTCACAGAATATCGAGATATTCTTGCTTGGTTTAAGTTTAATAAAAACGGCCCGATCCACCTAAGAGTTAAAGGGATTGCAGCCCAGGATAATAGCGTCAATATTTTGACGGTCTGTCCCTGTCAATTTGACATTATGAAGTCACCTTGAGTTGGTCATATTTATAACGTTACGAAAACATAAAACGACAGACGATCGAGGTTAATCTCGAAACTTAGGCGACCTTCAAGGTTTCTTCCTACCTATGAAGGAAGGAAAACTTGAAGGCTATCCTATGAACTAGTCGTTGACCTGTAATTTCATGTGAAAAACTATATCGTTTTCCGTAAATTGAAATTTTTATAGAAACCTCTTTTAAATCGGATTTTTATTCGTTTATGTAAAATTAATAACTACCCACAGTTATTGTAATGCCTAGTCACCGTAGTTGAGTTCGGTCATCAATGACTTGCTTTGCTCGGCGGGCCTCGGAGCCGCCAAACCGCCGCTCCGTCTCGCAACGTGAACAACCGCTTTTGAACAATGCAATTTACCGGTAAAACTTCTGATTCATGTTAAATTCATTAGCGAATCATAATTATACATGCCAAATCATTCTATGAGTTGGTTACTTCATTACCCTTGAAATGGTTAGTACTAAACATGTTCATGATGTATACGTGAATAGCGTTGCCAGGCGTCCGGATAAAGCCGGACATAGGTAGGCTTTTTGATTTTGTGTCCGGCCAAAATGAACAGTTGTTAGGCTTTTTACATTTCCCAAACGAGAATGTACCTATTAATAATGCGACAAAATCCTAAATAATATAGGGTGTCCGACCTTTCTACCCAAATGTCCGGCCAAACTGGCTGGTCTGTCCGGCTAGTTACTAGTCGATAGTAGGTTTGGCGACCTGGCAACCCTATACGTGAACATGTCTGAGTGATCTTTGAAGCAATTATGTTTTATTCTTTTTGGAATTGTAGTACCCATGGGAGTCGTCAGTCGTCATGATATTAATCATGTATATTCCACCTCTGGATATACAAATGTAATAAGTAGCATTGGTAAGCACCTTTTCACGCTTGTCAACGATACATTGGAAATATGTAGTCACTTGGAATACTCATACGTTGTACAACAAAACAGATACAAAATCGAAAAGTTCCAGGTAATACTAAATGCTACAGTTTACTGCCACCTAGGGAATTCCAATGGGTGCGTCATACTCTTGTTTGTGGATTTAACGAGCATTTCAAAACACCATTTCTTGATTCCGATTAATTTACAATCTTCAACACTTCTCCAAAACGTTATTGTTTGGCTTGAGATCGATGTTTAAAACAGATATGACCTACTTAGACGTAATTTTCTTCTAACGCATTTGTACTTGTACATCTTAATGTTATTTCGGAAAGCTATTAAAACCAGACGAACCGCAGATGCTCCTCTAGTGTTGAATTACATTTTCAACATGCTCTTTGGATTAAAAAATCTAGCTAGCCCTCCCATTTAATCGTCGAATGTGATGCCCTTAGTTCCAAGTATATTCTATCTAACGCAATCCTAGTAAAAACAAAACAATCACAAGTTAGTCCTGTTGCACAAGCATGAAGCAGAAGTTTAATTTTAAATCCCTTTTAATTTCAAGAGAATCTTATAGAAATCTTTCACGAAGGTCATAAAAATATAGTTTGGTTGAGATGACAAGAAGTTCAAAAGTTTAGTCTGTAAAGCTTATTATTATCAGCCCATTTATTTCTATAATTATCCTCTTTGAGAGACTGCCTCTTTAAAAAATAATAACACAGCAAGCTGTGATAATGGAGTTGTAAATGAGAAACCAAACATGACATAAAGATAGAAAAGGTTTTTTGTTTATCATTAACTCAAAATTAATGGATGAATAACAATTTTTTTGTAGATTTATATATTATTTCAATTAAATTAACATTAAATTTTTCAATTCAAATGCTTTAGTTTGTTCTTAAAAAAATTTGGTTTTTGAACAGTCAGGTGCACTTCAATGTCAATGTCATTTTAGAATTTCACATGAAATATTTATCAAAACAGATCAAAACAAATTGTGAATTTAAACCGGTCTATAAATTAAATAAATGCTATATAATAACTATTTTAAAAATATGAGACGGGAAATTAATTAAAGAAATGACTCCATACATCCGTGCGTTCGTTAGAAACTATTTAATCTTGGTTGCTCTGTTTATCTCACCATGTGTTTGTTTGTCTAATAACTTTTGTAAGTTCAATATAAAAGTCAAGCAAACATTAAAAAATGAAGGATTTCATAGGTAAATTAAAACTAATACTATAACGAGAGTGAGACATCTAATATATAAAATTCTCGTGTCACAGTTTTCGTTCCCGTACTCCTCCGAAATGGCTTGACCAATTGTCATGAAATTTTGTGAGCATATTCAGTAGGTCTGAGAATCGGCTAACATCTATTTTTCATAAAACCCCCCCCCCATTTTTTAACTGCGCGCGGACGGAGTCGCGGGCGACAGCTAGTAATTTGTATAATTCTATCGAACCTGTTACTATTGCAGAAACATTACATATGGTATTATATTTGACAACGAGAACGATGAGAGATGGTTGTATGATGGTTGCCTAGTTGGTTTAACACAAAAACTACCAGCCGGCGTGTTCGCTAACCCTGATGAATTAAGTGATTTAAGAAGAAATAAAAAGGTATGGTTACTTGTTTTTCCACTCTGTTTACTAAACGATCGAATCTTTATAAGCAAGAACTAGATAAGTCAGAAACCTCAATAAGTAAGAGAGTTATTGTCTGGTCGCGTCAGATGCCTTCATAATCCAGAAATCTCTATAAATATGAAAAATATTACAGACCTATGGATTCTTGCTTATCTAGGATCAGTTCAAGTATTTGATCTCTGTTTCTTTCAATGGAAATGAGAGGTACGATAAAATGTTGATGTTAGGTTAAAAGTTAGGTTTTTCATTTGTCACAACCCAAGGTAACATTTGATTTGGCATTTTCATCAAGTCACATGAAAATTTTCTGCATTGGGGGCACCCTTGAAAAAAAAAAAAAAACAAAGTTCTATAACAAAAGAACTTCTAAAATATTATTATTACCTTTATTGTTTGCTATTTTCCAGTTGAATGCTGTTCTAAAGAACCCTGTTAATATTGAATTACCAACTGAACTGTCAACACCAAACAATGTGTACATAACTGGTAAGATTGTTGATGGACGAGTTAATCTGTGGTTACCAGTACATGCTAGATACCATCGAGCTGTTGCTGGCGGGGGGTAAGTGAAATATCACTATTTTTTACAACAAGACATAAACACTCTTTCATGATGATTCTAATAATAAAAAAAATAATCAATTTATTTGCCATAATATGGTACAAATGTTGTTACATGATTAGACAAACAAACATATTCTGCCACGTATGGCATGCAAATATTATATTGAATGCTAATTTAACCTTTTTATATAAAATCATATTAGTAGGATTATTTTAGTCATTAATTATTTATTTATTATTAGGTCAACATTTTGTAAATTGTCAGCTAGGAAGTGTTCAACACTATAATAGCATTTATCCAACAGCAAATTAAATAATTGATTTTTAAACCGTGTAAAAGGCAATTGTACAATATTTGAAGGTAAATTATTGAATATCATGATACACATACAATAAACATTTTCCTTAAATAATTTTAGCTTTATCTGAGGTAAGCGTTTATTTTTATGTCTACATCGGCTATATGTACTATCGCTAAATGTTTCAAAAAATTGACGGTGTTTTTTCACAAAGATACATATTTCTAAGATGTATAGGCAGGGCAATGGTAAGATTTGATGTCTTTTAAAAAGTGGTTTGCAACTATCTAAGATTTTTTTTCTTAGATAGTTGCAAGAATTCTTTTTGTTATATCATAAATTAAAACAATTTATTGCCTTCTCCATTAGCAACTGTATCCTAAAATGTTATATATTCTGTGTTACTTTAAAAAAAATATATGACAATTTTATATTATGGTTGCACGTTTCTTTTGCATGTGGCATATAAATAATGTTTATGAAAACTTTTTTATTTTGACAGATCTGCAAGGAATAAGATTGGGCCACCGACACTCTTCCTAGCTTGTCCAGATAAAAGACTGGATGTATGCAATATGCATGATAATTCTATAGTATTTCTGTGTAACGGAAGTTCACAAGAGAAATGCAAGTGGAAAGAAATCAAATATACAATGGTAAGAATATTACGAAAATAAATTATTATTCATATTAATGGGTTATGCCATTACTCGGCTGAGATGGCACAGGTTTGGAAGTGAAGACTTGTAGTTCCAAGACTTGAACGCGACTTGTAGTTGGAGGAGAGTAGCGGCCCATTTTGGATTGCTTTGTCACTCTAGTCAGTTTATATGTAAACTACGTACTACTTACTACTTAATTTAATATGTTAAGAAGCCATTTATCACTAAAGTTTAGTCTGATCATCATCAGCTCACTATACATCCCCACTGAGGGGCTCCGAGCCTACCCCAAGTTAGGGGTGACTAGGCCATAGCCCACCACGTTGGCCCAGTGTGGGTTGGTTGACTTCACACATATCTTTGAATTTCTTCTCAGATATGTGCAGCATCACGATGTTTTACCTTCACCGTAAGAATGTTGGATAAATGTATATATGTAAATCAACAATCGAAAAATACATTTGTACATGCGGGGATTCGAACCCAGGACCTGCAGATTGCAAGTCAAGTGCTTAACCTCTGAGCCACCTATGCTCCGTTTAGTTTAGTCACCCAGTTGACTTAGTTTTAATCACTCTTAATTTGTAATAGGGTTGAGGACATTTGTTGAAATAGTCAAATATTTTTCCTAAACATTTTAATCCGACTGTATGTAAGTTTGTTTTTATGTCTGTAGGTTTTTATGTATGTAAATTCCTTTGTGAAGGTCTAGAGCCAAAACAAATGAAGTAATGTTGACAAGTGAATTGTCATTTGATTTGTCCCCTTCCCTGGAGTGTCATAGTGTATATTACATTGGCACAAAACACACACAGTGGCTGTTAAAAATTAAATTCTAATTTAAGAAAGATTTATGAAGGCTTTGCCTTTTATTAAAAAAAAACTTTGTTTTAAAACGCAGCTAATAGATGGCGCTATTTTATCTGTTAGAACCTTCGCTTTTTGCAAATTTAATACTAAGTGCAAAGCAAATATAATTGATTAGATTCTTCATATGAGTTGGAGACATCGCTGAATTATTATTTCTTCTAATTACAGTTGACGGACACGCTAATCTGGGACGTACCTGTTGGTAATACGGATCATTATTACGTGGTGGCTACCGGCACCACTATCGTTATTATAGTTGGATCTTTGTATTTACTGAAAGCCATTCACGATTATAAAGTGGGCATAAAAAAGAAAAATTCCTGATATGCAATATTTTAAAATTTGAACCAAAGATTGATAAACTTAGTGTGATATTTAATTTATATGTTTTTTTTTTATTTTAAGACATTAAATTTGTCACAAATCAAAATGTCGTGATAAAGTATTTTTCTTTTAAATGAAATTGTTGCCAACACTAAAAATCAGAAACGTTAAATTAATATGGTGAAGTTTTTTAATAACCTATGGTTATATAGTCTGTGATTTTAATCAAAGATTACTGGCTGGTAATTTTCAAGACATGAAAAAAAACGAAGAAAAAATTAATGATTTAGCAAAGCCATTTTTAATTGGGGTTTTTATTTGAATAAATAAAAAATGTGTGTAAGTTTATTGTCCCGGGTTTAAATTTATACCTTGTCTCCTGAGTGGTATGTATTTCTGCTTTCCTCAAAGATCTGGGACTTACAAGTATTCATAAACAGCTCTGATCAGATTTCGACAGGAACGCATAATATTTAGAAATATTTTGAATTTATAGTTTATCTGGGTTTCCTACTAAGTTACAAGTATGAGTTTCTAATGATTTTAATGCTTTTTTAGTTTTATATAACTACATATTTTAATATTATGGATATCGTACAATGACGATATTCGAAAAACCGCCATAACAATTTCAATTGATTTGTTTCTATTTCACATAAAAGATGGCGCTGTACACTAAATCTATGTCGTAAAATTGTACCGACAGTGACGTATTTAAAACCGTGCCCTCTATATGATAGAAACTTAACACTGTATCTATTTACATGTTTCATAAATATTCCGATATTTAAGACGTATATTTAATAATGCTTATTAAAATAATTATTTAATATATTTTTAATTCTTATTTTAAAAGCTTTTTTTTAAACTGGTAAAGAATTGAGTTGAATGCTAAAACAGCACCATCTGTTGTACCATAGTTAAACTAAAACTTCGTTTGGTGAAATGGCCGAAACGAGGAAATTTCTTATTTATTGATTTTGGGTAGTTAACACTCTCTTCCTAATTTTTACTTTTTATTCAATGCCCTTCCTCCATGGCAGATGTATAATATTAGGAAGGAAATTATTAAAACTGAATGTTTCGTTGCCTTAATTTCTACCTAACAGTTTTATTTTCATAATATATATTTTCCGCAGTTTCTGAGTAGACTTCGCAGGGTTACCGCGCTAGTGAATAAAGTTTGGCCAGTAATTTGTGTTTGTGTTAAGTCGTTGCCTTTAAATAGTTTCCGCTTAACTAGGCATAGGCATTGTGATGCGTGTTGTTAATGCGAAACGTGTGTCAGACCGCAAAGCGCAGCCGGGGGTCGCGGGGTGCTCCTGCCGGCGCGAGGGAGACTGTTATTGCGTCTGAGGCAATTAGGACCGCCTGCGGTTTGTGTATACGGCTAATAGAAGTGTACTGCGGCAGACGAGTCGCAACAACGGTAAATCGAAGATATGTTTTGTTTCAAAATCCGGGTAATAGAGTTTCCAAACGCGAATGACACCAGCGAGGCGAGCTCGCGTTCGCAGCCGGGGGCGTGCCGCGGCGCACAGATATGGATTTAAGATTAACGAGGACACGGTGCGGGGTTCGGGGCGCGGTGCGGGGCGGGGGCGCGGTGTTTACATGCGGGTGCAGGCGGCGGCGTGCAGCGGGCGGCGCGGATCGATGCTGGGCGGGGCGAGGCGAGGGCGCGCGGGGGGCCCGCGGGGCGGGGCGAGCCGCCGACCGCCAGTCCGCCTCGGGGCCGCGTCCGCGCGGTTGTCGCCTGAGAGTGGTCGTGCGGCGGCCGGAGTGTTTTCGCGGGCGCCCGGCGGCGGCGGCGAGCCTCGCGCCGCCCGCCTCGCCCGCCTCGATGCCGCGCGCAGCCGCAGCGTGCCGCCCCGCGTCCCCCGTACCGCGGTGCCGCGCCACCGGAGCGCCAGCGCCGCTGTGTCCCCGCCCGCGCCCCTGCCGCGCCTGCGACCCGTCTTCCTCTGGGCGCGACAGCTCGACGGCAAAGTGCAGGAGGTCCGTTGTGAGGACTACGACCCGCGGAATCGCATCCGTATAGCGCGCACCGCAGCCGGCTGGCGCGTGATCCCGCGCACCGAGATCTACAACTCGATCCGTCTGCCGCCACCGCCGCCCCCGCAGGCGCGCGAACGCCGAGAGCGGCGCGGGCGCAGGCGTTACGCACGGTCCCGCCGACGCGCCCGCACGCCGCCCCCTGCCGATTGGGAGCTGACCCCCGATCTGGAGTCGCACATCCCATCCCACACGATAGCGGTGCCCCGAGCACCGCCGACGCCCACACCGCTGGACAACCTCCTGGCGGTCGCTGAGCTGGAGTTCAACCAGCAGCGCGAGGAGCGCCTTCTCGAGTTGGACGGCTTCCTGCCCGCCGAGGAGGACGCGCGCGACGTCATGTCGTTCGAGCTTGGCGAGCCGAAGTCTACCGAGGAGATGTTCTACGAGCGGAAGGCGCCGGCACCCGGCGAGCGCACCGACGACTCGTACCCGAGCGACGTCGCCGCCCACAAAGACCTCTTCGAGACCATCAGCGAGGCGCACTACCTCCCGGAGCTGGATGGACCCCATGACGAGACCTTACTGGAGTCGCTGGTCGAAAAAGGCTGTGAGGACAACCAGATCCTGGGGCAAGCGCTGGACAAGCTGGCACACCTCGTGCACGGGTCCGGAGAGTACGCCGATGAGGAGGAGGACATGTTGCTCGGCGACGCCCCGGTAGCCGACATCATCGACCGTCTGGAGCATTCGCTGGAGTCTCCGGGGCGGAGTAGCATCACCGCGGCACAGGGTTTGCTTCATCTGCATCACATAGGAGATCACATGCAACCGCCCGAGCACGGGCAAACGGTTGAGCAGACATTCATATCGGATCAAGTGTTCACACGCGAGGATCGAACTGAATGTTCCCTGGAAACCATAAGCGGCAGTTCGGATATGCGAGGGACGAATGAGTTGAACAATATAGGATTTGACCATAGTGCCGAAAAGATGCTACAAAATGACATCATACCAAATGATACGATGTATGCTGAACCCGTACCTGATCCCAATGAGACTTACGTCGAAAAATCTTTCGAAGAGCAGCGACCAAATTTGACGGAGCCCGCGTACTCCGATATCAGCGAAGTAAACGAACCCGTCAACGACACCGTCACGGACGTCGCTGATCAGATGGAGGAGAAGTGCATGACCGACGAGCAAACATGCAACGAGCAGGCGATGGCGTCTGAGATGCACGTGTCAGAAAATATCAAAGACATGGACGATATTAGTAACGATGAAATGCCCACCGACCTGAGCATAAAGAGCCTCGATAAGAATATGAACCAACACGTGGTGGCGAGCGATGCTCACACCACCAACACGATAGAAGACAATTTGTCGGACAAAAGTGACGAACAACCTAAAGATTTAAGTGTGCATCGGCGGCTGCCCACTCCGCATGCGTCGCCGCGCAGGACGGACATACCGCGGGCGCCCTCGAGAGAGTCAGATGCGATGCAATCTCCGCAACCAAGCGGTATCCCCGCCGTGCCATCCTCGCCGGAAATATTTACTATGCCACTTACAAAAAGTAAACAGACCTTGTTTTTGGAAACGCTACTTTCCTCGCCGTCGCCTAAAATGTACACGTCCGAGGTCACAATAACAAAACAGCAATGCGAGCCTTTGAATTTGGGTAAACATAGGAAATCGGCAAGTCCTACGGTCTCGAGCTGTTCCGATGAAATGCGAAAACTTAATAAAGATTTTGGTGAGCCCCAGGAGAAAAAGATGAGAAGAGAATCTAACGAAGACCTCGTCAAGATAACTAAAGTTTTTAACAAGTGCAGTGAAGATCAAAGCGTCGATAAATCTAAAAAGTCCGAAAGAGTCGCCCAAAAACCGACCGGCGAGATGTCCCCATTAAAACAATTACATCATTTGATAACGAGTTCCGAATATAACATTCCAGATCCCCTTTTAGTCCCTAAGGATAGTCTTAATGCGATTATTGCGGCCCCGGGCAAAGAAATACCGAGGTTATTGATGCAGAGACCGGAATTAATGCTGCCGGCGGTATTCGCTTTTCCCTCGGTCTTGCAAGATCCAGACATAAGCGTCGTGGCGCTGTCACAATTGGAGCAAATGATTATAGAAAACGATCAGAAAAAACTCACATCTCCAAAGTTAAAAGAATCTAAGTCAGCCCCGCCGAAGAGCTCAGCTACAGTTATCAGCTCGAGTGCAGAAAAATCCAATACACCCCAGCCGGATCAAACGATCCAACCGAAACCGATACCGTCTATGGACGCGTTGGCCGGTGACATAGACGCTGCCACCTCTGCAGCTCTCCACCAGATGCTTTGGCTGCCCTACCTCAACCAGCTGAAGGCGATGGAGGCATGCTCCCAGAACATGGACTTCCTGAAGGCGCTAAACTCCTCCGGATACACAGGGGCTAATTACAACGACCTGTCTCAAATGTTCAATCCCTCGGCACGATTCATGGGTCCGTCGGGCTTCCCGATGATGCCCCCGATGGACTACGACAATCGGTTGCAATTCGCCATGTGGCAGGAGGCGATGAACCAAGCGAACCCTTCGGTCCCCCATAGATCGAAACCTTCTCTGGAGGCCCAAATGAAGGAGCTTTCTAAAGCCAGCGACGTCCAGAACCCATATGTGCATTCGACAAAAAGCCACCAAAGTAAATCGCACTCTTCCGCTCGTACGAGTCCTATAGCTCACAACTACAATAACCAACGGCCAGTGCCCCACAATCCCTTCCTGCAGGGCATGTATCCCGGGATGGCACCCAACATTCGACCCAACATGCCGCTGCCGGGTCTACAAATACCGTATTTCAATCCGGGTCTCGCGAGTCAGAGATCGCCCCGGACGGGGCATCAGAAGAGTCCGTCGTCGCCGTACTACCCGAACAATAATTATCTGCAATCGGTGAAGCAGTCAGAGACGAGCCACCAGAGAAGCACGCCGAGCTCGCAAGAATCCCCACGGCCGCGCATTAGCGTCAAGTCGCTGCAGAACCTGCTGGAGCCGACGGCGGCTGCGGCGTCGAACGCGGCGGCTCGACGGGCGAGCGCCGCGCCAGCCGCGCTGGGCCGCCGCCGCGAGGAGCCCGAGGTGGGCAGCACAACGCCGGGCGAGCCGCCGCCGCACCCACCGCCGCACCCGCACGACCCCGCTTCCTTCCACCTATGGCATCCACTATTTGGCAAGTAAGTGTTTTTACATATGTAATCTTAACTTGTGTATAATTAAATAATTTTTTTACAGTTGACGTAGGTATACCATTTTATGTGTGAAATAAAATGTGAGTCTAGAGAAACCTCAACTCAACTTTAATACATACAAAAATCACATTTTATTAACTTATTCGTTAAGAAAAGTGTGTGTTGTAAACCATATCGGAAAAAAAGTTATGTTTGATTCAATAACGTTGATCTAAAATCAAACTTTTAAGCCTGCAGTTTGTTTTAAAATTATCGTTACAAACTCGCACGAACTATGTAGTTGGTAAACTTTTCTTATCTGTGGTATTATTAGTGCAAAATTTCTGCTTGATTACACCACACCATAAAACTTGCAAACTACGTATGTAGGTATGTACATAACGAGCGAAATGGAAAAAAAACTTGACCGTTTTACAGAGAATAATAAAACAAAATATGTTATCTGTAAAACATATCTGACGTGCACTTGGCGGGAAATTGATGTTCATCCCGATCGCCAATTTCGGGTTATAAAAATTTATAAGCTTTTTGCAAGCCTTTTTATACTTGTTATTATTAATAAATAATCAATAATTGCACATTATTAAATTAAGCAGCATTCAAAAGATTTTTTTATACACAACGTTATTTTCGTTCGTTGAATATTTTAAATGATGGCCAGTAATTATTAGCATCCTAAAACAATGTAAATAATTACAATAAACCTATTAAAAAGTTGCATTTGCAATTCGCTACGCAATTCTGATATAAAAAAAATATTTGTTTCATATTGTTGCACCAGCAGTCTCTTTGACAATTTGTTTTATAAAATGTATTTTATTTAGAAATAACCACATAATTCATATACAAATTAAAAGAATTCTTTTCCAACCTATTCATTTGGTCTTGACAGATATTTATTTTAATTCAATCAATTAACTACAAAAACACGATAAAAGACCAAACATAGAGTTAAAATTTTTATATAAATAGAGTTTCATTTATATTTCTGAATGATTCATTCAATAAGATGTGATAAAAAGTAACGCGTTGTACCACATCGTTAGCACATTTATAACGGAAAGAAAACACTGTTAGAAGTAACGAAAGAAATCAATAAGAAACTTGTGTCATCAATAAAGATATAGAGTCAATAGAATTATTGAACTTTTGTATTTTAATATACTGTATTCTATTAATGCATTAATTATCTATGTAAATAAATAAACTCAACTGTCATTTTGAATTTTGTAGGTTAGAAAAATACTTAAAATGTATATTGCTATCTTATGTTTTTTTATAAGTTTCAAATCATTCTATGACCTTAATACCTTCTTCTTATAATCTATTCTATATACATATTAATTAAATTAGAGTGACTGTATCGAGAAAAAAAAACATATCTCGTACACCTTGTAATCCTGGACTAGGGCATGTCCTGTAACGGTTCAATGGAATAAATTATATTGAATTTTTTATGAATATATTTTTCGCTTTATAAGTTGAGAGGTTTTGCATTTTCATTGACTTTCAATGAATAATAATGTAAAGCGCGTCGCTGCGTTATTCAGTTTGACAGTTTCGCAATCAAATTCGGTAACGAAACAATATTTGTATGAGCTATAAAGTGTATCACAAAATCCTAGGCAATATATTGAAATTGAATAATTTCATACCAAGGACGAAAACTCCGGGATAAGTTCAGAAAAATGACCTTTGATATACGTAAAATGTTGAATTTAACGTATATATTTTGTAGAACAAAGTAACAATTCATCTTTTAGTCAATTGTACACCTCTATCCTAGATACCGAGTTCAATTCCAGGTATAAACTTTTTCAATTCAGGTATTAATTTCCATACAACAATAAGTCTTTAAAAACACATACAAAATACTTTTTAAAGCATATTATTCTTCAATTGTTGAAATGAAAAATCCTAAAGTGCTTAGCCGAATTCGGGAGCAAATTCAACGCGTGACGTCACAACTGTACCTAATTAGGAGTACTTAGCGTTGCGATGAGTCAGAGACTGCAGGGGCCGCAATGGGCTTTAAAGTCACGGGTAACCGCATTATGTTCACTACGTTTAGAAACTTACATAAACGGTAACTATGGACAAAAGAAGAACGTAAATTAAAAATAAATAATAAATTAACTTATTGGATTTCGAATTTCGGTGGTAACGAAATATGTACAGAAGAGGAATATATCCGAACTATTTTAGTTTAAGAACGCTAATAATACAATTAGATTGAAAACCATCGGAACCAGCAGAATATAATGTTATAATTGAAAGCGCAAATGACACACTAGCTGTAAGCCCATACGCAAGGCGTTTTTTTAACGCGCGCTTAAAACGTGATGGGATAGAACAACAACATTTCCATGTATTTGTTCCTACGGCAGCGCTTTTAAAACGCGATACTTTTTATCGCGCAATTTTGAATTTTGCGCACTGGAAGGAGGAAACAAGATTGATTTTTAAGCTCATCGCTCAAGAGCCACCATCGTAGAGTCTTATCGGGGCGTTAAAAAAGTGCCTTTGCGAATGAGGGCTAAGATCCACTGCTATAACACCTGTCATCTTATTCAATCTCTTTGAATTAAATAAAGACATATGTTTCTGTACATGTTTCAGCTATGGAAACGCTAAAGTAGAATATGTTTCAATGAGGTCAAGTTAAATATAATAGAAATAACTCAGACGGACGGGATTCTTAATTGATTGAGGCTATTCTGAGTTCAATCAAAGGTTGATTTTATTCTATTTGTGCTTATTTGTGTCCTTGGGCTTATTAGGTCAGGCTTCACGGGTTTTGGGACAGATCGATGTTGCTGAAATAGCGAGAAGTCAAACAGTTACGTCTGACCTGACGACAGATGAGTTTCGTAATTATAATTCAAAGTTTTATGAAATTTTATACCAATTATTGTGTTAAAATATTCTTATTGAACTGGTAATGTTAATATTTAAGGATTTTTCTAATATTTTAAATCTTACTAATATTAAAAATGCGAATGTTTAGATGGATGGATGTTTGTTTGAAGGTATCTCCGGAACGGTTCAACGGATCTTGATGAAATTTTGGCACAGGTGTAGTACATAGTCTGGAAGAACACATAGACAAATATGAAGTTTTTTACGCGTGGACGGAGTCGCAGGCGACAGCTTGTGTTCTATATTTGAAATCCTATTTTTAATAAATTTCCAACATAGAATAGTTTCACAATATAGTTTGTAGGTACTAACCGACAGACTCAGGCCAATAGGCGCATTAAGTTCTCTTATCTTTTTGCAAGTTATTGGAGCGCAAAATCTATTGATTTCATTATCCAGCGCAGGGCAGATGGAGGAGTTAGCGGTAAAACCTCTTTATTATAACTTCATACAAATCATAACTACGAGTACAAGTTAGTATAGAAAGCACTTAAGTTGACACGTTGAGCAGAATAGTACTCTTGTTCCTGACGTGCCAAGTCAAATGCCATTATAGTTTTATTATTCTAACGATACAGTAGGGTATTTTTTCTTTTAATAGAGACTCATCCTCGCTTAGGTATTTAATAGACAATTGATATATAACCTTAATCAATTAAATACGTATATTATTAAAAAACTAAGACTCCATCTATTGGTGAAAAGAAAACAATCCTGAATAAACAAACTGCCACTTGCTCTACGTTTCCATAAAGTTCAATGCTAAATAATGTATTTGAATGTATTTATTTATAAAATCAAAGTAAAAAATCCTATATCAAAGTCCAATATCAAATATCCAAAGTGTAACTTTGCATACTATCAGGTAAAAGCGATTTACAAAATCAAAAGCTTTTCAAGTACAATTGGGACGCACCCCTCAGCCAAGGCGCACCCACAGTGCCACTGGAGTGTCTGCTAATGACACTAAGTATACGATAATCTGATAATATCTACTAAATTAGTAACGATCTGTTTTCTTTTTGTTTAATCCATTTGAAAAGACATATAAATTGGTCATTTTTTAAATTTTCGAAATGTTTACTTTTGCTTCTATCCGTACCGAAGTTGAGTGTAGTATTTCATCAAATTAAACACATAATCGACGCCAAAATTATGAAGCCCGCGTACTTCTCGCACAATCGAAATTGTTTGTGTCCGGGAAACGATCAAATTTGCAGTTTTTTGGACGAAAGCATCAAATGAAATCAATTTGATCTATAGTCAAACAAGGATATCTGCACCGGTGAGAGGGGCGCTACTATCACGGTTTCCGTCAGAATACATATAAAACCTACTTAAACCTAGAAAATGACATAAAAGAAAAAAAACTTGAGAGGTGTCAAGGGACACCCGGATGGAACGAAGTTCCTATGAATTTTCGTTATAAATTGTCACGTCGGTGCCATGGTTACTATAGCAAAAAGTGTCGTGATAACTTTTCGTAAGAATTTTTTCCGTCTAGTCCCCTTTCACAACGCGCGATAAGGAACTTCGTTCCAAAAATCACATGATAGCTACAACAAAAGAAGATCGTGTGATACTTTTGACGTTGACAGGAGGTCGCTAGTGAGCTGTCATAATTTATTTTGACTTGTGCACACTGGTTCAAATAGTCTTTTCAGTGTATACGTCACTAATCTGGTGTATTTTCATATATTTTATTTAGAACGATGAGAAAACATATATGGAGGTGAAACTGACGTGGTATCTTTAATATTTAAAAAGGCCACGTCACAAAGAGCTGTGTCTAATTGTGTTAAACGACGCCGGCAAATTATATGCCTGAATGTAGGTCGCCTTGAAACGGAATATTTTAAAATGTAGACACAACTGAAAGAAGTAACTGAATAAGTCACTGTCGCTGTATAAATTGAAAACATTACCACGACAGCCAAAATGCTTTTGTTCCGTTGTTAAAATTATTATAATTATCATGTAATAAATACATATTTATAGTATTATTTCCATTAAACTTTATTCACACCTAACTCTCGTTGTTAACTTCCCGCGCTAATCTCCTTTTTCACCTATCTTTTTCCAAAATTAAAAAGGCAAAGGTTCTTAGTGGCAAGCATGCCACCCCTTTGGCAGAATGTTTAATTCTGTATTCAACAGTCGCTCCTAGAGTCGGATAATTCTAAATACAAAAATTAAAAATAATTTTGAACGTGACACTGTCGACTTCCGTTTATTTCAGACGACATTTTAGTTGTAAATGTCAAAAATGCAATTTGAGTGTTTCCGTTACGGACGGGTTTCCATTACTAAACGTTAAAAAAATATAGTATAAGGTGGTAAACGAGCAAGCGGATACCTAAATTCGCCAATAAGCGAAACAAATGCTGCCCATAGACATAGACAAGGTAACATTTCCCCGTCACCGCGTAACAGTTGCCGCGTGTCACGTCAAATTCATAGCGTTTAGGGAAAGAGGGATATAGTGCCAGCTGTCGCTGTCGAAATAAAAAAACTTAATAAGTAGCCTATGTGTTTTTTCAGACTATGTTCTACATCTGTGCTAAACTTCATCAAGATCCGTTGAGCCGTTTCGGAGATACCTTGTTACAAATATCCATCCATCCATCTAAACTTTCGCATTTAGGACATTTGTATGAATTATTTTTAATTTTCAGAGAGAAATATGTTTTAGTATGAATGTTTCAAACCCAACGATTAAGTTTTTTAATATTTTTTTTTTTCATAATAATTAGCGGATATTTTTAGAATCTGGTACCTTTGAGACCATCTTATTTAACAAAAAAAAAGTTAAGACTTTAGTTTTCTTGTTTGAAAGTTTTTGGCTGTTAAAAACTTTGGTTAAAGTCTCGAGTGACCTTTTCGTTTTCCTTCTCACAAATTTCCAAGTAAAGTTTTCGCCCACCTTCCGATATTCTATACGAAGCCATAAACAGCTTTCAAACAGATTAAAAAAATATTTCTACTAACTTTTCGTACATATTTCTGAAGTTTTAGAAAAGTTTAAATCCTTGAAAACTTTATTTTTATTTCTTTGTGACCCAGATTTGTAGATGTCAAATGGCTTCTTTGGATTAAATATAAATTGGGTAATTAATAAGATATAGGAAAACTGATTTGAACTTCTTCTGTTTATTAAAAGAGGAAAATTTTGTATGCATGTATTTTTGTAGCGGATAAAATCAATAACTACTGGACTGATTACAATAATTCTGTCACCGTTAGAATACTACATTATCCTTGAATTACAAAGGATGGATGGATGTTTGTTTGAAGGTATCTCCGGAACGACCCAACAGATCTTGATGAAATTTGGCACAGATGTAGAACACATAGGCTACTTATTACGTTTTTTTTTTAATTCCGCGCGGTCGGAGCCGCGGGCGACAGCCAGTATTTAATATTGTTTAAAAATTGTACAAATACCCACACACACGAAAGCGGGCCGCTAGTACAGTACATTTCAAAGGAAATCACCCGTCAAATAGTGACATTATTAAATGTTTTACAAAGAGAATGTGTCTAGAACAAAGCGTGGGCTGCATTTTAAATCTAGACAAACACAAGTTCTATGTATGTACAGTTTATTTCATACAAGGACAGTGCATAAATAACATATGCGGCCACGTCTTACTACCTCTGAATCGATTTTCTATTAATTTATTCTTGTCAAATTACACACGAGACAACCTGTTTTCCGATAAAATGTTCCCATTACAGACCTTTTATTTTATAGAGACAGTATATTTAATCATGCTCGTATCCTCACTTACTTTGGTCACGTATGTAGAAGCAATGATGATGCATCCATTGAACGGTTAGTAGTGCAGGGTTAGTAGATCGCCCATGAGGTGGATAGACCAGGTCAGAGCCGCAGTAGATGTCCCCTTACATGTGTGTGCGAAAAAAGCAGTAGTCCGGGAAGAGTAGAGGCGTCTAGTCAAACGGGTCACTGCACCTATTTGTTGACCACGACCAGTCTGTAAAGACTGAAGCGACTGAGAAGAAGATCTTTAATCAACATGCAGGTTAGCACTGGCTGAATATTGGTGAAATCATATTGTTATCTTAGTTCAAAGAGAATATAAAGGGTGGCAACCTTTTTTTTAGTTCTTTTTTTATCTAGCTGTCATTCTATTCATGAATTATTCTAAAACTGACATGGATATTTTTTTTAATAATTTGGGCACTAAATTGATGCCTTTGCATTTGCCATCTTGGCATCTAAGGCAATGATTACAGTTTGGCATTTGACAGCGACTTGCTTGCCAAAAACTGAGCCCAATTTTGGCAATTAACTTAACACGAAAGTGTGTGACTACAACCTACACTTACACTACGTTCCAAAAATATTTGAGCGTCCTTACTTTGTTTAAAATAAATAAAAAAGTCCAAATTTGCAAATTTTTACTGACACTATTTTTTTTTGAGTTTTATGACGTCACAATATTAAAATCCATTTTTTAGTCCTCTTCCCCTTCACTCACTTTTCTTATAAGGAAGGGATGGGAAAGGGAAGGGGATTTGGTGAAATATGGGACGCATAGGAAGGGGGAATATCCTCTTTTTGTACATCCCCTTCACCCTTGATTAAAGGTAGGCATCTGCATTTGCGGATGTCTCTGGGCAACGGTTGCCTGGCTATTTCGGCGAATCCAGGTGTCCGTTTGCTCGTTTGCCACCGTTTGATATATAAAAAAAATAATCCATCTAAAAATATTCCAATGCGCTTTATTGCCAAACTTATGGTTGTTTAAGCAATCCCTCAGCAAACACTTCTTATTACTCCGTACTAAGGGTCATATTTTAAGTGAACCTAAATTTAGTATAAGATAACAATCATTAAACAATTCATTAGAGCAGAGATAAGAATAAAAATTTAAATTCATCTCTGTAAGGATGTTTTTCCGCTCTATTCGGGCATTGACTTTTCAACTAAGCTGTCTCTGTGGTCACGTGAGAATCGAATCAGCCACGATTATTTAGCAGCCGCCTAAGTCCATGTACATCACAGTAAAGGAGTTTATTGCATTAGAGGAAAATGTGAAAATGAAATACGAATGTAAATGATAATGTTTTTCAAATGGTTTGACTTGAATTTAAAAACATTACATAATGCTGCCGTTTTCTTCTATCTTCGTTTTAAACATACATTAAGTCAGCAAAAATTGCGTCACTAAAACGTGTCATCTATGCTTGTTACCTAGGGTGAGCACACATTTTAATTTGGTGTGATCTTTAAATCGATAAATGCGAATTTTTAGATGGATAGATGGAAGGATGTTTGTTATTAGGTAACTCTAAAGCGGTTCAACGGTTCGATTAAATTTGGCACAGATTTTCATCTAATTAAGTTTTTTTTAATACCGCGTATACGGAGTCGTTAGTGACAGCTAGTCCAAACAAAAAAAAAAAAAGTTTCTCAAGTACTCCTTATATTGCCTTCAAATTTCAATTATGACTTAGAATAGTATTATTAAATTTACAGTGACTTTTTACTGAAAAAATCTCATGTTTTTGTTTCGTTGTTTCGGCAGTGGAAACACACGACATGTTTTACAGTAAATATGTCACTTACATGTGGCACAAAGTTCGCTCTACCTCGAGTGTAAAAGGTTCTTTACAAATGTATTTGATTTGGAGCCTCCATGACCTATATTTGTGCTCCTGTACAGGCCATGAACTCCTCACCCCTGACCTCCCAACCCCCAGCTACCAAGTTGCCTAGCGGAAGGTTAGGGGGTGGAAGAGAACAGGGGGATCGTAATCGAATATATCACATTCACAGTTTATTGCTTTATATAAATACCGCGACTACGTTCGCGCGGCATTAAAAAAACTTTATAAGTATGCCTATGTGATATTCTAGACTGTGTTTTACAACACTGCCAAATTTCATCAAGATCCGTTGACCTGTTCAACAGATACCTTCAAACACACATCCATCCATCCATCCATTCATCTATACATTCGCATTTATAATCCTCCCATAAGATTATGATATTAGTAAAATTGCTAATTTTTTCTTTATTAAATTCTTGGGTGTTTCTTGTTCTTCCTTGAGAAAGATTTTTATAGTTCTAGTTAATGTTAAGAGGAATATATAAATAAATAAATAAATATAAATAAATAAATAAATAAATAAATAAATAAATAAATAAATAATTGTTGCGGGTTACTGCAAGCTTTTCAGACTAAATTTAGAAAGATTCGGGTGAAAATTACAAACGTATTTGCCTCTAACAATATAAATAATACGTGGTCTTGAAATACATTACTCAATCAAGCAAAAATATCTCTTCAATTGTATAATTTGTTGATGAAAATGTTACAAAATTTCTGCAATTTCCAATGTTACGTAACACTGAAAATGCTACATCCGTAATGTGTTTGCACACACAGAGTAAGGTCTGGCAAAGCTCAAAGCTTGTATATGTACATATAGTATGTATATATTCGAATATCCGGGCCCAGGCAATCAATGGAGCCAACTGAAGGCTGTTCGCGTGACGTACGTGCGAAAGAGACGCGTATATATCGTAAGCTGAAGTGTGAACGGTGTAGACGCCCGAAGCTATTTTATTAGGGCGTTACAGAGTTTATTGCAGCGTGCACCAACGTTTCGTTTTAATTGAAATTGCCCTATTTTTTTTTACTACCAACTTAAGTTTGAGAATATAAAATTAATTTTTTTTTTAATTATTAATTAGGTTATGTTAATTGAAGACTATAAAGTTTCAGTTTCTTACATAACGAACTCGTAATTTTAGTGACTAAATGTCCGAAATGTAGCATACATTTATGCTTCGAGGATTTAGACTTGTCGAACTAATGAGAAATTGAATTACATGTATGCATGTTAAAAACTTTTCAATTAACCTTCTCGTCTCCGTCTACCATAATTGGATAAAAGGATCGTAATAATTACGCTTTGTTTAACCTTAAAATAAAAAAATATTGACTGAGCGATGTTGTCAAATTTTCTGTTCCTGGCAGAACGTCACATAACCTTTTGCCTTTATAAAAATTATATGTCAATCGATTTTGGCGCGCTATTGTTGATGTATTTCTGAACGATTGAAGTTTCATAATCGAGTGGCGACTGTACCGATATTATCGTATTCCCATCGACATTCTTTCGCCATTAAAATTGCTTACCGCATTTTATATCTTGATTTCATTAAAAGAACGCATTAAATGCTGCACGTATGAATCGGCTTACAAAACGACAACTGATATGTAACAATGAGTTTCCATTGCCAAAACATTTGTACATAAACGTATGTTTTCTTACATGTTTATTGGCAGAGGAACGTAACTTACAATAGAATAAACATAAATGTTTATTTGTCACACTGCCGACATTTCGGTAGTGGATGACGCAAGTGAATGTTTTAGCCCTGAAACAAAAATGTTTTTAATTAAGTTATTTGGTACACAAATCTTGAAGCAAAACTTCCAACCTTTGGCCGACTTTTTGCTAATTAAATTAATCAAACACATTAATTAACAAACGGCTGGACTGACAAGGAATTAGTGTTAATTAATTGCATAACGTTTTGATTAATTAATTCGTAAGAGGACGGCTCTCCGCTTTAACGCGATTCTAATTGCGTATTGAACGAGCGCTTGAAAAACAAACATTTGATCGCAAATATTTTCATTTCAACGTCAATAAAAAAGTTAATTGATTTGAATAGATGTTAAGTAAATATACTAATTGAATGAATACAATTTTTATTAATGATGAATTTTATCGCAATATTCAAAAGAATTAGAATCTAGAAATTTATATTTTCGGCTGATATTTTCATCATCATCATCTCCTTGACCTTGTCCCACCTACGTAGGGTCGGTGCATCAGGCTTCCGTGCTCCAAATGAATGTCCGCCATCATCTCCATTGTCACCCCCTTCTTGATCATGTCATCTTTCACGCAATCCATCCATCTCTTCCTAGGCTAGGACTTTTTTGTATGTAATAATAGGTACGTAATATTGGAATCAGTCTAAATCTTAGTTGTAGTAATGAGGTTTATTCCTTTTTAGTATCTGGCAGTAATTGTAACTTTTATCTCATATATTTTTTTTTAAATTCGTAGTTAAATTCTGACTGGTTTCAAAATTAATATGTTTCTTATGAGTATTAAAAAAATATTATATTCCTTTTTTAAAATATATTCACAAAAACTTTATCACGAATTTCATAATTCAATTGTCTGACGCAACAGTCCTTCAATTCGTCCTTTCCGTAGGGCATTCAGTATTACATCGTAGGTCGTCTAGGGCGCAGATCTCCCCCTACTTCAACCCCCACTCCTAAACAGCCCCCCTGGCAGCCCGGCAATACAAACTTTCTACAGTCGGAAAAATACTAACATTTTTCTAATATTTTCTTTCCAATAACTGTTTACGAAGATTACGTTCCGAGAAAAATTTCTTCCATCATATTACTTCTATCAACAAACTTTCATCGCATTAGATTTCGTTCCAATATTTTTATATTAAATTTCTAATATATATTTTTTCATTACACAAAATGTAGCTTCGATAATATTAACTTGGTATTGAATTAATTTATAAGGTTGAGAATAGTAAAAAAAAAACAAAGAGTAACGTCTTGATACAAGCATTTGACATTTTAGTTTTTTTTTATCTTAGGACTTAATAAGGAGTCAAGAATTAGCTTTATTGATACTAAGCACAGATAATATCGATCATTAGGTGACTTACGTAATATATTTATTATCTATGTCAATTATTTTAGCAATATCTCTTCATAAATTTGTCGAATATTACAAAAAAATAATATTAATTCAGTGTTAAAAATGTAAGTAGTATTTATAAATATTTATGTAGTCGGTAAATTAAACTTAGTAACAAAATCGAATGTCACTATTGACCCTTGCATTGTAAATTTGATTTAATTTGAATCAAATTAAAACGGTACTTATTCGGTATTATTTAAAACTTGGTACACTATAAAGGTGTGTGAAGAGTGTGGTTCTTTTTTTACTTGTTTTTTAAACTAAGTACACTTAAAGTCGCTCAGGCTAAGTGCACTTCGCGCGAGGACAGGAAGCGAGTACTATCTCTGTCTATCCTTATATAAATTAGATTGAACTTATGTATAAATACCGACTACGAAATCAGTAATTGATTATTAAGAAATGGAAACGGTTGCTTTATTGACTATTTATATAAGAAGATGTTCTTAGCGATTTAATTCACTTGAATTCCTGACAAGTATAGTGGCAACATCTGTCTTGCAGTTATAAATAATAGCTCGGTATAGTCAGTACAGTACATAGTCAAAGTTTTAAAGAAGTACCAGCCGTAGATATGAAACAATAATTTCCATTTCGATGAACAGTGTTGAATTTGAAAATTTTATTTAAAGTTATGAGTTATACTTTTGTTAAAAGAAAACAATTTTCTGCTTTCTCTAAAATTGTTATTAACCATTTTGGAAGCTGTAAAAACAATTTTTACTAAGTTTTCGTTTTTTATTACTGTAATTATAAAACGTATTTACCGAAATATAATCTACATTTCGCGGTCAAACTGCGACCATAGATAAAAAATTACCATCATAAAATTCACACTGGCACACAATAAGCATAGAAGCGTTGCGGACAGTTATAAATTAATGACTGACTGGTTTTCGGACGAATGCAATTAAAAAAACAAAAGTCGATTACATGAGGTTACCTCACCGCAAGGTTCAACGACCTCGAACACGTCGCGAGTCGCGACCTTTGTGACTCACTGTAGCTATGCTAAACCAAAATAAACCTTTTTTTATTTTTAAGACGCTTAATAATAGATTTATTACATTTAAGAGATCCATGTGATGTGATGAATTAATTTTGTTTTTTTATCTATCATATTTAAAGTAATTTTTCTACATTAAATGAAATAACTGGTATAAAATAAGTTGAATTCCATTTTTAAAAAACTCAATTAATTGTATGTAGTTCAAGGCAGCCAGTATTATTTAACTAGACTGAGACAAAATAATTCAAACTTCATCACTATGAATTGACACGAGTGCAGGTGTGAAGCTATACATGGGTTATTTTAACCTTTACTGCCACTCTTATGTTTTCATTTCTTTGGATAATTCAACCACACTATTTATTACAAAGCTTCAGTAAATGGAGTTCAACAATTCGTTATATTATTTCCAAGGAAAGAGTTTTTGTGTAATTTGTAAATTCCTTTACGGGCTATGTTTTAATGAATTAAGTTTGCTTTTATAACATACCAGCTGTCGCCGGCGACTCCGTACGCGCGGAATTAAAAAAACACTTAATAAGTAACCTATGTGTTCTTCCTATGTTCTACATTTGTGCCAAATTTTATCAAGATCGGTTTAGCCGTTTCGGAGATACCTTCAAATAAACATGCATCCAAACATTCTCATTGATAATATTAGTAAGAAGTGAGATAAGTAAGATATTTTATCATTACTGTATATTAAAAACACATTATTTCAGATATACATATACGTTATTTGTTACTTTCTCTTTTCAAAAATAAACTTTATGTCACTAAAGACAGAATTTTATTTTTAAACGATGAAATTAAATAATAAGATAATTAAACTACGGAACCACTGATTTTTTGGAAGTTATATTCGTTATTAATAATATTTTAATGCATAAATTAAGATGTAGCCATCCAGAGTAAATCGTCAACACTATCTAATAAGTGTTAAATAAACTTCTTAGTTTGAACAACGAGTTCGAGGATAAGGTGTTATTTCGGAGAGTGAATTTAAAATCAAACATGGTTTATTAATTACTTATTAGATAATAGTTGACAGTTAACTAATTTACATTTGTGATTATAGAGCGATTTAATTTGCGTAGGCTTTTTCTATAGGCATGCAATTTGAAACAACAATCAAAATGTCTATAGCTTCTGTGAATTCAGCTTTATCAGCATAACGTGATCGCGAATCACGTCCGGCCATTGTTGTTTAATTTCTAGAAAAAAATATGATTGAACATGCTGTATAAACATTAGGTAAAGATCCTTTGCAGTAAGCCGAAGAATCTATTCGTGTAGGATTACTGAGTATTTTGTGGCTACTTATATAGATAAGACGATATAAATACATACGCAGGTTCTTAGAATAATGTGTTTGACTGTAGTCTGCGGCGCAATTTTATAGTCACAACAAACTAGTATTCTATCGTAATTTCATATGTTGTGGCGTGGCGATAGGTGAACTGAAAACCAGCGCAGGGACTGCTATAGGCCGTCTCTGCATACGCTGAGTTGGCCCCTTTTACCACATTTCTCTAAATTATTTTCATAAATATGTGGTGTGATTTTTTTTTTCTCTTGTACTTGTGTGGTAATAAACGAGTTTCTATATGCACTTTAGATTACGTCATAACTAATTAGTTTTTTTTTTAAGTAAAATTGACTAATATGCAAATTTTAATCATCAGTTTATTAGAAAAAAATATCCAAGAAGGGCGGTATTAAGAGCACCCGAAAACGATGTACATGTGTGCGTAGATGTATGAATGTAGAAGAAGTGAGAGATGTGTGTTAGGATCGCGCCAAATGGAGGTGCATGGTCTCTGTCTACCCATTTGGGTTACGGGCGTGAGTCATATTCTTGTAGTTTATTAGTTTAATTTAGTCCTATTAGATGCAAATTCCGACACACAAATTGAAAGTAGATAATAGACGTAGACTACACAGTTGTAGTCGTGATATTTTTGTTTTTTTAATAAATTAGGTAGGTACTCGTGCTGAAACAAAATTGTTGTATCTCGTTCCAGAAAGAAATATTAAAAATGTAATAAAATTTCCAAGCGTATCGTTGAACAAAGGGTTTATACATAAAAAGAACGATTGCGACAAACAAACAGGAAGATTATCCCTTGTTATATTTAACCCTAATTAAATTTCACCGTTTCATAGCGCCGGAGAATGTTGACCTCTTTGTATGTAGATTGTATGTGGATTGTATGATACGTATCTCATTGTTGGTGTGGAAAGTCGAGGTCTTATCCATCTATTGTTAACGTCTGATCCGCTTACATACATATGTATTTATGTTTAGCGCGGGCGCTGGACCATCACTGTTCAGAATATATCATCGCTTTCACTGGAACAATGCTTTACGATTATATTTTTCGCTGGAAACAAGTACATTATCATTACGACTGCCGAAATTTCATAGACTTATTAGCGTTCAAATTTCAAGTCTTTTAATTAAAATTAGACGAACGGGTCCATACGCATCGTAACTAGTTTTTTTGAGTAAAATCACTTTTTATGCTTTACAAGATATTTGTTGTTTAAATTATGTGATTTTGAAAGAAATGTAGTCTTAACATAAGAATATTTCTATGTCTTTAATGTATACTAAAATAGCTCTCCTGTAAAATAGCATTTTCCCACCAATCTGACGTAAAGAGTTACATATCTTGTAATTTAGACAATTTGAGAGCTGTAACTTTTCTCGGATGGGTCGTTTAATAGTAGCCGTCGTGTAATCATAAATGTGCGAACATAACTGTATTCTAGTTAGAATTACATATCGTAGTAAAATTACGAAGCCAACAAGTCGTATCATTTTGCGTTCTCAAATTACAACCCACTTGATTGTTTTTGATTGCATTAGATTACTGATTCGCAAGATAATTTCTTTTAATTAGAATTAATGTTGAGTTTACTGTCTCTTCTTAATAACAGTAAACAAGAAACTTTACCTTGGTGCTTTATAGGACGTGTTGTTAAACTCTATGTTCGATAACGCAATAAAAACATAATTAAATTGCTTGAAAGACAAGCATCAACTTGTGTATGCAGTAAACAAGATCCGAAGCTCACTCTATTCTAAATTCAAACAAGTGCAGCTTTACCAAACAGTATGTTGTTCCTCTGCCGACTAATTTTCGCGGTCGTCCACTGTTTGTGCAAGTGTACACTCCATTAAGCTCGCCATTAGTTGGGTCCAACAATAACAAAAAAGTAACGCCTTTCGAGAACCATCTTCCACCTCTGCGTCCCCGGTCAATCCCCCTCGGCACGTTTTTACATTTGGTCTGAAAAGATCCATTAGAAAAGTCCTTTTTTGGATGATTTTCAGAGCGAAGTGCGACCGGATTCGAACCGATAGAATTGAAAATGCAAATGGATTCAACGCATTCACGTACCAACGTATTCGAGTCTCAATTTTATTTCTGCTCAATGGTTTTTATACTGAGTCGCGCCTCTTTGGTGCGAAATTGTGATCGCATTGCAAAAAAAAAACCACTAGTTTTTTGCGGAAATTACACGCGTGGAAACGAGTATTTGAATCGAACATTTCGTCGATTGAAAAATACACATGTAATTTTACTAATATTATAAATGCGAATGTTTGGATGGATGTTTATTTGAAGGTATCTCCATAACAACTTAATGAATCTTCATGAAATTTGGCTCAGATGGAGATGATAGTATGGAAGGACACATAGGCTATTTATTATGTATTTTTTAATTCCACGCAGAAGGAGTCGCGGGCGACAGCTAGTTAAGGTATAAAAATAAAATGTATGTGAAGAAGTGTTATAAATTAAACAATACCAGATCGGAATTGAAAATATTTGTTTCGTGATATAAATCACTTAAAAAACCTATCCATTAGGTACTTTATTAAGTTAACTAGAATAGAAATAACAGCTACATTCCGGTGCAGTCATTTGTCAATTAGGTCGAAAACTTATCATAACAACTACATATGCGCCAAATTATAGCTCTTATGGTTACGGTATACTGTTTATTTGAACTTTAGAGGGTGCGAATTTCTCTGACTGTACCTATATAAATGATGAGGGATGTAATAATTACGCGGCTTTCATCCCTCTAGCTATTGACAGACGAGGGTTATTGATGGCGAATTGCATTTGCATCTCGTATATCGTCAATAGTTGTATAGTCGGAAAATGTTAGGATGGTTCAAGTTATTATTAAAATCGATTTCAAAGTTCTGCGCATCATTTACTTCAGCTGTATAAATAAATAAAAAAACTTGAGAGGTGTCAAGGGACACCCGGATGGAACGAATTTCCTTTCAATTAATTAGTGAAGGAACCAATATTTATTCTATGAATTGTATAACATTTTATTTCTATGAATTTTCGTTATATATTGTCACGTCGTTGCCATGGTGAAGTAGCGCTCATTCGTCGTTAACATACTTACTATAGCAAAAAGTGTCGTGACAACTTTTCGTAAGAATTTTTTCCGTATAGCCCCCTTTCACAACGCGCGATAAGGAACTTCGTTCCAAAAACTATATGCATATTTACATTAAACAATTCTATCTACACAAGACTACATCTCGTTGTTAACAATTCCCGCGTGATTCTCTTTATTTCTCGTCTATCTTTTTCTAATACAAAAAGGCAAAGGTCTTTGTGGCCAGTATGTTTGGCAGAATTTTTATGCACTCAACAGCTACGACAAAAAATTGCTTTTTAATCGTCCTAATCTGTACCAAAAATTTGACAACCCTAAAAGATCTGTCGTAATAATGTATTATAATGATACATGATGAATATGATGGGTTGATATAAGTTGTGACAGCCCTAACTGAGCATGGATTTGCGACAGGAAACAATTACTCGATTGCGTCCAGTTAAGGCGATTATTTATAGCTGTCGGCGTTCTTTGATGTCTGCGTTTGCGTGTCGCGGTGATCTGTAACAGGGCCGGCGCTGATTGAATCCAAACTTTCAGATACCTGCCTATCTATCTTTACATATATAATTTATACAGAATATTCGAAAATTGTGTATACAAGCTCTTTGGCCAAAAGTGTAATAATTTAATCCAATTTTTTGTATAAAACCCAAATTAGACAAATGAAAACTGGGCTTAAGGAGATTTTCTTTGCCTAATTTACAGCCCCTCCATGACATAAATTCTAGCATTACTTACCTACTTTTTTATTTAGTTTTTAAAGTTGCTTTGTCGCAATACGACTATACTGCCCCATAAGCCTTTCAATTAATAATACATCTAATCATCTATATTATTTCTTAAACATATGTCAATCAACTTAAACATCATCCTGGACTCGTCCGTAGACTGGTAAGCCAGGATAGCGTTTATCTGAACGAAATTACATTCGAAAAACTGAAAATAATTAAACTTAAAAGGTTCGTTCCGAGCACACTTCAATACAACATGCTGAATGTCTTCCACTGCCCCACAACTTCTGCAATTAGGTGAAACAACTTTTTTCATTAGAAACCTGAACTTGTCCGGAATGTGTCCGGAGCGTACTAAACTACTTAAATCAAATACAATAATAACGGACATCCATTTCACCAAATAATATCCTTATAACAATGTTTTAAATAGTTCCAATAAATTGGCGTAGAAGTAATAACTTCGTTCTACATCAGCTACTCGTAAAAGAAAAATACCACTAAATAGGTTATTTTTGTTTTGCACCAAGCGATATGTTTTCCTTTAAGTATGTAAGAATTCAAATTTAAATGCGACTGTTTGAAAGGAACTTATTATTTCCACAACAATATAGTTACGTGATGTGTTTACTAAATTTCAAATATCCAAATACATTTTCGTTACGATCACGTACATTTTTAAATTACAATGACAAGTAAACTTGACCCTCATTTTAACAAAGAATAATTTTAGCGTGTTTTATTTTCTTTTTTCTTTTTAAATATCGGTAAATGTGGTTAAAATCAAGTCCATGAACGTTCACATTAATGCCTATAGTTTAGGCACATATTCCCGACTATTTTTTTCACCTTTATTTCTTACCTTTTTTACATAGATAGTGGTCAACGAAACAATTGCTATTCTAATTTATGGGATACTAGCTATCGCCCGCGACACCATTCCGAATAAAAAAACTTCATTAGTATTTATGTATTCCAGACTATGTTCTACATCTATGCCAAATTTCAGCAAGATCCGTTGAGCAGTTCTGGAGATACCTTCAAACAAACATCCCTATCCATCCATCTGCACATTCCCATTTATAATATTAGTAAGAAGTAAGATTTTAAGGATTAAGGGTACACTTACATACGAATTGTTTGCTGTACAACTTGTTCCATAACTGAGGACCTTCAATACTAACATTCGTACAAAATTAGATTCATCTCTCTTATTCACTTTGAAAAAAAAAACAGAGATAACAATCATTTGTTCTTGTACCGTGTTTAAGTCGTGGAAACTCACGTAAATCTTAATATTATTATTTCTTTGCAACTTTTGTATTAAAACTATCTTTGTGTCTTTACCCTGCCTAGAGAGTAATGATAAATTAATTCAAATCCGCCTCTCAGTCGTTTCGGTTACTTACACCAGTAATATATGTATTTACAAGTTGTAATTAGAATCAGTAAATATACGGTTTCATATAATTTGTTGCGGCCTATTGAGACGGAGGGCTTCTGCCGCCATTTCACGTCTTTTAATTAAATAATAATACATTTTTAATATTGGTCGTAGAGCGCCTTCTACTGTATCATCTAGTATAGTAGGCCATCCAAATACTTAATAACTTTTTCTATTTTTATATTTTGTTTGTTGAAATTTCTAATATCTTGAATATTCTATAGTTGTTATGGATTAGTTATATATGTAATTTTTAAATTAATTTATTTAAACAAATTGGTTATGTTTTTTTTCGGATTTCAACTGATTTAAATAGGCAGAAAACTTTCTATACGCCTGTATTCAAAATTGAAGACATGTGCACTAACTTCGTAGACAGTATTTTGCTGTGTATATTATAGTACAAGAGCCTGTCTTTTGCAATCTCTATCTATATTCTTCTTCTTCTTCGTCGCTACAGTCTTTTCAGACTGGTCGTGGTCATCATGTATCGGTGACCCGCTGTACTAAGCGCCGCCACTCCTCCCTGCTCTCTGCCTTTTTTGTGCATTCGTACACACTCTATCTCTATACAATGATGTAAAGTATATGCAAATTAAGTCCAAATACATTTTGAATTTCCCTATCAACTGCCTCTAGGAACTTTATAACATAAATTCTCTTGTAATCTTATATTGTGTAGTTACAAACTAGACTGAAAGGCAGTCAACAACACTGACGTATGTCAAATGCACAATGCAACATCTGCGCATTTCGTGTTACACAAAATAATATTGTTTTTGCGAAATGTTGTGAAATACAAAGTACCACGATATTTTTGTTGCGGTACGACGCAAAATATCTAATGCACCTGTTGTTTTGATTACGTAATATTTAGTCAGTTCTACAATATTTACTGAGTTTTTATGTCGTTTATTTGATGTGGCTGTTCTTTTATTGACGGTTACGAAGAAGCAGACATTATGGTTTTCTAAACGTCTCAAGTTAGCATATATCTAGACAGATATTTAACAAAATTTTCTCACCGTATATCCACTGACTGGTTCAATCTAACGTCTATCACATTATAAAGGTATTTTCGGCTCAGTGATTTCGACTTGTATCAAATAAACTCCCCCTTTACAAATCAGCTGCTGTACACATACTTTTGTGTGTGTACGCGGCCTTATATCCGTAGGGCAGGATCCACTACCGTGTCTAATGAGTTAAGGAGTGGAGAATTATCCTCTACTATATTTTTTGATGCAACGCCGAATTTAAATAGTTTTGTCTTTGGTTAAGACTACATTGGAACAAGATTACAATTTAAAACAATTTCACACTTTGGTAAAAAACTTCGTTCAATATCGCGCATGCGCTTCTCTGTTCGTCCATTTGTAAAAATATTTAATTTGAAATATCATATATTCCTATTACAATTTACACCAGGAATGTACATTCTTAATTCAATTTATTTATCCGTGCACTGGCAGTAGTTCCTAAGTTCATTTTTGTATTGTGACAACAAACTACAAGAGGCTCTAGCACGTATAATAGTAATTTTAGGACGTTGAGTTCAGTTCAGTGGTGCCTAGAGCGTTGAGAAAACGTTCCTAGTTTTACGCGCGCGGGGTGTAGCGGGGGCCGGGGAGGCGGCGGTCGGTCGATCGCCTCAGCGGCGCGGCAACGTCGCGCGGGATGCGGGGGCGGGGAAGCGTGGCAACGTCGCGCGATCAGCTGTTGGGCTTTATACCAAAACAGGCAGTGAATCTTCGCTTCTAGGACGACGTATTTGGGTTTTCGGTATTGCGTTTTGATTAAAAGCTTGTTTTATATTTTTACTTTATTTAGACTTTACATTCTCTTTTTAGTATACCCTAATCTGTCACAACTGTCAGGATACTTTATTTTGGCTTGTCAACTGTCATATTTTTGATCGATTTTTTTTATCTTCAGCGGTTCTTTGTTTTTTCTTCTTTTGAACTAGATATTAGATCAGATGATGGCAGATGTTAGAAGAACGTCTTGGAATGTTCGCCACAAATGGTAGGAAAAGTGTAAGGCCTTCCAGATGGACCAATGACCTCGTCAAGGCGGGAAATGGTTAGATGTAGGAAGATAACAGAATAATATGTAAAATATCTATCTAAGCAATGATAATTTTTACAGATTTGTTGTATTTAAAGCATGTACCTATTTGCTCTTGTTCAAATAACTTTAAGAGTCGATTGGACTAGTTTACCTTTGCGTTCTGTTCAAAAAAACATTGTCGTTGTTGTTACAGTCATAGATTAAAAGATCTGATTTACCAAAGATTAACGAATTAAACAAAAATGTAGGTAACATAAATATATTCCATATGTGATTTTAACTCCATAAAAAATGTTAGGTAAAAATATGAAACAAACCAATTTAACTAATGGCCGTGCTCGTTACACCGATAACAGCATGTTACGCAATGCTACATTTATTTTAACGCTATTATTTTCTTTGAAATGTCTGAATCATGTATTTTTACATTTTCATATTATATAACATTCCATGAAACCGTTGTAAGTTTAGAGCATAACTGGCAGTACATTATCAAATTGTTATAAAGATCGAAAGACTTTAATTACCAAGGAGAGTTTGACAAAATAAGGTTAAAATTGTAAAAAAAAAATATATAGGTAACATATACCGACTGGTTTAAAAAAATAATCCTATAAATCTGAATTTCCCCAAAAAAAATGACTAATTTCCTAGCCTTGCAAAGTTGGGTAGCTAGTTCACAATTCAGAATATAAGATAAAGTATATGACTCTCGGGAATAACTTGGAGTGCTGTAACATAGCTGTAGCAGGTCATACATATATTCATAGTATATGTACCCATCTCTCAGGTGCTGCTCAATCGATCGCAACAAATCGACAGCCAACTAAAAAGAACAAACACACTCAAGAACGCTTTTAACGTAGCTAGTTGTTGCAAAACCTAACATTTTATGCTTTCAATGTATAAATTATTTAGATTTGTAATTTTAATGCATAATTTTATCATACCTAGCTGTATTTTTATGTCTATTTTAAGAAATGAATAGATTCCGGATCTTAAGTGAGCGTATACGCTTCTGTATTTTACCACGGTACAAAAGTTATAAGTAATTTTTATATGTCTTAAAAATTATAGTTTAGATCCCGAGAGATTAAACATTTCTAACATATTAAATCGCTTGTAAACGTAAATTAACTATTGCTAATAATCCAGCAATTAGAAACTGTCTTACCAAAGACTACTAATTATGTAAATTAAATTACGCCTCATATTTTCTACGTTTACATATCTAATCACGCGCATTTCTCAAGAATTATTCTAGTTTCCTATAAACAAATAATATTTATGGCAAATAACTAGTTCACTCACCTTTCACCAGAACGTTTTCAAATCATAACCTAACGCAATCGCGCGGCAAAATGCCCGTAGCGGGGGTGAGGGAAACGCGGGTGCGGGGGCCAGGAATACTAGGGACGGACGAGAAATAACAGAATGAGTAACTGCTTTGTATAACGTCGATAACTAGATACAATTTTAATAGTTGTCGTTATATTATAAAGTTTTAAGTAAAATTATAATTGTCAGAAAAACCCACATCTATATATAAAACAATACGCTTCTTGCGATATATCGAAATAACTGGTTCAATGTGGTAAAGTTAATAATAGCAGTTGTTATTTAGGTGTTGCTATAAATAGTTTTAACAAAAGTGAGAACAGCACTAGGGAGGCGTAAGTGTAAGGGGGTTTAGTTCAATAATTTGCGTGCGGGGAGAGAGAGGGGCATAAAACGTGTGCGGTGCAGCGGCCACAGTAGAGTAGCAAGGTCACTGTCGCTTGCACGCGACTTCCCATTCATGATTCCATGCTTTGCTTATTATCGGCCATTTTCCTTTTCAAAAATGGGGTCGTTGAACTTAGTGAATGCTAACCTGAGCACGATTCCTCTAGACTCTAGGGCTTTGATTAAATTAAATTTCTCTATGCTATTATAGTTACACCGCACGACCACTTATTGTTTTATTGTTATTCTACCAATTTTTATATAATAAGAACTTTCATATGATAAGAAAAGATAAATGTAACCAAATCTATTGTAGTATTTAATGATAAGGTGCGAATCTCTGAATAATTTGTATTATTCGATAAAAATATAGAAATGGCATGCGTTTTATGTACGATATTTTAAAATTCAGAGCACATTTATTATTACAATGTTTAATTTAACAGTTCAAAGTAACAGTAAGAACTGATTTTAATGTAATTTTCACAAGACATAAAGTTTTTATTTGCACGCTAACACATTTTACTGTCCACATTATGCGATAATGTTATGTAATGTTACGAGACTTTTTATTAATATTGTCTCTATTACGGTTTGAACCGTTTCTTTATTCTTTTATATCTTTAAATCCTGATTTTTATTATAATAATAATGATGGTTTTTAGGGTAAGGATATTACCATGTTCTCAATTTCTTAGTCAATTTGACGAATTTGAAACTAAAAACGTCCATAACTTTATACGTCATGGTTTAATACTCCAGTCAATTAGTCTTTATTTCCAATCCCATTTAATCTCTTAATTGCAAAGTACTGTAATATTTGAGACGATGAAATTGCCTTTTATGACTTACAAAACTCGTTATTGTAAAGTTAACTCTATAAAACAACGGATGCCTTTTATATAGGGGGCGTTGAAGTAGGGAAATAAAAGGTAAGAAAGTTGAAACGTTCAATAGAAAGCTAGACGCAGACATAGCTTTTCGATGGCGAATGGCTGTAAAGAAAGTTGGCTACGTGCATTGTGCTATATCTCGTACCTGAGATGTTAAAGCCAGACGTGCTTACAAGTGTTGCCAGTGCTTGCTTTCCTTTTTGATATATAGAAACTACACGCTTTGTAGTTTAGGAACTGAATGTCTGAAACTTATGCAATCTATATATAAAACTTGCTGAACTCCGTATTAAAAACAAAAAACAAAAGCATTTTTCTTAAACACTTAAGTTGTCATGTGTAACTCAACTGAAAAGGATCTTACATTTCGCATGTGTGAGCATCAATCATTGAGTAGATCAGTGAACCGGTTCGCAGATCAGCTCAATTTGTACCTGCATAGAGTTATGATTGATCTGTCAGTCAACTCACTGACTGGCTAGCGGCTCGTCGGCTCGCATAGTTAGTACTTTGCGTTGGGTCGTGAGCTGCGAACCTAGTTGAGCCGCAGCTCAACGGTTCAAGCCTATGTGAGCTGAACTTTTGTTCCGAGTCAGAGCTGATCTCCACACGTCTACTTTTGAGTTAGTAAACCTTGCGGACGGCCCATAAAACACAATGTTTTTCTTAAATCAATTGTCTAGAGAAGCATAGAGGATATTTGCACAATTTTTTCCCGACTAACACTAACAAGATTGCAATTTATAGTTAGTTTTTCCTGTCAAAAGGAAAGAGAGCAGGTGTGGCCAAGAATTTCATTAGACACGACGCGATGCCTTAAGCCGAAACTCGACAGCAACGGGAAAGGAGACAGGATTAGACGTTTCGTCGTTCTCACTTGGGTGATTTATTATAAAATAAGATACAGAAATAGAGGTATCAGATAAATACAAACATAATTTGTCTCTCTATGTTCAGGCATGTCTTCTGTGTGGACATGGTACTGCATGGGGCGAGCGACCAATCGTGCAACTAATGCTTCAGCGGACTTTACCACTGTTAAGTGCATTCTTTTTTAATCTGCGATCTAGTATAAAATAAAATTTATCTTCAGTATGACATATTACATAATCTGTGATCGAATAAACCTCATATGAATATGGTGAATAAAGTTCAAAGTTTATTGTACTGTATCGTGTTATGTTGAATAAAAAGCGATGAACGGAAGCCTACTACCGCAGATCGGCCATTGATCGACCACTTCAGACCGCGTCAGCTCGTGATGGATTTTACTATAAAAGCGAACATTAAATACAGTAAATCGCCAGTCGTTTAGTAAATAATTTGGTAAAATATTTAAATTTTCTTGAAAAAAACCACATAAAGAAGATTAAATATTTAATATTACTTGTTTCATCTGTACTTATTTCAACAATTAACGAATAGATTCAAAAATTAAAAACATATACTCGTTGATAATAGAAAATGAAGACTTCTTGTAAATTAACTTTCAGATCATATTTTACAGTCGCAATTCTTATTACCAAACAATATCTTACCATATACGACAAAAGAATCTTGAAAAATCTCTAGATTCAATAGATCTTAAATAAGACATTCAACTGGTACGGATAAAAAGAAAATCTGAAACAAATGAAATCCCTAAGGCTATCTTCTCTCGTCCATTAAGTATTAAAAAAGCGAGGTGAATGCACTGTGCATCTAGGGCTGCCAAAAAAACACTAGCGGCAAAAACCGACGTCCAGTGTCAACCCTTGATTTCTTTGCGGACGACGAAAAAGCGACGTCCAACCTTGATCCTAAGCATATGACTAAAAAAAATCTGACGTAAGGGAAAATGGAAAATTTACGTAAATAAAGATAAATAAAAGCGCGAAAAGTGTCTTTTCTCTAACCCAGATATGGGTACTAGTTATTTGATATGTCAAATGGCGTTTGTATATACTTGAAGAGGTGACAGCCCTAGCAACTAACAAAGCGTCTAGGCCTTATCTTTAAATGGAAAGAATTTACAATCTACAACGCAAGTTATTTCGCTTCCTCGTACTGAAACATTAAGGCAGTCTTTGTTAATTAAACAATGCTTTAAGACCGAACCGAAAACGGCAAGTCCATGCCTATACATACATAGTACCGTATCAATACTGTCCGACATTTCTGTACTTAAATTCTTTTTAATTTAAGAGATAAATAAAAAGTTAGACATTGAAAAATAAATGATTACTCCATTTTCTTTATACCGTGACAGGGAAAAACATTGTTAACCAGTGTCTCTTTTCGATCCAACGCCGAAATTAAGAAATAAAAGAGGAACGTTAAATTTCATACACTGCGGGCATTATCACCACTCACCCAATTTCAGTTTGTTAATTAAATTTGCACAGTAACACTTTATTTGGCAGCAACAAATTTATGTAATTTGAACTGCAATTGCCTTATACACAAGTAGGAGGCGATTAAACAAAAATGGATTACGCTTTAATATTTTTGCTCTAGTAATACGATATGAGAGCACGTATTTAAAATAATATTTACTTTAAACGTTGTAACTGTGTGTTTTTCTCGTACTTTCAATTTGAAATAAAATTTTGGTTCCTTAGCTTGGTATTAATATTACCCACGACTCCGTTCGCGCGGAATTAAAAAAAAATATTAACTAGTCTATGTTCTACATCTGTGCCAAATGTTATCAAAATCCGTTGAGCTAGCCCGAAGATACCTTCTAATAAACATCCATCCATCAATCTAAACTTTCGCATCAATATATATAAAAGAAAGTCGTGTTAGTTACACTATTTATAACTCAAGAATGGCTGAATCGATTTGACTGAAAATTGGTGGGCAGGTAGCTTAGAACCAGGAAACGGACATAGGATAATTTTTACACCGTTTTCTATTTTTTATTCCGCTCGGACGGAGTCGCGGGTAAAAGCTAGTTTATAGATATTAGTAATATAGTAAGAAACATTTAGACCAAATTATTAAAGGAACTAAATATTAATCTATACAATTAAATGTATCAAAAACAGTCCTATTGGGTCAATAGGAAAAAAATTCCCATTGACCCGACTAATCGGTAGGCCAATCCGTCCATCGAGGAACTTCCAAAAAACGCGTAGAAACACTAAACTAGGTATATAGTAAATTCATATCTGAATTTAAACACATATCACCATAAGAGTATCTGGAAACGAAGTGCATGAATGCGTATATGTATGATTATGGAAGAAGCGAGGGAATTGTGTCAGGACTGTGCCAAAGATCAGTGGTCACTGCTTAACCCTCTGAGTTAAAGGCGTTGTGTTGTTACTTAATACATATATTATAAAAGTTAGCTTCTAAATGTGTCAGCATTGTAAACACATTTCACCTCTTTCATTATTTAAAAAAAAACAGAGATAGCTATACGAAACATTTATTTTTTAATAACATTTAATAGTACAGTACTGTCATTCATATAATTTACGTTATTTCAAATGCATTCTCATAAAATACAGATAAATAACACTCGTATGACATTATGTTGGCCAGGGACGACGCGGCTGCTATATTTCAGCTATAACCTAGTTGAATAACCGTTATCTACGTTATATAAGATTAATAACTCATAACGGTATGCTGTGATAGCAATTATTGCTCGTGTCAATCTTTAACTGTCTCACTAAAGTATGTCATAAAAAGTGACTTACCGTTGGTCTCTGAGACCAAAATCTCTTCATAAAACATGTAGTCACTGTTATTATCTTTGACAAAACAAAGTAATATGTTTAAAACGGAAATCTTGGTCTATGAAACCAACAGTTAGAAGTTTATTTTGTTGCCGAAGTAGTAACCGAGAAAAGACCTAAAAATAACGGAATAAAATAATTATTCGATCGCTTTTTAATAACAGATCGTTTTTCAATTTTTATAGCGATTTTTGGATCGCTTAAATTTGAACCAAATACATCACTATCGATAAGTAAAAATGGTTACAGATTAGTTATTGATTTCGGTCCTAAGAAATCGAATAGACATATCGCTCCATATATGCGTTACTTCTGTCACTTTTATTATACAATTATCTTCTTATATATATAAAAGAAAGTCGTGTTAGTTACACTATTTATAACTCAAGAACGGCTGAATCGATTTGACTGAAAATTGGTGGGCAGGTAGCTTAGAACCAGGAAACGGACATAGGATAATTTTTACCCCGTTTTCTATTTTTTATTCCGCGCGGACGGAGTCGCGGGTAAAAGCTAGTATATTATATATATTGAAACGTTCTAATACTACGAGTAATATGTTGTGGAAGTTGTAAATGTGATTCTTAAACTGTAAGTCATTGTATGATTCCATCATTTCATTAATATGAGGTCATTGACCCAATTCCCTTTGACAGGAATGAATACAGATGTTGAATGGGTTTTTTCTAGAGTTCTTTGAAATATGGAGGTGTGACTCGAAAAGACTTCACATCTTTTAAATACCAGAGAAGGTGGAGTGAACAATATTTATGACTAGCTGTCGCCCGCGACTCCGTCACCGCGAACTATAAAAAAGCTTAAAAATTACCTTATATGTTTTTGACTATGTTATTGTGTAACTATATTTACATAATGAAACATGTATAAAAACATGTTGCCGTCTTAGTTATTCTTTCAAATAAAACTGACATAACAATATTTTTGTATGGATTTTTCGGCAGTGGAAACCGACGGCAATATAAATCAATTTAAATCTACCATTCAAACGAGCGTTTTTTAACGCACGTTAAAAAACTTACAAATAGAACAAATGTATTTCCATGACTATTTATGCGGCAGCGTTTTTAAATACGACGCTTTTTATCGCGCAGTGTTACATTTTGAACGCTAGGCGAACATAAAAATGAGTGATTTTAAAGCGCTTCGTTAAAAAAGCGCCTGAGCGAATGAGCCCTTAATAAACACATGATGTAATATTTTTAAAAAACTAAAAAGTTATAGCGCGAATTCCCTGCTATCGAAATACATTACAATTTTTTAATTTTGCGTCACTGATAAACTATTATTTTTACATTAATCTCAAATCCTCTACAAACCGCATACAAATTAACCGTTACAATAATTAGCAACAAAGAGCATATCAAATAAAAACGCAACTGAAAACAACGGCATAATTTATAACGTGTTTGAAATAACAGTCTACTATAATTATAGCGCGTTATGATTAATATTTAACGAAAGTACAACGGAGGTTGCGGTTTAAAGAGTCCTATTCCACCAAGCAACTAGTTGCACGACTAATATTTCTATGAGCAACTAATCAGCCGAACTTCTAGCCCGCTGAGAATTGCTATCGAGGTTACTTCTGTCAGATAAATATGAAAAAGAGCATAGAAAGAGAGCTACACTTCGACAAGGATGTTAATTCACCTGCTTTTGACATAACATAGTTCACTTTTCCCCATTGGTACAGACACATTTCTATTGCGATGTCGCTCTCTTATTGAAATAGTCGGTTCGCTTCGTGGAAAATGGATCTAATGAGCGGTCATTTCTTTTAATCGAGTTCATTATACTTCGAGAGTTGGAATTTACTAAATATAACTCTCGCAATCGTAAGATAGATTAAGAAACCACAAATGAGATATAATCATAACTCCGACTAGCTACCGATAAAGTTATATTTTGCAGGGCATTCACTTCAGTACCTAATGGATAGATTTTAACTTAATAATCAATATCCTTAGTAGTTTTCTAATAAGCGCTTTCTTGGATGTTTATTTAAGTTTCTATTTATTGTTATCTTTCTTTTTTTTTAAAAAATAAGAAGGATAGATAGATGTTTTTGTACATGCCTAGCGTTAGTAGAATACTCACTCTTGTAACCATTAAAGTTCCATCAGATACAAAAAAGGACTGACAATAATTTTTATTTTTGAAATTACGACATAAAATATGTAGGTTTTCATTTCTATTGAAGCACTCGTTAAAATAATTACAGACTACGTATCGTATTACACTATTATTAATTCTTAATAACCATACTTTTATTCCATTTTTATGTAAAAAATCGTACATTCAGTAGGAAAATGAATGTAAAGAGTATAATGTTCTTTTCATTTATTATTTACGATAAGCTTTGTATTCGAATTATTGTAAGTTTTTTTAATGGACTATACGAGGACAATTAAATTTTAAAAATAAGTCAAAACCTAACTGTTGTATTTAATTTTGGGTTGACACTGAAATTATATGAAAAAATAAGTATTATGTTCCGCGGAATTATTTATTTTTCGGGATCAAAGAATACTAACATCCAAATATCAACATCCGTTTATACGTTGATAAATTATGTGCTAATATAAAAAACTGTATCATTTCCAACATTAATTAGTTAAATGTAAAAATTGGGATGTTCATTAGCAATTTCGATGAAAAGATTTACAACATTTTCCGACACACTTCATGTGACACTGAACTTATATAAGACTTGACTTTCTGAATTGTAGAGATATTATAAATTAAATACTTATGCAAAATCCTTCATCGTTATTGTATTGTAAGTCTGAGATGATAAAATATTCAACATTTTACAATTGCAGTCGTGGTATGACAATAATCCGGGGTCAAAGAACTTCTTACCGCGGAAGTGTGGGTACTAATAAATTGTACATAATGACACCCATTCTACTCGCCATCTTAGAGAAATCTTTGCTTTACTTTGTAACTAATACTGTCTCATTTACGTAAATAATTGTTTTAGAAGTCAAAATGTATGTTCTTTTGTCACTACATTGACTAGACTTAACTGCAAGCAAATTATAACCTAAAAATATCATTAGAAAATATACATTTCATTGTTAGATACGTTAAGCAAGTATTTTTAAGTAATAACGCAAATTATTAAATCACAGATTATTTGAGTTTGATATTGTGAAGGATTAGTTTAGTTAATTGCTGAAATGTTGCAACCAACGAGAAATCAGTGAGTAGAAATTGTTATGTAACAACACCCTAATAGTTTTATATTTATTTTTTTATAATAGTAGAGAAAATATTTTGTTCTCATTCTTTAGTAGAGAAACGTTTTTTTTTTATCCTTGCTACATAAATTCCTGTAAAGTATTAACTTAAGTCGAAGTCTAAGCCGGGCTTTCGTTCGGAGCTTTTAAGTTGAAACTTTTTAAAATGTCTAAGTCTTGTAACCTTCCGCCACCTCGAGATTTAAAGTTGTGCCTTCTTAAATAATGAAAAATTCTTATAATCGTAACTTAACTTGAAATGTAACCCTTTGACCGCCGGTGATTAATATTATGGTCGTCAACGTGGTTATAAAAGTGTGTTTTACCCTCAAAAATGTAGTCTTAAATGCATTTGAAACACTGTATAAGTTTTTTATGGTTAGAACCCAATCCTTTAAGAGTCTTAAGTACTTTCGATTGTCGTGACACATGTGTTATATTGCCATCCTTTTCATTATCTTTGACAGAACAGAGACAATATGTGTTTACATACAAATGCCACGGCAGTCAAAAACCCACTGTTTGCGATAAATAACTAAATGATGTTCTATTTTCAAAATTAATAATTTCCGAACCCCAATTTCCGAACGAGTGAGACGTCATTTTCAATTAGTGCGTACCCCAAAAACTAATACAAGTTAACAAGTGTATTTATGGTAAATCAACTCACCCCTATGTTTTCATCAATTAAACGCTGGCCCGCAGCAGAAAAGCTGTCGAGAATGCATGCATGTAGGAATGCAACGCACGCACTTTTTATAACAAAATCAATCTAATTTAGACTTTAATGTCAACGTGTAAAGTTTATTTTCACTTGTAAATAAGTGTGGTGAATATGACAATATTATGAAACAGTTTTGATTAAGGATATTGAGCTTTGTTCCGACGGCTTAAGGGTTAAAGTGACGGTAGATGATTTGTAAATGGTTGTTTTATAGGAGAGAGAGGGCGCGCCTCAAAGCGCAGGGTCATTCGATACGTTAAGTGAGACGGAATGCGACTGTTTGAGTGTTCCTTTGTTTCTTGTTTTGGTTGCGAGACAAATTGAGTGTTTAGTTGTATTTATTGAGGACATGCTTAGGATTTTTTTTTTTTTTTTAGAAAAGGCAAAAGCAATCCTTCCTTGACGTTGTTAAAGACTTGGTAGATTTATTCCTTTTTTTAAATGAATGAATAATGAACAATAGCGATTTATTTTTATTAAATTAAAAAGAAAAATATTTTACCTCGAATTTACTAAAAATTATTACTAATACACATCAGGTTTTGTTTCTATGCATTAATCTCAGTAAATACCAATCGAATTTTAATCAATCTTTTTGCATTTAACAGCCTAAATATATTAAAAGCGCTATTTTCCTTAAAAGCATTGAACGTGCGAATTCTAAATTGATTTTCACCAAATTTCCAAGCCACATAAAAGGCACATTAATCCAAAGTATCAAAGGCTATTTTTATTAATATGTAGAGCAAAATGCTAACGAACATAAAATATTGTAAAATTTCTATTTATCAAGAACATTTTATTATCAAGTTAGAGTCGTACGAGAAAACGTAATTTCCTTCGGTTTCCTAAGCCGGGAGATGTCATCTATCTTGGCAGATCTACGCGAGTTTCTCGCAGACATGAAATAAGATACTATAACTGTAATTACAAAATTATCTGCTAATTTATTATAGTTTTTAATTAACGTAATTAAAAAAGAGTCTTTTGGAGATGGTAAATTTTGACAAGAACGTAACGTAATGAAAGAAATTAGTAATAGAAAAATTAGTTGCAAATACATACAATAAACGTGAATTTTCAAAAATCATCTATCACTAATTTGACATTTAACCCAAAAAAGGTGACTTTTTATCGTCAAAATAACATGAATTAAAAAAATAGTGTTCTGCAGAGTAGATAAAAAAAGTAATGTTATAAATGCGAATGTTTAGATTTACGTAACGGCTCAACGGATCTCGATGAAATTTGTCATATATGTAGAACATAGTCTGAAAGAAAACTACTAAGTTTTTTTTTAAACTCCGCACGGACGAAAATGAGGGACAATGCTAATTATTTCATATTGGCAACACCACAACCAACCATTGACAGATAAAACAGTTGGTAACTTGTAATTATTTAGAAATAACAAATCTATGATTAGCAATCTCTCAATCGGCATTAAATCGACATTGGTACTAGAAAGCCTAGATACATTCTGAGTAGTACAGTTATCTGACTGTTACCGTTACCGACCGCTTGTCAGGGGAACGAACAAATCGTATATCTGAGAGGAAGGTGATCATTTATGCTGGTAATAGTATCCTTACTCAATATCCCTTAAACATTGTCCAGGTGGCATTTCCTCAGACGTTATTATAATGAAAATTTCGGGACACTGACAATCGTTAAATGATTCTGTGTGAAATAGTTTGTTAGTTCAATATGTAGGAAACGCAGTGAAAAATGATCAACATTTTTGATTATAGACCGTTCGTTAATAATATTTTTGGTATATTTATTAGAAACAAGCTGTCGCTAGCGACTCCGTCAGCGCGGAATTAAAAATACATCATAAGTAGCCTATGTGTTCCTCTTCTGTTCCAAATTTCGTCAAGATCCGTTGAGCTGTTACGGAGATACCTTCAAACAAACATCCATCCATCTAAACATTCGCATTTATAATATTAGTATAATATATTATGTTGTTCTTCGATAGTTTCTGTAGACGAAGTAAATAGACTGTTGTTAAAAGTTAACTCATAATTTTAATAAATAATGTTTGCTTATGTAATATAAAAATTGGAATCCGAATAAATACAGTGTACAAACGAGCTTGTTTTTTTTCCGTTACAATTCGTTCTTGTGGAACGAACCAATGATTGTGGTAAACTGGCCTAAATTAAATTGCTCTTGACCTCTCTTTTGTTTGGATTCGGGTTACTGTTTCACTTTACGGCATTTAATTTTCTGTAATTAGTTATTTTGTTTTTCTGGTAACGTGATATTTAACTTTGGAACATTTAATTTTTAACCTTAAATTCAAATCTGTTCCTTTAGATTTACATAGTGTTTTGTTTTTTTTTTATTTAATGTACAAGGCCTTAAATAAATAACTAATTTTTTCTTTTTCTTAAGCTTTCTGTAATAAAACTAACATAACAGAATAAAAGTATGCTTTTTATATTATCAATGGATGAAAGAAAGAAAAAAAAGTTATGTTCACGAGGCATGCATTTTTTTAAGTCGCGAACTAAAGAATAGTTTAAAAAAAAATTGTACGAATTCCAATTTGTAAACAATGCGAATGTATTAATTGTACATTTTTATTTACGAGTTGTTTGAATCAGAAAACTTTCCGCAATAAAATACCGCTCATGTCGCACTAATTGCAACTCGACATTCCTGCAAATACCGAGTTACACGCAATGCGCTGTCGCATCTTCTTTGACACTCGATACATCGTAAACATTTTCAGTATTAGCTGTAAATGTCGCTATCGAATTGTGAAATCTGTCATAATGCAAAACAACTGTTGTTTTCAAAATTGCTGATTAAGATTTAAGAGAATTGAACCAAATTAATTAATCGTCAATTTTTGCATTCATTTTTATATTTGAATATTTTTAGCATTGCTTTCATAAAAGGAATGTGTTCATTTTTATGAATGCTGTTTTGCAATCTCTGATTCGTTGGCATTAAGCTTCAAAAACCCCAGCAATCAATTATCAGAGATTACATTCAATAGATACAAGTACCAAAATGATTGGAGATTTCGATAGCGTCGAGTACATTTCTTATGTCCGTAACTAATTGGTACTTTATAGGTACTTTTAGTTTTAGTATTTACTTTTCAAATAAATACTCACTAGTATTCAAGTGAGTGAGCTGTACAAAGAAGTAAAGTATAATAAACAAGACCTATTTCCCCAGTGGTCCAGATTAACTACTTAGAACTGTTTCTCAAACTTATTGAATCACGAAATAAAGGATTGCCCCTTTCTTCATATTCTCATGACTAGATAGAAATAACTCTTGAGTTGGATTTATAAGTTCTGATATCAGGAAAGTTTTAGTTTTTAATTCTTTCACTCTACACTCACTTTACACTCACGTAGAGTACTAGAGTACTTTATCATCATCTTACTGGCCTTTTTCTACTCACGTAGGATGGGCACAAGGTTTTACAAACCTTAAAGTTTTGGATTAATTTTTTTTAATACTTTTTAGTTAATGTTTTAGAGATTAGAGGCATGGTGAATTAATTATGATGTATCAGTGTGACCCAGATGTGCCTCTCTGATGGATCATGCAGCGAGACAGATAGCGTCTACATTTAACCATTAATTTTGCAGTTCATTGATCTAAATAATATGAATATTTAGTCTCATTAATTATAAACTAGAAGACAGTATCAGTATATTTTTTCATTTGAAATAATTTGTCTAGCTAATTCTATAATGTTTAACTAGCTTTTGTCCATGACTTCGTCCGCACTGAATTTAAAATTTTAATATAAATAGCCTATTTTACTAAGTGGTAATGGCAAATTTCTAATGGTAACTTTCTAATGGCAAATTAGTTTTGATATATGTAGGTCCAGTAGTTATAGAGTTTTTTCTTTACGTACAAAAATACAAATCGTTTGTCTTTTAAAGTACCTAAGTATAGATATAATTAACTAGATATGTTATTACTCTTTTTTAGTTCGATTTTACTGAAATTTCGTAACATTTCGATCTTTAAGAATATTCAAATATATATATATATATATATATATATATATATATATATATATATATATATATATATATATAGTTGAGTCCCCCAAGTCCTGTTTTCCAACAAACATACATTTTCAGAGCAATTAATTAAAAAATAATAAAATTTATATATTAAAAAACATTAAAAGAAATTTTGAAAATCATAAAAATAATTTAGGAAAGACAGTCATATCTATTTCGTTGTAATACAGTGTACATGTGTTACGGTAGTGGAGAGTGGAGACCCACGGTTAAACATTAAGCTGTATAACGGTGTAGTGAACTAATATTTGATAATTACATTAACCCAGTTTAACTTGGCTCTAGGTACTGAGGCGTGAAGGTCAAGGGGAGGTTGAACCTTTAGTATTCCATTTCGTTGTTAATTTTAATACATTTTCATTTTGTACACCGAATAAATTCTGTTTCAATGACATCTTACTAATATTATAAACTAGCTGTCGCCTACGACTCCGTTCGCGCGGTATTAAATTAAAAAAAACTTAACAAGTAGCCTATGTGTTCTTCCAGACTATGATCTGCGTCTATGCCAAATTTCATAGAGTTCCGTTGAGCCGTTCTGGAGATACCTTCAAACAAACATCCATCCATCCAAACATTCGCATTTATAATTTTAGTAAGAAGTAAGATTTTTATTATGATACGTACTTGTGTATGTATATATATATATCAGTAAAACTTGTCCGATTAACATGAAACATCATTACATTGACAGGAGATATATTTTGTCAATTTTAACGATGTAGCTTCAATGACTTGATCGATCTTCAAGAGTGTGGTGTCTGTTTTTATTCTTTTCTTACATTACCTAGTTCTTAAGTGAAGTAACCAGGAGTTTTTTTAATTATGTATTCACATTAAAACGTCTACTATGCGCCATTTTGTATGTATATTAAGTATAAAACATAGTATGAAAAGCACCGTATTTTAAGTAAAACGTCGTTATAAAAGAGGCGCAGATGAAAAAACATCTGAAGAATCATTCAAGTCTAGTAAAAACGAGTTAATAGCGAAATGAAAATATTTATAAAAAAAAATAAGTTGAAAACTAATTTAACTTAACGAGCTTCTGGAACTAAGGAGAGAAAGAGAAAGGCAAAGGGTAGGAGTGAGAAAAAAAGAGTACGCAGACGTGAAAACACGGTTTTTATTTTTTATATTTCGCTCGAGGAAACCGCTCGGTATATTGGAGAGTTCACGCGTTTCTTAGATTCCGTGCAATATGCTTGTGATGTTTTATAGGATGCCTTCGTGCGATGAATCGTCGGGACTCGGGAACCGGGAGCAGGCGGCGGGGGTTGAGGTACGGGTGTTGAGGGGAGGGGGATGGGGGAGGTCATCGACCGCAGCCGAGACCGCTCGTCTCCATTGCACCACGTCACTCAGAGCCCGGACGTAGCGAGACTTACGTTGAGATGTTTTACGACTGAACGTAGTTCCGTTAGACATTTTTTTCATACACATATTGTGGTGACTGTTATCACTAGTGTGTCATTCATAAAAATGGTAATTTAAGATGGTTACAATATCTATTTTGCTTTGTAGATAGCGTCTTAATGTGAACTATTAATCCAAACCTCAAGTATAAAGATAATGTATATTCTTTAGATTTAGAGATAACGGAAATAAAAATAACATTATTGGAACATAAACATATAAAAAATATAGCTAAGTATATCTGTCATTAATCTCCGCGCAGCGCGGCGAGGCGGGCGTAATGGACGGCAGCAAATGACATAATTCTGAGCGATATCCCAGCTTTGACATATACCGTATCCTGCAGCTTTTTAATGCTAAAGCCAGACTTAAACAGCTTTTTGTTTTTATTTTCATTTCATTTAAAAAAGAGCTCTAATTTACATAGACATAACGTTCATTTTAAGTTTTTTAAACATTAATGAAAACGCAATGTTCTATAAATTATAATGTTTACGCTCGCATCATATTTAGATTGCTAGTTTAAACGACTACAAATGTATGATGTTTAGGAATAAGTAAAGAATCAAGTGTATATTTCTGTGTTTTAAATTATCTTAGGGCGCACCAACGCTCCCACCGAGCACGGCCGAATTTATATCAATATGACAAAGCGAAAACACTCTTCATTATAACGCAGTAACGTAGCAATCACGGCATATTTTTGAATAGTTATTTCGTAATAAAAGACCCTATACTTACGACGCACTTTAGACTATATATTTTGACACTATAAAATTTAGAGGGTGAGTAAATTGAAAAAAAAAAAATGTTATGCGGGAAAAGGACGAAAATCGCAAGCCAATAGCAGCAAAGATGGATGGTTGCCATGGTAACGGTAAATCTCAGCTAATGGCGAAGGCATTCGTTGTTATTTAAACATTTGCATTTTGACATTTGCAATTGAAAGTTTTACGTAATGTAAACAATAAAACAAAGTTTTTTGAGTGTAACAAAAATGAATGAAATTTCATGAGAATAAAGCCGCACAGGAACAGCTTGTATAATATAAATTATGGCCTCAAGCATAGCAAATAACTAGAATCCCTTATATTTGCGTAATGTTAAAATATGTGATTATCTTTGTCCAAAATACTAGTCTACATTAATGTCGTGGAAAGTGTTTTTAATTGCGACAAAATGTATACTAAATTAATTCACTTTTAATAATACTAGCAAATTTAAACTAAAAGCATTAGGCCTAGGTCCGCTCTGGTCCGGACAGAGCGTGTACAAAGGAGACCACAGACCGCGCGGCCTCCTGCCTGAACTAAACCACTGACTTAGGGTTGTCACTGCTCAACTTATTTTTGATTAAATAATGACTACACAATACGTCAGTATGGATGCAAATGGGATTTTTTAAGAAGTATTCGTAATTTTTTCGACTTCTGCCACTCTCATATCTATTAGTAATTTACATTGAGTCTGTTACAACTAATTACGTATAAGAAATCAGCACAAAGTACTTGTTTACGTAACTATTAAACAACTCTATAGAAATTCTTTAATTCGAATTCAATTTTTTAGTCTAATTTATCTTAATTAATTAATTTCTAATCCAAAATACATATCTAAGAACTCAAACACAAAAATTACTATTAATTTTTAATACGTTTTTTTGCTAAAATGATATAGCGTAGTGGCAACCCTAGATGAAACCGCGCTAGCCTCGTCGGTCAGCGCTCTAATTATAGTAGTTAAATTCAACTACGTTTTATTTCTACTACACCTAAAATTGTATACTATTTAGTCGCTGGATATTTTAACAAATTGACTCTTATGTTGTTTAACTACGTTTTACTGAATTTATTTTTCTTTTGCATACAAATTCTATATACATTTGGAATTATTAAACACGAAGATTAAGGAAAGCGCCATCTAGTTTGATAAATTTAAGACTATGAAATAGAATTAAGTAAGGATAAAGGTTAAAAAGTGTTGAAACAACTGCACAAATATAAACATATACCCACGTTCTTACTGAAAAAAAAACAACAATATTTCTTCGACGGTAATGATGGAGAAGTTTTTTTTTTATATCAAAAGCTGGCAAACGCGCGCATAGTCTTCTGAATTCGCCGCAATATCGAAGCGACCGCTGCCCATAGAAATCCACGATTGCAGATGCGTTACCTACCTCTAGTCGAAAAACAGTGACGTCCAGAAAGACTTGACGCCTGTCTTCTGTGTGGTCGTGGTACCGAGCGAGCCGACCAATTTGTGCAACAGATGTTGTTGCTGGCTTCTACCACTGTTAAAACGAGTGTTTTCTTTAAACTAGGTCTAAAATAACATTAAAAAGCAAACCAAAGTCCAAGTTTAATTTCTAGATCATGGATTCGGATCACTACCATATTTATGTTATCTTTTTACATATCGAGTTTCTTTATATGCTATTTTATCATACATTATATAGTGAATTCTGTTTATAGTACCAGTAAAGTCGAACATATAAATGTTAATCAGGACCCCATTTATGTCAATGTTCAATCTTTTGGCTAATGAGGTCGTTAAAACCGATCCAAGGACTCGCTTTGACTGCTAATTGGTAGTTTTCTATTATTTTTGCCCTATTAACCATGTGTTTTTGAGACCGTAATCTCTGTATAAAACATATCGTCATTCCTGTCATTATCTTTGAGAAAGCAGAAATAACATTATGTTTTAAACTGAGATATTGGTCTCAGAAACCCAAGGTAACTAATGATTCAAGGTTATGTAAATGAATACAGTCGAACTAGGAAAAGCGAGAACTGGATAGTAATCTCTATAGTTCAGTCCAGACATACGACTTCCATAAGCGAGTATCTCGGTTTAGAAACAAACCTCTATAAGAGAGAAAAATAACTCGGTTCCTTGGATTCTCTCATCCAGATTCGACTGTATTTATGGCAGTCCTATTACGATCTAAACGACTTGACCACTTAGAAAAGTTGGATATTATTCAATTTATACATAACTAGCTTTTACCCGCGACTCCGTCCGCGCGGAATAAAAAATAGAAAACGGGGTAAAAATTATCCTATGTCCGTTTCTCTGGTTCTAAGCTACCTGCCCACCAATTTTCAGTCAAATCGATTCAGCCGTTCTTGAGTTATAAATAGTGTAACTAACACGACTTTCTTTTATATATATAGATTTACATGACATTTCACTACAGAAACATGTATAAAAACATGTTAATGTGTAAGTTTTTTCAAAGATAATAAAAAGGGTGACTGTATATTTCTGTAGTTTGACCGACAGATGGCAAACTTTACTATCAATGTCTATGTATAAAACACAGCATGTGATTTGGCACGTCATGAACAAGAGTACTCTTTTACCCGACGTGCCAACTCAAACACCGGTAAAAAGACTATCGGTAACCATTCTCATTTCAGTATGACTAGACGTAGTTCACGTGAGACATTAGTATTCAATAAAGTAACAACTCCCGCGCTATACAAATCAACATAAATTGATTTTACGCCCGCTTTAGTTCTACAATTGTTTCTTTATTGCCCTCGATGTCGGTATATTTAAATAAATTGCTTCTTAAAATTAGTTTTAATGCTCACTCTGTTATAGGTCACTCGTTATGGTATTTAAATTAAATAACAAATGTTTGTCCTTTAGCTACTATGTTAACGCACTCACGGACCTTTAATGGTTACTCAGCGTTCTTTTAATATGGATTTAACCTATTAAATAATCTAAGGGACATCCGTTAATAGATATATCGTAGGTTTTTGAGGCCAAAATACTAGTTTAAAACATATTGTTTGCTATATCTGTTTTGTTAAAATAATGACAGAGATGAAGGTATGTTTTAAACAGAGATTTTGTTCTCAGAAACCAACGATTAGTATATGTCTCAGTTAATACTAGATCTGTTGTACATTATGTGCAAAATATTTTGTATAAACCTAAAATATCAAATTAAGCAGACCGATATGTAACTTAAAAGAATTTTGGCAAACATCAATGACGAGGATGACGATTTATTTTATACAAAGATTTTGGTTTCAAAAACCCACAGTAACATAATCATATTTGACATATTGAATATTCGTTTTTTATTTGTATGAAATCATCTTATAGTTATGAGTACAAATAAACGACTTATGTATACATCAGCTTATGTTAAAGTTTTCCATTTCTCAGAAGGTTTGAATGCATTTAGTAACCTGCACATGTACACATCGCCGGAAGATTGTCATCAACGCTAAATGATCTATAACGTTGCAGGATTGTATATTGCTTTATTAATGATATATTTTTTAATAATTTTTGATTGATATGTTGTTATGTTTTATTAGAATTAAACACATCAGTGATTCGATGTTCCTTATTTATTATTCTACTAGCTTTTACCCGCGACTCCGTCCGCGCGGAATAAAAAATAGAAAACGGGGTAAAAATTATCCTATGTCCGTTTCCTGGTTCTAAGCTACCTGCCCACCAATTTTCAGTCAAATCGATTCAGCCGTTCTTGAGTTATAAATAGTGTAACTAACACGACTTTCTTTTATATATATAGATAAGATGCGTACCACTTTATATATATTGACATATTCCATTTGAGTTATAACAAATTGATGGAGTATATATGTGCTTAATAAACTAAATATAAATACAATGCAATTACCATTTAAAGTGTATGTTTAAAATTTTTTTTTATTAATTTTATACTTTTTCGTAATAAAAATTTAATATCCGTACAATTGGGTTTAAGTTAGTGCATTCAATTATGAATCTAGGTAATCCAGGATATCACGCGACATCGCTATTTGACCTCCGGTGCATAGGGTTGTCACCTTTTCAAATTTGACCAGAATCTTTAATTTGCTTGGTGCATATTCTGATTACGGATATCAAGTAAGAAACAGTCAAAATTTGTCAGTTGAAACAAAAATTTCACTAGTAGTATTTTTGTTGTGACGGTAGAGTTATAATAAGTGATAATATTTCGTAGTCTGATATGGTTCGAACTGTTCTAAGTCGCTGTTCGAAAACTTAAAATTTAAAGAATTGTGATCCTAGCACGAATAATTGTGACAAACGTCATCGTGTCGTTATCGTCAAAATTAGTGCAGTGCCACTATCAGGCTTAAAGTACACACGTTGATGATGACAATTGTCACAAATATTGGTCCTAGGCCCATTGACATTTTGACACATTGTGACAATTCTAATAGCGATGCGATTAAGTGTGATCGTCGTTTGTTTTTCGTCACTCTAAAAGTGAAGAGTTAACAAGTTGACTTTGACCGTCTTTTTTGGCCGTTAATATTATGGTCTCAGTGTCTTAGTTGACAACCCTATAGGTGAATGACGCGGGGTGAGTGACTGCGCCACTGCCTGAAGCGTTTCGTAACACTTGAGGTCGCGACACCAAATGTCATAGGACATTGAACTTAGTGTTGGCATTATTTTGTTATAAGCAAGCCCTTTGTTTTCTAAATATTAATGATGTTGAAATTAATTTGCATATTCACTTGTCATGGGTTAGTACTGCAAAAATACATTGTTGTCCCTTTCGTTATGCTTAAAACAAGCGAGATACCAATATTTTCATATTGATAAAAATCCACTCAATTGCACACATTTCTTTTTACATCTTAAAGGCACTTAGCTCTCGAAGAGTATGTCTGGGTTAAGGAATGCAATCTCTGTGTGCGAATTCCCGGAATTAAGTACTCAAACATTACAAAGTAGAAATTATTACAGCAATTAGATGTCTAAATTCTATAACTAACAGCTTTTGCCCGCGACTTCGTCTTTGTAGTATGAAATAAATGTGAAAGTATATCATGTGTTACTGGAATCTATGTTCTATATCTGTGCCTTATTTCAATAAGATGTGATAAACCGTTGCGGACTTATCAAGTAAATATGGGAATCAAACGTATTCTCCAGGAACCGTACACATTTCGCGGATCTGAGGAAGCCTATGTGTTCTTCCATAATGTTTTACATCTCCATTCGATCCATACAGCCGCTGGTTATACCTTTTAACATTCATCCATACTGAAATTCATGAAATTTCAGACTGAAATGATGAACGTGTGACAAAAGTAAATTTAATTTAGAGAATTTTTTACTTATGAATTATGTTAGATTTTTACCTTATATGATTTGTTTAAATAGGCTTTTGTTTGAATATCAAATTTCTTTAAGGTTGATGCAATTCATGCTCCAGGTAAAGTCGGAGCGAAGTCGTTAGTATATCTGGAATATAACACAATTATTTGTTAAGCAGCAGTCAGTATGTATGCAATTGACTTATCTTTAATCTATAGATTGCATTGAGATTACGAAAAGTATATATTTTATAAAAAACGAGAGAAGTACCAGTCCCGATGAAAAAAAATATCAGTCACGATTCACTATACATTCGAAATAGATACATAAAACTATCTAGTATAAAGGTGCGAATCGCTTGCATTATTACAATACTTACGAGTTAAGTACATTTATAACGGTACGTAATAACTGCAGTGGAAACAAAAAGTTCAGACGAAATGTGCTCACCTGGCGCAGAGGACGTGAGGAATTAAACTTTACCTTTATATATACCTATATACATACTACCTTATGGTCAATTCGTGTGAACATTCATCCGGTGAAAACAGTTATATCTCTTAAGATATTTCATAACTTAATCTTTACCTCGAATGCGTAAATTTTGCATAACATCGACCGCATCAAAATGAATTTATTCTTCCAAAATGAACTTGAAAATCAGCTGTAAACCTCTCTCCGTGATTATATAAATTTGCATAGGTGCTAATTGATTTAGTGTTGTTTTCTAGTACATCATACTTTGTCATTTCATGTTTATTAGAAACATTGAATTTAGCAGCTTTTGCTTTATAGCTTTTTAACAAGTGAATCGTTATAAACCTACGCATAGCCTTATTTACTGCAACGAATGATAACCATTGTATTCTATAAATAGAAAAACTTTTTTTGGCGCCATATCCTGCCTAGATTTCATACAACAATAATGTACCAAATTAGCATATATCCTTGTACGAAACCATAAGCTTTTAAAATCATTACAGTCACAAATTTGTGGTCAAAGGCCACTTAATACCAGTATTTAACGGCTATTATTGTGGGCATGCAGTTTGCGTTCTGCGCCCGTACCGGCATAGCAACAGCCTTGGCCAGTTACGTTGAACCTACGTCAAGGCGTAGCCGGGGCGTGCATGGCGGAGGGGAGGGGTGTTGCAACTGGCAACATAAATATGTAAGTTGCCACGACAACTGCGCCCCCGAGCTTTTAATACGAGAGGTAAATTCCTCAAAAGTAGCACATTTTTTAAAACGACTAATGTTAGTTTTATATAAAAATAAATCCAATTCGTGAGATGTTGAAAACTGTATTTGGTATTATTAATAAATGTCGCGTAAAAGATAAAAAAAAAATATTATTCATATCTGATAGATATAAAACTTTTATACTCTGTGGAATGACATACGTTGCTAATAATACTCTGTGGAATATTTTTTATTCGACCTAATATTTTTCATATAAATATGTAGAATTTACTTTTAAAAGTTTTTTTAACATCTAATTGCTTTCTTAATCGCCATCTCTGCTTACTCCTTTGATTCACGTGCGTGAGTTATTAGAAAATTACTTTTGTTTTATTGCAATTTACGTTTATTGTTAAGAATTTCAATAAAACGTACACCAATGAACATTTATTGGTTTATTTAATTATTAACAATTGATTGCTTTTCGTGTATGTGCTTTATTAATAGTAAAACTATAAGACACGATAGATAGGTGAGGATTCACATAGTATTTATACCTTTAATCAAATCGACATCGACTAAATTTATATGCGATTTGTGCAGCGCCCCCTATCGGCCGTAAAATCTACATAGGCATATAGAATTCAAATTTACTCTATTTTTCAAACAAATTTTTTGATTCATAATTATGTAACGTCGCTTCAATATGAGATTACGACATCGTGAAACCTTTTTGGCACAATTCTGCAACTTGACAATTTATTAAATGACTACCACAACTACTACAATCACAATAACTAAATATTTCACTATATTTGTTGCCATCAGATGAACTTCGTATGTTTTTAATTTCACTCATTAATATTACAGAAGGCAATTTGTGAACTAAACTTTACAGTCATTAACAATGTTTTAAACATCGTAATTGATGTTAACTAACTTTGTAGTCTGTCAAACTTTTATGACCCCGTAATCATTTAAACTAAATTAAAATAGCACATTAGCATTCTTATATCATTGTAAAATAAGTATCACAAGATCATTGTCCGAATATATTTTATCATATCTGATCTTTTGTGAAGTCTAAATAGTTTTACATTTCTTTTGAAAAACAAACGCGACACAGAGTCTCTTAAAAGCCTATATAAATAAGTTTATCACACTATACAAATGAAATCTCACTTTTACAATCTAAAAAGTCTGAACATAACAGTTATTTCAAAATATCTTATCGAACATAAAATTTGATTGTATAAAATTGTAACGACAAAAAGCAACAAAAGACAACTCTACCGTTATAACAAAGATATCCGTAAGATTAATTGCGAGATGTTATTAATATTAATTTAAGCAACGAGACAGATAATGTTTTTATTTGTGAACCGTTAGGAACATTACTCTTTATTACTTTAATATTTATACCGACTTAGGTAATATTAAGATGGATGTAGGCTGCCATTAATTTATTCTACATTTACGATGTAAGAAACATTAATTAAGTATTTTATACCTCGCCTTAAAGCCTGGTACACGCGTTCAGTTTTAACTGAAATGTCAGACTGTTTAGTTAAAACTGAAAGTGTGTAGCTGTCTTTAATCTAAGCATACGTACGTTTTTATTGATATACTAGCTTTTACCCGCGACTCCGTCCGCGCGGAATAAAAAAAATGCACACAAGATAAAAAAGTTCCTATGTCCGTCTCCTAGTTCTAAGCTACCTCCCCATCAATTTTCAGCTAAATCAGTTCGACCGATCTAGAGTTATAAATAGTGTAACTAACACGACTTTCTTTTATATATATACATAGATAGAATTCAATGCAAATTATAGTTTTGTGTTTCGAACGAAATAAAAACTCGGTACTTAATTAAAAAAAAAACTTTAGATATTAAAACGAATCGCTAATAATACAATAATTGTGTAGTTTTTTATTACCTTTTGATAGCTTATTAGAAAACTGTAATATTATCAAAACTTTTGTAGAATTGTAAAGACTTACAAAATAATTACCTAATACCTGCACATAATTATACTTTCCTCTCATATACCGGATGACTGGTAGAGAATGCCTTTAGGCATTAAGTCCTCCTTGTACTTATAAAAGTGCTAAAGAATAAATAAATAAATAAATAAATAAAATAGATATCGTGATGTAAAACTAGGTTTACATTAATTCTTTCAAATACCTTATAACTATCCAAAAACCGAAATCCACTTAAATAACAAATGTATCCAATTCAATGAATAACTGAACCCTTCAATCCGGGATCTCGGGTATTGATCCCATGGGAGCGACCAATGCGGGATCCAACCGCTACCGATAGAGATCAAAGTGTGGTAATACCGCGGCTTTGCCAACAGACTGGGGATCCGTTTCCGCGCTATCCTCACAACTGGGTTAATTGAACTGGGATCTCGAGTGTACGAGTGAAATTAAATTTAAAATTTTCAATTATACCATATCTACTGCAGAAAGAAATGTAAAAATAAGTTCAGAATTTGATGATCTTCAAAATGTGAACAAAATAAAATCGGTTTTCGAATGTGCTTTGTTCCAACACATTTGTGAGACTGATTAAAAAGTCGTCTAAATTTAAATAGTTCAAGCTGACACACTTGCGACAATACCCTCTTGTAAGTCGGGCTATTGCCAGTCAAGTATAACGATTACAATAAAATTGTAGTATGTTCGGTTACATATAATTTTGGAATTTACTCTGTCCAACGCCTTCCACGCTACCGCTTGTGACGTGGACCGTAGTTGGCTTCGTCCGCTACCGCTCGTGTCGTGTAACGCAGCCGGGACACAGCTCACAAAATGCCGCGGGCTTAGATAAGGCATCTACATTACAAACAGTTTCCGTTTCCGGTAACGCGAGCGCTTAATGCTCGCTCAGACAATGCCATTAATGTAATTTAGGTACATCTTGTTACATTGATCTTATAGATATTACTATAAGCTACAAGCTATCGCAACATATTTATTTATAGCTATTCTACTAATAACTAACATCCGTGTTTCCATCCTTAAGTAAGTTTAAAAATATTTTGTTGTCTGTGTTTTTCTAAAAAAAAAATTAGGGAGATGATGCTACATGTTTTTGTATACTCACAGTGGAAACTCACGCTAAATTTTTTATGTAACTGAATGAAACTACGCCGATTACTAGCTGTCACAAGAAATTCCGTCCGCGTGGAATAAAAAATGCACACAAGATAAAAAAGTTCCTATGTCCGTCTCCTAGTTCTGAGCTACGTCTCCATCAATTTTCAGCTAAATCAGTTCGACCGATCTTGATATCTTATAAATGGTGTAACTAACACAACTTTCTTTTATATATATAGATTCGCATTTATAATATTAGTAAGATGTCTATGATGACTCTTATTATTATGTTCTAAAAAACATGTTACGTATCCAAGAAGTAATGACCATTTTATAGAAAACAATAAATAAAATGCTTCTAGTATAATTGAATAAGACTTCCATAGCTCAGATCTTTGTTATTTACTAATAATCCGATTTACGAAAGCCTCGTAAAATTATATCAACTAATAATATAATGTTATATGGATTCCTTTAATGTATTTAAAGTTAGCAAGGTTCTAAGTTACATACGTGATATATAACAACATATAATTCTATGCTTTTAAAACCACATTTCTATTAAATAGTAATCCATATTGCTTTTATAGAGATTTTTTTAGAATTATCTAGTGTTTTTATTCGGCACATTATATCACTAATTTAATTAAAATATCAATTATATATTAAAGGAAAGGAAAAGGTTCTTTTGTGATCATTTAACCCTCTTTCCGTAGGTTTCTGAGACCAAAAACCCCGTTTAAAACATACTGTCATCTTTGTTTTGCTAAAGACAGGGATGACGATATGTTTTATACAAAGATTTTGGTTTCAAAAACCAACGGTCACTCACTTAAAAGCATATACACATATATATATACTTCAACTATAAGTTGAAAATGAATAATAAATAAATTTAAAACTACTTTTAAACAATCTAAAATCAGTTAAAGATCATCTCATTTTAAACTCAGGTGAAAAACAAATATTGTATTTGTGTCACGAAACGGCCCTTTATTGGCTACTTGAAGTAATTCTCAAGATGGCTCATAACTTATTAAGTGCTTTTAGCCTTGTATATATCATAAAAAAAAGTTGTCAACACTTTCTAGGTTATTTCTTAAAGCACTTAGAGACACCATTATTGTAAGATTCTCATCTAAGTATACAATAAACATTATTATAAAGATTTATATTTTTGTATGTTACGAATAAGCTCAACCTACTACCTAACCCTACAACACCCTTAAACAAAGTGCATTCGCTCCGAAGCTATTCCATAACAAAGTTCAAAAATATATAAAACTGACAATAACTTTAGATATGTCACGTGATTGTCATCTGTCAGTTCTGTACATTTTTAAAATTTCGTTATGGAATCACTTCGGAGCGAATGTATCTTTTGGTGGGCTGAACCCATATTAAAAATTATTTTACCACAACATTGACTGCGGCATTAACTGTTGATTTAGCATGAGAATTCAACCTAATCATGGTTCATGATAGCCTACAAATGAACCAAGTCAATCATATCCACCATTGTAAAGTGAACTATTCGAGACAAATATGTTAGATAGGTTTTGTTCTAATATATAATAACACGGAATCCAATAATGCTACAAATTTCAAATGAAATAACGTTAATTATTTCTCAATAAAATGCACATAACCAGCGTTACTGTGAGCGTAAATTGAAATCGCAAATGCTAAAGGAATTTATGACAGCCATATTTTGTATGCAATAAATCAATTGCCATAATGTTTTTATAAATAAGTGAATCCGAAAAATTGATTTTAAAAATTTGTATAAAGAAAGACAATTACTTTAAATAAATGTCTGATTATGATATTATAATGATATTATGAAAATTACGGATCCCTAACTATTACGTAATTACTTACGATTTAGACTTATTAGATTTGCTTTAAATCTATTGTACCCTGTCGAAAACAGATACCACACTCATCATTATGTGCTGTGAGTCGTAAGCGGCACAACAGATGTCGCTGACTGTATAGCGTACATCCATTCCAGATAGGTTCCCTTATCGATCACAGCCGGCTCTTCCTATACCAAAACATGTTATATATCTGTTACACGCCGCAAGGGAATGTAAACTTAATTGCGTTTGTGTTAGAGTCGTGTTTAGTTCGGCGCTCCGTGACCCATAAACTTGTCCGGATTAATTTGCGACGGGTATGTGCCGGGTGAGAGAGAATATTTTTTTGACATGACATGACGTCATTAATATTAGTTTCCGTATGTGTGCACGCCCCGGGCGAGGCGCTAGGGGTGGGACCAATTTGTTTTTTTCGACGTTTTGACGTTTGACATACGAATTGTACCTCAAACGTCAATTTCACTAGAGACGTATTTGCATATTGTTTTTTTATATCTGTTCGGCTTTTTGATATATTTTTTATTTGTATTTTTATTTTTAGTTTTTGGCAACCTTTATATTTCACAGTAAAGATAAATTAACGAAGGATTTGAGAAGTTGTATAACTATTCTTCTCTATTTTAACTCCTAAAAATATTACATAAAATTGATTTTGTACAACCCTAATATACGATCGAGTTCTGGTATTAAAAATGCCAATTTGCATACATTCCCTAAAACTCCACGGTGAATATTTTTACATGTGTAGTTCCAAAAAGAAAATTACATTGCCAAAGTGTTCGACCGTGTATTTACGTTTAGCAAAATTTTTATAAAATACCTTTTGAATGAAAACAGAAACAAAAGTTAAAATAAAAAACAAACTGTTTTGTTTCATTTTTCTTTTAAATAGATGTAAAATTTTCATAGCGGTTTTAAAAAAAAAAATTAAATAATCAAACATATTCAAGTAAGCTTTACTGGCGCAATACCAAAATATGCACAATTCTCCGAGGCAATTTTTAAAGTGAGATCCATTTTATAAATAGTGATCGCTCATTGGTCGTAATTCAACCATAATTTAAAATCAAAGATATTTAATTTTATACCTACTCTTCTTCAAATTAACAATGTTAAATTTGAAGTTAATCTGTTCGCATAATTTCCTCAAAAAGGGGTACAAAGTTTTCATTACACGTATTAATAAACTGATAATTTCAACCATCGCTTTTCATGTGTAATTAACAAAAAATAATCAAGTCCAAATACACCATCGTACACTGTGGTAAGTACTCTTTTCTGAATTTATTATCACATTGTTCAAGTGCTTGTCAAAACGTTTTAAGTGGAAGATACGAGGGGAGGTCCAAAAGTTCGCGGAATGAAAGGGTTGTCAATGAAATATAACAATAAATTTATTTTTCCTTTTCAATATAATCACCCTTAAGTCTAATACATTTATTCGATCTATGAATTAATTTTTCTAAACCATCGAAAAAATATTTTTTGTCTTTGGCCTCAAAATGGGCCGAAATTGCCTCCTTCACTTCATTATCGTCGGAAAATTTCCTTCCCCTTAGCTCTTTTTTTAAATTTGGAAATAAATAAAAATCGCTAGGAGCCAGGTCTGGACTGTAGGGTGGGTGAACAAGTGGTTCGAACCCATGTGTGTGCAGAGCAGCCATGGCAACTCGGCTCTTGTGAACCGGCGCGTTGTCTTGCAAAAGCAACACACCCTTGGCCAATTTTCCTCGACGTTTTTCTTTAATTGACTCCTTTAACTTTTCTAATATGAGTGCGTAGTATTCTCCGGTTATAGTGGTACCTTTTTCTTTATAATCAATGAGTAATATTCCCTTACAATCCCAAAAAACAGTGGCAATCAACTTTCCCGCCGATTCTGACACCTTGAATTTTTTGGGAGGTGGTGTACCCTTTTTGTGCCATTGCATGGACTCCTGTTTGGACTCAGGTTCAAAGTGATGAACCCATGTTTCATCTCCAGTAACAATCCGCTCCAAAATCTGCACGGGCTCGTCTCCACACAACTCCAAAAAGTGCTTAGACGCGTCGACGCGCTGCTGTTTTTGAAGCGGCGTGAGCATTCTCGGCACCCATCTTGCACTGACTTTTGTCATGCCCAGGTGGTCGTGCAGGATACGCAAAATAGTTGTATCTGATACTCCAACAAATGCAGATAATTGTTTCTTCTTCAAACGTGTGTCTTCGAGTACAAGTTTTTCGACTTTTTCGACGATGTCTGATGTGGTGGCGTCAGCTGGCCGCCCAGAGCGAGAGTCGTCTTCAATTGAATCTCGACCATGTTTAAAAAGACCATGCCACTTATAAACCATTGTTTTACCAGGGCACTGATCTCCATAAACGGCTTCCATTTCATTTAAAATGGTTTGAACGTTTTTTCCTTGCTTGGTAAGGAATTTTATCACAGCGCGATGTTCAATTTTCTCCATAGTTGCAGTTTGCTTCCGGATTGACTTGTTCAGCAGGCGAGTACTCGTAAACGAATGGCACTATAGGGTTGAAATGTTATATATATACTAATTATGAGTGCCCAATTAGTATGACACTAAGCGAGCTACCCTATCCCCACTCCATCCCCTCCATTCCGCGAACTTTTGGACCTCCCCTCGTAAGTGTAAACAACGCTTCAACAAGTTATTCGATAGCCGTTATGTAAATAGAATAGCGTTGTTAAACATTACATTAATAAGATATTCGTGTATACGTTCTTGAACAAAGTTGACAACAGTACGTTGCCCCTAAGAAAAATTAACTACAGTAGCAATAGTGTAAGTGAAAATTTCAAATTGATATCCGAACAAAGAAAGTCAATATTTGTCTGTGACACTTACCATTGTCTATGCTTTTATTGTTTTTATAATCTATGTTTACTGGTAATATTTTAGTATTTATTTCAATGAACTTTTGTTCCTTTTAATTTAACTTTAACCAAAAATCTATTTATTTAAAAAGAATTAATAACATTATTATTAACAACTGGATATTAACAAAATATTGAAATTAAATATCTATATATATAAAAGAAAGTCCTGTTAGTTACACTATTTATAACTCAAGATCGGTCAAACTGATTTAGCTGAAAATTTATGGGGAGGTAACTTAGAACTAGGAGACGGACATAGGAACTTTTTTATCTTGTGTTTCTCAGAAACCAACTATTACGGAAGCATTTAGATTTGTTATGTGATGACTAAGGAGACCTTTAGTGTGGATTTAGTATAAAAAGTTACATTGAGCTAACTTTTAAGCGATGAAAAGAAACAGTCAATTAGCTTTAAATTCTTATATTAAATCCATACTAAGTTTCTCTTTTCCCTTAGTTACGACTGTAAGTGCGGAAGTAAGCACTAATTATGTGAAATAACGTGATATATTTGTCATATAAGCAAGTATATTTGTGTCATTGTGCACGTACTCCATGTAATATCCGGGATTCCATTATCCACATCTAATATTCTACCTACACGTGACATGTCTCTCGGAGGACGTATAAATCCAGACAATACCTAGCAATTAAGGCTCGATTCTATAGCGTCCTCTTGTATGTAAGGCTCGTTCACTAACACATATAGTTAGTTGAAACACAAATTGAAATGAGATTGAAAATGTAATTAATTTTAAAATATACATAAAGTTCTAGTTGAATTATCTAAAGATTTGACTCCATAGATGGCGTTGTTATAAAATTGAAATCGAAACATTTTTTTCAAGTCATTTTCTTAAAACCAATGTTAATCACATCAAATAAACAAAAATCTATTTATTTATAAATTCCATAAAGACTCATCCTATGAAATTATAAAAGGTGTGTAAAAAAAGACGATTCTAACATTCAACTTCTTTAAAAGTTATTTACGTCAAGAGTCCATCGCAATGTTAAATGTATCAGCGTTTTTTGTCTTAGCAGGTTGGTAGGTCGTAGAGTTCTTAAGTGACTTGACCTTCTGTAGAAGTACTTCTAGTAGGGGAAATGACTTCTGACTTTTTTCACGGCCTGTATACTAATCCAACTTAAGACCTATATTAGTGGTAACGTAGTTGTTACCTCCCTACCCTTTTTCATACATGAGTTTGGCACAGTATTTATTTTTCTATACATCTCTATCAGCCGTCTCATACAACCATCCATACTTTCTTTTCTCTCCCCTTTGTAACTATCCACATATTCGATACTTTCTTGTTTTTGCTTCCTAAGTATTATTTCTTTAATGTTAGAAGATATTTATACTAGTTCTTGTCAGGGGGATGAGTATGTATACAATGGCAATCCCCACCCTCCAGCCTTATCGTGTTACCGTCTTTGTCTGCGCTCTCTAGATGCTGTCACAGGATCTTTGTTATCACATCACACACGCTTTATACATTTACCGGATTATTGAACCATCCTGTATATATACTAGGTACATACATCGAATTCAATACAAATGAGAAATTATATTTACAATGTCACTGGCTGATAATTTCATATATTGTATATGTTTTTTTTTTAAAACCATGAAAAATTTCAATGTTTAAATTGATGGTATAAAGTTGTCATACGTAACAAGTCTTACAGTTTTATAAAGGTAAAATTGTTTAGATAGGTGTTAAAATTTCTCATTTCCAATTCTACAATACAGAATATACTTTGACTGTATGGACGGATCATGTTGAATCCCAAATATATGTAATCTTTAAAAAATCTTACTCCTCAATCAATGTACAATTAACTTTTAACGAGACCCTTAGTGTTGATTTAGTATAGGAAATCTTCAGTCGAAGAGACTGGTTAAAGAACTCTGAGAATGGCAGTTGAAGAGTTAATAATGAAATGTTAACTCAGATCGCTTTTTTTTTGTTTATTAATCAACGAAAAATGTGTTCAACTGGAAAATAAAGTATAGAATGTCTTTTTAAGTTTTATCCCTTTTAAGATAGAAAAGATAATACTTTACCGTCGTAGCGTTTGTAATTAGGTAAGCGCGGAGCACACCCGCGGCTGCGACGTAATCCTATTAACACTGCCCTGTCCTGCGCTAATGGTCGAATTGAGTTAACGCTTTCGTCGGCGCTTTCAAATTGTTTTAACGTCATATCAACTACACAACAAGTTATGTTATATTTCCACCACTAATATGTCTTGTATGTAAAACATTGAAAATCATATCATGACTAATCGAAATCTGACGTAACTTGTCAGATTTCGATTATTCAGAGGAGACGCGTTAAGAGAGGTAACTGTTTTCTGCGGATGGGTCACAATAAAATTGGTGATAACAAAGAATTTCGATATTAAGAGTACCTTTTACTTTTTAGCGTATAAGTGAAAATAAGTGTATGGAAATAAAGTGAAAGAAATGTACCAGAAGGTGTACCTTATTTGTAGTGGGTGATCTCAGGAATGTTACGCGAATTGCCGCGAAAAGCCGTCAATGTATTATTCTACTAAAGGATCTTTTTTCTTCTTCTTTTCCTTTTATCCAGTACCTTTTTAAATTTACTAACGTGACAATATTATATATGCTTTTTTAAAAATTAAAACTGTGAAGCGTTAAAATTCAATATGGCCGCTTGATTGGCTTTCGTATCGTTTGTGGAAATATGAAATAAAAACATTTAATTTATTCATAACTGGAAACTTTTAACGAGCTGAAGAATATTAATATATTCAAATTGTATTTTATTTTTTATTTGCTTCGTTTGAAACATGAAATAGTCCGAATACGATGAAAACAAAAATACAGCTCCTAATTGTAGACAGATTATTCAAGTTATGGTTCTAACTTCAGTACAAAAAATGGCAAACACGTAGCCAGTAAATGTAAGCCATCTTTTTGGTAATTTTAGTACATACATACAAATTATACATACAAACATATTTGTGTATTTTTCCTAAATATAAAAATATTTTACCGCACCGAAAATCACTAGTTGGAAGATATGAAACATTTAAAAATAGACTGGCCTACTTTCCTCAAACCGCAAGTATCCCTGTAAACGTACCCTTATAGACACGCACAGGGGGCGGGGGGTGTCTGCAGGGGGCGGCCACCCTTCGTTAGCGGGGGGTTGGACACACCGCACCACCCCGTGCGTGTACTTCCACATTTTACTATTGTTATATTTAGATGTTTGGGCTGATGTCGAGCTGATTTATTACCTAGGTAACCAATAGAATTTGCGAAAGAAAATATTCAATGATAATTTTCCTTGGAAAGTCACCTTGTACGTTGATACTTTATTGTTCAAAGCAAGTTTATGTTCATACATTTGTATGAAATTTTAGCTAGACAAAAAATGTTTATTCAGTAAACACTTAGGAAATCTAGTAAATTAAAATGCAACGTTTTAAACCATATTTTTAATTTAATAATTAATTCTCGAGAGCGTCGGTGGCTCAGGGGTTAAGCACTTTACTTGCAATCTGTAGGTCCTGGGTTCGAACCCCGCCATGTACCAATGTGTTTTTCGATTTTCGATTTACATATGTGCATTTATCCGACGTTCTTACGATGAAAGAAAACATCGTGATGCAACCTGCATATATCTGAGAAGAAATTCAATGATATGTGTGAAGTCAACCACTTGGTCAGCGTGGTTGACTATGGCCTAGTCACCCCTAACTTGGGGTAGGCTCCGAGCCCCTCGGCGGGGACGTATGGTGAGCTGATGATGAATTAATTCTACTTGACTAAAAAAAATTTGTTGAGATTTCGAAAAATGTTAAAATTTATAAAGCAGGTCAGATAAATCAGATTAAATATGTTCAGCTCTAGTAAATAAAATGTTGCAAAAAGTATAGGTTTTAATAAAAGTTATTTGATATAAAAATATAACGGATAAAAAACTTCAGCACAAAAGCGAATACTTTTTACTTTCACATCGTTAACATATTCCGACCTTTTTCATTATACTTTTTTTTTCCATTTCAGTCACCCGCATGCATTTTGTTATCTAACTCATGTTGGTATTGCATTTTAAACTTAATTTCTTATGGTATAAAATAGAAATTACGTTACTAAATATGGTACCTAAAATGCCGTATAGAACAATCACGGATAATAATATCAAGGGTTCCAACGTATACGGCAGTAACTCGTATTTTGAGTAAAATTACTTTCTTTACTTTTTGAAAATTAGTATATTTTGTTTAATTCATGAATTTTTTAATGGAATATACTTTTACATAGGAACATTTCTATGTCATTAACGTATTATTTGCGTTACGACTTTGCTTAGGGACCATTTATTTACATGTCTATAAAGATCTTATTTAGCGAAGAAAAACACAAAAATAAATTATGCTCAAAAAAAAAAGAGTTACGACCTTATTTGTAGAACTCGGACATTTTATGAATAAGGCGTCGGAGCGGTACTCTGACGCTTTTAGTTAATTGTTTTGGCACGAGATTTCGCTTGGTAAAGAACACGTGCGGAACTGTAAAAGGGTAACCCTCCGCGGTTGCTTATAGAACTTTTTTCTATAATATCACGTAATATTTCATTACCCAATGAATTGCGCAATGATACCCAAATGACGAGTTCTATGTATGCTATTGAATTACTTTGTAAGTACAAAGCTACAACGTTAATAATTCCCTTCTTTTGTTGAAGTCCTTCTTAGTCATATTCTTACTTTTGGTTGGTTCACACATTCTTTTGACATACTTGAAATTAAATCCGAGCTTAATTTTTGACACTTAAACTCCTAAATGTACAAAAGTTTAAAGAAATATTTGATAATCGCTTTCGTCATGATCTTAGGGCTGACATACACGAACTGTTCGATGACAATCACCACACCACCATCAGCTCACTACATCTCCACCGAAGTGCTCGGAGCCTACCCTAAGTTAGGGGTGACTAGGCCATAGTCAACCGACATGACGATCAGCGGTTAATAATTGTTTGTTGACCTTTATCAAATGACCTTGAGATGAGTAAAAGCCATGATAAATATTAAATCTAATATTCAAATTAATTTGATCCCCTCACGCGGCGCCCCACTGAACAATCGGGACTCATTATATCTGCTCGAGTAAACGCAATGAATTATTTATTACTACACCCTTAAATACGTCAACGATGATTATATCTCGAGAATATTTTGTTTCGTTTTGAAACAAAATGAAATTTACCTTAATATCCGAAATTAATTTCGAAGTCTCTCATTGGGGAAAACGTGTACGATATTAAATTTTGACTTATAAAACAAAATGTGACATTAATTTTACGGAAATATTTTTTTTATTCATATCCAACCAAACGAATCTTACTATCTTACTAATATTATAAATGGGAATGTTTAGATGGATGGATGTTTGTTTGAAGATATTTTCGGAACGGCTCAACGAATCTTGATGAAATTTGACACAGCTATAGAACACAGTCTTTAAGAACACATAGGATACTTTTTAATTTTTTTTTAATTCTGTGCGGACAGAGTCGCAACCGACAGCTATTTTAGTAATGTACAGTAATTAAAATAAAAAACTTGAGAGGTGTCAAGGGACACCCGGATGGAACGAAGTTCCTTTCAATTAATTAGTGAAGGAACCAATGATTATTCTATGCATAAAAAACTTAAGTCTTCACAAGAAGTACATTTTATTTCTATGAATTTTCGTTATATATTGTCACGTCGTTGCCATGGTGATATAGCAAAAAGTGTCGTGACAACTTTTCGTAAGAATTTTTTCCGTCTAGCCCGCTTTCACAACGCGCGATAAGGAACTTCGTTCCAAAAATGTAATAAAAACAAAACTTGTTTCTCAGTGACTTATTCATATATATTACATTTCTTTGTAAAGAAAACATGTAACATTTTCATATTTACGTAAACTGTCATATTGCGTTTGTATCAGTAATTTGGAAGTTGCGTGGGCGTTTTGACGCTGTAACGTGTCGCCTTCTCTCATGTTTACCAAACACTCCAAAAATAAATCCTTCACAGGTTATTTGAAATGATGATATTTGTCACAAAGTGTACAGTACGACAAACTCATTCGTCCTGGAAAGAGATGTAATTTATTCATTTAAAAAAATCAGCATAAAAATATAAAAACAAAAGATAACTAAAGATCGTGTGGCATTTTATTGACTTTAACAGGACGCCTATAAAATAAAAAAATAACTGCTTTATTGTGACACTCATATACACAATTATGTGGAAGCCTTGGTTCCTGAACTAGGGCAAAGCCCTGTGTTTCAGCCTATGACTTAGTACTTTAGTTTAAATTTAACTCATCAAACCAGATAACTTCGTCGCACTATACCACTATACGATACGAACACTTTTCAACAGTAAATTTATACAAAATGAATAAATAACCTTTCTTAAGGCTAGATTTTAGTATATAAGTGATGAAAAACTATATTAAAATTAATTACATTATGGGCCACACTAACAGTAATAATATTAAGAAAGTTCAGTGACACTTAAGCAAAGCATATTTCGGTCAGAGAATACGCGTTACTACGTCACAACTGACAGTAACGATGATATATCGATTGGGTAAAAAAAAGAAAGCCTGGCAAAATAAGTCGTGCTCTTACAGATGGTTAGATATAAGGCCGTGTAAACTAACAAGGGAGGATATCGAGTGGTGTCATCTTACCAAGATATCATAATTTCTTATGAATTTTAGTGTCATTAGCAAACTTTTTGTGTGGCAATAGGTCACCAGTATTAGAGTAAAATATGATGCGAAATTTGTATTCTACTTAAGCATGCTACGAACTACAAAAACTTTATTGCAGAATTTTTATGCTAGATGGCAGTGTGTTTTAAATTGTAACTTATACTCTTCTATCAAAGGCTGACAAACATCATTTTCAGGGAACAAAAGTGCTCGCTGCCCTCAAATGGACCGTCCGAAACAGATATCCCGGGCGGTAAAGCATAAAACGTCACGAAACGACGCAAACATAAGCTACCGAGTTATAGCTCAACTACTCCCACACCCGAGCCGACCCCGGGCGAACCCGGGCATACCCGGGTACAACTGGGCAAGAGCTACGTACACCCCCACTCATCCCCCTTCCCCCATAACCTCCTTTACTTTCGTGAACACTCTGGGAATAGAGGGAAAATCTCGAACATTTTTTTTCTACTGTTCGAGAGAATCCGTGAAAAAATTCCGAATATTTTTGCATGGGATTAATTTTTTTTTCGCTCATTCGACCTTTCAGTGGGGATTTTGCGTAGCCGGCTGTTGCGAAACTTTGACGGTATTCAAAGCTAAAAGCTCAGGCGAGTAAGCTGCTTTTTCATATGAATTAAATTTATATTCCGAGAATGTTATATAAAGATTTTTTTTAATACCAACCTTTTTTTGATTTTATATTTAAAAGAAATATATATAAGTAGCATAAATACATATCAAACACATATTAACGAAATTAAACAGTAGCACGATTCTATCCCACGAAATAACAAAAGGCAATCGACAATCAATTTCGATTGGCATTAGGCTACCTAGATGCTGCAGCTGGCAACCCCGCTGACCCCAAGCCGTGTACAATTGCCGCCAATTGACATGGGACCGCGCGGCAACCGGCAACCGTGAGACACAGCCACGAAGCCGACTGGTACAAACAGACAATAAAATAAATCTACTGTCCTTTAATTGTCACTCAGGGACTCCTCAATGTAGATTTAATAAATAAAAATTGATTCAAAATTACGTCATATGTAACTATTACTTGATTTTAAGTAGCCGTTACAACAGCCATACGCGGGTTGAATTGTATAATCGTAAAACTTGAAGTGGTCGGCGTTGGTCTGTAGTTTTCATACAAAATTGATATACGAAATACAAGCATCACAGTTTGCAGTCGCTAAATTATGAAAATAATCTGTTACACAAGAACTTTATATGAAATTAAAGGCAAATACATTTTGCGTAAAATTATAAGCTGTCAAACAGACTATAAAGTGTTTGGCGCCATTATAACGCGTCCTAACCAAAGGTTGTCAAGTTACCATCTAAATGCTCAAAGTAATGATGTATACTTACTTTATTATCCATCTGACAACATAAACGTTATGACATTTCGCTTAAATACTAAAATCGTGGCAAATAATTGATTGGTTGTTATTTCATTGCAATTGCCTCTAAAGGAATTTACTAGCATTACTAGGCACTATTTAAATAAATTTTAATTACATTTGTCTTAACGATTTGGTGTCAATTATTTGACATTAACAGTTAGCGTCCTGCCGGTTTGTGCGATGTCATAATTTAGTTTGACTTATGCCCACCGGGTCAAATAACTTTGTCAGTCTATAGTGAATCCCATAAACTCAATAAATCCTAGGACAATTGTCTGAAACTATGAGACGATAAACTTAAAATAAGTTGTACATTTTTCACAAATACAATAGCTTTTTTATAGTCGATGAGAAAACAACTAACAACAACAATTCAATGAATAATTGAAATTCAATATTTTAAACAATGAATTAATTAATTTTAAACTTTTAATTCAATTAAATACTTTTATATTTATTTATACAATTACAAAACAATGTAGGGTTAACAACCGACGCTCAGGTGGCAGAATCACGTGCAGTGACATTTCACGTTAATGCCATAATCAAATCATAGTGTTGTACAGTCGCCGTCTTACGCGGTGTTCCGCCTTAAGAGCGACAATCGTACGAACGTCCGATAAAACGATAAATATCGCAAAATTATATTATACAGTATTCAGGAATAAAGGACAGGTTTTATACATTACTAGCTGTCGTCCGCGACTCCATCCAAGGCGTTCCGCGGATACCTTCTAAAAACATCCATCCATCTAAATTATAAACTTTCGCATTTATAATATTAGTAAGATTATTAATTTGATAAAATAATATCGTTAGGACCTGTTGTTTATTTATAAAAGGTGCAGTTTAAGTTATTTGCGAAGTGCATGGGAAATTTTTTGAACTGTAACAACGAGAACGAAGGCGACTGTAACTAGCAGTAGTGATTGGCGCTTAAATATCGATAGTGCATTGTAACCATTCATTTTAAACGGAACGTGAAATGTTTGGTTCATTTTAAAATAGGTGCCACGATACCAAATATCAATTGCGATGAGATTTAAATGTCTAAGGTGCGGAGGATAGTTCACCTGGAACTATGTAACCTTTTATTTCGTAACATTTCTTGATCCTTTATGTGATTCCATTCCTAAAATCTTGTTTAATAGATAATATCGTGCTCTGATCGTGATTACCACTCGTTGGTAATTTACCTAGGTAAATTGTGATGTCAATAATTATTTGATATTAAAACAATAATTCACAAAATTATGACTTATATTTCGATGTTTTATAACTTACGATACTGTCCAGTTATTTCATACATTTTTGTAATAAGAACAGTGATCAATAGACTATCTATCGATCAATGTTTCTGAATAGCGTTATTCATTATTTATTTTAATGGTTAGTCCTTCACTCACTTCAGACTATTTTCATCGAAAATCAATAACCAACTACATGAGAACGATGCTAAACGTTTGTTAAGATCTGATTTATTCTTTCTTTTGAAGTGAAAAGAATATCCAAGAGATCTTATTATTACTTCATTTTGAAATTAAAATTATTTTTTCTATTTTTTTTTTTTATAGGAGAAGTGGGCAAACGAGCAACGGACCTCCTAAAGTTATTTGATCAGACGCCCATGAACATTTCTATATAGGAAAAATGCTGTTTACGTATAGTATAATTTTCTAATTGTGTTTTAATTAAATAATAATATTATTATAAAACAACTAAATTTTTATATACGAAAATACAAATAATAAACAACACTCCTGTCATGAGTATGGTATTTAATTTGACTATTTGCTTGTCATTTAAATTATGTAATATTTGATGATGCGTACTCAGTGAATTAATCTATATATATATATTATATATATATATATATATATATATATATATATATATATATATATATATATATATATATATATATATATATATATATATATATATTATATATATATTATCTATATATTAATTAATCTATTCAATGTTCCCTAGATTCATCCACATTGAAATTTGAAGGGGGGCAACGTAGCGTCCGCAAATTATTCCAGTCTCCCGCAGAACGCGTAATGAAAGACTGAGCTCCTACAGAATTAGTGGAACGTACATAACAAAAGGACCAAATCCCAGCGTCCATCCTAACGTACCTTGTTGAACATAACTCTAACTTATCGTTGAACTAATTAATAACGCGACTACACATTCTTCATATATCACGATTGTTTCTCGAACTGAAAGTTTTTTTTTAATTTGACATATTGCAAAATTGTCGAAGGTATGTTCTGCTTCTACAATTTTATTATCATTTAAATGTTATAATTTGTTGCATTTAACGATGTTTTACGAAATTAAGTCTAATTTAGTTGCACGTAAACTAATATTAAAACGCTATTAAATATGATAAAAGCAAGCAGCACAGTTTAATGACTACGATATATCATTGTTATTGGACAGTCCCGTACTAAACTGTGTTACGGTATTTTGTAACGTGTCGACATTGTCGCCGACTGTGACTGTACTCGTTAGGAGCTGTGACCAGATGTGCCCTATTTACGATATGTTTCGTGCCAGATACAAAATTATTTGTTGTTGTCAACACGATGTTGTAAAAGAGTAGAAATACGTGATGGTTGGATCTGGTTATTTTGGATCTTGAGAAAGAAAAGGCTGTTACTCGTTCGAAATTTATTAACGACTCGCCATCTTTTACAAAAATCATAGATAATTGAATCGATCATAGATTATTGAATTGATCATAGAGTAAGTATAGATTATTATCTAACAATACGTTTATTATAAAAGATATTTTTCCGTAAATTCGGTTGTTCTTTTACATAAAGTTTATACTAAATATTAAATAATAAAAACAAATAAGAAAAATATAAAAAAAAAAATAATTAGACTAGTTAACAATGGCGCCCCAAGACAAAGTAAACAGTACATCGCTTCGGACATTCGAATCACGCCATATAGAAATCAGTCATGTGATTGCACAATAATATTGCATTTGAACAGGAAATTGCAATTGTTGAAGGTTTACTCTTCGACGTTATGATTACAAAAACATTTTTTAATGTACAGATAAAAATGCCTTCGGTTTTCAATTACAATACGTCTCCTAGCTGTCGACCGCGACTCCGTCTGCGCAGAATGAAACACAAACTTTATAACTAGCATATGTGTTTTTCCAGACTATGTTCTACATCTGTGCCAAATTTCATCAAGATATGTTGAGCCGTTCCGGAGATACCCTTAAACAAACATCCATCTAAAATTTCGGTCCAAAAACATGTTTTCGTGTGATTATTGATTTTTATGGCAATTAAACAGCGTTGAATTCAACGAAGGACAAATAAATAATGAATCACGTACACTGAAAACAATATTAATCATAATAACGTTATGAAGTTATATTAAATTGTAGGTATTTGTAACCTGAAATAAAACTTCAAACAGTTATTATGTTTATTTATCTTACTTCTTTCTATTATAAATGCGAATTTTTAGATGGATGTATGGATGTTTGTTTGAAGGTGTCTCCAGAACGGCTTAACGGATCTAGATGAAATTTTTCACAGATATAGGTCATAGTCTGGAAGAACACATAGGCTACTTATGAAGATTTTTTTAATGCCGCGCGGACAGTGTCTTGGGCTACAGCTAGTTGTTATAAATGCGAATGTTTAGATGGATGGATGGACGTTTGTTAGAAGGTCTTTCCAGAACCGCTGCATGATCTCGATGAAATTAGGCATAGATGTAGAAAGTAGGAAGAACACATAGGCTACTTTTTTCTTAATTTCACGCGTACGGAGTCTCGGTCGACAACTAGTAGTCTTTATAAATATAATATTTTTAAAGGTACGAGTACGAGGTTAGACTACGATATAAATTTCGACATTAATGTCTACACTATTTACACATGTACGGATTTTTACACAGCGGCTGACGCGCACTTATTATATCTTGTCTCAATAAATTTTACAATCAAAGACACTCTTCATAATGAGACATTCGACGTACATTCACTCAGGAGAGTGTTAATTCTAAGACGTGTAAAGTCAAGCAACCCGCACTGGGACAGCGTGGTTGTCTATGGCTTAATCACTCCTAACTTGGTTAGGCTCCGAACTTCTCGGTGGGAACATAAGTTGACGAGTTTATTACAGTTATAGTGTTCTTATACTTCACAATACTCTGGAAAAAAGAGAAATTTTTGATATTGACGCAATAAACAATAGAACTAGTTCCTCTCGTTTCGTCAGGACGTCTTTAAATAAGAGCAAGTTGCTGCATATAAACAAAAGGCTTGTATGTACCTAATTAATTCAATTTCTTGTCATTGTGGACCGTTGTTACGGAATCCCTGACTGAGTGGATCAAGTGGTCTGTCCACACGTACACACTTCTTGTCCGTTTATACAATGATCACCACTTTAAGCGACTTGCTTATTTGTGTGGTGACAGTGTTAGCGTATAAATTTTAAATTATTTTGTATTTACCGATACCTAAGATTAACAAATCAATATTTCATTAAATATTATGTACTAGCTGTCGCCCGCGACTCCGTCCGCTCGGAATTAAAAAAAATGTTAAGTATTATATGTATTCTTCCAGACTATGATCTATGCCAAATTATATCGAGATCCGTTGAGCCATTCTGGAGATACCTTCAAACAAACATCCAACCATCCAAGCATTAACATAATATTAGTAAGATGTTAGTCGCAAAAAAAAAATTGTCTTATTTTTTAATGTCAACGTACCTTGTTAATCTAAAAAAAAACTAAAGCATCCAATCTTGAAACATTACCATAGTCAATTGTAATAAATTAGCTCGACAAAACAAAGCTGACCTTAAGACAAGCACATTGATGCCACGCTTCCTTTGTGATACAATCATAAGTAATTGATGGCAACATTTAAAAGTCAAATCGACTGCGAACAATCGTTAAGAACACCGCAGCTTTCATCTTCCTTTACGTAGGGTTGCCGCATTAATGCGCGCCAACGTTATTTATATCTATCACAACTTACATTATAAATTATGTTTATGTTCCAAATGGCTATTTGCCGCTATAAAATGTACATAATCATTACTTATGAGTAGGGCAGTATACTTAGATTTTTTTTTAAATTAGAAATAATGTTGTTAGGTCACATCTTTTACTCTGTGCTGTGCTAATCAATAATGTGTAGCTACTCACTGCACGTGTGTAGTGGAGCCCCACCCATTCTATAATTACTGTATTTTAAGAAAGTTTGCAGAACATTGCGTGCGCTTGAAATACGTCGAGTAAATAATTCATAACTTCCAAGTAGGTCAAGTTCGCGTGTGTCGGCTGGTCGGTGCTCGCATCCTTTGCCACAGACATACAATGCGATGCAACGCTGAAAAACCGGTCAAACTTGACACTGGCCGTAGGGCTATTGCATTGCACCAACGAACCGCACGGTAAATGTGGGAAATTACTTGATTGATTCGCTCCGGACCTTTTCACAGTCGATTATTTCAAAAGAACGAAACAACTCAATAAGGCTATGGCCTTATTTAGACAACAGTTCGAAAACTCACATCAGCAGTACATACAGTCATGTTTTAAAAAATGTACTTTTAAAGTGTCATCAGTGATCACCTGTGTTTGACAATATTGTATCAGTCACAATTTTCCCCACTAGCTAGATTTCTTGGTATGCTAGGGTAGAGACCACCTCATTGTCGTCTCGAAAAGGGATCAGCCACTACTTGAGCAATTTGATATATTTGTAACATTATGATTTTCTTTATTTCCAGCCAAAAAAGCTGCTACAGCCCTTGGAATTGGACGTCGGTGACGGCGACGGGCGACTGACCGCGGGCGCCGCGCGGGCCTGCGCCCGCGCGCCCGCCCTGAGCGGTGGCTAGCCGCGCCGGCGGGGGGCTGCGGGGCTGCGGGGCTGCGGGGCGCCCGCGGGGAGCTGCACCACACACTACGCTTCAATAACAACTGTCACTTCGCCCAAATTTCAAGCAAAGGAACAGTTATGGACCCGTTAAATTTATGTTCTAAGTTAGTATTTATGTTTATAGACATTTATATTTATTTTTTGTTTTATATGCTGGAATCCTTTGTTGTCGTCACTGGCGAGGCATTACTGATTTACGTTTAATTATGTTCTATTGTAATAAATTTTATATTTTCAATTGTTAAAAAATAACGCAGTATATTTTTGTACCTCGAAGCAAAGTGTTGAACGAAATTTTCCGTCCGATGTCGTTAGCTCCCCGCGCCCCCTGCGGGCCCCCGCACTCCATAATCTGCCGGTCACCTGTTAACTTATCTGTACAAAGCATTATTCAGCCTATTGTTTTATATAATTATTCTAGCCTTAATTGTTTTTCTAAAATGTTTGTATTAACATTAATTCTTCTGAATTATGAGTCTGTGGTGAATGATGAATTTCTTAATTTTCTTTAAAGGAGTAATATAATTTAGAACCTTCAGAGAACTGTGATAAAGTCTTGAGCATTTAAGCGAGTAAATAAATGTAGTGGAAAGCTATCGCGCATTTACACTATTTCTCCGACGCAAGAATATCTTGTTTCCGAGCCATTGAAACTACCGATTCAGATATCTTTGTATCTACAACTATAGAATATTTCTACGTCACAGACTAAACATCTCACATTTTTTTTCTAACATTTTCTTTGCATCGATATGTGAATGTAAAAAAACCTTCATTGTCTTGTCAAAAATATTTTTTATAACTCAATTTTTTTAATTATAAATTACTATAATTGTACATTTCCGCAATCATTATAAATGTTGCCAGTTTAATATTTTTATTGTGTTGTACAGATAAGTTCACACCGTTCATGCTAAACCACTGGAACGGAATTGCTTATCCTTAAAAAATACACACCTTTACTAGAGCCTCTGTTGTCTAGATCATAATCGGTACAGCGATTCAACAGAAACACTACAGTTATGTACGTGTTTACCTCCTCTATGCGAACAAAATGAAAACTATTTTTGATTACATGAATTTCTTATTTATTTTCAAGTTTATTTGTGGTTATTTCCTAAGAATAGTTAATGCAATTATGCACTCAAAGAGATATCTATAGTTTGACAGTTAGCAGGTGAATTACATTTTATTTAAACAGCGGCTTAGTTTTGTTGAAATTTTAATGTTTCCAAGAAAATATGTGCAATCTGTTGATTTTTTTTGTATGTTTTTACTAAAATAATGTTAAAGTTCATTACAATGCCTTTATTATTTATTAAAACGCTAACCGTTGCTTATAAATGAATGTCGGTATTAGATCTATTTTTTAATCTGTTCCATCTTTTGTCTACTCTTTTATTTGTGATTTTGTTTTGGTATTTTGACTCAGTTAACTAATAACTATAAACACATTTAAGTTTTATTTTGTATTTTCATTGTTAACTCATAAATAGATACGATTTATTTTTTTCATAGATTATATTCTTATAAGAAATCTTTAAGTTTTCATTGTAATTAATTATAATGCATGTGATTAAGAGGTTATGTGGAATCCAACTCTATAATAATAAACAGTTGATCTTTTTAAGGTTGTACTAGCGATAGGTATCTCTTTAGTTCAAGAGATGAGGCCGAGGTTATGTATTTTACGTACCTGCCAAAGCTAGATAAGTACATAAAAGTATTTCTGTGTATTAAATACTTTCAAAGAAAGGCTCTCTGGGTAGGTACAATTCCATTCGTACCGTATAAGTGTGAACATTTTTAATACCATATCTCTAAATTATAAGATGGTGCAAAATAAATGAGTTAAAGTGGCGGACAAAGTGCACAGAGAGTTTAATTATAATTTAGTTGTGATACAAGTGCGCGGAGGCGTTCGCATTGTTGCAAACAAGTGCAATCCTGTTGGACTGTAAATGTATATCGTAGTTAGGCAAGTTAAGAGGTACGGTGCATTTAATTTATCTATGGGTGCGACCGGACCCAGGTTGATTTTGAAATTAATTGTTTATTACTATGTATTTCCGATTTACAGTTGTTTATGGAAGATTCCAAGTTTAAAAAAACCTTATTGTTATATAAAGGCTGGGTAATCTGGATTATCATATTTTTTCCTTTTCATATAAATTTTGACGAAGCTCTCTTTTGCAGGTATAAATAATTATCGACTTTTATATATCAAAATCAACCTGCGTCCAGTGCTCATTATAATAAAGACAAAACGTTACAAGTTGACATCTTCTGATGAGAACTCATAGTATGTCGTGTTTAGTCGTTCATCATACTGGCCCAGTGAGTCGTGACATTTTACAAATTTACAAGGCAGAATAATTGCCGTCAAATATTCAATATTTATTTATTTAACGTTCGACTAATGTTTGAGTCGTGAGTTCTCGTCCCGAAGAGTCGACACGAGTGACAGCAATCGGGCTAAAATGAGAGTAGGACGGAGTTTATGGTTCCTTTGAACTTAAAGCCACGGCCACATTGATGGAATTAAAATTTTAAATATTATACTAATTATTACTTATCGAGATAAGTGTAATCCTACGAATATATTTCTATTAAACTTTTTATGATTAAAATAAATTTAAAATGATAAATATTCCTCTCTCAATTTAGCCATTTTGTATCTGTGTTAGCGTCGTATTTAAATTGTATGATTCACATGATAATAATTCCTTTGACATTTCTCTAATATTCGGTTTATTTAGGATAGCTTAAATGAAACAAGTAGTGTCTGTAGATACCAAGTTATTAAGTATGCTAACATTGGTTATGACTAAGTAACTTCAATAAAAAAAATAGTCAATGTTTGGGCTCGCCGAAGTTTGCCTTAAGATATGTACAATAAAAATTAGTGATGCAACGGAAGTGTCTTACCGGAACCAGAAACGGAAACAGATGTCAAAAATAAATTTTAGCAGAAACGGAAACGGAAACGGATGCGGAAACAGAAGTGTAAATAATAAAAAAAACATATTTACAAAAAAATTTTTTTTTGGAAAATCACTTTGTATTCGTTTTTAATTTATTAAGGCATTGGATATCGGTGTCCTTTAGCCTTCAATGTATGTATTTTTACTGTGCTTCAATAAGTTTTTAAATTTATTTTCAGGAAACAAAATTACACTATTTAAAAATTAATGTTCGCCAAACCACTCGTGTTGAAAAACAACAAATATATTTTTTTATTAATACATTCACTGCTGACCACTGTTAAATACCTCCTGAAACCCATTTTGCTCTCCCTTCATTGCCGCCTTCAGAGCTACGTTAGGGATGCGATCCATACCCGGCGCCTTCTTATTCTTTATTGCGTTGTATGCGCCTACGAATTCCTCGTTCGTGATTGCAGGGACTTCGGCGGCGTTTGCGGGTATTTCGTAGTCCAGGTCTTCTTGTTGTGGGAATAATGTAGTGAAAATGCTATGACACATGTGTGTATGTGTGGGTGTGTATGAAATGTTACAAGATCTTGAACCGAGAAGATAAAAGCTGGTTTTGATTAGTATCCTTACATGTTCTACTCAATATTCTGGAATTTGATGAAAAACTTGACATTGTCAAAATCTTGTAACATATTAGTACATAGAAATGCAATAGTGGAACAAATATTTACATATTAGTGAACTAAACCATTGCCATCCCTAGTGCTCAAAATGATGATCCTAGTGCTCAAATGCAAAAAATGTGTTTTTTTTAAATAATTATAATAACATTATTAATTTATCTATATGTTCAAACATTCCCAGATACTAAATAAAAATTCACCATAAAAAGTTTTGGCTCCCATCTGTTACCTTTTTTTATTTTGTAAACAGTGAATGTGCTAAGTATCAAATACACCAAATCTAGATTAGAAAAAGATATAATTATTAGGCGTCGGTGGTTCGTGGCACTTGACTTCAGGTCCTGGGTTCGAATCCCGCCATGTACCAATGTGTTTTTCGATTTAGATATGTACATTTATCCGACGTTCTTACGATGAAGGAAAACATAGTGATGCTGCCTGCACATATCTGAGAAAAAATTCAATGATATGTGTGAAGTCAACCCGCTCTGGGCCTGTGTGGTTGACTATGGCCTAATCACCCCAAATTTGGGGTAGGCTCCGAGCCCCTCAGTGGGGATGTATAGTGAGCTGATAATAATAATGATGATGATATATTGCATGGTTATCACTTATTCAAAAGCACATTTAATAACTCGTAAGTATGAAATAGTCACATTTTGCCAGTTGTCAAATTTTATATGGACAACAACTAAACAGTCAACTCCAGCAAGAGAAGCTGATTGTTTCAAACAGCAGCAGAAAATATTACGCGCTTAAATTCACGAAAAAGTACGTAAACAAACAAATGCGACAAGTGCCGAAAGGCCGCGCGCGGACTGCGCGTCTCGCGCCGCGCATTTGGATCTCCCAGGTGTCGTAAAGTTCCGTTTTATCTCCGTTATAAAAGTTGCGGAAACAGAAACAGAAACGGATGTTGAAAAGGGTGCGGAACTTCCGCACTTGCGGAAACGGAAACAGACATCCGTTGCATCACTAATAAAAATATTAACTTAATGTTTCACTGTAACTGTATTAATAACAACAAGAATATATTATCAAAATAAAACCAACGAAAAACGATGCGTAAGTTAACATTTTGGAAATTTATCTTATCATGTAATAATAAATAAAATATTGTTAGTACATAAACGTGGAGTTCTGTCATAAAATGTATATTGCGAAGGACACAAATAATTCCGAGACTTTATGTTCGCGCCGGAAACTTTATAGATCAATACCGAACGAACATGGCGGCCATCTTTTAATCTATAAGAGAAATGTCATATCTCACAATACTGTCCTTTTGAAATAAATTTAGTTTTGATTTTATTCAAGTTCTTATATGTAGGTTAGAATTATTTATTTCGTATACGATTTAAAATGTTAAATGTAATTGAAAGTGTTGCAAAAAAATTTACTATATATATGAAATGTCAATGGAATTGTTAAAACGAATCAATGTAATAAGAAGAAAAAAAAACATTTTTAACTAAAGTATTTATTTTGTTATTATTTAAGTTTTGGATGATTTTAATTGTTCTCGTTGCTTTACTTGGGAATCTTTATAGATTTTTAGACGTAGTAAGTACAATACAGTACGGAAAGGAGATCGAACACATTTAGTACACGTTTGATGTTAATTTATCGAGTTAGGCTACTTTTCTAGTGTACAGTTCCAATTTTTCTATTCCGATGTTCGTGTGTCCGATCTTTCCCCGAAGTGTAATGTTGTTATGATTCGTGAGTACTCACTATTCCAAAAGTTTCCTGATGTAATTTATTAACTTGATAAATAAAATGACGCTTCTAAAGTGTACTATTACATATGTAAATATAGGACGAACTAATACCTATTATAATAGTGAATGTTGTAATTTGTATATAAGTAACGAAAATTAAATTTTAAATACATAGATAATATTGTGCGTATTCATTTATTTCACTGTTAATATTCTGTTCTACGGTAAATAATATTACAAACTAGCTTTTACCCGCGACTCCGTCCGCGTGGAATAAAAAATAGAAAACGGGGTAAAAATTATCCTATGTCCGTTTCCTGGTTCTAAGCTACCTGCCCACCAATTTTCAGTCAAATCGATTCAGCCGTTCTTGAGTTATAAATGGTGTAACTAACACAACTTTCTTTTATATATATAGATATATGTTCAAGTTGGGATTCTTCCTATATGTTCGCATCACTGAAATTAGCACATTTTTTATATCAAAAGGTGACAAACGAACACGGCCACCTGAATATCTAAAAATGTGTCCGTTGCCCACAGACATCCGCAATTGTAGATCTGTTGCCTACCTTTAATCGACAAAAGAGGGGACACAGAGAAAGTGGATATATCCCCTCCCTATGTCAAATACACTTTCCTTTATCACCCTTTCCTTATAAGAAATGGGTGGGGAAGGGAGAGGACTAAAATGCTTTAGGCACCACACATAACAAACTGGACGCGGAATTACTTCTACTTGACGCTTGTCTTCTGTATGGTCAAGGTATTTCACCAGGCGCGCCAACTTCGTGCAACAGATGTTGTTTCCGTCTACTACTATTAAACATGTTTTTTTTTAATAAGAGAAGGGGAAAATGTGCACCGGCAACAGAGATGTGTTAAGATGGAGAACTTACCTGGAATAGTAAAGGAGTGTATACAAGGAAAGGGAAGATTTTTAAAATAAAAAAATTGATATAATTCAATCGATTTTTAATAAATATCACCGATTGTAAAACGTATGTATAACTGCATACAATTTTTATTATTAAAACCAACTTTCAAATACTGACGGTCAAAAATGTACCCTAATACGATACAAAAACGATACAAATTGCATTGGATACTTATTAATTAATTTTGTCTTGTTTACAACTCAACAAACAACCTCACTCACAACTAATAGGAAACGGGATTAGGAATCCAAAATGTAAACAAATTTCACATTTATTGCTTGGCGTTATGGACTTAATTTGATTGGCAAAATAACCGATAAAATTATACATAAATAAATACAATTCAAATTTATTACATTAACTATCGAAATAAAATTAAAAAAAAATTGGTACTTGTATGATAAAATCCGACTCGAAGGATCAAAGATTTTTTTAAATGCAATATAATTATAGAAAGTTCATTTTGAGATCATTTTCGTATAAAAATAAATTAATGCAAACAAAATATATTGAATCAAGGACATATTTCGCACCTAGTCAGAGATTTTAAAGACAAAACATAGCGAAAAAAAATGTTTTCATACATATGAGTAAGGCACCAAATAATACTCACCAGCTTTGGTAATTTACTCAAATATTATGTATATACTAAAATAATTAGTTGAAAAACGTTGCTTTTTTCTTATAAATTATTTCTAGGGAATTTCTACTGTGGAAAAAAAAATAAAAAATTTAGTATTGGACAACCCTAATCACTTAGGGGTGTGAAAAATAGATAGAAACAGAGTCTCAGACCTAATGAATCTAATATATAAAATTTTCGTGTCAGTTTTCGTTCCCGTACTCCTCCGAAACGGCTTGACCGATTCTCATGAAATTTTGTGAGCATATTCAGTAGGTCTGAGAATCGGCCAACATCTATTTTTCATACCCCCCCCCCCATTTTTTTTTAACTGCGCGCGGTCCGTCCGCGGGCGACAGCTAGTATGTATATAAAATTACATAAAAATCTGTCAAGCAGTTTCAGAGGAATATGGTAACACACATTGTGACACGAAAATTTTATAGATGTATAAGATTAGTTAAATAATAAAATAGTGGATTTTAACAAGCACAAGAAAAATAATATCAAAGATAATTTGACACAACTCCATACATACAATTTAAAAAACCATATTAGATTATAAATGCTATCTATAAGTATACAGTAGGAAGAACATTGAGGCTTTTCAGGACGTTTTTGGGGCATCATTACAGTCTGCTAGATACAATAAATAAACTTAAATTAATAAAATTTAAAATACACCCTAAATAAGATTTAAGTTTCGAAGGACGCAATAAACAAATTGGTTTTTTCTAGCATTCTAGATTTTTTTATTTGGTTCATATTCTTTGCTGCGTCTTTTTATCTAGTAAATTATAAAATTAACGCTGACTTTTTACTGTGGAAAGTTGTCAGAAATACATTTACTATAATTTATACAATTTATTTCATAATAAATCAAAAGTAAAATAATTGTCTATGGTATTTTTGGAACGAAGTTCCTTATCGCGCGTTGTGAAAGGGGGCTAGATGGAAAAAATGCTTACGAAAAGTTGTCACGACACTTTTTGCTATAGTAAGTATGTTAACGACGAATGAGCGCTACTTCACCATGGCAACGACGTGACAATATATAACGAAAATTCATAGAAATAAAATGTACTTCTTGTGAAGACTTAAGTTTTTTATTCATAGAATAAACATTGGTTCCTTCACTAATTAATCGAAAGGAACTTCGTTCCATCCGGGTGTCCCAACACACCTCTCAAGTTTTTTTTTAACATAGAGCTTAATATTAAACGCGGTTTAATTTAATATATTTTATTGTATCTCATTTCTTTGCAAGAGATTATTTAAAAAAAAATCAAATTAGGAATAGACAATTTTATGACAGATCATTTGATTTATGATCAAAAAGTACTTTTAACGTATTTTACTAGTTATAAAAAATACGCAACTACACTATTCAATGTAAACTCGTAACAACTTTCCATCAAAATTGACATAACCTCCAAATATAATCACAAATTCAACTGATATCACTGAAATGAACATAACATTTCAAATTACCTATTCATATAAGCCTTATTTGAACCCTATATACATACATCCATACATACATACATACAGATGTAATATACTAACGTAAGTATATCACAATATTTTAATTATTTATTTTTCTAACAATTGTTTGTTAATTTTTTTCGATATATGGTACTTTTGAGGCTATTCATTGGTGACATAAGGCTTTCTAGGGGGAGCCGTTAAAGAAAATGTTAGTAAGGGGGGTGTAAAATAAAAAAAATAGCAAAACTCGAAACAATCTTAGGTAAGAATAAGATGTTTTGAATTCGCTTAATTCACCCTTACGTAATAAATTGCCCCTTGTGTTGTATATCAGCCCTTAGCCCCTCCCCTCTCTAGACTACATAACTAAAAAACTACTTACCACTTTTTTTCATTCCCTAACTAATAAGTATTACCTTTGGAAATTTTTCTTACTTACGCCCCCCTAGATCTAGCCTAGATCATCGGCTGACAACGCCCTCTGTTGTTATTATGTCAAACTAAAAAACAGCATAATGGAAGGTCAAAATGTTTAAGGGTTCAAAAAAGGCTTGTAATTATATAAAATTCACTATCGTGTTCGCATTTACCGCGTATTGTCACAGACAAGGTGAAATAAATCTAATTGCCTTTTAAATAAGAACTAAATTTGTCTGCAACATTGCAGCGCAGTTGTAAGGCGAAGTCAAACTTGTGGACGCGTTTACTTTGTGATGAAACCTGAAAAACATCTATTTTAGATAAAGTAGTGAAACAAAGAACAAAAAAATTAAAAAAAGGATTTCTATGAAATTACATTTAATTTTCTCAGGAAATAACAAAAAAGCAGATGTTTTTCTCATAAAATAAACTGTGTATTGATGTTAAATACTAACAAGACAGCCATTAAGGGGGTTTTAGTGGGATTGTATCCCCCCCACCCCGATACAAAAAAAAGTGTAAAGGGGGAGGAAACTGCACAGTTCAAGGTCAAATGCCAAATATATTAAAACCCTTTACCTGTAGAATGTCACTTCGCTACTTATCAATGAGTGAGAGACGCAGCACTTCATCTAGCGCGCGCTCCTCATCCTGCCTCCGCCGGTCCAGCTCGGCGTGCTCGCGTGCTGACAGCTCCAGTGCGGCGCGCAGCTCCGCCTCCGCATCCACCTCCACCTCCCCGCCCTCCCCCACCTCCACCTCCGCCTCCAGCGCCGCGGCCAACATCTCGTCCGCCTCCGCGCGCTCCTCCGGACTCAACAGCGACAGAGACGCCTCTATCGCTCTGATACAATACTTAGCGTTACACAAACTCTAGCGGAATACAACTCATAAAGCATAAATATAGCGTATTTAAAGCATATATCACACAATTGCTAACAAAAGTACTTGTCATATACGATTTTATTAGCTCAATTAATGTTCTAAAATTTCCAGAAATTTCATTTCAAGCGTATAAAGAACTTAGATCAAATAGTTGTTTATTTTAGCCTAAAAATCTATTGTAACTTGTAGTTATTTAATAGCTTGAGAAGTCACATATATGAAGTTTATTAGCCCATAATTAATGTATAGTTGGTTTCTGAGATTGAAATCCTTGTAGAAAACATATTGTTATCTTTATTTTATCAAAGATAATGACAGAAATGATATGTTTCTCAGAAACCAACCAATAGTCATAGACTTATTGTCAACTGTACCTAACAATAATAAATACTTTAGCGAAAATTACTATCAATTAATCAAAATAATTATTGAATTTAGTCGCATTAAAAAAAAAGTTCATATAAATATCGCTAGAAATCATAATAATAGCAGATTACATAATTAAGTAGATATAAAATAGCTAAGGGTCATAAAAATAACAACTAAAATCTCCATCTCCTGCAAAATAATGAAAAAATAATTAAAAAAAATATGCTTTCCAATCAAAGACTATACAAGTAAATAATATCCATCTGAAACTTAAATACAATAGAAAGGTACCTTTTATAATAAAAAAGGTAAAAGGAAAGGAAAGATACCTTTGCAGTTGTCTTTCTTCAGCTGCGAGGAGAGCGCGGGGCGGCGCGGGGGAGGAGGGCCGCGCACCGCGCAGCGCCTCCCACACATCCACCTACATACATACAAATTATGCAATAAATATATTTTAAACTAGCGATCACCCGCAACTTCGTCTGCGCAGAATTAAAAAATATCCTATAACATGCCCGCTTTCATCAACTACCTTCCATTGAAAATCACGTTAAAATCGGTCCAGCCGTTCCGGAGATTACCCGGAACAAACGCGGCATTACAAACAGACAAACAGAAAAAATTTAATAAACTGGTTTTTCGTTATCGGAATTTTTTCATATTTCCAAAGGTAAAGCAAACATTGTCAACTATACATGACACCCTGTCAACTGACCTGATCATCATGTGTGCCAGCCTCCATGAGACTCTGCTGTATCGCGTATTGGAGCAGACCTTCATCATCGTCGGTGCCATTTGACATCCTGTCATCAGAGGCCGCCGCGTCTCTGTACCCTCGCCCTATCTCAAAGCAAGCGTCGTCCACTATACACGACAATCTCTCCCCTTCCTGTATACACTCGATGTTCGGTACAGGGGACTCCGTCGCGAATATATTCCCGAATGTTATCCGAGCATTCACCACGTGGAAGAGTGGGATCTCTGTAAGAATACATCTAAGGTACTTTCTAAGGTAAAAGACTATGATGGTGCGTAGTGCGAAGTTTAACACGTTTAATGCCGACTTAAATCGATGTTGAAATAAATTGTGGCATAAAATGTGTTAAGTATATAATTAAATATAAAAAAATGTTTATTATGTTACCGTATTAAAGCTTTATTGTGGTATTCCTAACTTTGATAGGCAAATATAAGCGCGCCTCACTATAATATGCGAAACGGTAGCGTCAATTTCATATGTATTTCCGACTTTAGATAAATCTGTATTTAAGAACTTTTTGATGTTTTTTTTTCTTCATATAAAAGGAAGATATGATGGCAATATATTATTCTACATGTATTTCCACCAATCAAAGTGAGGGTATTTGAAATGTTGATGAAAGAAAATAATAATAAATAATTTAATAACATTGTAAGAATTGATTTCAAAACTAAATACACATTTCTTTCTCTTAGTTATCGTCTCGCATATTTAGTATTTTAAGCTCTCAGTATAAGACTTCGCTCTAATATTAGCTGTTATAAATAAAAAGACATGCCATTTGGCAAATATTACGTACGCCTAATAAACTGGCATAACATTCCCATATTTCTGTAGTTTTGCTGCAAATAATTTAAAAGGCGCCTAATATACGTGAGAAAAGTGTCGAAAAGTTGTAATTAAACGCGTTATTTTTTCTTTTCTGTCTACTAAAAAGCAAGTGATGTATTTGCGGGTGATAAATGTATTTTTTTACCTTCCACAGAGCGTACAACTGGAACGGATATATATAATATAAATGAAGTGTGAAAAGGACAAAAAATGTACAAAATAATAATTTTGAGACGCGCTTATTTCTAGTAATATTATATTTTCAATTAGTTAACTAATAAATGATTAATTCACTTTTTACTTTTCATTTCAATTCATTTTCTTACATTTTCACGTTTTTTCACTTGAATTGTCAGAATTATTATATCAAATAATTAAATTTATAACACAAATTAGTGTATACCACGTACAGTCGCTTACTGAATACTTAAAACATCCTTAGTAACCATTAAATGACTAAAATATTGTTATAATTGTTACCAACTTACCAATTTTAACAGGGAAACCCGCTGGCAGTTGCATTTGTATAAAATCTTTCAATTTAGCGAAGTGCGGAGATGATATCGCCGTCATTAGATCAAGAATCGGCATTATTTGTTCTTGCAACTGAAAAAATTACAAACTATGATCACCTTTAACTTATGTATATATGAAACTTAAAAGCTTTGCTTCGAATAACTTAGAAATACAGTTGAACATAGATAAGAAATAATCCTTAACTAATATATAAACGGCTAAAACACTAACGTACATATGTCCGGTGTCGGCACCGACCAATCACCCCAATGGGCTCGAAACTAGTCGGTGCCGACATCAGACAAATGTACATGAGTGTTTTAGCCGTTTTATATATTATTTAATGATAATATCTCACGAAAAGTTTAAATAATTTAAGACAGGAATCCCCAAACTACTTTGGACAAGTGACCCCCTTTTCCAAAATGAACTGTTACCTCAGACCCCCACATGGTCAAATTACCTATTTTTAAGATCAATTATTATTATTATTCATTCTGACTTAGGTCAATAGAAGACAGAGTGAGAATTAGCAATCCTTTAAGTCCAATATCGTCCACTTTGGGAATCCCTGATTTAAGAGATAATCCAAAGATATTTCCCTAGCACATAGAGGGTTTTCTCTTATCTAAGTCTTTTTTAATAAAAATAAGCAGGCAAATGAACAGCAGAAACACTGATGTGTTCAACGACATCCATAGACATCTATAATATTAGAGGAACCACAGATTCTTCTTGAAGGATCATAAATCTTAACGGTTTGTAATTATAATTTAGGAAGAATTATTATCCACCATATTCAGGTTCAACTGTATTAGTACAATCATCATCAACCTGTCCTTATTCCATATGGCGGGTCGGCACAGTATGTACTTCTCCATACATCTCTATCAGCCGTCATATCTGATATTACCCCCTTCTTACACATCCTCTTTCACACAATACATCCATACTTTCTTTGGTCCTCTACATCTATCATCTACTATATCATCATCTACTATAGTCATCCACATTCAATCAATTGCTACAATCACAAATCTTATTATTTCTGTCCTATTATTTAAGATGACAAATATAATTTTTCAATAACCAACCCGGCTGCATACAAGTGGTTTCTTTACTAAAACTAGTTTTAATCTACTAGTTTATATTTAAAGATAGTTTACTTAGTCCAGTGTTTCCCAAAGTGGGCGATAATTCCCCCTTGGGGGCGTTTGAAACCTAGGAGGGGGCGATAAGGGGCCCAAAAAATGGGGGCATTGAAATTAATAAAAAGTAAAGAAATTGTGGTTTTTAAGTTTTAGGGCTGAATAAAAATTAGGGGCGCTCTGAAATATAATTGATATTCAAAGGGGGCGGTGAAAGAAATAAGTTTGACAATCACTGACTTAGTCCAACATTTTATAATCTATAATAAATTAGATGAACTCTAAGTAAAAAAATATGAGAAAATAATTTTTGTGGCGTTTCAATAAAAAAAATTAAAAAAAAAATAGCTCTATAAAAGATATATAAAAAAAACAAACCCATAAGAGAAGTGAACCCATAATTAGTGATTACATGTCTTACTTCAAGGGGGTAGTCCTCACAGAGCCAGAGCGTGGCCTTGAACTTCTGCACCTTGGTGGTCATCTCCTTGGGCCTGCCGATGTCCCTCTCCAGCGGCATCTCGCTGAAGTACTCGCACCATGTCACCGGCTTCACGTCTTCTGAGGATCTACTCGTATGAGGCTCTTCATCTACCTCGTCCTGGAAACATTTTTTTTTTCATTTTCAATTACACAAATTGTTAATTCTAAAATAGACGTGTGTAAATAAGCTCAGAAGCTCAAAAGTTCAACTCACATAGACTTGAAACTTAGAGTTACGACTTAACAACTAAACTAGTATCTCACGACTCAACGTAATGTACTATAACTATGCGAGACAAAGAGCTACGAGACATCTAGTGAGTTGCAGAGTAAATAATACAGAGTACAAAGTGAGCAGTAATAGTTCACTGATCTGCTTCACGTAAACGAAACGTGAGCTGATCTGCAAGTCATCAATTTTAATTGATTTACCCATGACTATAATTTACATTTTACACATAATAAATTCCGAATTTGACATTGTTGTTTTCTGAACTGGTTACTAGATAGCGCTGTACAGATAGAACCAGAGCTGGGCATTAACTCGTTAATCCGTTAATCGTTAATTAACGAAGTTAACATTTTGCTTAACGGATTAACTTTTAAGTTAACTTCAAAAAGTGTTAACGCTTTTGTTAACTTCCGTTAAACTCAACTTCCGTTAATAAAAGTCCGTTAATCGTTAAATTAGAAACTTTGAGACGTGCTGTTATTTTGTTTAAATTACGTGCCACGCCACGCTCGTAAGCTCGTAAGCTATGTTGGGCGACTGTCGGTGACTCGAATTGTGAACGAACGAGTTGATAATTGATATAATATGTGAAGCGTGCAAGTGTGATGCATCAGAGCGTCCGGGAAAGACGTGACCAACAGGACAAAATCAAAACAAGGTTCGAAGTAGTATATTTCATTACGAGTATATAAAAGCATGAGTATGTAATAGCCCACATTCCAAACGCTCTTCGTCCCTGCAATACGCCACTTTTTGAGCAACTGTATTAAAACACTTTTTTACTCTTGCTTTTTCTTTAGCTTTTCTAAACTTGTCTTTCCCAACTGTCAAAATAATGTCTGTTAAAAAGAATAACCAACCACGAAGTTTTTACAAAAAAAAATCATTGAAGTTTTTATGATTCATGCAAATATTTCTAAAAAGAAGCTTCTAATTTGTTATAATATCAGATTTAATGATTTGATTCAATGAATTAGGTTAGTTTTCATTTTATTTCATCTCATTAAATTTCATTTTCATTTCATATCAATAAAAATAATCTACTGAAGACTTGGCTGTTTGGGCATAGTTCCCTTTGCCTACCCAGAATGGGTGAAGAAATTGGTGAAGAAATTCTTTTACGGTTGGCACCATTTTCCAAACATTTTTGTTAGTTGAGTTTATTTTGTTTTTATTATTCTATTAAATTGCTTCATTTTTTCGCAACTGTATCAAAAATAGTTGTTTAGTACACGTGCGAAAATGTCATTACAACGTGTTCCAAATGTCAACCGTCACCTTCGGCTGCGCTGCGGCTCGGGTAGATATTTGTCGGAACTCTTTGCAATGACAGGCTTTCCGCACTCGTAATGAAATATACTATAATGCATTCATATTTGTCTCTAATACTAATGTGTACATTCTATAACTGTATAGTCAAATTACAATTTTAAACAAGTGTCGCCACATAAGTGTGAAATTAGTATGTATAACTTTGGTATGGTTAACTGTTAACGATTAACTTTAACTTGCGTTAAAATTTCGAGAATTTAACGCTTTAACGATTAACGAAGTTAATTTTTTAATTAACGAATTAACGATTAACGAAGTTAACTTTTCGATTAACTGTGCCCACCTGTGGATAGAACGTATCCTTACATGACGGTAGCGAGTGCGGTGTACCTGTTCGGGTGTGAGCAGGGGCGAAGCACCCTCCCTGTCGGCGAGCGCGAGCAGGCCGGCGAGGGGTGCGCGGGGGGTGGCTCGGGCGCGCTCTCCGCGGGGCACGTGCTCGCTGCGCGTCTTCGACACCAGCTCCACGTTGTTGGCGCTGAACACTTTGCACTCGTAACCGTTCACCGTCTCAGTCTTGTCCTGTCTCCAACCCCAGATGCCACTTTTGTTCCTATAATACAATTTGAAAAGTACATTGACACGCTATTATTATGCATACAAAGCTCTTAAACATAGAAATGAGGAGTGTCGGTGATTCAGATCTTGAACTCTTGACTTGTAATCTGCAGATCCTGTGTTTTTTGACGTTCTTACGGTAAACTTCGAACACATGCGAACATATGCTGCACATATGGACCAGCTTGGTTGACTATGAGACGTAGGCTCCGAGCCTCTCAGTGGGGACGTATAACTGATGATGATGAGCTATAGAAATGTGCGTGTCATGTCATTGGTAACAAAACTAAAAATGATGATTTGCATCTTCGCTCTCAGTTCACATGTGTAAAGCAAATTAGTAAACCGACTAGCAGCTCAGCTCGCTTTGTACCTGTATATAGATTTACATTTCAGCTGCGAACTACGAGTCTAAAAGCAGTTTGCGACTCTTCATCTCACATAGTTATAGTACATAGCGATGATCCGTGAGCTGGTAATTTAGTTGTGGAATCGCAGCTCAGCAGTTCAAGTCAATGACCTGAGCTTTGGTTCAGAGATGATTCAATCAGTTCTATCGTGTAGTGTTTGTGTGTGTGTGTGTATACCTCTCGAAGCTGATCTTGTCTGTGTCGAGGTAGTTGAGTGCGAGTGGTGCGGCGAGACGCTGCAGCAGAGCACGGCGCGGAGGTGAGTGGTGCGCTGCGGGCTCGCGCGTGTGTGTTTGTGTGTCTGTGTGTATACCTCTCGAAGCTGATCTTGTCTGTGTCGAGGTAGTTGAGTGCGAGTGGTGCGGCGAGGCGCTGCAGCAGAGCACGGCGCGGGGGCGAGTGGTGCGCTGCGGGCTCGCGCGTGTGTGTTTGTGTGTCTGTGTGTATACCTCTCGAAGCTGATCTTGTCTGTGTCGAGGTAGTTGAGTGCGAGTGGTGCGGCGAGGCGCTGCAGCAGAGCACGGCGCGGGGGCGAGTGGTGCGCTGCGGGCTCGCGCGTGTGTGTTTGTGTGTCTGTGTGTATACCTCTCGAAGCTGATCTTGTCTGTGTCGAGGTAGTTGAGTGCGAGTGGTGCGGCGAGACGCTGCAGCAGAGCACGGCGCGGGGGCGAGTGGTGCGCTGCGGGCTCGCGCGTGTGTGTTTGTGTGTCTGTGTGTATACCTCTCGAAGCTGATCTTGTCTGTGTCGAGGTAGTTGAGTGCGAGTGGTGCGGCGAGGCGCTGCAGCAGAGCACGGCGCGGGGGCGAGTGGTGCGCTGCGGGCTCGCGCGTGTGTGTTTGTGTGTCTGTGTGTATACCTCTCGAAGCTGATCTTGTCTGTGTCGAGGTAGTTGAGTGCGAGTGGTGCGGCGAGGCGCTGCAGCAGAGCACGGCGCGGGGGCGAGTGGTGCGCTGCGGGCTCGCGCGTGTGTGTTTGTGTGTCTGTGTGTATACCTCTCGAAGCTGATCTTGTCTGTGTCGAGGTAGTTGAGTGCGAGTGGTGCGGCGAGGCGCTGCAGCAGAGCACGGCGCGGGGGCGAGTGGTGCGCTGCGGGCTCGCGCGTGTGTGTTTGTGTGTCTGTGTGTATACCTCTCGAAGCTGATCTTGTCTGTGTCGAGGTAGTTGAGTGCGAGTGGTGCGGCGAGGCGCTGCAGCAGAGCACGGCGCGGGGGCGAGTGGTGCGCTGCGGGCTCGCGCGTGTGTGTTTGTGTGTCTGTGTGTATACCTCTCGAAGCTGATCTTGTCTGTGTCGAGGTAGTTGAGTGCGAGTGGTGCGGCGAGACGCTGCAGCAGAGCACGGCGCGGCGGCGAGTGGTGCGCTGCGGGCTCGTGGGCGTCCAGCTGCTCGCACCACGCCGTACCCAGCGTGTGGTCCAGCTCAACCAGGCTCGCACGATTACCTATACACAAAACATAAACACACAAACTAAGACAATTTTAAAGTGATTTCCTCCCCCCCCCTTTCTTTACTAGTTATCGACCGCGACTCTAACAAAAAAACTTAATTAGTAGTATTAGTAGTATACATTCTTCTAGGCTTTGCTCTACGTCTATGCCAAGTATCAGCTAGATCTATGCAGTCGTTCTAGAGATACCTACTAACAAACATCCATCTACCATCCATCCATCCGACATCCAAATAGTAGCATAGTAAGGTTACTCCATCGTCTCCATTTATATAGTGAAGATTTTCATATGTACGTTCTTTGCTTAAGATAAGCTGACGCAGTGTCCATACCCTGTCCTCGGAATATATAGGACCGCTCCCCGCGCTGCCAATTGGTGTCATCGAAGCCGGCGAGCGTGGTGTCAACGCGCACGTTGCCACCGCGCTTGTACACCTTATACGTATCGAAGGGACAGTAACGGGACACTAAAGGCACTGTAACAAACGACGTAATACTTCGAACAGCGCATCTCAAACAAAACAGGCAGAGAAACGTGATTTTATTATTGGAAGAGAGGACAGAGACATTTAGAGCATGCTGAAAGGTAAATGTCGTTTAGTTTCAAAATCTCAGTTTGTTCTACATTTTCTTCAAAACAATTTCAAATATTCTGGATGCTGAGAGGATACAATTTTTAATTACACAAATTCATTCTGAAATTACTAGTCAAACTAATTTCCAATAATTTGATTTTCGAAATATTAGCTAAAATGAACTTACCCCAGCTGGTGAACTCCCACTTCATCTCAACGTAGAAGTCGGGTGCGAGGCTGAGCCGACGCAGCAGGTCGGGCACGCCGGCCGCGCGCGCCGCCTGCCGCTGCCGGTCACGGCGCGACAGCACCAGTGATAGCAGCGCCGCGTCACCCCGCGCCGTCGCCTCCTGCACGGCTACAATACGACCATATCATCGTAAAAAATGTTTTACTTTAATTATTGATACTTTAAATTTGAACTCAATTGATAATGTCTATAACTTGTTCCAACAGACTAAAACATCGCTCGTTTTACAATAAAAATAATGTATTCCAAAACGTGTATAACCGTAAATCAGATAAAACTTTAGCTTTCATATGATGAATGTTAGGCATTTTTAGAATTACAAGTACAACAAAAATGTACTTTTAATTTTTTTTTATAAAATATATTCGCAAATTTAATACCAGTATTGTTTTAACTTTATTTGAACTATAGGTACACGAACACATCGTGATAACTACATTGTGAAAGATAAACTTTTGCCGATCGATCGTTAACACAAAGGATTGCATTAAACAATGGCAGATTGAGAGATATCAAATAAATAATACAATAGTAAAACTAAGACATTTTCTCATGGGATACCTAATAAGCTATCAAAACAATTTAGTATACACGGTAAGTTCTTGTTTACAAAACTTTGGTCTTGAATCTTATAATTGATTATTTATCTTGCTTTACGTAGTCGTAAGTCTATACGAGACCCACACCACAGACAGACATCGGTTGACCCGGCCAATTCATGCACCCAAAAATATTGTTGTTACAATTTGAATGTGGCATTTAAGATAGGTTTTGTAAGCAGGTTAAGCCTACTCCGTTCATTCACATCTTACCAGTCCATCCGTCTTTCTCGCAGTTAACATCAGCGCCGGCATTGATGAGCGCCTCCGTAGCCTCGATGTGTCCTAGTGTCACCGCCAACAGTAATGGCGTGCGCCCGCGCGGGTCTCGCAACTCGATATCTTCTTTCGTAAACTGCAATATGATACATATTGGAATACAGATTATATATATTTTTCCCATTCTTAACAATAAAAAAATACTATACCTACTAAGAAATGGAGAGATAGAGTTAATTGCGGCACCATCAGTCATAAGGAAGAAGTTTTTAAATCTTTGTTACTGTCTCCGTATGTTTTTTAAATAAACAAGAGAGATGAAAATATGTTTGTTTACAAGTGTTTCGACAGTCAAAACCCGCAATTAGTGACACTAACTCTTTTAAAGAAAGTTTGCCAATGTTTTGGTATATTTCGTTTGGCATAGTATACAATATGGCATACTTAAAAAAAAACTATAAGTGAATTTTATCTCTTATCGAACGCTTATTGAGACAAAATTCGGCGTGGTTTTGCATATTTTCGTAAATGTATCACATATCATGGCCACGTCGATTTGTACGGCTTTTAATGATAATACGATTATGAGTATGTCTTATAAACACGGCTATATGTTTGTTAGGCTTCAAAGCCGTATACAAAAACTTTACTTCCTCGACAGACGGACTCCCACACATTTACGATTAACATAATAATCTACATTTACCCACGACCTACATTTGTATTACACGGTTGGGATAGGATTTTATGTTCACTAATATTATAAATACGAAAGTTTGGATGGATGGATGTTTGTTTGAAGGTATCTCTAGAACGACTCAACAAATCTTGACGAAATTTAACACAGATGTAGAACATAGTCTGGATTAACACATCCGCTACTTATTAAGTTTTTATAATATCGCGGGGAGGGAGTCGCGAGTGGCAGTTAGCGTTTATATAAAAAATAATTAATTAAATTAGTTAAAGAATGGATTAAATTAGTTAATGTATGTGTTTTTCGATTTACGGTTTACATATGTACATTAATCCAACATTCTTATGGTGAAGGAAAACATTGTGATGCAACCTGCACATATCTGAGAAGAAGTTCAATGATATGTGTGAAATCAACCAACCCGCACTGGGCTAGCGTGGTTCACTATGGCCTAGTCATCCCTAACTTAGGTAATGCTCCCAGACCCACATTGGGGATGTATAGTGAGCTGATGATGATGATCTGGAGAAGCTCTATACTCAATCTGAATTTGTGTAAAACAAAAGCTTGTATTTAACTTCCAATATAATAAAATACATATAAATATCATATAACATAGTTACATGTTGCATTTATGTAACCTTGTTAGGTTAATATATGTTAATTATATTCAATGGCAAGTTGTTATCAGTGGTCAGCATTAAAAGTGCTAACTGAGTCATACAATGTGATGTCATTTTGTAACTACATAGAACATTGTGTTCAAAACTTTCTTATATATATTTCTGTATTTTTACCATTTTTTTTCTGTATTTAAATTGGAGTATGTAAATATTTATATGGTAACACGACAATACATTGTACAAACCTACACATTTAAGGTTTTTGCAGTTTCAAATTTTAATTGTAAGTTGTAAATATTATCCCACAGTTTTAAAACATCAAAATAATAATATGTATAATGTAATATATATAACAAATGCAAAATTTCAATATGATTGTAATTAAAATAAATTAAGTAAAATAACGAAATCCCCACAGTATTATCAATAGTATATTTATCTTATACATACAAATAAAAGTAGTTTCGATATCAGAAATATAATATTAGTTTTAACATATTATTCATAGTTTTTACATAATAATTTAACCTTTTTAATGAATATTGTTTCTAGCATTGTCTGCATTAAATTAAATACAAGCAACAGTTATTACTTTATATAATATTTACTAAATATAATTCCTAATTACCGAGTTATAGTTGTAGAATTAATAAATTATGAGATCCCGAGTGTACCTTATTAGCTTCCAAGGAGTTTTTGAGTTCTTCATGCTCGTTATTCCAAACCAGCCAATGAATTGGATACCGTTTAGCGACGTCTTGCACATTTAGCGGCATTGTTTTAGAACATTTATCACATACACAAGAAAATTAAAATTTCACTTAATTTGTTCCTTATTCAAATGATAATTTACAAATATTTTACACTAGAATAACAACGAGTCACAATTATTTCATTTCACTTAATGTCAAAAATCTAACGCAACTCGCAACTGCTGTCGCGGATATGTCAAATCAAAATCAAAGAGTAAATTATTCATGTCAGATTTAAGTTTTAATTTTCATGAGGAAGTGAGAATGTGAAACCAAAGCCGTTGCTGATACAGTAAGAAGTTTACAAATAAGTTTTTATTTGAAGAACATACATATTAATCGCAATCACTTCTATAATGTTATTTCGCCCTATGTTCCGTTACAAAATATAATTTGGACTCAACAAATTAGGACATAAAAGATATTGACATTATCTTTGTTAAATGTTAATTTTGGTTGTCACTGTCAGTATTTTTTATCCTAAAATTTAAAAATAAATAAAATGTCATTTTGTCGAAATCAAAAATGTTATCAAATTTTGTTACGTATTAATGTATAATTATTGACGATGCAATTTCAAGTTGTTCTCACTAGGAACTTATATCATTAAGAAAAGATTATTTATCGTGTTTTCAATTTAAATTGTCTTTTTTCACTCTGAGACACAGTGTATACAATAAATATAAGATCAAACAAACAACAATGAATAAAACGTTGTTACAAAGTTACTACCTAAAAACGACTTCACTTTATTACTGTCCTCGTCGAAGAATTGAAACTATTTCCAAACAGAATATTGAAGTAAGTCAATCATTTTCATTATCATGACTTAAACTAATTTTAAATGCTAAATATACCTTAAAAGAAAAAACTTTCGCGTCAGAGGCCTAGTTTGTTCTCTTCGGTGGAAATAGGATTCCCGATGGGAAGGTGGATTCGGTGGAGGAGACGTATAGGAATGGGTAATATCTTCTTTCTGCACCTCCCCTTCTCTGTCGATGGGTAGCGGTCATTTTGCTGCTTTGTGGATTTCAGATCGCTGCTTGCTTTTTACCACATATAAACATGTATACATATATTCATGTTAAAAAAGATAAAAACTTGAGAAGTGTCAAGGGACACCCGGATGGAACGAAGTTCCTTTCGATTAATTAGTGAAGGAACCAATGTTTATTCTATGAATAAAAAACTTAAGTCTTCACAAGAAGTACATTTTATTTTTATGAATTTTCGTTATATATTGTCACGTCGTTGCCATGGTGAAGTAGACGTTAAAAGTGTCGTGACAACTTTTCGTAAGAATTTTTTCCGTCTAGCCCCCTTTCACAACGCGCGATAAGGAACTTCGTTCCAATTATTATTTAATGCTTTACTTTCAGAATAGTTATAAAGTACTTAACTTACCACTTAATTCAAAACAAGAGGATGTTCGTAATGCATTTCTTGAGCTAGCTAAGAAGTATCATCCAGACTCAGGGTCTCCAGATGCAAATATTGAGAAGTTTGTTGCTATAGAGAATGCATTCAGATTGTTGTCAAAACATAACACCGGAGTCAGCAATAGCAAGGAAGTGGAGAAAATTGTGCATGATGTCAAAGTATGTCATATTTATGTACACATTCTTAATAAAGTGCTGATTTCACATTTAATATCTGTTTTAAATATATATTAAATCAATTTTAGATTTCTAATTTTAGGAATTGTTTAGTTTCTACAAATTTTAATTGTGTCACAATAAAAATAATTTAACAATACTAAATAAAAAAAAAATTGCAGCACACAGCACCTCAACATCGTCAGTACCTAAGCTTTGAAGGTGTAGGTTATGGAACTCCCTTCCAAAGACAGAAACAGTGGCAACAAGCAAGAGCACAGAAAGCTGCTGCTAATGTAATGGAACATCGTATCTCTAAAGCTGTAGCTTCCGATAAGGCACTACTAAAAAAGGAAAGCTACAGTAAGAAACATGATATCAAAACTAAATACGGTTTTGATAGATTGGTTGAGGATTTAATACAAGAGTCAATATCGAAAGGAGAGTTTGAGAATTTAAGTGGTAAGGGAAAACCGTTGAAAGATCAGAATACAAACCCATATGTTGATTTTACTACTCATAAATTGAATGAGGTAAGCATTAATGGCTTTTTTACCACTTGTAAAAATATTATGATCCAATAAAATTAAGTAAAAGGTAACATCAAATACCATATCGACGCCCCCACCGAATAACCCCTTAATAGGAAAAATAAAATTTTTCAGGAGAAGCAAAAAACCGTATTTCTTTAATAACTTCATCAATAATTATTTTACAAGAATCTTTTAGATACCAAAACAAAGCTAATTTTTATAGCTTCATTGTATTTTCATTCATGTATTCTGGGCGTATTCTGTGCTATGAAGGAAAAATGATAATACCGGAAATAAAAAAAATCTGTTTCCATAATAAGTTTTTATCTCCGTAATTAACATTAAGAAAAATATAAAAAAATGTGTAAAAGGACCTTTAGATGCCGAATTCGACGGAAAAGCAAGAACCCGGTAAGAGTGCATTACAGGATTATTCGACAGGGGCGTTGATATGTTACAGCATTGAAATACAGTAAAATTCTTTGTCTCTTATAGGTGTTAATAAACAATGGTTTTACACCAGAATGGATAACAATGAGAAAAGAGATAGATCAAGATATTGATGCTTTAAAGGAGGAAATAAAAAAGGATAGAATGTACTTAGGTCCATATCCATTGAGTGACGAAGACGGAATTAAATGGGAGAAAATATATAAAAGTAATAAAAATTTAGCCGATTCTATCAATATAAAAATCAACACATACAATTTGATAGTTCCAATGATAAACAAACAGAAGTTTCATATTGAATTTGATAGAATTTGTGAAGACATATTGAAGAATGGTGAACATTCTGTTATAAATAAACAATCTCAAGATCAGATTGTGATAAAGGAACCGGAAAATGACAATGGCGATATAATAGGCATTTTATTTAATGCTTTCGGTGAATTGTTAACATTTAATAAAGAAAAAAAAGAAAAATGTTGATAATTATCTGCAGTTACGATATTATATAGAATAAGTGATAATCTATTAATTTATTTGAAACAAAGGATAACTTGAAAAAAAAAATCTGTGATATATTTTAAATAAAAAATAAAACTAAATTAAATATATAATAATCTTTTTATTTAAACATTCACTAAAATTACTAAAAATGTCTTAAAATACATTAACATATTAAATCTACTTAACATATCGGATGAATCTATTCGAGTTCATTCAATTTATGGTTTGACAAATATCATGTAAATTAAATATTAAATTGCCATCAAATATGTGATAAATTCAAATCTTTTGGGACAAAATATTGTAAATTGTAAAAAAATATCACACTTATGGAAGACAATAACATATAAGTTTCAAAACATTCAATAATGTTACAATTTTCTTCAGTATAAAAAAAAATCAACTTGAAACAAGTCAATGGCCACTGGAATGCCACTGACTCAACTAACGAGTCCAGTTAACGTATGCTAGAAGACAGTAAAAATCATAGTATGTAGATAAGCAATTTTTATTAGTCAATATTGAAAATCATAGGAACATTTAAACATTATGACTATTTTATTAATATTTATAAGGCACAGAGAGAAGGCAAACATTTAAATCATCTAAATTCAATAATTGAGTTGCTTATTAAAAAAAATCTTTTATCTATGGATTTCCATATTTTATTTTCTTGAGCAAAAATCAGTTAAAGAATTATGCAATCATTTCTATTCAGCTTGTAACAGAATATAGTTAGAAAATCAGCCTAATTTATTTTTTACCAAACATTGTTGTAAAAGATTTAAATCAAGTAATTTTTATTTATTTAATTTACATAAATAGTGAAATGCCTTTAGTTGTTGTTTATTTCTGTAAAATTCTTGGCTTATTTTCAGTTAATTCTATTTTTACGTCTGATCATATTTTATATGGGCACGTATCTTTGAGTTTTTTGTAGTTATAAAACCATATTTCCACTAGCGATTAGCAGCGCGACTATTTGTAAAATTAGTACAGTAAGCGTCGTTTGCAGTGTTCCACTTTAAAAGTGACAACTGTTTGAGTGTATGTCTTGAAACATAAAAGTTTGTGTATTTTTATTACATTTACTTACCTACAGTATTCATTGCAGGTAACTAGAAGTTTTTTATTTGACTGAAACATTAATAGCACCCTAATTTTTTTTTATAAGGTTTAGTTTATGTTTGTTGCGAGGAGACATATTTCTGACACCGGGAACGAAGATGACTGTACATGACCATTGTACGGATATGCGACTAGTCGTTAAATGGTGTTTAAGAGTGAAACAGTACTTCTCCCTCTGAGCTGAGTCGCACGCGACCGGTCGCGAGCAGTCGCAGCGCACGCGGGTATGCGCGGTGCTCGGCCTGGTGGATGCGCTCCGTGAGGCTCTCCTCAGTGTCGTCTTTGAGTACGGGTACACGCTCCTGTGTTATTATAGGACCTGTGTCTACACCCGCCTGGAAAAAAAAATAACCTTGAAATATCTGACAATATTAATTTAAGCTTTTTAGGTTTTTAAATTTTCACTACCACCATCTTTGTAAATGTTTCTTAGAATGAGATAAGTGAAAAGATTTCTCTTATCACTGTTTTTGTATGTTTTCGTATCATAAATCTATATAGCCTTTGTTGCATCGAAAACAGACAGCAATAGGAATAGTTTTTTTTGTGGTTAAATTCTTGCTCGCACGTGTATTATACAAGCTGTCGCCCGCGATTACGTTCGTGCGAAATTAAAAAAAAACATACAAGTAGCTTTTGTATTCTTCCATACTATGATCTAAATCTATGCCAAATCTGTTCTGGAGATATCTTCAAACAAACATCCATCTAAACCAGTGATTGTCAAACTTATTTCTTTCACCGCCCCTTTTGAAAATCAATTACATTTCAGAGCCCCCTAATTTATATTCAGCCCTAAAACTTAAAAATTACAATTTCATTACTTTAAAATGCCCCCCCTTTTTGGGCCCCTTATCGCCCTCTCCTAGGTTTCAAACGCCCCCAAGGGGGCGTTATCGCCCACTTTGGGAAACACTGATCTAAACATTCGCATTTATAATATTAGTAAGATGTTTACATCAACAAAGTGCACAGTGCAGCCGGAGTCTGCATCTCCTGCAGCGAGACACTGTCGCGCCGCGTGTAGACCGGGGTGTCGCGGCAACAACGACGGGTGGATGTTCACCAGACGACCCTTCCATCTGTAAACAGAGATAACAATTGGAACGAAGTTCCTTATCGCGCGTTGTGAAAGGAGGCTAGAGGGAAAAAATTCTTACGAAAAGTTGTCACGACACTTTTTGCTATAGTAAGTATGTTAATGACGAATGAGCGCTACTTCACCATGGCAACGACGTGACAATATATAACAAAAATTCATAGAAATAAAATGTACTTCTTGTGAATACTTAAGTTTTTTATTCATAGAATAAACATTGGTTCCTTCACTAATTAATCGAAAGGAACTTCGTTCCATCCGGGTGTCCCAACACACCTCTCAAGTTTTTTTTATAACTGTGACGTCATAATACATAACAAATAGTAAAAAAATAGCATTTTCAATGTATTATACAGACTTTTCAACAAATTCTGCAGACAGTATACGCATGTAACCAGCGAGGCAGACCAGGTCTATGCGGTGAGTCTCCAGAGCAGCTGACACAGCGCGGTCAAACTCCTCACGTGAACTGTACTCCTTGTGATTGAACACCTACAATAATTATAATAAGAAATTATAAAAAAAAATATACAAATAAACCAAATTATTCATTAACCAAATATGTCATCGTGTAAACCATGGATTCACAAACTATTTTGGACAAGTGACCCCCTTTTCCAAAATGACCTGTTACCCCAGACCCCAATGGCCAAATTACCTACTTTTAGGATCAATTATTATTATTTTTCATTCTGACTTAGGTCAATAGAAAAAGACAGAGTGAGAATTAGTAATGCTTTAAGTTCGATATCGACCACTTTAGGAATCCCTGATTTAGACTATTATGTAAAGTGAATAGTGTCAAATTGGTTGCATACTGTAAGGATGATATGCAGTTGTTTGTAAATTAAATATAACGCTATAATACTCCGGTTAGCTTACAACAAAAACATGGATGTAAAATGTATATAAAAAGTTCATGTTTACATCAGTCGGTTGCTCAGGGGTTAAGTATATTGCAATCTGCTGGTCCTGGGTTCGAATCCCGTCATGTACCAATGTGTTTTTTTTTTCGATTTACATATGAACATTTATCTGACGTTCTTACTGTGAAGGAAAACATCGTGATGCTGCACATATCTGAGAAGAAATTCAATGATATGTGTGAAGTCAACCCGCACTGGGCTGTGGTTGACTATGACCTAGTCACCCCTAACTTAGGGTAGTCTCCGAGCCCCACAGTGAGGACGTATAGTGAGCTGATGATGATGATATTTACATCCAACAAAAAGAGGAATTCACTACTGTAATTTAGCATAAAAAATATGTAAAACTGTCTAATTAAAGAAATAAAGACAGTGCAAAAAAAAAACGTGAGCCGTCATGGGACGTCTGGCAGATGTGAAACATCGTGTGTGTACAAGTAATATGCATAAAAGATAATATTATTTAAAAAAAATATATATATATATGTATACCTTAGTATAGCGTGGCGACCCGTCGCCACGGCAAGCGTCGCAACGCCAACAATTCGGTTTAGAAGTGAGCCTATACTTTTACATCAAAAGATGTCGTTGTTTTTTAAAAACAGTTAACATCCTCACCAGTGCAGGTATTCCTGCAGCCTCAGCCCTCTTCAGCGCATACGCATCAGGTTTGTTGGAGATGACGAGTGCGACGTCAGCGTACATGCAGTGTGCCGGCTCACGTGATGCCTCCACCAGCGCCTGCAGGTTGCTGCCATTGCCTGACACCAGCACCGCCACCTGGTGGTCATATTTTCAACTATTTAATGAGGAAAAAAACTACCTTTTGATCACTACAGATGATCATGATTAGAAATAGCCACAGGTGGGCACAGTTAATCGAAAAGTTAACTTCGTTAAGCAAAATGTTCACTTCATTGATTAACGAGTTAATGGCCACCTTTGGAAATAGCATTTAATATAATACAGACATAAAAAACACTTTTTTCTATCCGTGGAATGTAGTCATAAAAAATAACTTCTGAAATTTCACTAAAAAAAAACAAAAGTAAGTAATATTTTTAAGATAGTAGATAAATTATTTATAACAGAAAATTAGCAAAGGAATACACTTTTTTAATCGCTAAATTTGACAGATAAACTACTTAGAGCTTTCAGTTTTTCTCCCCATAAAATTTCCACTACCACAAGATATGTAGATAAGGTACTTTACGATGTTTCACTGACAGAATTATCTTATTTGTAATGAGACAAACTCCGTTCCTTCTTGCAAAATAACCAATTTATTAGCAGAAAATTGCGCAAACGATATTAAAAAGCAATCAACCTCTGACAAACATTTTCTAACAGACACATTTAAAAGCTGCATACTATTGGTTATTATGCGTCATAATCGCAATGCTTACGAAATGTTCAAACAAATATTCCTTTGAAAGTGGTATACCGCCAGATTCCCTGATAGTACATATTTAAAACTTCATACCCACATTCAATTTAGCAAATACAAGGCATTTTTTTATTTAACAGGACTAACTTATTTAGCTTCTTATCAGTTTTAACTTACCCGTTTGTTATTCAGCAGTGGCATACGACGTGTAAAGTCGAGTGCTGATGCGAAGTTGTCAACGAGTACACGAGCACCGCCAGCGGGCCGCGCTTGTATAGAACCGATCACCATCGCACCGAAGGAACGCGTTATGTTCATCACCTGAGTACATCATCACATTATACACATCACCTTGCTTAGAGGGGTAGGCAGAGATCACGGACCTCCATTTGGTGTTGCCAAATGAATCTCCGCAATCAACTTTTCGCCATTTCGGGAGACGGAACATCATTGTCTTTTTCTTCTGGGAATTTACACATATGTGAAGTATCACAATGTTTTCCTTTACAGTACGAACATTGGATAAATGTTTGTAAATCGAAAAACACATTGGTACATGGCGGGATTCGAACCCAGGACCTGTAGATTACAAGTCAAGTGCTTAACCCCTGAGCCACCGAGGCTATATTGGTTATAAACAGAACTGCGAATTCTCTTATTTGATTTTTGTAATAAATTGTTTTTTAAGAATAAAAATACATTTAAAAAAAAATCTCATTCCCTCCAATACAAAGTGAGTGTGACAGAGTATTATGATGTACTCACATCAGCCTGGTCCTCCGGGGAGACGATGAGCACCATCCCGATACCACAATTGAAGGTGCGCAGCATCTCCTCGTCCTTCACTGAACCCGTGTCCGCTATCCACGCGAACACCTGCGTATATAAAATATATTATACTAGCTGTTGACCGCGACTCCTTCTGCTTGAAATTAAAAATCTTATTTAGTAGCCTATGTGTTCTTCCAGATTACGTTCTACATGTATACCAAATTTCAACGAGATCCATACAGCCGTTTTGGAGATACATTATTCCATCCAACCATGGTATTTTTTTTATATTACAAGGTAGCAAACGAGAAAGTGACCACATGAATTCGCCGAAATGGCGAAGCGACCGCTGCCCATAGACTTTCGGAATTGCAGATGCGTTGCCTACCCTCAATCGAAGAAGGAGGAGACGCACAAGAGAATATTTAACCTTTCAATGCATCTCCTCCTCCATCAATCACCACAAATCAACCCCCCCCCCCCTCCCATCCTTTTCTTATAAGAAAATGGTGAGAAAGGAAAGAAGACTAACATTAGAACTAGATTGTTTCAAACATAAAAGGAAACCGACGGCAATTTATCGTAGAAACTATGTTTTCCACAACGGATACTGAAGAACTCGAGTAGTTCAAGTTATACTGGTATCAATTACCGGGTGCACGTGCCACCAGTGTGCGTTGAGCCTGGCGCGTACGGAGTCAGGCACGACGCGTGGCAAGTTGTCAAGCAGTCCACCACCAGTGACATGTGCCACCGCCTTCACAGCACCACGCTGCAGCGCCGGCAACACGCTCTCCACATAGATACGAGTCGGCTTTATCAGTTCCTCACCTAATAAATACATTTATTATCTCTTAAACTCATTCCTACTATTTGTTTCAATGAAAAATAAAAGCCTGAGGCTGTCATAAGAAGAGCTTCTGTCCTATAGAGAAAGGCAACTGTTATAAAAGAAAAGCCTCTCTCATAAACAGAAGGGTCTTTGTCCTAAAGAGAAGGTACTCTGTCATAAAAAGGGCCCTGTCATAAAGTGAAGCTTCATCATAAACAGAAAGACCTCTGTCTTAAACAGAAGGGCCTTTGTCCTAAAGAGAAGGTACTCTGTCATAAAAAGGGTCCTGTCATAAAGTGAAGCTTTATCATAAACAAAAAGACCTCTGTCTTAAACAGAAGGGCCTTTGTCCTAAAGAGAAGGTACTCTGTCATAAAAAGGGCCCTGTCATAAAGTGACGCTTTATCATAAACAGAAAGACCTCTGTCTTAAACAGAAGGGCCTTTGTCCTAAAGAGAAGGTACTCTGTAATAAGGAGAAGGCCTCTGTTATAAAAAGAAAAGTCTCTGTCATAAAGAGAAAAGATTTTGTATCTTTTTATCTCATCAACTTAAAAAACTACTGGAGCTAAAACGAAATACCTAGTGTGAGTCCCTCTTTGCTGAATGGCGCTTTATCTTCCAGCGTGAGTCCTGCCTTCTTCATCAGCTTGTGTATCAGACTGAAGCCATTGCTGTGTACACCGTTAGATGGCAGACCTATTATTATGTCTCCCACCTGTTAAACACAAAATTACATAAATTTCATCCATATGGCGTTATCAATTAATTTTAATTTTGATATTAAATTTTTAGTTAAAATTACATCAAAATACATTTAATTCGATTTACATATATACATTTATGCGTTCTTACGATGAAGGAAAACATCGTGATGCTGCACATATCTGTGAAGAAATTCAATGATATGTGTGAAGTCAACCGGCACTGGGCTATGGTTGACTATGACCTAGTCACCTCTAAATTGGGGAAGGCTCCGAGCCCTTCAATGAGGACGTATAGCTGATGATGATGATGACATTTATTCAGTGTCTTTAAATGAGACTTGAAAATTGTGACTAAATCTATATATATAAAAGAAAGTCGTGTTAGTTACACTATTTATAACTCAAGATCGGCTGAATCGATTTGACTGAAAATTCATGGGTATGTAGTTGAGAACTAGGAGACTGACATAGGATACTTTTTATCCCGTTTCCTTTTTTTTTAATTCCGCGGGAACGGAGTCGCGGGCAAAAGCTAGTCTTCTATATATATAAAAGAAAGTCTTGTTAGTTACACTATTTATAACTGAAGATAGGTCGAACTCATTTAGCTGAAAATTGGTGGGCAGGTAGTTTAGAACCAGGAAACGGACATAGGATAATTTTTACTCCGTTATCTATTTTTTATTCCGCGCGGACGGAGTCGCGGGTAAAAGCTAGTTTTTTATAAAGTTGTGATGATGTTTTGGCGGATGATGAAGACTACGTACCGTGATGTCGTTGATCTTGGGCAGTATATGTGAGCGCTCCACAACACCTAGGGCGAAGCCCGCGATGTCGTACACACCAGGCGGGTACATGCCTGGCATCTCTGCTGTCTCCCCACCTGCATACATACATTATACATTCAGAATCAATTATCTTACTAATATTATAAATGCGAATGTTTAGAAGGATGGATGTAGAACATAGTCTGAAAGAACACATAGGCTACTAATTAAATTTTTTTTTAATTCCACGCGACTGGAGTCGCGGGCAACAACTAGTATATCAAGTTGTAAACATATTTTTGGAATCTATGATACTGAGGTTTATCTTTGCAAATTTATAAGAAAAGATGCGATAATTTTTGCTGTTAAATATATTTTTAATTAACATATTTAGTAAATTTGCTTTAAATTCATCATATATAAGCAATATTATTCAAAAAATCGTACGAATAGTTCATAGGGTGAATGAACCATTTTAGTCCACCTAAAAAAAGTCAAAAGCAAACTCTAATAGATATAAAAGATCGAATATTGGTTTGGGCTATTGTTTAGATCAATGTTTCCCAAAGTGGGCGATAACGCCCACTTTGGGGCGTTTGAAACCTAGTAAGGGGCGATAAGGGGCTCAAAAAATGTGGACCATTGAAATTAATTAAAGTAATGAAATTGTGGTTTTTAAGTTTTAGGGCTGAATAAAAATTAGGGGGGCTCTGAAATATAATTGATTTTCAAATTTGATCGGTTAAAGAAATAAGTTTGACAATGACTGGTTTATACCTATAAGAGCAGCATTAGCTTGACGACAGCCATCTGCAATACCAGCGACCACTCTCCTGGCTACATTCACATCCAATGCACCACATGCGAAGTAATCCAGGAAAGTGAGAGGCCGCGCACCATTACATAGGATATCATTTAGACACATCGCGACTAAGTCTAGACCGATTGTGTCATGTCTGTTAGCGCGCTGGGCCACTTGTAGTTTTGTGCCTACACCGTCAGCTGCCACAACTAGTACTGGATCCTGGAAAGATTATTTAAATAGTTGAAAAATATTTAATTGTCTTAAATCATACTCATAATCATTAAATAGTTAACAAGGAGGTTCTTTAATATTGATTTAATTTTTAAAACTACTCTTAGCGACTGATAAGTAACCATTAAATAATTTTGAGTGCGCTCTTCAGTATTTAAAAACAATTTGTTATAAAGAGAAATTAAATAATTTCACATTAATGTTATTATTTTCCGTAATAAAAGAAAGATTACCTTATATTCGTGTTCAATTGCCTTCAACTGGAAGCATCCTCCGAATCCTCCAAGTCCACCTATCACACCAGAACGAGTTGTTGATCTACAACAATAAAGATGAAGAGGCGTGAAGTGAAAATTATTTCGTTTGTCTTACTAGTATGCTTTCCTAAAGTCACATTCTAATCCCCTTTCATTTTTCATCCTTTTCTTAGGCATCATACATACCGTCACAAAAATTTCATGATTTTTATCATCATGTATGGTCATATTTATAAGATCACCTTACTCTGCCTAATGTGGTGTCACATTTGTCAATTTTAAATTTAGAAATTTCTTAATTAAAAAAAAAAACATACAAATATTCCGTAATTATTTTTTATTTTCCACTAGCTGTCATCCGCGCGGCATTAAAAAAACTTAATTAGTAACCAATGTGTTCTTACGATGTCACAAATTTTAGAACCCCTCTCCGTCTCTCCTTCCCCTTAACATGTTAGGTAATTTATGAATAATTATAAGAAAAAAAATATCCTCCTCTGTTAATTTAAGGAAGCCATCACCTATTTGTGTGTATTACCTTGCGAGTGGCTTGATAAGAGATACAAGAGAGTCTCCAGCCTCGATGTCAACACCGCTGTCTTTGTACGAGAGTGCCTTCTGCAGCGGCGGTGTGCCGGAGTACGGCGCCCGCAGCGGCTCCATCGCCTGCTGGAACTTCTCCACCACCACTTGGTGTCCTCCTGTCAAAGGTACACCTTAAATATCTCACACGTACTAATGTACTTATCAAATATCTTGTCGGCTCGGGATAACCTACACAAAACTCATTTTATAAAGAAGTATAAATGGTTTCAAATATCTTGTTAGACCAATGATAAGTATAGGGCATACAAAAGTGCAGAAGGAGAGAGGGAGGGGGGGGGGGCAGCGCGCAGATGACCTTGAGCAGGCGAGATATTTGAAAAGACTTATACAGTTTTGTAAAATTTGTAAAGTTAATTTTTTATTCAAACTAGACTTGGCTTTTTGTATAAATTAGTAATTAAAAAAAAGTTAATCTGAAAATGTTATCTAAGTTAACCTAATTTCAACTAACTGTCGTAACTAAGTGTAGGTGTATTACTAACCGTTGTTTTCTGAGACCAAAATATTTGTATAAAATATTGTTCGCGCCAATACGCCTTCCTAATATTAATAGCAATGTACATTAAATCAATTAACCAATAAGCGATGACGTGAAGTTGCATCCACCGACATTACCCTTGCATTTTTGTGATTTTCGTATGTAATGAAGTTCTTTCTGTAACTTGCTCGATTAAAAGGCGTACACACCGCATCTGAAGTTTTATATTTTCTCAATAACCAACTACTCCGTCACATTGAATTTTTACAAATATATCATCCCTTTTATTTTTCTTGATAAAACAGATACAACATTTTAAACGAGAATTTTGATCTCAAAAACCAACGTTAAAAAAGCTCCTTAGTGTAGTATTATTATAAATGTACATCTACTAGGTAAGTAATGCGGTATTAGAACAATATTTGTTCATCTTCATTATTGTCTCGATTACCTTCTTTGCCCATAGCTTCCACCACACCGATGACATCTATAGGATCTTCCACCATGGCCAGCAGCTCCTCCAGATGTCCTGGCTCCACAATCACCACCATACCAACGCCGCAGTTGAACGTGCGCAGCATTTCAAAGTCTGACACTATGCCTGTGGATATATGAATTAATTTATGTTTTTTTCGTAGTCGAACAATCGAAGCTATGGGGAGAAAAGCTAAAAGTAGGTGGCGCCAGCAGAAGTCGCCTTCTGTCAAAGTTCATAATAGTTCTGTTAAAAAATATATAAAACCTATATGGGCTTAGAAAATGCCATGAAATAAAAAAAAGAACGACACTTTTTGGATAGGCTATAAGACGTAGTATTTTGTGCCTATTTGATTTTCGGCGCTGATGGTTGAAGTTTGTAGTGGTGGTGAGGATTAGAAATAATATTACAGATAGAATTAACTGCCAGTAACATCAACAGATGCGCTTAAATCGGAAAGAAGTAAAAGCTGTCATTTCCAAGTAAATCAACTATTTATTTATAAAAGGTAGCTTTTAACATAAAAAAAAGTAAAAATCATTAATTTATTACTTTGGCCCTTATCCATAGGACCAGGCAGACATTAGGAAAAGGCAGTTTATCTTCCCATTTGGAAGATAGCTTCAAAAGATTGCAATAATTTGCCGGTGACAGTTTCCGAAAAATAACCACAATATAAGTAATTATATGCGTAATTTAAATTACAGAGATATTTAAATTTGACGCTAATAGATTTTGTTTTTTCATTTACCTTTAGCCTGCAGCCAACCGAAAACCGGCTTTATTCTGAACTTGGTAGCGTCTAATTTAACTTTGACATCAGATGGCAGTATCCGGGGTATGTTCTCGAGCAGACCACCACCGGTGATGTGAGCGAGACCCTTGATGAGACCCCGCTTGATGGCCGGCAGTAATGTCTTCACGTAAATCGCTGTCGGTTCAAGTAATTCTTCTCCGAATGTCTTGTTTGATGTAGAAAATGGTGCCTTTTCATGATAACTGACGATTGGAAAAAAGGGAATAAATTTTAGGAGTTAAAAACTCAGTAATCTATGTGTTCTTGAAGATTAAGTTGTAACTACATCTGTGACAAATTTCATCTAGTTCCGTTGAGCCGTTCCGAAGATACCTTCAAACAAACATCCATCCATCCATCAACCGTAATCCATTCGTATTTATAATATTAGTAAGGTAAGGTAAGGTATTACAAAAATTACTTCTTGTAGTTGTTTTGTCTTCAAGAACGGCAGAAACCTAAAGTCGATCTATCTAATTATAGCCTATCTAAAATGGATCGAAGCATATCTACGATGTTTTAGATTACCTGTGTCCTGAATCGCTGAGGATCCTGTGCACGAGACTGTATCCATTGCTGTGGGGTCCTGTGGAGGGCAGACCGAGCACGAGGTCTCCGGGGCGCATGGTGGAGGCTCGCGGGAGCTGCTGCCCCGCATCCACCACGCCCACCGCGAACCCCGCCAGGTCGTACTTCCCCACCTCGTACATGCTCGGCATCTCCGCCGTCTCACCACCTGATACCATCAACTTTTGTATGAACTTGTATGGTACTTCATACACATGGTGAGTTCTTTCACACGAATTAATCGTTGTCGCATTAAAAGTGTTAATCTAAGACTGTTCCTTTTACCATGATATTATAACTAAGGATAAAACGCGACTTCGTCTACATAAGATGCCTACACATCTGCTACCTTCTTGTGAAAGTCCCGTCAAAATCGGTCCAATTTTTTCGGATAACCGAGACAAACAGATAAAAAAAAATGATGTTTCGTTGTTGATAAAGCAAAGACATCACATAAAAGAAATATGTTTTTTTTTATATATTACATACAGACAATCCAATTTTATTAATTGTATAGATGAGCATCAAATATGGTTTCGACTAAAACTAGTAGCAGTAGTACTATTACTACTATTTCTAAAAGGTTTTTCATTTGTTCTTTTCTAACCCAACACTTGATGTTTCTAACCTAACATTTATATATTTATGACGTCACTAACCTAACAATGCGCATCCAGACATGATACAAGCATCGGCGATGCCCTTCACAATGGTGGTAGCGACGTCGACCTGCAATCTGCCGCACGCCATGTAGTCGAGGAAGGCGAATGGCTCTGCGCCCGCGCATAAGATGTCATTCACACACATCGCCACTAGATCTTGACCTAGCGTGTCGAATTTCTCCATCGTTTGAGCCACCTAGATATAAATCATGGCAATATAAATGTATAAAAAAACTCTTGCCTTTATGCTGCTAATCGCTTGGTGAAAAAGAGTTTTAAAACATCCAAAAATAAAAAACGTTTGTAGCAATTGATAAATAAATAACTTATAGCTTGATACCTTCAACTTGGTGCCGACTCCGTCAGTACCCTGCACGAGGACGGGATCCTTGAGGCGCGGGTCCATGGCGGAGAGTTGGAAGAGGCCGCTGTAACAGCCGAGGCGGCCGAGCACGCCGCGCCGGTGCGTCGCCGTCGCCAGCGGCTCTATCTGACGGACCAATGTCGCCGCCGCGTCTATGTCTACTCCGCTCTCCAAGTATGACAGGCCGTTTACTCTGACGAATAAGGTTTCAGTAAATACGTTGTAAGGCTTAGGTATCGTCTCTTCAACAACGTATGAGTTCATGTCCACACTTCTCAAGACGAGTCTACATATTAGAGGTACATGAGGTCAAATGCTGAAAATAGACTAGCTAGAGATCGGATAATCGATAGAAATTAGATGTTTTTATAGCCTAAGTCACCTGGTTTTTATACTATTTTTAATTTCACCTATCTATTATATACTAGCTGTCGCTCACAATTCCGTCCGCGCAGAATTTAAAAAATCCTATTTAGTAGCCTATTTAATCTTCCAGACTATATTCTACATCTGTGTCAAATTTCATCAAGATTCATGTAGTTGTTCTGGAGATACCTTCTAACAAACATCCATCTAAATATTCGCATTAATAATATTAGTAAGGTGGTAGTAAGTAGGTAGTAATAGTTGCCTTTCACGCACTTTTATCTTCTATTTAGCTTAATTACGAAAATAATTTTAAAAGCACATTCAATTTTTGAGCTCCCTTTTTCTACCTTCTTCCTGCACCTATTTCGTCTCCAAAGTTGCTTCTTGTTTTCTTCTTCTTGCTAAGTCAATCCTAATCTCATGCTTGAATATTAAGAGTTCGTATTTTGTTAATCCATTAATTACGTTCAATTTCCATTTTTAAGTAATAGTGGATAGATGTAATTTTTTTATCTTGTGTTTCTTGGATGTTTCTTACTTAGAAACAAAGGAAGGGAACAAAAACAAAAGAGGAATAAACCAAACATTTTTATTTGGAAAGAAAAACCAAGATAATCATATGGAATGTTTAAAAACAAATAGCATTCAAAGTTAACCATAGTGTTAATTATTTAACATTACAACACGTTTCACTGCTCGAGTGACATCGTACTGAAACAAATGGACACAAAACAATCAAACGCGACACAACCACCACAAATATATTGACTATTACAATAACAAAGACAAAAGTGGAGAGGAGAAAAGAAACAAAAGAAGACGCAAAAGGAAAAAAAGATAAAAAAGCGGAAAGATTCGACAGACCCTACTTTCTTGTTGATAATTTAAGAAAAGAAAACATTACGTTAGGACGACAACAAACAAATAGAAAAAGGAAAAAAGAAAGTTGTGATAGCAGAATAGTGAAATGTGAATGCATAAACTGTGGAGGCAGCATTTAAGAGTAGCACTTACTTGGAGAAGGCGCGATGTGCGATGTCCTTGCGGTAGTGTGCGCCGGGGAAGTCTATGGCAGCGGCCGCCGCTGTGGCAGCAGCCGCCGCCGCCCGCAGCGCCGGCGCACGCGCAGCCACCAGCAGCACGCGCCCGCCCCACGTCACCAGCGACCCGTTGGCGCCGCGAGCCACTCCGCTGTGGAACACCGCTAGACCGGGCTGCGACGATACTTGCGACAGACCTGGTGTACGTCAAACATAGCACTGACGTCACTGCACCTTAAAACATCTTTATTAGGGCCAGTGGAAATCTTAATCAGTCACGCAAAGCCAGAGTTTTTTGGTCAACTGTGAAAATAAAAGTGGAAAGATGGCCTTACCGATGATTATTAAAAAGAAAACAAATAGACCAATTATTTGTTCCCTCTGGCATTCACAGTCCTGCTTCCTTTCAGTCTTTCCTCGGAGAGATTACTAGTTTTCTTGTAACTTATCCAAAACTCACCACTGATAACGCAGCCTTTGGTAGAAGTTTCTGGATATCCTTTGGAAGCGATAACAACCCCAACTGCGCTCATCTTCGTGTTCCAGGCCACTTGATGTTGTTTTAAATTGCCATTCACACAAGCCTACAAAAAGTCCACATTGGATTAGATTGTACACATATTGTAGACACCATTTATCGTTATAACTTTGTTGTAAACCTTAAGGTCAATTTCCACTGCCGAAACCCTCGTATAAAATCATCTTGTTATGTCAGTTTTACAAGTAGAACGAGATGGATGTCAAATATGTTTTCATACAAGTGTTTCGAAAATGTAAACTGACGAACACCATGCTGACCTAACGAGAACATTGCGGTATTACCTTCATGATAGTGTAGAGGTCAGTTTCGAGCAGCATCATAAGAACCTGGGTCTCAGGGTCACCGAATCTGCAATTGAACTCCAAGGTCATGGGACCTGACTTGGTGATCATTAGACCCGCGTAAAGAACACCTGTGGACAAAGGACTATCTTGTACAAGACACAAATGAAAAAATGTTTAAAGATAATTCGCCGTGGACGACATTGTTATCTTTTAAATTTTCTTTTAATTTGAACACTGTGAAAGCCAACAACACAAGAACCCAGTTAAAATCTGTTAATTTCTAATACTGTTGCATGTCGGCAAGAGTGGATAGACATTTTAGAACCTTTTTAACTAACGCGACTTGCCAAGGGACTCTTGGCTCCTACCAGTTAAAATGGTACTAACATACATTGCGATTTACGCGATGCTAGTCGCATTAGTGGAATAGGTCTTGCTGTTAAGCTAATCGTTGATTTCTGATACCTAATTCCGTGCTTAAAACATATCTCCATTACTTTATTTATTCTTGACAAAACAGAGAGATAACAATATGTTTTATCCAGGAATATTGGTCTCAAAAACCAACGATGAGTCTAAAGAAAACATAATCATAAAATTAATTTTATTTAACTTTTTATAAGAGTCGTATGAAAAATTTGCGTCATTTTGCCATGTCCGGAACGGGACATTGAACCTTGGCATTGGTTCATACGATCATCACTTGTTTGTCGATATTATCACTGCAAACGCAACTTTTTGGTCTATTGCTCACATTTTTACCGCTGATATAATGTAATTGATCCTTAACTTGTGAGCAATTAGGTCTACTTTTGAATGGTTCTTATGTATATTGATGTTTACTTCAATTTATCTTGTATCACAGTTTGTGGCATTGGTTATCAATAAATATAGAATTGAATAAATTTTCATATTAAGTTTGTTCGTTGTAATAAGAAAAAAACTTTAACCCTCCGTTTGGAATAGATAATCTGATGGGCTCTAATGAGAGAAAGTACTTCGGCCAAAATAGAGGCCACCGTACGATCCTCTTCTTCAATAATGAAGCAATTACAACGGCTATTGTATTTCCATCGTAAAGCTTTAGCTCACATGCGTTCAAGGTAGGGTAGGCTAGGGTAGATAGGGTGGGCTTAAGTAACTATAATAGGCTTGGGTAGCGGTTAGGGTCATAGTGTACGCACAGTCCATACCAAGGAACCTGAGTCTACCCTCAATTATGGGTGACTAGTTAAATCAAGTCAACCACGCAGGCCCATTGCAGATTGCCTGAACATACATCTTCATAAATATGTGCAGGTTTTACACTAAAATACCTAAAACTAATAACCTATGCAAGGAAAATAGGCTCGTTGTTGTATAACTGTACGAGATAAACAAGAGGTCAGAGTATGATGACTCTGTACCCAGTATGACGCTGTTGTGATAATTGTCCGGCTAATACTGCTCTATGTCGTATATCTATAATCTATTATCTAAATTAGTGCATAATATTAGGTCCTTACATATGAAATTGGCGTTTTGTATGGGAGGAACAAAAGTCGAATATTTTTTAATATAATATATTTAATTAATCAAAGTATGAACCATTATTTTCTATGCACTTTTGCCATCTCATAGGTAGTTCATTGATCCCTTTACTAAAAAAACCAGTCGGACGGGAATCAATAAAATCTTTGAAGGCGATTTGGACTGCCCCATCGGAGTTGAATTTTTTCCCTTGCAAGAAGTTATCCAAATTTCTAAAAAAATGGTAATCTTTTGGAGTAAGGTCCGGGGAGTACGGAGGATGTCTTAGACTTTCCAATTGAAGCTCTTCTAATTTAGTAGCCGTCTGTTGCGCAGTGTGTGGTCTAGCGTTGTCGTGAAGTAGCAGTCGCGTGGAGCGAATGACCAGCCTAGGTTGTTTAGCCGCTAGCTTTTCCATCATGGTTTGCAATTGCTTACAATAGACATCAGCCGTAATAGTCTGGCCAGATTTGAGAAAACTGTAATGAACAATACCGTCACTAGTCCACCAAACGCTTACAAGTAACTTTTTTGGGGTTAATTTTCGCTTGGGGCAGGATTTGGCTGGCTGGCCAGGACCCAACCATTGCGCTGAGCGCTTCCGATTATCGTAAAGAACCCATTTTTCATCACAGGTAATGATTCGGTTTAAAATACCTTCATTATTGTGCCGGTTTAGTAATGTAACGCAACAGTCGACGCGCGTTTGCCGGTTTGCTTCAGTCAATTCGTGAGGTACCCACCTTTCAAGCTTTTTAATCTTCCCAATTTGCTTCAAGTGAATTAAAACAGTTTTATCACTAACATCGCAGCCTGCAGCTAACTCGGACGTGGTTTGCGATGGATCCGCTTCCACAATAGCCTTCAATTCTTCATTATCAACTTGAGTCTCAGGCCGTCCACGGGGCTTGTTCTGCAGATCGAAATTTCCAGAACGAAAACGTTGGAACCAAAAACGAACTGTGTTTTCTTTTGCAACACGACCGCCATACACATCATTCACCCTTCGAGTCGTTTCCGCAGCACTAGTGCCACGGCGGAACTCGTACTTGTAAATAATGCGATATTTTAAGTTTTCCATTTTGTAAAATGAGTGACGCAAACAGAAAAAAAACAGAAGAAAAAAACAAATGAATGACGGTCATCGAACCACAAATACATGAGTCTATAGCTGTACAAATTTTAATTTGGAATTCCTTACCAAAGAGGAGAAATTCGTGATTAAAGTGGCCAGTACGAAAAACGCCAATTTCATATGTAAGGACCTAATAAAAGGTAAAAGACATGGCTGTATATTAGTGCATTTGCCTTAAGGTAGGACAAAAAAAGTTGCCTTACTTTTCAACTAGATGGCGTAGATGATGACAGAAAATATTGAATATTTTGTATCTGTGTATCTTTTTATTTATGTAATGGTTTATAGTTTAACTATTGATTCTGTTGTCTGTGGAGTAACCACATTAAAAATAATTATCTTACGTTTTTTATAAAAGTATAACATTTCATAAACAATAATTTAATTAGGAGAGAAATTTGAGCAAGATTACTTACTTAGGTGCTTTTGATAATTACAACCGGTTTAAACCAATCTAAGAAAATATACTTATCGTTTTTTTCTGAGACAAAAATCTCTATATAAAACATAGCAAAAAACAGCGGTAATAATTTGTTTTAAATGGTGATTTTAATCTCAGAAACCCACGATTAGACATGTCGGGTTAACACACATTTATTAAAAGGCAAAGTTGAAAGACCGTACATGTGATATTTTTATTCATTCGAAGAAGTAAAAATAAAAGACTTGTACAGGAACAACACTCGTAAGGAGACAGACTGTTCCAAGAAATAATTGACGTAAAATCATTTTTGTTTATCTTAATTTATTTTTTATCTATATATATAAAAGAAAGTCGTGTTAGTTACACCATTTATAACTCAAGAACGGCTGAATCGATTTGACTGAAAATTGGTGGGCAGGTAGCTTAGGACCAGGAAAAGGACATAGGATAATTTTTACCCCGTTTTCTATTTTTTATTCAACGCGGACGGAGTCGCGGGTAAAAGCTAGTTTTTAATAAATACTTGCTCCAAATTCAATCGAAAAACCTAATCTATCGTTAAAAGGCAATCAATATTCTTTTGTATACTCTTAACAACTCAGTAAAAACAGTTATACTCTATTGTATCTAGATAGACATTCCAAATTGACGCACATATAGGGGCAAATCTTACTAATATTATAAATACGAAAGTTTAGTATGGATGGAGAGGAAGCTGAAATGTTCATTAGGTTAAAGAGATATTGCTAAAATTTGGCATAGAAGAACACAGACTACTATTTTTTTAATTCCGCGCAAATGATGTCGCAGGCGACATAAAGGTGATGAAAAATCAATATAGTTCGACCAATTTATCTAACCCGCTGTCGTTGTCGTGTTATCGCAGATTGGTTCTGTCACTAAACATGACCTAGACCGACATGGACCGTAGTTGTTGTTTCTCGGAACTACGGTCCGACAATTATCTCGTGATACTTTTTAAATTTGTTTGTCTATACAGATGCAAATAGCGCCTAGAGACATGTGTCAACTGACATAAAGGGCATAGCTATCAGCTAATGTACAACTCGTGCCGATGGTACGTGCAAGGGTCAGAGGTGGAACGCACCGACTGCCCTCACCAATGATAAACACCCTATATCATTTTATTATTTGATATATTTGCATCTGGCAAGATAGATCTCGAAACATAATTGTAGCTAATCATAAATATATGACAGACATTGTGTCGGTGACAGAAAGATAATTTTCTTAGCTCCAGTAACGTTTCTATCCCTACTGGCGCCCTGAGCGAGATTTCTGCGCCGCCCTCTGTTAGGCGGATTGACAGAGTTAGGTGAGACTATGTTATTCGCAGACCTGTATCGCCCTGGGCATAGCGCCCTGAGCGGTCGACAAACTACACCCTACACTTACGGCATAAAATAATTTTTGGTGTTGACTGAACTAGTGTCAACTAGCTGTCGCCCGAAACTCTGTCCACTCGGTATTAAAAAAAACTTAATAAGTAGCCTGTGTTCTTCCAGACTATGTTCTACATCTGTGCCAAATTTCATCAAGATCCATTAAGCCGTTCCGAAGATACCTTCAAACAAACATCCATCCATCCATCTAAACATTCGCATTTATAATATTAGTATGAAGTATGATTTAATCTTCAAATATGCTAAATAATTATAATAATGTAAACAAAATATCACATAATTTTATCTACACGTATTTTTCTGTTAAATATAATTTTGTACATTAAAAAAACGAAACGATACGACAAAATAAACTATTAAAACAAACATAAAAAAATAAAGCCCTAAAGGTTAGATATTCATTCATAAACATACAAATACGAAAGAATCGATAAAATTACGTACAAATACGTAGCGACAACATAAATAACACGTATGTTAGCAACACAACGCTAGGGTTGCGAATCAAACAGCTGACCTTTTGTAAGCCAGCTCAGATAATATAAAATAACGTAATAAGCGCTGCAAAAATTAACAAACAACGGAATATTTTTCAATGAGATAAAGAATAACCAAATGTCATTGACGATGCATTTGGCGGAGAAAATAATTAACAACGAACTTTCCTGTTCTTTTATTTTTTATAGGTTTTTTCCTACGCGTTATCGGTTTTTTAAGATCTAATTAAATTTAAATGAAAAAAATATATATTAATAACGCCAACACCCTTACATTATGATTGTTGCAACTCGCTCAGAGTGGTTAAGGTCCCAGGAAAAAACCTTAGTAACCAATAAACTTATCTGAGTGCGGGAAAAAACATCTAATCAAGTAAACAGATTTAATTAAAAGGGGGTCAAAATACTCACCGACATACTTGATGCCCTCAGCTTTTAGGCCATCGACCGCTCTCTGTAACACCTGATCCTGCACATCCGCGAGCTGGTCCCTTGTGATGAGCGGACAGGGGCAGTAGGCGCCCATGCCGCCGGTGTTAGGCCCCGTGTCGCCCTCGCCCACGCGCTTGTGGTCCTGTGCTGGTGGCATCATTGATACCGTCTCGCCATCGGTGAAAGCTAGCACCTGGAACAAGATACATTTGAAATAAACAACTATTCAACATCTTTGGTCTGTAAGGGAGGTTTGGTTGAAAATAGATGACTATGAAATATTAAGACCCTTAGTTACTACTTAATCCTCAGAACCTAAAGATACTACTTTAATTTATACGGAGTCAATTATTATCAGTTTTATAAAAAAAATATTAAGACCATTACCCGATATTGTCATGGCAACATAAAAAAAACTAATTAGCAGTGATTTCCAAAAATAACTCTTTAAATTCGTAATCTTATCCAGAACCCCAATGGCAGTGGCGACAATACATAGTTTGTTTGTTCATTGTGACCCTTGGATAACGTTGCCCCAAGATACTTGTTGTGGCGTAAAAACATTGATAGTCCGACTGAGGTAAACGTAGTTTGTAATAACAATCAGATACTGTGAGATGACGCAATATGTTTACGAGTAAAACATATGTTACACCGAACAATTAGAAAAAATTTAAGAATTATGGTAATCTAAGAGAGCTTATTATTTCCATATTGACATATAAACTTAGATAAAATTAAAGCTACCATATATAGAACTTGTTCTCAAATATGATGTAAAATGTTTGAAGAATCATGAACAAAGGCAATATTATAGGATATGCAAAAGTAATATTAATGGTACAAAAACAAAATCGATATATCTATCAAAAACAGTAACACCTTCATTTAAACCAGTATGCTTTCAGTCGATTAGATTTCAGTCCCTAAAGTCACAAATATTACCATAAAAAGGTAATAAATAATTTTAATAAGGTCAGAACAGATTAAAATGAGATAACATAACTTACGGAAACTTCATCTCCTTCTAAAAGTTCTTCGATCACAACCGTCTGTCCGGCAGAGCCATACTTAGCATCTGTCAGTATCTCATCCACAGCTTGACAGGCTTCCTCTTTACTGGAAGCTACGACCACACCTTTGCCAGCTGCTAGACCTGATGCCTTCACCACTAATGCTGGGTATGGAGCACTACAAGGAAAAATACAATAAAATATATTTTAGAAACTTTAAATATTGATTCAATATAAGAATGATATTTTATGGATAATTTTAATATATTTCTTATTATTATTTATTTACACACTGGCAGTTAACTGATGCATGTGTCTTAAAGTTTGGAGATATCTTGATATATGTTGATAAAGTTCTTCGTGACATGTCCAATACTATATAATTAAAATACTAACACTACAGAACTTTTCTAACAGTGAAATCAAAAAATTAAAAACAAAATTAAATAAAAATCTAATTATAAATTTCAAAATTAGAAGACTTTATAAAAAAAAATTACTTCAACCATTTCGGAACAAAAATTCTGTAATTATAAAAGTTTCCAGCAATATGGGTGATGAATTTTGCCACAACTGACACCAAAACGCATAACAAACGGACAAGTTTACATTTCTAGTTACAGGAAAAAAAGCTTGCCGAAATAACTTACGTCTTGATAAACTCCTTAGCTGCAGTAGCATCACTGAAAGACTGAAACCTTGCAGTTGGGATTTGGTACTTCATCATGAATTTCTTTGACCAGCTCTTATTGGCTTCAATCTCTGCACCAGCTTTCTTCGGGCCAAAGCACTGTATGCCTAATGGAGCAAGCGCATCTACAATTCCATTGGCCAGTGGGTCTTCTGGACCAATGACAACCAAATCTATTGAGTTCTCTTTGCACCATTTTCCTATTGCCTGAGAAATAAGAAACCAAAATTTTCCAATGTGTAAGAAATTTGCTTAAAATTAACTTGTTAATATTTTTAACATTAATAACAAATTAAGTGATTTTTCCATATTTTTATTGCATTATGGACTTGTGTCATGACCTTTATAAAAAGTAATAAATAAATTAGAAATTATTTTGCATCTACATAACTTAGTTCTAATAGAAAGATAAATCAAAAATAAATTATAGCCCAATATAGTTGCTGATAGAAAATTATTAGTTTTTTTTAAAGAATTTTACACCTTTAGTAGTTTCTCAGTTTTAACAGGACAAATAAATTTCTACTATATAATATTAATATAGATAAATAATTTCTCTCAACAGCAATAGTTTACAGATACAATCCATTATTTTATGATAAAATTTTATAATGAACGAATTTGTACAGAAGCAGGTCAAAGACTATCACAGTGATAGCTTTCATTTAATTAATCCATAGAAATGATAATTTGCTGCCATTATCTAAAACTTTAAATAATACAATTGCAATTTGGTGAACATTTGCAAATTAATTCTATGAATTAGTAACTGTCGCCCGCGACCGCATTTGCACAGAAGTTAAAAAAGAAAACTTAATTAGTAGCCTATATGTTCTTCCAGACTATGTTCTATATATGTGGTAAATTTGATTGATATATGTTTAGCTGTTCAGGAAATACCTAGTAACAAAAATTCATCCATCCATCCATAGAAACGGCTAGGAAAAGGACTAGAATTTGGGCCTTCGGTACACACACTCGCCAAACGAAACACTGACTTAATTCATTTTCACGTCTATCATGATAGTGCGGTTTAGCGTGCCATTTGTGTAGCAGTTAATGCTGCCGCGGACACGACCAGTATTGAATTATAATTTTAATTAATTGATTAAAACTTACCGGGAAATCTTTGATGTTAATGTCGAGATTTTCAACCTTGTTTACAGATGAAATGCCGACACTGCCGGGTGCACAGTAAATCTGCTTTACATAAGGAGAGTCCGCTAATTTCCAACAAAGTGCGTGTTCTCGTCCTCCACTTCCAATAACTAAAACTTTTGCTTCAGGCATGTTAAATACTTTTTGTAATATTAAACACGTTGATTAGTTATAGTAACAGTAGTTTAAATTTTTGTAATTACATAAACTTAAAATATTTTTTTATGCTAAATAATCCACATACAAAATAAACTTAATAAACTAAATTAATAAACATAAAGTTTAAAAAGTTCAAAAAACTTTTATATGCCACTTTAAAGTTTGATGTTTGTGCCATGTGTCACCCGAATACATTCGACATTCGGTCTCAACTGCCACAGAGAATTAAACAAAAGGAGATTGATAACGAAATAAAGTTAACTGCTGACGCAACTTAGTAATTTTATTGATAACAGGCTTAAGTTAAGTGTAAAATACAATACAATTTATATGTAATTTTTCTATTAGAAATCTCTTTTACTAGAAAAGCGTACACTGTACAAGTGTTATTTTTATTACAAAACTTGAGAAAAAAAATGACGACGACAAAAAGCAAATAAAACTCGGCAGTCATTATATATGTATAGCCTTCCTAAATAAAGGTACTTTTTCTCGCCTCAGAAGCGGGCCCGCAAAATGTAATCTACCCACAATAAATTTCAGTATAGCTTAGTTTAGAATCCTCCTAACCTCTCACAAAACACAATACTTGAATGTCCTCAAATATTCCATCATCTTGTGATGATAATTGATATAAACTGTATGAGCAATTTTTAAGAATACAACGATTTTATACAGTATGCCTGAGAATACCGTGTACAACTGTGTACCACAGATTTCTTGGTCGAAAGTATGACGATGTCATTTAACTTACCTCTATCGCAGTTTTGGCGCTAGGTTTAGGTTTTAAAATTTCCAAATTAATTTACATTTATTCAAATCTCTCGAAAAATCTCTTATATATTTTATACATAATGAAACCATGGTTTTTGTTTGTTAAACTACACCTTTTTGCAGAACAGTCTTGTTATAAACCAATGGGGCGCTCGAACGAATTAAAATAATATATCTATAAAATAATTTAAAACTACCTTCTAATTTTTCGTAATTTTATTACATTTACTTGCATATTTTATATGCGCTTTAATTTTTACAGAAAATGGAACGTTAACAAATATGGCGAAAAACTTATTCTCGCTTCTTGTCATTTTATTGTGATGCTCGTTGTGTAAAAAGTAGTTTTAGTTGCGATAAAATGGCTGACGTACGAATGAATTTAACAGCTTTAAGGAGGGCAGATCCATATGCGCGGGAAATAATCGATAGTGCTACCCACGTTGCTCTGTATACATTCGAAGAACAGGAATGGGAGAAAACTAACATCGAAGGTGCATTGTTTGTGTACAGTAGAAATGGTGAACCGTATCATAGTTTGGTAATTATGAACAGATTGAATACAAATAATTTAATTGAACCAGTATCGAAAGGAATAGAGTTACAATTAAAGGAGCCTTTCCTGCTTTATAGGAACTCCAAGTGTCGTATTTACGGCATATGGTTTTACGATAAAGACGAGTGCGTTAGGGTGGCCACAAAGTTGAATTCTATAGTTAAAGATTCGATGAAACCGGTTGAAAATATGTCGCAAAATCCTGTATATAATGCACCCACTAATTCTAGTGCTCCAGTTGATATATTTTCAATGCTGAGCAAAGCTCAAGATGATTTTAAATCTAACAAAGGTCTAACGAACAAAAATGAATCAACACCGTCTAGAGCTCCCGATATGACGTCGCAAAGCGTAATGGATTTCTTTGCTAAGGCTGGTAGCGGCGCCGCTGCGCAAATGCCAGCAGTGTCTTCCCTCCCGTCACCTGGCGTGTTCGGTCCGCGGCCGTCCGACTCTCGCGAAGGACCGTTGCTTCTGCAAAGGCTGATGAGTAACCCTGCACATACAGTGGAACACATAGAGAAACAGCAAAGATCTGTCACTCCGCAGGAGAGTCAAAATGCTAATGGTGTCATTCCTTTGGATACTGCAATGAGGCAGAATACTGGATTTCCACTAAAATCCACACCAGTTGACTCACAAGGCCAGCAAAGGATATCCAATATGCAAAAGATGCCGTTAGATACAGTGGACGCCAATGGTCCCAATCCTTTAGAGAGTGAACTGAATCTTATGCATATTTCATCACCCAAGCCAACATCACCATTGGCATCGTATTTGAATCAATCTCAGGACCTCGGTCATCCGGTAAGCTCTTTTAATGGTAAATATGAAGAGGTGGGAATGTTTCCTTTGGGTAATCCTCTGGCTGCTCAGCAGAAGCCAGCTCTGATGCCTCCGACAATGTTCACTGTTACCTCGGGAGGTGATGTCCAGCCATCGCCCGAACCTTTAACTAGGAATCAACTGCTTCAAGCTTTCAACTATCTTCTTAAACATGACGCTGATTTTGTTAACAAGTTACATGAGGCTTATGTAAAATCTTTTTCTGAAAAAGCATTTTCTGTATCATAAATTTGATTTATTCAAAGCTATTGTTAACAATCAACATGTACAGTTGTAATTTGAAGTATGAGTTGTTTAAAAGATGTTGCGTAGAGCCACACTAGTTTTATAGCAACTTATTTGGGAAGATTATTTTTAAATAAGTTTTAAACATTTGACTGTGTCATTCAAATGATAATAGAGAATAAATTTTTAGTAACATCACAAATTTAGAAATTTATCTGTACAAGCTGTTTGTGATATATTCTTGAATTGAATACATCTGTGACTATAAAATGTAGTTTACTAGTGTTACAAACAATCCTATTTGCAGGTTAATATGTTACCTGAAATTGGTAAAATTATTCAACTGTTGGTTTCCTTTTCATAAAATGGACTAAGTATAAGATTTCTATTACATATTTTCAGTTCTAACTAAACAATTTGACTTAAAAATGCTGATAATAGCAATTGATTTTTTCTTTACATAGATATTTATGATGAGTCATCTCAAAGAGATGATGACAAAAATTTATTATGACAGTTTGTTGCAATAAAACATAAAAAAGTAATAGTATTTGAGACAATTATATTGCTTGATTTTAAGGACTTGAAAATACTATTTTTAGAAGGTAGAAATACTTTCGTCTGGTTAAATTTTACTCATTGTATACCTTTATTTCTGATAAGATTTTGAAAAGTCACATGTTTTATATTTTACAAATTCTTAAAACTTTTCAACAGCATGTTACTTGTTTTAGAAATCGTAATTTTTATAGTAAGGAATAATTTTGATACACAAAAATACAAAATAACCCTACCCGGGAGTCCAGTGAGCAAATAATTAACTTAGTAAGCCTATTTTGTGTACATAAAAACAGGTTGTGTTAACATCAATGTTTTGATTGAGATAGTTTGTGTATATATGAAGTAAACCATGGTTTAATTAGATTATAATATGCTTAAAACATACATGATTCATTTAAGAAAAAAAATGCAATAAAACAAATATTCTTTGGCTAATTCTTTGACATAGATTAATAATAGATAATTTCTTATTGTGAAAATCCATCTTTTACACCATTTTTCTAAAATACAGAAAGAATAAAAAAAAGTCAAACATCTTGAATTCATCATCTTCATATTTTCACCACAAACTATTAATTATAAAAAATTTTTGGTTTTCTTTTCATTCATAATGCACACAATTTTTGTTTACTGAGAGTAGTTTGAATTTTTTTTTTTTAATAAACAAAACGACAAACTGGAGTTATGCTTCCTCATTTTTATGATTATTTTTGAATGTATCCTGATGCTTACAAAATATGCATGGCCTACACAAACTTTACATTTTTTGGCAGAAAATGTACAACAAAATATTAGAAAGACATTGCATCAATAAAAAAATAAAAAGCCTTTATGAAAATGTTTGTAGACAATGTAAAAATGTGATTTTGTGAACAATTTTCATTGAAAATAAAATTAAACAGAGTATTGAAATTAAAGGTTTGATGAAGTAATTCAGTTGTTTTAATTGCCCAACATTTTTAACAAAGAATATATGCCCGTAAGCGGTAACGAGGTCTACTAGAGGGATACTGTTGCTATAAAAACAAGACCTACTATTTCACAACAAAAAAATTGAAACTTGCAAATTTCAAAATGTTTTTGGCTTACACTTTTATAGACAACATAAGCTCGATTAATATTCTAAAAGGTGATGTCTTACGAATCATCAGAAAGTCCGATAAGTTTCATGACAAGAATAAAATGAAAGAAACCAATATAGTTTTAAAATCGATTTTAATATTGCTATTTTACAAATCGTTTTGAACTTTGATCATCATGAGACCATAAAATTGTTTAACAATTTCTTTATCTCGACACAAGTAGCCAGTACGGCTGGTTTACATTGGTTCTCTACTGCAAAATAAACTAACGGTCAAGGCAATTTCAAATTTAAACAGCAAATTAAAATTTTTATCGTCATTACAATTATTTTGTTGCAATCCAAAAAACATTTTATTGTTTACGGCAATAAATCAAAGAAAATTAAACATTAAAATTGTCAGATATTTTAGAAAACCTGAACTCTAAAAGCAATTTTCTTTTTAATTTAAAACATACAATTATGTACATTAATATTAAATACATACTGTTTGTAAATATTATATTAATATAAGAAATAAACAGTAGGACAGTAAGGGACTACATACAAAATTCAACATAGTGTTAAAAATGTTTAAGATGTATATTTGAAATTGCCTCAATTTTCACATTAGTTGCTAATTGAATTAAAACATTAAACGCATAAATCACATTGTTTATCTATTTCATCCATAAATAAGGAAACAAGGATTATGATGGATGAATAAAAAAATATTATTTTTTTCATTGTGCTATGCATTGTGTTTGTTTACTTATTTATACATGTGTCCAATATTTGGGAGTATGTTTAAATTGTTTTCCAGTATTTAAAAACATAATACGAAACGTTTACACCGACCAAATTATCTGTGAAATGATATATGTCGCCACTGTCGATAATGCAGCCAGCTGATTGGCGGAAATTATAGCAATCGTTCGCAATTTAAAAAAAATGGCTGTCATTTTACAGATATATTGGTCAGATATTTGTACAAGTATTTATACAGTTTAATGTGCATTTCCACTGCGGCAACAGCTGTACAAATATTGTCATCTATTTCATTGTTTTAAAAAAGATTTACAAATAATGTTTTACGGGACTGTTGCCAGTGGAAACTCGTTAGGTTCAGAATTCTACAAAACGCATATGAAGTTACAATGGTAAATGTGAATTTAGTTGGATTGCAAATGAAACACTTTCTAATCTCATTTTGTAAATGAATCAATTGTTTTTAAAGATTTTACACTTGATATGAATACTATTTACAATTAGAGAAATAAACATAATTTTAAGTTTTTTCTCCGATAAGACTATATATAGAACTAAAGGTAGATTTACATTGTGTACGTAAAATTTAGCACTACCCACGTAACATCGTCATACAAATTCATTTTTGAACAAGTATATCCAATGCATGATTAGTCTAATCATCTTAATTTTTCCCTATAAAATGACTGTACAATGATAAAATGTTACACTTTTTATACCGTTTAGTATTTATATACAGCATGTTTCAAAACGTACAAAAATTTTGTATCACTAGAAGAAATGACGATGCTACGTTTCTCACGCTAAAATTACAAACCCCCTATACAAAAACAGTAGAAAATTTGTCATAAAAGGTGAGTGTAAATTCGCTCACAATTTACGAAATATTTAATAAAGTATATTCAGACGAAAACTATAGATAACTTTTTAAATTTTCGTTAAGTGACGAAATGTGTTTTAACCGACGATAAATGTGGATAGATAATGGTCTTATTTAGTCTGGAAATACCTTAATAAACAACTGCTGAACCGAGACCAAGCTAAGTGTTTTTCCATTCAGCAGTTAGCTGCACACGGCCCGCTGCTAAGTGGAAAAAGGGTCTAAGTGCTGAAAACGATACGAAAAATATAAGCTTGGAACTATCCACCGAATACTGTATTTTAGTAATACTTGGAGGTCCACAATCAGTTCAGAGCCAGCCAACGAGTAATATTGACTATATTTTTTTCATTATTTTATAAAACAACTACGTATTTCAAGTATTTGGTTTCAACACTTTCTGTAGAATGCTCTTAAAAATCCCTAAAAAATCAACTAAGCCGAATAATTAAGTAAAGAGCATACAGTTTTTAAATACAACTGACTGAAATAAATTTAATTTCAAATTTGATATAATTAATATAATAAAAGAAAAAAAAAACCTCGATATAATGGAATCATGGTATAAAATTAAATATTCAATAAAAAAATGAGCATTTTTAAAAAGTGTAATTTTTTACTCACTTCGAAAATATTACCAAAAAAAAACTACTGTAGTCACGTTTTTCTTGAACATCCAAATAAAATCTGGTTACTTCACGGTTACGATGACAGATAATAAAGTTTTTGTCTCACGAACGACTTCTGGTTGGTTGGTGCGTTTGTGTGCGTGATAGCGAGCGCTCCCATTGGCTGTCTCTCCAACGCACACAATAAAACATACGTCGCAACAACAAATGCAGTGAACTTCGGAGTCAGAATAACAAATAGATACAATGTAACAATTTAATTTTTTTTATTGTCTGCTCTGTGAACGCTAATTTAGCTAACTTTGATGAAAACAAGACTTAAAGCTCAACCCTGTCGTTCCTTATAAAATTGCTATTTAATTCGCGAATAGAGAGGAGTTTGAAAATTAACGCGACCAAAAATGTTTGCAAATCCTTTAAAGTTGTCTATTATTAAAGACAGATTATTTGTATTTTTGAAAAAGGAAAAAAAAAAAAGAAAAAATTGCTTAATTTTTCGTTAATCAATACATTTACCACAAAATAATAATAAAACTTGGATGTATTTACACTTTGTTTTATAGCACATACACTTAGTAATCATAGACAAACATATTTTATCGCAATACCACAGACTTTTAAAGCATTGATTTTTTCATTTTTAAAAAATGTTTAAACAAGAATTTTTTTGTAATCTTTTTCATAATTTACAGAATTCCACCTATTTTTTTTTAATAACTTTATATAGAAGCTAAACCAACTTCCACGAGCAGACAGAAAATCAACATATTAGGATTATTTTGTACATGATAGTTCTAGTATTACTACTGTATTGTCATAAATCAGGCGCCACACTGAGACAGTACCTTAGCTACTTAGTTAATTGTTAAAAAAAAGTAAAAAAAAAAAATAAAAAAAGAAAAATCGGAAGGCGTAGTATTATATTCAGATAATCATGTTTTCTGAATTTTGAAAGAAATGGGTTACCAATATAATTTATTTCAAATACGTTTTATTTTTTGTACCGTCTTTATGTAGGCCTGCATTTATATTCACAGCGCATTTGCCTTAAAATAAATGGTATTAAAGTACTAGAAAGCGATTTGCCTTTTTTTATTCATCATTTTGTTGTCTGGTAAAAGACAAAATTGTAATGAAATCAGGCAAATCGTAGATTAAAATTATATTTACAACATCTAATGGTATCGAGTTATATAAAAAAAAATTAATTCAATATTAAAAAGTATGACTGTAACATATATGTTATGATATATTACACTAAAGTAACATAAACGGAAATATACAAAAAAAATTGCCATTTTTTTATTTTTCGTATCAAGTGGTTCCATTTGGCAGTACTGTAACAGGCATGTATGAAAATTGTAGTATTTAAAAAAAAATCTGAAGTTTTTTTTTAATTTAGATTTTGGTCATTTTGAAAACATCATAAACCTGACAAATTAGAGTTTTTATTTTGTTATTTAAATTTAATAAAAAAAAGTCAAATACTTTATAAGAACATAAAATATTTTTCTTATTTAACAAAAGTGTAATTTATAAGCGTATATTTATTTCATGAAATTATAGCTTTTTATTAAAAATATTACGTTTGAAAAAAAAAAAGAACAATTCCATGCCATTGTATGATTACCACCAAATTAATTTCCAAAAAAAAAAATTGACGTCATTTTTGAAGCTAAAAAAAAAATCAATCAATATATAATTAAAAGGTAATGATTCGTTTACACAAAAAATGGAATTTATTTAAAGTAAATAAAATTTTAGTATGAAATAAAAAATATCTGCTTTTAGCTATAAAAAAAGATCGGAACTATTATATCAAACTTAATTTGATTATTTTAATTGCAAGGGCAGTTTTATTTCTATTTCAGACAAAAATGTTAAAAAAAATTATTCAAATTAACAATAATTAAAATTAAACTAATTTCAAAACATATTTCACAAACGTCGATTAACTTTTAAGCGGGAAAATGTGACTTTAGTGACATTTCCCGTTCGCCATTTTGATTAACACACTGTTGACAGATAAGTTTTAACATATAACTGGAAATATATACGTCTATCTCACTCATAGGCGATATGAAAGAGACGCGTAGAGTTCACTCGTAACCACAGATAATGTCCGTCTACATCAGTAGGCTAACATACATAGTCTATGTATAAACGCTAATCACATTTATTTATTTATATATAAAAAAAAACTTTTTTAAACCCATTTATCTACGTTATTTCTATATGTATATTTGAATAGAAGCTGGGATCTTAACAAGTGACAAAATAAATAGGTTCGGGCGTTGTTACCGCGCCACACATTTTGTACATAAGCCGGTTTATATCTGAAAAGAGAAAGAAAAAAAATTGACTTAATTTTACTCATATAATTGTACTCATTCATTCAATTGAATATGAAGGAAAACATTTATTCAATCTGCACCTATCTGCGAAGATATATGTGAACTCAACCCGCACTGAGCCAGCGTGGTTGACTATGACCTAGTCACCCCTAATTAGGAGTAGTCATATTTGTCTGATCTGATCCGTCTATTTGAAGAAGACATAAGAATATGGGAGCTTGTGTTTCTCTTAGATCCCGTAGGACCGCCAATGTCTGATACTAAACATATTAAACTGTTGGCAATAGTAGACAATACTTGGCAATATTTACTAATAGTTGGCAGCAGTTGGCAATCATGGCCAGTAGTTGGCAATCATTGTCAGTAGTTGGCAATCATTGTCAGTAGTTGGCAATCATTGTCAGTAGTTGGCAATCATTGTCAGTAGTTGGCAATCATTGTCAGTAGTTGGCAATCATTGTCAGTAGTTGGCAATCATTATCAGAGGTTGGCAATCATAGGCAAAGGCGTGACATCAGCAGCTCACCTGGGGATACCAGAGGCGGTTGAGGTGCAAGTTGCGTGAGAGCACGGAGCGCACGTCGTGCGTGAAACGCAGTGCGTCCAGCACCGGCAGCAGATTCAGCAGCGCCACGTCCAGCGGGTCCGAGAACCATGACTTTATTGGTATCGCGTTATCTGAAATACAAGACAAACTAACAATAATATTGACACAAAATTGAAGACTCTTAATGTAGTTTTAGTACAGAAATCTACACTAAACGACTAAACCAGTGCACATAGTGGAAAAAGGGTTTAACAACACTGATAGAATACTTAGCAGGATAGGCACAATCCTAGCAGTAAATTAAATACAATAGTCAAAGAAAGTTAAATACCTGGAAAGTCTCTATATGCACCCGGTGAGTTGTCGAGTATGAACACCCTGTTTAAGTCGTCACATATTGACGACAGGTTCTTTGTGTACGAGCCGTGCTCCGGCGTGCAGTGTTGTCTGCAAATCAAAATTTTATCATAGTAATAAAATGCCTGGTTTACATTACCCCAGTACAGTAGCACTAGTCTGGCAGACTGTATGAGCTCACTGGCGTCAGTCAGTTGCATTACTTGCTATAAAATGTATGGTAAGTGTAAAAGTACATTTCTAATAAAAATGCATCAACCCGTGCCATATAGTAACATAGTTACCACATTTTTTCTTTATACTTTCAAGCTAATAATTTTTGTTGAAATTTGCACTTTTCTAGTAACTATTTGACACATCAAGGTTTTTAAATACATTCATGTTATCAAACCACCATTATATATTAGCCAATACATAAATCCATCAATCAAAACTTTTTTCACCAACAATACACTTGCAGGTTATAAAAAAATTAAGAAAATATAATTCTTCACTACCTGTAAAACCGACGCCGTAGTATGCCCCGACCGTTGTCTAGTTTGTCTGCCACCGCTGCACCATATATCTCCATTGAGGCTGTAAACACCACTAGCTCATACCATTGTGACACCTGGAACAGTGTTTAAAACTTATTTAGTTCCTATAAATTAAACAACAAACACAACAGACCCCCCTAACATAGTCATTTCAGATTTCCAATTCGTATGGTTCTAGTACAAATCTCCATACAAAATAGACAGAGAAGAATATTGTATAACATATATTTGTACTATAAGAAAAACTATAAAGGAAATGACTACATAAGTTTTTTTTGATACAATGTCCAATTAGTTACTCATCTTTCACAAAAATAGGTCTACTTGCTTTTTGGATTCTAAGTTTTGTTTTTTTACATATGGTTTACTTACTATATTTAGGAAGTAGTCGACATGTGGCCTTTTATGTACAAAGAATCTGACAGGATGCTTGTCTATGGTGACTTTGAGCACAAAGTCGGGGGGAGTCCCAGGTTTGACAGTCGGCCGCAGCATTGCATCATGGTGCGAATGTATTAGTGTTTCGTCAAGATCTAACACAAGCATTTTTCTTTTTACTAAACCTGAAACAAAAAATAAATTCTTAAAGTATGCACATAACATATTTTTATAGTAGAAGGTAAATAAGCACCGGGTCGCCTCATATCTAGTGATCGGAGAAACAAAAGTATTTAGGTAGAATTTCCTAGGGAGACTATATGTAGGACTATAAGTAGTAATTGCAACACAGTCAGGATTTTAAAGAACAACTACTTTATACATTCCAAAGCTAAATCCCATCCACTTTTTATATATTTAAACCCCTATTATCCCGTCACATTCCGTCTCTCGAAATGGCAAAAAGTGGATTGCCGAGGTTCATTTGTCCACATCAAATGGAGGTATGTGATCTTTGCCTATCCCTCTGAGTTACAAGTGTGAGTTGTGTTATCAACACTGCCACTTTTTAAAGTGACACAGCAATTTTAAGTTGTAATTTAAATGCTGTGTCACTCTTAACTGTTGTTACAAGTGTGGTTCTCGATCAAAGTTTACTTGTTGTGTTTAGTTGTCTGATGGTATCATTATTATGATAATTTTTGAATGATAAAATACTCAGGAAGGGTGGTATTAACACATTCACTGCCAACTACATGGCGCCATGTACTCGGCCACACACATCTCCACGGCGCCGTGTAGTTGGCAGTGAATGTGTTAAGAGCACCCGAAACCAATAAGCATGTTTATATTAATGTATAAATGTAGAAGCCAGAGAGGTGTGTCAGGACCGAGGATGGAGGTCTGTGGACTTTGCCTATTCCTTTGGGTTTATCTTGAATTATGTTGTTGATTTTTTAAACAACAAATTGTAAATTTTTTATCTGAAATAGTTATTTTTACTATTCCAATTGGAAAGAAGGTTATCGCTACATTCCAAACCACAACAACTTTAATATTTTCATTAAGCAAAGTACTTCAATAGATGATCTATACTTAATATTAGTGGAACAGATTATGTTATACATACATTTTTAAGATAAACAAAAATATTGAAAAATGAAACTGATTTTCAAATATGACTACCAGCTTCCTATTAGTTATTTCTGTAATTTTCATTTAAGACTTACAAAAGCTCAAACAATTATGATCTCAATACTTAAGATAATACTGCCAGCAAAGGCTACATATTATTTGCAATTATTTCACTAATAATGATGTAATATAAGAAAGTATCCTGCAGTTTAGTAATAAAAGATAACAATATCAATATGATAAGCAAGACAAAGTGTATGACGAAAAAAAAGTTATTCAATACCATTGATGAATAAAAGACATATTGCATAAAATATTAGTGAAACTGTTGTCGGATATTATAGTATTCGGTGAAATATTTCCTGACAATATTTATTAAAAAATTCGCTTGTTTACACGTGAAAGTGTACATGCAAATTGTATCTTTCGTATCCGTAAGAGAATTAGTCGATAACATGCGTCCTAAAGATAAATACATTGCAAATCATTCTATCATTTGCAATAATAATAATAATAAGGTACTGATAAAAACTGATTATACTCACTCAGCCTGTGTCGAGATACTGGTGAAAGAGGATAAATTTCATATTTGACAGATTGATACTGAGCCAACTGCAAAGGAAACACCACATGTAGGCACACATTATACTTTTCTAATTCACCAAATTAACGATTCAATTCTGAAATATTATATTTACCGCTCGATACTGCTTTCTAAACATATAACAAAAACAACTCCATACTTTGGATGCGATAAGCATGAACGTGCGAAGGCCCATCTGCAATTGTTTCAACATTTGAAAGGGTTATAGAACGATCACTAGAATGCAGATACCACAAGTTTTAAACAAAAGCGTAGGAAACGAGATCATTGACGGCGTTATTCAAAATAAATTCAGTAAATATAAGCGCCGAAAACATCTAACCCGCCATGACATAATCGACCCAGTTCACGAACCATAAACAAAGTAGAAATTTTGCTTTCAACATCAAATAGGGTTGCTCTCCTATTAAATATAATATTGTCAAAAATTAAAACTACTTTTGCTTACATCTTAGATTATGTACAGTTACAATAAGTGGATGTAATATACATTAAAGATTATCATTTTTGAGTGAGTGATATCACAAAATGTTTTGATAAAAGTTATAAAAAAGCAATACTCTTTTTATTTTATTTGCAACGTTTCTTGACAGATGTCGCTTTTTTGGTAAAAGGTCTATGAATTGTCTTTGGTTTCTGCAACTCATTGATGCTATTGACGTTTCATTTTGGGGGCGGGTATCGAAGTTTAATCATTTTATAATTAAAATAATTTAGAGTAAAATGGTAGCGTTAGATCCCTTATATTAGATTACACAAAGTTAGGAAATAGTACGTTCTCGATGATTGCCTTTTGGTTGTACTAGGTAAGCACATCATCTGTACGTTCTTGCTTCGAGTTAGCTCTTAAAAATTTATTTTATTGGTCATATCCTGTTCTATTGATTTGCTTATCGACTTATCCCTTATATTAAAGTACCCCATTGAATGAATAAAACCGTAGTTGGAAGAAGGTAGTGTTTAAAGGGTATTTTTTTCAACAGCCTAAGTTGAAGTCAAGATGATTGGTGGCTTATTTGTCTACAACCATAAAGGCGAAGTATTAATTTCGAGGGTATATCGAGATGATATAGGACGAAATGCAGTGGATGCGTTCAGGGTGAACGTTATCCATGCCAGGCAGCAAGTGCGATCGCCCGTTACGAACATCGCTCGCACGTCTTTTTTTCACATAAAGGTATGTATGACGCCCCTATTTTTCTCTTTATTGTATAACTGCTGAATTTCGTATGATTTATTGTCAACCAGTAACCTTCTATTTTAATTTTAACAATTACATAATTATACATTTTATGCTTTTGATTAAGTGCAACAATAGTTTATGTGATCACAAGTAAAGAATCTTGAATATTTTTTTCTTTACACTACAATAGATACAATTTATGCTCTTACAAAGTATGTGTAACATAATTTAATGACATTGTTGCAAACATCAATCTGTAACTGTGTGATATTGATTTTTATAACTTCATGTGCTATATACCAACTTATTCAAATCTAAATCTGATGTTATCTTGCAAGAGAATATTATTGTAACAGTAATTAATTTATCAACAGCGTGCCAACATCTGGTTGGCAGCGGTGACCAAGCAAAATGTGAATGCTGCAATGGTGTTTGAATTTCTGCTTAAGATTATTGATGTCATGCAGTCATACTTCGGGAAGATCTCCGAAGAGAATATTAAGAATAACTTTGTTCTTATCTATGAGTTGCTTGATGGTAAGTAGTGGAAAAAATAAAGTAGAGAAAACTAAAAAAATTATTTACATCCTTGTTATTTTATTTTTGTAGAGATCTTGGACTTTGGTTATCCTCAGAACTCTGATACTGGGGTTCTTAAGACTTTCATAACACAACAGGGCATTAAGTCTGCTTCTAAAGAAGAACAAGCGCAGATTACATCACAGGTAATATTAAAGACCATTTACAACCTTAAAGGCTGGCAATTTTCAGTTGTCATTCATAATCATTGTATAATTTACAAGCTTTTACCCGCGAATCCGTACGCGCGGAATAAAAAATAGAAAACAGGGTAAAAATTATCCTATGTCCGTTTCCTGGTTCTAAGCTACCTCCCTATCAATTTTCAGCTAAATCAGTTGACCGATCTCGAGTTATAAATAGTGTAACTAACACGACTTTCTTTTAAATATATAGATAAGGCTTTCAAATGAATAATGTTTCAACCAATATGTTCTATTACGCAGATTCTATTGTATACCATCTTACTTCTTATTTGATGGGAAAACATTAGCGTATGCTGCTTATGCTTATATATAACCTGTATATAATATATGCAAAAAATTCAAAGATCTGTGATGTCAACTACTCACATTAAGCACACGTTTGATGAAAGCCTAAACATACTTTCGGTGGGGATGTCTATTGTGATATGTCTTCAATAAAAACATGTTTGACTTCTTAATTAACAAATCTAGCAATCAACATACACAACATAACTATAACACCTTGGTGTTCCCACTGCTTGTTTGCCCCCTTCTCTTATAAAAAAAATTGAACAGTGTTGGACAGAGAGAGATTAAGTCCAGACAATCCCTTTCCCACATCTTTGAAACTTAGGCCCATTGTTCTATTGTCCATTTGTTTAAATACAATACTAAAAATAAATGAATAATTACATACCTACAAAATATTGTAATGTTACCAATTTGAATAATTTTTTATCTATAATTTTTTTTTCAGGTGACTGGACAGATTGGTTGGCGTCGCGAAGGTATAAAGTACAGACGCAATGAATTATTCCTTGATGTGTTGGAGTATGTCAACCTCCTTATGTCTCCACAAGGTATGATTAAAAAAAAATCAAACTTTTGTCTACACTTTTACTTTTTGTACTGCCTTTACATGAAACTAGCTTTTACCCGCGACTTCGTCCGCGCGGAATAAAAAAAATGCACACAAGATAAAAATGTTCCTATGTCCGTCTCCTAGTTCTAAGCTACCTGCCCATCAATTTTCAGCTAAATTAGTTCGACCAATCTTGAGTTATAAATAGTGTAACTAACACGACTTTCTTTTATATATATAGATAAGTTTAGAGGATTATTTACATGTATAATTTATTTTTAATAAAAAAGAAACCTTTGAAACCCTTGTACTTTCAGTATATTATTTAATTTTATTACATTTTTTACAATAGGTCAAGTGTTGTCGGCTCATGTGGCTGGTAAGGTGGTGATGAAGTCCTACCTCTCCGGCATGCCCGAGTGCAAGTTTGGCATCAATGACAAAATTGTTATGGAAGCTAAAGGCAAGGGTAATGGTGAGTAGTTATTTAGTTTAGTTTTTTGTTGGACTTCCTCTGCCATATTGTCTATTATTTTGTCTATTTTTGTATAGTTCAATATGTTTATTAAAATTATGTCAAAGCAGACATAATTATGCTAATTTTTAAATGAGAATATTTCATTTTTTGTAGATTTGTTATTTTATAACCTATACCAGGTTCTCTAGTATCTATCTATTTTTAAATAAATAATATTATTAATTCTAGGTGGTATATCTGGCAACACTGATAGTGAGGGCGCTCGCTCTGGCAAGCCAGTGGTAGTTATCGATGATTGTCAGTTCCATCAATGTGTGAAACTCAGCAAATTCGAAACGGAACACTCCATTTCGTTCATACCACCAGACGGAGAGTTTGAACTTATGAGATATCGTACAACTAAAGATATCTCTCTGCCGTTCCGTGTTATACCTCTAGTGCGTGAAGTTGGTCGCACTAAGATGGAAGTGAAGGTAGTTTTGAAGAGTAACTTCAAGCCGTCACTGCTCGGACAAAAGATTGAGGTTAAGATTCCAACTCCGTTGAATACGAGCGGAGTTCAGTTGATTTGTCTTAAAGGGAAGGCAAAATATAAGGCCTCCGAGAATGCTATTGTTTGGAAGTAAGTTTTCGTATGTCTTTTTTATTTGTCTGTAATGTCTCTCATACTATTGAATATAGTTTGAACAGAAAAATATTCATATTTTTACTATTTCTATGTAAAAATCGACAATTTTTTTTAAATGCTTCCAGGATTAAGCGCATGGCTGGTATGAAGGAAACCCAGTTATCTGCTGAGATTGAACTCCTGGAAACTGATACTAAGAAGAAATGGACGCGCCCACCCATCTCCATGGGCTTTGAGGTGCCTTTTGCACCTTCTGGTTTCAAGGTAATATACTATAGTATTATTCAGATTTATTAAATACTAGCTGTCGCCCGCGATTCTGTCCGCGTGGAATAAAAAAAAAACTTAATGAGTAGTGTATGTGTTCTTCCAGACTATGATCTACATCTATGCTAAATTTCATTGAGATCCGTTGAGATGTTTTAGAGATACCTACAAATAAACATCCATCCATCCATCTAAACATTTACATTTATAATATTAGTATGATATTTAAGCTTACCTTTGCAACAGATTTAAAAAAAAAAATCCGCTATATTGGAAGATCTGTTAGCGTAATATTGAGATTTGTACATACTTGTACTAGTTTTTTTTTAACTTTGTTAACATTTCAAGATCAGTTTAAGATACAAAAATTAAAAATTTCTAAAGAGAGAACAATAAATGTTATATCAATACTAATATTATAAAGAAGAAAGATTTGATTGTTTGCATTGAACAGTCTCTGAAATTGATTAGAGAAATCCAATGTTAGACAGCTACACTATCCCCGGGTGTAATAGGCTATATTTATTACTAAATTTTTTTTTATTATTCGCAGGTCGTGGGCAACTGCTAATTTAAATTAATATTTAATAATAATTTTTGCCCTTAGGTCCGTTATTTGAAGGTGTTTGAGCCGAAGCTGAACTACTCAGACCATGATGTGATCAAATGGGTGAGGTACATCGGACGTTCCGGACTTTACGAGACACGATGCTAGACTGGCGACTCGGCTTACACTGTAAGTATTTATATTACTGATCTATATAAATGGATAGGTGATTACTTGGAATTGACAGCTTTCAATTCGTTCAAATTTAAACACTTCTGATGTGATCGTTAATTCTATCTATATTATTAGTTAGAAGCTACACCACAGCTATAAACCATCAGCGCTAAAATGTCGAAAATCAAATAGGCACAAAATACTACGTCTTAAAGCCACTACATTTATAGAGTCGATGATTCACTTGGATCATTCAATTTGATAAAACTGTTGTGGCAACACCGGCCTCGGGGTTGCTTGGTTAGTGCGCGTTGCGGCATAGTTAAACTTTTTTTATTTTTTTTCTTAAGAAAAAAATATTTTTAATCAACCAAACGGAAAACTAAACAGTGACAGAAAAAGTACAAAGTAAAAAAACGGAAAAGGTTAAACTATGACAATCCTGGGGCCAGTATTGCGGCAAACTCTACTAAATATATGAACACTAGATTTCTACGGGATCAGCATACATGTAATATAAGTCCAATTGAAGGCATAAAATATGTTAAATTTTATACATGGCGGCCATTTGACTTTTACATTTTTTTTGTTAAGTTTGTGAGAAATCTGTACGAGAAAAAATATTTTAACAGAATCATTTTTAAATTTACTAGTTTTAGAGCAAAATATGTAGTTTGTTTATAATGAATATATAGTTATACAAGTTTTTAATTGAAACTTGATATATACAGTAATCATTTTTTAAACAGTATTTTTTTTATTTCAGTTTGCCGCTGACAGTTCTACTTTAAAGGATCAGACGATATGGCGTGTTACATAAATCTAAAACATTTTGTATATAATTTGTCGGTACACTTTCATCTATTTACATAACACGAGATACTTTTATGAGAATTTATATAATTTTTTTTTATATATTTGCTGATAATGTATGCGAGGTCATACATAGTTGAAGGGATTCCCAAAGTGGTCGATATCGAACTTAAAGCATTGCTAATTCTCACTCTGTCTTCTTCTTGACCTAAGTCAGAATGAATAATAATAATTGATCTTAAAAGTAGGTAATTTGGCCATGTGGGGGTCTGAGGTAATAGTTCATTTTGGAAAAGGGGGTCACTTGTCCAAAATAGTTTGGGAATCCCTGGTTTAAATTATACATACATCTATATGAAAAAATAAATTAAATCGTTTTTTTGAATCTCAGAAAGGAAAAAAATTAATTTAAATCGATTGGTAATCTTATTAATTTGCACAAAAATTTTTTTTTTCAAAATGTAGTTTTTTTCGAAAAATAATTTCTAACATATTGATGATATACTCTTATTGCAGCTTTTGCAAATAATTGTCAGAAGGCTATGAAAAGGCGAATTTTGATGTTCATGTTCATAGTGTATTAGAAATTTTAAAAAAAGCAATTTTTCTCTAAATTTAGGTCTGTTTTATAGATTTTTCACTAGGATTATTGCTTAGAATATTTGAAAAATATATAGAATGGTTTGTTATCACCAAATAATCCTTAATAATATAATCTCTAATAATATCGATATTGTTTATTAATGTTGGACATCACTAAAGTATGTAGTAAATGTCATATAGAACTCCACTCCAGTGACACTTGGATACATATGGCCATCTCTTTTTTTCATTTTGACAAAACAGAGACAACTATATAAAACAAGTTTCACTCCAGTCAAATTTTACTGTAATACATTTTTTGAATATTCACCTTTCATCCTCATTATTATTAAGCCATCTTATAATTTTTATTTTAATATATATATTTTTTTAATTTAAATATGTAAAAAAAATGAATTTTTTGTTTAAAAATGAATTTCAAATTATTTAGAGTTAATTATAATTTATAGTGAATTTCGATGTTTTTATCATTCCTTTAGTGTAATAAAGATGGGTCCGTATGAGGTCTTTGTTATCGATGTTTTTCATTAATAATAATTTAATTCAGTACAATATTTTCTGCTGTAATTCATTTAAGTGGTAAAAAATCTTGGTAAAGTAATAAAAATACCCCATTTTAGGAATCTAATAAAGTGTGTATAACATATTTATATGTTGGTTTGGTTTACGGTATTGATCTTTATATTTTTTTAAATATATAACTTTCTTTTTTTATGCTTTTTATTAGCGAAGTCTTTATACGGATCCGTTAATTAATATATCATCGTATTTACATATGTAGATATACGTAATATGTTATATGTAATGTACTCTACATTTCAAAATGTCTATCTATCATATAACATTTATCAAGTAATGTTAAATGACAAAACTGTCTTATATAGAAAAGTATCGATAGATAGGACATCACTAGATTTTTTTATTATAATATAGTACGTATGTATTTTATCATTAGTTATTAATTAAAAAAAATAATTTCAACAAAAAAGATACAATTTTTATCCATACCTTGTTTGGAATTATCGACATATCGATTATAATTTTTTTGATTTAATCGATATCGATATCTATAAATTACACAATGAATTGTCACATCATTAGTATTTTTATTTGTGATCAGTTTTGTCATTTAATAATACATCTTATTTCAAAGGGATAGAGTTCATTTCAGTTTGTCCTGGGTAGTTGATACGCGCTAGGTGCGAATTAATGTATGCATGCTGTTATAGAAAATGCTTATATCGTATTGTGTTACAAACTATGATGTATAATAAAGCTGTTAAAAATATTACCAGTTGTTTTATTTAAAAAAAAGAATTATAAGATGTCAAACGAGCAATCGGTCACCTGAATCCGCCTAAACAGCGAAGCAACCGCTGCCCATAGACATGCGTAATTGCAGATGCGTTGCCTAACTTTAATCGACAGAGAAGGGGGATTTGGGGATGCATAGGAAGAGGATATATCCCCTTTCTGTGTCCTTGTAAAAAGGGTGGGAAGGGAACATGGACTAAAATTAGGCCTCCGGCACCACACTCATCAGACTACGCGGAATTGCTTCCACTTAACGCCTGTCTTTGTATGCTCGTGGTATTTCACCGGTCGACCCGGCCCATTCGTGCACCCAACAAATATTGTTGTTGCGGGATCTACCACTGTCAAATTAAACTAAATATTAAACTCTTACTACGGCCATTTAAAATATATTAGGGGCTCAATGGCATCTGAACGCTGCGCAGTACCCTCCCCCCGCGTTCCTTTAACTCCGTTATACCTATAATTGTGTACTGTATTCTCGTACTATGTTCCGAGCCGCCAAAATATTTGAAACCCTTAATACTGGTTAAACCTGGATTTCATTTCTAATGCAAAAATCGATATAACCAAAAATTATAAAAAGAAAACTGTGCCAAATGGAAATCCGTAATCTCGTCGTACCTTTTTGGGGGTGTAGGTTTTGTTGTAGTCATAATTAGAAATGCTTTTGATTCTTAAAAAATATAAAGAACAAAACTCAAATCATTCAACAATCATTAGGATCTTTCACCGCTCAACAATTCTCTTGGCACATATAATTAATATTCCGTAGATCCTTGTTGAAATTTATGTCTGTTTACAAAGTACAGTTAAGAGTGGTGTCTTGGGGCCTTTGACTTTTAAGAGAAAGGACCAGTCAAGCGTGCTCATTCTCCATCAGTTCTGTCACTTTGCTTGTGTACACTTTTTATCTGTTTGTAAATTTTTGACTCACAAGGCGTTCATTAAGACGTAAGTGTTTAAATATATTGTAATTATTATCTCACCCACCACTAAAAGCAGCAGAATTTAGTACAATGACTGGTATTTGCCTAGTCCGTTTCTCTACAGTCAAAGTTCGAGTGTAAGGAGAGCGACGCCAGGCGCGAGGCTTAATTAATTATTTAGGGTTCCGCGAAGGGTTGTTTTTGTTCAACATCTTGCCTTTCCGTCTACAACGCTCAGGGGACCGTCAAGTACGTAATATATTAAGGGTACGATACTCGATGCAATTAGCTTACTCAGGATATAATATCTGAGAATATTTTTCTAATAAAAGAAAGTAAATTGAAGAATTGATTTAAAAATTACATGATTACCATGGGTTTCTGAGACCAAAATCTTTGTATAGGACATATCTTCATCCCTGTCATTCATCATCAGCTCACTATACGTCCCCACTGAGAGGCCCGGAGCCTACCCCAAGTTAGAGGTGACTAGGCCATAGTCAACCATGCTGGCCAAGTGCGGGTTGGTTGACTTCACACATATCATTGAATTTCTTCTCAGATATGTGCAGGTTGCATCACGATGTTTTCCTTCACCGTAAGAACGTCGGATAAATGTACATATGTAAATCGAAAATCGAAAAACACATTGGTACATGGCGGGATTCGAACCCAAGATCTGCAGATTGCAAGTCAAGTGCTTAACCCCTGAGCCACCGACGCTCCGTCCCTGTCATTGTCTTTAATAAAACAGAGATAACAATATGTTTGATACGGAGCTTTTGATCTCAGAAACCCACGGAAGAATAACACTGTGAGAGACGTTCTTTCGACACCATCTTTTCACCTTACTTTTTCAGTTATGTTCCATACTTGATATTTGCTTTATGATTTTTAATTTGTAACTTTACATTTAAGTACAATATTTGTAGTAGTTATATCTGTAGCTGTGTAAACAATAAGCTCGTTTTAAAATGCTAAGTTGAAGCGTTTATTCAAACGTTATTCCAAACAAACAAAATGCGAGCATTTAAAAAAGTCATCCGTCCGCGCATTTCCGCACAGTTCCGTGCAACAGATGCTCCGATTTCGTATTTTTATTGTTTTGACAGAAACTATTTACTATTTAAAAAACGCAGTCTTTATATAGCTCTATTTTTGTAAGTGATTTTATCAAAGTAGAACACATCTGGTTTTTTGGTTAGATAAAAATTTGTTTTTGATCTTTCAGAACTGCACTGCTCTCTAACCATTCTACATCGGACGTTCAGACATACGACTGGAATCCATCTTTATGTAGTAGACGTGCCGCGAGTTCGAACGAAAAGGTTTGATTCATCGTTCCTTGTGTGATCTTTAGACCACATCATCACTTCATCGGGTAAGATCGTGGTCAAGCGCTAGATTTTTCAATATATAAAAAAAAAACTTGTGTTACTTCAGTCGAAGCCCATAATCTCACCTGTTGGTCTCCGAAATACATATTATTTACAACCAATAATTTTCAACCTCAGTCGAATGTATGTCAATACAAATCACTACGAAATTATTTGACAAAATAGATTTATTATCATAGTTGTTGTATGCATAATTAAATAAATACATTTCAGTAATAAACCAAGTTTTAAAGTTACATCTGGAGAGTGAAATTTGGGATTAATTTGCTTAGTTTAAAAGGCTTACAGAGGCGGAAACGTCTTGAAGTGTTTTGGCTGATTAATATGTGCTGAATGACGAGGGTACAGCCTCGCTATAGAGCTGTAATTTACTGATGAGCTTCAATTGTTTAATTATATTAGAGTTTCTTGATAAATTATTGCCTAACTTTACAATTAAGTTTAGACTTTTTACATGTATATTTGATGTTATCTTATAATGTGTTACATATAATATCTTCTTGAATTTAATAGATTATTATTTCTAAGAGGACAATATAGGTTGACATAAAAATTGATGAACGATTTTGTTGCCGAAATTCCTGTGGACATCAAAACATATTTTGGGTAGAGATAGAAAGGTATGAAGTGTGTTAGTAAAATTTATGGAAAATCGTTACTTAAAATAATAAAAGTGCTTCAATAACATAGAATATTCTATTTTAATGTTTAACATAAAATAATTCTTACTTTAAAAAGCGATAGCTAAAGTTTTACAGTCCCCGTGGTAGCGTAGCGCTTGGCATTTTGAATTTTTATCTGACTACTGCGCGGAGTTTCATAATGCTTTAATTAGAGAGATTTTATAACGATTTAAAAATGTAGTACATGAAAGAAAACTTGAACATCTTATACAATAACTATTTCTTTTCCTTAAACTATTAAAAAGCCTAACTTCAAACGAACCGAAATTATTACTGATTTTTTTCATACATCTCTTAGGTTTTGTGCATTAAAAAATGTTTTGTATTGGTGAAGATTGATAAAGGTTGTGACTGTGTTCCATATTGTCATCCAAACCAACATATTATTTATGAAAAAGAAATAATAACAAAACATGTATGACGACAGTGGAAACTCGTTTTAAAAAACTAATTGTGAAATTGACCTCGTCCTAAGACAGAGCTACACAAATAAACAACGTACTATAGACATTGTTCTAAGACGTATAACAATGCAACAGCTGTCTACCCGACCAACTTGACCTGACACGGCGAGCGCGAACATTTGCATAATTAAGACGGGTCTATGCAACACGTAGGTACTGACGTAGGCAAAGCTTTCGCTACGAGTGCACTACGCATTATAATTTATATTAAAAAAACTAGAACAACCTTCTTCGTTGGTTCTCTTTTTACCTTTTGAACTTGCTAATCGAGTCGAAAGGTAAAGGAAATAAGGTTATTTTTCCAAACTCGTAGAATGCATAATATTAATATGTAGGTTTTTGTGTTATCGTCCTCATTTCCGGTGTATACAAAATGCCTGGGTATTGCAGAATAACCAATTGATACGGTTGCTTTATTGACTTTGTTTATAGGCACAGATCTTACTATATATATGACACGTTTGGATTACCTATAAGTATAGTGACCATATCTCTTACAAATGGTTATGTTGCGTTATTATTATATTTAAGCTACAGATCTCGCTATAAGATTTTTTACCCTTGTGAATCTACTCGAGGAAAAAATATTCATTCTTAATCAAAACAATAAGCGACCTAAAAAAGGTAAAACCCGATTTGAAAATGAACATTCATATAAAAAAGTCTAATCTCTTAGATGAAAACTTTTTTTGCCGTAATAAACCATCGGAATAGAACGAACGCGAGCGATTTCAATTTGAGGCAATGAGGGGAATTATATTGGAACAATCTCGCTTAGTTCTCGAAAACAAAATCCAGGCCCCGCTGATCTCGCGAACTGGCTTTAAGACGAATGTACAAAGAAGAAAAAAAAACTTACGAAAACGTATTTGTGAGAAAAATGGAAACGTTACCTCGCTACGAGAATTAATGAGGTTTCTGCAGTTTTCTATGTAAAGGTGTGTTCACTATGACCATTTATATTTTGTTACTTGAATACTGGCAGTTAACATATTTAGATAACTAAAAACATAAATTAAATGCTAACAACAACAGTACAAATGACATTCGTAATTTGGCGCGTTCTTGGGATACCACTTTCACATAATTGTTAACAAATTAAAAAAAACATTCTTGCAGATTACGCATATAGTCGTAGCTAGTAAATATTTAGCTTTAACTAGTTCTAGTTACTTTCCAATCTTTTATTTCACAACAAATAGGTAAACATGTAAACATAATATTAATCTCGTAGCATAACTGGGGGAATTTTGTATTTATTTCCTTATATTTTTTCAGCAAATATCTTTAAGTCTCGTAGGAGAGAGCCTTTCATTATTTGTTTGTATTTAACTTGTACGTATTTAACAACGTATATTGGTATGAGTATACATGTAAATCATACGATATTGATAAGTGTAGTTCTTGTTACACGTGTATTATTTTATAACATGTCTTGAATACTTTTTTTTCTGTATAAATAAATACGATTTGAATTCCACAATAAAATGCAGTTTGAATAGACTGATTTTACTAATACACTTCCCATATAATTTTTATAAGAAAGATATAACATTAAAAAACTTCTAACTTGTAACTCTAATAAATCTCGCTCTGCATTTTGTTTATTTAATTGGTAATTTGTATAGCCGACGGTGCAGTAGTCAAGCGCTTGTAAGGACTGGATCGAAATGTTTAGGTTCGATCACCGTCATGTACGAATGTATTATAGATTTTAGAATTTCATATTTCTGACATGCTTACGATGAACGATAACATCAAGATGCAACTTGCACATATCGGCGAAGGAATTCAAATTATATGAAACCAACGAACCCACACCAGCACAGCGTGATTCACTATGGTCTAGTCACCACTAACTTGTTTTTCTCAAAAGCATTAAGCATTAAGCTATTTAAAGTTTTGAAGTGTCATCGTGCAATTTTTTATAACTGGATCTTGGACTCAAGTATAAAAAAGTTAATCAAAAATTCGTAGATAAATGCGATAAAATAGAACTAAATATATAGTTACTATGTGTTTTTTATGTTACTCGTATATTTAATAGAATTAAAAAATGTAGTGTATATATATAATAGTAGTTAATAATTTATAAATGTAATTTTTCCTAACCTCTTTTATATGATAAAACATGCGTAACACGTTCATTTCACCTATGTGGGTCAATGTAACAAAAAAGGAAAGGCTTTTACAGGCCGGGGAAATTGACTTGGCCAACTTTAACCTCTCAAATTAATTACCTACATACGTGTATATGTAACTTGATTCCAGTTTAAAAACTTCGCACTGCGTTACAAGAAATATTAGAAGTTCTGCTATGAAATTATACGAAAAATTGCATTATTAAATATAAAAAAAATAAGTCATATTAAGGCAATGTTATACGGAGATGTTTCTGCAGTGAAGGTTAATAACTATACAGGTTTACGTCGAGACCTATTGAAAATTAAATTTCTAAATTATATCAATTCAAATAACATTTTAACGTTTGCGCATACTTATAAAATGTACTATTCATCCCCTATTCTACAATCAAATGTCTAGACGCATCCCTTCTCTTACCATTCACGAGACTGAATGCTCCCCAACGTAATTAATAGTGCGTGCTCGCTCGTCGAAGTCTTTGACTTAATACTGATGGTTTCCATTACCGAAACACACTGTATGAAATATTTTATGAACCTTCTCATTTACTTTGAAAAAAAGGTAACCATATGTTTTGTATAGATGCTTCGAAAATGCAAACACATGTTTACATTGAACATGGAGGTTTCGAAACATGTAAAAATCTTGATTTTTATTCCCTTTTAATTAAAATGTATATTAGTATTTTATTATTTTCTTTGTTTATTTTTTGTAAACACACCTTCTGCAACAAGAAAGAAATATGAAATACATAGTAGTTAAAAAAAGAAAACTAGTGTAACAAGCCCTTAATTTATAGCTTAACAAAAATTTAGAGGAACTCCAAAAACATATGCAATTGAAGATTCCATCAAATTGCAATTTCAACAATAATGCAATTCATTTTAATCTTGAGGTTCTGGGATGGCGCGGGAGGGCGCCTGTGGGCGCGAGAGGGCGCGGGTGGGCGCGGCAGGCTGAGTAACTGTCTTCGACCAGTGTTGGGACTTTGCCAATATCGATACAACTGAATCAATTATCGACAAATAATAATTGCCACATTAACATATCTATGTTCATGATTTACTTGTGTGTATTGATTCCGTTTTATAATACGTAACTTATTTTTCTAAAAGTTTACACGAAAGTTACACTAATTGTGTAGTGTGAGGGTTCTACTGTTCTCCCGCCGAAATGAATCATTATTAAGCGTCTCAAGACACGTTTGAATTAATTATATGGTACACATAGTTACAATAAGTTCAACCAAATGTATCTATGCAACACTCCGAGGAACAAAATAAATCGAATACTTCAAAATCAGTCAAGCCTACAGGCCATTAATTAAACTGTACATATTACAAACTCTATATTTTTTACTCTTATGTTAATCGGACAAAATCAAAGATAATCGCTTTCTAAATTTTACGACAGCAGTAAAAGAACAAAGAGCATTTCATTATCCACATTCTTGGAATGTATTTGCTGAAGCGGTTTCGTAGCTTTGCTATTGATTGCCGTCATAACTCAGCTTTCCGAAGTGAAACTCGGCCATTGAAGTTTTTGTTACAAATTGCATAAAATCGCGAGTTTTAGACACAATTTATTACTTTATATATTGAATCAAAACAGACTCGACTCCACTCGAATCGTTCTAACTTCTTGGCTTTATTCCTGAAATTTATAACACCCTATTTATTTTAGGATTACTTACGTACGAGTGCTTTTATGTTCCTATGTTTACATACATATGTACTTGTTTTAGTTTTAATTTAGTTACCATATAAATACAGATAAAACTACAGGTAATATATTTTAAAACACATATATCTAAATATAGACAGAAAAAAGTATTCTATCATAATGTATAGAGTTTAGTAATTGAAAAATATTTCAACAAACTTAATACGGGTATAAAAAATAGATAGTTGCCGATTCTCAGATCTACTAAAGATGCCTATAAAATTTCATACAGGAGAATTTTATATATCGAAGGGCCAATGAGGAAATTGACAACTTTACAGGATAGGCTGTCAAAGTTTTAACCATATAGGAAAAAATGCATACGCCTTTTACTTTACGCCCTTTTACTTTAGCAAAAAACACGTTTAAATTTGTAAATGTGTATCTGTGTTTAGTGTATGTTGTTAACTAGACTAAGAGATAGCTTTTAACAAAAAAAAGTAAAAATCATCATTTTGTTTGTATTAAGTTGTGGATTAAGATGTATATGATTTATATTGAATACTGTATATATATTATTGGTTTTCTAATTTTTTTTTACAGTTCTAACAAATACAGTAAACTTCTATTAAAAGGAAATCTTCCATTTTTTTGGTATTTGCTAGGATTTTTATGATGTATATATATCTATAATTGAAATTTCTGTGCCCAAAACCATATCTGAAAGAGTAATAGTTTTTAAGTAAGCTGCACTACAAAACTGTAAACCTTGTGGGATAGTGTATGGGGATCTTTACGTTCGCTCTGATAAAAAATTTGCAAAGTATTCATTTTAAAACTTTAACCGTAACTGTATCCGCGACTTCAACGACAATTCCCTACCGTGATTTTTAACTCAAACTAACTTCATTTTTAATTTAAATACATTGTGAAGATGTAAAAAAGTTCTAGAATTAAGTTAATTACGACTTAACTAATCCAATCTTTAATGCGATGGAGTTAACGCAGTTACAACTTGAACTGAACGCCTTTTCTCTTAACTGCTAAGTGTAACTTCTTAAAATAATTAAGATTATGTTCGAAGTATCTTTGTTATTTAAGAAGTCGATTACTGATATTATTAAAGTTATTATTCAAAGCACGTTACTTTTTAACTTAATGAATTTTAATATATCTCATTCGAATGTTACACTAAGGACGATGCTTTGTGTTCAATTATCAACCGTGTTGCAGTGAGTCGTTGTTTTAAATACTATAAAGATTTAATAACCCAGGTACAGACATAATGATATGACAATAATAAGGAGTTTAGTTAAACGTCTCCATCACTCTTTAACCTCTAGTCTTTCTTTTCTTTTGTTTAAGGGAAGAAGAGGGTGAACATTAGTCAGATCTTTTGACACGAAAGTTGTTTCACTTGTATTCAGTTTAGTAAGAATTTGACAAAATAAAAGTCCCAATGTAACTTCCAAGTAGTAACTGATACAGTTCTAAAAGTCTTTTACATAAAGGATACATTGTAATTTATATTGGATATCTAAAGCTGTATGGAAACCTGTGCGGATGCGAAACTTCGTTTCAAACTTTAAAGGATTCCCTGATAGAAAAATCAGGGACGTAAACTGAAACCAATTTACAAATAAAACTTTCCTCGCTCCCGCTAACAAATGTTACAGCGACAAAGTTCCCCGAGGTTTCCATTTCACCGCGCCCGCCGAAGTTAGATCCGGACGCGAGTTACAACGTTGTCAAACTAAGCTATCACCTCACAGATAATTCCTATATTGACGAGTTTATTTTTCACTTTCCTTTAAATGCTTTATTTTTTATTTATTTTTTGGTTTATTTATTTTTGTTGTACTGAAGTCTTATAAACTGAGAAGTTTCTATCTATTATGGTGTTCTGTAGTATGAAAATAGGACTTTGGTAATAACGATAAGTTCTAGATCATTCTAGGTTCCAGCATGTTCCACATGTTTGTTCATTTAAATTAAATACAAAGAAAATTTTATTCCAAAATAAATATAATTAGAATTGGTCATTCAAAAGTGTATTAAATAGTAAAATTAAATGTATAGTTTTCTGTCATTAATTAACTAGTACTTTTCCTTATTAGGCTGAGTTACCGTTGGTTTTTGATACCCAAAAATAGCTGTATATAACATATCGTCATCACTGTCATTATCTTTGATAAAACAGAGACAGTAATATGTTTTAGACTAGGATTTTGGTGTCAGAATTTCACTGTTATTTTCTATTGAATAGATTGAAGTATTACTGGTAATTTAAGATTACGAAGTAATACAAACAGAAGTTCGAATAATTTTTAAATTGATTTAATTCCACCAACTTTGATGTTTTTGAAAGTAAAGTAAAATCTTAATGGTCGATACGGTCCGTCGGAGACAAAACATTTTTTTCAGGCAGTACTGAGAGGCAAGAAGTTACGCGTCAACCGTACCTACCTACTTCAAGTGAAAGTTTATACATTATTTTATAGACTAGGAGACAGTTTATTAAAACTTTTCACTTGAATTAGATTTAAATATAACCGTTTTCATAATAAAGTTCATAGCAACGAGTTACCTAAGATAAAGGTTATCAAGTTAATAGATTTTATTTCATTGTTCACTCGGGCGAATTCTATGAGTATAAAAATATTGATGAAAGTATTGACTACAAGTACTCCACAGGTGCAAAACAGGGAGTAACATATATAAAAGAAAGTCGTGTTAGTTACACTATTTATAACTCAAGATCGGCCGAACTGATTTAGCTGAAAATTGATGGGGAGGTAGCCTAGAACTAGGAGACGGACATAGGAACTTTTTTTATCTTGTGTGCATTTTTTTTATTCCGCGCGGACGGAGTCGCGGTTAAAAGCTAGTTTTTAATATGGGTAGCATGAACGAATGGAATGAAACACAGACATTGATGACTTTGATTGTTGAAGAACGAATGGTACGAACTCCACAGGTGTCAAACATAGACATATTCATTTTTAGGATGTTTAGAATGAAGGGATTGGAATGAACGAATGGAACGATCTGAACAGGCATGAACCACAGGCGTTGATATCTGTAAATGGTGAGAACGAATGGTATGGACTCCACAGGTGTGAAACACAGCCAGCAGTTAGGAGGAGTGCGTATGGCGCCTTGCCGTCTAGCCCCGGTTAACCCCCGGTTGGGACAAAGTGTTTGTTGTTCCGACGGCTCACGGTCCGGCCTAGTGACCGAGTGTGCGATCGACCGGCGCATGCGTGGCGGCTGTACCCACTAGTGATGAACCATATCGAGACATCGATACATCGAAACCCCCCAAAAACTATCGTCTCGCTAGCGATGAACCACACTTAAAATTTTTCTATCGCTTTGGTGATGACATTCAAAAAGTTTTGAACTTTAAAACAGACTCGTTCAATTGTGAATCTTATACTATATAGAAGTAACCTTAAAGTAAGTAAATTTGTAAGTCGTTAACCTTCAGAAGATTGATATATTAGAATATTTTACTTTACTAAAATAAAAAGATTTTAAGTAATAACTTTTAATGTTTATTTAATAATCTCTTGTTTAGGTTCTATTTTAGGATACGATGTAAAGTCGTAGATTTCTTTTGAAAAATTTAATAAAATGGAATTCATAAACGAGAAATGTCTCGATACAACTCGATTTTACCAAACATCGAACAATCGTAATTGGTAAGATTAATCGATAGAGCTCTCTATAAAGCGTGCGTCACTAGGAGGGACAGTCGCGACCCGCGCCGCGCCCTGTACGCGCGTTTCCACCCGCTGTTCATCATCTACCTACGTACAGACAATATCCGCTAATGCGATTTGTTTACATCAAATTACCATCACGTGGTATAAAGTAATGGTTCATCATAACTGAAGAGGTACCCACATCACTACACCGCTGAACTCACGAAAAACCGGTACGTATCATACTCCGACATAATTGTTTAACCTTGTCCCCTTTTTATTGCTTACTATATTATGTACCTTTGTATGTATTAAATTATATATTTCCTAGCTCTAAGTTGATATAACAATGCCTAGAAACAATCCACGTGTCCTCGCAAAACGTGCTCTACGTAATCTGTTGTAATTCTACCGATCGTAGGATATTCAATAGGAATACTTATAAATACTTTATATTCCATGATAATACTTACATAGATACGTTTATCTGGTTATAGTTGTAAATAGTATCACGAAACTTGAATCTTAAGTAAAAATATAACTGAGCGATTCATGAAACCTTTGAAATTAAGAGATTATGATAAAAAAATCTTATATGTAGAAAATAACTATATCCGGCTACGTTCATTTAAGTAATAAAATAATTTAATATAATTTAAAATTCTGTTTTGATTAAATCAAACATAACAAAAAAATAACACACAGACTATAAAAATTTACAAATTTAATTTGGTTATATTGTTTTTTTTATATTTTAAATTTTATTTTATTGTCTCTAACAGAGCAAAATTAGAAAGTAATTCTTTATAAATTGACATTTTTGATAAAAAATCAAATACATTGATCTTTAAATGAAACAAGTGATAAATTTTGTAGAAAAACACATTCATCTTTGGTAATATAATAAAGTACATTTAAGTAAAAACTTTGTTCTCGATTCTTCCTTAATCTAGTTATCAAGATTTATTTCCAAGTTAATACAATATATAGTTAGAATGTTACTTGTGACTTAGATAAAATAAAAAGTTTAAAAAGTATCACATTACAAATGTATTAATAACTAGCTTTTACCCGCGACTCCGTCCGCGCGGAATAAAAAATAGAAAACGGGGTAAAAATTATCCTATGTCCGTTTCCTGGTTCTAAGCTATCTGCCCACCAATTTTCAGTCAAATCGATTCAGCCGTTCTTGAGTTATAAATGGTGTAACTAACACGACTTTCTTTTATATATATAGATTAATTATATTCTTATGAATCTTTACGTTGTATAAACAGTTCAGTTGCTTAACAGGTAATTCATATTCAAAAGATGCTATAATTTAATATCTAATACTTTTTGTTTTTGTATAGAATACAACTACGTTTTCTAGCAAATGTATATATTGCATGTTGAATTAAATATTTATGTATTGTAAGTGATTGTTGGCAAAACATTATGTATGTTATTATATCTATATATATAAAAGGAAGTCGTGTTAGTTACACTATTTATAACTCAAGATCGGTCGAACTGATTTAGCTGAAAATTGATGGGGAGGTAGCTTAGAACCAGGAAACGGACATAGGATAATTTTTACCCCTTTTTCTATTTTTTATTCTGCGCGGAAGGAGTCGCGGGTAAAAGCTAGTTATCTATATATATAAAAGAAAGTCGTGTTAGTTACACTATTTATAACTCAAGATCGGTCGAACTGATTTAGCTGAAAATTATTGGAACCTTTTTTTATCTTGTGTGCATTTTTTTTATTCCGTACGGACGGAGTCGCGGGTAAAAGCTAGTCTTATATATAAAATTCTAGTGTCACAATGTTCGTTGACGTACTCCTCCGAAACGGCTTGACAGATTCTCATGAAATTTTGTGAGCATATTCAGTAGGTCTTAGAATCGGCCAACATCTATTTTCAATACCGCTATTAAGTTTTTTTTAACTTCGCGCGGACGGGGTCGCGGGCGACAGCTAGTATATGAATAAATATCAATTAAGAAGATTAGTGACGTCGAGTTATTTACTGGATTTTTGATTTATGTCAGTATGATAATGATATTAAACGAGTATGAAAAAGTTCTGAACAGTAATCCGACAGAGCTGAACTCTAACTAAGCCTTAAGTGACTTTTTCGATTAGTAATAGCCTACAAAACTTTATCATTCAATGTCAACCTTTATCGTTAAAGATTATTAGCAAAGATAACTTTAAGTCGTATAAATAAAATAAAAAAAGATTTATAAATTGAACATCACCATCAACCTGCCCTTATTCCTATGGAGGGTCGGCACAGTATGTACTACTTCCCCATACATCTCTATCAGCCGTCATATCTGAATTTACCCAATTCTTACGCATATCCTCCTTCACATCCTCATAATCTATCCATACTTTCTTTGGTCTTCCTCTATCTTTATAAATTGAACAAAAATTTAAAAATAAGAAGTTTCAATTTACAATTTGTTATCTCACTTTTATTCCAAGAGAATGAGAGCAATACGTTTTTGTACGTGTATTTTGAGAGTGGAAACACAAATTTTACCCTAAATGTAGTACCCATAAAACGTAAAGGTTATTTATCAATAAACCAATATTTTTATACTATAAGGTGGTAAATTAGCTAGTGGCCTTAATTCGCATAGCGAAGCGGCTACTGTCTAAAACATCTGTATTTGCAGATGCGTCGATACTGTGGTTACTGGATACACTTTGACTACACCTTTAATCGGATGAACCGAAAAAAAATCTTATTTAGAACGTCTATTAATTTAATAACGGTTTAACAATAGATTATTTATCGTTTATGTTAGGAACAATCAAGTAATTATTTTTCTTTTCTAAATCTAGATTCATCTCTCTCATAAGTAAATACTAAGTAATTTCGCACTGTGAACACAGTTGTTACTTCACAAGCATTTGTTAAATTAGTATAATAACGTTAATATTCGTAATGTAGCAACATTTGAATTTGCATTGAATTATTTTAATGAGATTACGTTTCGTTACCAAGAGCACAGCGTTGCCTCTTTTTAATAAGTTAGTTTTTTCTTTGCGTTTTATTTTAAATATATTATAGAAATAAATATAATACAGTTATATCCATTTATGAATATTAAATTATTTAAAATTTCATTAGACATTATTATAAAATAATATAAAAACGGTCAAACATTCACGTATTTGTCATGTGTCGGCACCGACTATTTTCGAGTCCATCGGGGTGAGTGTGATTGGTATTATTTCGAGGCCGCGGTCCGTCGATCACTGTGAGCTCTAAACTAGTCAGTGCCGACACCGGATAAATACGTGAGTGTTTAGTCGTTTATAATTTATAAATAGTTCCATTCTTTATTTTTTGGTCAAAAGACCGATCTTTAGAGAAGGCTATAGTCTATTTAAAATTTCTATACGAGATTGTATTACGAACTGAAGGAGCTTGGCCTCTTTAAGTTCTTAGGACCTTATTTACATATAAGTAGTAAAATTATAAGACAGATTAACTCGTCTGAGCCTTTTCCTTGAAAATTGGTAAATTATAAGTGATAAAGATACAAAGCCTTTTCAACTACGCCTTTAAATGATACAGTTATATTTTGCCCTAGCCATAGGGTTACAAATTATAATATGACTGTATTTTCGTAGCATTTGATCGTAGCAGGGCTACGCCGTAACTGTAGTTTATGTAGCTCTTAACGTAGGATATCTGAATCTGTTATCAATTATCATATGTTTTAATTATTATGTTGTTATTTTAATTGTATGTCTTTACTTTTTTTATTATACTTAAATGAAGATATTCCTTAGATTCTTTCATCTTAATTTTTTGATATTCAAATTTCGCCGCAAGAAATTAACTGATGGTAAAATAATTAATACTTTAAATGTTAATGAATAACTCCGTGACATTTTAGCTCTGAAATCGAAAATTAAAAACAAATATCAGTCCTGTTTCTTGGTAGTTAATTAATTATCATGGCATAGCGTATGTTTCTAACAGAGTTATCGGGCTCTATCATTGTCTGTGAAACAAAAGACATACTTTAGAAGTGCCGGAGGTCGTCTCAAAGGGCGTAGTTACTAGGAAGGTCAATGGAGTCCTTAGCACCCGAAAACTCAAAAGTTTGACTATTAAAGCCCGTAGACATGCGAACACCACCTATTTGTAACTGGAAAATTGATCTTTCTTACTCATCATTTCCAGAACGACTGTTATTAAGGTAATGCTTTATTTTCCTGTTGTTGTATATATAATTTTCTTTTGTGAAACAAAAACAACGCGTAGAAAAAACACAGCTGTAACTTAACATAAGAACCACCTTCCCGCGTCGCTTCCTGAGTCCCGTTCCTTTTCAATTTAAGACTCAACATTCTTTGTTTCGACGGAAAAATCTTTGTTTGCGAAACGAGCAACAAAATAGAACAAAAGACCCCTTAAAAAGAATAATAACCAGGTTAACCAGGCTCAGGTTGAGTTGGTGGGCTTGACCCGACCTTGGCAACCGAAATAAAACGCGTGTTTGCCATAATTGTTTTCTACTGAAACCGATTTTGATGGAGAGCGTTTGTGTTTTTTTTTTATTTTATTGTTTCAAAGTAAGTTGCGAATTTTGATTGAATAACTTTCAATGACTTCGGTGTCAAAGTTTTTGTGCTTAATACATTTAGGTTATAATGTCTTTAACGCAAACTTATGGATATATCTTATGAAAGACCAATACATGTGTTTCTAGTTATTCTTTAACATATTGTTATTGAAAAACTAGGCTTAGAAGACGATGTTAGTAAGAATTGTTCAAGATAAATATGTAAATATTTACAATATCCTCATGTCCATTCTGTTAATTAAATTAGAGTTAATAAATTAAAGAAATTCGCATTTAGATTAGCAAAAATCTTAAGCCATTTTGCGGTGACTAACAATAACTCGCATGGTATTAAACCCCAGCCATGTGTTACCATTTCGTGAGCGGTCGCGTGACGATTAAATTTTGTGAATTAGTGCCATGATATGAATGTTATTAGGTCGTACCGAAAATACATGTATTGAACGGTTTAAGTCCAAAAACTCGTGACCTATAATATCAAATGGCAAACCGTACTTTCTTCTTCTTCTTTCTTCTTTTGGTGCCATCTCCTAACGAAGGCTGGCGATCATCATAGCAACTTGTACTCTGGACACTTACCGTACTTTAACCGGCTTCAAAATACTGCAGCATGTTTCATTTCTACTGCATGTTATTTTGCCCTACTGATAGGAGGGTTATATTTTTATGTATGTCTGATCTAATGTAATCTTCTGCAGTTTATATGCCGTGACCGAATTTGAAGAGTGTGGTTTTTTACATTGGTACCTTTTTCCAATTGGATCACATCAGTCGAGTTAGAGGGCGAACAAATGTCTAATATGTTCACAGTGATACATTTCTGTTATTCTATTTCAAATTGGCAAATATTAAAACCTCTGTGAATAATGAATATATTAAAGTGATTATAAAAGCATTTCAATTAAACTAGTTCAGAGTTCAAATAGGTTTGAAACTATTACAGCGGTGTAAAAACCACAGGCACTTGTTACAACTTTCAGAACACATTTAATGTTTGGCACACGCCGCATGGGGCCGCTCTGCCAATGTCATGTCATGTTGTAATGTGCTGAGAGATTTTATGTTATCCTAGATACATAAATTCAACGACCTTAAGAGTATGTGCGTACTCTTATTTAGGGATAGAGTATTGAACTCAACCGGAAATTGTTTTTTTTTTCGCGAGGGCCACTTCGCTGATATTAAACTGAACTGTTTCATGTACTCGTTCATATTTTTCCTCTTACGTTGGTTTCTAAGAACAAAATCTATGTATAAAATATATCTTTGACAAAACAGATATAACAATATGATTTAAGCGAGGATTTTAGTCTTAGAAACCCATGATTAGTATTATAGCATTTCAACTAGTCCATCCTCTTGGATTTTAAATAGTTTGATTTTTGAATGTTTAACTTTCATACATATTATTCTTTATGTGTAAACTAGCTGTAGCCCGCGACTCGTGAATTAAAAAAAAACTCACTAAGTAGCATATATGTTGTTCCAGACTATGTTCTATATCTGTGCCAAATTTCATAAAGATCCGTTGGGCCATTCTGGAGATTCCTTGTAACAAACATTTGTCCATCCATCTAAACTTTCGCATTTATAACATTACTAGCTGTCACCCGCGACTTTGTCCGCGCGGAATTATAAAAAAACTTAACAAGCAGCCTATGTGTTCTTAAAGACAATGTTCTACATCTGTGCCAAATTTCATCAAGATCCGTTGAGCTGTTCCGGAGATACCTTCAAACAAATATCCATTCATCTAAACATCCGCATTTATAACTTTATAATAAGATTGCAAACCAACAAGTTTGTTAACTACAAACAGAATGATGTATCGCAGGGACGTAGGATAGATTATATGTAATACATTACTCATGTATCATATTTAAGATTGTATCGGAATTTTAAAACGTATCTTTGTATATAAGATATTAATATATTGGACATAAAAAGTGTATATAACCCATTTAATGTTGATGAAAATTGTTTAAATTAAAAAGGCAATGTCCAATAGCAAAAATGTTATTAAACACCCAAAAAGAAATTTAATAATTACTGTAATCAACATTTATTGCTGCAAAGATAATTTAGCGATTTCAGCCTGACTGTGTAAAGTAATAAAATTGGAGATATGAAAAAAATTATCTGTTACACTTAATGTGATCATTAAAGTCGTTCCACACACGCGGTCGGGGTTGCGATCCGGTTCGCAAGTCTGTACGGGCTCTAAACGAAACTCGGCGCCCGCTTTATATTATGTATTTGAATATCTGGAACTGAAATCTGCCGCCATATATTTTAAGCTCTGAAAGAAAAACCGTTACCCATAAATCCAGTGAACGCAAATGATTACGTTATATTAGGGTTGTTCTACACGTGTGTGGATTTTATAAGTTTTATACATATTTATTAAGGTTTCTTACATATCGTAACGGGAGTACTTTTTAATTAGTTTTTAAGTAAATTACGCGAACGAAAGAAAACGTTGTAGTTGTGGTAAAGAAGCACAACGTGGCACAGCAGCAAGCGGCCACTTGGATTCTCCGACATAGTGGTGCGACCGCTGTCCCTAGACATTCGCAATTGCAGATGCGTTGCCTACCTTTAATCGACGAAGGAAGCGACGTACAGAAACAGAATATTTCCCCTTCTTATGCGTCCCTTCCTCTATCCATTGTAAGCAAAGGGTGGGAACAGAAAGTTTACTAAAATTAGGACTCCAAAACTCACACTCATAATATGAAATGTGGAATTTCCTTCACTTCTGTGTCTTCTATGTGGTCGTGGTATTGCACCGGGCGATTTTATTTTAATTTATTTTCATGACTAATTTTATCGATGTCTTTGTATAAGTTTTTCAGCAATGGAAACCCACAGTATTGCATAAGTAGTGTTTAATATGTAGAAGCGACGAGTCGCTAATGTGTGTCTAATGAACGGAAACCGTTCCCGACAATAAACAGTTGATCGATTACGTATATTATACACCGACAAGGTTATTATTACTGGTGGGCATAAGTCAAATTTAATTATGAAAGCTCACTAGTGCCCCTCCTGTCTACGTCAAAAAATGTCACAAAATCCTCTTCGTACTGTCATGTCATATATAAAATTTCCATGTCACAATGTTAGTTACCGTACTCCTCCGAAACGGCTTTACCGATTTTTACCAAATTTTATATGCGTATTCAGTAGGTCTGAGAATCGGCTACTATATATTTTTCATAACCCCAATTAAGTTTTTTTACTGCGTGCGGACGGGGTCGCGAGCGACAGCTAGTATTTTTTATATATTCTGACAGAACCAACCGCCATAGCAACGCATCTATCATCAGTTCTGATATCCTTGTTTGAATATACCCCCTAATACGTACGAGTTTGACGCTTTGTATAAGCAATGAAGTAGTTAATGTTTATGTTGTCTTAGTATTTAACGCATGTATTAGGCACATTTTCAACCTTATATCTATATATATATAAAAGAAAGTCGTGTTAGTTACACTATTTATAACTCAAGAATGGCTGAATCGATTTGACTGAAAATTGGTGGGCAGGTAGCTTAGAACCAGGAAACGGACATAGGATAATTTTTACCCCGTTTTCTATTTTTTATTCCGCGCGGACGGAGTCGCGGGTAAAAGCTAGTATTTAATAAACTAAGAAATAATTCGTCTATGACTGAGGGCATCATCTCTTTCATCGTATAAACAATAAAAAAATAATGGTTGTCAAAATATTGAGACATATATTGTAGAGGTTGACAACCCTAACGAGATAGTTAAGAAGAAGGAAGTAATAAGTTTTATTGTTGGTTTGGTTAAGTTAAATTGTGAGCATTCGTTTCTTTGCATAATGCGGTCCCGGTGGACTGTGGCCGTGTCGTATCGCCCAACATTTTCATACGTGAATTATTATACTCACACTCTATTTAAATTATAACATAAAACTAAGGCATAAGTTCATTTATCATTTCTATAAATATTTTGTGGCTTTAAACTTTTTAACAAATCTTTCTGCTAGTTTCATTAACTGATTACAATTAAATGAAGATGTTAAATAACACACAAAAATTAAATAAATATGACAAATCATTTTCTATGTGGTATTATAGTGCATTATGGTTTATGGCACAAAAGGTTACAAATTGTTATTTTTTATTTCTTATAGGAGACAAAATAATTTAACTTGTAACAGTTAATCTATATATATAAAAGAAAGTCGTGTTAGTTACACTATTTATAACTCAAGAACGGCTGAATCGATTTGACTGAAAATTGGTAGACAGGTAGCTTAGAACCAGGAAACGGACATAGGATAATATTTACCCCGTTTTCTATTTTTTATTCCGCGCGGACGGAGTCGCGGGTAAAAGCTAGTTTGATATAAATTAAAAGATAACAAAAAATTCAAGAATATACGCAAGTAAGACGATCAAGACCTATAAGCTAATTCAGACATAGTTAGGACTGTGTATCGTATTCGGATTTTCCAAACTGCAGTCAAGCCGAGTTGAGCCGAGTTGATGATTATTAATTTATTGTTGCGTACGACACTAACGAGGCCACATAACTAAAGCGTTGAAGGTAAACATTAAAATTTTCATGTAAACTAACAAATCCGCTCATGCAAATCTGGGCGGTGCTGTACGGTTATAAATCACGTAATTTCCTCGCATTGCTGGTCCGGATATTGCCCCGCGTAAAGCCCTCATCAAATTATTATGTGCCCAATATTAGGTTCATATTTAACGAAGAAAGGGTTAGTACAATGAACCGATAAACATCACGGGGTCATCGACAATCTTACTAATATTATAAATGCGAATGTTTAGATGGATGTTTGTTTGTTTGAAGGTATCTCCAAAACGGCTCAACAAATCTCGATAAAATTTGGCATAGATGTAGAGCATAGTCTGGCACAACACATAGGATAACTTGTTAAGCGTTTTTTAATTCGCGCGGGCGGAGTCGCGGGCGACAGCTAATTTAAAATATTTTTGATAATAAATCAAGTTTCAACACTCGATGACTTAAGAGTATAAGATTTTTTTATGTAGCTAATAATTTCTTGTACGCAATTTAGTCAATTGTATTGGCAGATGGTGAATTATTTGAGCTCTTAAAAAGAAAAATTAATTCTAAAATTAAATCCATTACAGTCGACAGATTTGTTTGCGAAGGTAAAGAATACCATCATATTTTTCTTACAAAGTTATCGCTTAATAGTAACTTTATTATTAAATTTATTTGTTTAATACTAGCTGTTGCCCGCGATTCCGTACGCGCGGAATTAAAAAAAAAAACATAATAAGTTGCCTATGTATTCTTCCAGATTATGATCTACATCTTTACCAAATTTCATTTAGATCCGTCCATCCGTTCTGAAGATATCAAACAAACATCCATCCATCCAAACATTCACATTTATAATATTAGTAAGATTTTAACACATCCGTAACGTATTAAAATATCAGTAATTAGTATCACAATTAATATTAGTGGTTTCGTCAGCCGGCAAACGCTCTATTTAATATATAATGTGGTAGTACATTTAAATAATCCGATTTCCCAATACTAATGGACCAAATGAGAATTTACCAAAATAACCTTAAAATGAATTCCGTTCTAATACATGCTCAAGTTTTAATATATTAAGGTATAAACAGACAATCTTATTAACGTTAAGTTTACACTATCATTACACATATATAAAATCCTATCATTTTGTTAAAAAAAACAAAGATTACTGTTTAATATATTCTTATATAGGTGATTATGTTGTGGAAATTCATGGTTCAATTAATTAAAAAAATCAATGTAAAACCTTTTTTGTATAAAGTTAAGAAAACTCGTATTTTTTGCATTAAAAGTATGTAAGTGTAAATAAGGTATGAATAAAAATATCTATTAAAGTGCACAGTAAATTTTTAAGTTAACTTTAAAGTTTCATGTTATATTTATTACACCTTTTACCATAGAAATGTAGTTCTCTAAGGGTCACTTATACATCCATGTGTGACGCAAACAACCATGACTTGACCTTACACCTGTAGTTACAGCTGAAAAGATTCCCCCGCGCTCCCCGCACCGTACCCCACTGTCTTCTATCGTCGGCATTTGTGACGGCAGTTTGCATGACTTGAATAGTTTATTCGGACACTGACGGAAGTCACTTAACGCGAGTTCACAGCTTAATGTAAACACTTGTCGAACTACCTTTCGGATGGAATAGTCGTATTTTTTTAAACATTCTTGTTACGTCAAAATCTAGATAATGTTTTAGGGGATTATTTTAAAATTTGTTGGTAAGTACATTTCCATGTTTTTTTGGATCTCTGCCATAGGAAAAGTCAGAATTTATAGGATTATTTCTGTAGTAGTAGTATTTCTGTGTAGTTAATTTAGAGATTATATGAAATATGTAAAGATTAAGCTAAAAAAAAAACGAGATACTAGAAAACAGTCGGAAGTGACTTATACTAATTTTCGTACAGTGTTGAAAAAAATTAAAAGCACGCTTATGAAAATTGGATTATTCGCTCCGCAGGTAAGCGTAACCGCTGAGCAATAAATTAAACCAAAGCAGCGAATACATTTAAAAATAGTGCCTGCTCTAGAATTTATCGTGTCATTTGTTTTATAAGGCGCCGCAATATTGTGTTCCAAGTATTGTTTTGTTTGTCGTTTATTTTCACACGTATGCTAAAAATGAAGACTTGTAAATGCTCAAAAATATAAAAGGGCTTGAGTCTATTAAAAAAAACTAGTTGGAAGCAGGATTTGTTTGTAAGGATGGGTACAGTACAGTTCTACAAAAGCGTGCTACGGTAAAGCTACGGCGTAGCAATCTGTTCATACTCGTATTAAATAAGATGTAATCTTACTAATATTATAAATGTGAATGTTTGGATGGATGGATATTTGTTTGAATGTATCTCCAGATCTTGATGAAATTTGGCATAGATGTAGACCATAGTCTGAAAGAACACATAAGGAACTTATTATGTTTTTTTTTATTACGTGCGAACGGAGTCGCGGAAGGCAGCTAGTAGGTGTATAAATGTGTTTATTATATCAAAAAAAAATCTACACACTAAGAAAGCTTAATCTGTTAGTAGGAAAACTTATTGCCATCTCAATAATCATATTAAACAGCGCTTAGTAGCCAGTTACAATATATTTCCAAAGCACGAACGACCCACCTTGATACCGAATGCGATCGTCAGCAGAGGGCGCGCCAAATTCATAACCGAATTGCAAAACTTGATAATTCTATACAGCGGAAATGTTTCTTATATTAAGCTATAAGTTACATGAGTTCTTTATATATTTAATATATACTTAGGGCTTTTTATACATGTATACGTACACGGTATACAAAAAAATATTGTTTAAGTTATACACGAATTGAACTGAACTCACTTAAGGCTTCAAATATGTTAAAAAATCAAACCATATCCTACAGAAGGTTGTTAGTTAAAAATGTAACCTGCCAACTATTGTATAGTAAGTAAGAGCCTTCCACAAATTTAGAGTCTACTAGCTGTCGCCCTCGAAGCTGTACGCGCGGCATAAAAAAGTAGCCATGTGTTCTTCCAGACTATGTTCTACTATCAAGATTCGTTGAGCCGTTTTGGAGAAACATTCAAACAACCATCCATCCAACAATATTACATTGTTAATATAATTGGATACTAGTTCTATTCTAACATACTTATCACGTATGTACATATAAAATTACATTGGGATTTCAAACCAATCGTTTAATCGAACCTTTTCAACATCAATTGATATATTTAAATTACATTACGTGTAATAAAGAAGCTAATTTCGCTAATTCTATGTTATTGACAACCCTATGTGTAACCTCGATACCTTTTTCAAGTTAAAAGAGGTACATTCAATTACATTAGGCTACGCAATGCGAATCGCGGAATGAATAGACCGGGGAAAGTGAAGCTTCTCTTTGCTTTTGTGTTTTGATGCTCCTTGTGCAAGCATCGTAACACGTCAAACGGAGTGCTTTTAACTGTCGACCAGATTAAAGCTGAAGAATTTAACAAAAAACGTTTTATACTTTATACCTGACTAGTTCTGGAGAGTTAAAATTTCGCTCGTATGTAAATTTTTATCAATGTAATTTTAAAAAGTATGTAAGTTACATTGTGATGGCCTGTAATTAATGATTTTTCGAGTAAGGTGTCATTAAACTTCTATTTATCCTTTGAGTGTCAGTTGAGTTTTTGATTTCTTAGGTAACAAATTGCAATTTTTTTTAATCTAAAAACATCGGTATTTAAGTTAAAGTTACTCGTATTTAAACTCAAATTGTTAAGTTACAGGTTCTGGTATATTTTATATAGATTTAAAAACATTTACCTTATTGATCTTAATGCGAGACGAAGTTTTCATACATCAATGAGCAAGTAAAAATAATGAACATGTAAAAACAAACTCAACCCTCACGTCAATAAATATGTCTATCATTCGTGTTTTATTATAAAAATACAATAAAATGTATAAAAATATCTGAAATACTTCGCTTAAAGTATATACTTGGAACAAAATTGAAATTTAACTTTAGCATATGTATATTTTGATTATTATATTTTTGATAATATTTTTAAGCAATCGAGCAAAAGCATTGAAGTTAATAAAACATTTTTGAATAAATTCAAATCACAGTGCTATTTCAACATATCAGTAATAACATACATTCAAAAATAACCAGTCTATTTCTTAAAACATTTCTATCTGTAGTAAGGACTTGTCTGGACGTGTTATATACGAAATTCCGGATTAGAGAAACGATGATATTGTAACGGACACTAGCTTTGAGAGAAACTGCATATCTAACGAACGTTGAGCAAGGCACGTTGAGCACGTGAGCAACTGACTAGTTGAGTCGCTCAGGACACGTGTTCGAATGAGCAAAGCTCACTCTAATGCGACCGGATACTCAAATTAGAGTGAAGTGTGAATTTTCTATTTGATTTCGATTAACAAAGAAATTTTGCTCCTTTATAACTTTTTACAGTGATTTTTAAATTTGTTCAAGAATATAACACTTAAAGTATTAGTAAAGAATTATAAATTATTTTTCTGGTAGAACCCTTAGTGATATTCTTTTGAAAGTACATCTTATATATAAAATTTTCATACCACTACAAATTTTTTTGACTGAGTGCGGACAGAGTCGCGTGCAACAGCTAGTTATAAATAGATTTTTAAGATTGTACGTCTGATAACTATAAGATTAATATAGATTTTTTTTTTCATCTAATGTCGTTTTTTCTCTCGATTTACTATTATTAAATAATTATTTACATCAGACTAAGTAACCGTCTTAGCACTTAACGACTCAACAAAAGACATATTCAATTGTAAAAATAATAAATAGCTTGCGTCCTCGTTACGTCGGGGTAGTTGTCATAATCATTTTTCACATTGCGAGTGACGCGGCGTAGGCTCGGCCTTTCATCCCCGCGCTGTCATTTATCAGGCGCAAATGTCTATTGCCGGGATATTTTTAGACTCCTAGACCTTCGAAAGATTCATCTATTATGATTCGATAGCACATTGACATAGATTTATTTCAATGTGATTTAATTTTGAGAACACGTTAAAGTTATTTTTTTTTACTATTATTGTGAAACTCGACTCACACTTGTACTTATTGTCGTCTTTGTAAAGTACAAATTCGTCATACAAGTTTCACTACAGTCGAAATTCATAGTTAAAGAAGGTTTAGTAGATAAAGAAGAGGCTACAAATCTATTTCAGATATTGTAGTTAACTAGCTTTTACCCGCGACTCCGTCCGCGCGGAATAAAAAATAGATAACGGGGTAAAAATTATCCTATGTCCGTTTCCTGGTTCTAAGCTACCTGCCCACCAATTTTCAGTCAAATCGATTCAGCCGTTCTTGAGTTATAAATAGTGTAACTAACACGACTTTCTTTTATATATATATACTAGCTTTTACCCGCGACTCCGTCCGCGCGGAATAAAAAAAAAAAAAGAAAAGAAAACGGGGTAAAAATTATCCTATGTCCTATTCCTGGTTCTAAGCTACCTGCCCACCAATTTTCAGTCAAATCGATTCAGCCGTTCTTGAGTTATAAATGGTGTAACTAACACAACTTTCTTTTATATATATAGATAGATAAGAGAAAAGATGTACTTCATAATATGGCGGATGTAATTTCTTTTGACAATCTCATAAAAGGAAATCAGATATCGATTCCATATTGCTCCAATTAGGTCGAGATGAGTAGGATTTATCGGTAATATTATCTCTCTGTAAGTAAGAACTGACAAAAATGACTCAAAGACTTCATATACTTTATAAATACAAATAAAGATGGCGCGTGGCTTTCCTCGGGTACCAGGGCGGTAGACTTTACTACAGGTCGTAAACTGGTTGCCGTCGGCGCTTCTATTTTTGAACTTTATGTAATTTTAAGGGCCGCTGTTGTGGCAACTCTTCTGTTCCCTTTGTTAAACCCGTTGTTTTCATTGAAGTTTTAATTTGACAAAATTGAGGTATCAAAAAAAATATTCGCCTTCTTTTGTACGTAATAGCTGTAAAGTCCTTTGTTATTAGTGGAGCACTAAATTATATTGTAAAAATACTTTACAATCACGTGAAATGTGTCAATTATTATTGTTTCATTTTTATGGGTGGCTAGTGATGCTTTTTAAGAATTGTTTAAAATATATTTTCGTTTAGTAGAGTAACATTTGAATTTAATTTATTATTTGCCTGTTTCTGTATGTCTACGTTCTTTAGATATTTAAAAGAAAATATTAAAGTAATTTTCACTTTCAATTTATGATACATAGGGGAGCGAGATAGTTTACTGAAGTGAAAGGAGAAAATTGTTTTGGAGCTGACACAACCGCTGTGGGAATGAGAGTTAACTTAACGTCAAACTTATAAGTGAGATTTCATCCCAAGGAACAAGTTTTGTTATCGGTTTGCATTGGGATTGAATATCTCTCGTCTGCTAATTTAAGAATCTACATTTTTTTGCGTGGATTTTTCGTTAGAAGTAAATTTTAAAATTCTTCCCACAATTCTACGTCTTTCAAATACAACGTTAAATTACAGGAAAACTAAAAAGAAAAGTCTGCAAATGAAATCACGCTATCTTATCTAATATTAGATGTACGATGCTATTTGTTAGTTTTTTATAGTTGTCGAACACAATTGACAGACAGCTTACTAGCGCCTCAATGTCAACTTGGAAAAATGTCACAAAATCGTCTTCGTACTGTAGCTGTCATTCAATTTTTTTTCTTTTATATAATTGTTTATGTCTAAGTAGGTTTTATATATATATTCTGACAGTACCAACCGCCATATAGGCACCTTTCTCACCGGTTCAGATACTTTCTTTGACTCTACTGTCATAATTAACATTTCCGGTTAAGATAATTTGACGTTAACGCTTAAAGTATTTCGTACAATGACGTCACTGAGGCAAAAGGAACGCGAACCGCGAAACAAAAACTTCCGCGAACTTGTTATCGGCAATAACTTGCTGTAGATGGCGGCACGAGCTCGCGGTTTACAATAGAACACTTTATTCCTCCTTCCCCAAAAACTACCTCCTCCCCTCCCCTTTGTCAATCACGGAAGCAACGGAATCGAAACAACACTCCGTCCACCGGTTCCCAACCACTTCCTGAAATTGTCTGTTACTCGAACTGTTAAACGACTTCCGCTTAATCGTAGTTGTTGGTTGTGGGTCTGACATTTTTCACTGCGATTTTAGAAAGATTTTTAGACTAAGCTAAGGATTCTAAAATAACAAAATATAAGCGTAAGAAGGTTAAGAAGAAAGCCATAGTAAACTTAAAATGAAAAAATAAATGTATGAAAACCGAAAATCTACTTAACATAATTTAAGTACTATCAAATTTGTTACAAAAACAAATAAAAATTGAAACATCAAACGAAATAGGCGTACATCTAGCGGACCGCAAAAAAAGAATTCTTGGCCGAGTTAGAAATATAGAGGAATTTTTAAATCCGTACCTGCACAAAGAGAAAATAACATATACGTAAGGCAGAGAACATTTAGTTCGGCCATTTGGTGAATAAAATTCTCTTTTATAACTGGCAATAGCGAAGCCCGCTATCTCCTTTCATTAGGCTTGCCATACTATTCGGAGAACTCTTTTCGACTTTTAAAGTAAAGGCCACTACGCTTTGCGTCTTGTAAATGTAATGCGCACGTAATTCAGCGCATAGATTTAAATTGTATGCATACGGAATGAAAAGGGTGCTCACTCGTCTTTAACTCTAATTCAAGGGTTTTCTTTGTTTTTACTTTGTGACCTGACTCGAAATGTTTCCCTTCCGGTTTCAATTTGGACTTGGTTTTTTGTTTTGTTTTTTATTTTCTGGTATCTATTGTAGATTTTATTTTTGTTTAATTTTCCTATTAAGTTTTCTTTAAATACTTTTTTTTTTCTAGTAATTAATTAACAATTTTTAATGTATTATTTATTGACTTCAAATATAAAGTGAGAATTATTTTTTTCAATCTTTAAAATTTAAGTTTTTCAAATGTTTTTTTTTTAATTATACACTATAGCACTTAAATGCTATATGCTGATAACTGATCATGCTTTACATATTTAGGTATTTCCAAGTGAATTGCCAGGAAATATATATAGACATTGTTTTTTCGCCGATGTGCAACTTACCGTGGCAGAAATGTGAACAATAAGAGAACAAATTTACGAGCAGATGTGGGCGAAGCTGTAACATGCTAATGAATTTGTAGTCAGTGGCACGGACGTGCACGGGGTAAGAGGTGGGGTAGCGGGGCAACAGGGGAGGGAAGCTCACCTAAATATGCAAATTAACGGAGTAGTGGCGAAATAAAAACTCAGGGTAAAATTGCATCGTGGGAACATATAAGTGAAGTTCTATTAGATAAAACATTCAAAAGTTTAATTCCAGACGAAATTATGCTAAATGAGAGTAAGGTACAGAACAAAAGTATCAGAGAGATAACATTTTATACGTAAGAAATAGTTACATTGGTAGATATAACTCTTTTCGTAACAATATATTGTTGACGAAGGTACAAGGTCTCAGTCTATCCTTTAGGCTAATTACTAATCACGTTTGAGACAGACGGACAGAGATACGATCTATAAATCACCATCTCAAAGACCGGCAACGCATTTGCGATTCCTCTGGTATTGCAGATGTCCATGGGCGTCGATGAACACCTTGGTGTTCCCGCTGCTCGTTTGCCCCCTTCTCTTATAAAAAAAAAAAATCAGACTGATTCCATTGTTTATTACGCGATAGAATAAAAGTTAAAATGACTAGTTGTCCCATTTTTTCACTAGCTCACCTTCATTTATCTTAAATTATTTATTTAATTTATTGTTAAAACAAAATACTTGTAAATGTTAAACTATTTTTTTTTACTAATTATTCTGTAGTCATTAGATTAAGTTGTAAAATGCGATAATTTAGTAACCAAATTTGTTTTTTTTTTCTTATGAAATAAGGGGCTAAACTAACAGCGGGACATTTACAAAACTAGAGGAACCGCAGGTGCGTTGAAGATCTTACATTCGCTTGTTGAAAGACCCTAAATCGTTAGAAGCATTTTTAGTAACAAATACTAGTTATTTCCTTTACTAGTTTCAACAAATCTGCTGTATTTTTAAAATATTATTACACGGTCAGCTATACTTTTCATAAGCAAAACTGTAGACTCCGTTAATTGTCGATAGTTACTGAGATAAATCTGAAAGGAATTTAAAATAGTACGTCAGCGCCACCTGGCGGTCACTAAAAACCACTCGGAAGATCAATTTGTTCTCGTTACCGAGCGACCGATGACACTGGCCACTTTAAATTCACATCGTTTACTTTTAAAACACATGCGGTGTTAAATTTACTGAAAAAGAACCAAATAAACATTGTATGACAAAGACATGGATGGACTTTGTTTTAGGATAGGATTAATATATTTTGCGTTAAAAACTGATAGCGGTTTAAATGGTTAGGTTAATGTAAAAAATAACCTTTTTTCAACTCATGCAGAGGCAAGATTTTGATTGTTTTCTTGTTTAATTGTTTGTATTATTCAATAGTTAGGAATCTACTGAATTGATTTAAAAAATTATTTTACTGATGAGAAGCTAAATTGCTAAGCAAGAGACTTAAGCATTTCATATTAGATTTGATTAATTCTGCGCGGACGGAGTCGCGTGCAACTATTAGTTACTAATGACTTTTTACACTTTTGGTATTTAATACTACTTATTTCTAATTAGTACCAAGAAATAAAAAAAAAATTATAATCTATGCCTTAATACTTTTCAATTTGAATTATCAAAGCGTAATCTAATAAATCCGCCACGCCTTTATTAAGCAGATTAAAACAGCGGTTCGCTTGCAAGCATTATATTCCATGAGAAATTCTAACGTTATACATTGACCCATCAGCACGAACGTACACGGAACAGTTCACAAACAAGCAAGCAATGGAAACACAGCGTACAACTTCAAGCAGCATAACGTCAAAGTTTTAGAACTGTTTAGAATATTAACTGAAACTTTGCATATGTACGTGAAATTTTATATTAGCCGTGTGAAACAAGGAAGGCTAACTTTTTAATATTTTAAGCTTGTTTTTATGTAGGAAGCAAATAAGAGGGTCAGGTATTATTACCTAAAGATATTGTAGTAAAGAATAAAAAATACGATATTTTATTTTTCACATGTTTGTTGCTAAGTCGTGTATCTTTGAAAATACGAGTATCTTGGGATTGATAGTTCTTTCATTTTAAATATAGATGAAAGGATGTTATCCAATTTATATGAATTTATTATCTGTAGCGACTGGTTGACGGCTGACAGATTTATAAAACAAAGTGTGTGAGGGGACATATTCCGAGTTTTCGAAACACGCACGACCCAGAGAATATTACAATTACGTAGAATAATTAATTAATTTTGCTTTGACGTCACTGGAACCTTATCTAATGTTATTTATTTAGAAGTTTATGTTTTATTCGACGGAGTGGAGGTTACGGCTTTGTTCTTAAAGTTCGAGAGGCGATGTAATTTTGTTACGCGATGTTAAAAGCACAATGATGTTAGTCATGAAATTGATGAGTTTCAAATTCCAATTAAGCGAGTGTTTCGAAAAGAACACAAACAAAAAAAGAAAAATGGGATCTTCGAAAAAGTATATTTAATTTGTGTTTTATTAAATTTTGTCATAATATTTATTTTGTAACGTTTTTTTTTATAAATTTCTACACTGTGAGTGATTATTTTCAACAACGTAAGTACTATTTTGTATGCTCTTTAAGTTAACTTGCATTTTTGGATGAAAGCCAAGAGATATCTTTTAAAATTAGGTACCCGGTACACAGGTACTCGTTCCGTCCATTTATTTGAACGTATGTCAGTGTTGCCATATATTTTCTAAGTCGACTTAAAAGAAATGCTGGCCACTTTGTTATAAAGTGACGCAATTGAAATGGAAATTGCAAATGAGGGGAATAATTAATTATCTGCAACACGAAAAAGTAAAACAAAACACAATTCTAAAGGTGCTTCCACACCGGTAGCGTTAACTTGTGATTTTATGTCGTTTTGAGCTTTATGTTGCAGAAATATAAAACATTACAGATTGTTTCATAACACTGTAATGTTCCAATCTGTAACATTTTATTACAGACAAAAAAAATGATTAAAGAAAAAAACTCTAATTAAGATCAAAATTAGGTCTTATCTACCAAAAATTTCTTTCTTGAATCATAAGATTTTGAATGGAAACATTTGTGTGGCTTTAATAGACAGTTGGCTGTCCTGAAAAATCGCGTTTTTTGGATTATGATTATGTACGTAGGAAAAATGGTACCCAGTAAGGGAGCAAGTTAAAGTAAACAGGCAACAACAGAGGTCCCGGCGGAGCGAGAGCGGTCGACAATTTGTTAAAGCTGTTTGCTCGAAAAAGGCGGAAGCGTTTATAAAGATTACGAAGTAAACTGTTTTAATTGTTCCTTAGCCGCGCAACGATCTCGACGCCGAGGCCTGGGGCCCGGGGACTAAACTACGGTGAAATATATGACTCGTTATTTATGTAGGTTTACGTTGGTTATGCGTTTAGGGAAACGAGATTATTTTAATCTTTATAAATAGAAGTAAAATCTTATATGTATTTGTTTATCCTATAAAAAGTATCTTAACCACCATTCAGATTGTTATGAACCTTTGCCTATGGTCTTGATTTTCTAGCTTAAAAAAAATTGTATTAATACAGACAAAGACAGATTTTCCATTTATTAAATAAAACTTTTGGCATTCCGCTTTGACATTATTCATTACTTTGGTTTATATTTCTACAAAGAAAGATCCGTCATTTGTTAAAGATGAAGTAAAGTGTTGTTTGTATAATTGGAACGAAGTTCCTTATCGCGCGTTGTGAAAGGGGGCTAGACGGAAAAAATTCTTACGAAAAGTTGTCACGACACTTTTTGCTATATCACCATGGCAACGACGTGACAATATATAACGAAAATTCATAGAAATAAAATGTACTTCTTCTGAAGACTTAAGTTTTTTATTCATAGAATAAACATTGGTTCCTTCACTAATTAATTGAAAGGAACTTCGTTCCATGGTGTCCCTTGACACCTCTCAAGTTTTTTTTATTTAAGAAATGTATAATTTATTGTTGTATTTCTTCATAAAATCGAAAATATTTATTGTGAAACTTGATAACACTGTTGAGTTCAGAATTAAACATTCTACCAAAGAGGTGGCATAATGGCCACCAAGATCTTTGTCTTTTTGTGTTAGAAAAATATAGATGATAATATGTGTGTACTTCAATTCAAAAACTAATTTAGAATACACCAGATAACCACTTATCCTTTAAACAATGAAATAATTATCAAAATCGGTATACAAATTGAAAATTAACGAACTAGTACATCGTAGCGTGCCTTTAATTTTGTCCAGCCGCGCGCCGCAGTAGCATTTTTCGAATGCGCGTAGTTTTTAATAATTTAATATCTTCCAAACTATTGATCAGAATTACATAGTTTAAAGGCTAATGTAATCTGCATTTAATACTCTAGCTATCAAACATATTTATTTGGATAAGGATTCATATCGAATATAATATAATAGCGCCGTAAGCTTACGACGCTGTTTTTCGTGTGCAATTTAATCGAAGTTTGTTCATAATAACATGGTTTTTGTGAGACATCCATAGATGATAGATATATGCCACCTGAGACTTTTATTTAGAAAATTTAAGGATCTATAATTACTCCATACATCATTTTAATGTAGGTCATATAGTTTGACCTACGTAAGCCCAGAAAGCAAATTTGTGCTATTCATTGTAACGCGATGTAGCATTTTTCGTTTCCGCGTAATTTTATTCTTACGATATCTCCTAAACTATTAGACAGAATGATATAGTTTCAATTGCAAATATAATCTACATTAAATTCTCTTGATAATGAACATATTTATTTACATAAGGGTTAATACTGAACTTGAATAATAGCGTCGGAAATAGGGCATGAATTTAATTAATGTTTCTAAAGAAAAAAATGGTTATTGTGAGAAAACTATAAAAGATAGATATATGCTATCGCGGACTTTTATTTAGCACATTTAAAGAGCTACAATTCGCCATACATCATTTTTATGTAGGTCCAATAGTTTAGCCTACGTAAGCGCTGAAAGCAAAAATGTCCCTAATTTCCGCAACAAATTTTGAAGCTATATTCAAAATCTACTAGTCTTCTAGTTATTTAAAAAAAAAAAACAAAAAAATGGGACCCACCTGCAAGCACTTCCTTTCGATTAAAATAATTTTTATCAAAATCGGACCACCAGGGGCCGAGTTTCGCGGTAACACACATAAAAAAAAAAAAAAAAAAATACAGTCGAATTGATAACCTCCTTCTTTTTGAAGTCGGCTAAAAAATAGAGAGAGAATAGCGCGGGAGTTACCATAGTGATGTAGTCGTGAATAGAGTTTTATTATAAAGTTAATGTCAATATGTATGTAGTTTTAGAATAAGGATTCAACTTTATTATTTTTATTTCGTTTTCAATTTATACACGATTTGCACGCGTGAAAAAAAATTAAGCGTCTTACACATTTATCATGGCCTAAAGTTTTATCTGCTGTACAAATCTCGTCCATTAATCAGGGCTGGCTCACCTGTGTAATCGGCTCCGATCTCACGCGCTGTCCTCTGTCAGGGTTGTCACAAATAAGATTAAACTAGTAATTGATAGAAAAACAACAATTCATTTTTTTTGCGTATTTCACACAACGTAAATATAAGTAATCGTATAGAAGTAGAGAGTTGACGACACTTTACTTGAACTTTATTTTTTTTATAATCTTTTTAAGCAATTAGTGATCATCCCTAGCTTTGCTTGTATAGATAACTAGCTGTTGCCCACGACTTCATTTGCGTGGAATTTTAAAAACACTTAATTAGTAGCCTATGTGTACTTCCAAACTATGTTCTACATTAATGCCAAATATCAGCGAGATTCATACAGACGTTCTGGAGATGCCATCTAACAAACATCCATCCATCCATCTAAAATTTTGCATTAATAATAATATTAGTAAGATATAGACGAGGTTACAAATAGAAGACTATTTTTAGGGAGAAATAATTTTTTATGTTGGTTTTACTTTTGGTCTTATCCGGAACAAACAAGCAAACAAATATTATCTCTTTAAATAATTAGTCATAGTATAATTATTTATACGAGTATATATAAAAGAAAGTCGTGTTAGTTACACTATTTATAACTCAAGAACGGCTGAATCGATTTGACTGAAAATTGGTGGGCAGGTAGCTTAGAACCAGGAAACGGACATAGGATTTTTACCCCGTTTTCTATTTGTTTTCCGCGCGGACGGAGTCGCGGGTAAAAGCTAGTTATATATAAATGTATGGTATTAAATAAGACTTTGTTGCTGTCGGATTTCCCGATGGATATTACCTAGGGGGTACCTTATCGTTAGTCAAATCACCGGCGCGATCCGACATTTCCGCGAGAAAGCCCCCTTGTTCCGTTCATCTGACCTTTACCTTAATGGTATATTTGTCTATTCTATTTTTCGCTGTCCGTTTATTGACCTTTAATTTGTGACCTTGGTGGTCGATAAATTTGTGCGAGACATTTGCAAAACAGTTCAGTAACGGACGGTTCTACGGACAATTTGCTCATGCGATGTAGAGTGTTGCCGTGAGTTTCTTCTTCCCTTTATTTTCATCCTTTTCGTTTTCCTTTAAATAAACAGAGATAGTATGTGTAGTAAGAAGTGCTTAGTTCACTTAGGTGAAATATATCTATATATATAAAAGAAAGTCGTGTTAGTTACACTAGTTATAACTCAAGAGCGGCTGAATCGATTTGACTGAAAATTGGTGGGCAGGTAGCTTAGAACCAGGAAACGGACATAGGATAATTTTTACCCCGTTTTCTATTTTTTTTATTCCGCGCGGACGGAGTCGCGGGTAAAAGCTAGTAGTTCTATAAAATAGACCTTGTTATTTAGCTATAAAAGATCACAAAATCATTACATAAAATTAGTGGGTCGTGTGTAAAGATAACTTCAAAGGTGAACAGTGTGACAATATTTTATGTATGTTCAAGATACTAATATTAATATTCTTTGAAGTATCATATTTTATAACTTTATTATAACTCACGTTTTACTAAAGGTCTATAAACCTTATCTTACAGTTCACTTGTTGCTATGGATTTTCAAAAAGCTATTGTAAGCAATCGATGCGACAAGTTTTTATAGGTTTCATACCTGAGCAACGACGCTCGTAAAATCGTCTGGAGTTAGCACGACAAGGGACGCAGCTTGTAGACGTATAAAGTTGTATCTGTACAATGTATAAAGTTGTATCTGACCCATGGAATGGGGTCGCGGAGGGAGCGATACTATTTCTTGTAGTTTAAAATCGCTTAGAAGCCATTTTTTGTATTTTATTTTAGTAAGGGATCTTTGAACGCGTGATCTCTCTATGTAGTCTGATTCAGAAACATCGTTCCTAGCAATGTATCTACGAAAAATATTTTGCTGTGCAATAATTTTCTTTTTTTTTCTGAAAATCTGGAATAGGCTTTTAATTACATTAGTGATATCTGTCACTGGTTATTTGATGCTACGTTATACTGGAATAATTATTGGCATTGTGGTCCGATATTAAAAATAGATCAGGTATCGTAAACCTTGTTTCAGAAGGTTCAATACTCATTGCGAACAAACTGCGTTGCGATAACTCCCTACTATGTCAGTACTGTGATCCGATCCGATATAAATTATCCTGATAACTCGTCCCTTTAGAAACGTTACGATCTAAAGACGACAAAGATAACCTATTGGAATTGTATTCGTAAGATAAGAATTTTCTCGAAAGAAAGTGTTACTGGCAATTGAAATTGTAGTATTATTTTATGGTGTTAAAAAAAATTGAACAAGAGTAGGTGAAATGGGGTTAGGGTTTTTAAAAATAAGTTTATGGGTTTTCGCATCAATTTTTTTTTAGATTTAGTTTTGGACCTACGAAGTAACAAAATGTACAAAATTCCGTAGTCATAAACAATCAATAAAATAAATATGACACCTTGTTGGCACTAAGCTGACAGTTTGAAACAAACTTTTCACAGATTAAGAATTTTTCTACAACAGATAGGCTGGCAACAAAAACATTTGAGTATAACTTTTAAACTTACCTCGACTAAGCTCTTAAAAGTATAAAAGATATTAGATAAGTTTGACCTATAAATAACTTGAGATGAAGTGGATACAGTTTATCTTTTTGAAGTGAAGTTTTTAAACAAATTTTGACGTGTTTGAAAAATATACTTGACTTGTTCGAAACGATGTCTTAGGTCAGCGGAAAGAGGGCGTCGTTTTCCCGCGCTTTGCCAAGCTATCAAGATGGCGGCTGACGTTTTGCGATTTTGGCAAAATGTCTGTCTCGCACACATTGTTTGTTGTTTTAGATTAGCATCGGAATAGCGATCGATGGGCTTGCATGTGCAGTACTAAGGATTGTAAATTAAACTGCCAATAACCTTAAAAGAAGTCTGTGAGGTATTTTCGCACGAAAATTAAATTTTGATTGATTTATAACACCTTTTCTTGTAATTTCAAATGATACATTCACAGATAAATATACCCATATGCACACAAAAACAAAAAAATATTGAACTGTGTAAAAACTAATTTCTCTTTCTAATTTTGTTTAATGCTAAGTTTATTTAAATGCAAATTTTTTTTTTATTTAGACACTAAACATAATATGCATTGAATTAATACAAGGGAAGGTATTCTGAAACATAGGAAAACCTAGTTCAGGAGCCGAGGCTTGTTGGCTTTTCTTGTTGTATAGTAAAGGAGTGTCACAATATTGCTTTTATTTTTTATTAATTTAATAACTTTTACCCGCGAATCCGTCCGCGCGGAATAAAAAATAGAAAACGGTGTAAAAATTATCCTATATCCGTTTCCTGGTTCTAAGCTACCTGCCCACCAATTTTCAGTCAAATCGATTCAGCCGTTCTTGAGTTATAAATAGTGTAACTAACACAACTTTCTTTTATATATATAGATTATGTATTTATTTATATATTTATTTAATTTGTGGTCATCAAACATCGACTATTAGTATTCGAACTAAAACATTTTAACTTTCCTGTATTGCCTTTCCTAATATTAGTGTTGACTTATAAGTTATACAACAATAAGACATTTCAGGACAAATCTTTGTCAATTGATTATCAAATTTTTACATATAATTTGTTAATGAGATAGACCTATAAATATAAAATTGTTTTCAATTAAATCACAATAAAAACTCGTCTCAAACTACACAATATTCTTGTTCTAATGAGGAGGCGGTGAAGTCTAGAGCGCTATTGAAGTACCCTTTGATTATAACAATGTGGCGACATCTCGCGAACATCCCTTAACTGTATTTTAAGATAATTCTTTGTGTTTAGCTATTAAAAATAAACTAGTTAACTTTAACCATCTACTATTCGTCATGCCACTCTATGTTGTTACATTAGTTATTTCAGACGTCACCTTCTTCTTAATAATCTTGTCTTTCACGCAATCCAGTCTATTTCTTCCTATGTCTATCATACCGGTGTATACCCCTACAGTCATATTAACTTTAATAGTTTCAACAGAGGTATACACCAGCAACAACAACATCGGTTGTACGAATGAGCCGGCTCACACACAAATACATGTTTCGATCCGCCCAGCAACAAAGCTACTTACTTAAGCCTATTACGGTGATTCCATGATTAACTCTGAACGAGTATGAAACGGATTTTCAATCACAAATCCAATCTAACACATTATAAAAAATAAAAACATAAACACTGGCAATACCTTTTCAAATTCTTACTAAAAAAATTAGATCAAGACAAAATAAGTAATAAAAATCTTTATTTTCTATTTTTTTTTGCTATGAGTTTTAACAATTCAAAATTCCGCAACAGTCAGAGTGTAATTGTATTCAAACGGTCCATTAATAATATACCTATTAAACTTAATATAACTTTATAATCTTTATTTTATACTAGCTCTTGCCCGCGTCCCCGTCCGCGCGGAATTAAAAAAAAAACATGATAGCCTATGTGTTCTTCCACACTGTGATATACATCAATGTCAAATTTCATCGAGATCCATTGAGACGTTCTTGAGATACCTTCATATAAACATCCATCCCTCCATCCAAACATTCGCATTTATAATATTAGTAAGATTTCAAATAAAAGCCTCGTCATCTTTGTGTCAATTTCTTCAATATTCATTCATTTTTAATGTAAATGACTTTCTCTTCTAGTCAACGAAGTGCTTGACTCTTGATTCTAGAGAACGTAACACAAATTCAAGTTAACAACACCTGGAGGAGAGTATGACATAAAACATAGAGTAAGTACACTCGGCGATAAGTACAGTCACGCACAGACTCTCCGGGCAGAGTGCTTTTTGTGACCAGATTGATGTTAAGAACAAAGCATTGTTCACAGCAACCATTTGTTCTTACGTCATGTTAGTTTTCAACGAGTTTAAAATGGTTTAAATTCAATTGTTTTCTTTTATTTGTATGTTATTTATAAAAGAAAACATATTCATAAATCAGAGAGTATATAAATTGTAGCCTTACATTTTATGGTTTTGGAATACTTTAATCCTTTTTTTCATCTTTACCGTTTAGTTTTTTCCTTAAATTTTTTCCTGCGTCGTCGGAATTTCTCTTGCTAAGCAACTTAACAATAATATCAAATACACAAAAAATAACATTTTCGATTCATAGAATTGTCGTAGAATAAATTCTGCTACCGTTTCTTACATTGCTGAGATAAAGTTTTAAAAGTTTCTTGTTTACGAAATCGAAGTAAACATTTGGTTTAAAACACACGAGAGGTTTTTAATACATATTTTAGTAGTTTGAAAGTTTAAAGAACGTGTAAACAAAACACGGATACGAACTGATTTTCCTTAATTTAAAATGTAAATATTAAGTTTTTTATAACAAATGAAATTTAAATTCTTTGTTTTGTAAAACTTTAATTTTTTTTTTTATTTTGATTTTTATTAATAGTAAGGATACAAAAAATACATCGGATTTTTTACGTCATCTACAATTCTTACTATGATTTCGCCATGACGTGGTTATAAAAAGTGAGTTAGTATTAATATGCAGTAAATTTAAATTATTACTTATCTTTACATCAAGTTGACGCCAAAGTGAGAGTCAACAAAAAAACTTTTATCTTAAATGGTAAGTTATAGAGGTTGTTTTGTTTAACATTCGTAGATAAACTTTTTCCTGAGCGTTTGATGTATTTATGAGTTTGAGGTTAGGCGCTTTGTTTTCCGTTTTACACAAGTTCTCGTATAATAAGCTGAGTCGCTGGCCACCCGCCAATGTCACAGACTACATGCACGTGTCACATTTCTTTTTCACAATACAACTGTTGATATTTTTCTTCTCAGAATCCCTGGTAACTTTTTTCTTCCTTCCAACAAGTTTGATATGTTCTTCGCTATCCTTCTTTCCTTATCCGACCCTGTCTGAGGTAGGCAGATTTTTACAGATTTAATAGCACAGAACCTGGTACAGTCGCGGAAATTTATTTCCTACCCATTTCTATAATAACAGTACAATATGGTAAAAAAACTTGTCATGGCAACCAAAGAACGTGATAAATCATTTTTGAATAACAGTACCATATTAAATAAATAAATAAATAAAAATGTATTTATTTCAAGTAAATCTTTACAATTAAGTTGCCGGGGCTTTCCAAAAAGTAGTCAAGAGACACTTGTGACATATTTGATCATAAGTGGGAAGTGCATTTAATACTTTGACTACAACTTATATTTATATTGTTCGTATAGAGTATTGAAGAATTATTCTATACAATATTGACTATTAATCTAATAATATTAATCTCATGGGATGCAGTGTACTATGTCTGGAATAGATAGCTTATAAATTAAACATGTAAACAAAGCCAGCGACAAATTTATGCTTTATTACAGCCGTAAAGCTTACACGATAGTAATATGCCATGGAATGCAAAGGAAACTTAATTAATAAGGGACATTGCGCTTTAGATACCTTATAGTGACCAGCGGTTGCGTTAAATTTCATTAGATACACTTTGAGATTACAACTACGTTAGATTAACTTGCATCCTTGGGTAATAGATGGCGCTGTACTACAATTTAATTGACTTAAATCGTGATATTAAGATGTCGTTCTTGAAATGTTGGGATTTGTAATTGATGTAACAATAAGTCACAAAAATAAAATCATAGTCTATGCGCCGTGAACTTTTTAGTTGTAAAATAAGATAAAGTTAATTATTTTACATATCTCTGAACAGTAAAGCAATTAACAGACTACAATTTAGGGTGTCCCAGAGGACCGTCACTTTGCAGGAAACGTGTATCAAACTAATTGAAGATATCCAATAAATTGCTTTAGAAATAGGGTGGGGATTTGTTAGGTACACAATGTGAGTCACTTGACAGCCCACGGTTACATCTGCTATAGTGGGACAAACTTATCTGGCCTGCTGAGAAGCGCTTTTTATCACCATTGAATCTGACAGAAAATATTGTAAGTCTTATAAGATAGAAAAATTACACTCAAGACAAGACAGCTATGGAAAAAATATGAATCTTGTAGTACTTTGTTGAGTTTAATAGATGACGCTAGTGAGCTATCATAATTAGAATTATTTTATCGGACTATATAAATATTATCTTTCCCCAATAATAAAAATTAGAAACAGTTTTGTTTGTATAATCTATATATATAAAAATGAATTGCTGTCCGTTAGTCTCACTAAAACTCGAGAATGGCCGAACGGATTTCTCTTATCTTAGTCTTGAAATGTTCGTGGAGGGAAGGTTTAAAAGGCGAGAAAAAATTCATACATAAGTTTTTTTTTTCCTCCGCGCGGACGGAGTCGCGGGCGACAGCTAGTTTTTAATATAAATATGCGAAAGGTAAATTCTTCTTCGATCTATCACAGTTTTCTACTACCGATGTGTATCATAATAAAATGCTACGTTGCCTTACTCTGGCTTAATTCCAACATTTTAATAGTATTTGAAATTCCGTGAAGTAGAAATGTAGGGTAAAAAGATTAATAACACCATTGTGTTACAAGAATATGAGATACAAGGAACTTACAACTTTGTTGATAGTTTCCTTTAATATTTTATTTCAAAAACTCTGGTACCCTAGACTTGATATATTTTGTTTTAGTATGAAAATTCAACGAAACATCCTGTAATCTTCAAATAAGTTTTTTATTTACCTGTTGTAATATTATCCTAAATCTAGTAGGATAAAAAACTGTTTATAGTTTGTCTATTTAAGGATGATTAGTTTAACAACTGACATCTATGAAGTATCGTAGTGCTCGGTGTCGAGTGACGGGTGTCCTAATTTAGTCCTTAAATAGATAAATTATAGTAAATTGAATTTAAAAAGATGTTTCTTTAATTAAATATTCTTTCAATGTGACAAAATTGAACTAAAAAAGTATCGGAGACAAAATATGTGCTGTGGAAGCGAAATGAAAATTTTCTGTTGTTTTCTGTTTCGTTCTATTTCAATGCACTCACGGGATTTTGCAGTTTTTTGAACAGAGAATTAAATGCAAGTTAATATTTGACGCGAAATAAAACGATTCTTATTGATTTTACTTTGTCTAACTTTGAGTTAAAGTTTTTTTTTTTTTTATAAGAAAAGGGGGCAAACGAGCAGCGGGAACACCAAGGTGTTCATCGACGCCCATGGACATCTGCAATACCAGAGGAATCGCAAATGCGTTGCCTGCCGGCCTTTGAGATGGTGATATAGTTTTTTAGATTCAATTGTTTTTTTACGTATTTTTCCAGAAAATTCACATATTCTTAATACTTTTGTTTAAACAGTTAATTAGTAGAAAAATATGAGTTAACAATATCACATAATTTTATCAAATATCGATTTAAATTTTAAGACATTTCTTAAATAAAAAAAAAAACAATTGAATAATTCGTTATAAAATAACTTTATTCCAAATTAAGAACAAAAACATTTAACGGCACTGAAACTTGAAGGCATGTAGTTTGTCTACGATGTTTTTCAGCAAAAAGTTCAGTCGACCTTCTGCGCGTGACTTTTTATCAGTGACTGTACCTAGCTGTGATGCATGTTTCATCTTCGGAAGTATTTTTCTCTTGCCAACAAGAAATAAATCTTGAAGTGTAACTTATAGCTTTTCTTAAAATAAATTTCTGTTCACATTGCTTGTTACAGATTTAAAACAAATTAGTTGAAGAAACTTTTAAGAAAAGGTTTTGAATTCCTTTTCGTTTAAGGTATATTTTTTATACACAATAATTTATGAATGTATTCTTTTTCTTTTTCCGTCTCTCAGAAACAGATTCGTGAATTTAACAAGTCAATAAGAAAAACGTAGTATAAATTCTAATAGAATAGATTAAAAAGTTTAACAAAAAAAAACAAAGTTTTATTACAACAAACACCAGATTGGAATCAAATCGTACAGTTTAAAACTGTAGCGTTGATTTTAAAAAGTTATATTGTATTGTTTTTTTTTTCATAACAAATCACCAACGCGGGTCGGCGTGGCGGTAGCAACACGTGAAAAAACTACAAAATCCACGCGCCCGACAAATTGAACGGACGCTTCGCAATGACTCTAAATTTTTAAACAATGGTTTCATGTTTGAATTTTATATTGCTCCACTATTTCACTGCCACGCTCAATGAATTCTTTTATATAATTAAGATTAATATTTGAATATTTAATAGTTTTTAACTTACTCAAAATGCGATTAATACAAAAAATACTCACGATTTTATTTACACACAATATGTTACACATTTCAATTGTTTCTTTAAAAATAGCATAGAAACCTGTAGCAGTAACTAGATTCATTCAAAGTTTTTAAAAAGCTCTATCAACACAAGTATAGTTAATTACTTATTAATTTATTCTCCTAGTAACAATAGTATATTGATACCTACTATCAGTGTAATATAATTCCCATATAAAAGCTTTCAGCGATCCATTGCTAAATACGTTAGATCGAAGAGGTGGGCTATTAGATAGCATTTAACGTGTTCAGTGCACGGGGCCATGAAATGTCCGGGGTGTTAATGGGCAGGTCGGATTTAGAGCCAGTCGAGTCTAGGGCTGGCCGAGCCTTGCTTGACCGGGGGTAATTCTACGCGCACTTCTAATGCAATATGTTGTTGCTTTGTTACTTGATCTTCAATGATAGTTAAAGATTAGATAAGTGCAGATCTGACTTTAAAATGATTGATAGTTTTTATTGAATATTTGTGAAGATATTAGGTGAGTTAGAGCAAAGAGTGTGGGAAATTTGTGATGAATTAGACATTATTAAGCAGAGAACACGAAATTACATTGAGCGTGATTCACACAGTTGAACGATTTCTTCACGTTATATAGATACTCTACGGAGAAAATGTTACGTGTTTGCAGTTTTTTTTGTTCGGAGATTAATTAACCTCAGCGAAAATGGTTTGAGCAAATATTACACGTGTATATTTAGGTCGGTGTAAATGGATTTCTTACGAAAATATTATTGTTATTTTTAATTAACCAACACTATACAATGATCCCGCTTTTCGTGAAAATATCCTATAATATATTATGTACTATGCAAATAAAATATGTATATTATTTATGTGACAATAATGAGAGAATTCAAATGATGTCAACAAATAATTCCGTCGGAATGGTTCCGTAATTAATAGTTCAAACAGTTCTTATATTTGAATTCCATGTTCAAATGTGTATGTTTAACGTACGCTCCCCACAATAGATAATTACTTTCGAGATTGTCTGCGTCCCTCTACGCCCCTCTACATTCAGCTACGTCCCTCTACATCCCGCTACACCCCTCTACGTCGCTGTTTGGTACTCAACGATGTTTTGTGGCGCACTCGATTTTCATTAAAATGGATTTCCAGTGTTCGTTTTACTGACATATATTATTAAGCTTTAGTTTTAGTTTTGGGTAAACAGAGACCGAATTCAGTTTTTTTTTTAATTGTTCTACAAAAATATCACATGAACTCAATATACTAGGCCTTATCAGTCGTCAATCTGGGCTAAGTTACGGGAGTATTTTTGGTGGAAGCGCAAAGAGAGTTCTGTGTATGGAAATTATTTGTTCTAATTATTGATACACATAAAAAATAGCCCCCTTATAGCTATATCTAAATTCTCATAGCATCGACATTAAATATCAAACATGAGACAGTACAACAAAACACCACAACCATTTTTCTTCACTTCCAATAAAGCCAATGTATAAGTATTGGTACACCCCTATGAGAGAGACGAGACCTTCATATAAATACACAGAGAGCGCACTTTATATTCGGCGCCATATTTAACCCGGCGTGTGTTCCGCCGGGCGTCTCGTATCTTGGATCGGGAACTAAAGGAACTTACGGGAACTCGCGGGAACTAAAGGAACTCGGGAACTTACGGGGACAGGTCACGTACGCCGACGTCCACTACGATCTAACGTTAAAATGAGGGAGGAATTCACTTCGTGTTCGGTTTAGGGTAGGTTAGTTCGCGTTGGTCGTTAATTAAGGTGTCATTATGAGTAAACAAACGCTCAAAAGATGGAATAAAACGATTCGCAGATTGTTACAGTTGTAGTTCTTTTCCTTATAACCTTCTTTGTAACACCTATTTAGTTGCTCATATTTTAAGACTCCGAAGCATTGTCTTGGAACATGTTTTACAAACTTAATCAATATATTAAACTAGTAATTTTCAATGACGTATCCGCGTGGAAATAAAAAATCTTATAATAAATATAGTCTATGTCATCCGGTGATAGTGTAGCTTCCCAACAGTGAAAGATTTTTAAAATTGGTGCAATAGTTTCTAAACCTGTTTAAGGAAAAAAAAACTCAAATCTTTATAATATTAATAAAGATGAAAATAGGAAGCTCAACGAGTATATAATTTAGTAACTTAATTTATTTTTCATTTTAAAGAGAGAAAAACTTTGTCACCGTGTTATTCCAAACTCGTTTGCTACGTGTACGAACTGTTCCGCGTTGGTTGACCACACATCGCTACTGGAATTCGGGACACAGGAAAGGTCCACAAGTTTCGAGAATGCGTGGCATTTTGGCGGACTCCCGAACCAGGGTCCCGGTAGATTTTATTGATTTTATGTTGTTCAAAGACAAAAAGCTGAATATAACGATATAATGTACAACAAAATTATTTGATGTAATTAATTAAAAAATATTAATGTCGTCGGTGGCTCAGGGGTTAAGCACATTACTTGTTATTTGCAGGTCCTGGGTTCGAATCCCGCCATTTACCAATGTGGTTTTCGATTTCCGATTTACATTATGTTCATTTATCCGACGTTATTACGATGAAGGGAAACATCGTGATGCAACCTGCACATATCTGAGAAGAAATTCAAAGATATGCGTGAAGTCAACCAACCAGCACTGGGCTATGATTGACTATGACCTAGTCACCCCTAAGTTAGGGTAGGCTTCGAGCCCCTCAGTAACGTATAGTGAGCTGATGATGATGAATGTCCTACTTATCGTATCTCGACTTTGTAAATAAAAAAATATAAATAATTAAAATGTTGAAAAAAGATAAACATATAGATATTATTATTATTTTGTATGTTTCCCGATTAAGTATTATTTTACCTGCTTGCTTTTTAGTGAGAAGACGTAAGTGTATTATTTTGATCGCTATGTTATCTTGTATGTACAAATGTAAATAAGAGCCTTATGTAGTAAAAGCGCACTCATACATCTAATGCTAATCCAATTACTTTGAAATCTACTTTTGCTTTAGTGTACGTATTGTAACTTTGTTTCTATGTTTGTATGTTCGAATGTCTTAGGGTATTGGAACCGTGACACGGCAAAACACATGTTTTAAAATATATTGCTGTCTCTATTTTTTCTAATCTGACTAGAGGGATGGAAATATGTTCACATACCTACAAGTGGGAACCAATCACAGTAACAACAGCATAAACAGCCAGTAAGAATAATTAATTGTCGATATGCAAATGAAATAATGCATAGAACATAGTGATAGTACGAACCTGTGTACAATTGTTTACTAATACTAGCCTATTGCCCACTGATTTCATTAGTTGAAGCACGCTAAATGTTACGTCATATATCCGCTAAGTTCACATGTGTGGGTGTGCCCTAATCTAATAGAGGTAACACAATAGGTAATGTCCTCGCCACACGATCTAGGCTATGAATATTGTATTCTTAAACAAATGAAAGTCTTATTTTAACGATTAAACTAGAGCGTGACCACGATTCCATAAAATGTTAATTGTTATGTTTGAAAGAAGCTCCGCGCTAGATTATTAAATGTCTATCTTACTGAACTAATTATAAACTGAACCTTTAATAACGTAAAGAATGATTTGAAAAACGAAGATGAATCGTAGTAACGTTAAAGTATAGTTCACAAGGTCGAGTATCTAAGATGGAAAGCGCGACATTATCTGGACGTATGGCGGCAGCGAATCCGGAGCAGTTAAATCGCTTAAATTCCTCAAAGCGGACCAGCGCGAGTTAATATTGACTAAATGTTGTATACTATAGAGACGATGTGCACATAAATCTGAAGCTTAGGTTTAATTTTTTTTAATGAAGAATGTTGATTTTTTACAACTAAATAAGTCTTACAATAATGCTTATAATAATGCGGTAAAAAATCTCGTTCTTGTTTTTTTGAGAGACCATCATAAGATCAGGAAAAAAATAAGTATAAACTCTGCATTTTTGGTATGATAAGTTGATTAACGAGCAAGCGGTCACCTGAACTCGCCGAAATAGCGAATGCAATTTCAAATGCGTTACCTTACTATTAATCAACGGAGGAAGCACAGAAAAAGATATTTTCCCTTCGTATGTGTACCCTCCTCCGCCCAATTCATTTACCCTTTCCATCATTCAATTCAATTTATTCCATTTCACGCCTGTCTTCTATGACCACTTATAAATAAGGTAGATAACCAAAATTATGTTTTTTAGTGACGACCCTGTAAGGAAATTTCATTTCGTTTTTCTAAAGTGGTCATGATTTAATTACGTATAGGTTAATATTAAATTCAGCGCACTTTTCACTTGGTTCAGATATCGCCAGTGGCGATATTCTAGTGCTAGCATCTCAGTATTCGGTCACGTCTTCAATGCATTGGCGAAAATTCCGAATCGGTCTGCTCTCGCGTAAATCTAATTTCAGCTATTCGTTGGCCGACTTATTAATTGTTACGTGTTTTGCTGATTTCAATTAATTATTTATACATCTTAATACAAATGTATCATTATAATTAACAATGAATATTTAAGCGAAAAAGTAGTTTTAATTGAGCGATTTCTGAGAATCTCTTAGTGGTTTTTGGAACTCAGTCTACGAAAGTTATAAATAAAGATTTCAGTCCTTGATTTAATTGAGGTGTTCCCTTGAGGTAGTGATTTCTGTCTAGACGCGAGGTTATTCTTATCAGTTTCTATGTCTTCCTATTAACGTATATTTAAAACTGTCTGTCGCCCGCGACTCTTTCATCGCGACATTAAAAAAATATTAGTAGCTTATGTGGTTTTCAATGCTATGTTCTACATTTGTGCCAATTTTCATCAAGGTCCGTTGAGCCGTTCCGTAGATACCTTCAAAGAAACATCCACCTATACATCCATCCATCCATCTAAATATTCGCATTTATAATAAGTAAAATAGACACTATCTAGTATGTCCAAAAAAGATTTTCTTAAGAAAATTATCATTTCTTTTGTTATTAAGCGTAGTGAAATGAGAGTCGGGTCCGGCCTAATATTTCATGACGACGACAGCCGCCGGGGGCTCTAGCGCTGTCCCTCAAAAGAATACTCATAAGCCTTCGCTAACGTAAACCATATTTTAAGAAAAGAATGATTTCGTCTTAACTTTAGGGTTTATTTTTAGACAGCTTTATTTTGGGATAGTATAGGTCATAATTTCGAAATTATCACTGACGTAAAGATGAAAAGGAACAGTGTCATTTTGAGCAGCGAGATAAAAGAAAAGTCCGTGGTATAAGATTGATATACTTTTTTTATATTGAAGAATCTAGCGCTTTACCAAGATCCCACTCGATGAAGTGATGATGTGGTCTAAAGATGGTACGCGCTAGCTTTTTTTTAAAAAGAGACTGTTTTGTGTCCCTAGAAATGATTATTTTTAGTACAGAATTTAAATATAAATCTTAAATTCGTTATAAACCCTAATTCACATCATAAAAAGTACGTAGTATAAAGAATGGTTTAATACTTTTTATACAAAAACCAGTTATCAGTGCATATTTCAACAGATAGTCACCTGTACACGAACGCTTGTTTAATTAACTTATCAATTGATAACGTTTAATAATGACCCAGTGCTGTAGGACACAGCACCGAATGCGGCCGACGCCATCTTGACGACGCCATTTTGAATTACGCGACAATTGTATCAAAATATTCAATAATCATAATTAGTTCTTTTTTATCCAAAATTTAATGTCATATTAAAAATGTGTATATTTGAAAGCTTAGAAAGGACTATTTCGTGCGAAACATTTGTGTTTGTGATTACCTCAATGATGTGGTTAAATAATAATAATTTGATTAAAAAAATACAGATTAAATAAGGCCCGTTCATACTAATGATTGTATTTTATACCTTTTATATTTAGCCTTGGTTTGATATAAAAGAAAATATATTACGGGAACCATTAAATTGATTGCGTTAATGTTTGTGATAATGAAATGCTAATCGGTCGATCGGTTGTGCGATAATTTGTGTTGTGGGATTTTGCAGGTTGATTTGTGTTGTGTCAACTGACATGTTACTCGTATATTGATTTGTACGGAATGAAATTGCACTTCTGTCGGTATGTAAATTATCTTGTTGATGTATTGTTATATAAGTCAGTGTTAATATTGTTTTTTACTATAAAGCGCTGTTTTATTTTCTTTTTGATTTCCTTAAAAATATTCTTTTGCGTAATCAAACTAATCACAAATAAAATTACTAGTAAGTATATATATATGTGTATATGTAAGTATTTAATTTATTTTTCTAAAAGTTTTATTTATTTCAAATAAATTTATTTTACTCATCATCATCAGCTCACTATACGTCCCCACCGAGGGGCTCGGAGCCTACTCCAAGTTAGGGGTGACTAGGCCATAGTCAACCACGCTGGCCAAGTGCGGGTTGGTTGACTTCACACATATCATTGAATTTCTTCTCAGATATGTGCAGGTTGCATCACGATGTTTTCCTTCACCGTAAGAACGTCGGATTAATTAAATAATTAATTATTATACTCAGGTCAGGTAATAAGAATTATTTTACTCAGGTCATATTAATTTCGTACTCACTTAGTCAAAAGTTATCGAAATAAGGATCTGTACAATAACCTTCATAACTTTCCTCTTTTAAAAAATAAGTGATTTCAATGCTTTTGCATATGTGTTTTGGCAGTGAAAACTCAATGTAATGTGGACAATTGTATGTTATACATGTGTGATACATGTGATGAATAACATCGAGGATGTTTGCGTTGAAAGACAAAATGTTTGCATAAGCTGTGACAAACATCTAGATATGATAAGGTATTTTTATTCAAAGAAAAAAATATAACGATGTAATATTTACTATCTAGTTTTCTGATTAACTTATAACATTGATTCCCTTCACCGTCAAATCCACTTCTACTTTCCATCTTTTCTTTACCATAAAAGGATAGGTAGAGAAAGAGGATTAAAATCAGATTTTCAGCACGCATACTTAACAAATGAAACGCGAATTTACTTCCATTTGACACGTGCCTTCTGTGTGGTCGTGGTATTTCATCGGACGAGTTAGCCCATTGTTGTTGGTGCTGTTGTCTACCACTGTTATTGAATTATACTTTATCTAAATACATAAATAACTAAAATAAGACCATATTTCTAATTGACGTTATTGAATTAATTTATTATTAAGTTTGTAATACAAATAAAGTTATCAATAAAAGAGTATAAATTAAAAAGCTGCACAGCCGCGTTTACCTCAGCGTCCTCATTATCGGCTTGTAAAAAAGAAAAACCACGTGACCGCGGCACACACCGCCAATGACGTGATTTATACAGATAATGTTCCTTTAAATATAAACTCAATTTTAAAAGTTAAAGTATTAATTGATTAAAGACAACTTAAAATAACTCTCATTTACCCTTTTTTTGGATCTAGAAGAAATCTTCAAAAGATACTGACACCATTAATATCCTTGGTGGCATTCCTATGATGAACTGGAGAGAGTTCCAGGATCTCCAAAGGAATGCACTGAGACTCTTCACACTGGGCTTCTGAACGATCCAGGCTAGGCAGAATCTCTTTATGCTCTCATATAACTACGGCAATTTTAGGACCACATTTTTTTGCCTTCTTCCAATAATAGTTTCGAAATAGGGAAGCCCTCCCCTCCGAATTTGCCTATTGGGCTTAGGACGAAATTAATGACAATCGTCGTCGTACCGTCCTCGATTTGTATTGAAATTTGTGCAGCCCTTATCGAGCGGAAAGTATACCAAAAATCTCATACTAATTTTGACATAATTGACGATGGCGGAACTTGCACTTACCCTATAATTCTAATTAAACAGTCGTGCACTGATAGTTTAGAAAATGTATTCGATTTTTTAGAAGACTGTTTGTTTAGTTTCTTTATCTTGTGGGATAAGAATTAAATTAGACATAACTGAAAATTACTTTCCCATGTTTTATAAATCTGTTAACAAGATCATGCACTTAGCTTAGAGAATTACTTTTTACATGATGAAAATAGTGTATTGGTTCCATTTTTTATAAGGAAAAGGGATATAGAGAATGAAATTAGGCCTCCAACACCTCACAATACATCTCCCTGGCTTTAATCCACTCACGTAGGGTTAGCATACAAGGTTTTATAAATCTTAAAGTTTTGCCTTATTTCAACAACTCACGTCTCATATAATTTATTGCGTTGATTGTACATAATTAGTAAAGGTTTGGTTATAATTGGTTCAGTCATTTGGTCATATTTATTAAGGTTTCGTTTGAAGTGGTGACAGATCTTGTATATTATATGTAATCAGAATTGTTATATATTTATATGTTAAGTACATTATATAAATTACTCATATGCCAAGGTTATTATTCAGAACAATTTAATCTTCTAGATTATGAGTAAGAAAGATTTAAGCTAAATGTAAAATCGATCACGCGCCTGGACTTGCGAAGCTGGATCCCTTTTTAATAGACATTAAATAAAGCTGTTCGAATATTTTATGAGGGAGTGACCTTTTTCTTTCTTTATAATAATTCGACGTCCCTTTTTATTTCATTTCTTTATTCAAATATCTGTTCAATTTTGAGCAAGCTTTTGATGATGATTATCTTGGCATTCTTTTTAAAGAATCAGTCAATTTGCTAATAAAATAGGCTTATTTCGTAAAGAAAAAAAATTGTTGGTTTCTGAGACCGATATTCCTGCATAAAACATATGCTCATCTCGTTATTTTTGACAAAACAGAGATTAAGATGTTTTATACAGAATTTTTTGTCTCAGAAACCGACGATTAATAATTTCTTTTTATTAATTTTAGTTTAAGCATAAATTTTTAAACGTGTTAGCTTTTTACTAGATGATATAATTAGATATTTCATATCAAATTACCTCTGCATCAAAGGTATTTCCCCTATATCTGATTGTGATGATAAATGATGTGAAATGTTCATGTGTTTTTGCCAAACAAAACAACTTTTTTCAATAACGTAAATAAACTTTATTTTTTTTGGTTAATCCTGTCATTGATGCTCCGATGCTGCTTGAATTCGTTTCGATTCTAACCGTTAACCATGTCATAAATTTAATGTAAAAAATGTGTATACATTGAATTTATAAAATTAATTTCCGAGTAAAAGAGCACGTATCATTTAAAGATACATAAAATAATTTTGATTAACAAATAAAAAGCAACATAGAGTGTACTGTAATATCATAGAGTAATTTTAATATTATTTTTAAGGTTACTATGACCAGATGTTTTTGCTCTAATGTTTAATTCTTTGTATTCGCGCTTCGTCGTTGTTTGTTAGATCGAGTCAGATCTCGGCCGTAAACTAGATGATTCGTAATAACCCTTACTATGGTACGTATAAATCTGGAGAATGATATTACGAGGCCAACTACCTTCTGTCACGTTTGTGCTACAAATTCGTTATTTAATATGCATTTTATTGCTGCTCGTATACAGAGTGTGCCAAATTGTCTTTGTTTATTTAAAGTTCACGTGCAGTAAGTGTAGATTTGTTCTTTTAATTGAACCAAATTAACATTATTTATAATATAACCTTATGTCAATGTTTCATATATTTATAATAATTCTAAGCTTAATTTTAAAATAAAAAAGTGAGGAATAAAAAAAATTATTTTCAAATAAAAAAATATATATATTACTAACAAATTATAGCCTATGTCACCCGAGATAGTGTAGCTTCCCAACAATGATAGAATTTTTCGAATCGGTGCAAGTTATAGGTGAAAGTTTCGGACCCAATTTAATGTACAAACAATCAAATCTTACCTCTTTTTAACATTAGAAAATGGAAGTAGAAATATTCTTCGTCGACACACAATAGCTGTTAAATATCATGTAAGTTGCTGAATCTCTGCCAATATTCTCACTGGGGTTCGATAGTTTACATTTTATACAAAATTATTCCATGAGATATGTAGCAATTTTCGTAACGGCCACGTAGCAAGTCTCGTAGCGACCACGTTGAAAGTCTAGTAAAGGCGCGTAGCGCTACAGCGTGCAAGTTTGATGATAGTCGTAGACACCACATGTCGCTCGGCTTATTTGTTTTCTGTTGTACTCTTGTCATATAAATAAAATGGAATAAGTATTTAAAATGTTTATAGCAGAGACGTTTGAACTCAATAGTTATGCTGATCTATTACACATACTAATATTAACGTATATTAGAATAAATTTTCACTAGTACTTGCCCTCGAAAATAGCAATCTTAAGGTACGTGTTTTAATTTTTATTAGTTGAACATTTTAATAGTTGCGTATTCTTAGTGTAAAGGCTTCGTTGTCTGAATAGTAATAGGATTAAATTACAAAGCAGTACACGAAAGGAAAACTTTATTACTACTAGTGGCTTAAAATAACTATTATAATATTATTAAAAGTTCTAGATTAACACTTATATTGTTGTTGAATTAACTTAACATGTTGTTAAAATGCAATTTGTATTTATGTAAATTTTATTTAACATTTAATAAATTAAGGGGTTAAGTTAGGTAGGTGGTTAATTTAAATTCAAATTTACTTGAAATATCTTTACATAAATATTTTTTAAACTAACAAATTAAATACTCAAGAAGATACAAAATTAATAGCATCTGAAAGGGGTGCATGAAGCGAGTGAGGTGTGTCAAATGGAAGTGCGTGGTTTCTGCTTTCTCATCTGGATTATGTTTACGAGATTTTTTCTTTTTGACCTTGAGTATCTATTTCAACTTAAACTTGATCGACATTTCAAAAAGTAATCAACATAATCCTAAGGCTTTGCTATTTGATACTCTGACGGTTATTTTTGGCTCTCGACTTTGTGCGAGCAACATCTGGGTCGATTTATTGTCAACATCTCCCGGCCGCTAAGGTAAACTTTGTGTTTTTAAAAGCTTTAGTAAGACTGAAAGTGTTAAGAGCATTCGTTCGCTAAATTCTTTTCTCACGCTTCTTTCGACTGTTGATATTCTCCAACGTTTTATGTTAAATATTTAGATGTTATTTTTATGCGACGCATATTGTTTTTATAGCATAATATTTTCTTCAAAATGAAAACAAAATTCCTGTAACATCTATATATTTATATACCTTTTCTCAGATGTAGTAATATGGGACTATTCTGAGGTAACATTAATATTTTTAACTAAAACGTGATAGATGGCCATTAGTTAAAAGTCGTCCAATGGTGGTCTTAGATTGTTTAGGTTATAAAAATCTATAATCCACAAACTTTTCTGTTATTATATACATTGGAATAAGTACTAAAGTTGATCTTCATTTGTTTCAGGATCGGATCTTGAAGAGCAGTGCGTTCGAGCTTAGTCTGTCAGTTCAATTCCGCGACATAGTGTGTGCAGTGGGGATGTGTGCGCGGCGGGGCCGTGTGTGAGGCGCGTGTGAGGCGGGGGGAAGGCGGGGGCACGCTGCAGGGCCGCGGGGGCCGCGCGGCGCGGGGGGCCGGCGCGCTGGCGGGGTACGGTCGGCACGCGGGGTACGCGGGCGGCGCCGGCGCATACCACGCGCGCACGCCCGCTGTACCACTCAACGCAAGTGAGTATTTGTTTTAACTGTAAGATGGATATTGAAAATTCAAAGATCTGTGTGAAGACAACCAATCTGCTCTAGTCTTGTTTGACTAAGACCCAGTCACTCCTAACTTAGGATATAGTGTGGATGTGAATAAGCTAGAAACGAACGAATAATTCTAGTACATTATACAAATACTTCAGGCTTAAGTTCCTATGAAATATTGTAATTCAAAGAAACAGCTTTGATTCAATTCTTTCATTGTTATTTATATCGATTATCGGCTTTTATAATACTTAGTTTTTGATGCAAATTTTGCCACAGATAGCGACAAAATATGACTTACCTTAATACATAAATGTTACGGATACGAATGTGGTTTTATGATTAAGTTGAGTACTTGATTACCTACGTCTAGTTCTAGTAATATTTTGTAGTACACATAGTATTCCTAAGTAGAATGTTTAATATTGAATTCTCATATGTAACTGAAATTCTAAATCTTTTCCAATAGTCGAAATTGTAATTTCAAATGTAACAAAAATTTACTATCAATTTAAATTCTTTATAGTGAAGTTCAAAAGCGACGATTTCAATGAAATCGAAATGTGAACGTAGACAAAGGAAATATTTCAATTCCAATATGCTAGGTAGGGTACTAAAGATTCAGTTTTTGTTAAAATACTAGGTTTTTTTTTAAGATTTTTTTAACCTCACCGTCGAAAAATATAAATTCATAGATAATTATAGATTCAATTCATAGATAATTGTAGTTATTGTAATTCGATATAATTGTTCATTAATACTTGGGAAAGCCGTAAATGTACTAAATTTAATTATATTAGTGTTTAGCATAGCTACAGAGTGAAATAAGGAATTTTAAGGAAACCAAGGTTGCTGCAGAACTGATAGCAGCAGGAATAAGGGAAATTAAATAAAAAAAAAAAAAAAAAAAAAAAAAAAAAAAAAAACCTCACCGTCTAGTAAATTATCTTCACAATAGTTAAAGGCTGGATACGAACTTGTGACAATCCATTTTGAAGTACCCCAAAAATCGAATTACCAAACTCAACAATTGAATTTAAAACCATTGCTTACCAAAGGTAATTTTAATCTATTTGTATCAAATTTAATCTATCTCTGGAAAACGGTAGAAAGTGATCTATCGTTTAGAAGACGACAGTTTAATTTTATACTATACTATCTTTTACCCGCGACTCCGTCCGCGCGGAATAAAAAAAATGCACACAAGATAAAAAAGTTCCTATATCCGTCTCCTAGTTCTAAGCTACCTCCCCATCAATTTTCAGCTAAATCAGTTCGACCGATCTTGAGTTATAAAAAGTGTAACTAACACGACTTTCTTTTATATATATAGATTAAACAAAACAATCTTCAAATCAATGGGATTATTATTCCATTGTGCCGAGTGTAACACCCAAATCAATCTTAAAGATCGATTATTGGTTTCGGTGGTTAGCTATTCGTTTATTGACGTTTATTCACGTTGATATTGTATCAGTTATAATATCTCTGATTCGACACGACACTTCGTCGGTACAATACGACCTACATTTTTCAATACAGCCATTCAAGTGAACGATTGCCCATTCAATTTACATACACGTAATGTAACTGCCGTCATAATGATCGAATGTAATTGAGTGACTTTAAATAATATTTATGTAGTCGTTTAGTATAATTAGTGTCGAATATTTTTGGTTACTTTTCATAGTGTATATTAGGATACATTTTGCCATTTCTTTTCATACTCGCTGTCGCCCGCACCTCCGTTAGCGCTTAATTAAAAAAAAACTTCGTTAGTAGCCTATGTGTTCTACCAGATTATGTTCTACATCTATGCCAGACTTCAGCAAGATCTATAGAGCCGTTCCGGAGATACCTTCTAACAAACATCCATCCATCCATTCATCTAAACCAGTGTTTCCCAAAGCGGGCGATAACGCCCCCTTGGGGGCGTTTGAAACCTAGGAGGGGGCGATGAGGGGCCCAAAAAATGGGGGGCATTGAAATTAATTAAAGTAATGAAATTGTGGTTTTTAAGTTTTAGGGCTGAATAAAAATTAAGGGGCTTTGAAATATAATTGATTTTCAAAGGGGGCGGTGAAATAAAATAAGTTTGACAATCACTGATCTAAACATTCGGATTTATAATATGAGTAAGATTTTACATACAACAACTTAGTTAATGTCACAATCTTCTCTCTTATGCTTCATATTTTAGCTTACAGTGCTTTGAAGTCTTACGTATTTATTAATAGTTTTATTTGGGAATCGAACCTAGACATTACAAATTTCTAATTACAAAGCAACGAACTTGTTATAACACTACTATGGTAATGAATTTACAACAAACCTTTAATATTGTCAACGCTTTGCAAAATAGCATTCCGCACTGTCTCTAATCGCCCACCTAAATTAACATTGTCCAAATATCGCACAATTTCTGCGTTCAAGCGCCACGGTATTATGTTCTGTTTGAATAGAGAAATGTTGTGTACTGCTTTGTTATACGATACATTTTGATATACGATAATATATAGCGTTTACTCTCGCTTAGAATAATGAGATATATTCATAACTAGCTTTTGTCCGCGTCTCCGTTCGCGTGGAATTTAAAAAAAAAACTTTAATAGTAGCCTCTGTATACTTCCAGACTATGTTTTATATCTATGCGAAATTTCAGCAAGATCAAATGAGCTGTTCCCGAGAGACCTTTAAACATCTATTTAAACATTCACATTTATAATATTAGTAAGAAGTAAGAAGTAAGATTTATGGACATCTGGTAATCACGAGTGTTCCTTTGCAATGATATTCACATGTACAAAATTCCGTGCACAAGTTTATAAAAATGACAATCATAATTTAATACCGTAATCCACGTAATATATTCAAGGAATTTCCACAAAAATAACAATAGAAGAGTACAAATCTATATATATATAAAAGAAAGTCGTGTTAGTTACACTATTTATAACTCAAGAACGGCTGAATCAATTTGACTGAAAATTGGTGGGCAGATAGCTTAGAACCAGGAAACGGACATAGGATAATTTTTACCCCGTTTTCTATTTTTTATTCCGCGCGGACGGAGTCGCTAGTGAAATATATACTGAAATGACGAATCAATCGATTTTCAAAATGAAAACCTATTGCTATTGCTGATCAAGGACAAGGATATGATGATTAGAAATTAATTTGAGAATACAATCGAACCGGTATAAAGGAGACCGCGATATTTTTTCGCTTATAGAGTCTCTCGGTAACCCGAGTGTCTCGCATATGGAGGTCGTCGGTCAGGACCGCACAATGACTCTCACTTATTGAAGTTCTTCGCTTATCAAGGTTCGACTGTATACCATAACTGCAGCTTTTATTTTTATTATTTCATCAAAATAGAATTAAATTAGTCTTGATAACTGTTGAGTAAACATTTTATTGCATAAAAAACGAATCTCTGGTGTCAAGAGGGTACATTAGCCGGCTTGTTAATATTTAATAAGTCAATATTTGCCGACGGGAGTACACTAGACTTCGACATGCAAATTTATGCTAAAACGGCGCTAGCTAAGTAATTTGCTTAATGAAAAATCGAGATGAAAAAAAAGGCAATGCTCCTTACTCTCCGCTCCGGCCATTCCCTCTCACAAATATAAATACTTAATATCTGATTAATTAAAATATCACGATATTAAATGGAAAATTAATTCATTAAATTTGTAAGTTAACGTTATATTTATTCAGTGAGATTAAACTTTGATTTAATAAATTTGTATCTCATTAAATTTTACGTTTATAGCTACTGTTCGAGTGGTTCAAACAAACATTGGATTTGTACTTTAAAGCTTCAAAATATAGATAGGAAACTATCCATGGGTTTTCCTTTCACAGATTATAAGTAGTAATTAATCTTAGCTAGTGTTGTCACGTGATTGGACAACATTTTCACCACAAGAATAACTTGCTAAGCCTTTTAAAATAAAAGCCAAATTTTGCCAGCACATATCGTTAGCCAGGGACTCATTTAATTTATGATTTTAGGCCATGAACAGAGCAATGTCCGATAGCCGGCACATCAGTCATTCTCGACGTCGACACAAAAAAGCGGCCGTAAGCGTTGCGTACAGAAAGGCTCTCCTAGATGACCTTGAGCTTTTGATACACACCAAATTGGTCATAAATCATACTAATTTTAGACGTTATGAAGCGAATATGTCTTTTCATAACTATGATTATAGACTAGCCTAGCTTACAAGTTTATAGACGCACTATATCATTTAAAAAAGGTAAAATTACCTTTTTTGTAATAGTATGTCTTGTGTTCTGTTTTTCCAGTTCCTAAGAGTGTTCGCGTTATGTTTAATAGCCTTATAATTAGTAGATCATTTCTGAGTGTACTCTTCATATTAATTATATTAGTATGGATTTTAAAGAAGCTAGACATCTGGCGCTTCAACAAATTATTAGATATTTTATTGTTATAGGGAAGTAGAAGGTCATTACTTAACATCAGGTGGGATCGTCGTCAAGCGCTAAACTTATACAATATAAAAAAGAGTTGTAAGTTCACCATAATAAGATGATAAAAAGGGAGTTTAATTATTAATATTTATAACAACAAATCTCATTTTTTTTTAAAGTAGGAAGTTGAAAGTCAGCGAATGATATTTTTCTTTATAATAGCGACTCCCTACAATTTAATAAGAAAATAAAACTAAAAAATCCGTTTCACTAATAAACCCTTATTTTGCTGTCTCAAGTCGACGTTTTGTCTTCGAAGTTAAAAGGAATAATCGCAGGTGAAGCCACGAGGCGCAAATTACCAAATAAAAAGGCGCTTACGGACACGCCGAGTTCGACCATCGAAAATAAACTCTGTGTTATTGCCATAAAGTACAAATTTAATTAACAAGAGCAAAGAATACAGCCCGTGTCGAAGTATCCAAATATTTTTTCCTTTTTTCTTGCTTCAAAAAAAAATGGGGGCACGCTGCTCATTGTTCCTCGATACGATTCACGCTATTTGGAACTTTGGTGCTTAGTAAATAAAGTCAAAATTTATTCGATGCTTAGTTTAGCTTATAGCTTTCGATTTTTTTAAGAAATTATTTCCGCTGTGTCTGAAAATTAGAATTCGTTATGTCGCCTTTTGTTTTCCTTTCAGTGTAACAGTACGATTTGTGTGTTACACTGCTTTAATTTTTTGTTATTAGCTTTGAGTTGGAAATTAACTTATAATTATCCAAGTAAGGCTTTTACATCTTCTTCTTTAATTATAGATTAAAATTTAATTTTAATTAGAAAAAAATACTATCCAAAAAACGTGTGGCTCTGATGCTAATGTTCCGGCCAATTTAATTACTTACCACAACAATATTTGCACTATAATTAATAATAACTCCGCTCCAATATTAATTACTGAAATTAATTGTCCTAATTGCTAACACCGCGATGCATTCATTAGGCCCTGGTTGGAAGCCGCTTTGGACGCCGCGTTGGACGCTGCACGGGTTTTTTGGTTAATGTTCCTAATTTGCAAATTTCCATATCAGTGCGCCCATTTTATAATCAAAGCCAAAACAACGGACACTTAAAAATATTTTTACAACCAAAAGTATAGGATCATGAACATCAAAACTAGATTGTCCTTCCGAAAACATATTCTTTAAACAGTTCATAGATCAAATAACTTACAGAAACTTCAGCAAAAAGAAAAATGTATAAATCTTAAGTAGTAAATGAATTAAAAATTATTTTAAAAAATTGGCTCTGCCCATCACTAGCCATCACTAGCGTAGAATTAGAGGGCGTCATAGCGGTGTCTATTAAAAAAACAGTTAATAGATTATGATTAAAATCTAGGCTAATGTAAGAGAGGATCACAAAAGTGGCAGATCCTGAATATGAATGGAGCTTTTTTTAGCAATTCAGGCATAAGCCCTCTATAAGGATAATCCTTGAAGAGGTCATATGCGGAAAAGATCAAGACTATCGGAAAAAATGTTTTTGACGTTGTTAAGGAAACAAAGTAACCGACTAACTAATTGAATTTCTTCATAAAATGACCACTGTTCAATCGAACGATAGAAATATCCTTTCAAAAACTTATTTTAAATTACAACAAAGTACTAATTATATAAATTAATTACGTTAGAGTTATTAAATAACTTAAAGTAACTTGAACCTGTTGCTTATGAATAATCAATTTGAGATACTATGGTATAGTAAGAGGTATATTTTTAACCACAGCCCTTATAAAATGTAACATTCTTAGACTTAACGTTATTAACATTCTTAGTAAACTTATACTTTCACGTATAATCGAATAAGTCAAGCGTCGCGCGCTATCACTTCGACCTAACCTCTTATGCTGATAAGGTCTATATTAGCGTGCAGCTCTCTCGTTGCATAACTGTCACATCCGAGCTATAACCGTTGACGTAATTCAATTATTCCGGCTCGACGCGCGCGACTAACGACCTTTTGGGTGTAGTGGATCGCTCCACCCCCTTCAATATGTTAAATTTCACGGATGTTTTCGTCGACATTCCCACTTGTAATACGATCTAGAATTTTGTTGATACATTGAATAAGATTTTTTAAATAGTAGAACAATCAAATTGTCAATATCGCTTTATGGGCGTTGTGTGGCCTTGAATAAGGTGGCTACTTTTTTACAGGATTGCCTTATAATAGATGTTTCTAAAGAAAAAAATGAGCTACAATTCTTCCATATGTAATTTTTATGTAGGTCCTATAGTTTAGTCTACGTAAGCGCTGAAAGCAAAAATGTCCCTAATTTTCGCAACAAATTTTGAAGCTAAGTTCAAAATCTACTAGTCTTCTAGTTATTTTAAAATAAAATGGGACCCATCTGCAAGCACTTCCTTTCGATTAAAATATTTTTTATCAAAATCGGACACATAAAAAAAATACAGTCGAATTGATAACCTCCTTCTTTTTGAAGTCGGCTAAAAAGTAATTAAACATCTAACGTAATCGTTTTCTTAGGTTTATCTTTCAGGATCTTTTTTTGTTTCTATGGACTCTAAGGGGATTTTACCTAATTTTATTTCATTAACAAATTAAATTGCAATTTATGTAAATGTGTGTATGTAATAATAATAAAAACAGTGTTTTTAGAACGATTTTACAAATTGTAGACTATTTCAAAAGATATTGAAAGGGTATCGAAGCTATGCTTTCGGTATTCGTTTATTCAAACGACCTGCTGAAAGTGTGATGTATGCAACCCGTCTAGCCAGTTTAAACGCTAACATTTATTTTATGCCACGCTTCTCTGGTGTGCTTTTTATATTTATTTATAGTAGTAAACATATATGGTTACAAAAGTCGACTTGTTGGTTCGTATAAGTTTAGATTCAGTTGTCAAATCTGGAACAAAATTTATATTTCGAAAGAATTATGGAATGAGATTTTTTAAACCATCATAAATGACACGCCAGAAAATACAAATTCAAGGAACAATGTCTAAAATGATGACTGAATAATATATTATCTGTTAATAAAGTACAAAGAACATTCTTGGAAAGATCAAAAAAAGAAAAAAGGAAAAAGATATTACTTTAATTTTTCCCCTAAAATATAACTCCTAATCTGATGTTGCTATAGAGATAAAAGTTCAATGCCCTCTTACTCAAATTTCGCGAAGTCGGGGTCAATAAACTGTAACCATAGTGACTTGTTCTTTTATAATAAGGATTTTTAGATAGATAACTGTACAATTAATAAAATTGGAGTGTATTTATTTAATATCATATGAAAAATCATAATTCGCGAACATGATTTTTTTTCTGACTACGCGTTTGTTACGGGAAATCTCCGAAACAGCTGGACGGATTTTGACAATTTTTTTTCATATTATAGTTTACTTTTTTTCCGCGCTGACGAAGTCGCAGACGTAGACAATAATTATATGATGCGTTAAAATTGAATTAATTTGAAAATGGAACATTATCAAAATTACCGAATGACTTTGAAGTTTGTATAAACGTTCGTATCCGAGGTTTGCTAAAACACCATTTCAAAAAAAAACTGTTTTTTTTTCTTCAAAGATAGTTGTATTTCGAAGAGGAACTGTAATTATAGTCGAAGTCTCTCGGAGTGTTACGATAAGCTAAGACAATTCAGTTTGCTTTTTAATATCAACTGTTACTCTAGTTTTTAATTTAAATTATCAAATAAAAATTCGTTCTATGTGTCTATTCTATAATAACAGTAAGAGAAATATTAGAGATCATTTACTTTATATTGGACTCGCAAATATTCGGGTCATGAAAATGGAAATCGTTTTTGGAATATAAGTAACATATTTAAAGAGAAAAAAAAAATGGGTTGTGTAACGGTGGTTACCTTTTATTGTTATATCTTTGGGATTCGAAGTTGTCTGGGTTTATTGGTTAATATGTTACATTTATAGTATACAGACTAGCGCTAGTTCCTTTACTAATATCGTTTCATATCTTTTGAACATCTTTGCGATATACAAATTACAATAGGCTTTTTAGTAACTTTGAATCGATTGTAAATTTAATTTACAAGTTTATTTTTTATTTTTTAAGGACTTTTTTTTCATATGAACATGTCAATTTCATAAAAAATGCAAACAAAACAAAATCATCATCAACCTGCCATTGTTCAGGGGGTTGTTCCAATTCCCACTGCCAAAATACTAGTCCAAAAACAAATAATTTCTGTGTATTTCACCGTATGACAGGGATGACGATATGTTTTATACTGAGATTTTGGTCTCAGAAATCCACAAAAACTAGTGTAAACCGACGTTGATTTAAGGCCATACATTTCTTATCTCCTATTTTTACTTCTATTGTTATATTATTTTATCAGTCACGTTTTTAAACAAATGTTAAGAATAGCATAAATTCATTAACATCCTTGTATTTTCCTATTTGGCGACCAAACTGTTGTAAATACATTTTTTTGTTAAAGAACGAACAAGATGTTACAATAAATATTTTTTAAATAATTTAACAATCGGGCCATGCATTTATATGTGTTCGGCGTACGTCCAACTTTGTTGCTCTCTACAAATAGGTATATATTTTTTGGCAGCGCTTTCAGGAATAGCATTGCTTTAATGTTTACTGCGTTAATAATAAAAAAGACCCTATGGTACAATAAGATTGTTCTAGTTTGAATCTAAAGATTTTAGATTACATCTCATACTTCAGATTGCTTAAAGGAATAATAAAAATTGGAATGTTCGTTTCTTAAAGTATTGAAAAAATTATATCTATCTCTTTACCAATAAAAAGCAATATGAAAGAAAAAAATGTTCTGTAAGTTAATGTACTCAACTAAAATTACTTCGTTTGACTGGAACGTATCGATTCATATATATAAATACTTACTCAATATCCTAAATCTGAGTAGAATAGGGTTGCTCCATTTACGAAAAGTCCGGATTCAAAGTTATTGTTATGATAATAACGCAAGACCGCAATAAATCGTCCGCTATCGGTAGTCCGGCGTGGCTTGCCATCAGCTATCAACCCTATTCGACAATAAATTTACCCCTTACCAATTAAATGCTAGTACAAATTGTATTATTTGAGGTTAGTAATTTATCTGGTAATTTATTCTCTTTATATAATTTACTTTGGTATGAAATTGTTTTAAATAGAAATCTTAATATTGTAAGTGTTCTAAAGAGTTTCTTGTGTGGGCAACACTGATTAGATTTTTTTTTTCATGTGATATTTATTTTAAAACAAGGTCGCCAGTATTTAATACAAAACAAAATTCGCATATTAAAGCATTGTATAAATTTAACTTAGAACTCATCAGTTCTCGAAATAAAAAACAATGCCATCTATTGGCAGCAAATGTGTAACAATATGAAGGACTGTTTTATCGTGGCAGCTCGGCCCGCGCATGCGTACTTTAGTTTGAGGCCACGGTCACAACACGAAGATAATTTCTGTCATCGTTATATCACGCACACATGCGTGGGCTACCGTCGTTGTCAAACGTGTGCCGCTTGTCATAATGTGTTATAAGCTGTAATTTCAGTGTTTTTGGTGTATAAAACTTAATTTTATTAAAGGTAAGTAATGTTTTATCTTTATTATGGTTCCGTGTAAATGTAAACTTTAATTTGTTGCTTTTTCTTGTCGTGTAAGTAAAATAACCTTTTGATTTTGTATAATGGCGTCTTGTTATATCCTACGTTTCTTGTTATTTTATTGATTTAAATATTCTTATTAGATTTAAATAAATTTAACGTAACCCAATTCTAGTAAATGAAAACAAATTTTGATGAACTTGTAACTATCCGATATGGTCTAGTGGCTAGGATACCTGGCTCTCACCCAGGAGGCTCGGGTTCGATTCCCGGTATCGGAAGACTTTTTTTTAATTTGTTTTTATTTTTTCCAGATTCAAAATGAACGCCATAGCGGCATTGGCCATTGGCATGGTCTTTATAGGCTGTTGCTCCAACGTAGTTTTTCTGGAGCTGGTGGTGAAAGAAGATCCGGGGGCGGGTAACTTGGCCACATTCCTGCAATTTGTGTTTATAGCTGTTATGGGATTCTGTACGGTGGGCAAATTTGGTACTGCAAAAAGGAACATACCTTTCAAACAATACTTGATGTTGGTCGGCTTTTTCTGGACTAGCAGCGTCGCAAACAACTATGCATTCGACTTTAATATTTCTATGCCCCTTCATATGATATTCCGAGCGGGATCTTTAATGGCGAATATGGCCATGGGTGTGTGGATTCTAAAGAAAAGATATCCACCTTTGAAATACTTAGCAGTATTCATGATATCGGCAGGTATTGCCATTTGTACAATCCAATCCAGTGGTGATGTTAAAGCGCCAAGAGAAACTCACAAAGACGCAGCCGAAGAAGAAAGGCTACAGTTTATTGACTGGCTCTGGTGGTGCCTTGGGATTGCTATACTCACCTTCGCATTATTCGTGTCTGCAAGAATGGGGATATTCCAGGAATCTTTATATGCAAAGTACGGGAAACATCCATGGGAAGCACTTTATTATACCCACTTATTGCCTTTAGTTTTCTGGTTACCAACAGCTCAGAACTTGGTCGGTCATGTCAAGATCGCGACTGAGACGCCTATGGTCGAAGTACTGGGTGTTACTCTCCCACGACAAGTCTTATGGCTTATACTTTACGTTGTGACCCAAGGACTCTGTATTAGTGCTGTCTACGTTTTGACAACCGAGTGTGCGTCACTAACTGTCACTTTGACAGTTACGTTGAGGAAGTTTGTGTCACTTCTGTTCTCTATAATGTACTTTAGGAATCCCTTCACTTTGGGACACTGGATCGGTACACTGCTCGTATTTATAGGGACTCTAATATTCACTGAGATATTGCAGAAGTGTGTAGCCATATTCCTACCAGCGCCTGCGCCAGTTGAAAAGAAGAAGAAGAAATAAATTTAGTGATCATTATAATGTAGAGAAATTTATCTGTGACATTGTGATTGTGCAAATAATTTGGTTGGTTTTTTTTATTTATATACTTTTTTTATCGCTTGAATCTTTGTAAGAATAAACATGAAGCATAATATAGTTATTTTTACGATGTAAATAGAACAAATTATGAATATCTTTATAAATAATAAAATACAATACAATAAAGGTTAGTCAGCTTTACTTACATTTTTTATTACAGCACGAAAAAAATTGTCTCAAATTACTTCATTCTTTTTTGGAAGTGCAAAAAAATTATTACCTTATTTAAAAGTTAACACAAATAACGAATTAATCAAATAACGTTCCAAATAATGTATGTTGATATGTGGAGATAATTTAAATTTTAAATTCAATATTGTTAAATTCAAATATAACTAATTGTGTCAAATTTTTACGCTGTTTAAAGCAATTTGTGAAAAAGATATTAAAATTTATAATTAATGTTTAATTTATATTGATAACTAAAATTGTAATTGCTTTTTTTAAGTTTCGAAATGCAACTGGTAATTGCATTTTACATATGTAATGTCAATGCCCTATGAAAGTTCACATCTAATGTACTCTATAGAATCGATTATTTGTATAACTAAGTGACTCGATACATCGATAAGCGAATTTCCGAGAAACAATCGTCAATATCGATTCTAATGCCAGTGTCCGCTTTGTATTTCCAAATTTACCATATCACATAATATATCAATTAACACTCCTTTTAGTATAATTTCTGAATATGCATTTAAACAGGATTGTAAGAATAAAGTCGTATTTAAAAATGATGTATTTTTATTTACTCTTACTATGGAATTATATCGAATAGTTGTAATAGGTTTATATCAAGATCATTCAAAATAATCTTTGCTAAGAGAAAGATGCAGCTGTAAATTTAATACGAAAACGTGCGTCTTTTGTCCGACAGACGGGATGTTTTTTGGATGTAGGTAGGCCCTAAACGGTGACATTGATTTTAAAGAGTTAAGTGTCTTTCAGAGCGTCGGTTGCTCATGGGTTAAGCACTTGACTTGTAATCTGCAGGTACTGGGTACGAATCCCACCATGTACTGTGTTTTTCGTTTTTCATTTACATGTATACATTTTAACTACCTGTTCATATCTGAGAATAAATTTAAAGTTATGTGCGAAGTATATCAACCCGTACTGGGCAAGCGTAGTTGACTGCCCTAGTCACCCTTACCTGAAGGTAGTCTCCAAGCCTCTCGGTGTATAATTCTATTTGTATTCATTCTTGAAGACCCAAAACTAGATGGAAAGATGTAGTGCTAAAAGACATGAGTGAGTGCCAAGTCTCAGATGAAGATGTCGAGGACAGGGCGAGGTGGAGGAAACTGATTGGAAAAGCCGTCCCCACCACCATGTGGGATACGAGCTAGGCAGAGAGAGAGAGAGAGATTCATTCTTGAAGTAATACAGGATATTCAGTTGCATTTTATAATTAACCATTGTTTTTTTGCAATTACGTCGTACGTATAAACGTAGATGTCTACTCTTAAAGCATTCTTACAAAAACATATGTCTCTATCATTCTCTGTGTAATAACTGAGACAAGAATATTGTTTTGTGAAGAAGTTCGGCGTTACAGCTACCGTATTGCGCTAATAGTTGATAGCCCATCGGGTGATCTAATCGTGATAATGTAATTTTTTTAAGCATTATCATTGTGAAGTATGATTTGGTGTATTTAATTTGCTTATGTGCCACTGGAAGACACTAATCTGGCATTTAACTTATAAAAATGGTCGTCGCCGTAGTTAGCTGTATGTACCCAAGTTAAGTGTAGCCCATAGTCAACCACGATGGCTCAGGATTGACTTCACACATAACTTTGAATTTGTTTACAGGTTACGATGTGTTTCTTTAACGTAAGACAATCGGATCAAAAACAATAGGCAATCGAACCTAGATGTCTCGATTTCAGTCAGGTCCAGTTTCAGTTTTATCATTTCTAACTTTACCTCAAGATTTGTTGCTAATTTTATAAAAAAAAATGGAAAAATGAATTTTCTTGAGGTATGATTTTAATTAAGGAATGTTTTAGACGATTCTTAAAAGCATATCTGATAAAAATAAATCCCATTTGGAATTTATTAGTAACTGAATCATTAACTGGGTTGTAATATTTCATATCTATTTTCTGGTCTATATTTTTATCTTTCATCAGTAAAAGGTCAAATTGCATTTATTTATTTCTAAATCAAATTTCCCATTTTCACTGATTTTAGTTTCTTTTGAATATATTTTTTTAGGTACCAGGCGATCATGAATCGCTTGTAACATTTTTATTCGAAAAGCAATTTGTTCCGTTAGGAATTCCGTATACCACGTGAGTCCGTGCCGAGCCTAACTTTTTCAACTTTTTGGCATCGATGTAGCCGACGGCTTAGCGTAATCTTATTGTTAACAATCGAGTTAACCAATTTCGAACGATCTTTTTTCTGTGAAGGGGAAACTTCTTTTTTTCGACACGCTTTCAAATGCTATAGAAAATGAAGAGTGTCCGTATTATACAAATAGTTTAATTAATGTTTTTTTATTGACTTTTAATTTAATTTAATAATCAGATTCAATGTGGATGGTTATAAAGGTAGAAGACCAAAGAAAGTATGGATGGATTGTGTGAAAGAGGATATGCGTAAGAAGGGGTTAAATTCAGATAAGACGACTGATAGAGATGTATGGAGAAGTACATACTGTTCCGACCCTCCATAGTGATAAAAGCAGGTTGATAATGATTTAATGACATTACTTTTTAGAAAATGTTTGATCATTTAATGTTTAATTTAACTAGAGGTCGCCAATTCATCGAAATTCGAGCATAATTCATAGTTACATTTTTTTATTAAAAATAACTTCAAGCTCCTTAAAGAGTGTCCAAAGTTATCGCCTCACGTAATATTTGCGTTAATAAATAAAAATACACTGAAGTTAAACATGAATCGAATCGGATTAGAAACAAATAAAGATCAACTAAATATTGATTTAAATTTTCAAAGATTTAGTAATACATTAAAGGATTTATATCTCGAGTTGGTTTTTATTATTACTGACACGTCTTGTCATCACATACTGAACAACACCGGACTCTAATGCCTGAATTACTAGGAGAAAGGTCTATTTATATTGGTTCCGTAAAAACATTAAAATGATTTTTATTCCTTTGTTATAAAGTTGAAGGTTGTTTAACACGTGTATATACAACCTTTTGTTGATTTTGTCGAATATAAATTTGATTGATGTATTCCCTTTTGTTGTAGGAATTTAAGATGATAAGACAAGGGTGGGACGTAAGGTTTAGGGAGTCTTGAATTGGGTAGCTTACATAATTAGAATATAGATAGAGAAATAGCAAGTCATGCTACATAACAGTATCGTTTTCAAGGACCCTATAATATGACTGTTTTCTATTAATATGAAATAATCTTACCAATATTATAAATGCGAATGTTTGGATCGATGGATGTTTGTTTGAAGGTATCTCCAGAACGGCTCAATGGACTCAATTGCTCTCGATGAAATTTGGCATAGATGTAGAGAACACATAGGCTACTAATAAAGTTTTTTTTTTTAATTTCGTCGCAGACGACAGCTAGTCTTAAATATTTTTAAAGTACTATATACTACTACTAATTATAAAATACAGTAGAGCCCCTATTATCATTTAGTTACCGTACCGTGCTTGTTTCGTACAGATTAAACATATTGCTTTTAATTTTTTACTTAGTCATCGTGGCTTTACGGTTTTATGATTAATGTTAAACATTTTTATCTTACTTCTTACTAATAATATAATTGCGATGATATTACAAATGTGAATATTTGGATGGATGGCGATTACGGCTACATGTATCTCATTGAAAGGTATAGATGTAGAACATAGTCAACGTGTAGGTTAAGTTTTACTTTTTTTTAAGCCGACTTCAAAAAGAAGGAGGTTATCAATTCGACTGTTTTTTTTATGTGTTATATTATTCTGCGATGACGGAGTCGCGGGCGACATCTAGTTGTATAATTTAGCAAAGAATATAGTAATTTCTTACATCAATAATTCTAAATTTAGTGACAGTTCAAATTGTATTAAATTGTTACATAGAAATTTAACCTTTAATGTTAATGTTGTTAGGATGAAAAATGCATATCACATAAATGCTATTTTATGTTGTATAACTACTGACTACTTTTGATGAAACCTGTTTTGAAATTAACTTCATTCGTATTATTTACATATTTTTTTTATCAAATGTCATTATTTATTATTTGATAACGATTAAGGTTTGTAGAGCAATTCATTTGTCTTTAAGACGTTCATGATTTTTTGTACATGTATATTCGTGTTACCAACATATTAGGTCCTTACATATGAAATTGGCGTTTTTCGTACTGGCCACTTTAATCACGAATTTCTCCTCTTTGGTAAGGAATTCCAAATTCAAATTTGTACAGCTATAGACTCATGTATTTGTGGTTCGATGACCGTCATTCATTTGTTTTTTTTCTTCTGTTTTTTTCTGTTTGCGTCACTCATTTTACAAAATGGAAAACTTAAAATATCGCATTATTTACGAGTACGAGTTCCGCCGTGGCACTAGTGCTGCGGAAACGACTCGAAGGGTGAATGATGTGTATGGCGGTCGTGTTGCAAAAGAAAACACAGTTCGTTTTTGGTTCCAACGTTTTCGTTCTGGAAATTTCGATCTGCAGAACAAGCCCCGTGGACGGCCTGAGACTCAAGTTGATAATGAAGAGTTGAAGGCTATTGTGGTAGCGGATCCATCGCAAACCACGTCCGAGTTAGCTGCAGGCTGCGATGTTAGTGATAAAACTGTTTTAATTCACTTGAAGCAAATTGGGAAGATTAAAAAGCTTGAAAGGTTGGTACCTCACGAATTGACTGAAGCAAACCGGCAAACGCGCGTCGACTGTTGCGTTACATTACTAAACCGGCACAATAATGAAGGTATTTTAAACCGAATCATTACCTGTGATGAAAAATGGGTTCTTTACGATAATCGGAAGCGCTCAGCGCAATGGTTGGATCCTGGCCAGCCAGCCAAATCCTGCCCCAAGCGAAAATTAACCCCAAAAAAGTTACTTGTAAGCGTTTGGTGGACTAGTGCCGGTATTGTTCATTACAGTTTTCTCAAATCTGGCCAGACTATTACGGCTGATGTCTATTGTCAGCAATTGCAAACCATGATGGAAAAGCTAGCGGCTAAACAACCTAGGCTGGTCAATCGCTCCACGCCACTGCTGCTTCACGACAACGCTAGACCACACACTGCGCAACAGACGGCTACTAAATTAGAAGAGCTTCAATTGGAAAGTCTAAGACATCCTCCGTACTCCCCGGACATTGCTCCAACAGATTACCATTTTTTTCGAAATTTGGATAACTTCTTATAAGGGAAAAAATTCAACTCCGATGGGGCAGTCCAAATCGACTTCAAAGATTTTATTGATTCCCGTCCGACTGGTTTTTTTTAGTAAAGGGATCAATGAACTACCTATGAGATGGCAAAAGTGCATAGAAAATAATGGTTCATACTTTGATTAATTAAATATATTACATTAAAAAATATTCGACTTTTTGTTCCTCCCATACAAAACGCCAATTTCATATGTAAGGACCTAATATTTGTTTGTTTGTGAAGTTTGTTATTTTACTATCTAACCAGATATAATATAGACTGTTAATATATGGGTCATTCCATGTCAAATCGACAAATTTTTTACCTTTTGTCGATTTGACATGGAATGTCCCATATATTATCAACCTTTTTTTTTCGTAGAATTTTGTACGAGTTACCCTTTAATATATGATGCAATCTTATTTAAATGACTTAATTTAAATAGTTGTTACGTGTATTTCGTATTATTAACTATCTGTAATATGTTGATAACCGATTGATATATAATTTAGAAGATGATATGAATAAATCAGAATGACATGCGAAAAATAATCTCTCAACATAAATACTACTCGACGTTTTAGTAAAACTAGTAGCGACATCTATTGACCAAGATTTAAAACAAAACGTTTTTCTGCTTTTAAAATTCATTATTTATTAAAACACATTAACGATAGTTAATTTCTTATTTATTTTAATGATAACGTACAATCTGTATAATCAGCTGATAAAAAGAGCTAGACAAAGATTATAATTAATACAGTCGCAACTTACATGTACTGTCCCAGTTGATTGGGCGTATCCTTGAATGTTAAGCTCTCCAAATAGGACTTAAGTCCCTCTTGCCCGATTCACTCGTCGATTTCTGACGTCATACATAAAAATTATGGTTCTATTACATTAATACGTAACATAATACTAAGGAAGACTTTGTTACAAAAGTCAGAAGTTAAACATAGTTTTAAGATTATATACAAAAAGATAAGAAACGGTGCCTTAAATTGAAGTACATTTATAAACTAGATAACAAGTCCTCTCTGCTAATACGCTTTGAAACGTAAGCGCGAGCAAAAACAATGAAGGCGACCGAAATGAGGTGAAAACTGCCTGGTTTTGGCAACATTCGTCAAGAATGTCTGCACTGCAAACGGCGTTGTGCTTTCAACGTACAACACTAACAAAACACTGAGACTCAATCAAATTGAACCTTATTCTATAAGCCAAAAAGTATACTAAAGTCGCAGAGCTAACTTTGTAATCCAGAGCAATGGTCCAACTTGTTGAAATTCCGTCGCCGTCCGGTGTACGATGTGCCGAAATTGAGCTTCCGTTGCCAAAATCTTAGATAAGCCTTATTGCTTAAAGAATAAAGGTTGTTTTCGTTGATTTTTCGAGTTTCACAACGATAAGGTTTAATTGGCGGGGCGCACAGGAGGGAAGAAATTTCGCAGGCGAAGGTTTTGCTTGAGCGCCCACTAATTTTGTCCAATCGTTGTTAGCGGGTAACGTGTGAGACACATTTTTAGAACCACTCAAAATACGTGCTGTATTTTTTGTTTTTACTTACCTACTATCTTCTGGCTTTTATAGGGAACGAAGAAATTTTTCTTGTACTGTTAACAGCCGAGTTTTTTTATTTTTAAATTTTGTTTACGAGATTTTTTCTACATAACTCTTAATGAACAAATACTGGCAGTTAAACAAAACATTAACAATGTTAAACTTCGATCACTAGAATTAAATGACTCGTTGTTTCAAGAATACTATAAAAAGGAGGAATATTGTTGTATTTATAATTTAAATTATTTGTGTCCAGATGGCGAACCCATCAAGCTGCCAGAGAACCTGGAGAGCCTGCCGCGGGCGGAGCACTTCGCCGCTCAGAGGCATCGCTGGAACACCAACGAGGTCAGTGCACTCAGACAGAAAATTATTACATACAATAATGAACGAAGAGTATCTCTTATAATTTGTTAGAAGTTAATGTTAATTTATCCCATTTAGCACTAAATAAACACTCTTGAAATAATTGATATCCATATAAAAACGAGAGATATTTTATTTTATAGCTTTGTATTTCATTTTCCATTTTGACGTCAATTGACTGGTCCTTTGCCAATTTGTTTTTATATCGTCGATTATCTGGAATGATAGAACTCGGGTCGTTTATTAATTTGGTATTCTTGCCAAAACGTTTTTAATTCATCGAATTTGATATTGGAAGAAGGTTTAATTTGTTTTGTTTGTATTTAAAAATGTTGTAATTGATCGAAAACAAGAAACTAGGGTCTGTTTTTTTAGGTTTCGAAAAGCCGGAGCATTTTGACACTAACTTAATTAAGTTATAATTTCAACGTAAAAGTTCTTGCTGTCAATATTTGTGAAGATATGATTCAAAAATATTCAAGTTTTTTATTCATTAACAAAACAAAACAAAATTAAAATTCATTAATTATAAGATAAACTAATTTCCAATTTATTTGGTATTTTTAAAAAAGGATGTCCGTCCAGTAAAATCGTATCTCTCCATGCCTTCAAAACCACCATTGTTCATTTCAGTACGACATTGAAGTTTCAAAAATAGAACAGTCTAACATAAACCAGAATATGACGAGGGTTATTTATGTTAAATACCATAGGTCTCATGATTAATTCCCTAATGTCGCGGTCCGACCCCGGCGGCGCTGGTGTCGCACCGCGTATAAATCGCGGCCTAATTCATGCATAATGCAAACAGCCATGAGTGTCGTCTCATATCTCGGCCCGCAATGTTTTAGCCTACTTAACTTAGTAGATTACCTTATGACCCCTACTATTACATTTCAAGTGAGAAATTAAGCATATATTTATCGAAATAATAGTAATAATATTACGTAAACTATGTTCTATTTAGATTCAAGGTCATTTAAGTTTAAACTTTCAAAATTTCTGCGTTAAAAGATTCCGTGCTAATGGTGATAACTTAGTGAAAATCTTTTCAGAATTATTTCAAATAGATTTAATGTATCAAGACTGTTATGTTTTTTACCGTAGGTTTCCATTGCAACTTATCGAAGGAGACTGATAGAAAGAAGGAGACAATTTTTTTTACAAAGTGTTTTGGCAGTGAAAATTAACGGTTCACATCAAACGTAGACTGCGTAAAACTTATTCCATTGATTTCAGAACCCTCCAACGTGTATTTATGCGTACGTTAAGTTAGAAAATTTGTATTTCATTCCCCTTTGCTTTGATGTGAATAGTTTTGTTGAAATTTAAATGAGATGGCGGACGCTATGGGGGATGGTTGAAAATTTTTATACTCTCTGAGCTGTCGTAATTTATGTTTGTACTGTAACTAGCGATTCGTACAGGCTTTGCATGGGTAATAGAGGATAGAGGATAAGTATTTTGAACGACATATTTAAAAAAATTACATATAAACAGTGTAGTTGTTAAATGGTTCCGGATCTTTATTTTCAGGTTCGATCCATTCTTAGTACCGACGTGTTTTTATTTTACAATTTCATAAGTAAATTTATCCGACTTTCCTGCGATAAAGGAAAACATCATGATGTAACCTGCGTAAATCTGCGAAGAAATTTCAGTATGGTTGTCTATCGTCTATTCACTTGGGTAGCTTACTTTGGGTAGTCTCCGATTCCTTACGTGGGGACATAAGATGAACATAGGTTGTTGGTTCATCAAGAACAATGAGAGGTTTTTGAGTTTAACGCGTTTGTTTACAGATAATGATTGTAATAATGCGATTGCGAACGATAGTGTATGTTTGTGCAGAGTTTACAAAATAAACAATTATTCAAATTGTGTACCTAATGTGAGAACTAGTAGTAGGAGTGTAGATTAGTTCGTATAATGAAATGCGTCGAGTGTAAATTCACCAGCAGTGAGCCACGCATGCGCTAGTTATTATGTCGAATAACATACTGCCTGGAAGCAGAACTTCGCGGTAGCTTTTGTTTTTTTATTGTAATAGAGTTTTTCATTATATTTATGATCTGAATTTCTATCATCGTCAGCTCATTATACGTCACTAACGAGGTTCTCAGAGCTTACCCAATTTAGGGGTGACTAGTCAACCATGCTTGTCCAGTACGGTAGGTTGACTTCACACATATCTTTGAATTTCTTCCGTATTAACAGGTTGCATCACGATGTTTTACTTCACCGCAAGAAAATCGGACTGTATATATGAAGTTTTAAAATCGAAAAACACATTAGTACAAGCGCTTAATACCTGCGCCTCCGACGCTCATTAATGTGTCTGAGTAAATTATGAATATCTACTTATCGTGTTATTTAGTTATAGCTTCTTTTCAAAGACTATTTTTTTTGTATTAAATTTTCAATCGGTTGTATCTGTTTTAGTAAGCTTGTCTTTATATTTTGAATTTCGTACTCATCGTAATTGCACTAACTAAAAATTTTAGCAAATTTTGTATACAATAAAAACCCAATGTTTACATAATATTGAAATTGGTAAATGTAATTTTAAAATATACTTTAAAGTAGTATATAAAGTATTGCTTTACGCAAAGATCTAGTGAAGTTGTCATTAATTTCACTAAAGATCTCTACAAGAGAGGTCTTTATACAAAAAACGTGGCTTCGTTAAAAAGTGTTTGAAGTAAAGTAGTCCAAGGCTGTTCTTGTACGCTTTGTAAGAGTAAAGCTAGCGCGGGTTCACTTTCCGTTTGGTCGGATGTAGAGATCTTATCATGTCGACTATGAGTGCTAACTATTATGTCGCATAATGAAGGACTTTAAAAAAATGACAGCAAAAATGATTACTTCATGCAAATGATTTCATTTAAATGAAAAAATTATATTACGACTAGAATTGGCCCGCGACTCCGTTCGCGCGGAATAAGAAAAAAACATAATAAGAAGCCCATGTGCTCTTCTAACCTATATTCTATATCTGTGCCTAATTTTATCAAGATCCGTTCAGCCGTTCCGGACATACCTCCAATCCATCCGTACACCCATCCATCCATCCATCTAACCATTGTTACTGTTACTGTTAGAGGAAGACCAAAGAAAGTATGGATGGATTGTGAGAAAGAGGATATGCGTAAGATGGGAGTAAATTCAGGTATGACGTCTGATAGAGATGTATGGAGGAGTAGTACATACATAGGGATAAGGGCAGGTTGATGATGAAGATTCTTACTGTTACTCTTGTATATCTTGTTGAAATGTTCAATCGTTAATAGACTTTTTATTCATTTACTTAAGTTCAAATTCATCTACAGTTATAATTTCAAATATATGTACATAGTTTTATTTAAAATTAAACAAAAAGTTACCTAAAACTAACTAAATTGAATTTATCTTCATTTTTTATACCCTAAGTTGTAACTGAAACTGAAATTATATATTTTTTCTTTATTTAAAGTTATTTAATATTACTATTTAAAAGAAAGTTAAAAATTATTTGTGTACATTCACGTGGATGTTTTTTTTTCATTGGGCCTATTGATTCAAAAGTATCAAAAAGAAAATCCCATTAGACCAATTGATCGGTAGGTCGGTCAGCCCAATGGGAAGCAACGGTTCAGTCTAGCTAGTATACTGCTGAAAATGAAAATTATACTTAATGAACAAAAAAAATGTGTGTTAACTGTAAAAAAAACGAATAAAAGAAACTCACTATTGTAATTTGGGATAAGGAATATGCAAAAAAGAGTACGGACCAAAAGTCTTTAGATGGCCATAAAAAACTGAATAATTTCTACAGTGTGATTTTTGCTTTCATTTACAGCAAGAGTAAAAACAGAAATATATTTTAGTATCAATGATACAACTAGTAATTGCGTTTTACGTAGTGAAAGTACACTTCGTTACTCTACGGGAGGGTATTACCTTCGACCGTTACCCCCGTACTCCGCACACCCTTCGTATTCACTACACCCCTTAATTTATACCCCCACTTGTTTTTATCGCAAAATTGTCGATCAAAGGTACATGAATACAAAGAGCTTTGAGTTTATAAATTACTCTAATTACATAAATATATTTGTAAATATATGCAAATTAATAATAGTGTATGATTAAAAATATTTTTTGAGCTAATTTTAGAATTTATCTAATCGATTTCATTTAGTGATCGTTCTCATAATTTTTGAAAAAAAAAAACGGATATTATTTTTTTTATTTGGTCATTTTGTTTTCTATTTTTAATCAAACAAGTGAACTATTCATTGTTATTTAAAGGGAAATTATAAGCCATATATTTATTCGTCAAAAAGTATAATCCAATTAAAATATATCACGGGTTGAAGTCGTTATGGTATTTCACACGAATATCCTTTGCCCGAAATCACCTTTCTGACGTACAGATTATATTCACGAGAATTGTCTCGTAAGCTCGCGAGCACGCGATCGCAACCAGAATAATTTCTTTCATACGTTTTATAGTCTCTCTTTTGGTAAACAACACAGTCACAACTTGGTTGAAAATTCACTCATATTTCGAATCATCCGATAAAAAAGATTATATCTCTTAAGAGATGTAACTGTATTCAACGAAATGAGTTACATCTGTTACATATAGTTTCAGAGATTAAATCACATAGTAGTAGTGTTAAGATAGGTGACGATTTGGATTTTGTCAGCGTATAATTTTAACTAAGTAGACTTTTATATATCCGCATATATCAGATACCTTCCCATATTACCCGGAATAATCGCGGATATACAGACAGTAATATCAAAAACTGGATTTTCGATATATTTACATGTTGGTCGAGAAATGTGATTTTATTCTTTATATTATCAGACACTAAAATTTTATTAATATGTACAGATAGTCATCGACGAAAACAGTTACATTTCGTATTTATTTAATCAAAGAAACTGAAGTAGATTTATCATTTAAATTTGATAAGATTTCCTAATGTTTAGGTTTGATTATTTAAATACTTATGTAATATTAAATATTTCACTTCATGTAAAAATAAAACAAATGCTTCGTAAATATTCCACGAAGAAAAAGGACAACGGAACATTCTGTCTCTTTTGGTCGCGACTCATTAAACTCCTACTCGTTGTATCGTAGAATCATTTAGTTAAGGCGAATTTTCTTTTGAAATTTAAAAGTATTATTTAGTTTGTAAGATACTTTTTATCTCCCTATTAATATTACAATATAATGGTGCATTCTTTTACAATAGCACACTGCTATTCTGATACTCTACAATGATTTGAAGTACCATTATAGATTTTTTGGAACGAAGTTCCTTATCGCGCGTTGTGAAAGGGGGCTAGACGGAAAAAATTCTTACGAAAAGTTGTCACGACACTTTTAACGTCTACTTCACCATGGCAACGACGTGACAATATATATAACGAAAATTCATAGAAATAAAATGTACTTCTTGTGAAGACTTAAGTTTTTTATTCATAGAATAAACATTGGTTCCTTCACTAATTAATAGAAAGGAACTTCGTTCCATCCGGGTGTCCCTTGACACCTCTCAAGTTTTTTTATTATAAGAAGGCTACTAAATGAGTGGAGTTCGCCGAAATAGCGAAGCGAACGATGCTCGTAGACATCCGCAATGGCAGATGCATTAGATCTTTAATCAATGGAGGAGGGGATGGACAGAATGTGAATATTTCCCTTGCTCCACTCTCCCCTTCCATCTTTTCCTTGTAAAGGATTAATTCATCAGGCAAAATGCGGATTTGCTTCCACTTCACGATTGTCTTCTGTGTGGTTGTGATATTGCACCGGTCGAGGCCCATTCGTGCACCCAACAAATATAGTTATTGTGGGATTGTGGGAAATTAATATACAGTAATTCATAAGTCAATTGCAAAGCGATAAAGTAGCAATCAATTACTGTAACTGATAATAAATCAAGTGATAATTTTACAAATAAAGTTACAAAATCTTACTAGTATTATAAAAGCGAATGTTAAGATGAATTGATGGATGTTTGTTTGAAGGTATCTTCGAAACGGCTGAACGGATCTTGATGAAATTTGTCACAGATATAGGACGTAGAACATAGTCTGGAAGAACACAAAGGCTACTTATTAAGTTTTTTTTTTATTTCCGTACGGACGGAGTCGCAGGCGAAAGCTAATATTTGATAGTAATACATTAAAAAATATTAAATGTACGAATCAAATACAGAGAAAGGAACTTGAAACATCGAATTGCATTCCAACCCTCGGCCGGACGTCTACCGCCGAGGAAAAGTTGCAAAGTGGAAGTTTTGAAAACGAGATCTCGTAAAAGCAAATTGCAAAGAGATACTTGTGAATAACTGCGCCGATGTTGCTTCTATGGACTTTATTTTTATTTTGATGTTATAGTTACTATAGTAATTTTTTTAATTAACTAAACTATATATTTTGAGTACGCACTTCGAGAAAAGTATTAACTCTAGTAATTTTAACGCTTTCATAACCATTGTTAAGTTGTGAATTAAAAAAAAATATGTTAAACACTAATTTTTACCATAATCGATAAGAATTACCTGACTTTTGTATCAAGAAAATGGTTATAGAGTATTTAAAAAAAAAAAAAAATCAAAGTCATAGACAATCGGAAACACACTTGGAATAAAAAATCCTTTAGAATTTTTTAAAATAAACGTGATGATTAAGTATTTATTTTTAAATAAAATTATATAAATTCTAAACAAGGGTATTTCTTCGATTTATTTCTCCGCTCCTAGGATCTCGGAGTGGAGACGGAAAGTTTCAGTAAACGGTAGACAAAGTTGGATACAGTAGCTTTCAGAAAGTTAAAACGGCTCTCGAGAATTTAATAATATTTCTTTTATTCTTAAAAGATTTCAAAATACTTATTTAATTTATCAAAAACTCATAATTAATACTCATGTACTAAATAAAAAAAACAAACGCTAATTACTTTTAAAATTGAAGAATAATTTAATGCCACACTAGTGTTTAATAGTTACATAAAGAAGGCCTTTAATGAAGATTTCTCACTTAATCTACACTAAGAGAATTCTTAGTATCTATTTAGAAGTGTTTCTATAAAGTGTTTTTCGACAAAAGAAAATTATATTGAATAACTTAATATCAAATTCATTCAAAATACATTGATCCAGTATCAATTGTCAGATAGATCTAAAAAATAACATCTGATATCGTAATATATTAGTATTTGTACGTATAACATATTGAGAACTAGCTTTTACCCGCAACTCCGTCCGCGCGGAATAAAAAAATAAAAAACGGGGTAAAAATTTTCCTATGTCCGTTTCCTAGTTCTAAGCTACCTTCCCATCAATTTTCAGCTAAATCGATTCTGCCGTTCTTGAGTTATAAATAGTGTAACTAACACAACTTTATTTTATATAAATAGATATAGATAGATAGATGTGCGCTTTTAATATAAGCAGTTTTCTGGAGCGGCCATTTAGACAAATTTGAGTAGAAATATTTTAAAAGTTACTCACAAACTTCGGAGATGGAGAGAACCCGCGATGTCTGTTGAATCTAGATTTGTTGGTAGACCTATATTAAATTCTATTTCCTTACATTAAAGTTATTAGAAAACGTTTCATCAAAAACATGTTAGGAAAATTATGAAATTCGTTTTTCATTTTAAACTAGTTTAAGATCAGTTAATTAAACTAATTTAAATGTTTTCATTTTATAAAAAAACTACCACCAACTATTAGCTAACAAACGCTTGAGCACAAACCAATTTTATTTCAACTAACCTACCTAGTGATTATACATTTTTTCTTCTCACAATAAAATCATCTGAAAAAATCACAAATAACAAAATTGGTATTGATAAATACGTTAACAAAAACTTGACAAATTAATCATTGACGTTACCACAGCGTTTTAAAGCAACAAAGTAATTCCACTGTCTAGTGGGTTACGCTTACACAAAGCGCTTATTCCGCTACTGTAACAAAGCTCTTTGACGTTGGTCTTCCTCATCAATAACACATGCTTTACATGAAAATAAGAGCTGTTTTGGTATGGGATAATGAGGTCATAATTAAATTATAATAGTAGAAAGAAAAGTCATGATTCTTATAGTGAACAAACCATAGATCCCGCCTTGAATGTCTTGTGAAGAGTACCGATTAAAAAGCTTGTAGTTTATTGGCATAAAACTGGTTTTGGCCGGTTTAAACTGTGTTATGAATCTTTTTGACATTGTTGCAGACAAACCCCTGTACTGTAATAAACTAAAATATTACACATTGTTATTTAGAAGCTTGTTTTATTATTAACTAGCTGTCGCCCACGAATTCGTCCGCGCGGAATTAAATAAAACAAATAAATAGCCTATAGTATTTATGATATGTGTTGTTCCAGACTATGATCTACATCTATGCAAAATTTCATCGAGATCCGTTGAGCCGTTCTGGAGATACCTTCAAACATCCATCTATACATCCATCCAAACATTCACATTTATAATATTAGTAAGATTTAATGTATTTAGGTGTATTATTGTTAGGTTATTTTAGATTATAGCTCTTGATGTATAACTTGCTGTGAATCTATTAATCTTATTTCGGTTCGCGCCAAAACAAATCCGCCATGTTTGTCGTTATAAATGGCGGTTGTCAGGGTAGTCGGTTAGTGTTGGACGAGTGTGCGATGTCATTTGTTGACGTTGCGCTATTGGATAGTTTGGTTTTGTTAACGTATCGTACGTGATGTCACGACACGACATGTCACGACACGAAACGCATGATACCTGATTAGATATTTATCATGTTTTAATTCGGTGTGTTTTGTTGTAATTAATTTGACTATTATTGTTGATCTTTAGTATTTTCTGGATTTTAGTTGTAAGATTGACATTCTATAATTACGTTCTTTCTGACTTCTATCCTAAAACATTTTACGCACACACACATTCTGAAAGGAATGGAATTTTATTTCACAATATTTAAAATACGGAAATAATACATAAAGATGTTATTCCTTTATTTTTAAAATTAATATCATGGACGAACATTTCTGTATACATAGTAATATTGAGTGTGGAGCGTAAAAGTTAGCAATACAGGAGGCTTGTGGCTACCTTAATTAAATCCGTTGTCTTAACTAACGCCGCTCGGTTCACAGCTGTTCCTGATTGAATAACTTATTAGTCTACCAGCTTCATGCAAAACATAATATATATGAGACTAGCATGAGTTTAACTAACACATATAATATTTCTGTACGTCCCCTCCTTCGTCGATTAACGGTAAGCATCGTATCTGCAACTGCAGATGTCTATTGGCAGCGGTCGCTTCTCTATTTCGGCGAATCCAGATGGCCGCTTGCTCGTTTGCCACCTAATATTTAAAAAAAAATTAGGCGACCATTTGTAATCTTCTTGATTATATTATATTATATTTAATTTTAAATATTCTTCCTAAGTAGGGTTGACGACAGGCAGGCGGCCCGCCGTAAAAAATTAAGCCAAAATATTAAGGTTCATAAAACCTTGTGTGCCGACCCCACGTGAGTGGGATAAGGCCAGGAAAATGATGTCTTGTAAACTACTTGATTCTGAAAGAAGTCATTTAATTATTATTTTTAAATTTTTTTTTTAATATTCTTTCCTTTGTAATCTTTTGCATTCTGTTAGAAAAAAAAACTGCGAAATAATGTTTTTCCACAATAATTTCTACTATCAAAATTAACTTTGATAGTGGCGGAAGCTCAACTTTTACTACCCCTTCTTCGTGTCTGTATGATTCAGAATTAAAACGAGACGTCAGTATGAACAACATCCACTAGAATCGTGTGACATATTGAAAGCTCGTTTGATTTAGACTCATGTGTTCATTGATCTCTCAAACTAAGTTAACCTTAAAACACGACCTTATTCCGTCAACAAACGGTCCAAAATATAAAAAATGAAAACATACAAAGTTCCCTTTTTTTATTGTATACGGCTCATTAGCTCGGGTGCTGTCGTGGATACGAAAGAGCTTTTCTGTCAAAGAGCTTTGTTTTTTCAAAGTAAATTGAACCTTAAACTGTTTAGTATAAAGTTGATATTCCAACTTTGGTTGTCTTATTTGAACCCTTACCTCTGTGAATTGGGACACATTTTTGTTTAGGTTAAAGTGTTTTCGTTGGGTATTTTATTTGGAATACGGTCGCGTATCATGTTTATATATTGAATGTGAAGAAAATTACGAAATAAAATCATTGTGTAAACCTTACCCGGTTTCATTGATGTACAATATTTGGAGAATATATTTAATGAAGGAAATGAAAAGTAGGTGGGTTTACTTATATATTCTATACATAGATTCCTATTATATAAATATACATATATATAATTTCTATCAGAAATGTTTACGTACTTATGTAATATAACATCGCCTATTTTACTAACAAACCTTATTACTATTGAAATTACACTGTCTTCACAGTCTTCTTGGACAAAAATATCGATGTGTCAAGTCACAAAAAACCTCATACAATTAAAATAAATGATCAAAGATGTTTGTCAAATTATGTTGATGAAGCTTGAAGCTCAAAGGTCTTAAATTTTAACAATAGCGTCAAACAAAGCTGCATATAATCAAACAATTTGTCAAACACAGTTTGATACATATGGCAATTTAATCATTAAAACCTAATAAATACTTCAAAATCATTCCTACTAGTCGGATTTTAAATTTGAAATTAACTTAGTTCGCTGCCTAAAACTGTCAATCACTTTGACGATGTAAACACTTCAAACAGTCGCGTTAGAAAGTTATTGGAGCCATAACAATATAACAAGATGTAACGTAACAAAGGAATCCACTGTAACGTTCTTTTAAATACTTGTTTATATTGTTCAAGGCAATTAAGCTCAAATATATGGCATATAAAATTCTTTAACGCCATTTAGTTTTACCACTTCACGAATAAATTTTCCTTTATGGGGAGATAAAAGATTTTTTACTTTAAATAGACTGCATTCTATAGAGTAACATATTGTTAAGTACGAATAGAAAATTGTAAAGGTTATGTACTTCTTAATCTATATATATAAAAGAAAGTCGTTATAAATAGTTACACTATTTATAACTCAAGATCGGTCGAACTGAAAATTGATGGGGAGGTAGCTTAGAACTAGGATACAGACATAGGAACTTTTTTTATCTTGTGTACATTTTTTTTATTCCGCGCGGACGAAGTCGAGGGTAAAAGCTAGGATTATATGAATATGACTATGTTTGTTTATTTGTAATGTTTTGATGTCTTGATAACTATATTGATCTACATTTAACTTTATATATCGAAATGCATAAATACAAAGCTTGTGAAGTCATATGTAAAACATAGTTAATGTGTTAATGACTGGACAAAAAAATACATTTGGACATTGTTGAGTTAAATAAGTATTTTAACCCATTGACCGCCGGTAAGTTTTATCTTTTAGGATTGATTCCCAAAGTTTTGCTTTTCTTAATACTTTGCTAATTATTTGTTAACATCGCATTTTGGAAGCCTGATTTCTGGTGAAGTCTACTATCAGCGAGCGATAAAAAGGTTGAAATATGTTTAAGATAAAATCTAATTGAAACACTGACTAAGTTTTCTAAAGTTAGTTAAAATTAATGACATAATTTAAGTAACGAGATGTTTTATTTAATAATACTAAAAACTAGGTTTAGTGGTTTTTGATTAATTCGTAAAATATATACAAAAAGAAAATTCTTTCCTTTTAATTTAGATTAGGTACTGAAAAATTGTAGGTATTGCTATATATAAGGCAGTATGCTATATTCAATGCCAAAAACATTTGCATTTTCACAATTTGATATTTCACAAAGCATTTCATTTGCGGTGTCGTGGAAACTCTTCGTTATCACGTGACAATCTGAAGAGACATTTTGAGAATAGTCCCCACTGTCGGTAGGGGGACTATTCTAATACGACCGTTGGGTGATAAGACGACTCTCATTTCGTATGTGCGATAAACAAGGTCATATTCTTTCTCGAATGCCTGATTAAGTGTGCCAAGATAGTTGGCAAAGGAATACTGTCTGATGCGATCATACGGAAGGAAACTTGCAAGTAATTTTTGATGGAACTACCTAATGTAGGTTTGGGTGAATTTTATTTTACAATTGAATAGATACTTATGGAAATATTATTTCAGTTGTTGTCTTTAAATTCGCATGTTTTTACTTTGTAAACAAAATATTAAGTATAAATAAATTGTCAAAAAAAGACACCAAAATTTTACATATTAATAACATCATATTAAAAACTTACGGTTTTCTGAATAAGAAAGCTTAAAGAATAATTTATTAGCAGAAAGGACGTTGAATGGGATTATAAAGTACACAAATGTTACTAAAATTATAAACGCGAATGTTTAGGATGGATTTTTGTTAGAAGGTATCTCCAGAACAGCTGCATGAATCTCGCTGAAATTTGGCATAGACGTAGAACGTAGCCTGGAAGAACGCATAGGACACTATTTTTTTTTTATTTTCACGCGGACGGAGTCGCGGTTGACAGCTAGTATGTAATAAAACTATTTCAAAAAGATAAACAATATTTTTAAAAACAAATAGTGAAAAGATACTGAAAATATCTTCAAGATTGCAACATTTTCAAATCGTAAAAGTAACTACAGCGATGTGCACGATCTTGTTCATTGTAATCGTAGCATAAACATTTTAGAGCTATTTCTTGATGTTGGCAGCGTTGCAATTTTTTTATTAACTCCAGTCTAAGCTAGATAAACCGAAAGTTGCCGAAGTTCATTACTTTTTATGGCGTTAAAAAAACAAAAGGGTAACTTTACTTTCCTCGGGAACGTATAACGGTTAAAAGATAAAAGTAATAACAGAAAAGATACCGCGCAGACAAAACAGAAACAAGAAATGTGCGCCAAAGTGCAAAGTTTGCGACGCAACTTGCACCGCCGCGCTTAGCGCTTAACGTTTGGCGCGACTAACATAATAATGCGCCTCAATTACGTATCGTTGTCGCTGTAAATACGCAATTCTATCTATTACTTTTTCATTGTAATAAAAATGGTTTTATTTGAATTTTTTTAATTACGTATATTTTTTCAATTACAAAATGTAACATGCATTAATACATAGTAATCACGCCAGGAACACTGTTAAAATTTAAGTTATTTTATTTTTCCTTAAAAGTCACACAAACCAGATAAACAACCTATTACCAGTTAGTAATTTTTACTCAGTTAAATCAGTTTTCTTTAAAGTAAAATATCCGATGTTCTTTTTTTAGAAAATACTTATCTTTTTATTAAAGTATATTCTTTGTCTTTATAGCAATAGAAATGATAACTAAATGTAAACGACGACACATAATAGGGCATAAAATAAATCCAGCCAATTAGGCGCTCAGTATGTAGGCCATCAGATTAAAGCAAGGAGTGGGGAAGGGGGCTCGCAGTCGAAATGTATGGGTTAAGTTAATGTCTCGGGCGCAGGCAAAGCCGCGACTTAGCCCGGAGCGCAGAAGGCGCGGTGGGCGCGCCATGTAATCACTAACACACTTTTGGGGACGGAAAATTGGAGTTGCTTAGAACATTTGTTTTACATTATAAGTGTGATTTTTTAATAAACATTAGTGGCAGAAAGAAGATTACCATATTTCGAGACAACGAAGGCGTTTTTGTAACTTAACGTCACGAAGAAAAAAATTCTGTAGAACTTTTCACCATACCTTTTACTTTCTAATGAATTCGCCATTTGTAAACATGTATTTTATATCCCTGGCGAAACACCTATTCAAAATATATTGCTTTGCTTTTAAAATAAGTAGAGATAGAACAATAAAGCCGTCTACTCATGATCAGTTTTAATTGTACAGTTTTATCTAATGAAAGTTTGGATTAGATTGTCAGTTGAAAAGTTCAGCTATCAGTTTTGCCTACAAACCTTAGTTTAATACTATGTTGTTAAAACTGAACGTGTGTAGCTGCCCTAATGTTATATTTCAGCAGTAAACATAGGAAATGTTTCACAAAATATATTAACAAAGCACAAATAAAGTGCTTCATTTGCAAGCTCTTAAGTCAGAGTAAAGTTTTCGTAATGCATTAAGAAGCGCAGCATAACTTTTCAGATTTTATCTTAAATTATCCTTCCTACATTCTTCCTCTCACATAATACCTTTTAGTTTATTCGTTGTTTTCATTACACCACTAGCAGTTGCCGGCGACTCCGTCCGCGCGGAATAAAAAAAACACAATAAGTAGCTTATGTGATATTCCAGACTATGTTCTACATCTGTCCTAAATTTCAGCAAGATCCTTTAAGTCGTTTTGGAGATACCTTAAAAAAACATCCATCCATCCATCCATCTAAACTTTCGCAGTACAATTGAACAACCGTTTATTGCTAGTTGATGTTCAATTAATGGTCGTGATAAAAACATGTAACCCAAAAGTTGCACATATTTACATCGGTTCACTTATTATCATCTTCCTTTAATATGCTACCAAGGCCCTTCGTACACAAGACAACGTAAAACTTCGAAAGTATATATTCTTGCGTCGCAAGATTCGGGTAGTGCGTGCTCCATAACACAACGTTTTATCGTCGACGCAAGTCGTCTGTTCGGTCAGTACAGATATAATGAATACATGTCAACAGATTTGCTCCGCCATCTTGAAAATCACGGCGACTTTTTCGCGAATCTGTCTTTAGCGATGACAGTTAGAAATGTCGGCGACTCGTGTTGTATACGAACGTCTATGTCATTGTAATTGCACCAGTCGCTTAGCAACTAAAATTGCCAAGTTTCGAAGTTAACGTTAAATGAAAAATAATTATTTCAAATATGCATTTTGGAGACAGAGTTTATGACGTATGCATCTTTGTTCGTCATGAGCGATAAAACTCTTATAATTCCAGATCATTCCTATTTGAATTTAAAGCAAGTCATATATCTCTGATATAATTGAGACGCTTTATCATATTTCTGCAAATCATTGCCTATATTGAGCACATCCTCGCTGTCACATTCGTATGCCCAATCGATTTATTACACTTTTGTACTAGCGCCCAGGGTTGGATCTGGGGGTACAAGAGGCGCGGGGCGCCCTGGCGTCTATATTGCTCTATTTACTGTCATAATCAGACTTTAAATGACGGTCACTGAAAACTAAAGGCGTTGTTTTAACTAGAATTACTGTGAGGCATAATAGTGATTGTTTAGACTCTGTGGCGTAATAAGTTTCTTCTGTATTATTTAAGTCTTTTTTCTGATGAAATATTTGTAAAAATAGAATAAATTTCAGTAGTTAAATTTTGTTCTGGACTTGTTTATTTTTTTACATATCTCAAAGACTCTTAATTTGTAGCCTATTTAAATTAAATGTATAATTGAAATAAATGAACGTTTCCTATGTTAACTGATGTACCACTGACTTAATTTAAAGGAAAACCGACCAAGAAAAAGGCGTTTACGTTCGCAATAAAACTTTCGGTCGGCGAGGCTCAGTCGCGCCTTGGAACTGTTTAGACAATAACTTAGATTTGATGAAACGATAAACATTACTGACGATGTTGTTATACCGCAATTAGACTTGTTTTTCGTTCCGCAAATAGCTTTTTATATTAAAATGGATTTCCAGCCGTCGAAATAAATTACATTGTTATTATATTGCTTTTAACTCTATTTTTTTCTATTCACTAATAAATTTTATTACGTGCTAGTATTCTGTGCGTTTATAACAAAAATAATCTATAACCGCTTTTGACCTGCAACTTTTTGCAGTCCTAATTCCAGTCCAGTGAAAACATATACTTAAATAAGCATTTAACGACATCGAAAGGAATTGTAATTCAGTTGTTACAACTGATATTTGCTTTAAAATTGATATTTCATTGATTTGTTTCAAAAGTAACATTTATTTTTCAATCTAACCGTGGTTAAATGCTATCGATTATTCCAAAGAGATTGATAAAACAAATCTGTTAGTAGAAACGAGGAAAAAACGTCGATTTTATCTGTGGTCTAGCGGCGAGCGACCCCCGTGCCTCGGGGCACGAGGTAAATTGTTGTTTACTGCACATATCGCGTGATTGTTTGTTTTGTCCGGGTTAGTTAAAAAATCTATTCCGTTACTAAGCTTTTGTTACTCTATTTTAACATTTAATTGATTAACTTGTTTTTTTAATATCACATTAGGTAAATTGTTTACAGATATTTGAAGAATATATTAATACTCTGGTTCTTTATAAGTTAAAGATTTTTCTTAAGAAAAGGTTAGGAAAAAGATTAACAAGTTATGTGTAATTCTGTATATTGAATACTTGGAATTGTCGATTTTATTCAATCATAATTATATCATTTAACATTAGTCGTTTAGTGTTTTTTATTGCTTTCCCTTTAAAACCTGTGTATGCGATTTATCTTTGCAATGGGATTGTGCCAAAATAACTTTTACACAAATAAATAAAAATAAAGGACACCAAACAGCATTCTAATCTAAGCCCCAGGCGTGCCAACATAAAAAAAATAAAGCCGACGTAACCCGGAAGCGGTCCCGAGTACGACATCCGGTTGCGAACGCACCTCTGCCGGGGAATGGCATGGGAATAATGGAGATTTCTACTGATGACGTCTTATTACTGACAGTAGATTCGATACTGCAATAAATATAAAAAAAATAGTTGTTATGTTTGATATTTTCAATATGAATGCTCACGAATTACTCAATAACAAACTTTATACAAAATTAATTACACACTTGGAAATCTCAATTTAAGTTAGCTTTTATCTTATGGTTTCTTTTTATAGAAACTTTTTATTAAATTTTAATCTGCTTCCACAAGTTATACTCGACTATGTTAATTTTAATACGAACGTTAAATATTTATTAACTTTCCTTAATAACGTTTCAAATTAACTAGGTCACTCATGAAAGTAACAAGAGCTTTTTAAACTTATGCCTTAACTTTATATACTGGCTTAATTAATACGCGGGCGAATTAATTTAGTTCTTAAAGACTAGCGGTCGTTTTAACACTAATACTTAGTCCAGCCATAAGTTCTGTTACAAATGAAAATGCATTTTTTTTTAAATGAAGTAATGTAATATTAATAAAATTTATACCTACATATTTATTAAGGTTTCAGCAAAAAATAAAAAAATATTCTATTCGAAATGGCCATCTTTAGTTTTTATACAGGCCTTTAATCTGTTTGGCCACGAATCTATGGATTTACGCACTCTATCCAAGAGAAATTTTGCCACTGCTTGCTCCAAAGATTTTTTAAGAGACTCAATGCTGCCGTGTCGTTCAGAGCAGGCCATGTCCTCTAAAACTGACCATAATTTGAAGTCTAAAGTGTTGAGGTCTAGGCTAGATGAGGGCCAGTCTTCAACTCTTATAAAGTCCGGAACGTTGGTTTCAAGCCAGCCTTGGGTAGTTCGTGCCTTGTGACAAGGTGCAAAGTCCTGCTGGAAAGTCCATGGTATATTTTTAATAATTGTATTGCTGAGAGGTTTCACTGCATGATCCAAGACTGTATCTTGATATACTTTGGTTGAAGTTTTCACTCCTTTTCCACAAAAGTTTAGTTTTGTGACTCCTTGATAAGACACGCCCCACCAAACCATCACTGATGCAGGATGATGACCACGTTTTACCTTTCCGACAACTTGAGCAGCTTCTTTAGAACTGTGAGCGTACACATTATCATTTTGATTAGTGTAGTGTTCTTCAATCGTGAAAATTTTTTCATCGGTAAAGAGGATATTTCTGTGCCTTTCTCCTGCGTATCGCGACACAAGGCGTTTTGATCGATCCACTCTCTTTAATTGCAAAGATTGATTTAGGGCATGTCCTGTATATCGGCGATAAGCACCGAGCTTCAGGTTTTGTTTTATAATACGCGACAGAGTTCTAGCGGGAATCTTCATTTCTCGCGATAAGATTTTTTTGCTTCCTAATGGGGTTTGGACGAATTTTGGCTTTAACAGCATTAACAGCCTTTGTAGTTCTAACAACACGCGGCCGCCCCGATCTTTTCTGGTCTTCGACAGACGAAGTGATGCTGTATCTGTTAATAGTACGATATACGAACATATGGCTGATACCAAGCTTTTGAAGTGTCTGGAATATGATCGACGGCTCCATACCCACTTTGTACAAGGCGATCACTGCAATCCTATTTTCTTTAATACCCCATTCCATATTTAAATTTGATAATGAACACAAAAAAATATGTGAAATGGCGCAAAAACGAATTAAGTTTTTAAAATAATATACGTGTTCAAATTTAAAAATAATTAAAAAGTTGAAAAAAAGAAATGTTTTTATGTAACAGTATTTATGGCCAGACTAGTTATATTCTACCCTTGGCTAAAATTAATTCGTTGCATTTTGTAAGTTCACTTAAAATTTTAGTAAGGCGTTTTGAAAGACATTAATTGGTAAACCTCGCACTTACTTGTATTTACACACTGCGCTATAAAAGTATACTTTTAATTGTTTAGGTTATTTTTAATCTTACTAATATTATAAATGCGAATGTTTGGATGGATGGATAGATAGGTAGATGGATGGATGGTTGTTTGTTTGAAGGTATCTCCAGAACGGCTCAACGGATCTTGCTGAAATTTGGCATATATGTAAAGTAAGAAAGAACACATATGCTACTAATGAAGTTTTTTTAATTACGCGCGGACGGAGTCGCAGGCGACTGCTAGTATATCATAGTTATATAGTTCCGCACTTATCTATAAGTTACATGACAGTAATAAATTAGAGAGTGAAAATTTCAATACATAAACAGTGTACTGTTAAATTCAACTCTTTTTTATATCATAAGGTGGAAAACGAGCAACCGACCACCTGAATACGCCTAAATAGCGAAGCGATTGTTGCCCATAGACATCCGCAATTGCAGATGCGTTGCTTACCTTTAATCGACATACGTCCAGAAAGAAAATATATCCTCTAACTATGCGTTAATTAAGGTATACAAATTCATATACCGAATTCAAATGCTGTAACGGGAGTGCGTGTAAGTGTTCGATACGTGTAGCGGAAGGCACCACCGGTAACCTAACCCTTTTTTCATTGACAACACCTGGCCGTAATGCGATGTCCCTGAATAAATAATATAGTACTGTATTCCCGACCTCCGGAAAATGCCTTTTTCTTTTCAAACATTCTATCGCTTTATAGCTATCACGTGTTGCGTTAATGTCTAAATATTTTAACAGTATTTACATGGATTGTTGATCTTTAAAGAGTGATGATTTAATAAAGAACGATAGATTTAATTTGACGTTTAATACTTCCATCCTCACTCACAATGGGATAAGTACATGAAGATAATATTTCGTAGAATATACTGTAGGGTATTAAATGTTGTTTCGACTACTTTCCTGCCATCACTGGCACTAACAAATAGCTTCTTTGCATTTAGCATAAACTTGCGCGTTTGCCAACAACAAATACGTACTTCATCCCACATTTTCATCCGCTGACATTAAATTTACATCGAAAATTACATGTCCGATGGTCGAAACAAAAAGCTAGCGAAACAAGTACGAATTTTCCTACGTCCGTACTTAATGCTGTAGTTATTATAACTAGCTTCGTACCGAATGTTCGGTTTAATCGTACTAAGGAATTGGCTTAATCGTGTTTCGTTTGTACGCCTTACTTTATTAATATCAGTAAATTTGCATATAATGAAAGGCTTACGAGCTGAACGTTCCCCGGTGATGGTTTTTGCGTTTTATGATCGTTGCGCGTGTGCCGGTCGGTTTTCGGCTAATTGCCGTACGCTTTGTTAGTTTTATGGTGTATGGGCTCGATTAGTTCACTAAAATACGACCCTGGAGTTTTGTATAGCGTACCATCTGAGAGATGACCTAGACGTTAGCCAGTATTAGCCTAATGTCTAAAATTATTTCACTTATATGAATAGCTAGTTTGTTACTACAAAAATTAGTGCTTTTGTATTTAAAAATTAAATATTCTATAATTAAGCTATGGACAAAAAAATGTTACCAAATATAATCATTAATGTACATATATTTTGTTTGTTACAACCTCCACCCTCTGAGATTAATAAAAAAATTATAATTCCGCAACGAAAACAAGTACCTACTTAATTACGTTTGCAGTGAATCCCCGGAGTTGTTTTAGGAACATTAATTTATTATTCTCATGTTACACCTGAAAGAGCTTGAACATTCGTCCTTCAACAGATAATACGATAATACCTTTGTTTTCATTAAATTATGTTAATACCTACATAACCTTCACATTCACAAATATATAACAAAGTAGTATACAAGCAGAAATAGTATGTTCTATAAAATACTGAAACTAGTCCGATTTAGAATTTCACGAAACACTTATATTCATATATGCGGTTATCTTTTTTTTTATAGCACAAGGTGGCAAACGAGCAAACGGCCACCTGGATTCGCCCCAATAGCGAGGAGACCGTTGCCCATAGACATCCGCAAATGCAGATGCGTTCCGTTTAATCAACGGAAAAGGGGACGCACAGAAAGAGGATATTTCTCCTTCCTATGCGTCCCCTTTTCCGCCAAATCCACCTCTCCTTCCCATCCTTTCCTAATAAGAAAAGGGTGGGAAGGGAAAGAGGACTAAAATTAGGCCTCCGGCACCACACTCATCAGACTGTACGCGGAATTGCTTCCACTTGACGCCTGTCTTCTGTGTGGTCGTGGTATTGCACCGGTCGACCCGACCAATTCGTGCACCCAACAAATATTGATGTTGCGGGATCTACCACTCTCTCTCTTTTTTCTTCAAAGTGAATGAATGGGAGAACAATATTGTTTGTAAAGTTGTTTCGGCAATGAAATCCTGCGTTTTGAGATTTTGCAATTTAACATTAATTAAAGTAATACATACTTGAGTAAATTGTGTACGTGAAAAAATTTAGTTTTATAATTTTGTAACTACTATACATGTATATTTTACCAATATAAAATACTAGCAGTTGCCCGCGACTTTGTCCGCGTGGAATTAAAAGAAAAAGTTTACTAATAAATATACTCATGTCACCCGTAGATTGTGTAGCTTCCCTACAGTGGAAGAACTTTTCAAATCGGTTCAGTAATTTCGTAGTCTATTCAATGCAAACAAACAAATAATAAATTAAATTTCTCCTATTTCTGGTATATAGATCAACATTCATTACTAGTTCGAAATCTTACTAATATTGTAAATGCGAAAGTTTGGATGTTAGGATGTTTGTTAGAAGATATCTCCAGAACGGCTCAATAGTTCTCGATGAAATTGGGCATAGACATAGAATAGGGATCCCCAAACAATTTTGGACAAGTGACCCCTTTAATCCGCACAGCGAGAAGTTGTCGGATGCGAAAGGCGGAGGACCGCGTACTGTGGAAGGCATTGGGAAAGGCCTATGCCCAGCAGTGGGCAGATAAAGGCTGTTGATGATGATGATGATGATGATGATGACCCCTTTTCCAAAATGAACCGTTTCCACAGAACACATGGCCAAATTACCTACTTTTAAGATCAATTATTATTATTATTATTCATTCTGACTTAGGTCAATAGAAGCAGACAGAGTGAGAATTAGGAATGCTTTAAGTTCAATATCGACCCCTGGTCTAGAAGAATACTAAGGCTACCAATTAAGTTTTTAATTCGCGTTTAGAGTCGCTGGTGACAGCTAGTAATACAACATTATTATACACAAATGATATCGATAAGCAAAACCAATTGGGTGTCTAGCGTCAAAGCGACCTTCTCAAGCCCTCTTCAGAGTTACCAAGAGCTACTTAGTATTGAAAGAAAAATGGTGTGCTTTTGATGCGTGAACGCCCAAAGATAATCTGTCGGCAGTCTCTTTGAGCGGAACGCGTTGAAGCAGCCCTTAGCTCGATAAGTACAGCCCTGGTATAAGGGTCACTTTGCTAATATTGCAAGGGACAATAGAATTCACACCCGACAATTAGGGCGTAAATTGTTAGGTTACTAACGCCTTTGTTTTTTTTTTTATAGTTTATGGTTTGTTCGTTTTATAAAACAAATGACGAAAGGTATGAATATTTTTTTTAAATATCAATTTAATAGCTAGATATTTTCCGTTCGACTAAAATAGATAATGAACATAATAAAATGTAATTAGAACAAAATTTAAACCGCATTTTGTTTTCTTAACACTCTAATCGTGGATTTCTGAAAACAAAACCCAGCGTTCAAAATATATTATCTCTATTTTGTCGAAGATAATGAAAGAGATGACGATATACATATAAGAAGATATTTTTCGCAGGAGTTCAAATCACGAAGGAATTGTTTAAAAATTCATCAATTCAATGTAGGTCTACGATATTCGAATGTAAATCTACGGTCCATTTGACATCAAATTTATATAGGTTGAAAGTTCTTCGTTGCATAAGTAATTTAATTGTTGATTATGCGATCGCTTGCAAGTAAAATAAATCGTCCAAGAGCGAGTTAATGTAATAAAATACAAAGACATATTGTGCTACGGTGAAGCGTGGACCGGGATCATTTGTTATTAGAGGCCAGCGACAATTTATCGGGGATTTTCCCCTTCTCTTTAATGTTTATTTCGGGTAATAAGCTTTTGTCAGTCGTAGCTACTGATATGGAGTGGACTTAAGTGGTTAATGCATGTGAGTAAACAAATATCATTTGTTAAACGTCCCTCGATTATAGGGTTTTCTCTTGTAATAATCTTTTTTTAAAATAATATTTTTAGGTGGTAAAAGAGCAAGCGGACACTTGAATTCGCTGAACTAGCGAATCGACCGCTGCACTTATATATCCACAATTGCAAATGCGTTGGCTACCTTTAATCGACTGAGGAGGGGATGAACAGAAAGAAATATTTCCCCTTCTAATGCGTACCCTTTCCCGTTAGATCCACTTCTCATCTATTCCCTATAAGAAAAGGGTGGGAAGGGAAAGAGAGCTTAAATTAGGCCTACGGAATGCACACTAATCAGACGAAATGCGGAATTGCTTCCACTTGACGCGTGTCTTCTATGTGGTCGTGGTATTTTACCAGACGAGACGACCCATTAGTGCTACAAAAATTGTTGCGCTGGCGTCTACTACTGTTGGTATCTGTTATCTGGTAAAGTAGCATTATAATATTGAAAAAAATTTACCATCGGTTCCGTAACTTATCAGTTTGTTCGTTACCTACAAAAAATAGAAATCATTCCACCTTATATAAGTGTAAATAAATAAGGCCTAATATTATGACAACACAATACGAGACAACTTTATTAGTTGTCTGGTATTGTGTTGTCTTTGTGTTCCAGTATGACGTTTATTAGTTTAATAAACACTGTTGTCCGACAGAGGCCGCTATCTCCGCGTTATCGCACAGTTTGCAACTTGCCTCCAACTTCGCAACAACACAGTTGTCACAACTGAGTCACAGTTTCAGTTGTCGGCCTGTATATGTCGGTATAACCAAGTCGAAATTTTAATGCACTTTGTTGTAAATCTAATATGGAAATTGATAGAGTTGCCACTTACAAGTCGTGTTAAAAATAAAAAAAAACTATCATTTCGATAACGTTTAAAAGTTATTAAAAGAAACTATTACACTATTTGATGCTGTATTTGATGATGTACGAATGTGTCGACTCAACTTTTGATATGTGACGTAGCAAGATATAATATTACTACGCAATGCTTGAAAATTTGTAGGAATCTTTCAACTGTTGAAATATTGATTTTAAATTGTCTTTAGGTTAAATGATCTCTTTAAAAATAACAAAAAGCAATATGTGATTAATATTTTTTACATGGTTCTCACGGGCAAGGACATAGGACTTAGGGGTTACATACTGGTAAAATAGCTTAAGATGTTTTTCATTTAACTGCTCTGTGTACATTAAGCTCCGTGGGCGTCAATAACTGGTGACACTATTGCAATTCCCCGCGCGGCGCTGTCAATATCGGAGCGTTGGAGCGCGAGAGAAATGTATACGCTTTTATTCCTTCTTTAATTTAAACTCTTTAATATTGTAAAGGATATTCTATTTGTTAGTTGTCTTGATAATAAATAAATTAATTAATAAATAAAAATAGACTAAATACGCTGCTATGTGTGAGTGTATCTCTAGCTGTTAGTATCAATATATTTGTCCTAAGATATTGTTTTCTTTGTCTTTCAAACGGAACGAAAAAGAGATGACAAAATATTTTTCTACATTTCTTTCGACATTCAAATTTCATGGTCAGTATAGATCAGTTTTTGTGTAATTTTTTCCTTACACTTTTTCAAGGTTGTTGATAGTTTGGACAAAAAAAAGGATAAGGATGTTTTTAAAATAAAACAAGGTGTAATTTTACTGTGCACGTTTTTTCTTATCAAGAGCAAGCGTAATAAAGACGTGAAAAGGAAAATTAAACCTTGTTACAATCGTATAAAGGTCAATTTTATTTGCTATAAAAATCTACACTTCTCTACGCCTCAGTATGTGAGAATCGACCTTAAATCAGTATGTGACTAATATCAGGATTTAGTGTTTCTTGGCAACAACGTCAAGACTATGATATACAGAGGACGTTCGGCGACAGTTTGTAACAGGTGACATAACATAGTATACGACATAGAATATAGTAACTATGTCGGTAGTCAATGATTAAATTATTTGCGTATAACAACAGTTTTGTTTTACTGTATAATTGCGTAAACATAAACGGTATTCAAAAGGCCGTGGGAACTGTTTATCTTAGGGTTATTAAATAAAATATCTACTGAGTATTATAAAGTTGTTGCAAACTTAAACGCGTACAAATTCACGATCCCTTTTGTAATACTTCCAAAAGATAGTCCATTTAAGGCGCCTGTTAAACTTTGGAGCGTGTCAGCCGTTTCTTTAACACAGTGTTTTCATTATCAGATTTTAAAAGAATGCACCGCGCGCCTTTACTAATCTAAGAGACCTTAATGGCATTTTTGTCTACGTACTGAGGTTACCGAGGTTGTTTAATGTCAACTTAAGGACTCAGTAATAAAGATTTTTTCGTTTTCAAGTAAGATTTCGGTTTCATGCAGAAAAGTACCGCCTGCTGTAAGAGTAAGATAAGCGAAACCTCAAGTCAACTTTGCTAATCAATTTTAACAGGCGTCTTAACTACAAATATTTTAACTGATAAACTGGTAGTTAAATTGGACACTTAGGTCTAAGAAAGCAATTATAGGGTAACCATTTCGTAGCAAGACAAACTGCTTGCAATAGGACGTTGCAATGCAACCCGTTAGTTGACCGGACGATTATCCGCACAGTTAATGCCTCTAGAGTCAATGAATACTCCTGAATTTGAATACAAGGTACGCTGTGACTTGTTGAAAGGACTATGAGTTGATGCATATTAGTTAATAGTATTCAGAAATGTTGTATTAGAAGTTTTTGTATAATATTGCGAAAACATATCGTATAATTGTAGTGGTAAAAAAAAAAAAAAAAAAACAATAGTCTATGAATGGATTATTACCCGTTGAACGGTCATAGTTTTTTTTTAATTTGTTCAGTATTATGAAATTAACGCATAGAAAAAAATATTTTTATATGTATTTCTTTGTAGCCATTTTTTCGATTCTTACATTGACCTAAATATTGTTGAAATCTAAAAGCCGACAAATATGGCCGCTGTTTGTGTTGTAAAATTTATTAAACGTAACGTATTTATGTAAAAATGATTGTTTTACCACTGATCGCATTTATCAGGTTATTTATAGTCTGTCATTTGTTCTATCAGATTTATTTGCTTTGAAATGCGCGAATTATTTCATTTACAAAATCAATTTGCCTAAAGTCATTTTTGAGTAACGTCAAAAGTAACGGATGAACGTGACCGTGGATCAAAGTCATTCTTATAATCTTAACAGTTGGATCATCGAGCTGTATAGATCAAGGGCTGCCGTACACGAACTTCTTCAAGAAGTTACGTATGACGGAACTAGTTAAAATCAAAATGGAAAGTAAATTAAGTATATTTTAAGTAAAAAAACAACAAAAACTTGAGAGGTGTGTTGGGACACCCGGATGGAACGAAGTTCCTTTCGATTAATTAGTAAAGGAACCAATGTTTTTTCTATGAATAAAAAACTTAAGACTTCACAAGAAGTACACTTTATTTCTATGAATTTTCGTTATATATTGTCACGTCGTTGCCATGGTGAAGTAGCGCTCATTCGTCGTTAACATACTTACTATAGCAAAAAGTGTCGTGACAACTTTTCGTAAGAATTTTTTCCGTCTAGCCCCCTTTCACAACGCGCGATAAGGAACTTCGTTCCAATAAGCGTGTTTTGTACTTAAAATTATTTTTTGTATGTAAATCTCGTTTGAAATGTGTATTTTTATTATACAGAGTATAAAACATCTTGTATTTATTTTTCACAAGTAAAACATATAAATAACTGAAACAAGTTTGAACTTTCATATGTTGACATATCCATTTCGCGGTCTATGCAAACAAGAAACTTATGTGCAAAGTTCGTGTGACGCTCACTTCGACGCGCAAGTAAAACATCGTTACATCACGTCTGGTACTACGAGTAGAGTTTGTGTTGACTTTTTGCACCGACTGTACACGTAACAAGTGTCAGCGTTGTAACCAGAATTTAAACCTGGGTAAGTTTGTGAAACTGTAAAAGCTAAAAGCATTCAGGGTTTTATTTTTTATTAATTAAATAAGCGGAAACGATTATGAGTTATGATGAAGATTGACGTTAATAATTTTATTTATTATTAAGTGCTTTCTGAGAATAAAAAAATGAAAATATCAGCTACCTTCCTGTGAAACTCCTTTCAAAATCAGTCCAGTCGTTCCGGAGATTATCCTTAACAGATGCTACTATGAGGATATTTTAAAAGTTGTTTTTTCATTACCAGCAACGCAATTACTTCATGTGTACGAAATAAATATATTTTTTGGTATTACATACAGAAACTCCATTTTTATTAATAAAATTGCGCGAACAGTTAACGATATTGTGGAGAAGTACATAAAGTTATATTAATAAAAAAAAAATATGTTCGAATTTCGAACAATGATCGACCACTGGTGTTATGGATTATCTACTTATCCATTACGCGTGAATCGTTTTAAGTGCTTATAATAATTTAGTAGTGATGCAAGGAAAAGTTCGGAAGAATGTTGCGTGTAACGCTCCAATCAGCTGATTGCTTTATTTTCAAGCAAGCAATTTATTTCACTTAGGCGCTGGACTATTTGAATCAAATTATAAGACCGTTTAAAATTCCTTTTCATGTGCTGTAAGAATTTTTATATTTGTTTGGCTCGTAAAATAGTAAATTGCTTTTCCCATAAAGATTTTTTTTTTCATAACGTAAATTGAACATTATAATAAATCTCTATATCAATTGAAAAACAAGTTAAATAGCTGATGAAAATAGAAGATTTTTTTTATACCATTATAAAAGACTTCATCATCAATTTCTATACCAGCTCAGTTATGGCTTCCTTAAGGGAAAACTACTAAGTTTATCGTAACTTACAACTTGTAAGACTATAACCAAAATATGTTGTATTTTGCGAATTTCGCATCTCAATTGTTTTATGACTGTCTGTAATTTTATTTAACATCACTGGTTATAATTATAAGCATGTGTTTTTATCCATTTGTTGTCGTAAGCAACACATTTCACATGACTGTATTCGAATTTATTGAATAATTGCGTATTGTTACTGCTCGTATGATCTCAATTATTTTATAGAGTATCTACTTAGTTTTGTTTACAAAATCAAAATCACACGATTTTGGAGTGTTACAATTTTGTCTTTCTATGGAATTTTGGATTACAAAAGAATCATTTTGGATTTATTTTCCGGTGTTTTTTGTTTAAACTAATTGTTATTATTACAATCAAGATAAATTAATTAATAACAGAAAACCAAAGATATTTATATTTTTTGGCTCTTATACCTTTATTAATAAGATCAGATAATTTTACCATTTTAATGACATTACATTTTTTGTTTTTTACTTTTATTAGCTACTTAATTTAGTCATATATAGTTAAATTACATATACTATTAGTGTCATAGTTTCTTAGTACATATATACATACAACTATATGCTTTATATCTGTTAATTAAGTGCTTGATGGATGAGGGCGGAGTCAAATGACCGACCAATAGTAAGTCGCGGCTTTAGATGCATTCGACTATGAAACAAGCCCATATATCGACCAAAGTTTTTATCTTGTTTTTTTTTAATATGTCTAAGATGTACTCTTAGTTTTTCCTAACTGAAAGCAACTTCTAAATGTTTCTCAGGTGCTATGTGTGTTTTGATGTGAAACATCTATCATCTATCATCTAAGGTGAATATATATATATATATATAATTAATTGTACACACACGATGTTTCACATCTGCCAGGCGTCCCATGACGGCTCACATTTTTTATGTATACGAGTTTGTATGTCAATTCGAGTTTGCCCTAAACGGATGATATTTGCAAACATCTGCTGCGTTGCCTACCTTCAATTAACCGAGGAGGGGACGCAAAGTATGATAATATTTTAACTTCCTATGCGTCCTTCCTCCGACAAAGCCCCACCCTCCCCTTTATAAGAAAAGAGCAGGAAGGCGAAGAGGACTAAAATTAGGCCTATGACACCACATTCATCTGGCGTAATGCGGAATTGCTTCCACTTCACGCCTTTCTTCTGTGTGGTCGTGGTATTTTACTGAGCGAGCCGACACATTCGTTCAACCGATTTAAACATTTCATTTATCACAACCATAATCTGTTAACAATTCAAAGTCGAGTATACATCATACTGTTAGAGAAATCCCGATTTCAAAGCGGTACTTTGCGACATTTTAGCGCTCCCAAACTTTAGGAAAGCCTTAAACATGATTAATGTAATTTTAATGGTCCATTGTTTATACGAAGCCGAACGTCTTTTATTAATGTACATCGAGATAGGCCGAATAAATCAGTTGATGTACGTAGAGATTAGATCTTTGTGTACAATATTAGACCATTATAATAATGCGAAAACAATGACGAACTAAATCTTAGAACAATATTACTAACGAAAATATTAATATGTTTTATATTGATTAGGAAAGCTTTAGAAAGCTTTCGTAGAGAAGTAAACAAATGTTAGTAGTTAGGAAAAAGTGAGGGTAAAGAAAATACGTAAAAAACCGCAAGACAAATTAAAAAATAGAATACGGTCTTAACACAATGTGTTTGGAATTAACAGATTGTTTAAAATAATCTATTAAAGATACGAGTTAATAAAATACTTTAATTATTATCGTAAAATATAATTGTTAATATTAATCTTCATTGTTTTGCTTTTTCATAATTGATTATTTTTTTTTTATTAATATTTTTTTGTAATTGTTAGCTTAACTTCTATTAAATTAATTAGAATATTAGTTTCAAATGCATGTTCATTTAATAAGAGTTAAATTAAGCATAAGTAAAGTAATTTAGTGAATACATTAACTTTAATTTGGTAGTTAAATAGTCAGTAATTTATCTACGTTTACCAGGATCATTAATTGCCATATAATTTGCTTACATTATGTCACTAAAACGAGTTGTGATTTAGATGACATTGTCGCCATGTAACGATTTGTCGCTTTCAAATTTGTCGCATTTAGTTTCTGGTCTTTAATCAGGTGTGAATTACATATACTATTGGTATACATGGTTGGTATACATGTTATCCAAAATGTGTCAGTGAACTTTTAATATGTTTCCATTCAATATGTATGCTGTTGGCGTGATTAAATAAGTAAATAAATAAATACTATGCAAGTAATATTGATAAACATTTTGGTTCATTTAATGTTTAAGAATGTTTAACTTATTTCTCAAGTTATTCTCACAGCATTCAAACAAAAAAACTACTATTAAATAAATTAATTTAAAAGAAAAATAATCATTTAATTATAATAAAATATTAATTAATTAATTACTCGTAATAAATTAATCAATTTTAAATAACAGTAATACATTAAATAAATAATAAGGAACTATAAATTCATATGTGAAAGTTAGTTTACCTTATGTGCGACAGAAGCGATCACAGGAAATAAAAAGTCAACTTCATTTAATTTCCGGTCGCTTCCGCTAGAGCGCGCTAGTGTCGTTTCCTTTTTGCTGTTCTTTAAATTTAATTAGGATCCGCGTCCGTTCATTTTTATTGCTCTTTGATCAATTTTGAATTGAACATTTTGTTTCTTCACAAAATCTCTTCGCTTTGCAGAATTAGTAGTGACAAAAAAGAAATCAAAAATGTATACCTAATTAAAGCCTTCTCACACTGATTTTAAAGAGATAGGAGACACAGATTGACGGACTTGTTGTTGATCTTTTTTTGTCTCAGTTCAGTTTTTTGTTCAGTTGTCTTTCTTATTTTCTTCACTAACCTAAATTAGACCAATACTTCGTTAGAGTAAGTTTTAATTAAAAGTTTAAGTTAAGTTTAATTATAATAAAGTTATTAACAGCTCGCTTCACAATTAAAATCAAATTTGTGACTAACATTAGAAAAATATAGACAGATAAGGTTTATTGAACACATACATAACTTATATAATATACTAGCTTTTACCCGCGACTCCGTCCGCGCGGAATAAAAAAAAAATAGAAAACGGGGTAAAAATTATCCTATGTCCTATAAAATTTCCTGGATCTAAGCTACCTGCCCACCAATTTTCAGTCAAATCGATTCAGCCGTTCTTGAGTTATAAATGGTGTAACTAACACAACTTTCTTTTATATATATAGATATGTAAGTTTTGGTTAAGTTAGGTAATCATTCAGAAGGGGCTGAACTAGAGTACAATACGGTTATGGCAATTTGAATAGAACGTTGGTCCTATACCGAAATTACCGGGAGGGAAGTTGTGCTGCGTTCCCACCGCAATTATTGTTGTTACCAGGAAGGACCGTTTAGGGAAATCTACGCCTATTGTTACCATATAATGCTTGGTTCAGAATCTAACCACATATATTGTACGTCGCAGTTTACTTATGTTTTAGTACTAACTAATCACCCTTATAAATTCTTACATTTTATCAAAATTACATAACTTAGTAAACATAAGATAAAATAGTGTTATATTACATATTAAACGTAGGTTTCCACTGTGGTTGCAAATAGCATATAAACCAAACCCCATTTCCTATAAACGCACCGAGCAATCAAATGTACTCGTATATCATAATGAAAAAAAAGGCTAAATCTAAATCGGATTCCGAAAGGCTTAAAGAACGAAAGTCATTAAAAAGCGCTCGGTCGGAACTCGCGTGTCGACCGGTAAATGGGTCAGCGTACATTGATCGTACAATCGTTCATTCCCGTATCCCGTTATGAACGAATGAACGATTGTCGACTTGGAGCGACTTCGTAACAAGTGAGAGAAATGAGACGGTCTTTTGTTGATTGCATTACAAAGAATCAGTGAATAGGAACACTGATTTTGCACTAATAAATATCTAATGGCGATTCTAAGTCGACATTGTAATATAATAGATTTATATAAAAGTTGCAATTAGCGTGACATTGTTAGAGTTTTAAATCCGATTTAATATTTAATTATAATTTTTATATCAACGGATAGAGATTAAAGCTTTTTAAATTAACCTTAACCTTTTAAATTAACCTAATTAACCTTTTAAATTAACCTATAAAAATTATTATGGTTGTAATACAGCAGATAGCAGCTGACATGTGTTTTGCGTCTTAAATTACCTTCAATTCAAGCCCAATTTAATTTCAAGATTGTAGAGGGCGTTGCAGTCTATTGATACGAGTATGTGATCAATGTTACCTACATTATCTTACTGCAAATTAAAAAAATATGTTTAGTTCAAAGTTCTGAATCATTATAAGAAGCATTTCAAAATGAACAATAGAATAACTTAAAGTTATTCAATCTTTATTGGATTATCTTTATATAGTTGAGTGAAATCTTGAGCGAAGGAATTAAAAAAAAAAAACAATATAAATAAGAGAATTCTCGTTTAACTCTAACATTCCCGACAAAAGTTCTTTACGTAGTTTCTCTGTCTCTTTTGAACATTTTACTTCGAAACCTTTGTCGTACAAGTAATAAATACGCATTTCGAATACCGTTGGAAGCAAGTTGAAATTTCTCGAAGACCTTTCTCTTCGCTTGATCGGATATCAAAGAACGTTTATATGATAACAAGATTTGGTCACAAGTATCGATTTCCATCGTCTTTTTGATCTGATATTCCTTTCTTTGAATTAAGAACAATCTATAAACTTACAATATTAACTACCAAATCTAAGGGTCTAACCACAAAATATTTACCGTGGGTTTCTATGACCAAAATCTCCCTTTAAAACATATTATTATAACAAGGATGACGATATGTTTTATACAGAGATTTTCACCTTAGAAACCCACGGTTACTGTTTCAATTACATTTAACCTTAAATATGCTACCGTTACTAGAACTCTAGCGCCCGATACTTAGAACTTAGAACTTGAAAATCTTAATAGACTTCATAAAATTTATACATTGTAGTTTTTTAATTTTAATTTTAATTTAATAATCGTTCTGTGCAATTAAAAAAGAAAACGTTAATGGTCTATTACAAACATAAATTACGTCATAAACCTCACGTGTTAACACTTGTTTACTTTTTCTAACTTGGTCGAGATGTTTTACTTTTACTTCGTTTAACTTAGCGTGCTTAGAACAATTAATTAAGTTATTATATCTTAATTAGTAAGATTAATTGTTGATATTAAGAAGTAATGAAAATGTGGTTTCGTATAAATTGGCTAATTTAATTATTGTAGAAGAAGAATTTCTTTTCTAAATCTCTACCTACACTAGGCCGTGGATTTTATGTCTTTTACCAACTCGTAACAACGCCGCGGCATCTACGAGTGGCAAACGGTCGCCTAGCTGACGCGATAGAGGGAGTTAGAATTATAGATTAGTTATTAATACGATAGGTTTGTCGTGTCAGACGAAGATTCGACCTCCGGCACATACATTCATAAGACGAAAGGCGGTATTATTTCCACTTCACGTATGTCTTCTGTGTGGTCCTGGTATTACACCTGATGAGCGGACCATTCGTGACTATGACTGTCGAAAAGTTGACAATTAAAAAAGAACTTCATAAGACGTAAGCATGTCTAAACGTGAAATCGATAAACAAGTTGATTTTTGTTGTTGAAATAAAAGAAGGATATAAATGTGTGTTTATATGTGGAACAACAGAAGCACTTTAGTTGTAAAGTCACCTTGAAAATAGATAAACATGTTTGGAATGAAGATCGTCGCTATCGTTGCAAGCGTGGGCTTTTTGCCTCGCCCCGTCGGAAGCCGGCCGTTTGTTTTGGCTTCACCTTATCACGAACAATGTTTTTACCTTCTACAGAAATACTATAGTTTTCGTACCAATATATCTTAGAGTTATATTAACGTTTCTGCGTTAATACCAAAAATGTCTATTGTTTATTTTTTATTTTTACACTTCGAGCCTTAAATGAAACTTTGTTGCAATCAAATGAAAGGATAAGAGAGATAATGAGAATCGATCTACTTTACTACTTAATGTTTTAGAATTAAAGTAAAAAAAAAATATAATGGCAATGCACCTGAATTAGAAAAAGTAATAAAAGATTTCCTACTGACCGTGACCTAATTAATAGAGAGAATTTATTTTATTTAAGATTTTTCCCGTTAAAATCTGTTTAGAAATTTTCATCGAGCTCAGAAGTTGAAGTATGAAGACAATTGTTTAGAAAGTCTACGACTTACTGAACCTAAACGATTAAGTTTCAACAGCCTCCAGCGGTACCGAGTTTAAAACCAACAAATTAAATACACTTTTAACCACAGCTAATAGCGGGTTTCCACGGTTCGTTATTCTGAAGACGACATTTTTCTAAAGAGGAAATTACAATAAGGGAAAGTGAATTTTGCGGAGGAGAGAATGTATTGTAAAGGGAGATATCCTTCTTCTGTCCTTTATAGGTAGGAAATACGAATGCAATTTCTAAAATTTTGAAAGTACTAAAACAGTCTTCCGTTACCCGTCAATTTTGAACCTTTATCTAACGACTTTTTTACGGACGTGCAAGGACTTATCTGTGCTACTTTCGATGTAGCTGTTTCCACGATATATTTTGTAGATAGGTATATGAATGTTCGTAGCATACTACGATCTACAAAATCCACCGTGGAAACCCACCTTAAGCTGCATGCTCAGAGGTTAATGAGGACGTTTAATCTTGCTCCCTAATTGCGGGGGCGTATGTGTTCTTCGCGGTTACCATTTCAAAGGTGTTACTTATTTTAGATTAAGACAATTTACACAACGTTTACTAAACGTTTGCTCTAACTTTTGTGACTCTATTTGGATTTAACGTTTTAGTCAAATTTGATTTTTATTTGTTTTCTTTTTTTAATTAATTTACGTACGTAAAATACGGGCAGAGGAGTGTCAAAGGTTGATGATTGGATTCTACGGAACGATCTATTACGTCCATTTTTTGATAAACTAAGTCAGAAGCTGAAAAATCTGAACTCAAAACTTGAGATCTATCTAATTAACATACTATTATTGGAATAGAGTCTCTCTGCGCATCGTTTCCTCACTACTGAGGGTCGCGACCTCTCCTCTTGACCATCTCGCGAAGGGTGGTTCTCCATTCTGTGCGGTTTTCGGCGCTGTGGATGGCGTTATGTATGCTGGAGTCGAGTGCGGTGCGTACTTGGTCAGTCCAGCGCATAGGGCGGCGCCCTCTGGGTCTCTTTCCCTCGATTTTTCCCGTAATGATGTTTTTTTCTAGGTTTTCGGGGGATCTTCTAGCGACGTGACCGAAATATTCCAGCATGCGGCTGAGGCATACCGTGGAGAGGCTTTTAGTGACTTTAAGCTCTTCTAGGATCGAGTCGTTTGTCCTGTGTGCAGTCCACGGTATTCTCAGCATTTTCCGCCAGCACCACATCTCGAAAGCGTCTATGCGTTTCCGATCTGCTACCTTAAGGGTCCACGTCTCAGCGCCATAAATAAATATTGAGAAAACGAGCGTTTGGACCAGCTTGACCTTGGTTCCTTTAGTGATGTTTCTGTCATTCCAAATTTTCATGAGCTGAGTCATTGCTGTCTTTCCCATACCGATTCGACGTCTTACTTCGTGTTCAACGGATCCGTCGCTGCTTATGCTTGATCCCAGATAAACGATCTCATCGACGATATCAACATCCAGGCCATCAATCGCACCAATTTGCTTAAAGCGGTCCACGATCATGACCTTTGTTTTCGCTTTGTTTATTGAGAGGCCTAGCTCTTGACTTACTGATTCCATTCTTTGGAATAGCTCTAATATTTCAGCTTCGTTTGCAGCAAATAGTGTTGTATCATCAGCATATCTGAGATTAGTTATGTTCGTACCCCCAATTGTAATACCTCCCTCCCACCCATCGCACACCTTTCTCATTATGTATTCACCATAGATATTAAATAAAATCGGCGATAGAATGCAACCCTGTCTTACACCTTTTTCGAAGTTAAAGGGTTCTGAATGGGTTTTGTCTATTCTTACTATTCCGCGACTTGTGGTGTAAAGTGAGCTAATGAGACCGATGAGATGTTGGGGCACACCGAACTCTGCCAGAATCTTCCATAAGCTGGACCACTTAACGGAATCAAAGGCCTTGCTGTAGTCTATAAAGCAGATAATAGCAGGTATGTTGAACTCGTAGCACTTTTCAATTATTTGGCGTATGTTCAAGATTTGTTCCCTTGTCCCTCGACCTCTAACAAATCCGGCCTGCTCCTGCGGTATCTGCCAATCCAGGAAGGCCCGCAGCCTGTTGTTAATTATATGTAACAGTATTTTACTGGCATGAGACGTAAGGGCTAGAGTACGATAATTTTCACACTTCTGCGTGGATCCTTTTTTATGTAAAGGCAGTATTATAGATTGCGTCCAATCATGGGGCCACACACCTGTTCGCCATACTGAGCAGCAGATGTCATAAAGCATTTCCACTGCCGTGTCTCCTAGTTCTTTCAATACTTCTGCGACAATCCCATCTGGGCCTGCTGCTTTCTTATTTTTTAGTTTATTAATTGAGTCACGAATTTCGCTTTTCAAGATCATTGGTTCTGGATGTGAACAGACGGTTCGCGAGATTTGAATTACGTTATTTTCTTGTGTTTGTTTATATAGGTTTTCACAATATTCGCGCCATCTATTCGCAATTGGGTTTAGATCATGTATTATGTTACCATGTTTATCCTCTATTGCCCATGATTTAGATTTGAATTGCCTGCAGAGTAGTCGTAGTTTCTTAAAAAGGTCAGCCGTTTGCATCTTTACGGCGTGCCTTTCAATGTCCGAACATATATTGTTAATGAAATTGTTTTTATCCCTGCGACATTTATTTTGTATTTGTTTACTAAGATTCCTGTATGTATTTTTAATATTATAATTTTGTAACCCCAAGTTTTTCATTGCTTTTCTTTGTTCAATTAATTCCCAAGTATCGTAGTATATAGTATTGGAATAGAGTACCTTTTCTAATATTTATTTTTGGGCGACCTAAATACTTGACAGTCATTTCACTTCCAAATGTTTAGTCTATTAAGTTTATTTATAACGAGTGGTTTCTGTAAGATAATTTGTCGACTCTTTACGATATCATTCGGAACACAGCTGATGGGCCGGCGGTGTTCCCTAGAAGGAAATCAAAATGTTTAGGCATCTTCTACATTAATAAGAGGCAACCGTTGTGATAATGATATTTCGACAAAAGTTATTGTTTTCATGATAGTTACAGGGCTACTGGTAGTAATGGAATAAAGCTAGTTTAATGATAAACTAGGTGTCGCAGAATTAAAAAAATAAATAAGTAATGTTTTCTTCTAGACTATGATCTACATCTGTGCCAAATTTCAAGATCCGTTTTGCCGTTCTGGAGATATCTTCAAACAAACATCCAACCATCTAAACATTCGCATTTATAATATTAGTAAGATTGTACGTAAGTCTTCAAAGATTTAGAGGATGACCAACTAACTACTGGGCCATAGTTATTCAAATAGTACCACTTTAAAAGATTACTCTGCTTTTTTTTAATCTATATTTTTATTCCACTCGGCAAAACCTTTGCCGTTCTTGTTTCTGTTATGAATTACACTGGAATGTTTTACTTTAATGTGGTAACATAGATGTGGAATATGATGCCATTAAAATATGAATTTATAAAAACAGACTATGAATAAAAATGTATATGTTTTATTGAATGAAATGGCCAGTTGCCAACATTTGATTTGTTAGCCTCTCATGCTATTATGGTCTCGGTATAAAAAAAATAATTTAGTACGATAGAATTGATAGTTGTGTGTGCAATAAAACGTATTGAATTATGCAGTTATGGCTTTTGAAACCATTAAAATCTTTTTCTTTAAACTTTTTTGTTTCATCACCATCATCTTTATCCAACTCTAAGTGAGCGCACATAAATTACGTCCTCTAAATTAATCAATCATTCGACATTCCAGCTATCACTATAATCTTCACCTTTTACTTAATGATGTCAACTTTTTGGAACGAAGTTTCTTATCGCGCGTTGTGTAAAAGGGGCTAGACGGAAAAAATTCTTACGAAAAGTTGTCACGATATTTTTGCTATATCACCATGGCAACGACGTGACAGTATATAACGAAAATTCATAGAAATAAAATGTACTTCTTGTGAAGACTTAAGTTTTTTATGCATAGAATAAACATTGGTTCCTTCACTAATTAATTGAAAGGAACTTCGTTCCATCCGGGTGTCCCAACACACCTCTCAAGTTTTTTTATTCATGAGTTACATCTATAGTTATATATTCAAATCAGTTAAAAGATTAAAAAATACTTACTTAATACTTTTTCGTTTTTCTTTCTAAATCGCTTTTCTTCTGCACTATGGCGCATCCCTATCTCCACAAAAAGAACACGGACTTACAAGGAGCAACGTTCTAATGAGCCTCCTTAATTTTCCCCGCTTTATTATGGTTTGAAGTCACGGTGTCGCGTCTGCCGCCCTTTTTTAATTACATCATTAAACAGCAATTTTATTTAAAGTGCGGTCGACATGATCATCGGTGTTTTCACAGGGAACTTCTATTATCTAATGTGTAGACTCTAAAATCCAAGCTAGATTACTTTTTTTATAGAAAACCAAAGAGTAACCTACGCCAGAAACTTTAAGCCCTTTCGCACAGTTCATTTAACAATATGCCCATTGGCAATAACATATTTCTGAGATAAGATTTCCGATTGGCCCAAAACTATTTAGACAAATATTTGTATGAGGGCTTACGTCGAGGACTTTGCAAATATGAATAATTGTTGATGTGGGCGTTCGTTGTTCAATTAGATGTATTTTAGTTTCAGATTGTGTTACAGGCTGTTACAAGCTTGTGTGGGCCGTCAGTTAATTCATGCATGGGCATGAACCGTAAGCATCTGAATTGCTCCCGCATATCAAATAAGTTTTCCGTTAGTTTGGTTAGAAGTTCGAATTCATTTAACCTTAACTTTTCTCTGAAATCTGCTTCAATAAGTAAGCATAATAGTTATAATTAATTTACCGTCTTTTAATATTTCACGAGGTTGTGGGTAGGTATAGACAAAGGTATAGGAAGATATATGGGTAGTTTTTATGAAAGAGGATATGCGTTAAAAGGCATTGAATTCAGATATGACAGCTGACAGTGATCAAAGTAGTACGTACTATGACGAACATCTATAGGGAAAAGGACAAGAAAATTATGGTGATGTTGATCTTTAAATATTTCTACTGTAATTTCCTAAAACGGTGAAGTAAGTTTGTCATATGAAATAGAAAATCATATAATAGACCCAGATGTAGAGCACGAACAATTTTATTTTATAGCACACAGATAAAAAAAGGTTGTGCGACAAACGAATTTGTTATGCAAAGAATACGTTTTGTTCATAATTTAACGGTGGCTTGTGTGTATTATTTAGAAGGGCTCTTGTGGCGGTGTTGTTTATGAGTAATTGAGTATATCATTTGTGTTGGAGGCTGAAGTAGACAGACGGAGAGTGTTGACAGTAATAATGTAAGCCCAACGCGCTCTGTGATTTATAAGCAAGCTCTTACTGTTCCAATGAGTATTGTCCATAAAAAGTTTGCACAAAAATATGCCACTTACATAACGAAAATTATATGGTGTTCGAAATATTTAAATCTATATATATAAAAGAAAGTCGTGTTAGTTACACTATTTATAACTCAAGATCGGTCGAACTGATTTAGCTGAAAATTGATGGGGAGGTAGCTTAGAACGAGGAGACGGACATAGGAACTTTTTTATCATGTGTTTTTTTATTCCGCGCAGATGGAGTCGCGGGTAAAAGCTTGTTAATATAAGATCAATAGCACAGAAATAATGAAACTAATGTAAAATAAGTTATATATGGGGACGTTGTATTTATATAAATATGTTTTAGTATCTGTTCAATTTACACCGAGAAAGGTAAATCCATTCATAAACACCTTACCCATTTCAAAGTTGGATATGTGTTGAAACCAAAATCCAATTCCCCAAACACTGCGCGGACAGCCGGGTGAACGCTTCCTGGTTCGGAACGTACCAAATGGCACTTCTTTAACTAATTCAAGCTACTTAAGTATGCCGCCCCGCGCTTGGATTACACGCCCGGCGATAAATCTAAGGGGCAAGAGGTCCCAGCTTGTTTATAAATTTAACATGGAATTTCCAACATGTTTGGTTTCTAGATACGAGAAAAAAAATGTGGATTTCATTTATAATGCATACAGCGACCGTTGTTCAATTAAAGGACAAACAGAGAAAGGCGTATGAAATCCCGCTGCGAGTGCGAACAAATGGAAGACTATGTAATTTATTACCGTGTGTGAGATTTATTAAATAGCGTTGTCAACGCTTTTGATTGTTTGCAAAATTACGTTTAACCTATATACTTTTGTTTTACATTATTATATATATACTTACATAGTTATATTTTAAGTGAAGTGAGAGATAACATCTATTACTGAATGGACTTGTTAATAGATATCACCATAACTTTGAGAAGTCAAGCGTGAAGGAGATGTTTTCTATGTTCCGTTTGTTGTTTAGGGTTCGGAATTCTAATTTAAGTCTTATTATCATCGTTTTCTATCAAGGAAAGAAGAGGAAGAGTAAAATAGATAGTCGCAAGTATAGATATGAAACGTAGTAATTCTTTAAGTTTTTGTTATTTGTTTCAGGAAATCGCTGCAATACTCATCAGCTTCGACAAACACACGGAATGGCAATCAAAGGAAGTCAAAATTCGGTAAGTCATTTTTTACTTTTAATTTTCTTTTTAATTTTTAACGAAACTACGTAATTAAATCGTAATTAAAACGAAGTACGTAATTGAATCGTGTTTTAAACGATGAGAAGTTCAACGAGGATAAAATAAAAGAAAAATAACTTTAATGCTTTTCCAGAATTAAAATTATCTGTTTAAATGGCCATGCATATTAATGTGATACATTGCAAAGTATAAGAAAGATGTAGTAAATTCACAATCGGAATACTAAACGAAAAATGTATCCGCAAGAACATGGATTAAACTATCAGTATTACGTCTTCCTACTTTCGTCCTCGGCCGTACCTAATTTGGCGCCCAACTAGGGACCCGTTCCAACTTGTAACAAGTTTAAGCAAATTAAAACTTCGACCATGACTACTGCTCGCTTTGTCTGCACCGCTGAAATATTAACTCTTTATGAGGACGCAGTGTACTTGTAGAATACCGATGCGGCCGCGGATCTGAGTCGTTAGTTTAAAATTTAATACGGATCGTGGTTGTAAGTTAGTTTTAGCAGTTTACGGTTTTGGTACCGGATTTTTCACATTAAATCTTCCACTTTGAGCTCATCGGAGTAATAAATAGAATTTATAGGTAGTTAGACTTTGTACGGGCGGAAAGTTCGCACACTTATTTTGTTATCAGTAAATAACTAATCGTACTCTGAGCTTTCATAACGTATAACAAAAATACATTCCTCTTAATATATTTTTATCATCTTAGTTGGATTATCTATTAGCATTTCATCCAAGAAAAAATCTACTACATATTTTGAATTATTCAATCTTCCGAGTTATTTGGATCCATCAAAGGAATCTTTTCTAATACTAAACGAATAATACACTTTAGTAGTTCATTTCATTGTCTCATGTTTTTTCTTAGATGGTTTGTTACTAGTTGATTAAATTGATGTACTGCTACAAAAATAGGCTTAATATTCTGTTTATGAAATTTAATGCTTCGTTATTAAAGCCGTAGTAAATTATCTGTAATTCTAATAGAGTGAGATGATATATTTCATAGAATTGTCTAATTAATCAGTCCGTAATATTAATTATCAGGATCATTAGCGCTACAGCTGCGAGCATTGCTCTATTGACTTGATCCCGTTCATTTGATCTGATCCAGGCAATTGAAGGCTGCCCATTAGATAATTATACATCAAACACATATTTAATACATTAACATCATGTATTAGTATGGATTTGAGGGGATACGCAATAGTAAGCGTTGATCTGTCTTCATTTCACACACCCTTAAGTGGTCGTTACACGCTTCGGTGGATTTAGATTGTCAATGTGTTGCAACAACAATTATAACAATGTCAACATTATATGGTCTTTAACTCGTTGGTGTAGATCCGGCTCGAAGGACTCATTTATTTTAGTCCAGTTAAATATTGGATGTCTGTTCCTATTGTGTGTACTAAATAATTATATTACCATCGCTGTGGTTTGCTTTAATTTTTTTTTTCGGCTTGATAAGTTGCATTTGATATTTGACAAGTTAAAGTAAAAAGCCAGGTGAAGATAGTTTAGGGTGAAAATGGAGTGCCGTAAAACTTATACAATATTTTATCTATTGCAACATGTTTATTTATATCCATTGCCTGAGTTTTCACAATATTAGGTATTGGAGTTTAGAAAACTTTTTTTTTTTTGCTTTAAATAATGATCGCACTTAACGACTTTATTAATTCAAGCGAAAGCAATTTTTTTAGATTTGTGACTGTTTGAATTAATTCCGTTGAAAGTTTGTGTACAGTCACGCTCGATATGGATCTAAGTTCAATAGGAACTGTAACAAAACTAGAAGTAATTTAAAAAACTGAAATTATTTTAGCGTTGAGTTACGTTCTCTCACCACGAAGCTTAGCGTCAAAGTATCGTAATAAATCGAATCGTTATGAGCTATAAAGTCGGTGAAGAGAAACAAGCAATAATAACAAAATTCGCGGTTACAGCTTTTTGTTTATTTATTAATTTTATATGTTTAAAATATAATAAGCTTCTATCATTCAAAGAATTAAAAAAGTTCACATCTGTCTTCTCCAGTGTACCTAATTTATTTTAATATGGTTGTAAAAGTAATTTCTCGACATACCCTAAGGGCATGTTTGCATATTGTGTTTTTGACATCGGTTTTTGTAACTCTTTGATATTAAAAAAAATGATATATACTGAAATCGTTTGTGGCAGTCCGAGTTAATTCTAAAATTGGCTTAATTCATGATAAGGATTTTTATTTACATAAGTTAAAATGAAAATATAAATAAAAAATACATAAATATATTGTACATAGAAGTTTAGACTACAATGCAAACTGTTTAAATAGAGTCTAATTAATGAAATATAGCCGCAAACACAGTTGTAATGTAAGATTAAAAGGACTGGGGACGTAAGCAACGCCCCGGGCGAAGTCTGATAAATAGGTCTTGTAAAAAGTTGCTCGGTGTCACAAAACGTGGCAATTATATTGAAGCGAACTTAGCCAGTTTTATGGGCGAAGGGTAAAAGTGGCGGAGTTCTGAAAACTCCTCAAATGGCTTTCCGAGGACTGAAATATATCACTCGGGACCTCCTTTTTTATGAGATAAAGTTAAAATCGGTCAAGTGCGTGCGGGAATGAAATTTTGGTAATATTTTCGATGTTTGCGGATTTTTTTTGTTTTATTAGTTGCGTAAAGTTATGCTTAATAAGCTTATGTATTCATGCAAAAATTTACATAATATAATTCGAGTCTGAAATTATCTTATTTTACCGTTTAGTTCTTTAAGATTCAATCTTTAAATTTATACGTCGGAAACCCATAGATATACGTGGAGTTATATTAATAATTAAAACTATAAAATTTCTTCATTCAATTTAATTCATTTTATATTTTATCTTACGTTTATCGGATTAAGATTCAAAATGCAATGTCCGGCTTAATGGGCCGCGTCCACCACTAACGAGCGAGTGATCGGCCAATACCGATTACGTCTACTCGAGGCCGGATCGGCCGAGGCGCGGGCTAACGCGGGCTCCAACGGACATGACGAGCTAATTCTCTGTAAATCACTCGATTCATGAATCGTTTCTCGTATACTGTATTTATCGCGACGATTAGTCTGATGGAGATAGAAGATTGGAATTAGAGCTGACGAATGAGAATCGATTACGATTGACCATCGCTACGAACTGTCGTATTCCGTCACTATTAATTCTAGAAGTGGTGTGAATTTTTATCTTTCTACGTCTTGTGGTTCGAGTACTACATGTGTCGATATAAAAATTTATGCGACAAAAATAAAACTATCAAATACAATGTGAGGTGTCTGAAAATTATACTTACACAATTGTTAGATTTATTTTGTTTTCTGGTTTTAGATTGCTTAATCTAAGAGAGCATCGTTGGATCAGGGATTAAGCATTTGACTTGCAATCTGCAGGTCGTGGGTTCGAATCCCGCCATGTACCAATGTGTTTTTCGATTTTCGACAACATAAAGGCTCCGAGCCCCTCGGTGGGGACGTATAGTGAGCTGATGATGATGAATCTAAGAGTTAAAAAAGAAATTTGTCTACGTTTTTTTTTTTTTTAAATTATATAGGACATAAAAAGGTAACTTAATTTTTATAACTAAAAAAATATTATTCCGAGAAGAAAGTCAGCGTGTAAAAGATCACCAAGTCTTTTTATTAAATGTAAGAATACTTTTGGTACAATCCACGATGAGCTGTCCCGATTTTAATTCGCAAGTATAATGAAAAATGTCTTCATTGTAGTTGGCTTCGAAGGCTCATTGTTATTTGAAATCTCACCACTGGATCCCGTTTAGTCTTCAGAACAACCGCTGATATTTCTTTTGTTACGGAAGCTTGGAATTATTCAAATAGATGGACCGCTTGAGATGCTTCGAGCATTTTAAAAGTGGCTCTTTATGGAGTGGAAGTGATTTCAGACTTTTGATTCTCATATGTACCAAAATGTTTCGTTTATTTTATTTGTACTATCAGATACGTATTTAAAATAATAATAATATTATGTTGTTGTGTTTAATTTCAATTTTGAACAGTCATCATTTGTGCATACTCTTCTCTAAGTATATTTGTAATAATTGGGTTAATTCGAAATTTTAAAATAAAACAGTTAAAAAAAAATATTTTTCATCAACTGTTTTATTTAATAATTAACATTTTTACACTTTTACCTTTAATTAGATTTAAAAAGATAACACAAAATGCTATTGTGGAAGCTTCAAAACAACAAGAGGTAAGGGAGCCACAAAGTAAGAAAGCTTGTTAACCTGCTTCACATCTCTAGTACTTAAAACAATGTTTTCTGTGAGTTAGTCAAGTACGATGTAAGGTCAAAAAGGAATAAAATTGTGAGAAAGTATAAAAACTAGATTTTCAAAATATTTACTAAAAAATTGATTTAAATAATTATTATTTCATCACTTCACATATCATTTTGTGGTAAAATTCACTGACCTACAATAAATTTACTTTATCAATAAATGTGTAAGGTTCTTTCATCTCTACTTTCTTTTTTGATTTTTTTTAGTGTCATTATTTCTACCTTTCACCTTAAAATTTATACCCCAATATTTTTTTAAGATTTCTTCATATTTTTTGTTGCTACAAAAGGTATCTTGTATTATTATTAAGTAAACTAGTAAAATTTGTTTTCCCGTCCCATCTATCACTGCAAGAGGATTTAGGTCGTCTCGGCGATTGCATTTGAGTGGATATCACACGTGCGCAGACTACCTTTTGGTACGACAAACGCCCCAGCGATATTCCAGTTTGCCGGCGCACTTGACAAACCTATTCTTAAATTCGTACAGCACAGAGACGGGCTACGTACTTCGTTGAGCTCGCATCGCCAGCTCTTTTGCAATGAACGAGGTCGCATGTAATTGATATATGCGCTTCGAGTGCCATAAATATTTTTTTATGTTCACAACGTAGTGAAAAAATGGAAGAACTTGTAATTCACTTTTTTAAAGTAAAAATGATATGTGCTATAACTTATTAATGGGCTCTTTAAGACTCCTCTGATGTGAAGTAGCCAAAGAGAGAGAAACAGTTAGCACTCATATAATTGCATTACTATACTAACCATTTTCCTATTTTCAAATGTTATTTTTATTTACACATTAAAAACAGCCATCTGTACACTGAATAATAGTGAAATTAAAATCAAGTAACATCCTTGATTTAATATAAAATCAAAGTGTTTATTTGAAGAGTTTGTACAAAGTCTTGATTCGATTGTAAATTAGTAATATGAGTGTAAAGTTTAGAGCTTCGCCATCAGCAATCAATTAGAGTGCGCGCTCGCCGCTGTTCGCCGGCAGATTTGATTGCCCCCGTCCCTCTCCACTCGTCCCTTGCCTCTTGCCACTCGCCCCCGATGTTAACGCGTCGTGCATTTTAATGCGAACAAATGAATTGTTGAACAAATTGCATTCAATTTGATATGAAATGCATTTTATTGAAGATTTTCTAATTACAGTACTCTTGAAATGCTTTGTTGAGTATTTGGGAGTTTGTTTCATTTATTCTAGGCCAGGGATCCCCAAAATATTTTGGACAAGTGACCCCTTTTCCAAAGTAAACTGTTACCTCAAACCCTCCATGGCCAAATTACCTACTTAATTATTATTATTATTATTCATTCTGACTTAGGTCATTACAAGAAAACAGTGTGAGAATTAGCAATGCTTTAAGTTCAATATCGACACCTTTGCAAACCCCTGTTCTTGGTCATACTTTCCGGCCATACCTTTAAAAGTGAGATAAAAACATTGACTATAATATAAACTAAATTGTCACAATAGTAGATATTCAGTTACCAGTAGAAGTTCCAACATCAAGAAGCAAGCCACGGCTCATAAGTTACCATCAAATAAATCGAAGCGATGCTATGAATCTAATTCAAAGTCCGCAGATCGTATCTAACGATCTCCATTTGAATACATCTATCGCTGTCTTCGAGCCCCCGGAGACGTGTGATCAATCGTTTCTTCGTCAAGGTGAAGTCGATTTTAGGTTAATATAAATAAAGTTTTATTTGCATTGCCAGAAAGTATTAATGTTTTTTTACATCTAGAAGGCGCAAGTCATTGCGCTATTTCAGTATGATAGTTGATGTAACAATGTTGGTTTATTATGATAATAATCGTAGGAACCACTGAAAGATATTTGAAAGTAAAATAAAATAAAATGCATTTGCGCTACAACTCTGCGCGTCATAACTAGTGCGCTCTTCAGGCCATGTCTTTCACTTTAACTAGCGTTTTAAGTAACGTTTCAATGTAATTTGATCACTCCATGAAATATGATGTCTTAAAATTCAAGCTAATAAAAATCGATCTCGCAATCCCGTTTTCCGAACCGCGCTATATAAATCAAGCTGTACAAATAAGCCGTGCGGGGTGAGCAGGGAGGGGATCAGGGTTGTGACGACGTCGGCAAATAATGTCCGGCTCCGGGACTAAACCGCCCACAAATTACGACAAGCGGGCCCCTATAGCCCGGACTTCCCCGGACAGGAAGTGCTTTAATGTAATGAAATTTTTTGTCAGCTCATAAATATTTTTAACTCATAATTATTATCAAAATTTAAAATTTGGTGCTTTAGTTGAAACATGTTTCAAAATTCAATGATTAAAATATATATATAGTGATTTAAATTGAGAAATAGAAACTGTGTTTAATGATTTTTATTTTAAACAGGTTTATACACCTCAGTCCCAATTTTACTCGTACTATATACACAGTCAGGTCATAAGTATTGTCACACAGTAAAAACTTTTCTTTTAGAATGCTGGCCACAAAATAGTTTATTGAATTCGAATTTCGAATTGTCCATGAAAATGAAACTGTATACTTTTTATTACAATTTTACTCATTTTTAAATATGGAGTGGACGCTTAAAGAAGTCTGTGTTGCAGTTATTGCGTTGCATCGTTGAGGTTACGCGCATATTCAAATTTTTAGGTATATTGTTATTTAAGATTCTACTACAATAAATAGTTAGACTAATTTAAACATTATTAGTCATTTGATTTAAAATATTTTTTTTCGACCTGGCAAGTCTAAGTTGTTGCTGAAAAAACCAATCGGAATTTAACACCGCTTGAACAAAATTTGAACGCCATTATTTATTTCTAGTGGGAAGATAATATTATAACGATGCTATTTTGAAAATAAGCAGAAATTTTGAGCATGGCTTACAGTATTTTAATTTATCTTCACAAAAAATGCGTTAAAACAACATTGAAACAACTAGACTGTTTTATAAAATAAACAAACACTGCGCTACAATTCCCAAGTGTCGTGTTTGTTGTTCGTGGCGAAAAATTCGTTGCTACGCGAATTGAAAAGTCAGTCATCCGAATTCGAGCCGTTTTAATAAAGTGTTCCAGGAATAATTCAGACTCTTCGACACCCCTAGCTAGTGATATCAGATATACAGGATAATATTCGTAGTGTAGACAAATCAATGGCCAGCATTTGAGTTTCTGTAGGTTCGTTGGTAGCTTAACTATTTTTGTCCCTCTCATTCTTAAGAATAAAGCTAGAATAAATAAAAGCAATTTATACTTATAAATATTTATTACTTTATCATAGTGTGTTATAGTAATTATTGTGTATATCGTACCAACTCCCCTATTATATTCTAAATTTGCGATCTAGAGGGGTGCGTGCGGCTAGACAGATGTCGTTAGCGGTCCCTACGTCTGGATTTGGTCATCCAGTCACTAAATGGCCTTTTGTGAAATTTTGACTATTAAATTCTTCTTAAAATGCACTTACTGCAAATTTATTAAGCATTAGATATTAATGTAAAAGGTACTGAAAACTTTTAAATGTAATATAGTACGTATTATTTTCTACGAAGCAATTTGATATCTGTTCAGCTTAAATGAACGATTTTTTGAATTATGGTGTCATGTGCTTTTTCTTCTCTGATACGTTATTATATGGTTTATTGGTTAACAATTACATTTTCGTCTACAACTTTTACATACATTTTGAAATCCATGCATTTATCTATGAGTGCTTCCAAATTTCAACGTCTCGTAACAAATTGGTCCGCGGATCGATATGGGATCTGTATGCAGGGCATGCACCTCCGGTTTCGGATTCCACTCGAGAGCCGTCCTCACTAATTGATAGCGGACTCGAGATGGCCCGGTTAAAAGTGCATATTTAATGTTCCTCGTTAACAAAGTTTCTTTTAATTGGAAGCATTTAATGAAAGTCATCGCGGTTCCGATCTGTAAAAAATTTTGAAACAAAAATTATGCAAGTTTTAACTATTTGTAACCCGGTTTCAGATGCATACGATTTATTATTATTTGCTATAATTTTGTTATGCAAGTTTCTTAATTTACTTTTCTCTTCATTAAGTTGATTTGAAAAACGCAAGCGATTAAATTCTGATAATAATGCTACTGAACAAAGAGCTACCAATATGTTTGCCTTCTTTCCTACTATTTCTACTGTTTTCACGAATAAAGTTACTAACAAACCTCCACGTTCTTTTGATGTCTTGTAGTGTCAATCATCATCGAATAACTGTTAACGATCTAGATTTTTATTTCTTCTTTTATCCATTACTTATCCTCTGGTATTACTCTAAAACTCTACCCATTATTAATATATCCATCAAAGCCATTAATTGTGTAGCTAGTTAAATTACAAATCTTACTAATATTATAAATAAGAATGTTTGAATGTATAGATGGATGGATGTTTGTTAGAAAGCATCTATAGAACGGCTAAAATGATCTCGATGAAATTTGGCATAGACGTAGAACATAATCTGGAACTACTAGCTACTAAGTTTTTTTTTTTAAATTCCACACGGATGGAGTCGCGTGCGACAGCTAGTACTCCAATGTACTAATGATGGCATCTGACAATAATTTCATTACTAAACTCTTAGTTCCTAGAATATGTAATTATATTTTCACGTTACCGTACTAAGTTATGCTTCAAAGCTAATTGCACCCTTCCATTGGAAGAGTTTTAAATAGATCCTTCAACTTGAACATTTTTCATATTTATTCATAAATTAGTGCCGTCCCGTCCCGCTGAGTAATTACGTATACCTGAATGAATTGCGATTGCTATGACAAATGACTTGCCTTCACTAACGCCCTTGCTTCGCTATATTATGTGCTCGGATTTTTTGCAAGGTTTTCAAATGTACGAAGAAATATATACAAGTATAAAGTTATTCATGCACTATATGAAAGTATTTAATGATTTTTTTTTTGTATAAGATCTAAAAGTAATAAGTTATATTAAGATGTTTTTCATTTTTTTTGGGACTGAGTAGTCACAGTTTGCCTTGAGGAGGCATTTACAGTTTCACCGGGGAGGCATGTTTTTTTCCATCTCTTCATTTATATACTATCCAAATTCTCTATTCTTAAGAGTTAACAGTTATTTTAAATCTTGTTTTGAAGATTATGCATTGTTATACAGTGGACATTATTCAATAAACTTTCATCGTAAATTAGGGGAAAAGAGTCCAGTAAGGAGAAGAACATCTTAGTTGAAAAAAATTCGCTAATGGTACAACAAAACTTTGCATTGTACTAAGTATTTTGTTACCGTACTCTTATAGTTATTCTTTTATTCTATTACTAATTTTGCATTAGTGTGGAACTACAATTCTTTCTTTGAAAAGTAGAATGTCATATTGATAACATGGTGTCATGAATTTTGATAGATTTATAGTCATAGAGATATCAATTAAAATGACAAGACATGAACTGTAAGTAATGGGACATTAGCATGCAGCGTTATTGTAACTTACTATGCATATATTTTCATTTAATTATGGCCTTTAATGGAAATTGAAGGCGCTCTGTTACATTGAGCGTTGATTGTAACATATCGGAATATGGAATTAAATTAGGTTTGATTTGAACTAAAATTTTTACTTTTATAGTATGGTCTATGAATATATATAATTTGGTTTGCAATTTATTATTTTACATGTTTAATATTCTTCCTTTTTATGGAATTATAATGCATGCATTAATATGCATCCAGACAATCTGTACCAAAAACCAGAATACCACGTTTTTAAGCATTGAAAACTCTGTCTTATAGTAATAAGTAAAACATTGTTTCTTACAAAAGGTCATTTCGACTAAGTTATACAGTATAAATTATTGTCTCACTCAACAAGTTTACCTGGAAATCAATAATGACTCAATAAAAGCACTTTGTACATAATGGGAATATTGTCATGTGCTACTGTCTTTGCAAGTTAGATTTTCTTCGCTGTTCGTATCATTAAATTTATTTATTTAAATCGATCAAGAAATTTCTGTCCCAACTAAGTTCTAGACTTGCGCAAGGATTTAGTTCATAAAAACAGTCGGCGGGATTCGAAATTGTAACAATAACATGTCTGAATCTTTCCTCTATTAAGCTACAGGCGCTTCAAATGTAACAGTTTCACAATAAAATTGAACCAAAGAAAGTAACTTCATAATTATAAGCTCGGTTAAAGCCTCGTCAAAAGGAAAATAAAAGAAAACACATAATTAGCTGCCTTTAAATCGGCTAACGTGGGTAGACCTTCAAAAAAATCAGGGCAAAGCACAACTCGATAGCAGCAAAATCGCGTTTTTTTTTGCGTCCGCCACGAACCGAGCCCCGTCTAATAAACTTTTCAGAATTAACTTTTCGCCGCATTCGTAGTATTGTAGAGCTCGCCGCATCGCATGTCGTTTGATTGCAATTATTGCGCTCGGTATCTCCACCGGTGTCAGAGCTAAACCATTTCGAATGTTCTAAAAGCTATGCTGAAGTCAGGCGTGGCGCAAGGTGTTAAATTTGGGCCGAAACTTTTCAAAGGTCAAATTTGAATAGCAATTGTTGAACACGTGAAGTATTCAGACTTTGATAAATTGAATAACATTTGTAATGGGGTTTAAACTGATGTTTCAGGGTTGTGTCAATTTATCACATTTTTAGGGGTGTTATCTTAAACATAATTATTTTTGTTTTTATGTAAAATTCCCACATTGCAATCTAAGTCGAGATGGTATCTGAATTGAAAGTATTTTTAAATAAAAAATTACCTCAATAAACACGTACGTATTTCAGGAATAAGTTATATAAATATGCAAAAGTTCGACACAATTTTTTTTACATATATCCGTTGCCAAGTCGTGAAAGTTGCGAGAACTTTCATTAATAATGAAAATCCCTTGTATTTCGTAAAGTAATGAAAATATTATTTTAGTGGACAAACGTGACATCGAAGTAATATTTATTTATAGTACTTAAACTTTCATAGAGTTACCAAACGTGCGTTCCTTAAAATGTTATATAAATGTGATAAGGACAGCTCGGTAACAAAAATGTACGTGACATTTTCAAATTGGCGGTAACATAATATTTTATTTATGTTACTCGATCCTCATTAATTTTAAACCACACAACAAAAATCTAACCACAGCGGACGTTTCGTGTAGAACCAGCATAATTTATTCGCTTTCCCATTGATATATTTATTCCGTACTTTACAACTTCCGAAAGCATCGTTTATCGAGCGTTTTTGCACTATAGTGATGGGACAGCAAAACGCATAGCTTTACTTTTATTAGATTAGACACATTTCTAACTTGTACACAGTTTCAAAATTTTGTGCTTTAATTTTTAATGATATTTTATAACAAAAATTTTTTTTTAATATTACACTATGTCCTTAAAGTAAAATAGATATATTTTTGAACTTATACTTCTTTAGAGAAAGACGAATGAAATTACTGAAGCGAAAAGATTAAGGTACAAATATGACTTAAAATTATTTCACCTGACTCCTCTCTTTTAAGTACACCAAAACAACCATCCAATATGGTAGAGACCAAAGTTATGTTGGTATATGAAATTTTGTTTACGTGCTCGACTTTTTTTAAATCTTTTTTTAAATATCCTAGAGCCAATTATTTATCACATCACTAAATAGAGTTTGGATTTAAATCGGCAAATATAGCCGCTGCGTGGTGAAAATTGTTCGAATTACATGATTTATGTTTCGCCCTATGATCATGCAATCGTTTCAACAACACTTTAATGGAGGTTTAAAGCGAATCGTTTGTATTTTTTAGTGTCTATGTATTGAGACCTGAACATTTATCATTTTAAAATTAATATATCATAAATAAATATCTTACAAATTCCAAGTTTACTGCTAGTACTTTATTAAAATGGGGTAACGATGGAATTTCTTTCAAAACAGTCAAAATTAAAGCAGTAACAGCAATTAAAGCATAAAGTGGGTCTACCACAATGGTAATGAAGGAACCACAATTTCTATCTTTTAGGTATGGGAATGAAGAGCATTACAAATAGGTGGAATAAAATATTGTAGCCAAATAAAAATCTTAATTCTTCAATTCTATTCGAGGTTCGAAACCAAACTTAAATCATTAAATCATCCTGTAACAAAATCAAAAACATCAAAAAATGAACTCTAAAAGCTGTAAACAACACCAAAATAAAAAGCGGATAAATCTCAACCGTGAATAGGAGTACACGAGTACCATCGAAAATGTCAGTATATTTTAATTAGGCTTGAAGAGGCCAATAAAATGAGAGGCCGCGGACACGATGGCCAGGAAATACGATGGCAGCTTTTTAATCTCCGTACACTGAATAAATAGTAGGCGATAAAGGGGGGACAGGGTCGTTGGTAGCGGGGTACAGGGGGAGTTAAACGCACCGCAAGCGATTTGTCAACTAAACGAACCGACGCTGATTTTCGGGGCACAGCTACGCTCATACGTTTTAATGATAGCGATGGATTAAAAATATTTATTTTTTAGTTTCATCGTAGAACGTTGTTCACGGCGGGCGATTAATAAAATGATCATGACGTTAAAATTCTGCATTTTTTGCAGACACAAATTTTTCACTAAGAGCTACATAATCAGGAGTGAGATTTCAGATATAAACTTAATAATCAATAGAGACCAACAATATAATTTTCGGAATGATGATGTTTCTTTACAAGTAGAAATAATAAAAGCAACAATAAATGTACTAAGCGAAGAGCATCGACTAAATACCTTATGAAACCCTCGCTAAACAGTTGGAGTAAGGGTCCGATATAAAGGACAGTTATTATACAAAACCGCGAACATTGTCAGGAGGTTCCTTCCTTTGTAGCCCTGACCACTGGTTGCTTGATTCATGGGATTCACTATTTTGCTAGTGCTGCACTATATTTTTATAATACATTTTAAATTACTATTATTTGTTTTTATAACCTTGAAATTTTGTAAGGTTTACTAAAAAAATAATTTAAATAAAGTAATAAAAGAATTAAGAAAACGATAACACTTCAATTAAACTATTGGTGTTTGAAGACAACAAAACTAAAACTATACTAATTACTAAAATAAATTTCAACTCATAAACATTATAATAAGGGCATCTAAGTAATAGGTTTCATATTCCGTTAGTACGTTTAAAGATATTCCATTCAAGTAAGCAAACGAAACTAAGTTACAACCCAAAGAGAAACTATCCAATTCAATTTCACTTTGTCGATTAGCATCTCTCGGGGAAAGATTTGAATATCGAATGCGTTAGTAAACAGTTTTCCTAGCAGTTTAATAATATATTAGTAGCAGCTTTTGTTAGTTAACTCAATCTGGTTACGGCGCATATCAATGGCAGATACGTCGTTAATAATAACGTTGGATGACTGAGAACCGTCGTCGGCACATGTTCTTTGTTAAAATCTAATTAATCTATTCTACCTCCCGGTTTTAAGGATGATGAATGAATGAACGTCCGCACTTGCTTTAGAATCTTATGTAACTGTTTCTTAGTGAAATTTCGATTTATTAGTTTAAAATTATTCTATTTTGATTGCTAAGGTTGATAGCAGTTTTCAATTGTTTTCCTTTAAGATTTAGAATTGTTTATTATGATTTTCTGGTATCCTGTCTAATATTTTAAAGTTCGCTTAAATTCTACAAAACTGTGGTAACTTTATTAATTTATTTAGTTTTTTCTGAAAGTATAGAATTTGTTCAAAACTGTTCTAACGGCAACAAAATCGAGAAATATTTGTTAGAATAAAAGGTATTTCATATCATTATATCAAAATCAACATTAGATATTTCTCAGTACCTGGTACCATTTATTTCTATTTTACTTTCGTCTATTTTTTTTTAAATATATTGACACTTAACAGCTTTCTCCTCTTTCATGAATACCGATTAGTTTTCAAACAGAAACTGGCTGTACGTTTGTTCTCGAGACGAGATTATCGATTCTTTCTTTACCTTACCGCTTACCGTCAAAGCCGTTTGCTGAAAAACTTTTTCAATGAGATATCGGTTTTGTAGAACAGACCCTTCACGTTCAAGCACTATGATTAATTCGAGAAAATTCTGAAGCGCTTTGACTTTTATTTTTGACGTATGTTGTTTGGTATGATAAATGTTGAATCATTATAGTTAAACACAGTTAGTCAACGTTACAATATTTAAAACATGCATAAGTCTGACTTTTAGTGGACACATACATATACTAGATGAATTGTTTAAAATAAAAAGTATCAAAAGGATATTACATTTGTTTATACTAGGCTGCTACTAGACTTTTATTTATATCTCAAGAATAAAATACTAATATATGGGGGGGGATCTTACTAATAATATAAATGCGAATATTTAGATGAATGGATATTTGTTTAAAGGTACTGGAACGGCTCAACGGATATTGATGAAATTTGACACAGATGTAGAACATAGTCTGGAAAAACACATAGGAATTATTATTAAAATATCAAAAAATGGGACCCATCTGCAAGCACTTCCTTCCGATTAAAATAATTTTTATCAAAATCGGAGAACCAGGGGCTGAGCATCGTGGTAACACACATAAAAAAATACAGTCGAAATTGATAACCTCCTTCTTTTTGAAGTCGGCTAAAAAGATGGTTAAAATGTCTCTGATTCGGGCGTTATTTATCTTAAAGCCATAGTAAAGATGGCTAACTCACCATCTAACTATCCTTGTATTGTAATTAACGATGGTTCGTCTGTTCCTCAGGTAATATATTCCTACATACCACAGAGCAATAATTGGTAATACCTGTTCGTAATATAACTGTGTGCGTATCTGCCTGCAGGGCACACGTCGGCAGCCATGTCGGGAATGTTCCGACTCGGGGTATTAATAATGATTAGAAGGTACAATACGGTATCGTACGTGAATAGATACATACACAAAGGAACAAGGAAATCTTAAGTTTAAAGTAAAAGGTTTAGGATGAAATTAAAATATGTTAAATTAATTGTTTCTTAGCACACACGCCCCGCTGATTGTAGAATACTTTTTTTTTTTTTTTTAATCTGTTTTTTTTTTTGGGATTTTTGTCTTTTTAAGACATGCCAATCCCATAGTGCCTTTTTCGTTTTAATAAACGAGCTGGCATAGTCGAATCGCCGCCATTGAGGTCGGGTCTGACAAAATTGAAAAAATTAGACCAACATCGATGGGATTAACTTTCAGCTCTGCGAACAACAGCTCCCGATCCCGTCTGTTTCGCTCACACTCCAACAGCAAGTGTTGGACATCTTCTGGCTTCCTGCATGTCTCACAATTAGGAGACGTGGTTTTTTTCATCAGAAATCCAAAACTTGCTGTTGGGTAGTGGCCAGAACGAAGTCTCAACGCTGATCTAATATGCCTTCTGCTCAACCCGCCTGTGAACCAAGGCAAATTTAGTGGCTCGCTTTGTAAAATCCTATACCAAATGCCCTTTTCTTTAGATGTTTCTTGAAACATGTCATTCCAAATTTTTATACACGAAATTTTGAATTTAGAAAAGTATTCACTATGGTCTGGAATAAAATTGACAATGTTATTACTGTCAGCCGCTCGCTTGGCGATGCGATCTGCCAGCTCGTTTCCTTTTACACCAACATGAGCCGGAACCCATTGCAGCCTTATAACTGATCCACTATTCAGCAGAGTGATAATAGATTTTAAAACTTCGTAGGCTATCGTTAATCCTCTGCAACCAGAGGCGCAACGAGCCAAATGTTGTAAGGCACTTTTGCTGTCAGTAAAAATGACAAGATCCTTTACACGACAGTGAATTGAGTAATTCAAAGCCTGTGATATTGCAATGAGTTCCAGCGTCATAATTGACACTTCCGAATTTATTTTGTATCCAAATGTCTGGTTTAAAGTTTGGTCATAAATACCTATTCCAAGACCCTGATCACTTTTAGAACCGTCTGTAAATATTTTATGTGAGCTACTATAAATCAAGTTCAATTCAGCAATAACGATATTTTTAATTATATTAGGATCGTAAGATGTCTTAGAAGAAGTTATACAATTAAGATTAAAACGTGTTATTGATTTAATGTCTAACGCCGTAACCCATAAGTCTAAATTAAACATATTTAAAATGTCAGATCTGATCATATTTATTTGGCTCACTTCATTAAACGTCTTGATTAGTAAAGGTTTTCTTTTTTTTTGCCAATATCTACTATTACTCAAGGAGCCCAATTTTGTAATAAGATCGCAAGTAAAATTATCGGACCAAGCATTAGATTTCAAACTGTACTTAAAAGCCAGGAAAAGTCGTCTAACTGTCAAGGGTACAATACTTAGCTCTGATTCCATAACATGAATTGGAGTCGTTTTAATGAATCCGCCAATTATTCTCAAAGCGCGATTCTGTATTATGTCAAGTTTGTTTGTGTGATTTTTGGCACTGCAATCATATATAAATGACGCATAATCTAATCTACTTCTTATTAAGGATAGATATAATTTTCGTAGGTGTTTTGGGTGTATTCCCCATGTTTTGCCAGAAAGAATTTTTAGAATATTTAAAAGTTTTGAGCTTTTCTTATTTAATTCATTTATGTGACGTCCCCATCGCAGACTACCATCTAACCATATGCCTAAATATTTATTGCACGTCGAATAAGGTATACGGCGACTGTTCACTATCAATTCAGGAATATTTCTTTTATATAATATTTCTTTTGTAGAATACTTGAAAATAATCTTTTAGGACTAACAATGACTTTTACAACATCATTGAAATTTATTTTAGCATTTCTGTTTTTCCGACTGAAACGGTATGTTATAGTCTTCTAAATTTAGGCATTACTTTTTTCTTAAAATATGGTGTATTTAAGTCTTAAACATCGTAAGTAGATTTAATTTTAAAGCAGAGTATTCGAATTAAATGAGATTTAGCGGTTGTATTGTTTGTCAAGACGGTAAATATATACAACTAGCTTTTACCCGCGACCCCGTCCGCGCGGAATAAAAAAAAATAGAAAACGGGGTAAAAATTATCCTATGTCCGTTTCCTGGTTCTAAGCTACCTGCCCATCGATTTTCAGTCAAATCGATTCAGCCGTTCTTGAGTTATAAATGGTGTAACTAGCACAACTTTCTTTTATATATATAGACTAGCTTTTACCCGCGACTCCGTCCGCGCGGAATAAAAAAATAAACAAATAGAAAACGGGGTAAAAATTATCCTATGTCCGTTTCCTGGTTCTAAGCTACCTGCCCACCAATTTTCAGTCAAATCGATTCAGCCGTTCTTGAGTTATAAATAGTGTAACTAACACGACTTTCTTTTATATATATAGATAAGATTTCACAAGGATCTTATGACAGTCGTAAAATATGTGAACTAACAATGTCATATTGACAGCGACATATTTTAACCAATGAGAGATCGACAAATGCACGGTTTAATGTTGCTATTTTCGTAATTTCGTAATTCTATAAAAATATAACGCATGATGTTATGACATGTAAGTTAATTTGCTAATGTGTTTTGATGTAACAATTTAAATAGTTAAGAATGAATACAAGAACTCAGGTTATAAGTTGCAAATCAATTGATGGACGACTATCGGAAGAAGTTGGGAAAATTTTTGTTTACTGGTAATCCTTAAAACTGGTGGTGCCTCCCCCTGTCAATGTCAAAAAGATGCCTTGTGGGACTGACCCAAGAACTAAGAAATAGACTGTTGTTCAGAATTGTGGGACTAGAAATGTCTTGGGGATAATTCATTACTTATGCTTTCAACTGTTTTCTACGTAGAATCTAATATATAAAATTCTCGTGTCACAGTTTTCGTCACCGTACTCCTCCGAAACGGCTTGACCGATTCTCATGAAATTTCGTGAGCATATTCAGTAGGTCTGAGAATCGGCCAACATCTATTTTTCATACCCCCCCCCATTTTTAAACTGCGCGCGGACGGAGTCGCGGGCGACAGCTAGTAATAAAGTAATAATATAATTTGCTATCTTTGAAGAGACTACTTCTGTTTTATATGTTTGTTTTTATGACCTTCTGAACCACAACCAAAAATAGAATCGAATTTTTTTCCTTAAAAAGATATAAAAAAAAAGAAACTGTTATTTAAAATAAATCGTTCGATTAGTGTTAGTAAATTTATGTTGTATTGTCATTTTATAAACTGAATTCTATTGTTCTATTCGCTTTTAAAGCTCTTCATGCGCCATTGCACTTTAGTGCTGTAACAAAAAGTACAACATACGAGCTTTAGTGAAACATTGAAAGTGAATTTTAGTTTAATCTAGTTTCAACTTGTCAGCCAATTTTATTTGTATATCGCAACAAGTTTAACTTTCTTTCTTGTAATAATTCCTATTCACAAATATTATTGCAAGTAGTTTTATCTTTAAATCTTGTTTTGCACTTCGTCAGCGTAGAATTATGGATGTCTATGGGCAACGGTCGCCTGCCTATTACGGCGAATCCAGGTGGCCGTTTTTTCAAATTGTTCTAGTAGTTTCGGAACCTATTTAATGCAAACAATCAAATCTTTCCTCTTTATATCAGTAGTATATTATTATTAGTTGAATACAGATCAAGTTCTAGTTAAGAATAAATCGTAATTGACATTTTTTTATATTATTATGTGGCAAACGAGAAGTGACCGCTTTCCATAGATATCTGCAATTGCAGCTGCTAATCGACGGAGGATACGATGACGCACAGAGAAATAACATTTCCCCTTCCTATGTGTACCGTCCTCCATAAAGTAAACTTACCCTTCCTATCCTTTTCTTATAAGAAAAGGGTGGAAAGGGAAGGAAGACTAAAATTATTTAAGTACATATATTTAATTTCTCATCTGTCATAGAGATAGTGATGGATTTTGTGTTGTTGTTTTTCATTTCTCTCTCTTTGTGTGGATCTTTTTTTCACTAGTCATTTTTTTTTACAAAACTGAAGCCTTTCTGAATAGATTTATTACGTGCCAGCTTTGAAATTTAGTAAAATTCCTAGTAAATATACAAAATATAATAGCCGAACGTAACCATAAAGTGTACAAGGTACAACCCATTTTACGTTCCCAGTGACATACGGCCGATGATGTTGGTCTACAAAAAAACGTCGCGGTCGACATAGAAGCGTTATTTATGCGGCCAATACGCGATTTATTAGTCGGTGGGAAGCCATGAATCGGACGCGGCGCTTGTTCCCGTCCCGATATAACGCGTGATCGCGACGTCCACCGAAATATGGCGCTGTTTGCCCGCCTGCGCTTTATTGTGGGGATAAATAAAAATCGAATCGATGGCAGAATGCTTTCGGCCTATATTTAAAATACCATTTTAACATACAGATTATTAATAGTGAGGTCAGGATTTATAGATCAACATTTCTCTTTATATCTCGTTTAAGATAATACGACACTAGTGCCAATAAATAGTTTAGCTTTGTTCAAAATTTAGACACGTAGGTATAACAGTAGTTTAAGGGAGTTTGGTTTTTAGGAAGATAAACAACAGAGAATCGTAAATTCCCTCACAACAATTTATTCTTTATGTAGCATGGTGTGTTATGCTGCAAATAAATTAATTTTTACGTCATCATCAGCTCAACATACGTCCCCACTGAATGGCTCGGAGCCTTCCCCAAGTTAGGGTGACTAGGCCATAGTCAAGCAAGTGCGGGTTGGTTGACTTCACTCTTATCATTGAATTTATTCTCAGATATGTGCAGGTTGCATCACGTAAGAACGTCGGATAAATGTACATATGTAAATCGAAGATCGTAAAACACATTGGTATATGGCGGGATTCAAACCCAGGACCTACAGATTGCAAGTCAAGTGCTTAACCCCTGAGCCATCGACGCTCCTGATGATGTTTCACGTATCTATATATATAAAAGAAAGTCGTGTTAGTTACACTATTTATAACTCAAGAACGGCTGAATCGATTTGACTGAAAATTGGTGGGCAGGTAGCTTAGAACCAGGAAACGGACATAGGATAATTTTTACCCCGTTTTTTATTTTTTATCCCGCGCGGACGGAGTCGCGGGTAAAAGCTAGTTTTTAAAAAGAAAATTGGCATGACACTGCATACATTTGCAAATCAACTGTTATTTAATTTAATTTTTAGAAATTTTAGCAAATCCCCAACTGACAATTGTATCGATTTTACCTTTGGGTATACAAGGGTTAAAATTACCCAGCGGTCAATTAACAAAGTTATAGTTTGACACAAAATTATCAAATGAATGCCCAATACGCTAACCTTTAGTAATAAACAACTATCAAACTAACCTTATAATTGATCTCTAGGGTAACGTAAAATTGTAACAAGCCATTGCAGAGCATAATTATAAGCAATTTAAGGTATAATATATTTATTTTGTTTATAGTGAAACCAATTTTGGTAATTTGATCTAAAATTTTAGACACCGTGGTTTCATAATGTTATTGGTCTATTTGTTTTGTTTAGTTTAAATTATGAATATAATGACTATTAAAATACATGAAAGTAGAAAACTTCTTAAACAGAATTATAATGAATACATAAAAGTCTTTGAAAGTAATTTCAAAGCATAATTTCAATTCAATACAAGTAAATAGCTATACGCATACCAAACGCATTACATACAAGTACTAAGACGGTTTGTAAGAACAATAATAAATTGAGAAACATATAAAAAAAGGTTAAAAAGCGAAAGTGGAAGAAATGTGACATGTATAATGAAAGAACGTTTTCTAAGGTGACATACCAGTTCACACTTATCTGGATAACAAGGTAATTTGGTCGTAAACTGAGTCCGGTCGACAGCGGAGTTTTATTTCCCCGGCAATAAATAACAAAGCCACGGATATAGGTGCTTACCTCTATAATAATTCAAACGATTGCTGACTCGCTTCCTCTTACATTAAATTGCAGATAAATTAACTTGCTTTAAAACGAATTTCACAAATGGATTGTTTCCATTGACCGAAAGATTGTTCAAGATTCAAAAGAGCCTTCTTATATTTGTAGGTGGTATTTTAACGTCGTGTCTATCACAGAAAATAGAGCCTTCTTTGCGCTTTTAAGAATTGAAATTTATTACAAAATACAATATGGGACAATTTACTTGTACTTCACTTCACTTTTACTATAGACGGGTTGCAGCAATTTTAGATACTTCGCATATTATTTGTTATTGGGACCCATCTGCAAGCAATTCCTTTCGATTAAAATAATTTTTATCAAAATCGGACCACCAGGGGCGGAGCATCTCGGTTACACACATTAAAAAAAATACAGTCGAATTGATAACCTCCTTCTTTTTGAAGTCGGCTAAAAAAATGAAAAGATAAAGAAATAATATCGGTGATAAATTTTTTGTTTGTTTTTGTTTCAGACCAAAAAGCGGTTCGATGCTTCTATACAGTCGCAAGAAAGTTCGGTACAGGCGCGACGGCTACTGCTGGAAGAAACGGAAAGACGGGAAGACCACTCGAGAAGACCATATGAAACTCAAGGTGCAGGGGACAGAGGTAAGTTTCATAACATGAATAAAAACATTGACACTATTGGCTACTAAATTTAATAAACTTTAAATAAATTTAACCTTGAACTGTTGTTGAACTGCATTCCCAGAAATTTTGGGGAATATAATACGGTTAATGGGGATAGGAATTTTGAACTTTCGTACAAATTACTCTCTGTGCGTCCCCTTCTCCGTTGATTAAAGGTAGGCAACGCGTCTGCATTTGCGGATGTCTATGGGCAACAGTCGCCTCGCTATTTCGGTGAATCCAGGTGGTCGTTTGCTCGTTTGCCAGCTTTTGATATAAAAAAAAAGAATTAGCACTTCGAGTTCTACAGTGAAAACGTGTTTTTTTTTTAATTCGCCAATCGTATCCTCCAACTTTCCATCAAAATCCGTCTTGTAAGGTGGTCGATGAAAAAACATTATCACAAAACAACTTTGTAACCTAGTTCGCTTAGTAAAGTGTGTAGTCAAGACAGGTGTCCTCGAGGTAGTCAACTTACGTACGTTAGTTCCTCAAGCTAGAAAGCAAAGTTTATTTTTACGAATTGCTTTGTACAGGTTAGCAAAATGTATGTAAATTATGCAGTGTGGAAGGGATTTTTATAAATTTTATATTGGGAAGATGGGAAATTTATAAACACTTTCATTGAATTGTCTAAATCTTTTAATAATAATAAACTCATTTAATCCATTTTATATATTGATTCTGATAACTCCAAAAAGTGTTTAGCTTCTTTTCCTAAAGCACTTACATAAGGGGTATCTAAATCAAACATTTTCCAGGATAGTACAATGCCACAAAAAAGTAACCTAAATTATTCATCTTCTAATTTGTTGATTTCTAGAATAGAAGTAAGCGAATACGTCCATATACTTAGATATCAGCTAACAGTAGCCATAAGTAGTACGATGATTTGAAAATAGAAACAAGTACGATTGAAAATGTAGGAATTACAAAAATAATTCCTGGTTTCATTATAAATGTAAACTGACTTCATGATACCTTGTTGCGGTATCGCGTTGTATTGTGCCAATGATTGGATTATTTTGTTTTACATATTTAAACAACGTTACGAGCGTACAACGAAGGCGCCATTAATGCCGCAATTTAAAATATTTCGATGTCGATCGGTAATTTTTAACGAATTTACAATATTTTACTTAATTTTATTATAATTATTTAAGTATCATAGTATTGTGTCTATTATTTTTAAATATTTATGTAACTAACCGGAGGATAATGTTTAATTCGAGTATGATTGTTATATACCACTATGTTTTATACTATTCTTTAGAATTTTCACTAAGATTCTTCCACCATTCACTTTCAGTAATTACAATGTAATGAATTCTGAGTATTAACAAAAGAACTAACTTCGTTATCTTGTTTAATTTGTAAAATGTCAGGGATCTGTGTGTCACCATTAGTCTTCAGTTGTTTATCAACAGTATATTGTAATGACGTTTATAAAAGTTTGTTGCTTTTTTTTTCGAATAAATTATGAGCAAACTATATTCATTTTGAATCTTAAAATTTTAATTTTTTTATTAAAATTATAAACTTATTTATTCCTAGCGGTTGCCCGCGACTTAATCAGTGCAGTTTGAAAACAGCCTATAATATGTCCGCGTTGCATCGGCTACCTTCCCGTCAAAGTCCCGTCAAAATCTGTCCAGTAGTTCCGAAGATTTAAAAAAACTTAACTAGTGACCTATGTGTTCTTCCAGTCTGTTCTACATCCATACCAAATTTCATCTATATCCATGCAGCCGTTCCGAAGATACCTTCTAATAAACATCCATCCATCCATCTAGACAGTCGCATTTATAATATTAGTAGTTAGCAGTTAGTAACAAACATTTATGTTGATACACACAAACATGCAGAAGATTTTCTTATCGTTTTATTTGTATTTGTCTAGACATTAATAAATTACCTCTTTTTTAACAAAAGTAGATAATAGATTTTTTCATTTCAAACTTTGTATACCTAAAGAATTTAACAGTTGTGGTGTTTTCGCTATTTTTAATTTTAATATGGTGAATTTTATAGTAATACTTATCTTATATTGTTATGTAAATGGAAGTTTAGGATCAAGCAATGAAGAAAACCCAATTAATGATATACTTCCCGAAGATGGTAGATTTAATTTTACACAACTAGCAAGAAAATATGGTCACCACGCGATGGAATATAAAGTTACTACTAAGGATGGATATATTCTTGGTTTATTTAGAATCCGTGGAAAGTACAGAAGAAAAAAGAATAAACTGCCAGTGTTATTAATGCACGGAATCGCGGACTCATCAGATGCTTGGCTTTTAAGAGGAAATTTTTCCCTCGGTATTACATTAGCTAATTCAGGCTATGATCTTTGGTTCGGTAATATCAGAGGTAATAAATATTCCCGGAATCACGTCAGACTCAATCCTGATAAAGATGTACAATTCTGGGATTTCAGTTTCCACGAAAACGGCTATTATGATCTACCAGCTATAATAGACAGAGTTCTAAACGAAACCGGTTTCAAGAAGTTGAACGCTATCGGATTTTCACAAGGCAATACTATATTTTATGTGCTGTGTTCGACGAGACCTGAATACAATTCAAAGATAAACGTGATGATGGCGTTGGCACCGATATGTTATATACAAAATGTTCAGTCACCTCTCTCATTCTTTATATCAATTTCATCCGCGTTGTATGATGTGCTTAGTGCTTTGGGTATAAATGAAGTAGCTAATGATAATTCCTTATTCAACACGTATGAGAAAATTATCTGTACATTACCGCAGCTTGGATATGATATATGTGTTAAAAAAATCATGTTTCCTTTTACTGGACACGATAGTGAGGAGCTTGAACCTAGTTTTTTATCGGTGTTAGTAGGACATTTCCCTACCAGTACTGCTTTGAAGACTTTATACCATTTTGCTCAAGTTGGCTATCGAAGGATTTTCGGACAATTTAATTATGGTAATGCAGGAAACCTTGAGAACTACAATTCAACAATACCACCAGTTTATGATTTGAATTTAATTACCACAAAAATAGTGTTGTACGTTTGTTTAAATGATAAGATATCGACTGTTGATGATGTTAAAATTTTGAGATCTAAATTACCAAATGTTGTCCGTTATATTGTGAGTCCTAGATGGTTGTGCAATCACATCGATCATGTTTGGGGTAAGCACATGTATGATTACTTATTCCCGTACGTTTATCAAGTGTTGGAATCATATTAAAACATCTGCAAAAGATGATTCCGCAATTAATTTGAATAATGGAATTATTTTAGAAAAATCAATTGTATTTATCAAATTAAATTGGATGCTATTATTTAATATCGAATACAAATACAAAGTTATTAATAAAATTAAATTTTATAATAAATATTCATTTCTACTACTTTTAAGAACAAATCATTTTCTTCCTCAATTATCCAATTGACAGCAACTATAATTTTTAAATGAGTTCCGTCAGAATAAGGGGGCGAGACAAAGTAATATTTGTTAAGCGAAGTCGTTAATCGAATAGTCAAAAATGTATGGAAGTGTCAATATCTTGCAATATGTCACGTATTTTTCCTATTCATTTTGACACAGCTTCTCGATTCTACTAGCAATAGCGATAATCGAATTTTACATTGTCTAAACCCGCTGGTTGTGTTGTCATTTTTAGATAAAACTTTACGTCCAAATAAACTTGTACAATTAAACTATTTATTTTCATTTAATCGGTTGTATTTTATTTCTTATCGTTCTAGAAGAATTTGTTTAAAAAATAATTGTGTGTTCTGTCGTTTAGTTTTCCGGATTCAATCCTTTCGCAGCAGTTTGCTAGTGAGCATATAGTCATGATGTCAATTGTAGTGCCTAAGTATTAATAACACGAGGTTGTAAGTTTACAAATATGCATGTAGCGGTTTGTCTGTTATCGGAGAGTTGTGGACGCGGATTGATGAATACACAAATGAAACCGTTCCAATTAAGTGCGGGGGTCGAAGCGGTCCCGCTAATTGGACTCGATAACAGGCTTTGATGCATTTGCAACGTATTTTATTTTTCGACGGACGCGTTTGGAGATTCGGCTTCAATTGAATTGTTAAATTCGGTGCAAGTATTTGTTATTACTTAGCAGGATAATTCAATCTTGATTTTGTAAACTACGCATCAATAAACAATATGTCTACACATTTTTGTTTCATTAATGTATAATTTTAGTTAGTGTCTTTTCCTTTGTTTTTGTATACATTATTATTTAGTTGTCTTATAAGTCTCTTTTCTGTTCTTTCCTCTGTTTGGATCAATCACAATCATATTTTATTAGGCAGTGAAAGCTGACAATAAACGTACTTATATTATTATCTGGAGTATTAATTCATAACATCAACAAATACTACTGGGTTCAGATCTGCGTATTAGGATGATAATACTAAAATTACAGCTGGGCTTAAACAGTAGTCGGGTAAGCCTTCGGCTTAGGCTATAATTTCAAACGAGGGTATCAATATCTTGAATGATACCGACAATTCATTTGTTTAATCCAGCTCAAATTACGATAATTTAGAATAATTTTACATAATTGTTACTGTACTAAAACGATGGAAAGATTTAGAAGACAATGTTAAGATAGATAATTTTAAAATTGACTATACAAGAAAGGGTTTCTGCAAAATGGTAAACAAAATGTTAGATTTTTAATTAAAATTGAATATTACATCGCTTAGATACTTCACAGCGACTGATACGTTCACGAACAGCTAGTCAAATATAAGTTACAGCAAGGTTACAACTTTACATTTTCTCAGAAATTTTGCAATATAAAACAGCAAGAACCGTAAAAAGACAGACTAATGGGTTAATCGAGACTAACTAAGTTTTATTACTAGAAACAAGTTTGGATATCTTTTAATACGATTTAGTCTGATGATTTTATTAGTTCGTGTCGTTTACCCTAGAATGAAGTTTGAACAAATTATTTTACTAGTATTATTAAATTTAACTAAAAATAATTATGTGTCCAGTCAAGCTACATCGATAGCAAATACATTTTTACCAGAAGATGGAAGATTAAATTTTATGGAACTCGCAAACAAATATGGATATCCAGCTGTAGAATATAATGTGACAACCGAAGACGGATATATCATTCGAATATTCAGAATACCAGGTAAAAAAGATGGAAGACCTTTATTGGTGATGCATGGTATCTTCGATTCGTGTGATTCCTGGATTTTAAGGGGCAATTATTCTTTTGCTATTTACTACGCAGCTTTAGGATATGATTTATGGTTCCCTAATACTAGAGGGAATAGATACTCGAGACAACATGTCCATCTTAATCCAGATACAGATCGAGAGTATTGGAACTTCTCCATAAATGAACATAGTTATGACCTAGCTGCATCTATAGATTTGGTTCTTAATACAACTGGAGCTAAATCTTTAACAGGTATAGGTCATTCACAAGGAAATACAATGTTCTATGTTTTAACATCAACGAGACCTGAATATAACTCAAAGATTGGTTTACTAATTGCCCTTGCTCCTGTGTGTTTCTTACAAAATACAAAACAACCATTGACTACTATTATTAATGTTTCACCGTTTGCCTATCGTTTTGCTTTAGCGTTAGGAGTTACTGAAATATTTGGTGATACATCAATATTGAATACGCTATTAAAATTATTTTGTCCTCGGCCTATTTTAGGTTATGTTGTATGCGTTGAAGGATTTGTATTTCCCTTGGCTGGGAGAGATAGCGATGAATTAGAGGCTTCTTTTAGTCGTATTGTTCTAGGACATTTTCCAACAGCTACATCTTTGAAGAATTTATATCATTTCGCTCAGATAGGACTAAGAAAGCAGTTTGCGAAATTTGACTACGGTATTAAGAAAAATTTACAAATCTACGGATCTGTAAAGCCGCCGCTCTATGATTTGAAGAAAGTGAAAATACCAGTTGCGTTAATATCAGCGAGTAATGATGTCGTTTCAACGATTGCAGATGTGAATATTTTAAAAAAGAACCTACCGAATGTTTTTAAATACATAATCAATAAAGATCAGGCTTACAATCATGTCGATTATCTTTGGGCAAGAAAGAACAATATATTATTGTTTCCGTATATAAACGATATTTTGAAAAAGAAAATAATTCACCATTAATAACCGAAGCTATTTTTATGTCTCAATTATGTATAATTTACAATATATAACTTGCTTAATTAATCAGAAAAACATTTTTTCTATTCATGGTTGCCGTTTGCATGTTGTTTAACGGTCACAGCGTACTTTTTGTCCTTTATTGTGAATATATAGATGGCAACCCTGAACGGAGCTTATTCTTGCCATGATATCGGGCCACGCCACCTCGTGTTTTGTTGCTCGTTTGGAATAACGCCAATTAAGGCAAGGTGAAAGTGACTAGCGTGTGGCGATTGTATTTGTTAAGGAAATATATCATAGACAAAATTAAATGTTTTTTTTTTGCCTTTATAAAAAGATATTTATGGTTAAAACACAAAGGTACCTATTTTATTCTACAGGTAAATTCTAACAATATTATTCCAGGTTCTACACACTACTATCAGTTTGTTCCATCAGGTACAATTTCGTTATGAGTTTAATTACAAACCGATATAATAGTTGCTAAGTGTTTTAAAAAGGAATTCAGATTAAAAAAAATTATACGGTATTTAAAAAAAACACTATATTTTGTACCATTACCCGAGTAACATCAATGAAACTTTGCTCGACTATACTTAGAGCATTTAACCATAGCTATTTCAATAATGTTATTACAAAAATTTACATTTTCCTTCTTACTAATTATATATATGCGAATGTTTGGATGTGTGGATGGAGATATTTGGCATAGATGTTGAACATAGACTGGAATAACACATATGCTAATTAAGTTTTTTTTTAATTCCGCGCGGACGGACGACAGCTAATGTATAATTGAGTTATTTATATGTAAAATTGCAAACAAGTTAACAGTCTAATTAGAAATATCAATGGAAATGAATTTAACACTTCATAAGTGATTATTTTAAAGTGTTTATGTCGCCATTACACTGGCAATTTTGAACTTGATGTCCCTAGAAATTACAATTTCCTCACGAACCTCTGTTAAACTTTGTGAGTGTGTAAACATCATAACGGAAAATTACAAAATACACTAATTAATACAATTTAGATTAAAGTCAAGATGTTTAATTCATCTTTTTGTGGTATTGTTTTCATTTGCGTTCAATTTATCAGCCTGTTATTTAGAAGCAAAATTAGTTCTTATTAAGAGTGTGTTATTTCATTCTACATCTTACTAATTTTATAATTGCGAATGTATGGATGGATTAATGGATGTTTGTTACCACTTAACTTACCACAGAGCGTCAGTGGCTCAGCTGTTAAGCACATGACTTGTAATTAACAGGTCCTCGGTTCGAATCCCAACATGTACCAATGTGTTTTTCGATTTATCCGATGTTTTTACGAAGAGATTCAAAGATATGTGTGAATTCAACCAACCCGCACTGGGCTACCGTTTCGACATCAACTACGTAATTAGGATTTTTCTTATATCATAATGGTTCGAAGTATCCGCTATCGCTTTTAAATCGCACCTCTTATGTTATAGACGCAAGATTGTCACCTGTTTATGGACGGTAGAGCTTCAGGTGGATAGTGCCTACCTTTGCTAACAAACTACTATCACAATCTAGGAATGATATTATCGACAGTGAAATTAAAATAAAATACTAAAAAAGACGTCTGACTATTCAGTTCAAAGATTTATAGAACTGACAATAACTTTGATAAGTCACGCGATTGTCATGTGTTAGTTCCAGATATTTTTAATTCCATAAGAAAATCGCTTCGGAGCAATTACACTTCGTCTTAGGGGATCATGAAATAATATATTTAATAGGGTAGCTTAGTGTAGACATTTCATCACATTCCTTTAAACGTCCTTACTTCCGTAACAAGATAATTTAATTGAAACTCAATTCCCGGTTTTCCAAATGAAAATTTTCATTCGTACGGCAAGTTAATTATTAAAGTATTAAGTTCAACTCTTAATTATCGGCGCCGGTCGAGAGGCCGTGACTTGAATTTGTTTTGGGCGGCCCCCGTCCTGGCTTGAAGCCAGCCCACCTCTTCGCGAGATCATTTTGCTCATTACATCGATGTCGATTGTTAATGTATTTGGCTTTAAAAGCTCTATCGCTTCAGTAACATTACAAACAACAATTTGTTGATATTATGTTGCTTTTAACACAGTTTGAATTATTAAATTAAATAAAGTTGTGGAAGAAGTAAGAAGGATGTTTTATGTGTCTTAATTATGGTTAAGACAATTGAATTTAAAATCGTATTAATCTTATTTTTCTCGGGAACAACTGCCACACTCAGGATCATTAAGTTGCTACTAAGGAAGTTCCTCATTGTAGATTTCTCGTACTAAACATATAGTAAGGAAACTATAAAAAACAATGTAAAGTGTCACGTTAGAAAGTGTGCCCAAGTAAAATCCAAGGTTACCTTAAAATAAAAATAAGCAATGATTATATAACAACAGAAAATAAGGGAACGTTGACAAATAGCAATAAATAAAAAAGTGTTCAATTACGCGCTGTAATTGTAAAAGAGAAATTTAAATGGAACCGTAGGTACTATTGTTTAATTTTGTACTACAATAAAGAGAGATACTGAATGAATGACGCCAAAGAGAATTTAAAATACATTATAAAGTTGATGTAGATTTGAGATTTATTTCTTTAAATTGGAATTTATTTCTTGAACATGTTAATGTTACAAGTATATAACAAATAATATGGCTAATGGCTTATCATCTATTTATATCTATACAATTAATAAGATTTGTGTGTCTGTATGTAATTTAGAAAAAAAAAACATACATCACGAATATAATGATTTTGCCTTGCTTATTCTTACAAATTTTTACAATTCCCTGTTTGTCCGTCAGTCTGCATTTGTTCTGCTTAATCTCCGGTACAAATTAACCGCTTTTGAAGGATTTGGACTAAAAGATAGCTGACGTGTAATGGCATATTATAGGCTATTATTTTTTTAATGTCCTAGTTGAGAAAGTTGCTGGCAACAGCTAGGTAAAGAATATAACTATCAGAATCAAAATTATCCGTATTGTAATTAATTAATTATTATTAATTATTAATAATTACCGCCGTGGAATTATCTGTCCTGCGCGGTATCTCCAAACCGCTACGACTTAGGGTCCTTCAAGAAGCGAGCGTATCACCATATCAAAGGCCAACAACGTATCTGTGATTCCTCTGGTATTGCAGATGTCCATGGGCGTCGATGAACACCTTGGTGCTTCCGGTGCTCGTTTGCCCTCTTCTCTTATAAAAAAAAATTATCCATTCATGGTCAGTAGTGGACTGACTTATGTTATGATAATGGTGACGTTGATACTCGTAATAATGCAAAGACAGGCATGAGATACTTCTAAGAAATAACAATTAAAGATTTTACAACAATAAGAATCCTATAAAAATATTCAAATAGTTTAAACAAATGTAATAATTTTTAAACTCAGGAAATAAAAATGAAATACAAAACTTTTAGATAAAAATTAATTTTGTTCTTTACTTAAAGATATGAAAAATTCATACTTATATAATAGAACGTTTTCAATATATCAAAGTAAAACTTGATATGTTTCTATTAAACAACGTCTTGTGTGCTTTTACAAATTATTGTATCCACTTTTATTGATCGAGGTAACTGTAAGCAAGTGATATATCGCCGTAGGAACATATATTGACTGCCTTCTTTGAAACTGGAATATACGCTGTACTAATATCTAAATCTGAACCATTAAATAAATTGGACAGCGCACTTCTTTCGGATGCAGTATAGAATTTGGCTTTAAATGCACTCTTATAGATAATAAATTTTCTACTTCGACGCGAAAAGATTGTTACCTTGCTTGAGTCTCAATTGTATGTGAGCGTTTTAAAGAATTTTTTATGTAATTTGTAATTTTTTATCACAATTAAAATTTCAGACTATTTTATGAAAATATTTTTTTATAATAATACAAATATAAATGTTGAACTTTAAATTAAGAAGACACCATTAAAATTTATAAACAGATCAATTAAATAAAAAAAAACAATCTTTTTTTAATTTAAACATTAAGCGTTAGGTCAATTGATTTTAAATTCCAAATTAATTTTCATTTGCAACAATTAACTATAATGTATTTTAATATTAAATAGCTACATCTTATCGAACTTATAGTTCAGAACTCCTGCAAAATATATTAGAAAACGATAAAAATTATTGTTGTTTATACATGGCAAGTCTACAAGGGCGTGCAATTCATCCGCTTTATACGATTAATGTCTTCAATGCTTGCGGATCGATCAATGGATACGTACAAGTCGTAAAAGTCTAATTCACTAACGGGCAGCATTTCTTCCGAATATTAGATTGTGGTACAAAGCAAAAGAGGTCAAGGTGAAAATTCTAAAAATTGCCAATCTAATTTTTGTGAGCAGGCCCAGGGTGGGTCTAGAAATGTGTTGCCATAATAGACATATTTATGAGCAGAGTAAAAATTCAAAACTAATTTTTGTAAGAGTAAGAATTTTTAATGTACCTTTACCATATTTTTTTATTGTAAACGATGTTCCAGGAAGATTTTAAGGGTCTTTAAATACGTAGAAAATTACATTTTTTTATAGACGTAATAAAAACAGCACGCCCTAAAAGCTGAGGCTCGTCCGGGACCGCCCTGTGCGCTCTCAATCCAATAGATAACGTATAAACCTGGCAAATGGACATTCGGAATCTAAATCGACTTACCTAACTGCCGAATCGTATTTTTGTCAGACCACCGACGTAACTTAGAACCAAATGGATTACTTAATTTAATATTTTCTAATTATTTTTCTGTATTCACATAAATTGAGAGATCGACAGAGATATTGGTAGGTTTCATTAAATTAAATCATAATATTCAAAGACGTAACAAAATAAAGTTAACATTTAGCTCTCAAACTTTCGCCTTGAAATTATTACATCCGCTTCTGTGTAGAGCCTAATGATTTTAAAGAAAGCTCTCTTTCTTCGATAAAAAAACCTTTATCGTAGTAATAATAATTACACAATATCCCGCGTGCATTAGCACAGGCTCGATACTGATGCATCGCCACATGCCAATGGACAGGGGCTTTGAATAATACATCTCCCGCGAGTGCGGCCGCTGAGTGCTATCTGCCGTAAGTTATGAGCGTATGACTTGTTTTATTACAAGTATTGCCATTCAAAGGTATATAGAATAATTCGGATAGAGCTAAATATTGTACATAATAATATACAAGACCTGAAACGTCACCATCGATTGATTAATTTTACCTAAGCATCTGTAAACTGACCAAACTATTTTTGACTAGCCGACTCTTTAGCTGTTTGAAATGTCTCAGAAAGGTTGTCACCTAAAAAACGGTTTTACTTCGGCGAAAAACTAAAAAAAATCCTAGACATATGCGCTATCGATATGATCTTTACATAGAGTTGAAAATTCTCAACTATCTTCAGCTCTATGGGAATTATTGTATCATAAATACTACAATTAGTCCGGAGTAATCGCAAAAAAGTGACAACAGTCATGAGCTTATTGCTAAAGTGCTAACAACAAAAAGCGATCGAATTTTTTACAACAATAGTAATAATCAAATTACTTCAAATAAAATTGAAACATTTTTTTTCGTAATGATATCCATGACATGTTAGTGTTGCAAACGTAGTAGTGTTAAGTACGTTGATCGTGTCCGATGATAGACGACAAGTCCCCTGTCACCAGGCACTCGCCGCCCTCTAGCTTCTGTGAAAATAAAAGTCGTCTATCAAGTGGGACGCATGAGCACGTTCCATACTTAACAAGCTGGCTTGCTTCATTTAATGAGTTCAAGTTCAGTGGAATAATTTTTCCTAGTGATAATTTGTTATATCATTTAGTTTAAAACTAAGGTTTTCGCTAATATAGAACCTTTTTTATTAAATAAGATGACAAATGAGCAAACGGCCACCTAAACACGCTGAAATAGCGAACTGACTGCTGTCCATAAACATCAGGAATTGCTGAGGCATTGCCTACTTTTTAAGAGGGGACGGAGACGCCCCTTTCTTATCGTCACCTTCATAATCCATACTCTATCATATCCGATTCAAATCCAAATCCATACACAAAAGGGACTGACACTAGGCCTCCGACAAACATACTCATCAGACGAAATACGAAATTGCTTCCACTTCACGCAATCTTCTTTCGGGTTGTGGTTTTTCACCAGGCGATTCGTGCAACAGATGTTGTTGCTGACGTCTTCCGCTGTTAAACTGACTTCTTTTTCTATTTTTGCAATTATTACTTTTGTTTTATCTGTAATATTGCACTGTATATCTATTAACACTATTAGTGTTTTTCTGTATATTTTTGTAGCCAACACGAAATAATTTTAAACCTAGGAATAATTAAAATTAATTAATTATAACAGAGTTAGTGGAATACGAAAACCAATATTTAATTCCGAATCAACATGTAGACGTAGACGTTTTGATTGTGATAATACCAAATATTTAGAAATCAAAATTTCACATATTTTTATAGACAGCATTTTTATTACAAAAGTTTGTCTCGTGGTCTCCGCCGTCGCTTGTTACTTGATCAAATACTAGTTTCTGCAAAGCTTTCTGTAAGTAACGAAGTTGCAGGCGCCAATTGTCTATTTGTATTGTTAAAGATATCGTGCAGTGCATGCTGGGTTAAACTATTCGAACTTATGGAATCTGTGTATAGTTTCTGATAACACTATTGTAATTGTATCAAACTATTACTTCTACAATGGACCTTATTTTTATTTATTTAATTATTTTTTTTTTTCTACATACACAACAGCTTAAAATTATCTTAAAATAGTAATAACAGCGGAAAGAATACATACAAGTGATAACTTAGCTAATAGTGTGTATAACGACATTATAAGTAGCCAAAATGATAGTGTAAGAACAGACATTATACATTACTTTATACCTGTGACTTATGTTATATTAATATTACAAATAATTTTGTTTTTAAGGTTCTTTTTTGATAAGTGAAAAATATCTATATTATTAAAGTTTTCATTATAAAGGTGAGGTAATCTGGTTAATATAGAATTTTTTCCATAGTTTGTTCGGTGATATGTTGTATAAAATAATACGGTATTTCTAGTACGTTTTTTAGGAGTGCAAAATGTTATAAGGCTTAGTAATGTTGGATGATCTAATTTATGTAAGATATCGTAAAGTAAACCCATATCTAATAGGAGCCTTCTATCATTTTACTCAAATCAATATTCTAAAATAATGTTTTAGTCTGTTTAATCATTAAAAGTTAGATTTAGTTTAATGTGCTAAATTTAACTTTATTTTATAAAGTGGCAAACGAGCAAGCGGCCACCTGAATTCGCCAAAATAGAGAAGTGATTGCTACTTAATTGACGGAGGGAATGTACAGATAGAGAACATTTTCCGTTCTTATGCATCCCCTTCTTATAACAAAGGGTGGGAAGGGAAAGAGCACTAAAATTAGGCCTCTGGAATGCACACTCATCAGACGAAATGCTGAATTACTTCCACTTCACGCTTGTCTTCTGTGTTGACGTGGTATTGCACTGCGACCTATTCATGCAATAGATGTTGTTGGTGTCTACTAGTGACATCCTTTGACGATAAATTCTGTCTTTTGTTGACATTTGTATTGAAAACTAGCTGTCGCCCGCGACTCCGTCCGCACGCAGTTAAAAAAAAAACAAAATGAAAAATAGATGTTGGCCGATTCTCAGACCTACTGAATATGCTCATAAAATTTCATGAGAATCGGTCAAGCCGTTTCGGAGGAGTACGGGAACGAAAACTGTGACACGAGGATTTTATATATTAGGTCCTTACATATGAAATTGGCGTTTTTCGTACTGGCCACTTTAATCACGAATTTCTCCTCTTTGGTAAGGAATTCCAAATTCAAATTTGTACAGCTATAGACTCATGTATTTGTGGTTCGATGACCGTCATTCATTTGTTTTTTTTCTTCTGTTTTTTTCTGTTTGTGTCTCTCATTTTACAAAATGGAAAACTTAAAATATCGCATTATTTACGAGTACGAGTTCCGCCGTGGCACTAGTGCTGCGGAAACGACTCGAAGGGTGAATGATGTGTATGGCGGTCGTGTTGCAAAAGAAAACACAGTTCGTTTTTGGTTCCAACGTTTTCGTTCTGGAAATTTCGATCTGCAGAACAAGCCCCGTGGACGGCCTGAGACTCAAGTTGATAATGAAGAGTTGAAGGCTATTGTGGAAGCGGATCCATCGCAAACCACGTCCGAGTTAGCTGCAGGCTGCGATGTTAGTGATAAAACTGTTTTAATTCACTTGAAGCAAATTGGGAAGATTAAAAAGCTTGAAAGGTGGGTACCTCACGAATTGACTGAAGCAAACCGGCAAACGCGCGTCGACTGTTGCGTTACATTACTAAACCGGCACAATAATGAAGGTATTTTAAACCGAATCATTACCTGTGATGAAAAATGGGTTCTTTACGATAATCGGAAGCGCTCAGCGCAATGGTTGGATCCTGGCCAGCCAGCCAAATCCTGCCCCAAGCGAAAATTAACCCCAAAAAAGTTACTTGTAAGCGTTTGGTGGACTAGTGCCGGTATTGTTCATTACAGTTTACTCAAATCTGGCCAGACTATTACGGCTGATGTCTATTGTCAGCAATTGCAAACCATGATGTAAAAGCTAGCGGCTAAACAACCTAGGCTGGTCAATCGCTCCACGCCACTGCTGCTTCACGACAACGCTAGACCACACACTGCGCAACAGACGGCTACTAAATTAGAAGAGCTTCAATTGGAAAGTCTAAGACATCCTCCGTACTCCCCGGACCTTGCTCCAACAGATTACCATTTTTTTCGAAATTTGGATAACTTCTTGCAAGGGAAAAAATTCAACTCCGATGGGTAGTCCAAATCGCCTTCAAAGATTTTATTGATTCCCGTCCGACTGGTTTTTTTAGTAAAGGGATCTATGAACTACCTATGAGATGGCAAAAGTGCATAGAAAATAATGGTTCATACTTTGATTAATTAAATATATTATATTAAAAAATATTCGACTTTTTGTTCCTCCCATACAAAACGCCAATTTCATATGTAAGGACCTAATATTAGATGTTATTAATAAGTCTTATTTCTTTTACAGTGCATTTATGGATGTTACGTCCATTCCGCCATCCTGCCGACATTCCATCGAAGATGTTACTGGCTTTTGCAGGTAATTGACAATTTTTACTTCCTTCAGCCACAAGATACTAAAAGCCTGTTTCATAATATCTAATTACGTCCTGAATAAGCTAATTTGGAACTTATTTGTCAATTATTTTGTCTTATTTGAAACGCAAATTATTTTGTCAGAATGCGTTATGTGTATTTGTTAGTTATCCAGCACTTTGCCTGGACATTGTGAAAGGCCCTTAAAAGACAGACTCGCTAGTGTATTCTTAAACGCGTTAATATGTCATAAACAGTCTACTAACATTTTTTTATTCCTTTATTCTCATTTGATAGATAAAGGAACTCTTCTAGCTATGAATTTAATCTTTGGTACCTACATAAAAATACCAGTAATACCAGTAATACAGCAACCAGTTCTAAGCCCAAAGGTATTCTCAACCTTCTGAATATCTTGATTAATTTTATTTTAATAATTTTAATAATACCATTGCAATCTGAAGATGAGAAATAACGATTTCGAAATGCACGTTTCACTTTAGTAAACTTTCTGTTGCCCACGACACCGTCCGCGCTACAAAAGAAACTTAATAAATAGCCTATGTGTTATCTATGTTCTATATCTGTGCCAAATTTTATTTAGATCCATTGAGCCATTCCGGAGATACCTTCTAAAAACATCCATCAATTCATTCATTAAAACTTTCGCATTTATAATATTAGTAAGAAGTAAGAAGTAGGATGATTTCTCTAATGTTGCTTCAATATTCAATACGTGAAAACTTTGAAATATAGATATTTGATATGTTCGTATGGAAGTGATAGAACTGATGGTACCGCGAATTGGATCGTTCCGTTCAATATTTGCGACATATTTTCACCGGAATCGTTGAAATATTAATAGAATCTCGCAAAGTTTCCGGATTTACGTCGTCTGGGAATCGGCGCTGAGACAGTAAATGTGATTAAAGATTTCTATCGTACATCACGTGTGTAAGAAAATACATTTAGATATTTATTACATTGAATACTCCGAATGGTTTATAATTTGTTCAATTTCTATTGATTTGGTTCTTCTTTTCACGCATGAGAAAAATGTGAATTTTCTTTCGCTGGGGGATTCCCAAATATATTTATTTATTGGAAAGTTTAGTGTGACAACTTTTTTTTTAAAACTACATAATGATGTATTTGTTTAAATTTTCAATAAGCGACAATGTTTCGGTACCAATTTTTATGATTTTGTTTCCTAGAATAGTTTTGAAAATTACACTGCTGTATGAAATGTAGGTCAGCAGGCAAAATATCAGCGTGTAATTGAATTTCTGATAGTGGCAGCGTTCAGATGCATCTGAGCCCAAAGTAACAGGTGTCAATGCACGCTGGTTGTTGAATATTAGCCCGAGTGTGTTGGTTTAATGCTATTTTAGCGTATCTCTCGGGAATTAAACGCAAGAGAGAATTTGGGACAATCTTTGACTTTACCACAGAGAGGAAATTTAATTTTGAATGCTGTACGTGTTAAAATTCAAAATTTATTGCTCCCATGTTGTTATTATAGTTTCTTATGAGAGTACTCTTAAGATCACGTTATGCTCCGTTTAATATAAAGAATGGAAGGTATATACCGATAGGGAAATAAGTAAAAAATTAACAACAATATTTAGTGTAATGAGTGAAAGTATGTTTGTTAGTAGATGCCTATTGCCTACCCTTTGTTATTTAGATGTAAACAATTTGTCTTAATATTAATATCAACCTCATACATAATATTATGCACTAACATTATTTGTTACATGACTTAACTCAGAAGAAATGTGGATTCTACGTATGTGTAAACCTTAATCATTTTTATTTTTATTAAGCTTTTAAAAAGGTTATCGTAGATATCCATATTTCTTTTTTTATAAGCTTACAGTCACATATTTAAAGTTTTTTTTAACTAAATACTTTTTTATACACCTTTTATTTACTATCATAAGAAATTAATCGCTTTACACAGTTTGCACTATTCTATTATTGAAACACGCTTTGTGTAAATGAAAATCTTTTTTAATCTTATTTTCGTTACATTTTGTAAGAGTGTGTTAGTACCATTGGTTATTTTTTCCCCTATTTTTAAGTTATTAAGTTAAACATTTATTTAACACTCGTATGTATAAAATTAAAGTAAGCATGTTCTTTACTGTATTGCTAGCTTACCACGAAGGTGCTTATTTGGATTGTAAAAACACTATCCGTAAGCAGAAAAATCCGCTCCGTGAGAAAATTAGCTTTCTTGCAATAGAGTGGGATACTTCAGTGTTTTCTATTTATGCAGTATATAGACCAGATTTTAAGGTAGATTTCTATACATGTTTTTTTTTAAATATAATAAGGTGGCAAACGAACAAGTGCCCTGAGCGACTTGAGATCACCGAAATAATCGACGTAGGATGAAAGAATATATCCCCTTTCTTTACGTCCCCTTCTCCATCAAACCCAATTCCTTTCCCATCCTTTCCTTAAAAGAAGGGTGGTATGGGAGAGGGGACTAAAGTTAGTCCTCCGGTACCACACTCATCAGACGAAACGCGGAATTGCTTCCACTTGACGCCAGTCTTCTTTGTGAGTGTCGGATGTTGTTATTATATTAATGTCGGCCTAAAACCAATCCTCTGTGCAATTCATTCACCTAGTTATAATGTCAATAAATTCACATTGTACTACAATTACAATACTTTTATTAAGTACTTAGATGTCGCCCTCCGACTAGTTGTCGCGACTCCGTCCGCGCGGAATTATATAAAAAAAACTTAATTAGTAGTCTGTGTGTCCAGACTATGTTCTACATTTTTTGTCAACAGTCAACGAGATCCTTGCAGCCGTTCTGGAGATACCATATTCATCCAAACATTCGCATTTAAAATATTAATTAATTGTTAAAAAAAAATAACTAATTTAAATATTAGTGCAACGTTAACTTTAACCCAATTAATCTTGCTAATCCCATTGTCTCCGCACTGCATTTGTCTAAGCTCATAAAGACTCTCGACTTTGCTCTTAAAAATATAGGGCTGTCTTCATTTTATTATATTGTATAATGTCACTTAAATTTATTAAGAAGGTATCCCAGTTGCATTCGAGAAGTACTAGCAGAATAGAATACAAAAAAAAGCGGAGGAATACATAGGTGACAGGCGTACGGAGAATTAACAACAAGACATAAAAATAGAACAAAACGTAACTGATAAATTTACACATCTTACTAAATATAAATGCGAATGTTTGGATGGATGGATGTTTGTTTGAAGGTATGTCCAGAACGTCTCAACGTATCTCGATGAAATTTAGCACAGATGTAGATGATAGTCTGGAAGAACACATAGACTACTTGTTATGTTTTTTTATTCCGCACGGACAGAGTCGCGGGCTACATCTAGTTATAGAATAAAAGTAACTAAAAGACACTTTTTAGTAACAAAAATAACATTACGATGACTTGTTTACATTTTAATGGTCTTATAGAAAACGTTAATTTTATATTAACTTATTTTATGTGTTTAGTTAGTTTAAAAAAATATTATAGAACTAAGCTTGTATTCACAAGATTAATTATTTATATTTATAAAAACACAAATTGAGAACGATAAACTACGTTTAAACGGTTATATTTCATAGAGCCTATTCAGGGAAGAGGATAATCCTTAACAAATTATCTGGCTGATTTGAAGTTAATGAAAAAAGAAATAAGTTCCATAAAGCGCACGTGTCGTGGCAGCCCTGCCCGGCGGCCATTACATAAATAATGACGCCATGTTTATTGCCGCCATTTTGAAGACAAATGGATAGTTATTACGGCGCACTCCGTTTTACATTCGCTCTCAGTGTTGAAAATTAAAATATTGTGTACAACTTATTTTAACAAAGCTTAACTGCGTGTGAGTCGATTTACGCTCCTAACACTTTGACCGCCCGATCACATTGATTCAAAATTCGAATTCACTTTCGTGTCCTGTGTGAAAGGTTTTTTCCTGAAACCTTTTGGTGAAACCTTTCACATAGTTTGATGTCAAACAGCGTTTTTATAATTCTTTATTTCAAGGACATATTCAAAGACGTTAAGAAATCTGTCAACATCGAACTTGTCACAAGTTGAATACGCTTTCATTTAGCTTTCGCTTCGCTTTCCTTATATTATGTTTGGTGTGTGAACAACATTAGACGAAAGTGAAACATTTGAATTTCGAGTGCCTTTCGGTTTTTTATTTCAATGTGTAAGTGGCATGGCAGTATCGTATGTAGTATTTTATGTCCTTCGAAGAATGTTTTTTATTTTTTGTATCCCATTTATATCTCTCGAGGGACGCGATGTTACTCGTTATTTGCATTCTATTTTGCAATAAATATCTACGAGTTAATAAATTCTCACGCGTCACTAAGTCTTGTATTTACCCATTTAGTTGTTCTCAACAGCGAGAGAAATACAACGCACCATAAATTTTCTTGCTCTACGATATTCGATGTTTTACTTTTTAATTTTTTATAGAATTGAGACTTTCCCAATTTTAATAATTAAACTTAAGCCAATGTTTAATTTACCAGTAAAAATAGGGGTTTCATTTCTTCTCACATTCGACCAGACTTCAACAAATGACTTCACATGTTGTTACATTAAGAAAACAAAAGAATAGACATTTTGAGACAAGTAAAGAGAACGGTATCCAGTTACAGTAGTGACGTCATTATGTCGTTGAGTTGAATTTATATTTACTGAGGATTGCTTCCGACTTGAGATCAAACAACTCTTGGAATCCTGCCGCGAGCCGACAATAAAAGTGTCCGTATGACTACAACGACGATAGCATTGTAAATGTGAAAAATATTTTCCAGTATTATTATCTATTTTCATTCTATATTCTATTTCACTTTAAATTCCACAAACATAACATTTAATAGACAGATGATGTGACTAAGATTCTCAATAAAATAATAAACCTGAAACCAAAACATACATTTCCTTTAATTCATTAAAAATTCGATAACAAGACTTTATGTCCTAAAATATTTAAAACGATCCTGAGTTTTAACCATTGTTAATACAATAAAAAAGCGCGTATTAATTAACTAATACGCGCTTTTTTATTTTTGTGCTCAATCCTTTTGTATATTATAATATTTTTTCAAATTTTCAGAATCCAGACATAGTACTGGTGCACTACTTGAACGTGCCATACCCTGACGACAACAAGCTGGCGACGGTCGCGCCCAGCCTCGCGCTGTGGGCAGACAAGAAGGAGTGGACGAAAGACGAGCTCGTCAGCCAACTGAAACCCATGTGTAAGAGACTCATAACATTAAAAGAGATTTTCAACATCGTATGCCTTTAAATGTCTATGACCTTCATAAGATCAGACTATGAAAATAGATAAAAAAAACCTCTAATATTTGGCGGATGCAAACAAAATTATTAAACTATAATTTTAAAGTATATAACATTATGAAAATAAAGACTTATCTTGAAATAATTAGGCAAAATTATCAGAAATCTTTTGCCCTTACGCTAAGAGGGATATAATAAAAGTTGGTTCTAAAGTTGGTTCTATTTATACGAATTCAAATTAGTCTGAAGAAGCCAGAAATTCATAACGTAGTCAAAAAAGATCCATAACAGTAAAACACAGCAAATTAAAACGCAACAAGGAAAGTTGGCGGCTCGCTGTTGAATATTCATTAGGAGCGAAATGAAAATTGATTTTATTATACGGCTTAAATCCCAGATTCTCATGAATGAGATCACTTTCAGAGTACATTTATATGGAATTGGCTGCCAACACAAACATGATCGCAGTTTTTATTGGGACTTTCTTTTACAATAATTGTTAATTGATACGACATTGAATAGATTTTTTTTTTCAATAAGTTATCGATAACAAGGGCTTTTTAGAAAAACTTTATAAGATCGGAAATAATTTAACTAATACGTCTACTATATCTTTTTCAGTTTTCAGTGAAGATGAACCGGATATGAATAGTGAATTGGAAATATCAGTATGTATTTTTACTCTTAGAAATTGTTGAATTATTCATTTGTATTTTGAACTTCTTACTATAATTAAATATTAGGGAAAAATGTTCCAGACTGCGGAAACTGTCGAGGCTATTGTGGGGCAGCTGATGGAAAAGCAAAGAGCTGCCAGAGCAGCAGCGTTGGCAAGGCAACTGGAATGCGGATGTCCCGACTCGACCTGTCAAGATTCTAGAACATGCGCCCATCCACTACGTCGCATCCAAGCTGCAAAACCTCCAGCTTCAGATCACCATGTATCGTCTACAACTGGCCCATCTCCGAGACCAATATCCCAGCCGCCACGCCAGTACACTAGAGATCATAGGACGACAACGCAGTCAGCATCACCATTACTTCTGTCACTCGGCCAAATTCAAGGAGGTGGTGGCTTGTTAATATTAAACGGAGCAGGCAATAGCTCACAACAACATTCATCTCTCGTTTCTCCCCTGTCAGTGACATCGTTCGTTTGCGAGGAGCCTAGGGACAGATACCGACATCAATACAAACCAACGTTTGTATTAAAAAGAGAAATACCAGACAGTCAACCATCTTCTTGTCTCCATAATTCAGAATCCACCTTTGAAGTAGAAACTCAAGTAGAGGAAAAAGTTGATGTAGAAAGTTTCGAACGAAAAATAAAAATGGAGCCCCGGAGTAGGAATCAAGTAATAGCTAGTGCCCCGACAACACCATCACGGTATCCTGATTTAGTAGAGCGATTAGAAAGTAAGGTGTTAACGGACAACTGTGATGATACGTTAGTTTTGTTAGGTACAGATGGAAGCTTAGGACATACTAGTGCATTTTTCGACGAGACTTTAGAACTTTCACATGAAGATATCCAGAAAACATTGTCAGCAAATATGCCAACGTGTGAGTTGGACAGAAGTGGAACTAGAACATCGGATACTGCAAACGTAATGGTGTCGGGAATCGATACAATGGATTTCATAGAAAGTTGTGAAGCAGTAGCATCACCAACGCAAGTAGTAGACGACAATGTATTTGTCAACTTAGATGCTTTTGATATGCTTGGAGACTTTCCCGAATTAGAAGTTCTCGATCCAAATTCTTTATCAACTAATCCAATAGTGAGTTTTAATGTTTTTTAATAAGTAACATTTTCTGTTAACTTTTATATTTTTAAATAAAACCAATTAAATTTCAACTTTACAGCCCATATGCGGAAAAACTTCTCCCATCGATGATTCAAATGAAAAAATGCAGACTGACTGCACTGGAGAAGGAGCATTGAGCATAACTGATTATTCACCAGAATGGGCTTATCCAGAAGGAGGGGTAAAGGTCTTAGTAGCTGGGCCTTGGACAGATACCTCAGATCAATATACAGTACTCTTTGACAACTTTCCTGTTCCCTCAATACTTGTTCAGAATGGTCTTTTACGGTGTTACTGTCCAGGTAAATATATTTTTTTTATTATTGATATAATTTATTGTTGGCTCGGTAAGTGATATCCGAAGCTTACCTAGTTTTAGTTGGCCAAATGCCAAGATGGCCTTAATCTCCTTACACATTACTTACTTAATAACAATTGTTACATTTTTTTTTTTTAAGTATTTTAAACAATTAATTCCAGCTCACGAAGCCGGCCTAGCAGCACTTCAAGTGGCTCGCGGAGGTCAAGTAGTATCGGATACAGTTGTGTTCGAATACAAAGCGGGTCCTACGCCTACTCCCACTTCACCCGCGTCTGCCCCTTTACCGTCTCTGGATTTTCGGCGGTTTTCACTTTTGCAACGATTACAACGATTGCATGGCCGACTTCAAGTGAAGACTGAGCCAATGGATGATAACAATCAGGTGTGAAAATTTTGTAGTGATACCATACTTCTCGTAGAAGAAAACTTCGCACAACAGATTGATCAAACCAATATCTTTTTAATTTTAAGATTTTGAATTTTAGATCAACCAGTTATGTTACTAATATGAGGATATTGAATTTAAATTGTCAACGAAACTTTTTAAAATCTAAAACATTGCAACAAAAGCCAAGGTTCTTTCAACCCTTCTTTGTATTCGTTTCTAGTAATTTATACAGTATTTTGAATATGGAATTTTTAATTAACTTGATTTCCTTTTAAGGTGGAAGATGTGCAATTATACTCAAATCCAAAATTTGAAGAGCGACTTGTCACATTTTGCAAGATACTAAGTTCTCGTTCTATTGGCAATGCTGAAGGTTTTACCACAGAGCCTGGCGAAGATAGTTCAACGATTCTTCACTTGGCTGCGGGTTTGGGATATTCAAAGTTGACTACAGTACTCCTCCGTTGGAGGCAGGATGACAACAGTTTGGCTTTGGAAAAAGAAGTAAATTTAGGAGCGAGGGATAGTGATAATTGTACCCCTTTGGTGAGAGCAAACTTTTTAAGAAATATATGATTGAAAGAGATATTGAATGACTGAATTAAAACAATTTATCTATTGATTTTTTAATCTTTGTCTTTTTTAAATCTAAATATTGCCATGCTTGAAAAATTCTTCCTAGTTATTATATAAATTATATAATTAAATAAAATTAATTACATAAAAATAGTAACGATTGTATGAATGACAACAATTCACACAATTTACACAACATGTTGGTGATGTGAACATTGTATAAATTAATAAAATTCGATATGGTAAGCATATCCAAAAATTAGTTCTTGCTTGTTTTGGTTATGTTGAGCTTTTGTCTGGAAAATAGATTTGGTGGTACCTTTTTTTTATTGTTTTAAAAATATTTATGTCGAAATCTTAATATCACTTTTATTAATGAATCGATGAACTTATTTTTCTTTAGCCTCTTTCGTACTTTATTTGAAATTGAAATCAATTTGTAATCAGGTTCCCATAACTTTGGCCTGGATATTATTTTTTCATCAATAATTTCGTCCAATGGCTTTTTATCCTTATACCTAAATTATAATGCCGTTATGTTAGCCGCTCAAGAAGCATTTAGTAAATTAGTGCTCAATTACTTATTGTTTGTTTATCCTCTTCTTCGGGACGTTTCAGATGGTGGCGAGCGCAGCCGGGCATGTGGAGACGGCGGTGGTTTTGGCGCGGTGGGGCGCAGGCACTAGGCAGGAGGCAGGCGGGCGCGCCGCCGCGGCTGCTGCCCGGCGCGCTGGACACTCCCGATTGGCCGCCATGTTGGATCGCATACACCCACCTACTGGTGATGCTGTGTTTCGCAGACCACATAGGTAAATTAGGACTTTTAAACAGCCTTTATTTGTCTATATTGGTGTTTTTATTTAAAATCAAATTTCAAAATTGTCCTTGTCTTACAATTTTCAGTTTATCACAAAAGGGTCGAGCGGGCAGTTTGGAGAGCAACCTGGTAAAGCGACCGTCTATCGATAGTGGCATCAACATGGCGGATGCATTCCGATCCAGTTCGGCTATTGAAAGGGGAGATGTTAGTTTGTCCGCCAGGTATTAAGCAATGCACGAACTCTCTAGTTTAATCTCCGGAAGTATTAAGAAAGAACTTACAATCAACAGATTATTTAAATATTACTGCCTTCTTATGAACTTTGATAGACCATTTGTTGTTTAAGATGTTGAATAAAGAAATCTTTATTTATTTAATGCTTATCATTATTTACTAAATGATTTGAAGAACTTGGATTTCCAGATGGGAGCGAAGCATGTCATTGCCTTTAGATTCCGACACATCTGAAGACAGTCTCGGTGAACCGAAGCTCGGCAGGCGGATGGATCTAGCTCTTTGTAAGTCTAAATTAAATACCATACAATTTTCATTCCATAGACAGTTAAATTTTCATTTGCTGAAAATTATTTATTTATATCGGCACGGCGCCTTTATTGACGATTGAAAATTTTCATAGAATTTATATTTTTGCTTGAAACGCGTTTATAAAGCGGATAACGGTAAATTATACGACGGTGACAACGGTTGAAAATGCGGAGTGAGTTCCTTCAAAATATAAAAATCTAGATATACTGAGATACCAAATGTAAATAATAAATATGGATGTAACATGAAAAATGATTTCCTTGATGAAATATAGAAAAATGGTTTTCAAGAAATAGTCAGATAAGAAAAGTTAAACTGTCGGTAGACAGTGAATAAAACAGAGTAAAAAATGATAAAAAAATCAATGGAAAACATTTGTTTATGATGATAATGATGACATAGAACGTAAAAATAGTTTCCTAAATAGAATAAATAGTAGCGGGTACGAAGTCAGTAATGCAATAAGGGGAGGTTTCCAAGTAGGGTATGTGAGGGTCAGAAGGAGCTCACTCGCTGGCGTGCCGGCCGCTGTGTGCAGGCGAGACGGCGCCGCGGCGCGCGCAGAGCCCGCTCATTGACGTCGAGGCGCTCTCCTCCGCCTCCTCGCCCGCCGCCTCCCCACCACCGCCCTCTAACAAAGGTCAGTTCGCTGCCGCACAAGGAATGGTATAGACATCTTTGGAGACGCTCCCCAGAAAACGCTATATAAATCTGAATTCCGCAAAACCGGATTTTTGTAACCCTCACTCAATCTGGCAATGTTAGTCTTATGACTTAATAAAAATAAGGCATAATGTAAAATAATACGTTATGTTTGATTTTCTACTATGCGATTTAAGGACTAAAAAAAGACGTTCTATTAAGAAAAAAAAAAACAGTTCTATACCATTTCAAGTTGCAGCAATCCCTCCGCTCGACCATATCGATGTTGTGAATGTAGTAGTTGCATCGCCGCTAAGGCTGCCCGATCTTCTTCTTACCAAAGGTTGTCTGCGTATCTTTGTCCCTTTCTATCGCCAAACAGTAGCCGGAACGTCATCGCTAACGGTAGACCACTTGTAGTTTCTTCTGTTATTCTGTATCCAAGATCGAGCGGAGTTTACAGGTGTTGATCGTAGATGTAAATCAAACTAAACCGAATCATAATAATGCTTTCAACAAAGCTTCAGTTAAAGATAAAATAGAATCTCGATTCTGAAATCCCAGTCTAACTTTATTTTTATCCCGATAAAGTGAGGACTGTTGTCTTATTCTAATGTCTTTTTGTATTTACTCGTTACATTTGGTTCGGTTTAGTTTATTCGGTGTTGTTAATCGGTGTCGCTTTCAATGGTTCGTATCGGTCCAACCACAACTTTACCTCGAGACACTCCACACAGTTCGCTTTCTCTTCCGACTTCTCCAGATATGAATTCCAGAACACGTGTTTACAGGTCCGGAACACTTCTTAGCGACAACTTTACAGTACACTGCATGGCGATACAGCTGTTTGCATGAGTCTATATCTATTTGATGCTTTTTATGTGTAGTTTATACAATAGTTTTGTGTTAAATTTTTACTAAAGGTAAGTCTTAATAAGTTCGCACATCATTTCCTAATCACTGGTCTCGCTAAAGATTTCTTTATGTTAACACATGTCTGTGTCACACTTTGATGTTAGAATGTTGTACACTTTATATAAATCTAGATGTGTAAATATTGACTGTTAAAGCTGAATACCCTAAAATAAATTATGTCTCCTTTCGATGAACACTTTAAGATTCCTGTGTTTGATTGACAATCAGAAGAATTGGATGACATTTTAATAGCATTTGGAAAAAGCAAGAACAAGAATATTGTAAACTTGAATTTTACTGAATGACGATTTACGTTCTGTTGAACACCTTTTGCCAACTGCAATATTTCGGAAGATCGTCAAGGCCTACAAACTATTTCGTTCTAGATTCTACTTCATAAAAAACTTTCAGGGGAGCAGGATGACCGAGTGTTCACTCTGGCAGAGCAGATAATAGCCGCCATGCCAGAAAGGATAAAGGTAAATAATCAAAACAATAAAATTAGAATTTAGCAAAATGTTTTATATTAGGAATATTTCTTACGATGTTCGATCGTCATTTTCCATTAACTTCAATGAGAAGTGATGTACAAGTAGTTAGAGTACGATTTGATGGACTGAAAGAATCAATATATAACTTTTATTTTTCAAAAACTGCTTTTACTTTAACTGCGTATACCATGCAGAACGAAAGTTCATCACTATTCTCGGGCTGCGGGCTGGACAGCGGCTCCGGCGGCAGCGAGGACGTCCTGATGGCGCCCCTGCTGGACGAAACCGCAAACTTCAGCACCGAGTTTACTTTTGAGTTCAGCGATAATACATACAGGTACATTGCTTAAAATGATCACATCTTTACTTAGGCCATACCTAAGTTTGTTTATGAAAGTTGTGATTAATCTGATCCAAGGTCCTAGTTAAGATTACTATTACGCGGGATTGTCAGACTAAAGAAGAAGTGTAACAGAGTATGAAAGTTACCTTCAATTGTTAAATTTCGTGCCAAAATACTGAGCTTATTGCAGATACTGCGGCGGATCAACTCCATGCTCGTCGGGATCCGTGTCGCCGGGTTCTGCGCTGTCACCGCCGCCTCCCTCTCCCCGTGCAATCCCCGGTACCCCATCCGCCACACTGCAAGAGTTCCTTAATGCAACTACACACTTTTCAAGCTTGACTTTGAATGGTGAGCAATAAGTTAATATATAATCTGTGAAAAAACATTTTCGTCCATCTGATTATTGCATCTCTTCTACTTGCCTGCTCATAATTTGCTATCTCTCGTGTCCATCCTCTCACATTAAATAAGGTCCACAAAACACTGTTCCTCTTTCAATATCTTTTAATCTATGCCTATCTCAGTGTTAATATAAGACTACTTTAACAATAAATCTTTAATTACATTCCAGATCGTGAGCAACGTGAGCTGTACTCTGCGGCTATAACAATTCAGAAGGCGTACCGGCAATACCGCGGTCGGCAGCTGCAGCGCCGCGCCGCTGCCGCCGCCATCACTATACAGAACTGCTACCGTCGATATAAGCAGGTAAGAACTTTAAACTGAACTTCTGTCACAGGTACAAATATCTGATGCATCTGTAAAGAACTGTAACCGCTTGTATGTGCAGGAGGCTGCTTCCATATAGAACTCATACCTCTAATATAAGTGGAGTAAATAAAAAAGAGTATTTTCAGGCGTAACTGCTGCAGTACATACAAGCACATATGCACTTTTATACAGAATTGTTAATGCTGATAAATTCATTGAATTATAAAACATAAAAGTTAACAAAATGCTGCTTATAAACCTGTCTTACTATAGTTATTTACTATATAATCTTAAAAATCCCCTCATTTATTCATAAGCTACTCAAAAGAAGTATTAGATGTGAGGATTAACTTCTAAATTTGATTATTACAGTTCGCTTACCTGAAGCAGATGCACGCGGCGGCGATAGTGATCCAACGAGGGTACCGCTCCCTGCGCGAGCGCCGACTCGCCGCCACGTCTGTCAAGTAACTATCGTTTTACATCAAACAATAAAAAATAGAAAAAAGCAAGTGTTAAATAGAAAGGATAAAGGATTCTCATTATATGGCGAAATAATATTCATTATATAATAAGCTTTTTTCTAAATCTGACTTAAAAATCGTTTTAACGTAAGGAATTGCTCGTGTAAATATACTACATCTGCTTTTCTAATTAAAATAATGTTTTTTTCCAGGAGAACATATTCGCAAAGACGCCAAAATCAAGCCGCGAGGAAAATTCAGCAGTTCATGCGACAGTCGAAGATCAAGTTAGTATTGACTTATCTACTTGAAATATTTATTTAGATGTTTAGATTGCTTTGCACTGTTTTTGTGTGCAATGTTTCTATAAACTGTAATTTATTAATTAAATTTGGCATTTATAAAAATTTGCTTTTCAAAAATAAAAATAAAACCTATTTCACGCTACCAGTACGTGGGAGGAAATATCTACAAGTGTAAGTTTTGCATCTGAATTGAATTAATTAATGTGAGAAAGACTAAATAACACTGGATTATGCGGTGATCTCGACATCGCTCATGTTGATTAAACGGAGATCTCTAAATTATCACAAAACTTTAATTTATGGCTTACTGACCAGAGACATATTAGAAGTAATTTCAGAATTATAATTATTAAAAGATAAGTAAAAAGTAATATGGTTTTAAACATTGCAATAGGTTGCAGAACGCACGAGCAGAAAGCGGGAAGGCGGGCCGGCCCTGCCCCGCTGCCCGCCCAAGCTCCTCGCAGCCCACCACCAGTACGCCGCACACGCCCAATAGGTAACATTACTGCCTCACTATTTTAAGTAAGGATTTAGACCAAGCTTTTCTACCAAGCGATAAACTACAGTCCTCTGGCGTGTTCACGACTAAGTGGAAGATCGTAGCTTTATGGAGTGATCACCAGACATTCGATTTAAGAGCGTCATCCTACCTCCATCTACGAATAAATATTTGTCAGTTTTTGTTGTAATCTGGACAGTATAGGTACACGTGGGACGACACTGAACGACGCTGCCGCTTACTTTCTTGACATAAATTTATTTTGTTAATCTCTTTTCATTCATCCTTTCAACGTATCAAAACTATCTATTCATAATGTTTTCTTTGAACCCTCATGACACTCAGTATATCTAATCCACAGTCATTCCTATCATACTTATAAAAGATAGCGTTTCCACTGCATTAATTTACTCGCATCCTTAGCTTGCAAAATCGCACTCTCACTTCCATACATCAATATTGTCAGTTTTTGTAACAAAACCAAACTATTCGAAAACACAAAATATTGAGCCCTCGCATTTGTCTGTTAATATTAATCTAGCTTTAAAATTTGTCCCTTTTTCAGGATCATCGACTACCTGGCTCCCGAATCACCAATGGATGCTGATGACGATCTGCTACTTGAACTTTTGTTTCAAACATGACCCCTTACAACCGACCCAGTACGGAGCAAAGACAATGCTGTTGTATGAACCGAATCAAAAAATCCTGCGTATTAGTTTTGTATTGTTATTAGTTGTTTAGTGTATGTGTTTTCCACAGCTCCAGACTTTGTATGGTCTGCGTTATTGTATGAAACTAGTCATGTTACGTTGAATTGCTCGATAGAATCATTTATATTATCAACGGTCGCGTTGTTAGAACTGTTAATATTTCTGTTAACGTGTATTTGGGGCTGTTAGCTTCTAGCTTCATTATACAATTTCACATCGTTTTCATCTTCATTAATACCAAATAATAACATATTAAAACAGGTATCTCTGCGTTGTGAGATTACTCAGGCCTTTGAAATAGTAAAAATATAAATAATTTGTAGGAATGTAACTCCAGTAGAAAGTGAATTATGTACGGCTTTGAAGTTAATAGCTATTCTGTCCTTCTCTTTGTTTTGATTGAGTGTTGTTGTATTTCGTTCACGTTCCTTAGAAATGACTTGTTCAGAGTTTGGATTCAAATTCTTCTTTATGTTAAACTCTTCAGGTCATAGACAGGGTTATATTTAGTATAAATTTTATCGTATTTGTATTATATTTTCATAACGTATTTTTGAGACGTTTGTTTAGGGCGTTTATTGGAATCATATTTTTGAAAACTCTAAATTGGATGTAATTTACCTAAAGCATCCGTGTATTGGCTATTATTTGGTGAAGAATTAGAAATTATTGACATATGCAGACGATTGTTTATAATTTTCTTGTAAGAATCTGCATTTAGAGATAACATCCATAGATTGAAAATGATTACTTTTTATCTTTTGCATGTTTCCACTAAAACGTGAGTTCTAGGCTATATTATTTATTTTCATGATGAGAAAAGAGAGGTAGGTTAAGTACAAATTCAAATTATTAAAAGCCACTGTTCTTACAAAGTAGATGCACCTAGCGTAGCGTATGTTACAATAAACCCGACGAGCTGTGAGTATTTTGAGATTTTATCGTATTTAAGAAAAAAAAATTAGTTTTACTATTGGTCTAACGTTTACCGTAAAAGTTTCATTCCAGCCTAAATAGATTTACTCTCTTTTTTTAGTCTACGCAGTGAATTAGACGAACAATTATCATCCTCTTACCCGTAGACCACAAATACGTCGATCTTATGAAGTTTGTCTTTACACGTTTAAATGTTCATTGTTTTATTGTACCATTGTTGACTTATTTCAAAATGTTCTATGTGTTCTTTGTTATATTTACATTTTCAAATCCCAACCCTACCCTAGTTCCTACTTCAAGTCATAAAATATATTATTAATTATCCAAACTACCTAGTATTAGTTCATTAGTTAGTCATTTTTGATTTAGGTTCTGGATAAAGCTAAATCCCATACTTATCTAGCGTTCATGAAAAAAATAAGGTTGTGCACCACTTAAATATAGAAATAACTACCTAAATATCCCCCTTTTTCTGAATTCTCTGATATTTTAACTTAGTATAGTTAATAGACTAAGATGATAGAAGTAATCATAGCTTATCATAAGATGACGGCGGCCGTCGAGATATTTTCGATTCGTATTTTTATAAAGCAAAAGCTACGAACGATAAAGTTTGCTTTGCTTTTGCGGGGCCGCAGCAAACATATATTTACTTTTTGAATCGGTTAAATTAAATTCAGCAAATCGTTAAATTCCATTAATTTGTTATAAAAATATAGTTTACGAGTTTAATTTTGAAGTTGTTTTTGTAATACGATTAGGATTCGCGTCGCTAACATATGTTGGTACTTTTAGAAATATTTTCAAAAGGCCGGAGCTGTCATTTGTTAATTTACAGCTGGTTTATTTACAAAATTCAATGTCCATTTTGCTGAGATTTGATAGTGATTTATTTGAATAAGCAGTTTTAGTCAATAGTTTACATGGTATCAATTATTCAATATAATATGAATTTAGTAAATTGCGCAATGGAATGGTCTATTGAAACTTGTCAAATAGTAAACTGGCGACTGTTAGATGAAAAATGAATGTTACGCGACGCAGTTCGATAATAACCGTCCAGTTGTGGCGGCTGGTACCCTCGCGTGGTGGACGGCGGGAGTCGCACTGCAAGCACAAGCGAAATCGGACAGTGTTACACTTACCACAGATACGAGATTCGCTTGAGACGAGACATGAGACACCCGAGGGCGCACGATTGCAACATGTACATTTTATATTTTTGGATTGCTAATTTTAAGATGTTATATTTATATATGTATATGTACCGATGGCGGGTACGAAACCAGTATTTCGAGATGTATTACGCCAAAAGTTTTGATGTATTAATTTTCCATAACGTTCTCTCGTTTTCGTTTCGAATGAATAGTTGGTTTAGCTAGTGGTCATGTATATATTATATATTTTTGGATAGCGTGCACGATCGCTTCTGGAGCGCCGGCGCCGGCGCCGGTCGCACGGTGTTCGTGATGAATGCGATGGAAAAATAAAAAAAAACGTAACCGAAAAAAATAGTCATATTTTTAACTGTAACGCAAAACCTCTGGAAGCAATAATATTTTTGTGGTAAAAATTACTCCGATTTATAACAATAAAGAGTATTTTAATATCCACGCAATCGTCACACGACAGTTCATTACCTAGGAAGCTTGATGGCGCCCTAAAATGTGCTTCGAAATTTTTTTTCTTAATTTTTTTAATTTTTTACATATTTTTCGAAATAAAGCTATGATATGAACTATATTTTTAAACAATTTTTATTATTGTCATGCGTTTAGACAACAATTTTCTTTTAAATAGGAAGTTTTTATTTTTTTTAATTACTTTAAAATTTTAATAAGTTGTGAATGAAGCACTTTATTAGGGCAAGCCTTAGTAATTGACCACTGCTAAAAATAGTGCACTAGACGTAGATATAGTTAGATAAATTACTACTTACAAATATAATATAATGAAATGAAAAAAATCTTGAAATCTATACATAGAATTAAAAATTAAAAAAATTTAACTAATACTTTTTATTATTATTATTATATAATAAGAAGCTTGTTCACATTTTAACTTCGTATTAGTAAGTAAAGCTAAGTAATTATATAGATTTGGAATGTACTGGATTGTGGTAATTCGTGAGATTATGTTTGGATTTTTTTTATCTCTGAGAAGAGTGGGGTAATGCAGGGTGGATACGTGGAGTGGAGTTTGGTGGAAAGACATCAAAAATGATGGGAGAGATGAGTTTTTTTTCTTTAAAAACATATTTAATTTGCTTTACCACTTGTTAGGTTATTATTGTAACACGTGATTACTCTGTAAATAAATTGAAACTATTGAAACGCCAAAGGCGATTTATTTAACATTGTGATAAAATTGGCAAAGAATAATTCATTTGATGCTTAGAAAAATTATTTTAATAGCCTTTGATTTAATTAATGAATGATGAATTTTAGTATAACGAAATGCTCTAATTAAATTATGTTTTTAACTTAACATTGTTTCTTTAATAGCTGCTTAAAAGCAATTAGTTAAAAGTAAACTTTCAGATAAATGTTATAATTTAATATAAATTATTAACATTTATCAATTTAGGCTTGAAGGTATTTTTATTTCAATTCAAATAAACTTTAAGTTTTTGTTAAAGTATTTAATGTTGAGGGCCAGACAGATAGGCGGATAGGAGAGCAGATTTTTTGTCGTTAACAAAATTGAGCTTTAAGCTATAGAAATAAGGTTAATTTTGCTTTGCACGTTTTTGATTAAGAACAAGCGTAAAAAAGACTTGAAAAAGTACAATTTAAACCTTGTTTCATTCCTGTTAAGCTTATTTTTATTTCAGATAAAAATCTGCTCTGCTCTTCGCCCTGGTCTGTGTGAACGGACCCTAATAGTTTATTTTGTCGAAATTGTTTCACAATAAAAAAAAGAATTTACGTTCAAAATACTAAAATCATTCTAATAATGAGAATTAATGATGGTGAAAAAAATTGTATTTTTTTTAATAAATGCACATAACACTAGCATATTATATTTTGAGTTGGAAATAAAATAGTACATAAAATGCAACTGTAAGGTAAAGAAATAGTTTTCAAACTTAATATTGATTGTGATCTAGAAATGTGAGTGATCCCAAAAAATGTGCAATTACACAGAATTGTAAGTGAAGACAGTCTCAATCAGTTCTAGTCAGTGTATAAGTCCTAGTCAGTCAAAGTTTTTTAATCTGACTCAGGTTTGAGCGTATTTTTTTGTCATTCACTCATTCTGTTCACATATCTAGAATATGAAAACTAGTTTTCCAGTCTTAAAGCTGTACGATGATTAAATTAGTTGAATGCTAGAACAAACTTTTAAATTCAAAATGGCGATGACAACGAAAAATTTGACTTTAGGATTTTAGATGTTTATTATTTTGATTTTTTTTAAATAATATTATAATCAATGCAATTTTAACTTTTATTAAAAATTTTCTACTACATTCTAAAATTATATGCGTTTGATATATTTTATTTTGAAAAAAATTAATATAGTTTTTCGATCATTAAAAAATAAACGTCTTTAATTTAGTAGAGAATGTAAGAGATCGTAATAGTACTGCCAGTTTCAAGGTTTCTAACACCAATATATATGGGAAGATGTTTGAATGCGAGGTAAAATTGTGTCCTAAATAATCTATATATTCCTATTACATACGTAATATCATTTTCATTTTTTTAATGTATTTAAGTATTAAGGTACTCTGTGCGTAATGCCACGAAAAATATTTCTGCATCTGAATTTTAAAATGTCAACATGTGGCCCATCACAGTGTATTAAAGCTAATTATTTTATATTGTTAATTCGTATTATTTTTGTAAATTATGTTATTTTAATTGTATGAGATTGTAACGTTATTAAAGATTTGTAAAAATCTATCTTTTGTTTTGTATAAATATGTAAAAAAAAACAATTGTTTATTACATTAAGAACCACCAAGTACTAAATGTGTAATAGTTTGACAGTAATAATAACTTTACGTTAACCCTATTTTGGATAGAGTTTAAATTCGATGTCATGTTACTGAAAGAAACCAAGTGGAAAAATATTAAAATTTTATAACCAATATCATATTTGTAGTGGCTTTTGATAATAGAAATTCCCAGTATATTGAATATTGTAATTTTTTTATTCCAATGATACCTAATGTAACCCTATTTCGTATTCCTGTTTTATTTTTTGTTTAATTATGCGATGAACATTGTTTTAATTAAGAAAGAGCGTCGGTGGCTCAGGGATTTAGCACTTGTCTTGCAATATGCAGGTCCTGGGTTCGAATCCCGCCATGTACCAATGTTTTTCGATTTTCGATTTACATATGTATCCGACGACGATCATACCGACGTTTTTATGATGAAGGAAAACATCGTGATGCAACCTGCACATATCTGAGAAGAAATTCAATTATATGTGTGAAGTCAACCAACCCGCACTGGGCCAGCGTGGTTGACTATGGCCTAGTCACCCCTAACTTGGGATAGGCTCCGAGCCTCTCAGTGGGGACGTATAGTGAGCTAATGATGATGATTGTTTTAATTAAAATACAGTCGAACCTCGATAATTGAGAAACCTCTATAAGCGAGAGCACTGTCCGTCCCGACGGTCCTTTGGATTTTCACTTATCCTGTTTCGACTGTATACGAACAACTATGTTACTACAACTAACTAGTTGTTGGAATGTGTTTTGTAAACAAGTAGTTTATGTATTTTAGATTGCATCTTAGTTGAGAAAAAAGTCTTATTAAAAGTAAACTGGTGGTTCTTATTGTATTGTTCATAAGACGCACTATTATGTAATAGACAGCGACTATATTATGTACCACTACATTCCTATTGTGATTCAATCGATGGTTTCGGATATGGAGAGTACGTGACAAAATGTCAACTGGTGTTTGTGCAATTTGACAAAAAAAATCTTCCTTTGTAATTATTATAATCTAATAAACACTACAAAATTGTGATTCAAAGCAATTCAAAATATTAATGCTGATTACATTTGATGTTTTTTTTATTTTAAACCCTCACCATATTACTTTCTCCTTCTGACTATTGATTTAGTCTTCGTCGCTTCATACTAAGCCACCGAGGAGATGGAACCTATCCTAAGTAGAGGTTGATTAGACTTTAGTCAAGCTAGTCTAGTGCGGGTTTGCACATTAACTTCACACATATCGTAGAATTTCTTGACAAATATGTAACGTCAAATGATGTAAGATCTTCTATCTATCTATATATATAAAAGAAAGTCGTGTTAGTTACACCATTTATAACTCAAGAACGGCTGAATCGATTTGACTGGAAATTGGTGGGCAGGTAGCTTAGAACCAGGAAACGGACATAGGATAATTTTTACCCCGTATTCCATTTTTTATTCCGCGCGGACAGAGTCGCGGGTTAAAGCTAGTGAAGTATAAAATTTAAAAACACATTGGTGCAGGGCAAGGCACGAACCTGTAACTGTAGATTACAAGTCCAATGATTAACAACTGCACCATATACCTATTTGTCTATACTAATATTATAAAGAGGGAAGATTTGATTGTTTTCTTGTTTATTTGTTTACATTGCTAAGGCTCCGAAACTACAGAACCGATTTGAAAAAAAAAATTCACTGTTGGGAAGTTACACAATGCCCGAGTCATAAAGGCTATGTTTAATACAGGATTTTTTTTTAATTCGGCGCGGACGAAGTCGCGGACAACTGCTAGTACAATATAATTATGTAACTTTTATGTAATGGGCAATAAATACGTGATTAAATTAAACCTAAAGAAGATCACGTAGAATTTTAACGGCCTGATATTTAACTGATATTGATCTTCATTTGGGATAAAATATCTAAAATGGGATAACTGGTATTAAAATTTTATGTATAATTACGTGACCTCAAAATGACTTTTTTTGTTTCTATCTTTTCTTTTTCATATCTCCATATATATGTAAAAGAAAGTCGTGTTAGTTACATTATTTATAACTCAAGATCGGTCGAACTGATTTAGCTGAAAATTGATGGGGAGGTAGCTTAGAACTAGGAGACGGACATAGGAACTTTTTTATCTTGTGTGCATTTTTTTTTATTCCGCGCGGACGGAGTCGCGGGTAAAAGCTAGTTTCAAATATGTAAATCAATACAATGTGTGTCAGTATCGCTTTAGAAACGCCATCTTCAATCCGAATAGACAGGCTTTTAGCTATCACCCGTGTTTACTAGACTCATTGTACGCATTGCGTTACTTCAACAATATTCAATACTGTAAAGCGATTTAATATTTTTCGAACAAATATTCTATTACTACAGGAATTTACCACAGTATGTACTTTTCCAAACATCTCTATCAGCTGTCATATCTGACTTTAGTACTTTCGTATATATGAACAAATTTAACAGTGGTACATCTCGTAACAACAATGTTTGTTGGGCGCACGAATAGGCCGTGTCGACCGGTGAAACACCACGACCACACAGAAGACAGGCGTGAAACCAATTCCGCGTTTCGTCTGATGAGTGTGCGTACCGGAGGCCTAATTACTATAATGTGAACTAACATTCCCTTTATACCCTTTTCTTGTATGAAAATTATATGGAAGGGAAGTGGATTTGGTGGAGGAGTTGACGCAAAGGAAGGGATAACATTCCCTTTTTGTGTGTCCCTTCCTCCGTTAACTAAAGGTAGGCAACGCATATGCAATTGCATGTTCATGGGAAGGAGTCGCTTTGCTATTCGGCAAATTCAGGTGTTTGCATGCTCGTTTGCCACCTTATAACAGAAAAAAAAATCATATCAGTCGATATGAAAGTACGTCCCTACGAAAAGAAAATATGATTTTATTATGTATACGATTTTTCTCACTTTAAATATAACATGTTTTTCGACTTATTCGTAAAAACATGTTAGTGTTGTGACATTAAAACTCTGTTTCATTAAAGTTCACCTAGTATAAAATGCTAATCCCATTACTGGTACATACAAGGAGAAAAGTCCGTTAATGAGTAGCTCTATGGCGATGAAACTAATCCTCAACTAAGTGGTGTGGCCAACAAAGCTCTGTACTTTTTTGTATAAATTCAGCTTACGTTTCATGTACTTTAAATTTAAATTTTGAACGAGAAAGTACCCATTTTTTTTTGTAAATGCTTAATAGCTTCATTGTCACAACCGCTTAAAGTTTTTAAAAACGTTGTCAAGGAATAAAATACGCTTCCCACTTAGAATCAAAATATCGTACAGCAAACTGACACCACTCATCATAAGAGCATTAGCAGGTATTTATGTGTGTGACAAGCGTGATGTGTGTTATGTGACAAGTTTTAACCAATCACATTGTGAGTGTTAAACATTTCACCAAAATGGGTAGGATTTCAAATTCCTTGACTATAAAAACAAAAGCGATATACGAATAGAAAACTCAATTTAAATCGAACTTTTCGATGAAAACAGATGGGATATATCTTTCTCGTATGCAATGTCAAACTGAATTGAATAATTGCTATGGGACTATTGGACGGCACTGATTCAAAGGTCGTTTAGTCTGAATCAAACGCCTGTCTGTGCAGGTCCAAGCGGCTCGCATAAATCACTGACGCCGAGATAGGCTTACGTTCGCGTCAAAAGACCTTTGAATCTAGTAGCAATCACCATTTCATGCTTCAAGAGATGAAACGAACAATTATTTTGAGAAACCCATTTTAATCTTACTTTTTACTAATATTATAAATACGAATGTTTACATGGATGGATGGATTGATGGAAGTTTGTTAGAAAGTATCTCACGAACGGCTCAATGGATCTTTATGAAATTTGGCACAGTTGTAGAACATAGTCTGGAAGAACACATAAGCTACTTATTAAGTTTTCTTTTACTTCCGCGCGGACAGAGTCGCGGCTGAAAGCTAGTTTTAAATATAATCGAAAAATATACCTCAACCTCTAATCCGAATAACTTAATCAAGGCACTGTTTCTAATTATAAATACGTACTATATGCATATCATACATATAATTATCATTAATTATATACGGTTCAGAATGCTGGGTTTTGAGTAAGAAAGATGAGGAGCGCTTACTAGTGTATGAGCGAAAGATACTGCGTCGCATTTATGGTGCTGTTTTCATCGATAATCAATGGCGGATACGATACAACCACGAACTGTACCAAATGTATAAGGAGCCAAACATCGTCAAGACTATCAAAATTGGACGACTACGGTGGGCGGGACACGTCGCACGTATGGATGATTGCAGAGTTCCTAAACGCTTGTTGGAGAGTAAACCGGATGGACGTAGAGCACGTGGTAGGCCAAAGTTGAGATGGCGGGATGACGTCGAACGCGATCTTAAAAATATCGACATTAAGAGCTGGACGCAAACAGCACAAAGTAGACCAGTGTGGAGGAATTTACTTGACCAGGCCCAGGCCCACCCGCGGCTGTAGCGCCTCAGATGATGATGAATTATGTATATACATATAGGTATATAATAGCATACATATAGGCATATAAGAGGTATACATTACTTATTTAAAAGTAGAACAAGTCTATTATTATAGACCATAAACTATAATATTTATTATGAATACAATACAAGGTAAGTTTCATTAAAAAGATTGCAGACATATAAATAATGAAATTGAATTGTACGTTTCGATGCTTTAATAATTATTACTTGAAGTCCTATAGATAGTAGTCCATAAAAATAAAATATAGTTACTGTTAATTGCTGATGAAAAAGCTTTCACAATATAAAACAGCTTATAAAATCGAATCTGTAGTTTTTGTTAAATCCGTAATAATTATAATTAAGAACTCTACGATTTAGGATCCTTCAAGAAGCGATGGTATCATCTAAAATGCCGGCAACGCTTTTCTGGTATTGTAGATGTCTATGGGCGTCGTTGAAAACCTCAGTGTTCTTGTTGCTTGTTTGCCCTCTTATCTTATATAAAAAAAAAAAGTATTGTCACAAACTTAACTACTCCGCTGGGAAAAGTAAAAGTAAATTTGTTTTCTACGCCTTAATTTAACAGTAGTAGAGTCGGTAATAATTTGTTGCACGAATGGGCCGGCACGAACGGACATACCACAACTACACAGAAGACAGGCGTGAAGTGAAAATTAATCCTTGATTCGTCTGATGAGTGTGTGTGTCGATGGCGTAGCTTTAGTCCTTTTTCCTTTTCAATCCTGTTCCTATAAAGAATTGGATTTGGTGTAGGGGACGCATAGGGGTAATATCCTATTTCAGTGCGTTTCATTCTCCGTCGATTAAAGGTAGGCAAGGCAACTGCAATTACTGATGCCTATGGGCTACGGTCTCTTCGCTACTTCGAATATAGATATGCGCTTGGTCGTTTGCCACCTTATAAAAAAAGTCAACAGTGCAACAATCTTAATTGCCCAGTGGGAAAAAAGTGAAACTTAAGACTTGTTATTGTCTTGTGTGTAATTTTTTTTACCTATTTACTCGTATATATACTGCGTTACTCTCGGCCAGTACTACTATACATAATGGTTTAGATTACTTCACATTAAATCTTTTCCATTTAACATTACTCATCTATGTAGTAATTTTCTTTTGCCTTTATTTAGAAGTGAGTGCGAAAAATGGAATACATATTTATTTCGTTATTATCTTTCTACGCTTATATTGCGAAGATATTTGTTTTATTTTTTGCTATTTGTCTCGAGGCAGATTAAGCTGAATGAAAAAGATCCTTCCGACGAGATTTACGCGTTATTACACAAATATAATAACAAATCATTCTTTTCCTTTCCTTGGATCGCTTCAGATGTTTTTGTGTTTATTTTAAACGATATTAGCATCGTCCAGGCTCCGACCGGGTCTGTCCTTGACATGAACCTTTCGGTCAATTAAAATCTCTTCAAAAAAAACCGATTTTAAAAAAGAGGAAGTTGTATTATTGTATTTGTAAAAATAAAAACCATTTATTACAAGACTAACTAGCAACGTAAAGCCGAATAGAATAATTCCTTAGATCAACTGTGACTCGATTCTAAATCAAAATCTAGTTGAAGATACCAGGATCACATAAATCAATGAGGATGAAGTGCCCTTTGATAGTGTCAGGAAGCATCCGGCCCTATCGACAAATACGTTCCACATAGAATAACAATCGATATATCAAAATAATAGCAAACATTTTTGATATAAATTTTCAATGACAGTAAATAAATAAAAAAATTAGGTTATTAGACTGTCGCTAATTTGTCTGTTTAGTAAGTTTTATTACGACGTCTCTTATTGGCACACAATACTGTAACAAAGATTTTGTAGTGTTATTCTTTGACTTCATACTATTTCCCATATTTTGTTGCGTGTAATAAAAAACTACTTAAAAATATAGGACAGTGAAAGTTGTTTTAGTTTTTTTTTTTCAAATAATATGTATATGAGCAAGACGAGTAAGTTTTAATTCTGCAGAAAAATTTAATTGAGCGTAGGAATGTCTATACAAGAGGCGCGAGAACATAATTCGTACAAAATCCCATCGGATTTAGGAAAAATCCCGGCTTAAACTAATTCAGCTTAAAGACTTTGTGGTTGTTTGAATTAACGGTCTAACTCTCTGCTCGGAAAATAGTAATTTATTTAAAGTAGATTGAGTAAGTGTAATACTATGTCCTCTAAAATATATGGAAGCGAAAATACAAAAATAAAACCTGTGCAAAAAATACTGTAATCTTTTTTTATTTACAAGGTGGAAAACGAGCAAGTGGCCACTTGAATTCACAGAAATGGTAAAGCGACCGCTGCTGATAGACATCATATCAGACAAGATAGACAATTGCAGATGCGTTACCAACCTATAATCGACGGAGGAGAAAACGCACAGAAAGATACTGTTTCCCATTCCTATGCATTCTCTCCTCCACCAAATCCTATATATATGTACATAGCTATATATCTTAGTGTATATACACATACACAGTCAGGTCGTAAGTATTGTCACACAGTAAAAACTTTTCTTTTAAAATGCTGGCCAAAAAAAAAAAATTGTTGAATTCGAATTTCGAATTGAATAATTTTTTTTTTCAATTCGAAATTCGAATTCAATAAATTTTCATGAAAATAAAACTGTATACTTTTTAAAAATTTCACTCATTTTTAATAATAATCTTCAATTATTTTATATTAAACATATGTCCTGACTAGGTATATTTACATAGACACTAAGGTATGTAATGTACATATCGACGCTGGAAAGCATAAACGCTGTAACCCTTGAAATCGCGAATATGTTTTTCACACGTTAATAATTTCAACCATTATCAAACGATAATGATTTTATTATAGGTTAGCACAAACTACACAACATTGCTAAATACCGCATGCTTGTAGACGTATCAGCTCACGAGTTATCATTTTTTGCCTCTCCTGTAAAGTTCATACTTTCGGGGTTACAGCGTTTACGCTTTCCAGCGTTGATATATTGTTTATTCATCATTCAAAATAACTTCATTAATTAAAAATATCGATCAAGTAACTATGTTATTAAAAATTGACAAAAGTAATTATTTCAAAAGCACTCATATAACGAGGTTATTATCGTAGGAAAATATTAGTACTTTTATTGACCAATGTTAGACAAGTAACGATATTTTGTGCTAGTCAACAACTCAGTATACACTGAACAAGTTTTGTATTCAATATTTTTGTCTTCGAGTTTTTTTTTTCTTTATAAATTGAATAGAAAAGAAACTATGGCCACTAAAGAATCCAAGAACAACTTTTTAAAGAAAACTTATATTCAAATGGACTTTGAAAGAATTCTTTTTCCTTTAACTCTAATTCAATATATTATTTTTTCTCCAAAATATTATCTTTGCCATAATTATATTAGACCTAATAGTATTTTTACTAATTTAATAATATTTTCTGTAACAATGATCATAACTTTATGTTTCCTTTATTATTCATTTGAATTTTTAATTGCTAAACGAGCTTTTCTTAACGATTTCTTGATCTTTCTTTATTACTTCGAACACTTAACTTATGCTTTGGGGTATTTATTAAATGTTGTATTTCTTATTGTACAAAGTCGAGTAAATGTAGAATTAATAATTCGTGTTCAAATGATTTTTAATAATCTCACAATTAATAATCGTAGAATACGTAAAATTTTAATCGGAAATTGGATATTTTGTTTCTTAATTCTTTTATTTTATTGCATGAACGTTTATGTACAAATATTTCATGGTTTTACGACTTATGTATCTCTAGTTTTAACAATTTTCGTTTTAATGCCATGGGATTTTAATATAGTTTATGCAGCAAGAATTATATATTTGTTGAGAAAGCAAACTGAATCATGGATTAGGCATTTTAAAGATATTGTAAACGTGAAAAATCTTCGCGAAAATGATAGTTTAAGAAGTTATCGTTGGCAATCCATATTAAAAGCATATTTATCTATTATTGATGCTTATTCAGCCTGCGAAACAATAACTGAAATACCAGTAAGATAGTTTTATTTATGTCTTTTTTTAAAGTGGCAAACAAGCATGCGGTCACCTAAATTCGCCGAAATAGCGATGCGACCGCTCCCCATAAACATCTGAATTCCACATGCATTGTCTGCCTTTAGTCGACGAATGTGGAGGCGCACAGAAAGATAATATTCCCCCTTCCTCCATCAAAATCACTTCCCCTTCCCATCCAAACACCATTGAATGTAAACCATTTTAATTAAAATGTCGGTTTTTATTATTTCAAAGTGTTTTTTTTTTTCAGATAATATACCACGTGATTCTAACTTTTGTACAATTTATTTCAAATGTTCAAACATTAATTCAGGTAAGTGAAAAATAAAAAAATAATGATTCATTTATTTAGGCCCCTACTAAACTTTCATCTATAATATGTATTTAGCACGATTTTAACATTAAAAAAATATATAACAACCATAGAATATAAGGTAATAAAAGTGGATTTTAAGTTTTAAAATAATAATGTTCAAAATTTAAATAGTAAAAATTTTCTACCATTTTTTGACATTTAAAAAATATTTTAAGCGTTCCTTACACTTATATCCTTATTTAATATGAGTAAAGTAACACCAATAGTACATCAATCCATGACGAAGTTCGCGACAATAATATTAATGAAATCAATTATAACCTACACTTTCAGTTCAAGAGTGTAAACGGAATCCTTATTTTATGCGTGATGTGGACAATTAAACATGCGATTTTATTAGCCTTACTTTCTTTGGAGTGCGAACAACTTCACACATGTTTGAAGAATAGTCAAGTAGCATGTTTAACTACTGCCTACCAAAATGTACCAGGTCAGTAGTTTATATAGTCAGCGCACGGCCGCGTTGTGGAATGGTCTGTCCTCGGCGGTATTTCCAAACCACTACGACTTAGGGTCCTTCAAGAAGCGAGCGTATCACCATCTCAAAGGCCGGCAACGCATTTGCGATGCCTCTGGTATCGCAGATATCCATGGGCGTCGATGAACACCTTGGTGATCCCGCTGCTCGTTTGCCCCCTTCTCTTATAAAAAAAAAAGATGGGTGTTTTGATTTTTTTAATTACCCAAGTGTCATGTTTTTGAATTTTTCACGTCAATTTTATTGTGACCTCCCGTAGTCAAAACGACTGAATCAATTTTGGCGAGTAAAGTGTCGTTGTTTTCGTATTTTTCCCTGGAGTGTCAAAGGGATACAGTCAGTCGAATTTTTAATTAAAAAATAGTGTTTCGTTTCAGTTCCTGGTCGTCAAGTTTGCAAGAGACTGCGGAAAGAAAGTCAAAAACAAATACAACCAATAACAGCAAAGGGATTTTTCCAAGTGAACGCAGCTTTACCTTTGCACTTGTTTTCTATTATCGCTACTTATACAGTTGTGTTGCTGCAATTTAATTTCTTGTAATATTAAGAACCTTTATTAAAATATAATGTTGTGGTATTATTATATTAAAATGAAAAATACAATTTAAATTGTTTTTTGTCTAACGTTTTTGATAAAAGCTTAATAATATTAATACAGCAAAAAAGGGGTGATATTCAATTAAAAATTAATTACTTAATCTTATTATGAATTTATTTATAGGAAATTTACACTTGTGAACATTTGTTGACTCTACGAGTTAAAAGCCTGACCAACTTCGTTAGTGTTAATGGCGAAGTGTGTTTTCTATTGAATTATTTAATATTGCTTCCTGAAAAAATAAGAAAGCTCCTTTTAAAGAACGATCAAATTTTATGTTACACCAAGAATATATCGAATATCATTGATAACTAGCGAATGGCCGCGACTTCGTCTTTAAAAAAATGCCAAATTACTCCTGCATCAGCTATCTTCCATTCCAAGTCCCATCAAAATTAGATCAGCGGTCTCGAAGATTATTCGGAAAAAAACGCGGTTTTTCGAACAGACAAACATAAAAGAAAAAACTGGATAAAATATTTTCAAAAGCTGTTATTTTTATATTTGATAAGGGGACAAACGGGCAGTGGGATCCTTAATAAAATAGGTCACCGCCACTCATGGACATCCGCAACACCGGAGGAACCGCAGATGCGTTGCCCCAACCTTTAAAGAAATAATTGATGTTTCTGAAGAAAAAAATGGTTATTGTGAGAAAACTATAAAAGATAGATATATGCTATTTCGGACTTTTATTTAGGACGTTTAAAGAGCTACAATTCGTCAATACATCATTTTTATGTAGGTCCTATAGTTTAGCCTACGTAAGCGCTGAAAGCAAAATTGTCCCTAATTTTCGCAACAAATTTTGAAGCTAAATTCAAAATCTACTAGTCTTCTAGTTATTTAAAAAAAAAAACGAAAAAATGGGACCCATCTGCAAGCACTTCCTTTCGATTAAAATATTTTTTATCAAAATCGGACCACCAGGGGCGTCCGGTCCGTCCGTTTCGCGGTAACACACATAAAAAAAAACAGTCGAATTGATAACCTCCTTCTCTTTGAAGTCGGCTAAAAATACGCTAGCATCTTAAAATATCCTAAATCGTAGCGGAAATATCTTCGAGGATAGAGTATCCCAAAAAATAATACATACATATTAAAAAATAACATCAAGTGGCATAACCACTACTTAAAATTACCATAGCAACCGTAACACTGCTTAACTAAACTTGTATTTAAACAAATATAAAACATATTTTCCCTGGGAAACATAAATGACAATGTTTTTGTGGATGTGTATCGGCAGTGGAAACATACGTTAATTACTTCGGCGACTACACAAGGAGTACTTAACAAAATAAGTAAACAATTACTTTAAAAGCACTTAGTAAAATTACATGAAAATACGTAATGTATGTTTCATGTACTTATAATTTGAACACCATAGAGTAAAGACTACTGCTTTAATAATTAAATAAATTAATCAATTCTTACGCTTTAAAAAAAATAGTGAAATTGATAATGGTTTCGGATAAATTTAACAAAGATTTTTCATCGAATCATCATATTCCTTCGTTCATTTGGGAATTTCTATTTCCCTTTACTCTTATGCAGTATATTAATTTGTCACCAAAATATTATTTACGTACTAACTATATACGTTCCAATGGAATATTAGCTAATGTTATTTTGTGTTTTATCTCACTCGTTATCCTTGTATCTTTCATTTATTACTCTTACTTTAACATGGTGACGATCAAAAATAATTTTACTGCTGTCTTCTTCTTGTTTTATATATTTATACATTTTATTTACTCTTTCGGATATTTCCTTAATACTGTAGTGGTTATTGTACAAAGTCGATTAAATGTAAAGCTCGTAATTTGTATTGCTACGATTCATAATAATTTGAAAATAAAAAAAATCCAAAATCGTAGAATCGTTATTGAAAATTGGTTCTTATGTTTATCAATATTATTATTTCATTTTTTAAATACTTACGTACAAATTTTTCATGCCTTCACAAGTTATGTGACAATATTTTTATCAATAATACTTCTTATGCAATGGGATTTAAATGTAATTTACGCCGCACGAATAATATATTTATTAAGAAGACAAACTGATACATGGATTTTTAATATGAAAAGTTTGCTAAACACAAGACGTTTGCCCGAGAATTTAGAACATTATTATTGGCAGGCATTATTAAATGCATATTTAACTATAACAAAATCTTATTCAATCTGCGAAAAAATAACAGATGTAACGGTAAGTCAACTTACTAATATTATAAACTAGCTTTTACCCGCAACTCCGTCCGTGCGGAATAAAAAATAGAAAACGGGATGAAAATTATCCTATGTCCGTTTCCTGGTTCTAAGCTACCTGCCCACCAATTTTCAGTCAAATCGATTCAGCCGTTCTTGAGTTATAAATAGTGTAACTAACACGACTTTCTTTTATATATATAGATGCGAATGTTTAGATGGATGGATGGATGTTTGAAGGTATCTTAGGAACAGCTGCATGGATCTCTATGAAATTTGGCATATATTTTGTGCATTGCCTGGAAGAACACACAAGCTACTAATTATTATTATTCTTTTAATTCCGCACGGACGAAATCGCGGGCGACAGCTAGTCATAATAATGAATTTGGAATGTCTGTAATGTCGCAAAAAAAGATTACGTTACACCATTTTTTTGTCTTTCTGTATGTATGTTGCTGCGGGTAATCTCCGATAAGATTGGACCGTTATTGCCGGGATTTGAACGGGAACGGTAGCTGATGCACGCAGGCATATCAAAGGCTACTTTCATTACATTCTATGCAGACAAAGTTGCGAACGACCGAAGTTTGCTTATTATTTATATAACATTTGTGATAAATATACAATTAGTAGCTGTCGCTAGCGACTCCGTCCGCGCGCAGTTGAAGAAAACTTAATAGCGGTATGAAAAATAGATAGTAGCCGATTCTCAGACTTATTGAATTTGAATATAAAATTTCATAACAATCGGTCAAGCCATTTCGGAGGAGTATGGTACCTAACATTGTGACATGATAATTATATATATATAAGATATCTTTACCTTATTATTGTTACAGATAATTTATCATGTGATTGTAAGTTTTGTACAATTTATAATTAACATACAAACTTTAATTGAGGTGAGTGTATTTTGTTATTACTAGTTTACGCCTATTGATAAAAATGTTGATAAATATATCGAATTTCACGTTAATCAGTTCACGCAAAAAAAGGGTTACAAAGTTTTTGTATACGTTTTATCATGATGTCAATGAGAACATGTTACCTTAGATTTCTAGTGCCGTAAGTCGCCCGGCCACCTCACCTCCCGGCCACCTCAAGCCCGGTGAAACTTTAAATGCCTCTTCAAGGCAAACAGTGACTACTCAGTCACAAAAAAAAGAGTGCCGTGAGAATTAACTTGTGTGCCAGGTGAACAGTTTGGATAAAATTGAGTCACTGATGATGATATGTGTTACAACGAACATAAAAATCTATCATCATCATCAGCTCACTATACGTCCCCACCGAGGGGCTCGGAGCCTACCCCTAGGTTAGGGGTGACTAGGCCATAGTCAACCACGCTGGCCAAGTGCGGGTTGGTTGACTTCACACATATCATTGAATTTCTTCTCAGATATGTGCAGGTTGCATCACGATGTTTTCCTTCACCGTAAGAACGTCGGATAAATGTACATATGTAAATCGAAAATCGAAAAACACATTGGTACATGGCGGGATTCGAACCCAGGACCTGCAGATTGCAAGTCAAGTGCTTAACCCCTGAGCCACCGACGCTCTCAAAAATCTATACTTAAATATTATAAACTAGTTTTTACTCGCGACTTCGTTCGCGCGGAATAAAAAAAATGCACACAAGTTAAAAAAAGTTCCTATGTCCGTCTCCTAGTTCTAAGCTAACTCCCCATCAATTTTCAGCTAAATCAGTTCGACCGATCTTGAGTTATAAATAGTGTATCTAACACCACTTTCTTTTATATATATAGATGTTACTATAAATAAAATATAAATACATATTATAAATGCGAATGCTACTTATGTTCCTGGAAATATATATATTTCTGACGTTACGCAGTTGTCGACCAAATAAGGGAATTAAACGTTTCCCAAGAGAACCGAATATATACATTTCCAGGTCATAGTTACCCTATGTGTTCTACCAGACTGTGTTCTACATGTATACCAAATGTCATCACGATCCGTTAACTGGTTCTTAAGATACCTGGTAACAAACATCTATGCTAACATTCGCATTTATAGTATTGGTAAGATGGGTCTCTAGCACACTGCCACGGAAGTAAACCGGAGTCAAAGCAAATCGTCACCTTCTTTATGAAAATTATAAATCTTCTCCTTGCTTCGCTATCGGTTCGCTTTCGCGGCATTGGACTAGATGCCTTAATGTTGAAATAATTGAATTAACATTATAGGTGAAAAGTTTCAACGTCATGATTTTCCTAAGTGTGTTGTGGACAGTTAAACATACAATTTTATTGCTCTTGATTTGCGGCGAATGTGAAAAACTTTTTACATCTCTGAAGAATAGTCAAGTTGTTTGTTTGGCAAGTGTATATCAAAATAGCACTGGTGAGTTTTCAGATTTACTTTAAATCTTCACAGATAAGACACCAAGTACCGGCGTTAGAGTAGAGCGCGGTTGGGCGATCGCCCAGAGCATTGGATAGAAAGGGGTGTCGTAGGTCTGTCCCTGTTACCCTTCTACACCCCAAAGGTATGGTAAAAAAGAGGGTACCGTAGAAATCTCCCCCAGGGCGCTCGTACCGCTAAAACCGGCTCTGAAAACACCTGTGTTGAAAGATATCGTTACCTGTGTTCTATTTAAAAAAACTGAAAGAGATTTAAATATTTTTTTTTTATTCAATACCTACTGACGATGTATATTTTAATATTTATTCAGAGAAACAGTGTCACTTAATTTTTTTTTACTGATGTTTGTTTACAGATATCGGGCATATTACATGTAAACGACTACGAAAAGAAGCTCACAATAAATTACAGCCAATGAGCGCAAAGGGCTGGTTCACCATGAACTTAACACTACCTTTACAAATATTTTCCATCGTCGCAACATATACAGTTGTTGTATTACAATTTAATTTTTTGTAAAAAAAAATCACACAGGCTCCAAGAGCTACCATTTTTGTCAATTAAAAATTTAACAAATAATCTTTTTTTTAGGTCATATAGGTTAGGGTTAAATAGTTATGCTCGTAGTATCTCGAAGGAACAATAAATTCGAGAGCAGTACAAGTCGAAATACAAACACATTATTTGAAAACAAAAGCCCGTCAAGCAGATGCTTTAAATGAGATCACTTCTATCTCAGTTCGTTACGCTCTCAGTCAGCTAGAGATGCGTCCCTTGTAGTTAATAAATACAGATTGAAAATACTCCGATTCCTATACTCTCAGTTCTAAGGTCGCTTTCATATAGGCATTTGAATTAAAACTGCTTGTAGATGTTGATGCTTGGGTTTAAAAAAAACATAATACTCCAATAATTGTTAACCTATGGATAAATTTTTACAGAAGGAATATGTTTGTTAGGACAATTTCTACTGTTCTTCCTAAATTTTTGTATGATTTATTTAAATTAAAATACTGCGTTATAGAACGGTTTGTTAATTTTAAACAGTGTTTATGTGTTGGAAAAGATTGTATTAAGTTCGTCGTTGCATAACTTCTTTTAAATTATTATAAGATATCACGTGGATCCAGTGTGTACAAACCTTTTTAAAGCACTTCAGGGAATCAGGACCGGACAAAACTGTCCTTTAATTTACATGAAAGCCGATAGGCAGTTGTACAATTTTCTTTTACAATTAAGATAGTAATCAAAATGGTGTTTTCTCTTAGCACATAATCTTGATGTTTGTTTTCTTATTCTAATAAATGGATATATGCAATCTATCGCTTTTTGTATCTGTATATAATATATAATAAGTAAGTAATAAGTGTGAAATTTTTGATGTGAAACATCTTTAGGATCACTTGTAAACCGAATTGTTGGCGTGGCGACGCTTACCGTGGCGACGGGTCGCCAAGCTATACTGAGGTATTTAAATCTCTAACAACATTATCTTTGCTCTGAGCAACGCTACGGGTCGATAGCCAAACGGGTCGTAAATTCCCTCCCTATATGGCACCGAACCCGGCCTGAATCCACCACAATACGACGCTTTCCGCCCTGACGCCGGGGACTTTCCACAGGATGAAGGAACCTTAAAGGTTCAGCATGTGATCCCGATAATTGTTCTGATCGGAACCTCGAACCTTTTAAATCGTTGCTTTGCATACATATTAAGCTACTAGAAAAACTTCAATATCGTGTTTTAGAACTTAAATCAAATTGATGTGAAATATCTATAGGCTCACTTGTAAACAGAACTGTTATGCATATTACTTGTACACACACGATGTTTCACATTTGCCAGGCGTCCCATGACGACTCACATATTTTTTTTATCTTTCTTTTACAATTAGTGACATTCATGTGGTGTTACAATAAAAGTCCTTGGAGTCATCACTGAGGGCGCGCAATGATAAAGCAACCAAACACTGCGTTGTAGCAACGTTCACTTCTGGGTTGTGTTAACACTTGAACGTGTTAAGCATGGAAATAAAACAGTCCAATTAGCCTTTTTATAAAGATAAAAAGGCAGTGTAAAGAGATGATTGTTAAAATGAGAACGTTTTAGGTTTAATACCCCTTTGTGCTTACTATAAACTTTTACGAGCGTAATTTAGTACGGTTTGAACAATAAAACTAAATCGAATACCACTCACTTTGAGGATTTAGTGAGATTTCGAGAATGTATAGTTTAGCCAGTAACAGTTTTAACTGAACTAAATCCGAGGACGATATATTCACGACACTCTTTTGTACCCTGGCTGAGGGAGGGTTAACAGGGTTGCAGGTCTTGTCTGTGTAATTCGCAGACCTGTGGCCCCCTCTCCGTCCAGCGTCCTGGGCGGTGGCCCAACAGCGCCCTACTCTAACGCCGGCCCTGTTACAAGCACTAACTATGAATGTATAATGCCTCACAGCTTGTATATTAAGATTGTGCCCGCTATATTTTAGTGCAAGGAAATACGACAGATAACAGGCTGGTAATAAACCAGGAACGTTAGTTTTTCGTCCCCTAGACCTGTTTTCACAATCCGTGTTGCTTGGAGATCCGCCAAGAGGTTGTTGTATGAAATAACAACACCAGTGCGCCAAACTGATTTTTTATTAGTTTTACTCTGTAGTGATTTTTACTGCTTCTAAAATCATAAGGCTAAAAGTAGCTTAGAAAAACTAATGACCATTCTCTATAGTACATTCTAAAACTCTTTCAGCGCCATCTAGTTTTATAAATGTTAATTACGTTTATATCAGAGAGTTTTTTTTATCTCGGTTTGATTTCACTTAGTCATAAATTTTCAAGTCGAAAAAATCACAACACAATACTTTCAATACTTACCGTAACAAAAAATACTTTCAAAATATTTGAATAACTTAAATCAGATTTCTAAGCGGAAATTAGACAACTTGTTATATATAATATCGCGTAGATCGTATCTCAAATAAAAATTTCATGAATATTAATGAAGTGGGAAATTTAAATTTTCCGTTACTATAATCTTAAATACAATATTTTAATTTTTACATGTGATAAAAGTGTTTTTAATTTTGTCTACCTCTCGGGCTACGGGCCAGTGTTAGGTTGTTGTTGTTTTATTTCACCACCTCAGTGGCGAGGCTGGTGACTAAATCCAGTAGAATATCATTGCCCCGTCATAGTTTTTTTTATATCACAAGGTGGCAAACGAGCAAGCGTCCACATGAATTCGCCGAAATGGCGAAGCGAACGCTGTCCATAGACATTCGTAATTGCAGATGCGTTGCCTTTTTTTTTTTTTTTTTTTTTTTTTTTTTTTTTTTTTTTCGTGGGGAAATGCCTAACGCATACTTATCTGCCTGGGGAAAACAGACAAGTTATGTCGGGTCTGCACCGACTAAAACCCCACGGTGGCCGCCAACAGCGATAGCGGGGGGACACGGGATCTCCATACGGAACGCAACCGCAGCCCCTCCTCGCTTTGCTACACGACTAGCCCAACTCCTTACAAATTCGCGCGAATTTTCGCTACCTTTATGGTCCTTCTCATGGCTGCGTTAATAGTGTTCAGGGTCCCCACCCTAACCCTGCAACCCGTAACCCATTTTAGTTTGCAACCACAATGACGACTGTTCAGCACCTAGTCAAGGTCGTTCATGTCGAGGTTCTGGTGCCTCGCCGCCGACCTCTCCGAGCGTTAATCGCGCGCTCCCTATCTCGCTCAGCAGCCTCCTTTTTAACCATAACAGCTTCACAAAAGGAGGCTACTGCCCTCCAAGCTGAGGTTCCGCTTAGCATCGCCGATACGACGGCTGGCAAAGATAGATCCGACCCAATATGTTGGACCAGAGTAAGTCGCTCGGGTTGCCATGCCGGACATACCGCCAGGGTGTGAGAAGCCGTATCGGCACTCCCATCACAGTGGAAGCAGCTGTCCGATACCTCCCGTCCGATTCTATACAGATAATCACCGAAGCAGCCGTGCCCGGTGATTATTTGAGTAAGCCGAAAAGTAAGACTTCCTTCTTTGCGTTGCCTACCCCCAATTGACGAAGGAGGAGACGCACAAAAAGAGAATATTTAAGCTATGTATCTACATCCCTACCCATCCTTTCCTTATCAGAAAAGGGTGGGAAGGGAAAGAGGACTAAAATTAGGCCTCCGGCACCATTCTCATCAGACGAAACACGGAATTACTTCCACTTCACGCCTGTCTTCTGTGCGGTCGTGGTATTTCAGCGGGCGAGCCGGCCAGTTAGTGCAACGGATGTTGTTCTTGCTGGCGTCTACCACTGTTTTTTTAAAGGACATTATTTTGGCCAGAAATATATCTAACAACTGTGTAGCACTTTAAACCCAAATATGAAATTAATTCACAATTCATAATTTTCCCTAAGAATTTGTTTTGTTGAACGAAATAAAGGTAAAATTTTCACCGGCAATAATTTACACATGTCGCGTTCATATAGAGCTCTTAGCACTCCAACGTTTTGAATATTATGGAGTTTACAAACTTTGTAACATCTGAAAATTCTTCGTGCACGAAAAAGTATCATTGTTAAATTATTGTATGCATCTTGCATATTGTAGTTTAATGTATCTTGTGCCACATCTAAAAAAATAAATATTTATTTTATAGCAAAAAAACTTTATTTTAATTTAAAACAATGTTAGTCCTTTTGGTTTTAACACCAGGATATTGTTGGTGACTTTACTTTGAAACGATAATATTGGATGTTATCGTAACGTGCTTAGAATTTTAATTAAGGAAAGATTTGTACTTACATTTAGGGAAGCGTGGGAGGATTTGAAAACACAAAATTATTACAATTTACTTTAATAGTACCTATGTATTTTGCACGTAAACTGTAAAGATACTTCTTACATAATATTTTAAAAACATAATTTTACATTGAACAAACTCGACAGTACTTACAGATTTAAAATAGTGATGTAGTCGATAGATGGCGCTCATTAGATTAGCAATATCTCTGTCTCACGATAACGAATTCTGGCTAGTATTATAACTGTTCCAACATTCTTACACATCTATCGTTAACACAGAACATCCAAAATAATAGGTCCTTACATATGAAATTGGCGTTTTGTATGGGAGGAGCAAAAAGTCGAATATTTTTTAATATAATATATTTAATTAATCAAAGTATGAACCACTATTTTCTATGCACTTTTGCCATCTCATAGGTAGTTCATTGATCCCTTTACTAAAAAAAACCAGTCGGACGGGAATCAATAAAATCTTTGAAGGCGATTTGGACTGCCCCATCGGAGTTGAATTTTTTCCCTTGCAAGAAGTTATCCAAATTTCGAAAAAAATGGTAATCTGTTGGAGCAAGGTCCGGGGAGTACGGAGGATGTCTTAGACTTTCCAATTGAAGCTCTTCTAATTTAGTAGCCGTCTGTTGCGCAGTGTGTGGTCTAGCGTTGTCGTGAAGCAGCAGTGGCGTGGAGCGATTGACCAGCCTAGGTTGTTTAGCCGCTAGCTTTGCCATCATGGTTTGCAATTGCTGACAATAGACATCAGCCGTAATAGTCTGGCCAGATTTGAGAAAACTGTAATGAACAATACCGGCACTAGTCCACCAAACGCTTACAAGTAACTTTTTTGGGGTTAATTTTCGCTTGGGGCAGGATTTGGCTGGCTGGCCAGGATCCAACCATTGCGCTGAGCGCTTCCGATTATCGTAAAGAACCCATTTTTCATCACAGGTAATGATTCGGTTTAAAATACCTTCATTATTGTGCCGGTTTAGTAATGTAACGCAACAGTCAACGCGCGTTTGCCGGTTTGCTTCAGTCAATTCGTGAGGTATCCACCTTTCAAGCTTTTTAATCTTCCCAATTTGCTTCAAGTGAATTAAAACAGTTTTATCACTAACATCGCAGCCTGCAGCTAACTCGGACGTGGTTTGCGATGGATCCGCTTCCACAATAGCCTTCAACTCTTCATTATGAACTTGAGTCTCAGGCCGTCCACGGGGCTTGTTCTGCAGATTGAAATTTCCAGAACGAAAACGTTGGAACCAAAAACGAACTGTGTTTTCTTTTGCAACACGACCGCCATACACATCATTCACCCTTCGAGTCGTTTCCGCAGCACTAGTGCCACGGCGGAACTCGTACTCGTAAATAATGCGATATTTTAAGTTTTCCATTTTGTAAAATGAGTGACGCAAACAGAAAAAAACAGAAGAAAAAAAACAAATGAATGACGGTCATGGAACCACAAATACATGAGTCTATAGCTGTACAAATTTGAATTTGGAATTCCTTACCAAAGAGGAGAAATTCGTGATTAAAGTGGCCAGTACGAAAAACGCCAATTTCATATGTAAGGACCTAATATTCACACAGATCGAGAAAATGTTCGTCTACATTTGAAACGAGTTTTCGTTTTTTCCTGATCAATTGACGGTTTTAGTGGCCCCGGGCGTCGACGCTACTGTGAATAATTCATACGATGAGCTCCTGCAAATTCGAGCCCGGACCAAATTAAATAGAGAGGTTATATCCAATATTCGTAACGAATGTGTATATTATTTTATTAAGAAATTTATATAAATTGACGATTCCTCACCTTAAGATTAACGTAGATTATGCTTAAGTTATTATTCGTCATTAAAGGTTTGCACTTTTCCCTACGGAAAGTTGGCATAGTATGTATTTCTTTTCCATAGATGTATATCAGACGTCCTATTTAAATACACTCTCTGCTTCATGTTCTTCTTTTGTCATGACATCTAGGTAATGTTTCGCAGACTTTTCGCGGGTATTAAATATATATGTGGACTTGTTTGTTTGTGCGTTAAAACTAAATATCACGCGTAAATTAATATTTTATATTCACATAATAACTATGTGAGTAAAATTAGGTTAATTTTAACAGCATATTTCAAAGTGCCGTATTAACATCGCAAGTACATTAAATATTTTGCGTTCTAAAGTTGACGACGTTCTCAAGAAAATATTAATCAAATTTTCCTTTATTTCCCTTGTTCTCTTTAGTATAAAATCGAACATAAATTGTTTTAATTTTTAATCTAACACTATTTATACAGGATATATTGGGGTGAATAAATACAAAAAAAAAAAATACAAATAAGTGTTGTCCTTCATTTACGGTGCAGAATTACCAATGGATACGGTTGCTTTATTGACTTTCTTTATATAAACAGATTTTCATAGCGATGTGACTCACTTGTATTCCTGACAAGTATAGAGACAACACGCATGTACGGTTATGTTGCGTTATTCAGCTAAATTATACTCCAGTATACAGAATACAGTATACTTGAAAAGTAGTGCACTAAAACCAGCGTTAGTTTAAATAACCATTAAAAGGATTTATTCAATAACACCTTACGTATCTAAATCTCTCAAAGGGGTATAGGCTACAAATATATATACATACTAACAAACATACCTACGCAACTAAAAAACATTGCCCTTCTAAGGAAAATTAGGAATACTCTGAATATCTTAGTATCTCATAATAGAACGTAAAATGTAAAAACAAAACATTTCTTAGTTTACGTATAAAAATGTGATATTAAAAAGAAATTAAACATGAACTAAGAAAGCTATTGGTAAATCGGCGACATATATAAAATGTTGAAATTTGAATTCCATTCAAATTGCCTCGTATCAATTTAACGTAAGTGGATTAAATAATTTTCACGTAACGGCGAGCTTGTCGACCAAATAACATCGTATATTAATTAAAATTATTCGGATTCGTTAAAATACCTTAAATTAAATGCAGTAATGTATCAAATTGTTTATTTATCAATATACGCGACCAATCCCGTAATAATGTCTGAATAAAATTATTACTAAAAATTAAATGAAAGAAATAAAGTCGTCCGAACATCTTTTACTGTTCTATTGTTCTGTTCGTACTGTTCCTAAGAACGGGGATTTGAGCTCCCGATATTTCGGCACAGTTGCATTCGCCATGTTCATGGGTTGACTGGTGTTGTGAGGTAAGAATCCCGTTTCTTACGAATAGTATATTAGTAAAAACCATGAAAGTTTGAAGTTATATATCTTCTATGACACCTCAGAAAAAAGGCGGAATTTCTTTTAGACGTTTAGGCTTTAGCTCACAATCAAATGACGTAATGCTTTAAAAAATCTTTACTTTCTTGTTGCAATCTTAATAATATTATAAATTATCATAAGCTCGCTATACGTCCCCGCCTACCCTAAGTTAGGGGTGACTAGGCCATAGTCAATCATAGAACAGTGCGGGTTGAGTTCACACATATTGAATTTCATCTCAGATATGTGCAGCATCACGATGTTTTCCTTCACCGTAAGAATATTATAAATGCGAATATTTAATTGTATGCATGGATGTTAGAAGTTATCTCTAGAACGGCTGCATAAATCTCATTGTAATTTTGGATGTAGAACATATCTTGAAAGAACACATAGGCTACAGATAACGTTTGTTTTTTATTCCGCGCGGACAGAGTCGTGGGTGACAGCTAGTAATAAACGTTGATTTAATTTCATGCAAACGTTATTAATAAATTAAACAAGCAAGTAGCAAATAAAGCAAGTTATTAAATCCAATTCAGTGACTTATGAGTAATTTGAAAACTGCTTGTAGTACAACAGCGCGCTAGATTAAATTTTTTGCGCTACTTCTGATGTTAGTGACGTTGATATTGCTTCGCGTCTCCAAGAACTTGTTAGAGTTTTAAGAAGTAACATATTACATTTTCGTTAGTAAGCAAGAAATATAAAATATGAAAAAAGGTTTCATACAATTACTACTAAAAGATTATGTAGAATTTACAGAATTTCTTATAGTCGAATTCAATGGAAATAAGAAATAGTATTTACACCTCTGATTTAATTTTGAAAATCATATTATTTAACTTAATGATTTAAACAAGTCTATAATTAGAGACTTGTAAAAGTAAAATTTTGATTAGTTTCTTACAATCTTTCATTGCATTCCTCGATGTACAGTCGCGGAAATTCCCGGTGTTCCACTTACAGAAAATATGCCTTGCACCGTGCAACGTAACAAACTCCGCCCCCTTTTTACAGATAGCTCGCTGCTTTCGTTTCGAACGACAACAAAGAAAATAATCTTTTCATTGAGTCTATTATTACAACGCTGACCATTCACATACCGTGTTCGAACATTAGAGTTAAAGGCTGCACCCTATTGGTTATTGTTTCCGCGTCGTAGTCTCAATGCGTACGAAATGTTTAAACGACTCTAGCCCTAGAGGTGGAACACCGGGAATTTCCGCGATTGTACCTTTGGTTTCTGAAACGATTTTAATTTAAATTTAGCACGACAAATCTACATTTAAGTTCCGCTTTAATTTACACTACGTGACTATTAAATGACTGTGTCAGGAAAGTAAATTACCTAAAATAGCAAAGTTAAAATTACACATTAACAAATGAAGAGCGTTCTAAAAACTTTTTGACATCCCAGCGCAAAGGGAGCACAGAGGCGGTTTTACCATTTCCGGCGCCCTGAGGGAGATTGTGGCGCCTCTTTTTTTTGGTGTCGGGGAAATCCTCTAAAGATATGATATCTTATTGGGAACCGCTCCTTTATATCCGAATCTGGCGCCTCCACCGCTACTGAGCGAGTACATTAAATAAGTCAAGTAATTAAACTAAATGGCTGATTATGTTCAATGTTATTTTATTTATTTGGTTATTAATAAATTCGTCGAGTAGTATCAAACTTGATTTCAATACTTTCTTACCGCCATTTTGTTTTATTCTTTTCGCTTCATTACGTTGCTAGCTCAAGCAAACTTATTATCATTTTGTATTGTATGTTAAGTTATTTATGTTGTGATATTTCTATTCGAATAAATCTAATAAAAACAAAATAGAAAATCCGTATCAAGTATCAAGATGACTCGTCTTTTTAAAATTGAATAATACAAAGTAATGATAAAATACTTCAAGGTGACTTCTATTTCTTTGAAAGTCTTCTAATATTTTAAGTATCAATCAATCAATTTATCGTCGTTCGAAAGTCTCTGGTGTTGAAAGTTTATCTTCATTCATCTTTATCACAAAGAAATAATAAATCCAATGTCAAATTATTAAAATAACAAAATAAAATCTAAAAAAAATAATGTATTTAAAATATAAATTTATTGAAACTATTTTAAATGCGATAAAAAATCTAAGAAAATTAAAATTTACATAATTAGTGAATGTCTAAAGATTACATTTTCTGTTTTATTTAAAACTAGCTTTAAGCCGTGACTCCGTCCGCGCGGAATAAAAAATAGAAAACGGGGTAAAAATTATCCTATGTCCGTTTCCTGGTTCTAAGCTACCTGCCCACCAATTTTCAGTCAAATCGATTCAGCCGTTCTTGAGTTATAAATAGTGTAACTAACACGACTTTCTTTTATATATATAGATATACATATGTATGTTCTAAATAACAAGAAAGCAAACAATTGTATTTTATTGTATATGTAAATAAGTTTTGGAACAAAGACGATTTCAGTAAAGCATGCATAGAATTGTTAAACTCGTTTATTTTATTGACAACACACGATGTGGGGATAATTAGAGACCGACGTGAATTTTAAGAATAAGTAAATTAACCTACAAAAATTATAGAGATTCCTTGAGTTAATTTTACATTTAGACTAAGTAATGATTTTGTTTTAGACTATCAAAGTAGACGTAACAAAAATTTTCTTTCTAAAATCAAAATTTGATGAAATTCTAGTCGTTTAATTAGGAAGTTAATGTAGCTTTAACAATATCTACGCTAAAAACGTGGTTATCTAGCTATATGCTAGAATAAAAAGAATTTCTGTGTAACAATTGGTCTAGGACAAAAAGGGCAAAAAATGTATTATTTTATAAATTCTCCCTTTTTGCTCAGATTATTTTTACATTGGTTCATGAAACGGTTATAAAAACTATATTAGCATTAACTAATAGTAAATCCGTGGTTTATATAGCATTACGATATTTAATGTTGTGGGAAGCAAATTTAATTCTTTAACTGTACATACAAAGTTGCCATCTACGTAAAATCGAGGTTACTTAATTTATTTTAAACCTACTCGACAAAAAATTCTACTTTCATTTTCCCTAATCCTGTACAGAGAAAATTACTGACAATGCAAATGTAACCGCAAAATAAGCGGGAAAAGATAATCGAGAAAGACTAGTAAAGTCTCGCGTCTCGCACCCGCCTCCAAACAATGGTGTTAAAACATAATGCTACTCACACACGAAGGCATAAGTGAGACAGAAGAGACATTGCAGTACTGCGATCAGTACTGCTCTGTTTCACTGTTTTACCCTCTTGTGATACTGGCAGTATCCAGCGGAAAGAAATGATTTATGAAAATTGCATACGCCTGCGGTAAAAAAAATTAATAACATATGAATGTGGAAAGAATTCTTTTTTTATTGTTTGATATTTCACACACCCTTTTCTATAGCTATAGCTTGAATGTTCTGATAAAGTTACCAGTGCCATATGGAACACATGTGTTAATTTAATGATAAATTGCTTTTTTTATTTTAAGGATATTTATGTATTTTGTTGATAAAAGATTTTAATTTTTTGATTACATTGACAAAGATTAAAAATTAATTAATGTTAGTAAAAAACACAAGAGCGTCGGTGGCTCAGGGGTTAAGGACTTGACCTGCAATATGCAGGTCCCAGGTTCGAATCCCGCCATGTACCAATGCGTTTTTCGATTTTAGATTTACATATATACATTTATTCGATGTTCTTACGGTGAACAAAAACATCGTGATGCAACCTGCACATGTCTAAGAAGAAATTCAATGATATGTGTGAAGTCAACCCGCACTGGGCCAGCGTGGTTGATTATGGCCTAGTCATTCCTAACTTAGGGTAGGCTCCGAGCTCGGTGGGAACGTATAGTGAGCTGATAATGAGATGAGATAAAAAAACTGAAATGATTTTACTTCACCGAATTTCCACCTTATTCTTCTATTAAACTTTATATCTTGCGACACGAAAAATATGAGCTTCTTTAACATAATGCTGAGCAAGATTGCGTACAGAAGACGCGTTGGAAGATAAGTAAGTAAGCTGAGTAACATCTAGGAGTAAAGTACTATTGCCAGGTTTGAACAACTTTTTCTCTTGGCACAGGACAGAGATGATGGCCAACCTCAAGTAATGGTATTAGAATAAAAAACTTTATGTAATAATTAATGTTTCGTAAAGAAAAAAATGGTTATTGTGAGAAAACTATAAAAGATAGATATATGCTCGCGGACTTTTATTTAGCACATTTAAAGAGCTACAATTCGCCATACGTCATTTTGATGTAGGTCTTATAGTTTAGCCTACGTAAGCGCTGAAAGCAAAAATGTCCCTAATTTTCGCAACAAATTTTGAAGCTTATTCAAAATCTACTAGTCTTCTAGTTATTTAAAAAAAAAAACAAAAAAATGGGACCCACCTGCAAGCACTTCCTTTCGATTAAAATATTTTTTATCAAAATCGAACCACCAGGGGCAGAGATTCGCGGTAACACACATAAAAAAAAAAAAAAAAAATTCAGTCGAATTGATAACCTCCTTCTTTTTGAAGTCGGCTAAAAATACACAGTAGAATCTCTATTTATATCCAAATAACTTATAGAATATAAGAAGACAGTTGTTTCGTATAAGTATACCATTTATGTTAATATCTATTGAATGTCGTGCTACTGAAAAAATTGCATTCTTTCCTCGTACCATTTGTTAGTTTTTGTGAGTGTGATGATAGATAGATATAAAAATATAAAAAGATAATAAATTACAATACTTTATTATCTTTTTCTTTCGCATACAGGGTGATTTCCATTATTGTGATTTGTTGGCTACAGTTCGTGCAATGGGATTATATCCGTCGAGAAAATAATGGAATGAAGAAATATGTTCGGTGTTGATCTAATCTGCTTTGTTGTAATTTAATAGAGGATGTTTCAAATTTTTAATTCAGATATCTTTTTTCCGTGTTTCTATCGATAATTTTTTTTTTCCTTTTTTTAAATTTAATCCATGGTTTGTAATTTAATGATAAATATTAAAGTACATTTTTGTTATTAATTTACTTCAAAATATGATCTGAAATATCTATAAAGTAATAAAACAAAATTAACTATTTTTATAAATTTTATTATTTGAATCTAAGAATCAACACTAACACCAATAATTTTCCTCAACTCTATTGTCTGGCATTAACTTTAAATTGTCGATTAAAAAGCAAGATTTTGAAGTAATTTGTGAAGTAATTTCATTAAGTGTTTTAAAACTTGTCTACATTTAAATTATCCTTGAAATTAATATTGAGCAAGGTTATTATAACGTCAGTGGCTCAGGAGTTAAGCATTCGACTTTTATTCTGCAGCTCATGGGTTCGAATCTCATGTATCAATGTGATTATCGATTTTCATATGTACACGTATGTATATATACGACGTTCTTACGGTGAAGGAAAACATCGTGATGTAGCCTGCACATATTAAAGACATGTATGAAGTCAGAAGAAGAAGATCTTCTATTTCTTTGTACTATGTTTAAAAGAAGATTGTGGTGAAGCTGATCTACTTCTGTTTTGACTTGGCGTTGAAACATAGTATTGTTGATGCAGCAAACTCGAAATTGGTTCTTGCTTTCTATGCGCATACAATCCAGCAGAAGAAAAATATTTTTCATGTTTATTTAACCAACGATCCACCTGAAAAAAAGTGTTGAAGTTCAATTTATTTCTAAAAAAAAATATTATAATTTTATACTATTGCACATTTAATTCGTGATTTAAAAAATAAAATCAGGCTGTTTCATATCATTATCATAGTGTTCGTTGTTACTTTCGAAACATTTGTAAAAAAAAAACTCGTTCTATTTTTGAAAAATAATGAAACAGATGACTACGACTCAAATATTAAAAAGAATAAGATCAATTAAAATGTTCGTACACTTACAAATTCTGATCGACACGTTTGATTTTCTGAAGACATATTTAATATCAATAATACTGAACAGTATCAGAAATAATTTTTTACACTGAATTAAAATTAGTAATAACTATAGTATTTATACTGTTAAATGTAATGTAATAACCAAAACGAAGTTATTAACTAATCATCAAATATTTTTCGAAAGTGTTTAAAAAATATTTATTTTCTTGTTTACGTTTTAAAACGCATTATTTTATCTGTTAATGTTGTAATTAAGAATTGTAAACAAATAAATTTACTATAGTAAAAATAAGTAGATTTCTTTCAGCATTTAGCAAATTTTAACGTCAAATGACCGAGTTGTTTACAAAGTTTTGTCTGTTTTAGAAAGTTGTGTACAAACGTAAAATAACTGGTCCCAAAGTTTAATATTGTCTTTCTCATAATAACTGGATTTATAATAAAAGCATCTCAAATGAAATGGAGAGTACTATAACATTTCTAACAGAAGTAACGAACCGTTTTCCTTTATTGAAGTGGGCACAGGTGACTAAGAACATCGCCTCCACAACTGTAATAGTGTTAACTAACCCGGCTTAAGGATAATTTTGAATTAGTTATGGAGATTCTCTATGTCTTAGGGTTGAGTTTAATTGAAATTCTTCGCATAGGCTGGCGAGGACTTTAAGTTTAGTGGGACTTTATTAAGCGTGGGTTTTTGAGATCAAAACCTTCGTTTGAAACATATTGTTATCTCTGTTTTATCAAAGATAATGACAGAGATGATAATATTTTATACTGAGATTATGGTCTCAGAAACATGAAGGTGAATGTTTTTTTTTTGTGACTGAGTAGTCACTGTTTGCTTTGAGGAGGCATGTACAGTTTCACCGGGCTTGAGGTGGCCGGGCGCAGAAGGCGCTTAGCCTAAACCTCGTTTAAGAGTAACTAGTCTCGAGGACTCCCTCAGGAGCCTCGGCTCGGGCTGTTCCTTCATTATTATTACCGGATTGGGAGTTGGTTGAATGTTTCAACTTAAGTATTTTGTACTTAAAGTCGTGTTCACAAAGACATTTGATTTATCAATCATCTGCAACGCATCTGCGATTCCTCTGGCATTGCAGATGTCCATGGGCGTCGATGAATACCTTGGTGTTCCCGCTGCTCGTTTGCCCCCTTCTCTTATAAAAAAAAAAAATTAAGTTTGATATTCGCTGCTTAGCCTAAGTCAAAGTTTTAGTTCATTACTTAACTTGACTTTCAATTAAGTACTATTTTTTAATAATAATAAAAATGTTACTTCACTTTTTAAGGCTATACTCAGAAAAGGGAGTCATTAAGTGTAGAAATAGTATGAGAAAACTACACTAAGCGTCATACTGAGTGTGTGTCGGTTATAAGATGTAGATATTTGTAACTATGAGTGTAATTTCAACGCTTTTATTTTAATTCATACTAAGAAGGAAATCAACAAAAGTATTCACTATCCAATTGAATGTACCAAATATTTGTCTGAACAACATTATTAAGCTAGTGTAAGTTGCAAATATTCTTATCACGTGCCGGTTCAATGTTTGTACAATACACCGATCAGCGTTTCCCCTTGAATTCTAATAGACTCAAGTCATCATTGATGTTGGGTTTTCGATTAGAGACCGTTCTATTGTAACATTTCCAAATCAAAGTTATATTTATCAGACAAAATAAAGAAAGCAAGAAAAGAAATTATCTTCACAGAAGATTGAACATGTTATTAATTTTGTGAAATATAATTTTGGTAAGAAATATAGATTAAAAACAAAATACGTCTAATTCATGTCATCGTCGTCTTAGCGAATAGAGGGTCTATCAGGAATATTTGTACAACTTCATCGGCAAAATTAACAAGAGATCTGTTGGTGTAGTGCACAAGTTATAATACAAATGTCGATTAGGTTACGAAAAAGTTCTTATGAATATTCGTGCTAGGACCTTAGTTTTTTGTTAGTTGCTGTTTATTTTTGTATTTTTATTCGAAATATTTAATTTACTAAATTTCTGCATGTTTTTTTTAAACTGTAATCTGCTGGTCTTCTAGAAGATATAAGAAAAAAGTAGCTATAACAGACTCATAGACTGTGACTTAATCCTAAATTATATAGCAATTAAACAGCGTAACTAAGTCCTAGAGATCAAGGGAATAGAATTATTCTTTACATTTTAATTTAAATGGATTTCATGATGACTATTTAAAATTACAATGGACGGAAAACCGATAAATCTAAATTTAATAAATGAGGAAAATTTCAAAACGTAACATTGTACAATTTATACACGTATATGTATCGAATGTATTTTTAAATATAGCTCGATTTATTAAGTTTTTTTTTTACTTTAAAATTTTAACATAACTTAATTAATTCAAAAACTCTATAATGAAGACATTTTTATAACGAGCTTAATCAGATAGAGTTTTCGTTTACTGAAAAAAGTTGTTATCAATCATCGTCGATAATTGGATTGACTTGAATCACGTTAAAAATATCCACGTGATTTCTGCTGCTTACAAAAGATTCACGTAATTTGCTTTGCACAAACTCCGCACAAAATAACAAACATTGGAAAATCCTTGATCATTTTTAAATTGCCTTTTTTAGGGTTCCGTACCATGAAATATGGAGAACTGACTGCCAACCTTCGCTAGTCGGAGAGGCACCTCAAGAAGAAGAAGTACCATGAAAGGAAAAAACGGAACCCTTATAGGATCACTTTGTTGTCCGTCCGGATGTCTGTCTGCCAAGACCCATTTTGTTAAAAACGCGTGCAGGTATGAAGCTGGAATTTATAGCACAGGTAAAAGAAAAATTGCGAAAATCAACCATTACTATTACTTGATGGGTGAACTTTTATTTATACATACATGTTTGTACGGAACCCTCGGTGCATGAGTCCGACTCACAGTTAACCGGTTTTTTTATTCCAAACTCCGTTAGGCCGAGCCAAATAATTAATGTTTTTTAACGATTTGATTGAAATGTTAATAATCGAAAGGCTACAATTGTAATTAAACAATTTTAAAGTGTAGTAAAAATCTATTTTTTTAATTTTTAAATAGAAAACCCAGTTTTAGTAACAATATAAAAAGTCTATAAACACAAAAAGCGCCTGAGGGTTGGAATAGCCACACAAGTGATTACTGCGGCGACGTGACATGAATAAATTTGGCAAGGGTTGTTGCTACAAAACCTACTACAATAGCCTTCAAACAACTACTAGGCACCGATTATAAAGGCCGAAGAATGTAGACTAAAAAAATAAGCCAAAAGTATGAATTTCATTTTCGTTTTTAATATCAGAATATATCTAGTGGGGTAATTGAAGAGTTATAAATTACAAAAATATTACAATACCAGCTGTCACCTGCGACTTCATCCGCACGGAATGAAAAAAAAAAACTTAATAATTAGTCTATGTATTTTTTGTATGTTCTACATCTGTGCCAAATTTCATCGTGTTAAGCCATTGTGGAGATATCTTCAAACAAACATCTATCCATCCATCTAAACATTCGCATTTATAATATTTGTAAGATTTGTGAACACTATTGTATACTATGTAGAAATGTACAATACTTTAAGTCAAACTATTATTTGTTCTATTATTCAAAACATGTATTATTGTACAAAACATAGAAATCTACGGCAAAACTTTGTTGACTTTGTTATCATAAATGTATGTTAAACAATTTATTCGAATCTTTGTTGAATAAATACGAAATGAGAAAATATATTCTGGGCACTTTGTTGACTCATTTCAAGTATTTCTCTCGGGAACTTGAAGTTAACTTTTACGTATAGCTAAAGGCATTTCATGAACAATGACGTATCAAAAATATATACGTCATACGGGAAGCATTTTTTTCTTCTTAAAAACTATTATCAAACGCTTAAATCAAAGAACTGTAAGCTGTAATAAATAACAGTAATACTTTATCGGGCTTCTACTTCTGAAATACGTAGTAACATATTGTCATCCCCACCAATCCCTTTTTAAGAATAGAGATAACAATATTTTCACAGTTACTGCTTTAGTATAAAATAAGTATAGGATCTGTTACTTAAAGAAAATTAAAAGCAAAATATTTCTTTAAAAGAATCATGCAATATTTTGCCGTTGCACCTCGTTATCTTCGAGAAAACCAGTGGTCAGCGGATATTTAACATTACAGCCCACTGAGTTCACCAAAATGACTTCTCTTTGGTAGACCGTAAACAGGAATCTTTTGTATACAGTAATACTTTATACATAATCCAGTGTATCCTCTTATTATTAAAGTACAATTCGATTAATTCCTTTAAATTTGTTCAATACTTTTGTGTTTTAACGACTGAATATATTTCTTCTTAAAAATTAGAAAAAGAACATTAGATTATTTATATAGAAACTTTTTTGTGTAAATATAATGAACTGTTATATAACTTTAAACTTTCGTGGTTTTTACTAATATAATGTTCGTAAGAAACTCAAACAGCCTAATCGTGGTAAGAATCCCGTTTCTTACGAACATTATATAATGAACTGGTAGGCATTTTACATTATTAAGAACGAACTCTACGTCTTATTCAACTGTCTCACTCATCCTTTTTCCTGGTTAATAGATGGCTACATGTACATTTATTGCAGATATTTGTTAACAGTAATTATGTAATATAAATCAATTTATAAGGAAAAATTGGTATTTACGCATTAGTAGATAATTAACAATGTTGATAACAATTAACTCTCAGAATGTACACATGTTACAAACAAGACGAGAGAAGTTAGGTTAATTTCGGAAGAGAAACTTGGATGTTCGTATTTGTAATAATATCGTGAGTTCAGTGAATATGAGTCTGAAGCTTGCATGGCGAAGTTTGAGAAGTTTCGCTGAGAAAGGCAATCAAATTTTGGCTTATTTTCTCGTGTACAAAATTAAATGCAATAATGAAGTTTTAGTTTATTGATGTTATACAAATTGAATATACAAAAAATACAGTCGAATTGATAACCTCCTTCTTTTTGAAGTTGGCTAAATATCAACAATATTATTACGTTCTGGTTAGTAATTAGTAATGTTCTAACTGAAGTTCAATCTATGGTGCAGATTATTTCAATTTAACATTTAGAAAATTAACAGCAACGAATGAAATAAAAGAAAAGAAAGTATCTCCTAAAGTAAACATTTCATTTTAGTTAAGACAGGGATTTATTTATAGGAAGAAAGTTAATAGCGTTATATTTTGTAAACAAAAATCTCAAATGAGATATGCAAAAATCAATCTGAAATCGTGTTAAAACAATTAATTTAAACGTAATGTAACATGATAATCAGGAAGAGCAAGGGTCTTCCTCGGGTCATTAAACAAAAGGTTAATGAAGTTTTTTGTGACGCCGTAAATCTGCTTTGCCACAGTTGATTTTTTAGTGAAGAGGCATCGGATGTCAACAAATACATGGGATGATATAATCTAAAATCTATCTATCATCATTATCATCATCATCATCAGCTCACTATACGTCCCCACCGAGGGGCTCGGAGCCTATCCCAAGTTAGAGGTGACTAGGCCATAGTCAACCACGCTGGCCAAGTGCGGGTTGGTTGACTTCACAAATATCATTGAATTTCTTCTCAGATATGTGCAGGCAGCATCACGATGTTTTCCTTCACCGTAAGACCGTCGGATAAATGTACATATGTAAATCGTAAATCGAAAAACACATTGGTACATGGCGGGATTCGAACCCAGGACATGCAGATTGCAAGTCAAGTGCTTAACCCCTGAGCCACCGACGTTCTCTGATCTGAATCTATCTATCAAGAAAATTATATTTCCCGAACGTGATGCCTTTTACGTTACTTGTAAGGAAAAACCAATTTCTAAAATATTTATCTGGCCGCAAATCCGCACTCTTTCCAAGTAATCTCTATAACGGCTTGACTGATTTTGAAAGGACTTTTACTAAAAGGTAGCCTTATGTGAAGAAATAACTTAGGCTATTTTTTACTTTTTTTTAAATTGCAGGCAACAGCTATTTACTTAGTAATTATGTAAACTTGAAATTCATACTCTCGTATAAACTTCCGATTTTGGATTCGTTTGTAAAAGTAAAAAAACAATATATTTTAGATTAAGGAAAAGGCTATATTTAAATTTGTTAGTAATAGATAGAATAAAAAAATAAATGTTCCTTTAAATATTGTGTTTATTTCTATTTGAATTGTTACAATCCGCACGAGGATTCACGGGTGATATAAGATAAGGTGCCGGAACGTAATATGGTATCTGAATTAAGTCTGGGAGTAATCTCTGTTGTATTGTACTCTGTGGTGTTCGAATTAAAAAGTATTTATCATGCTCTTCTAACCATTGAAGTACCTGAAATTAAAAAAAAAAAAAACATTTGAAATAAGGCCTTATATTTTCTATATTCTAAACATACATTTGAGCGTCGGTGCCTCAGGAGTTAAGCACTTGACTTGCAATCTGCAGATCCTGGGCTCGAATGCCGCTATGTACAAATGTAATTTTCGATTCATATATGTACATTTATCCGACCTTCTTAAGGTAAAGGAAAATATCGTGATGACGTGACGATAAAATTAAAATAAAGAGCACATGCGATATAATATACAGAAAATATGTAGTGTAGACAACAAGAATACAACAATTATGCCATCCCTCTTATCCTCTTTAAAGAAAACAGAGATAGCAATAGTCTTCTAAAAATATACAAGTGTCACGACAATAAAAATACAAGTATTTAAAAATTCGGAAACTAACAAATTTCGTACGACAATTCGTATTTTCTGATACTGACGACATTTCACTTTAACAATCAACAACACTGTTCGACGTTCAACACAAAAATGACAATATTAATATAAATTTCAGAATAAATAGCAAAAACACAAATCATTTCTGTCATTAGTTAATCAACAACATTAACGGAATAGTGGACACAATTTTTGTAATAAATATACTAATGTAGGGTAATTAACTGTGTAAATGGATTATAATGCTATTATAAATCATTTACTAATTAACTGATTCTTTTAATCTATACTAATACTAGCCCGCGACTCCATCTGCTCGCAGTTGCAAAAAACACAAATGAAAAATAGATAGTAGCCGATACTCCTACAGATTATGCATGTAAAATTTCATAAAAATCGGTCAAGCCGTTTTGGAGGAGTATGGTACATATCTCACTAATATTATAAATGCGAATTTTTAGATTCATGGATGGATGTTTGTTTGAAGGTATCTCCAAAACGGCACAACGGATCTCGATGAAATTTAGCATAGATGTAGAGCATAGTCTGGAAGAATACATAGGCTAATTGTGATTTATTTTTATTCCGAGCGGACGGATTATAAAGGGTATAGATCTGTTTTAAAATTCTTCCTAGAAAATAATTGCACTAATTTTTAAGGGATAGTTTTCTTTTCAATACAAGATGGTTATACTTTTCTCTAGTATACTATATCTATTTTATTCTAACCTGGAGCATAAATAGCTCAAGTGATTTTAAAAATTCACGTTTCTTCCTATTCGTATTATTAGAGTATCATAGTGTCAGTCAGTGATCTGTTTTTTATACTAAACTAGCTTTTACCAGCGACTCCGTACGCGCGGAATAAAAAATAGAAAACGGGGTAAAAATTACCATATGTCCGTTTCCTGGTTGTAAGCTACCTGCCCACCAATTTTCAGTCAAATCGATTCAGCCGTTCTTGAGTTATAAATAGTGTAACTAACACGACTTTCTTTTACATATTTAGATTACACTCTTTATTTTGTTACATTCAGCAACGATTGACAAAGACATAAACTAAATTTCAAATAGATTAGCATAGTGTAGGTCCATCCAACATAAATCAGTGTTATATTAGACAGTCTAGTGATAAAGGCTTCTTATCAAGGTTATTAGTATTCCATTGAGGCTTATCTAATTTACGACTTTGAACGTTAAATCTTGAAACGATTTTATTAGATTTATTAGAAAAAACAAATGAAAAATTGTAGAGTAAAAAGCGATTGTAATAATTATTTGACACAATGCATTTATTGGAAAATTAATATAAAAGAATATACTTAGGACTGAAGAAATTAAAAGTTTACTGTAACAGCCAGATTGTTCTAAAGAGATGGAAGTAAATACGAAAGAAACAAATAGTTTTATCTACTAAATCATGTTTTTATGTTTTGTATGCACGTTACAAAATAATGAAAATAGAAAATAATATAGGATGTAATCCTACTCACAGTATGAATGGTTTAGATTGATGGATAGATGGATATTTGTTTGAAGATATCTCCGGAACGGCTCAACAGATCTTGATAAAATGTGGCGTAGCTGTAGAACATAGTCTAGAAGAGTACATAGGCTACTTATATAGTTTTTTTTTAATTCCGAGCGGACGAAGTCCCGGACGACAGCTAGTATTATAATAAATATATTTTGTTCGAATAAACGCGTACTAAAACAAGTAATAAGGAAGATCAAAGAATTTTGACGACAGCTATCAGTAAACTTTAGCAAGAGACAAGTACTTAGGAAGTTTGAATATCGACGCGAAGCGAGGGCTTTATTGAATCGGATTAACTTTCTTTATACCGTGCCATGTTTATACAGGAAAAGCTTGTAAAAGATAATAAATATTGTGTTATTGATAGCTTATTCAGTGATAAGAAAAGGAGATATGAAAATATGTTTCTTTTACTGTTGTAATCGACTGTCATGTCTCTAAAATTATTAGTACATATTTGTTTGTCAAGTTAATGAAAAGGATGTTGAGACAATATGTATTACAGAAGTGTCAGTTGAGTTCTACGGTTATTTCAATATGTTATAAATGTAATAATGGATAAATTATTAGGTAAATTAATTAATCTAAGTTAATCAATTAATTAATACAAGTTAAGCAATTAATTAATACAAATTAATCAATTAATTAATACAAATTAATCAATTAATTAATACAAATTAATCAATTAATTAACACAAATTAATTAACTAATTAACACAAATTAAACAATTAATTAATTGATTGTAAATGTTAAGAAAACCATCTTGTTAACTGCTAAGTTTAGTCAAACAAGGATATCTCAACCGGTTAGAGAGGCGCTGCTATCGCAGTTGGCTCTGTCAGAATATATAAAATCTACTTAGACATAGAAAATGACAAAAGAAACGACATGACAGTTACAGTACAAAGAGCATGTTGTGATATTTTTTGACCTTGACAAGGGGGCACTAGTGAGCTTTCATCGGTTCAGCCAAGCATTGTCGTTCTTTTGTTACAATTATTATTTTGTCAAACCACAAAAACATCTACCACTAGCGACATCTGTTGATATAACCACGCAAACTTTTCTAATAGCTCACATTGGAGTAACGATTTTAAAAAGATAAAAAAAGTTTAAAAAGGAAAAGTTTAAAAAGATTTATTTTTTCAAGTGTTTTACTGTTGCGTATTTTAATCACTTCCGCGTGATTTGTCTTGTAGCACATTAAAGCATTGGAGTAAAGATAAAAGAGAAAAATGGTTTTAGGGGAAAAGTAAATAAATTATTCATGTAAAAGCGTGTTAAAACCGAAGTGAACATTTAAGATACCGTGTAAAATGTAGCGAAATAGCATGTAGTATTTAAATTACAATCGTTCTTTATTATGAATTAATGAAAAATTATTTGATATGGGTAATTTTTGTCAGTACTTATAAGTTTAAAAATTATTACTTAATGAACTGCAGAAAAAAATATATTATGGTTGATTTTTTTATTTATATGATTATGGTATAGGAGAAGAAAACGTCATCGGCATACGTTAAGCAAGACGTTAACCGAAAACGGTATAATTAATTTCACTCTCTTTCGTAACTATGTTCCTCTTTTTCCGACTTAGTATGAGCGCATATTACGTTACATCAAAAAAATAGACATCATCATCATCAAGCTGTACTTATGCCTATGGAGGGTCGGCACAGTATGTACTACTCCACCAGAGATCTCTATCAACCGCCATATCTGAATTCATTCCGTTATATCCTATTTTACACAATCCATCCATACTTTCTTTGGTCTTCTTCTACCTTTATAGCCATCCACATATAATTTCATTTCTTTTTTTTAGAATCTAAAAATAGACACTCTGCCTTTTTTAACTGATGTCATCTCTAACGTAAAAAAAGTATGTCTTCAAAATAATTGCAAAGTTGACATAAGATTGTGCGTTCCACCCACGTCTGGAATGATTTTAATGAGCTCTGAAATTCGAAGCACGATTCCATTCAATCGTCTACCTTACCCCACTAACGGAAACTATCTTGAGTAATTGCAACCCCAAGACGAAGACAACCACTATTTTTGGTGAGATAATGTATTTCGAGAGATGTGGCTATGACCAAGTTCTCTTTGCTAATTTATGTAACGTTTAGTTTAACTGTATTTAAGTGTATTTTTAACTTCAAAATTTCACTGCAGAGTTTGCACTACCTGAACATTTCCGAGGAAATTTATAGAACTTTTAGAAAGAGTTGGGCATGTTTTCTGTAACTCAGCTGTTAGTGGATAACAATAAGTTAAGCATGGTTTTCAACTGCCGAAACTTGTTGAATATTGTCTCAGATTTTTCAAAGGACAGGAGAGGGTCGACGATATTTTTTAATTTTATATTTTTTTTTTCAATGCGAAAATTTTTCAGAATTAGGGTAATGCAATGAAACATTTCCATACCAAAAAAATTGAAACATTCATTTAATAAAATAAGGAATTATAGCAAAGATGGCGTAATATTTTCTTCTCGGGAACAAAACAAGTCATGTCCCTAGGTATAAAAATATTCGGCAAGAGATTTTGTTTAGGCTCGGCCATTACGGGTAATGAGGGTTGTTTGTGACGTCAATTTTGAAAGAGGGTAAATTTAAAAGTGAACCTCTCGTTTCTCAGTAAAAAAAAATCTAGCCTCATTTTCGCGAAAAACTTCCGGAACAACATCATAACGGTAAATTGAGAAAATAGTTTCATCTTGTTTACTGGTTTTTAATTATCAAATTACCCAGAAAATTATTAGTAATAAAATCCAGGGTTATTGTTATTTTTTTTTTATGTTTATTAATTTCTTTTACTTGATATTTTTTGCTTTTAACTGGTGGCCTTGAAATTGACTTAGAAAGAATGGATGATATTTGGACAGTCAAACGCGCATACGTGGAACGACCGAGTGGTCGGCTGTCCCAGGTATCGCTGGATGTATGAGGTGGATGTAGATCTTCGTGAGCTACTGGTCTGGGACTGGGTCAAGACGGCACGCGATTGGAGAAAATGGACACTTTTGTTGCCGGAGACCAAGGTCTACTTCGAGTCATTGCGTCACCTTATTTAGGTTATTTATTTATTTTACATTTATATTTCGAAGACACAAAATCTATGATAAAATTACAAAAGAATCTGCTCGAAGTTTTACCTTTTACCTTTTCAAGGCAACGAACGATTTCCGATTTATGTTCCTTATCAGCAAGTAACGTTCCTTCTTAGAATTATCACATCCTATTTTACGAAGATAGTTCGGACCCTTTTCGAGTTAAGTGAAACGGAAATTTGATCTACTAAAGGTAACAAGGTTAGTTACTCGTGATTTTTACCTTTTTTTGTGTATTCCAAGCATTGATTTTCTTATTTAAAATAATACTTGACTCCAATTGATAACAGAAAAATTCGAGCAATTTATTAGATTTGGAATATTCTTTGATGAATAAAAGCTTTAAAGGTCGAGATTTTTTTTTAAAAAGTTAAATGTAAACTTATGGACTTGGTGGCCATGACTCTGAGTACGTGAGTCATAAAAACTTGAGAGGTGTCAAGGGACACCCGGATGGAACGAATTTCCTTTCAATTAATTAGTGAAGGAACCAATGTTTATTCTATGAATAAAAACATAAGTCTTCACAAGAAGTACATTTTATTTCTATGAATTTTCGTTATATATTGTCACGTCGTTGCCATGGTGAAGTAGCGCTCATTCGTCTATAGCAAAAAGTGTCGAGACAACTTTTCGTAAGAATTTTTTCCGTCTAGCCCCCTTTCACAACTCGCGATAAGGAACTTCGTTCCAAAAATAAATCTCTAATTTAAGTCGAAGACATTATCAACGTTAAAATTATTAAGTCTCTCTCTCTCTAGCGCTTACTAATTTATTAAGCAATTATGAGTAAAAATTTTTGGACGTCGGTTAATTAATGCATTGAAAGAATTTTGAAGTAATGATAGCACGTAATTTGGAAGTGTCCTGATTTAAGATTTCCCCCCCCCCCAGTTTGTTTTCCATATTTGTGATGCTAATAGAATCTGATAAACTTTTTTTATCTTCCATCGTCAGCTCTATGAATTATTTATTGAAATGTAAAACCAAAAGGAAACGCAGAATATCTTCGATATTGAAAAGTACAGAGGAACAACTTTTATATTAGGCCGTTTGAAAATATTGAAAACTAGCTTTTACCCGTGACTCTGTCCGCGCGGAATAAAATATAGAAAACGGGGTAAAAATGTCCGTTTCCTGGTTCTAAGCTACCTGCCCACCAATTTTCAGTCAAATCGATTCAGCCGTTCTTGAGTTATAAATAGTGTAACTAACACGACTTTCTTTTATATATATAGATAGATTGAAAGTAATAAGGTCAAAGTACCTGTAAATGAAGTAGTAACTTATTACTTTTATTACACAACTCACGCCTATAACCCAGAGGGATAGGCAGAGATCACGGACCTCTATTTGGTGTGGCCTATTGAACCACCGCAATCCATATTTCGCCATTTCGGGAGACGGAACGTGGTGGGTGGCAATATGTGTGATTGCATCACGAGGTCTTCCTTCACCGTACTAACGTCAATTTATCTACATATGTAAAACGAAAATCAAAAAAACACATTAGTACATGGCGGGATTCTAACCCAGGATCTACAGATTACAAATCAAGTCCTTAACCGCTGAGCCACCGGCTCTAGTCACTTTTATTAATTTTCCTAGAATAGTTTCCAAGCCAATAACAAATTGTAATTCAAATACTTTGTACAAGACTTCGAGTTCTTAGTGAGGCACAAAAAAAAATTATCGAAGCCTTACAGGTAGAAGGAGGTCGGTTAAAAATGTTATGACATTGAGAAAAGAAATAGGTGTGAAATAGACTAAAGTTGCGATACATAGGCATCCTGAAAATCTAAATCTAGTCCATAATATTAGTATTATTACACTATTAACTATTTAATAGTAAACATGATAAATAATATTAGATCATAATATAATAAAGTAAATGTAACAATTCGCAAAATATTAAATTCAGAAATAACAAAGCCTTACATTTTTCAAGATATCGTTTATTTATCAAAACCCTTTGCTCCTCCCCGAGGTTGCTTAAATAACAATAAAGTATTACTTGACATTTTCACAATATGAAACATGAAATCTTTATAATAAACATGTTCTGAAAATGTCAAGTGTTATTTCTTATTTAATGTGCAATATATTTCAAAAAGGTTACATAACATTTTGTTTAATTAATTTTGAAACTGAACATGTAAAGAACTTATATATGTAATTATTTAATTCAAGTTACTTCACCGATTAAGGTAATAAAGGGTCGTTTCAACCAATATATCCAACTAGCTTTTACCCGCGACTCCGTCCGCGCGGAATAAAAAATAGAAATCGGGGTAAAAATTATCCTATGTCCGTTTCCTGATTCTAAGCTACCTCCCCATCAATTTTCAGTCAAATCGATTCAGCCGTTCTTGAGTTATAAATAGTGTAACTAACACGACTTTCTTTTATATATATAGATTTAAATGGGGCTCATTAACAGATTTTCTGAATAAACAAAGAACAAGTACTATCATAAGCTTATTCCTATGCAAAATTTAAACCAATCCTGTTTTTACTCAACGTTTAAAAATGGAACTAGTGCACCTGGTAAAAGAAATGGTGTAATGGCAAAGTTACTTCTGCGTACGACATAAGCTTTTTTTCTATGCCGGCAGGGTTCAAAATCGTTTGATATAAATGCAAGTACTTGTTTTACTTGGTATTGCAACTCATGCATAGTGAACGCAGATTTCAAATACACTTTTCACGGCTTATCCAATTGGATGCGAGCTAACTTATAAAACCAGCAGCTGAGCATATTTTGTATTCATGATTTTTCTTGTGTTAGCATTGTTTTTGCATAACAGAAGAGTAAAATATTTCAAGGCAAAGTGTGTTTTTAAATAACATATTTTAGACCAACAAGGATATGTGACCCGGTGAGCATAAGTCATACCAAATTATGACAGCCCACTAGCGCCTCCATGTCAATATATAAAAAACTTGAGAGGTGTCAAGGGACACCCGGATGGAACGAAGTTCCTTTCAATTAATTAGTGAAGGAACCAATGTTTATTCTATGAATAAAAAACTTAAGTCTTCACAATAAGTACATTTTATTTCTATGAATTTTCGTTATATATTGTCACGTCGTTGCCATGGTGAAGTAGCGCTCATTCGTCGTTACCATACTTACTATAGCAAAAAGTGTCGTGACAACTTTTCGTAAGAATTTTTTCCGTCTAGCCCCCTTTCACAACGCGCGATAAGGAACTTCGTTCCAAAAGTGTTACCTTCATAATGTAGCTATTTTGTCATATGTTTTCTTTTATGCCATTTCCTGTGACCATGTATATTTGACATATTTTATTATTGTCCCGATGGGAGACGATCCTATCGCGGTTAGTTCTGTCAGAAAATGTCGATAACTGCATAGAAAATTATCTGAAAGAAATGACATCACAACTACAATACGAAAACGATCTTGTGACACTATTTTGACATTGACAGGAGGGCGCTAGTAAGCTATTATTATTTAGTTTGACTTATGCCCACCGGATTAGATATGCTTGTCAATCTATACCTATGTATCTTCTATATATATAAAAGAAAGTCGTGTTAGTTACACTATTTATAACTCAAGAACGGCTGAATCGATTTGACTGAAAATTGGTGGGCAAGTAGCTTAGAACCAGGAAACGGACATAGGATAATTTTTACCCCGTTTTCTATTTTTTTTTCATTCCGCGCGGACGGAGTCGCGGGTAAAAGCTAGTATGAAATATAAATAACTTTCGAAATGCTTGTAAAAGTTATATTAAACAGCCACTTAATGTCCATTATGAAATATAAGAGTCTTAAAGTTTAAAAGTTTCGTAAAGTTATGACATTCACTCGTATGTGTTTATCTCTAAGTAGCAATACATCTCACTTTAAATGCTCAACAGTATTATTTAGAGCAGTGATTGTCAAACTTATTTCTTTCACCGCCCCCTTTGAAAATCAATTATATTTCAGAGCCCCCTAATTTTTATTCAGCCCTAAAACTTAAAAACCACAATTTCATTACTTTAATTAATTTCAATGCCCCCCATTTTTTTTTTGGGCCCCTTATCGCCCCTTCCTAGGTTTCAAACGCCTACTTTGGTTATTGCTCACTTTGGGAAACACTGATTTAGAGCAATGTAAATAGAGCATTATTATTTTGAGAAGTATTTTGATACTGAACCAAAGTTAAGAAAATGTCATAATTTAATAATTGATATCAAAGCACATATGATTTGTTTTGTAGTGCTAGAAATAAATTCCATCAATTTAATCTAGTTGCGGCACACTTCAATGTAAACGCTTTTCCACATGTTTTATTCAAGTGCACGTTATTGCTTTCGCCCACTATAAAACCGCCAATTGAACGCACGGAGCAAAACTCTTTCAAATTCGCAGCTGTTTTTTTTATTTGCAAGTCTCTTTTCTACTTTTATTTAAATGCTATGCTAGAAATAAAGTGTTAAAATTGACTCGTATTAGGACAGACAAGAAGGATTTATCAAAATGCGAAAGAAAAATATGTGGATCAAGACGAAAGTATTTGTTTATTGGATTTATTTGCAAGTTTTGGTGATCTGAATTTTACTTTGTTATCCTTAAATCAACATTTATATTGTAAATTGATTAACCGTGTTTGGTTTGTTATCTTCGTTTTGTCAAAGATAATGACAGCCATGAAAATGCGTTTTATACATAGATTTTGGTCTCAACAACGGATAAAATAATTTATTCGGTAAAAATTTAAAACAACGTTGAATGTTGAAGCCTTCATTGGATATGCAAAAATATCAATATCCTGTTATATGAACGGAAATTCAAAGTCTTGTTATTCTTTTAGATTCAATCAATGGATTTTCATGAATAAAGAATTAACCGAACGTAATAAACGCAAAACCGTGAACCGTTCAGAAGATACCTTAAAACAAACATCTATCAATCCATTCATCTAAAAATTGGCATTTATAATATTAGTTGTTGCCCGCGACTTCATAAGGATACATACCTATACCTATACCATACATATAAGGAATAAATTTATGTGAAAGATTATTTTTTAATTCTGCTCAGTAATTTCAGACCTTTTTCAATACAAACAATCAAATCTATTTTCTCTCTATTGTAATATTAGTATGGATTAGATGTTGAAACTTCGTGTGCGTGCGTGTTCCTGTGGCAATCCAAGCTAAGTTAATGTATATTTTATATACTTGATCAAACAATTCTAAGGTCAATTTACATTGGTATTTTTAAATACTACTTGTCCGAAAACTATTCTAGTTCAAAGTCTATGCTTTCAAGTCGTCTTAGTAAATAAAAATCAAGATAAAAAGCATTCTAAAATGTTCAAGAAACCAAAGGAATTTCTCATAAAATATTTCCATCAGAATTCTAAAATACGTAACGTGTATACAAAATTGATGTAACAAAGCTTAAAGTGATTCATTTCCTTCACACTGTCTTCAATGCATTTACTGCCCATTCAAGTTCATCTGTTATCGACAATGTTCAGTCAACCATTACTGTGTCCAGACAAAACTGTTTTCATTTACGACATCTCAAAGTCACGTACTCAATAACTGTAAAAGAAAATGAAATCAGTAATACCAAATAAAACTTAACTCGAAAATATTTATAACTAGCTTTTACCCGCGACTCCGTCCGCGCGGAATATAAAAATAGAAAACGGGATAAAAATTATCCTATGTCCGTTTCCTGGTTTTAAGCTACCTGCCCACCAATTTTCAGTCAAATCGATTCAGCCGTTCTTGTTCTTGTTGTTTGAGTTATAAATAGTTTAACTAACACGACTTTCTTTTATATACCAGGTCACTCAGAAAGTATTGCGAAAAAAAGTTTTTATGTATGTGAGACTCGTCTGTTATAATTTATTTAAAAACATTATTAGTTATAAGTAAAAATAGGTACGTTCTAAATTCAAAACTACCCTACACATTTTCTGCGAGCTTATTAAAATTACCGTGTCTCATTGAAAAATGGATTTGCGTCGAGAACATTTTCGCGCTATGATTTTTTACGATTTTAAATGTCGCCTGAAACCGGACGAATCGTACGATAGACTTCAAATGGTATTATTGGATGAAGGCCCTTCTAAGGCAACCGTGTATCGTTGATATAATGAATTTAAGCGAGGTCGACTAACTTTGGGGGATGAAGAAAGAAGTGGTCGCCCTTTGACGGCTGTTACGGAAGGAGACGTGCTAGCACTGAAAAATTTGGTCCAAGACAATAGACGAATTACATATCAAGAGATTCAGCATAAACTGCAGATTGGATCAGGGAGCCTTAAAGAGTTTCTACACGTGCATCTACGGGTGCAGAGCATAGTTTCACGAAGGGTGCCGCACAACCTCACCGATGTTCAAAAGCAGGCAAGGGTGGATTGGTGCCATGATATGATAGACAAATTTGAAGCAGGCTAGTCTCGGCGTGTTTACGACATCGTTAAAGGTGATGAATCCTGGATTTATCAATTCGATCCAGAAACAAAGCGCCAGTCGACGGTTAGGGTGTTTCAAAACGAATCGACGCCTACCAAAGTAAAGCGACCGAGAAGCGGAGGGAAGATTTTGATCGTGAATTTTTTCAAATTGACTGGCTACTTGGTGTCAATTCCTTTACGAAACCAAAGAACCATTTACGCCGAATGGTATACTACCAAATACTTGGCAGAAGTTTTCTCTGCTGTGAGCAACAAGCAACCAAACACAGGTCTCCCCAAGGTTAGCAGCAGGAAGAGGGCAGGATTGCCCTGGTGGACCGAAGAGCTCTCTCGACTCAAGACCGAGGTCTTGAGGAAGAAGAGGCGGATCTCCTCCGCCGCGCCAGTTCGCAGAGAGTGGGTCGTCAAACAGTACATCGACGCAAAGGAGAATTACAAGCGCGAGGTTAAGAACGCTCAGACCCAAAGTTGGAAACGCTTCTGTGGCCGCCAAGATCGGGAATCCATGTGGGACGGGATCTACAGGGTGATACGCCGTACAGCCGTGAGGAAGGAAGAAGCCCCCCTCGTTAAAGACGGTAAGGTCTTAGAGGGGGCGGAATCAGCCAGGTGCCTAGCGGAGGCATTCTTCCCGGAAGACAAGCCGGAGGGAGACGACGCGGACCACAAAGAAACGAGAATAGTGGCCGATAGGGTAAACGAGGAGTCACATGATAGTTCATGTGACCCCCCATTCACACGGGCAGAACTCGAGTGGTCCGCGTCAAGTTTTAATCCAAAAAAGGCACCTGGCCCCGATGGACTCACGGCTGATATTTGTCTAGCCGCGATCACTCTGGATCCGGACCTCTTCCTGGCGATAGCGAACAAGTGTTTAAGCCTCTCTATCTTCCCTAGGAGGTGGAAAGAGGCAGCAGTGGTAGCATTACCCAAACCCGGTAGGGACGACCTCACGCAGCCGAAATCTTACAGACCAATAGGCCTTCTGCCGATATTTGGAAAAATCTTAGAAAAAATGGCTGTAAGACGTGTCCGGTGGTATACTGCGCCGTCGATAAGCGGGCGCCAATACGGATTTATGCCGCAGCGTTCTACCGAAGACTCCCTCTATGAGATGGTCCAGCACATCAGGTCTCAGCTTTTAGAGAAAAAGATCGTTGTGCTGGTATCATTGGATATAGAGGGAGCCTTCGATAACGCCTGGTGGCCCGCAATCCGGTGCAGACTGGCGGAAACGCGATGCCCCGTAAATCTGAGGCGCATGATCGACAGCTATTTTAGCGACCGATCAGTGCGCGTCAGATTTGCGGGTGCGGAGTACGCGAAATGTACCACCAAGGGCTGCGTGCAGGGTTCTATCGGGGGGCCTACATTTTGGAACCTGCTGCTGAATCCCCTCCTGGTGGAGTTAGATAGCGCGGGCACACACTGCCAGGCTTTTGCGGATGATGTGGTCCTGATGTTCTCTGGGGAAAGCTCTTCGGAAATACAGACCCGTGCCAATGCGGCCCTCGCCCTTGTTCAGAAGTGGGGGGTTAGGAACAAGTTAAAATTCGCGCCTACTAAGACCAAGGCAATGGTCCTCACTAGGAGGATCAAATACGACTCCCCACGTCTGAACATGGGCGGAAAGCCCATTGAGCTGGTTAAGGAGGTCAAAGTCCTGGGCTTGACAGTTGACGATAGACTCACCTTTAAGACGCACGTGGCAAACGTCTGCATCAAAGCGCAAGGCATATATCGTCAACTGTCAAGAGCTGCCAGAGTTTCCTGGGGGCTGAACCCAGAGGTCATCAGGGCCATATACGTGGCAGTAGTGGAGCCCACCATTCTTTACGCGGCCAGCGCGTGGGCACAGGCGGCGAAAAGGAAGGGGACCTTGACGTTGTTGAACCGGGTGCAACGGGGGTTCGCGCTGAAGATTGTGAGGGCGTACAGGACTGCGTCCCTAAACTCGGTACTAGCACTTGCTGGGTTGCTTCCTCTGGACCTTCGGGTCCAAGAAGCGGCCCTCCTTTATGAGGTAAAGAAGGGTCACTCCCAGCAAGTGCTAGGGGACCTTGATTTGGAATTACCAGTCCCGTACGCCCAGACGCAGCACCCGGTGCACCTGGAGGGGCTGCAGTTCGACTGCATGGCGGACGGTGACGAAGTGGCCCAGCGAGCTGCCGTCGATGTAAATATTTACACCGACGGTAGCAAAATTGAAGGCAAGGTCGGCGCGGCGTTATCTATCTGGGATGGCGCCGCGGAGACTCTCTGCCGGAAATTAAAACTGGGAAACTTCTGCACCGTATACCAGGCGGAACTGTTGGCCCTGCACGAGGCAACCCTGTTTGTAATGAAGAGCAACCGACGCTCGTTTGGTCTTCATTCCGACTCCAGGTCCGCCCTCGAAACGGTAGCAAAAGGCGATTCCCTCCATCCCCTAGCAGTGAAAGCGAGAGAGAATGTACGAAAGAGCAGAGAGCAAGGGAAGGATGTCAGATTATATTGGGTGAAAGCGCATGCCGGGGTGGAGGGAAACGAAAGGGCGGACGTACTTGCAAAGCAAGCTGCGGTCGGAATGAAGACCAAACCGAACTACGACAAGTGTCCCGTTTCATACGTCAAGTGGCAACTCCGATTGGAATCGCTTGAGGTATGGAACGGGCGCTACAGGGACGGGGAAACTGCCTCAACAACCAAGGTCTTCTTCCCAGACGTCGTACGCGCGTTCCCTGTGCTCAGAAAAATAGACCCGGATCAGGTACTTACCCAAGTTTTCACTGGGCACGGGGGGTTCTCCTCGTACTTGTGCAGGTTCCGCTGCAAGGAGAGCCCCTCGTGCATTTGCGATCCGGGTACCGAAGAGTCCGTGCTGCATCTTCTCACTGAGTGCCCGGTATCTGGTGCGATGAGGGCCGGCGCTGAAATAGAGATGGATAGTAAGATAAATTTGGAAACAATAAGTACATTAACACAAAATAGAAAAACAAGAGAAAGATTTTTACAATATTGCAAAGCGTCGGCCCTCCAAGCCATAAATAGGAATAAGACATAAAAATATAATTGACTCACATTCGTAGCTCTTAAGTATTTATTTTATATAGCCCTTTTGCCCTAGAATTAGTTTTTATTGCTTTTTAAACTGTAAATAGATATATATATAATTGTAATGTTATTTTATTGAAAATTTTAAACTGTACATAGATGTTTAATCGTAATATTTTATTGGTTTAATTTTATATTTTAGTAAATTATGTTTATAGTAGTTAAGAGAACGAATGTGTTAGTAATCTAAGTTTTATGAAATGGTTTTTATACAAATAAAGAAATAAAGAATATCCCGCACCCCAGGTCCCTGACCTTGATCATGTTAGGGGAACGAGAGGGCGGCATAGAGCCGCCCAAAAAAAAAAAAAAAAAAAAAAAAAAAAAAAAAAAAACACAGGTCTCCGCGCGCTACTGCTCCACCGCGATAATGCGCCCCCCACACCGCAATCAAAATGAGGGACTTCCTAGACAGCACACCGGTCAAACTCCTGGGTTACCCTTTTTACAGCCCTAACCTAGCACCGTGTGACTTCTTCTTATTCCCAAAAATAAAAATCAACTCAAAGGGATTCAATTTTCGTCGCCGGATGATGCGCTCTCAGCGTTGGAGCAGGCTGTAAACGAGGTGTCTGCGGCGGACTGGAAAAAGTGTTTCGAAAACTGGTTCAGACGCATGAAACTTTGTATAGAGGCTAGTGAAGAGTCCTTTGAAAAGATGTAATAAAAATATATTTACCTATAGAACATTTTTTTTTTAGAGTCGCAAAACTTTCTGAGTGTCCCACGTATATATAGATAATTAAATCATATCGACATAATATTAGAGTATAGTATAACTTCATGATAAATTAAAAAAAAATGTTTGTTGAGGTTTAAATTAAAGCGCGCGAGTAACTTTTGCAGTGTTTTGTTTTTTTCAAACCTGAAAATTTGGTAATTATAAATACGTCAATAGTCACGTTTCAATAACAAATTATTTTCACAAAACGTTAATTCAAAAGCAATATTGGCTATATTAACTTTGCAAATAATAGTAATTAAGTAAGTACTACATCGTTAATAAGTTTTGGAACAAATACGAACTCGCTGTTCCGTGTACGTTTTGTTAAGCTCATTTGCTTTATTGCAAACTACGATGTAACAAAGACTGTTGCGCCATAAAAGTTAGTACACTAATGTGAATTTAAGAACCAAAAATGTGTACAAAATGTCTAACTGTAAAGAATGTATTTAATATTTTTAGTTTTACTCTTATCATAGCATAAAATGTAAGATTAATATGAAAATTTTTCCGTATTTTTAACCATATATCATAAAATTACCTCAAAGAAAATGTAATGTTTTTACTTTTATTTAGGACTTTAAAATGATTGCGGGACGGATTTTTGCTTCGAGCATACTTACAAAGTTTTTTTTTTTTCTCTATTACTTTGAAGCTTTTTACATATTCTCTTACTTTTAAAGCGAATTTTAAATGTAGCATGTCAGTATACTATGTATCGTAGTTTTTGAATTGTCAAAGTCTAAATTTTAAGATTTTTCTTCAATTCTCGGATGATGTTATTTTCCTAGACGAGTTACTCTTAGACTAGTTCTAAGAAATACGTAAGAATTTTCTGCTAATATGTCAACTTTGATGAAAGTTTTTATCCATAACTTAATTCAACTTAAAAAAAAACATGCTTTATTAAAGTTATAGTTAATTTTTTTCGTTATTAAACTGTAGTAAATCGTAATATTAATGCACTTTTCCCACAAAAGCGAAGCTAAATTAACTATTCAAGACATTGAATTTCGTTTTGAATGGAAACAGATCGCGTCAGCTTTATCTAGATTAAGACTTTTTAATTAAACAAATCTAATCTTTAGTGCTTAGCTTTCAACATTGTTGTACTGATATTTCGTATTAATAAAAAATAAATAAAATCCTCTCACAATGTTAGTTACCGTACTCCTCCTGAAGGGCTTGACCGATTTTTATGAAATTTTATATTCAAATTCAATAGGTCTGAGGATCGGCTATTATCTATTTTTCATATCCCTGTTAAATAGCACGCGGACGGAGTCGCGGGCGAAAGCTAGAAAATAGTAAATTTACTTACTGAATAAAGACTTAAAGAGTTTCTTTTATAGTCTAAACGCCTTAGTATACTTATTGAGTATTAAAACTACATAAAAATACTAATAAGTTTTTGCGGTTTATACCACCAATTTACATCGAAAGCTGTAGAGTAGTGCTTACAATTTTATTTCCCATAACGCTGGTATCGTAAAATAGTATTGTATTCACGGTATTCCAGTTACGAGTACGTACATTCTTGTTTATTGGTACATATATATCTTGTATTCATAAATCTCGTGTACTATATATCTTTCTATATTGTAGCATTGACATTATTGTTTATACCAATACTAGCTTTCGCCCGAGACATCTTCTGCGCGGAATTAAAAAAAAACTTAACATGTAGCTAACATGTTCTTCCAGACTATGTTTTATATCTATACTAAATTTCATAAGAATCTTCTCCCGACAATAAAAAACACAACAACAAAAAAAAGTGAAATCGGTCCAGCAATTCACGCGTGACTTTTTACTTTTGTAACTCAACTTTTGTATAAATTAATTTATTTATTTTTTTTAATTGTATTGAATAGCAAAAAAGTTCAAATTGACTCTAGAAAACGTTTGTATGGTAAATAGAAAAGGGCTGTTTTTAGGGTTTTCCCGGAAATTATTCGATTTTTTTCTCGCCTTTTAAACCTTCCCTAGACCTCCACGAACATTTCAAGACTAAGATAAGATAAATCTCGAGTTTTAGTGAGACTAACGAACAGCAATTCATTTTTATATATATATATATATATATATCTACAGATTAGCTGTCGCCCGCGACTCCGTCCTTGTGGAATTAAAAAAAAACAATTAGCCTATGTGCTCTTCCACACTATGTTCTACATCTGCGAAAATTTTTATCAAGATCCGTTAACCTGTTCCGCTGATACCTTCTAAGAAACATCCATCCATCCATCCATCTAAACTTTCGCATTTATAATATTAGTAAGACCTCGCCAACATTTACTATTGTTCATTGTAAATCAGTTTCTTTTATTACTTAAGGATGATGCAAAAATGCTTAAATGCGAATGTATGTTTTTTTTTCTCTTCGTGAGAACATTTTCTTTATAACGATTCACCTTATTGTTGTTTATGAAAATTTCAAGCAGCAATTTTCTTTAACCATTTTAAATGATAATGGCAACGTAAAAATTCGTTTACGGCATACTCGTGACATTTTTATAGTCGTATTTAAAGGCAATTTACTTAATTTAATTTCATTTTAGTTAAAATATGTTTCTAAACTTAACTAAATAGCATTTATAATGCATCTCCATTACTGAGTGCTAAATTTGAAATATTAAATTAAAGGCAATATCAAAATTATAATTTTACGGCGACACATACTGTTATAAGTTGGCAAATACACTTTTTAAATATTGACAATTCACTTACTTTGGTGTTAATTATCACTTAAAACCAGTACGACTTAGGGGTCTTTCAAGAAGCGTGCCTATCCCATTCTCAAAGACCGGCGGTGCATCTGCATTTCCTCTAGTGTTGTGGATGTCCATGGGCGTCAATGATCACCTCTGTGTCCGCCGCTCGTTTCCTCTCTTCTCTTATATAAAAAAAGATTGCTTTACGTTATTGTCCTTCTATAAAAAAAAACTTTATTTGCTGTACTCAAGGTTTGATCACGTAAGCATTTCACTTAATGCTGATTAATTAACTACATGACACTGAACAAGTATATGCTATCAGCATATGCTTTACTAGAATTAAAATCTCGAGTTTAATCGAAAAAACTATTGAATTCCATTCCAATAATCCATTATAGACTGGCTGTGATTGAATCCACCGGAGTCTGTACTTTTCTCGGTGAGAATCTGGCTAATACCGGATGATACCGGTTTCAGGCGGACTTAAATCCGCCTCACATATCGAGCATTAACATCATTCGCGTTTAAATTCAATTTAAATAAGAGTCGAATGCGGACCCGAAAATTACTTTTTCCTGCTTGAAAATTGATAGCTTGATTCACTATTTAATTTCGTTAATGGCAAACGTGATGTAAAAACTGCTTTATTAGATTTTTCCATATATTTTGCGACTAAATATAGTTCGCGGTCAAGTTTTAGAATTACAAAATTGTTTTTATCTTTGTATATAAAATGAAGTCGAGTTAGTTACACTATTTATAAGTCAAAATCGGTCGAACTGATTTAGCTGAAAATTGATGGGGATACCTCCCTTAGAACTAGGAGACGGACATAGGAACTTTTTTATCTTATGGTCATTTTTTTTTATTCCGCGCGGACAGAGTCGCGGGTAAAAGCTAGTTAAAAATATATTTAAATTAGTATGCCATAAAATAAATCAAGACCTTCCGTAGGGCAAAGGACTTGATGTTGATAAACAAAATAAATTATATTTTACAAATTATTCTAATACCAATTAAATCAAAGAAGTTTAATTTTAAAAGGAATTCCTCGGTTTCAAAAGATTTACTTAAATGTAAGATATATAAATGCTTAATTTATGAATGAATAAATGGAATTCGCGATTTCTCTAAGGGACCAGATACTTTGATGAAAAGACTTACTTATCGCCACAAATTGTTTTGGAATCGGATTAAAAGACGTTGAGCTATGAAACAAAAGTTAGGAGTATAATCTGATAAGAGTTATTAGACATTATTAGGTTGCTAATAAATTAAATTACATTGTTTAAAATATGCACGAGATAATCTTACTAATATTATAAACAGGAATGTTTGTATGTATGGATGGATGTTTGTTTGAAGGTATGTCCATAACGGCGCATCGGATCTCGATTAAATTTGGCAAAGATATAGATCACAGTCTGGAAGAATACATAGAATACTTATGATGTTTTAATTCCGCGCGGACGGAGTCGCGGGCGACAGCTAGTATTAAATTAAATAATTTCTGTAATACGCCCCCACTGTGGGGTTCGGAGCCTACCCTAAGTTAGGGGTGACTAGGTCATAGTCAACCACGCTAGCCACGTGTAAGTTGCTTGCATAACGATGTTTTCTTTCATCGTAAAAACGTCGGATAAATGTACAAAGCGAAATTGAAAATCGAAAAACACATTGGTACATGGCGGGATTCGAACCCAGGACCTGCAGATGTTTTTACACAAGTGTATTGGCAGATTAAACCTAAAGTGTGAATAGTTAACTGTGAAAGGATATGTCTCAAAATAATATCATTAGATTTTTCTCTCTTCTTTGTTTTACATTTCATTTAATAATACGTGCTTCCGACGATAACGAAAATAAATGATCGTCAGTTTAATTAAATCTTAATTTGTACGCATTATTAATATACATTTAATTAATTAACTTCAACGTAATTAATTTTAGATTACACCTTCATCAGGACTTTTCAAATTATTTTGGTTAAATTTAATACTTAAAAGACAAAATAATGAAAGCAACCTAGACGTTATATACTAGCAGAGTTTCCGGAATTACTTCGATTTTTTTTTAACATTAATAAATACTAGCTGCCACCAACGACTCCGTCCGAGCGGAATAAAAAATAAGTTCTTCCAGACTATGTTCTACATCTGTGCGAAATTTCATCAAGATCCATTGAGCCGTTCTGAAGATACTTACAAATAAACATCCATCCATCCATCTAAACTTTAACATTTAAAATATTAGTAAGATAGCTAATGTTACTCAGAGATAATGTAGCATTCTGATTGTGAATAAAATTTTATAATCGGACAAGTAGTTTTTGAGTTAATTCTTTACAGACAGAAATAAAAATCTTTCCTCTCTATAATATTAGTGTATGCTTTATATATAAATACATTTTTAAAAAAATGACACACTATTAATGTCCATTTTCATCGGACCTAAGTAATCAACATCTCAAATATATAACTATAATTTTTTGACCAAACAATTCGTAGATGTACCTTAATTCTTTGACCCAAAAACTTTTGCACTAACATACACAGACAGGCTTTTAAGGCACAAAACATGTGCTTCGTCGTAACTTTATTATATAGAATAGACCTAGACCTATCGGACCGCTTTCACAACTATTAAAACTTTCTTGTCGTTTGGCACAACCTCGTTTTGTATTTACATAATTACAACACTCAAAATCATTTGTACTCACAATCTCTTTTACGTTTGAGACTTCGTTTTGTAATTTGTGAAATGTAATTTTATCGACAAAATTGTTCTTTAGAGTCTCGACGTCGTTTCTTAGTAACAGTAAGTACTCATTCAGAGTGCCGGCGGGCGCGGGTGCTAACGCGGGCGCGTGTAAATCAAAATGTATGCAGACGCCATTTGCGTTCACAGTGCTCCCGCGAGCTGCGCGTCTTCATGAGGCGGGCGCGGGCGCGCGTGGCGCGGGAGTTTCTAATGGCTCAGTCCGCCCGTATCATTCACAGTGATATAGCGTCTGTTAGGCGACTACGCGTGTGGTTCTAAACCATTTTGATTCACCCGCCGAAGCGTCGTCAATCGTCATGGATATCAATACTGAAGAATTTATATCTGCAGTACAACATCGCACTGCTATTTGGCAAAGCAAACATCTGCAACATTTAATAGTAATAAATCAGCGTATAATACATAAAATTCTCCAAAATTTTCTCTTCCTTTATTTAAATCGTGTGTGCCACACTTCATATATTGAAATTTCCATTTCAAGTATGAATTTTCCATTAATAAAAACAAATCTTCATCCATGTCTTCTAAATACGTAGCAAAGTTTGAGAACGACCTATCACATGTGCAATGACACTCCTAGCTCGATCGCCACTGTGAATACGCAGACGCCAAGACCCGAGCGCCCGCGCCCGCCACCGCACCCGCTAGTGCAGTCTGAATAGTACCTAAATCTTTAAGCAGTCGAGTAACGTCGATGTGGTCGAACGTTATCGGCGGCAGTTTCTGCAAATCTCGGGCCACGAACATCGGCAATTCTTCTGGATCAACTTCTTTAAATGTGCTAATGATGTCTTCCAGTTCTCGCCGACTTTTACCATCTCCCTTACGAGCAGTCTTTCTCTTAATAGGCTTCATGGAGCCAAACAATAAGTTCTTTGCAGAAGAAATATCCTCTGGCTTAAACGTCGTTACACATAGACGAATTATGCCCTCTTCATCCATTACGTCACATTTGTTTTGGATAAAACTTAATAGTTCGTTAATCACAATATTGCAACTAGCGCACTTTAACACTGTCGGGGTCATTGACCTCACCGGCTCGGACATCGTTGATACGTGCCTTCGCAATGACGCATAGACGATGACTGTTTGTTAAAACGTTTTTATTAATAATCTTTTACATAAAGAAATAAATCTTACTAATATTATAAATGCGAATGTTTGGATGGATGGATGTTTGTTTGAAGGTATCTCCAGAACGACTTCATGGATCTATCTGAAATTTGGCATAGATGTAGAACAGTCTGAAAGAATACATTGGCTACTAATTTAGTTACTGTTTATAATTCCGTGCGGACGGAGTCTCGGGTGAAAGGTAGTAAATAGATACATAACTAAATAAATAGATAAATAAATAAATTAAGTCCAGTATTTGTAGGTATCTTCAGTACGCCTAAATAGATTTCAATGAAATATTCCGCAGATTTAGAACGTAGTCTGGAAGAGCATATAAGCTACTAATTAAGTTTTTTTTATTAAATTCCGGGCGGACGGGGTCGCGGGTGACAGCTATTAGTAAAATAAAGATATTTATTAGGTTTATTGAAAGATTTTTTTTTTAACACAGTGACATTATTTTGTTTGTTGTTCAAAATTGTTCTTTTAACAAAAAGTCCGTACCTTTTCCAATTTTCTACTTAAGTGTTTGCATAATTTAATCCATTTTGAAGGGTCGATTGAACATATTCCCTTAAAGATAAAGTACATAATATACACATATACATAAAGGAAACACTTCGTAAAGTCAACGGCTCGTGAAAATCTAAAATGATGTTACTCGTAGAAATCCTTAAAAACTAGTTGGCCACACATCCCAGTTATCTTAATTTTAAAAAAAAATGTCTTCAAATTTGTCGTTTATTTCTTATATTCCAAAATATATATGTTTATTAATTGAGATAAACAACTCAAATATTACTTATTGACTCTGTCCGTGCTGAATTAAAAAAAAACATGGTAAGTAGCCTATGTGTTTTTCCAGACTATATTCTACATCCGTGCCAAATTTCGTCAAGATCAGTTGAGCTGCTCCGAGGATACCTTCAAAAAACATCCGTCCATCTAAACATTCGCATTTATAATATTAGTAAGATTTACTTTTTCGTAGTCAGTAGGTCAAAAAATATTCTCGTCTTAAATTATGTTAAAAGCTTGACTTAAATATGCACACGGCTGGATCTTTTTAGGCAGTTTCATTCATATTTATGTTCAGATTATACACAACTTTACCCTCAATAAATAAGTGACAAGATTAAGGAATTAAGGAAAGGAAATCGTACCGTAACGTAACAAAGGTATTTTTAAAATAATATTTTTCCTGACGACATTTTACGGAATTAAAAAATGTATATAAAGTAGTCTATACGATGTTACAGACACTAATCTATCTCTGAGTAATCTGATAATATTAATTCATCCATCCATCCATTTAAACTTTGCCAAAGACGAGTGCAATATTAGTATGAAGTAATATACCTATATATTGATGGTCATACTATGTTCTGAGTTTTCCAGTTCATTAATACTTTTTGGAAAAATATTTTCAAAAATTACTGTAACTGTATAAATTAAATCGAATATTTGAAATAAAATTAAATAGGCTATATAAAAGCTCTCAAGACTTAAGGTTCAGATAAGAGATGCAGTATTTTAAAATGCTTTTTGTCCCCTTAATTACTCTATAGATAAGCAAACCTTTTCGAGTGGCATTAACAATAAAATTTAAGTGGCCGAATCCTGATTGAACGAATATCGCCCGAGGGAGCTTTTGTCCTTTATTTCTGCTCCTTTCCAATATTGTTAATCCTTTTTTTGATATCGCTTTTGTAACATATCTAATCTGTACATTATCTAAAGTTCTATTAAAAAAATAAACTATTTAACCGTTCATTTCTAAGACTAAAATCTTTGTATGAAACATATAGTTATCCCTGTCATTATCTTTGACAAAATAGAGATAACAATATACTTAAAACTAGGAATTGGTTCTCAGAAACCCACTGTTAAAGATATCCAAATAATTTGAATAATTCGTACATATATTAAGAACCCACAATAGTATTAATAAATTATTTCTATGATATTGAATTGGATGGAAACCATACAACTCATGTTAATAGGATTTATATGGCGTTATTTTCAATTTGCCAAGTTGTATTGTAAATAACTTAAATGGTTTTTATGTACTGTATATAATGTAAATAGTCATGTACTGTATTATTTTTAATACATATTTTATTTAGTTTATTTACTAGAAGTATTTTTTTTTATTTCATTTATAAAACAATACATTAAATGTGTTGAATTCACTTTGAAACGTTGAATAATGTAAAAGTACGTAGCGATAAAGTCTACTTCATGGTATACATTTTACAAAAGGATATGCCGTGTGTTTACACTGACAAAAAACCTGTATAAAAACTTATGACACTGTTTTATTATAGCTGGACTACGGGTATGTTATTGTATGAACTAATATGACCTTTTGGTTGAAATTTAGTTTGATGTTTTTTTATTTAGGATTAAAAATAGGTTGAACTAAAATTTAAACAGTGGTAGACACCAGCAACAACACCTGTTGGACGGAAGCAATTCCGCGTTTCGTCTGCTGTGTGTGCATACCTTTCTCTTCTCATCCTTTTCTTATAAGGAAAGGATGAGGGAAGTAAATTTGACGGAGGAGGGAACGCATAAGTAGGGATATCCTTTTTCTATACGTCCCTGCCTCCGTCGATTAAATGTAGGCACCGCATCTGTAATTGCGGATGTTTATGGCCAACGGTCGTTTCGCTATATCGGCGTATTGCTATTTGTCCACTTTATAATGTAAAAAATAAATCTTTTTGCACTTTTTTATAGTATAAAGGGGCAAACAGGCAGTGGATCGCCTTTGATTGATCTGACGCATCACAGATCCCTTGGAAGCCTTCTCGTTATTAAATCTGCGTCTTTATGTAGTCATATAAATGATAGTAAAATATACCTCCTAGATTTTATTTTGTGACCTAAATTTGTGTTGACAATCTTATATCCTGTGTACATCATAAATTTACTGAAGATTCAACAGTGGTTTTTTTTATTATTTATTACGACACCGAGTACTAATACAAGATATATAGCAAATAGAATGTCCTTAAATGTAATATATTCTTTCCGTATGAAATACAGATTGTATATTAAATTTTATAGCAAAAAAAATGCATATAAAATGGCCACATATTACTTAATATTCACTATTTAACAAATGCACTAATATTCGGTATTCTCGATAAAAATTAAAAGCTAATCTATTTCAAATGAAACAATATAAATAACTTGAAAATTCCTTTGTAGAGTTCCTCTTTAACTATTGAATGCCGTACGAAAGCGCACTGGAATTCTCCTTATTGGTTTCAAGCGTATAGTAAACACTTGGGACAGCTAAAACTTCAATGGGTAAATATCTAAGGCTATAGAAAATCCACTGACAAACACTACAAAAGAAATTCAATTCAATACAGTGGTTATTTATTTTAATTTTATGGCGTCGGTTTTCTTTGTTCCTTACAGTTTCTGAAAGAAAATAGTCGCCCGTATTGTATAGGAATAGTTGCTATAAATCAAAGCTCTGATAAAAAGTAAAATGTGAATGCCAAAGGAATAATATTTTATTTTACCCATCATAAAAAAATTAACAACCGTTTTCTCAAAATAAATAATTTCACCAAATTGTTTCTTGAGCTTCGCGATTAAAAACGTCATAAAAAAAGAATCAATGTTATTTTTTAAAGAGTAAGAGGAAAGACAAAACATTATCATTGCTGCTATTCTTACATTAAAAAACAGATATCCAAATTATTTGCAGTTAAAATTTAATAAATCTTACAAATATAATTAATGCGAATATTTAGATGGATGGATGTTTGTTTGAAGGTATGTTCAGAACGGCTAAACGAATCTTGATGAAATTTGGCATAGATGTAGATCATAGTCTGTAAAACACATAGGCTACATATTATGTTTTTTTTTTAATTCCACGCGGCCGGAGTCGCAGGCAACAGCTAATTTGTTATACGACTGATTGGTTGTATGTCGTTGTATGACAATGGATCACATTTTTTTTGCAGAAAGTTTGCGATACTGAAAGTAGGTCTTTTTCAATACAGTGTGTGTTATTCTTGACAACGTAAAATAAACAAGTTGTGTTCGATCTGGAACAACGCGACTGCGGCTGCGGTTGCGACTTTGTTTATAATATTCTGTAGCCTTTGTTCTGTTTCTTTGATGTTGTTTTGTTTTTCGCTATTAAATAAATACCGCAACAAAGAATCGGATGTTTTGCTTTATTAATATTTTGTTTATGCTACGGTATGTTTTATTTGAATAAGTACATAAATTTTTCAATAAATTGTTGGGAATTTAAATTTATGCCATAGAGCGGTAGACTTCAAGTCATTTTTAGAGGTGACAACAAACTGCGGACGCTATCCACAGAACGATCCAACTTAAAAAAATACGTAGATGGGGTCGTAGAGGATATCGTAGGCGATATTGTAGCCGTTTCCGTAGCCGATATCGTAGACAAAATTGAAGACATTCTCGTAGATGTTCACCTAGAAATAGGTATAGGCGTAGAAGTAGCTGTAATCGTAGATGTAGTGAATGCCTAGACATGGACCTAGTAAAATCAACTTATAATGAAATAAATTTTGTAAAAAAAAAAGGTACACATGACAATTGTTGGCTTTTATTGGAAAACTTTCTTTCACGTAGCGACATCAAAACTCAATAGTTTTATTGTAACGTGAGCAATCTGTTCTGTAAGCAATACAAAGTAACGTATCGTCGTTTCTGAGTCACGTAAAATGTATCCATCAGTTTAAGTTAATGTGAAAAAAGAAATAGCTCAGGCAATTCTAGAATTTTTATGTGTCTGCCCGTTTTATTATTTCGTCAAGTGTATTTTACAATTAGTTATTTTAAAAACAAAAGGTGTCACTGTATTATTGTTATCAATTTTTTCTTATTAATTATTCCGCTATACTTTGAAGATAACAAAGAAATAAATAAATTAATTAAGAACGGCTTAACTCACGTGTGATCGTCCGGTGACGGCACCGACTAGTTTCAGTGCGAGATGTGACGCGACCGCGAAGTCCTCTAAATAAACACTCGCCCTGTACCCCCAACAGGTCCGAAACTAGTCGGTGGCGTTACCGGAAGATCACGCGTAAGTTAAGTCGTTCTTAATTAATTAATTAACTATGTCTCACGAAAGTTTAAACAATTTACTAACCAAGTCATGTTCAGTCGGAAAATAGTTCTTATGTCCTATACTTCTTAAGCGAGACGGATAGGTGATTTATATGAGGATGAATTTACTTTTTTTTCTTATTTTTATGTATTTCAAAAAGTTAACCATAGTTAATATTATTAAAAAAAAAGTATTTTTATGAAGCTGTTTTTATGTTCACTTCAACTTATTTTTTATTAGTATAGTCCATTATAACTAAGAGAATTAATAAAAAAAAGAAGATTAAATTGCCTTCAGTATTAGATAAGTGTTAAAAAGGATTCGCAATACAGACATTGCACGGCTTTAGTAATGACACTGATTGATGTACCGCCATCAACCAGTTTCAGACAGCGGCTGTTTATCTTTCATTCGGATATTCCTAATAAATCAGTTCCAGGAATTATCAAATCTTTACTAACGCTCGTAAATAACATGCATGTTGAGAACATAATATCTATTTTGAAATGATGATGGATGAAAGTTGATGATAATTTTGAAGATGATGATGATCATGATCAAATAAATTTTTCAATGAGTCATATATATAGAAAGCTAGTGCACTTTCTACTCTTGCTAGATTTCTTCTTAGAATGTTGTTTGGACATCATCATCATCAGCTCGCTTTACGTCCCCACCGAGGGGCTCGGAGCCTACCCCAATTTTAGGGGTGACTAGGCCATAGTCAACCACGCTGGCCAAGTGCGGGTTGGTTGACTTCACACATATCATTAAATTACTTCTCAGATATGTGCAGGTTGCATCACGATGTTTTCCTTCACCGTAAGAACGTCGGATAAATGTACATATGTAAATCGAAAATCGAAAAACACATTGGTACATGGCGGGATTCGAACCCAAGACCTGCAGATTGCAAGTCAAGTGCTTAACCCCTGAGCCACCGACGCTCTCGGACATGCTAAGGTAATATTAATCGAATTTAGACTTTAATTTTCCCTTTGCTTCACCTTTATGAGGTGATAAATAGTTAGAGGCTTTTCATCTTATCAGTTACTTCCGATACATTAATTTGAAAGTTCGATTCACCCAATTTCGATGCTATGACAGCAAGAAGTCCAAGAGTAAACTACACAATCTCTATGACATCTATGAGATGATGACCAATATAGTTTACAGGTGTGTAGACACTGGAATCAGAAGAATGAACTTTAGTGGAACAAAGTGCATTACTGGTAATTCATTCATTTGATAGTGAAATAAACTTGCAGTATAAATTGTAAGTAAAGCCAAACGTTGAGCTAAGCATCGCCTCCAAATTGATAAGTAAGCTAGCCTAAGTTTAACTAGTTTACTGTTCGCTTTGACTTCAATTTACTGCCGCTCTTCGTAGATTGAATTGAACTTAAGCTATCATTAATAGTTGTTTACTATTGCTTAAATTCAGTTTAGAATAGAACAAATTCCTTGTAATGCTTGTTTCACAAATCAGTAATTTATATATACTTCAATTGCATTTTAATTCATAAATCTCTTTTCGACTTAGCCTAAAAACATTAATGGAAAAAAGCAAGTTAATTGTCTATTTTCTTGGAAAAGGTCAGTGTTTTTTACCAATTAACTTCATCACATATCTTTTCCATGTTCGAGGTGTATTTTAAATTAAAAATTGCCGCTGCATTAACTCTAATATGTACTCAAAACTTTTAGACGCTTTCAGTTAGTAGGTCACCTTCAAAGAATTATGAACAGTTATTTTTCGCATGCCTTTTACCTGTTTAATTTTGAATTCTTTATTCAATTTAACCTAGTTTAAAAATTAAAATTAGTTCCATGAACATTTTAAATGATTCGTAAAGATAATAAAGAAGGAAACAAAACATGTTTTTATTTTAGGAAAATAAATAATTATTAGGAAATATTACGAGATGTTTTATTGAAACATGTTTTTATCAACAATATTTTGTTATTAAATTACTGTTTCTTAAAAGCGTATTAACTTATCTTTTTATTCAGCATTTTCATCAGCCAATCTGTCCACTACAGGACACATGTCTTCCCCAATGCATCCAATTTTTTACTATGCAGATAAATAAAATTGCAGCGACTGATTAAAAATAATTTTCGTATTTAGTATAACATAATGTATTTGAATTTATTATATTAAAAAATTGTCTGTCTGTAAGCTAGTTCGCGTATATTCCGGGTAATCTCCGAAGCGACTGAACTGATTTTGGCGGGAGCTTATAATATGTATTTTTTTTATTCCACACTGACAAAGTCGCGAGCAATAAGCCGATAAGAAATTAAAATACAACGAAAAACAAAAGAAGAAAAAAAATGTTTTTCTGTGACATAAATCCATACAATATTAATTACATCACGATGCTTTTAATATTACAATACGCGAAATGTTTGTCTATTCTGACTTTACAAATTAAGTAGACATAGAACTTAATAGAAACGTGCTCGGAATACAAATTCTTCGGATATTAGAATCTTTTGAAGCATAGTATTCTATTTACATTATTTACATTTAATACATAACTAGATGTCGCCCCCGTCTTCGTTTGCTTGGTGTAAAAAATAAAAAAACAAACTTATCAATCACTGTTTCAAACAACGGATTCGTTCGGACACTTCTTAAGCTCTGCGTTTTCTTTTCAGCATTTCAGATAATTAAAATTCTCGAATCATCGCATATGCAAATTTTAAATAAAATACTTTAAAATGAATAAAAAATCGTACGAAAATTTCTCCTTGATTAAAAACGGGATTATGGTTTAAAATAAAAATAAAAAAAAATTATTATATAAATTCTTATATAATAAAATTCAAAATGGTTTTATTTTATTAATCCTAAGAAAGATCATAAATTAATATTATATAAGTTGCCGAGATTTCGAAACAACCTAAGGAGTTTACTAATTATGTTTCTAAATAAATTTCTTAGCAGAAATTACTGACTAAAACTGGTTTTGAAATAACAAAGTTTGTTTGTTATCTTTCATAAATAACGCAGAGTCAGGAAGTTACGGTTTATTTTAGGCAAGAAAATTAAGGGCTGTAGGAATATTTAGTTACTTGGTGTTAAGAAATTTCTGTTTGCCCGCCAGTAATTGGTTTCTGTGGATTTCGTATAATCAAAATTAAATTAAATAATGTAACTAAGCTTAGTAATGAAAAAATGTTGACAGAAGTGTCTGCTTACTTCGACTATGGAATCCCATAGTTATTGTGGGATTCCATTGTCGAAATAATCGTGTAAAGACAAGAAGTTACGGTTTTATGCCACGAAAGTCAGATAATTATTAGTTATTGTTCCGAGAACTAACTTGATAATAACAAATTGTTAATAATTCGGATGTAATAAAAAATATTTTCTGTCGGAATCTAAGCAGACATAGAGTAGCCAATAGAAGCTGGTAGTGTGAGTGATGGGATTACTTAAAGTTGATTATATACTACTTTAATTTAATACACCTAAAAGTCCTTTCCATGTTTCCTATTACATTAGTGTCCAGTGTACAGGCTCCTTTATATAGAAAGAAAATTCTATTTCGTCATGTGAACTGAGCATGTAATCCGTCTGAAAACTTCCTCGAATTGAATCCTACAGACAACTCTATATCACCAAGTTTTAAGTCCGCTCTAAACCGGATAATACCTGTCCAAGCCAAACTAGAACCGGGTACAAATTCACGCACTATGCTAGAAAAGTTTCAATTTGCTTATTGCAGTACTGGTACAATATTTTTAATATATTATTAATACAAATAAATAAATAAAAAACATACCAAACAATATGAGATGTACAATAGTATGTACGTGCACTTTTTAAGTTAAAAAAGATTTGAAGACATTAGTAATTTTATTTTTTAATATTATTTACAATAATAACGAATTCATTTTAGTAATAATAATAATAGCTTATTATGTACCTACATAATAATGAATGAAAAAATTATATATATAAAATAAAACAACATTTTAGATAACAAAATGTTTTTAATTCATCTCGAAAAACCATAAAAACTTGCATAAATTTGTAATCGTATTTAAATATGTTTATTTAATTTACATGAAATATATTATACATCGATATATAAATGAAATGTATATTTATTTTCAATTAGTAGATAGTATTAAAAGTTTAAGTATAAATAATAAAAAGAATTTTAATATTGTAACGGTTAACGAAATAATTGAGTATTTATTTATTTTAAATAATTAAATATAAAAGTAAAATGCAATTTAATAGCATCATTTAAATGTCACAAAATTTAAAATTCATTACGAGTATTATAAAATATAATCATTATATTAATTAATGTAAATATTTTTTACTACAGAATTTTATTTTGACAAATGAACGACGAATAAACAAAAATTGAAAATAACTAATATTTAACTATTTATTAAGCTAATTGAGTTATTGTTAAAAAAAAAACAATCAAGATAAAATAAAAAGTTGCAGTTTAAATAAAATTAAATAGGTTCGAATACAAATACAGTTCAAATCAAATTATATAAAAAATTGTAATTTCGAAAAGTTGCAATTTATAAATATGAGATGCAATCAAATATATAGAACTAGAAGCATCATAACAACTCGTTATTAAGAAAAGATTATCTGTTTACAATTTTACTAAACACTTTACAATTTTACAAATAGTTTTAAATGAAACAGAATAAATGACATTAAAAATAACAATAAATGTAAGAAAGCTTGTGAAAATATATGCTCGTAAATGATTTTATGAAATGTTACAAGAAGCTTTTGGCATGAAGTTTACAGTCTCCAATTAACATAATATATATTTATATATAAACATTATATAAGCGATAAATAAATAATAAGTAAATACATTTACTATTGTTAACGTTGTTTTATCTTCTTTGGCATAAGCTCCGAATATCTGAAAATTATCATCAACAATTTTGATAGTTGTTAAAATTTAGCTACGTTCATAACTTTAAAGATTCCTCATCAATACTAATTTTAAAAAAGAAAATTATAAAATTGTTAACTTCTAATGAAATATAAAACTTAAATATAATACAATTATCTACTTTAAGTACAAGCTCTGAAGCAGCTATTAACTAAACGGCCAATAGAATAGTATGGACATCCAATCATGTGGGCGAGAGTTCTAATCCCGCAATTTGTCTATTGTCGTGAAAAAAAAAATACACTATACTTTACCTTAAAACACTTGTACTCTATGATTCTCTCGGTCGCATACAATAATATTCCCTCCGGACATAACGGCGATGCCTTCAAGGCCTTTAAACTCTCCGTCGCTGGAGCCCCAAGAGCCGAACGCGCGTAGGAACGTGCCGTCAGGATGGAAGATTTGAATACGATTGTTGCCTGAATCTGCGACCACGATGTAACCTTGATCGTCTACCGCTACACCTCTGCGAAATAATAAAGATACAATTAAAATCCGATACGAATTAGAAAAAGTTGTTTCTTGACTTATCTCTTCTACGAAACCAAAACGGTATAACATTTTCTTGGCACACACGCATGAACGAACGCACGTAGGGTTTTTTATTTTAATAAAAAAACTTTGGAAGTAAGAAAAATAATACCGAAACGAAAGTCAGACGTCTATCGTACAAGCTATACAGTTCTTGAAACGTGACACATAACAGACGACGCGTAAACACGTCAAATTCTGAAAGTATTTTAGGAAGGTACAGATTTAGGCCAAGGTTTAAATTACCGATTTATTAAAAATACGACTGAAATAATGAACATTATGCAGCATATTTGCGAATTAAAATCTTGTAGTATTAAAACATTTCATACGCATCAACTGATGGTAAGTCTTATCATGTAAAACTTTGGCTGGATTAATAATTAATGGTGAATAGATGTGTTTGCTGTCTTACCTAGGGAATTTAAACTGTCCATCTTCGGAGCCCTCTTCGCCGAATGAGGATAACACTCTTCCGTTAACATCGAAGACTTGTATCCTGTGATTGTTAGAGTCGGAAACTAGCACTCGGTTGGTACTGGAGACGGCGATGTAATGAGGATGTTCAAGCTGACCAAGCTTAGAGCCGAACGAACCGAATTTACCAACGAACGTGCCATCGGATTGGAAGACCTGGGATTGAAATAAAATTAAAATTCTTTCAACTGAAAGTTTTAGTAAATCGTGTATATTACAAAACATAAAATTGTTATTTAACTAGACTGTTTAATTTTGATGTTATTTTAGCCGTAATAACTGTTTAGATAAATGTTACTGAATTCCTAAGATGATACTTCTTTGTAATTTAGTTATCTAAATAGCCAAAAAAAAAAGAAACCGAATTATGTTCAAACATTTTTAGACTTTGGTTTTTGATATTCAATTTTATTTTTGCTAAACCATATAGTAGAAAATTATGTATCTTTCAGCCTACCTGTACTCTATGGTTCTCCTTGTCGCAAACGTAAATAAATCCGAGGGCATCGGTTGTTATACCCCAAGGGTAGTTAAACTTGCCGTCTCCAGTTCCTTGGCTGCCAAACGATCGCAGAAACCGACCGGCGGGATCGAACACCTTTTGAGAAGGATGTCAATTATTTTACAAGAATTACATCAGCAATGACCCTATGGAATTGACTGCGGAAATAATTAAACTTCCACACTTACTTGTATACGATGGTTGTATCTATCAGCAATGATGTACTGTCCAATACGATTGACAGCTACACCAGCGAGACAGTCGAACTCTCCCTCACCACTACCGTACTGACCAAACTCCTTTATGAATATACCATTCATATCGAACACCTACAAAAACAAATCATAAGTAACATACTCCTACGTAACCACTACAAGAATATTTCTTATTTTTCACGATAAAAACTTCGTATTCATAAAAAGATAACTGTTGTAATCGTTTCAGCGTATGTCGTTTACCAAGGTCACAGAGAGTGAAAACTATTTCGGGATTTAATGATCATGTCTTAAAAGCGATTTTAATTGCTTTGATCAGGATGCAGTTACCGATTTTAAATAGAAATGACTTCAGTTCATGAATTCGAGAATCTTTTTCTATCAGCTCTTACGTAAACATTAGAAAATACTAAAATATTTCGTTATGAATTCTAAAACTCCTATCTTTTCAATATCATCAGATGTATAATTTATAGTCACTTGTTCGTTGAAAAGGACACCTAATATAAATGAAACTACGTAAAAATGATCTTTAGAAACATCTTTACCTGAACTCGATGATTAGATGAATCAGCCACGACCATAGTGTTGTCGGGACCTACAGCGATACCACGAGGCCATGTGAAATAACCGGGTTCGCTCCCCCGACTCCCCACGCTGAATTGTAAACGGCGTTTCTGCAGATATTGGCTCCTAGGGGAGGAACCTGCTGCTGCGAAACCTAAGAAGAAAAGTAAAATTAGGAATACAACACATTAAAATTCGAAATGAATTTGATGTAAGCCTCAATCCTATGTACACGCCACTCTCTTAGTCTAACCTGCTACCGCTGCTGTAGCCGCCGTAGGGGAGATGGGGGAGCCTGCCGCGTTTTTTGAATCGTCATCAGAACTGGCAAGCTCATTAGCTGAACGTAATGGTAACCCGAGAGACAGACGACGAGCAGTGCTTGACGACGTTCCACTCGAATCGCGATCTTTACCCCTCGATCCATATTTATTTTTCAAGTATCTAGCCCAAGAACTTAAGGCTGCGCCATCCTTTTCTCCAGTAACAGGTCGTTCCGGTGAACTTTCTCTTGACTTCAGAGCGTGAGAGGAGCGGCTACGAGATAATTCTGATCCTCCAGTACCAGAGCCGTATCGAGCTGCTAAATACGCTGACGGAGATGCTGTTGTTGGAGACACTGGGTCATCCGCTTCGTCATCGTCTCCCGCTCCGAAGCCAGTGTGGCTACTTTTACTTCTCGCTAATCGATTACGACGCTCCTTCAGAGCGAGGTATCGTGATCGAGCTGTAGGATATTTAGTGTCGTCGTCAATGGAAGATGTCATCTCATCATCTTTAGGTCTGCTGCCGTAACGACTGTATGAAGAACCGCTTGCCCCGTATCTAGAAGTCGGTTCTTCTTCAGGTGGTGCTGGTTGACGTGTACGATAACGCGACTGAGCAGGCGGGTCTTTTGACTTGTTCTCTTGCGTATCATTACGAGCATTTGAACTACGAGCAAGAAGTGGGCCAATGTCACTGCGAGCCATCGCCTGACTCTCGGGCTTCCTTTGCGTAGCAGGCTCCTCTTCACTCTCTTCTGACGACTCGGTCTCCTCCTCGGAGCTCGTGTCAGAATCTTCGTGAGCCTGTTCGGTGGGTGCTGGAGCTGGCGTCGGCCGCTGTGATCCGATAAATCGGCTTTGGACACGTTGTGCACCTCCCGCTGTTCCATTTGTTGTCGATGTGGTCGTTCTCTCGTTGCCTGCGGAAAAGAAACGAGAGGCTGGTTTTGGTGAAATTCCTGTGGGACTGTATTTTGCTTTTAATTCTGCGATGGTAAGAATCGCACCTGTGTGTTTTACCGCCGAGCCAGAACTTTCTGTTGAAGCACTCGATTCAGTACTCGGAGCACGAGGGGCAGGACGATGTGTGCTTGGAGTTTCCGAAGCAGACGGCCTTCTTGTTGCCACGGTTGGTTTAGGAATCGTTGTAGAATTTTTTCGTTGAGTACGTTGCAAAGTTCCTACAGATTCATCGGATTCACCGTCGCTGGACGCCTGGGAAATATATTTAAAATCGATATTGGCACCAATGTACAAGTCATTATTCTATTTTTGTGTCGTGTTTTAAGTGGTTATGAGTTATACGTGGAGTGTATTTATGGAATGCCGTTAATGTTTGCGTTTCTTGTTAGTATCGATGATATAACTAATTTCTACATCGTTGTGTACTTATTCTTATTTGCTTTTACTCTCTCTCATCTTCCCAACTCACCTCCCGAGCTGGTGTCGGTGGTTTACGAGTAATCGCATTGCGTTCTTCTTCGGTATTTCGTTGCGTGGCTCGGTCTGGTTCCTGAGAGGAAGCAGCCCCTTTGTTTTGCCTTTTAAGCCTAGTTATTTCATCATCTTCACTTTGTTGTCTCTGGGTGGGAGGACGACGAGCAGGTTGAGGTGTTGGTTGTACAGGTTTCGGTGGTGGTGGGACTTCTTTTTTTTCTTTCTTTTTTCCACTGTCTACATCAAGAATTCGTTGCATTACTCGAGGACAGTCACTTAGTCTAAAAATACCACTGAGGGGACCTCGCGTTGCATCTTCTGTATCGGCTACCTTTTCCTTTTCTTTCTCTTTATTCTCCGATTTAACGACCCGGCTAGGCTGTTCTGTATCAGAATCATTATCTTGTTGGTGACTTCTAACAAATCTTGAACGGAATCTTCGTGATGGTCTATGTTCAGATTCGTAACCACTGTAATCATCCGTAGCACCATAGTCTCTAGTGTGTCTCTCTGGAGGAGGCGGTCGTTTTTCTCCAAACTTACGGCCGCCTAATATCGGCTCATCGTTTTCAGTATAGCCCTTTGCATCTTCTTGCTGACGGAATTGCGTAGCTAGACGATGGTCACTTTTAGATCTTGTTAATCCTTGTGACGGTTGAAGACTATTAGCATAAGTATGAGGATGAGTTATGTTTAATTCACCGTAACTTGCAACATGAAGTACAAGTTGATTTGGATCATGAGTCATTATAAACCTGACTCTACGATTGTAATCACCTGCTTCGTAGTCAAAGTTTCTTAAAAATTCGACCGTTTTTAGGAATATTTCCTTAGTGTCTACAAGTTCTGTGTCCTCCCAGTCCACATCATCATTCATATATTTATCAGCAAGATCACAGTTACTTTGTATATTACTTAATTCTAGTTCAAGGTTATCTTTGAGATTAGTTAAATTCCTAAGTTCCGTAGCTAAATAACGATCGATCTCGTTTCTAAGGAAATCGGTTCTATCCTTCAAGGCCTTAGATAGACGTTTATGGATTTCATCCACTTCTCCAGCTACAGCCGCGCAATTCGTTTGAAGATTAGTGGTGTTTCGTTCAACTACACTTAATATATCTTGAAGTCTATTCACCCCACGACGAATTTGGTTATTGATTCTTGCAATTTCTCTGCGGAGTACTTCCATATGCGCCGACTTACAATCATCGCAAACTTTCTTGTCGCAATGTGCACATAAAGCACAATACGCTTTTTCTGAACAGACATTACACCTCTCCATAACTTGCCCAGCAGTAGGATCTGGTAGCTCTCCAGCGATTTGAGCATGGAGTTCTAAAAACCTCTGAAGGGTAACGTTTGTTGGAAACCCTTGCACCCCTTGATAGGGGATACGATGCTCTGCGCGACATTCCGGACATTTGACCTGCAAAAATTCAGAAGTTAGTTGTTGATCTAAATAAAGAGTGAACATAAAAATGATGATGATATTTTTAAAACATATGTTTCTTATTTAATGTAATATATATGTACATACCTGCCGCCTTACGTAATCAACAAGACCGTCCATACATGGTTCCATACAGTAACTGTGCTGACATGGCAGCAGTTTTGGATTTCTGAACCGGTCCAGACAGACGCAGCATGTTAGCAGCGACTCAAACTGCTCCATCTTAGCTTTTCACTCCGCCTATGTATCTATAACAAAAAAAATTATAGGAATAAGCATGAAGTTTTTAGCTACGTTGCCTTGTGTTTTTGTTTTTTTTTTTCATCTATAGACTAACGTTTAACTAATAGAATAACCTCTTATAGGTTACCTATTTTGTGATCCTTAAGTTTAGTCAGTAAACAGCGGAATGTGCGTATTTATTTAACTTTATTAGATTAAAAATGTTTACGATACATTTATAGTATAATGTGAAATACTCTCATAAGTTTAAATTTTGCTTTGCAACGATCGTAATTACTACGCTCAAGTTTTGAAGCAATACACGAGTAAGTTTAAATTTATAAATGTGACCCCGAATACGCCCCCTAGCGGATTCTGCATGTTTATGGGATGCTTAATTCGGTATTCGTGGGATGAATTTTAGCCGAGATGCGGCTATTTTTAAAAATAGAAACTCCGCCTGCTGTTTCACACGACTCCTGAAACATTTCAAATGTTCTACGAGGAGTAGCAATGAAAATTCAACTGTATCCCTTGAGAATAACAAACAAATTACGTTGTTGCATACGAAGTGATATTTAAGACAGTGGAGTGATATGATAATTGCTCAAATTTTCTCGCTAAAACGTCTTTAAGAATTTTAAAGGGGATCAGATTCTTTTGACTAATCTTTATAACGTTACGTGTGTTGGTTACAAGACACGGAAATATCAATGCTATTTATTTTCATAAACTGTAGCTCCTTCATTTCTTTATTAGTGTTGGATATTTTTTAATTATTCAATTAAGATTGTATAATAATTGCTAACTTGTAATTACATGTCTTTGTTAGCCGACTTCAAAAAGAAGGAGGTTATCAATTCGACTGTATTTTTATGTGTGTTAGCGCGTAGCTCCGCCCCAGGTGATCTGATTTTGAAAAAAAAAAATAATCGAAAGGTAGTGCCTGCAGATGGGTCCTATTTTTTTATTATCCTAAAACAGTGATCAGTAACTGTAGAACCGTTTTGTAAATTTTACCAATAGATGTATCCGTTAGCGTCATATCCTATGACTTCACACGTTACTTTATAAATAATGATGTAACTTATGTATTTGCCGTGGGATTTATCAAGTGTTTTTTTTTTATTCTTGGTGTAAGATTGATTCAAGCTATATAATTTTATTTATGTAATGTAATTAGTTTATGCATGTTTTCATATCTCTGATGATAGTCAACCCTAATAATGTGTCAACGTAGTTATTAAGATCTTCTAAAACATTTACATCTATTAAATGATGTTAAATCCAATCTAAATTTCGCAGTAGCCGTTATACGAAAAGAAGGATCAATAATATCAAATTTAGTACGTTGTTTTGTCACTTATTTTTTGCGATCACAAACTATAAATACGAGTATTTCATTTACTATAGTAAACAAAAACAAAATCTGTCGCAATATGAATGATTACATCTATTTAGATTCCGACAGATGTCTCTGGTATATCGAAAAAATATTTATGTTGGAACATTTGACATTAATACACGGAAAATGTGTTGATGAATGGCATCTCATACTCTCTTTTTTGTGTAGGATTTCTAAAGATATGTTCATATAAGCGATAATACTGATGCATATTCGAATTGTAGATTAAATTCGTGTGCAGTAATATTTGCTTACTTCAATTTGCCTTAAGTTGACTTTGGTACAAAGTAGATGTACGGCAAAGCATCTGAATGCGCCGAAACAAACTTATGTCAATAGTCAAATTTGACTCGAATTGAGGTCAACAAAATTTACCTCAACTTTTTAAAAGGATTCAAACTTTATATTTTACTTAAAATAATACCCTCTTTGACATAAATCAATGCAAAATTAGAGTAGTAAGAATTTTCGCGCGCTTAAAAATAGAAATCTTAATGCCACTTTAAGGGTTTGACTTCATTTATGAAGTCAACTGTTTTGTTATGATGTATCAAATATCTCTAGCATGGATATATTTTTCTAACTGTACTATATAAAAGAGATTTCTCCCGACTCGTGGATTTATTTCGCAAGAATTTTCAAGGGAATATATCTGTCTGCGTGAGTAAATTTAATTTGATGACGTACACTGTTTATATTTCCCCGAACGTGTACGGGAAACGTCAGGGTTATTTTGAACAATGTCCGCACTCTTTATCTTATACCTACTACGTATTTGGCGGGAAATATCTTTAGACACAATACGTAGCGGGATTTCATTGAAAAAAATTTAGACGAATTTAACGATGACGAAAACAAAGGTATGATGAAATCCTAAGAATAAAAAATTAACATATTAATTCTCAACAAAATAATAATTAGTTATTGTTAAAATGAAAATTAATTGATATTTTAATGCGTTAGAATGACAATGTTAAAAGCATTGTCTAAACATCAGATATTTCTTTGATATTGTTATTGTCCAATTTCAACAAAATATAGTTTGTAAAACTCATCTGACACATACTTGCCATTAGTTCTAATACTCGCAAAAATATTTAATCTCGAGGCTTTATTGTTTTAAACATTAAGATTTTAGCATGTGATAAACGATGTTCGCCGAACACACTCTTCTGTCATCACTGAACATCAGGTGATAAGAGAACATCCTCCAAGTCATCACCTGTGTTCACCACTCACTGACAATGTCACTAATTTAAGTAAATCAATAATCTATCTTTTCACACGCTCTTCATTCATTCGTTTTAAATGTTTCCGTCCGACCGAATTACACTTTTCAAAATTCCAATCACAGCAACTTTTTTCAATCTACACTTTCTCGTGATTCAATATTAAACTCTGCTGTTCTATCTCATCGTTCACGTGTTACTTTATTCTTCATCAGGTGATTGATCATTTGAAAATACTGAACTGCACTGAAAATCAGTAACCACTGAACAATAGTGACTATTAATGTTCAGTTGTCAATACTGCAACTAGGTTATATTACGCGGATTTAAAGTGTTATTAGATCCAACATTACATTGATTTTAACTGCTTATTTAATTAAAAACAAAAATAACATGAAACCTCACTTTTTCACTAAGATTGTAAACAAAGACATTTACATTTCGTACGATTTCAGCTCACCTCAATCACATGTTTACGTTTTTAGGAATGTCTTCTGAACTCTCACGATTATGTGCGCGTGTAATCACGTCTTCAGAAGAATGTTCATGAAATAAACCTACTACGTGTTTTATATTTAATTGACCTTTATTTTAAAAATATATTTAATATTATGTAAAATTAAATCAATTATTAATATTAACTCACTCACAATATAAACACATTAGTTAGTGGAAGAAATCAAAAATATAAACACAATGCATGTTATTGTTAATCAAAAATAAAGTATGACTGTTCTATTTATAGTTTTATAAAAGGGTTTTTTTTAAAATAGAAGTATTCAAAAAATGTAAGGCTTACAAAGGCTAGATAGTTATAAAATTTGTGAATTGTTTAATAATAAAAAATATAAAGAAATTAAACAATAAAATATAAAGTTAAAAATAGAATTAAATACAGAACAAAAGCGGTACTTACAGCGGTATATGAGTCATGTGAGAAAAAACACTGGGGGAAAAATCCAATCCACACAAGCGAGAAATAAGCGTATCCTTAAAAGGGGTATGGGTTCACAACATTACTTGACATATTGCAGACGGGTTTGGACTAGATGGATATCACAGGTTGGTGTGCGCTCTATGTCGCGCACGGATCTACACTAGCAACACGACACCGTGCGCGCGCGCTTATTTTTGGACGCACTCGTTCGCTCGATATTTCCCTACCGTCAGACTTACTTTTGGACGCCGAAAGGTCATTGGACACGATCCGAGATGCGATTGTTTCTCTTCATTTAGCATTGTTTCACGTTAAATTCAACTTTCAATGCGACAACATACTTTGTTATTGGAATTTTGGGGTTTTTTTTATTTGTAACGAAAATTAGGTCGAAATTTAAAGAATGTGATGGAAAAATAAGGCTCGCTTGTCTTACAGTATAAGCCACAAGTACTCAGATGCCATAAAAATCAGTCAAAAATTTGTCCTTAATCTCTTTTCATAACCCTAAAGTTCTTTGAGCAAAGTGCCTTACTGTAAAAGCACATTTATTATTAAATTAATAAATGCACAACCATAGAACACGAGTTTATATAATTCAATTCTTATACCACAGTTTATTGGAATCTTTACGATTGATCGTAAAAACAAAACCTCCCACATTGTAGAAGTATGACAGTATTTCAAACGAAATGGTGTCTTCTTAAAAATATTCATTGCCAGAGATGTGAATACTGGGCCACCGATTCCAATTGTGTATTCAGTGCAAGGACATTAAGATCATTTAACTATGAAAAATAAATTAGCTGTCAACTGTTTTGATGTTATCAAGTGGGTCACAAGATTTGAAACAACTCTGAAAATTGAAACTTCTTTCAGAAAACGCTTAGCAAGCAAATATAACTTGCACCATAAGAAATTTATCACACAATATATAAAATTCAATCTAATTAATAAAAAAATAAATTAATCATTTAAACAAAAAGTAAAAAGATTGAATGTGGATGGCTTTAAAGGTAGAGGAAAACCAAAGAAAGTATGGATAGATTGTGTGAAAGAGGATATGCGTAAGAAGGGAGTAAATTCAGATATGACGGCTGATAGAGATGTATGGAGAAGTACATACTGTGCGTGTGATGATGATGACCACAAGAAACTTGTCACACTGTTTTTTAAAATTGATTTTTGATCTAAGTTAATTTGACAAATTTGGTTTATAAAAGTGAATTTATGAGCCAAACTATTGCGTATATAAATAAAACTTAAATGTACGTACCCTTTCAAATCAAAATGCCAATGACTCTGTATAAATTTCAGCACAAGCCAAATGTATAAATAAACGAATTTTTCTTTGCAGTTCTTTGATCTTATACAAAGTATTTCAAATGTCAAAGCACAAAGAAAACATTATATTACGTATAATGTGAATAAAAAGTACTGACACCTTGTTTTAGTTTTATTTCTTTATACTAAACGCAAATTTTCGCATTTGTTTGAATTTGAAAATTTTTGTTATGGTTTTCATCGGCGGTTTTTTATGGCGTTCACTTGCGTAGAGGATTTTGAGAAGTAAAATTGTCGACGCTACTATTGGAGAAAATCGTCAGATAAATGTCCATCAACAGTCATATGAAGGCTGACGATGTTGTTATTCCAAGTACTATATATGTTCTATAATAACTATAGTATATTTTTACAAAATTATCTTCTTTTTTATTTAATAAAAAGCTTTCGGTCTGTTATATCACCCCCATGGCACTTATAAGCAAACTTATACTGTCACCCGTGAATCCATCTGCGCGGTTGTATAAAAAAAATTAATTTGTGGCCTATGTCTTCTTCCAGACTATGCTCTACATCTATGCTAAATTTCATCGAGATGAGCCATTTAGAAGATACGTTCGAACATACATCTATCCATTAAAACATTCGCATTTATAATATTAGTAAGATTATTCCTAAAACAAATATTGGCTACAATGAACACTATCCCGGCCTCGGCCGAAGACAGAGACTAGAACAGTGTACATTTCTTCAATTTTCGACGCAAATATTATGCTAAATATTAACATAAGTACAGAACAAAGAATTCATATACACCGGATCACACAAAGGGGATTTGCTGCCAAGGCAGACAATCTGCTGACACAGATAGACCACTGGGCCTTGTTACGATTGCACTTGATCCCTCAAATGCTCATTTTAACGTAACAAAGCAATCTCTGACTTGCGTCTTTGTTATTTTACCGTAGAACTTCACAGCGTGATATTTGTATTAATTTACATCGTCTCTTTCATTCATATTGACGAAATAGAGACAGCAATATTTATTAGTACTAGTTCAGGATCCTTTAGATTTTATAACTTAGTAAAATTTTGTACACCCTTTTTTATTTAAATACTAGCTGTCGCCCGAGACTCCGTCCGCGCGCAGTTAAAAAACAACTTAATAGGGGTATGAAAAATAGATGTAGGCCGATTCTCAGACCTACTCAATATGCTTACAAAATTTCATGAGAATCTGTCAAGCCGTTTCGGAGGAGTTCAAGTTCGAACCCCGTGACACGAGAATTTTATATATAAGATAATTTAATTATTTAAACATATATAGCCTATGTCACCCGGGGACAGAATAGTTTCCCAACAGTGAAAGAATTTTTCAAATCGATTCTGTAGTTCGGAGCTTTGTTGCAAACTAACAATCAAAATGGTTAACTGTGTTATAAAAAAATTGTTATTTTCACTATTGAATAAAATTTTGCATTTTTTTTTTCATAAATAATTAATAACGCTTTTTATTATTCACAACTCCAAAACTCTATTACTACTCAATGTTTTTTCTTAATGAGATTTGTAAAACAATGTGTTTTTTTTCTATTTTTAATAAATATTCTAAAACAAACCCATACATAAAATATTTTTTTTAAAAATATTCCTTTTCATGCAGTTTACAAGCTTTTTAATATTAATAAATCATGCAAACGAGTTTTATTAGTAAAAGGTACTCTTAATTAATTATCGTATATTAATTGACCTTTTCACATAAAAAAATCTAGGTTTAATATAAAATTTTATTTCTTTCATAGACGTAGTTAGCGTAAAATTACGTAATGTGGAGGTTATCAATTAAAAAAAAGTTTTATTTCTAATTAAAAGTAAAATATTTTACTGCATTTATAACATAATTATTTTAAAGGAACTAATTCCTTCTCATTTCTGTGGAAAAAATATCTGCATCATAGATGTTAAATAGCTCTTATGCTGACAATTTGCTGTGCAATTTTCGATCGTAAATGGGAAGCAAATTAAATTCTTTGACTCACATTTGAGCTGAGGGACTATTTTCGATGAATTTAATATAGTAATAATAATGAAAAGAACAGTTTTTTGGCGAAGACTTTCTTCTCAATTCGTCAACCTTGAGTGTATTTTATTAAAGGAATATATTGAATGTGCCCTCGAGTAAAGTAAACAGGCGTAAGATTAACGACCAAAATAAAATATATTTACCTTACGTACGTTTTATCCGTATTTATCCGTTTTCGTTTCGCATTTAACTTTCTTTATTATACCGGAACACGAAAATGTGGTCAGTTTTATGTTCAGATGAAGAAATTTTCTTTCTTCAATAAACAAAAACTTGAGAGGTGTCAAGGGACACCCGGATGGAACGAAGTTCCTTTCGATTAATTAGTGAAGGAACCAATGTTTATTCTATGAATAAAAAACTTAAGTCTTCACAAGAAGTACATTTTATTTCTATGAATTTTAGTTATATATTGTCACGTAGTTGCCATGGTGAAGCATGGCTCATTCGTCGTTAACATACTTACTATAGCAAAAAGTGTCGTGACAACTTTTCGTAAGAATTTTTTCCGTCTAGCCCCCTTTCACAACGCGCGATAAGGAACTTCGTTCCAATAGTAATCAATCTTTTAAATAATCATTTAATCCTCGATACAGATAATAAAGTGGATTTATTTTCATTATATCTATGTATGATATCAAAGGGGCATTTAAGCTAAGATTACATACTTGAAGTAACCGTAGGTTTTCACCGAAACATAATTTTTCTTTTCCTTTTTTAAAGTTAATGTCAGGAAATATAACATGTTATGATAGAGGTGTCTCAGCAGTAAAAGCTCATGCTTCATCTTCACTGTTAAAATATTACTACTAAACTATTAATTCTTACTCATATTGACACGTTTATTTAACTTAAACTTAACTAGGGTGACGCAGTGACCCAAAGTGGGCCTTGGCCTCCGACAACAAAAGTCTCCACTTTCTTCGATCCCGCGCCGTCCCGACCCAGTCTCGGACCTGTAGGTCCCGAAGATCCCTATCTACCTCATCCATCCAGCGATATTTGGGATTTACAAAGATTTTTTCTTTTCGTTTCGATATACATAAAATTTTATTACCTCAACAGGTACTGTCGTAGCTATACTGCTTTAATTTGTTACAGTTTGCCTTAAAAAAAATCACTCTATTTGTTACATTTACTTTGATCTTCGTCAAAAATAGATAAGAATTATATTATTTTTACAAACATTATGCATTTCAATTGTCATAATATTAGAAATAGAAACATAAAATCCGACTCGTTTGGATCGGTATGCAAAATAAAGTTAGCATTTGGTCATGAACGACAAACATAACATTTATTTTCTCGAAGGCTGAATCTATCCGAGACGTAAATCCTAGGACCGCATTCGCCAAGACATAAAACTGCAGAGCTTCTGCACTTTACGATTCCGTAGCGACTTGTACAATCATAAAGTACATTTTATTATTTCCAGACCGTACAAAGATTCCATAAAAAACATATAATAGGGTAGAATAGTATACGTTACACTGCAATATTCAATTTATTTCACGATATTCGACTTCATTTTAGGTTAAGACCTCTTGTAAAATCAAGAACTAGAGCGAGAGCTAGAACCTAAAACGAATATTCGTAAGAGTGTCTTCGTAACGTCATCGACAAAATTTGTTTTAAAATTTGTGTATCGGGCGTAAAGTGCAACAAAAATTCTCATACAAAGTTTGACATATTTAGTCACTTACGTTACGGAGGTGCGTGATGCAAACATTCGTGCTAGGTCCTCTGTTCTACCATGAATGGCCCATTGCAGGTTGATGCACTTCACACATATCTTTGATTTACTTTACTTTTCCAATGTACCTAATTAAACAATTGATATAAAGCTCCAAATGTAGCATATTTACTTAAAACAGTCACATATACGTGACGGTAACACTTGAGTGCGCCTAGACATTAGGGGTTTCAAACGGATTAAAACGCCCTTTTCGGAACCACTCTCCTGTAATTAATTGTATGTCGTTGCGTCATTTCTCGCTCGCTACTTCACACTTAATTACATAGCAAATACCACAGGAATGTTCCGTTTTCAGGATGCTAAGGGTTGTTTACCACTTACTAAATATATTAATAGTGTGACATAATTTCATCGTTATTACACGTGTGACAAGAAATTATATTGCTTGAAAGATTTATGTATACTCTACACTTTAACTAAAAATATTACAATAATAAATCAAATCAAAGTAACGAGTAAGCCACCTGAATTCTCTTCCCCTTCCCATCATGTCCTTTTAAGAAAAATGTGAGAAAGGAACTTGGTCGAACATTAGGCCTCTGACATGCTTTATGTCGTTGATGCATAAAAAATTACCATATTTCATATCCAAACATTAAAGTAACAAACTTAAATATTATAGTTATACGAGTGCTACGATAGTGCTACGCTGGAAATCCGTAGACTCGCGTAGCCTGTTCTGCAAGTGACTACTTAGTTTTGAATTTGGTAAATAAAACGAAAACTTTACATTTGTGGTGGTAAGAATTTGAAATAAATTTAACGATATTGTTATGTCATATGGTTATTTATTTGCTCCAATACTTTAATGGTACAGTACTTGATTTCATAACATATGCAATCTTTTAGAATAATTCTAAGATAGATTGAAGTGAACATAATGAATTAACTTAACTTATTTACTTTTATTTTATATTAATTTAAATTTAAAAATAATTTTTGATCCTACAGTCAAATTATTTTAAATAATTTTGTGGGACAATAATTTTGTGGATGTTTAAGAGCAATTCAGTTTCAATAGATGGCGCCACTAATGATAATGCATAGAACTGGCACATATTGGCGCCGCGACATATTTATGAAAAAATGTATCGAATAGAGTTGTCTTTTGTTTATTTTCATTATTCTTTCTTGTGTGTGTTTTTTCTTCACGTTGTAACGAGTTTGTTTTGTATAAAGTTTATTTTACGTTTCGTAGTGTATTGTTGTATATTATAAAGTTGTGTATCAAGAATAAACAGTCTCTTTTATCAAAAGTAAAGTGTCGTGTTTCATTGAACAAACAGTGGATGTTTTGTGGGAATTTTGTGGTATCTCCAAGGTTAACGCTGTATTATAAATAAATAGTAAATAAATGTTATACGGGTATATCGTTTTTTATCAAATCTATGCACACAGTATTATACAGTCTAGTAAGATCCAAGTGTATAAAGTCCTGTTCGATTTTTCAACATATTATGTGAAAGCTTAATTCGGAATAACAATAAGCTATAAGGAAAATTGACCATATCCTTATGTAGTTTTGTAAGAGCGAACTAAAATAAAAGATGGTTAAGTCCGAGTAATGGCAATTACACAAACCTGAATATGTGTTCAATTGGTTTTTAATTGTGGATTAATACTCTGAGAACTTCCAATGTTTATGTTGAAATTCAGCTTGTATTATAATACCTTATTAGTAGCCTATGAATTCTTCCAGGCTATGTTCTACATCTGTGCCAAATTTCCTGCAGCCGTTCTGGAGATACCTTGTAAAAATCATCCATACATCTAAACATTTGCATTTATAATATTAGCAAGATAGAAACTTACAAAGTTCCTATAAGACATCCATAAATTATTAATATATAATATTCGAAACATAAAATGCTTATGGTTATAAGCTTTGATAAAAATCCATGCTCGTTTATTATTTCACTCAAGTACAATAATGTAACATGAGGCAAAGTGCCCTTACTCGCACCATCTAATAATTTAGCGTAACTTGAACTGAGTTCTAATTAACTGTCATGATCATAATTATACATGAAAAATCATGTCATATTAACTTCACGTTTGCCTTCTGTATATTAAATTGTTAGAAATTTTATTAAAAATATTTTATTTAAAAAGGTCTAACATTATGTGTATATACACGAGACGTTTATGTATTTCAAGTTTTCGATTACATCAACTAGGCAGAGAGCGTCGGTGGCTCAGTTGTTAAGCACTTGACATGCAATCTGCAGGTCCTGGGTTCGAATCCCGCCATGTACCAATGTGTTTTTCGATTTTCATATGTACATTTATCTGACTTTCTTACGGCGAAGGAAAACATTGTCATGCAACCTGTACATATCTGAGAAGAAATTCAATGATATGCGTGAAGTCTAAATATAATAATAGAAGGCTAATATACTAGCGCTAATTAAAAAGTAGAGCTTAACGAATAGTGAGCAAAGGTGAGCAAAGGTGAGCAAAGCCTCAGGATATCCTGACTCAGGAAAGATTTGAAAGCTTTTCAGAGCTGCAGTTTCTAGAGCTCAAATTGAACTAATGATCGCATAACTTGGCAAAGACGATATTTTAAGAAGATTAACTATTTACTAATGTTCAATTAATAGTCTTAATATTGTATTTAGGTATCTTTATTAAACTCTTATCTTGTGACGTCATTGTGCTATATAACCTTAATCTCTTCTGCGCAAATTGCTCATTGAATGAGCTCATTAAGAACTAATCAATGCTTAAGAATTTTCTATTAGAGTGCTCAATGAAAAATAATATTGAGATGAAGAGAAATTTCCCTCAAGCGAAAAATAGGGCAGAAATAAAATCTAGTTTTCTACCTAAGTATGTACTTTAAGACTGTTTTATCATTACTTTTAATCACTATATTTTGTTCTTTTAAAAGAAAACTAGATTTAATTGAGTGATAATTGAAGAAAATATTATAAATAGCATTATAGAACAAGTAGTATTAAATTTATATAATACTAGCTGTCGCCCGCGACTCCGTCCGCGCGCAATTAAAAAAAATGAAAAATAGATGTTGGCCGATTCTCAGATCTACTGAATATGCTCACAAAATTTCATGAGAATCGGTCAAGCCTTTTCGGAAGAGTACGGGAACGAAAACTGTGACACGAGAATTTTATATATTAGATTTTATTTTAGTTTACAATAGTTTGCTAGAAGTTTTTCCAATATATTAACTGTGGTAGATGCCAGCAACAAATCCGTTAACCGAATGGACCGACCACGCAAAAGACACATGTGAAGTGGAAGTTATTCCGCGTTTTGCATCATGAGCATAAGTGTCGGAGGTCTAATATTAGTTCCTTCACCCTTTCAATTCTTTTCATATTAGGAAAGGGTGGGAAAGGAAGTGAATTGAGAAAGAAGAAAATCGTCTTTTTTCGTTTCCCCTCCTCCGTAGATTGAAGGTTAACGCATCTGCAATTGTGGATATCGCATGGGTAGTCGGATGGACTTCGCTATTTCGGCGAATTCAGGTAACCGCTTGTTCGTTTGCCATATATAATATATAAAAAAGTAGTATTTCATACATCTGCTAAACATTCACTTAGGCATTGTAAGTGTTTTCAGTATTGAGGCAATTCCCTAAGAAGGCCTATAACATTTTCAAGTCTCTAATAGAATGTTCACTTAAAACAATCCCATCATGTTCTTGTAATTCTGTTTTGTAAGGGAGTAACCCAATTTTATACTCAAGGTGTATTACAGTACAATGGATTCGACTAATAACAGTAAAAGATCACGATCATGTGCCCTGAAGATCCTAATGTTCTAAGCAATTTCTATTTTGGCAACATCGTCAACGGCCCGTAACCGAATTGGATTAAATTTCAAATTGAAAAACTTGTCCTTATTTCGGATTTTCTTTTTTTTTACGTCTGATAATTTGAACTTGAATTTTTTCACGAGCCTAAATTAAATAACACTGTGTTATAATTATTTAGTTTTTTTTTTTTAGAACAACTTCTACATTTTAATATTAAAAAAACATCTATTTAATTTCATAATTCCAAATAACAAACTATAGATAGCAACGAATTATTTAATTCAGTTGAAAATTATCATTAAAATGTAAGCGTAGAATTTCATTGTCGTAACACAATTTTATACATAACTTCATCCCTTTCATTAGCTTTGGGAATACAGAGACTGGAATATGTAATAATACGTGAGTTAAAGCAGTGGAATTCCACGCTAAGGTTACGTATTCGCTGTCAGATAAATTTACATTTAAGTATTACTCTACAACGTTAATCTAACACGTAGTAATATTGTCAAGCCCCTCAGCTCGTAATGAGCTCGCTCTTTAAAAGATTTAGTAATCCAATTTAAAAAAATTAAATTATACGTAGATAATTTAAGTCATTAGAAATTTTCTACGCTCTAGTATACGAGTATGTGGTATACCTGCCGCATTAAGATTTAATTGGTCACTAAGGGATAAACTTAGTGAAGATCTAGTATTAGAAATTTACGCATATGATCAGAATAAATGACTATTACTACGACTCTGGGTACGGTAATAAATCATACTTAACGACTGCAGCGCAGCAGTGTGTGTATTGGTTAATTTTTTTTTTTTATAGGAGAAGGGGGCAAACGAGCAACGGACCGAGAATTATTTGATCCGACGCTCATGGACATCCGCAACGCCAGAGGAATCGCAGATGCGTTGCCGGCCTTTAAGGAATGTATACGCTCTTTTCTTGAAGGTCCCTAAGTCGTAACTGTTTGGAAATACCGCCGAGGACAGAGTATTCCACAACGCGGTTGTTCGTATTTGTAAACTTTTTTTTATTCTTATAAACATTTACCATTTTTTTGTAATTTAACTTAACCTAAACTTAGGCACAAACCGCACATGGGATAAAGCCAGGGTGATGATGATAAACAGCACTCTCACCTGTTTTTAGAGGGGTAGGGGCATAAGCTACGGAATTATATTTGGCGCGACACTGGCACACTTTTTTTGAGTTTTTGGTCCATACAGGCTTTGTCAATCCCATAGTGCTTTTCTCTTGATTAATGAAATAAGCTGCCATACTCATAATCTTAAAGACCCGCACTGGTACACAGTTTTTCACATCTTCCAAAAACATCAATTTAATAATTTCAATTGATTTTTTTACATTACGTAAAATTTAATTGAAGCAGAAAATAAACAAATTACAAATGAAAATGGAGTTTCATTGTTTAAGCATATAAATATAGTTGTTTTACAGCACTTTACATAAAAGCGTGAGCTTTCAGAACTTTGCGAGTTGTTACCGCGCGCATTTGCTGTTTCATTTAAACACCTTTCTATTACGAACAGTAATTTGTGACGTCATGATTTATTTAAACTTTATTGTTTTTGTTACTTATTTAAGTTTCATTTTAACGTTCTTGTTCGTAAGCTTAAACTTGGTATTTTTATATCGTAAACTAACATTACTAATGCGTGATCATCTATATATATAAAAGAAAGTTGTGTTAGTTACACCATTTATAACTCAAGAACGGCTGAATCGATTTGACTGAAAATTGATGGGCAGGTAACTTAGAACCAGGAAAAGGACATAGGATAATTTTTACCCCGTTTTCTATTTTTTATTCCGCGGACGGAGTCGCGGGTAAAAGCTAGTTTATGATAAATTACATTTTATGGTGGTTATGATATGTCAAACTTGTCAGGATGGTAGTACTTTTGACCGAATTTTTACGAAAAAAAAAAAATAGAACGAAAACTAGGTATTTAATATTTATAATAAAGTACAAAATGTTCAACTATATTTGAGTGTGTGTGTGTGTGTGTAAAATAATAGTGTAGTAAAGTGTGTATAATAATAATACAACAAAAAAAAATCAAAGTGAATGTTTTAATCAATAGCTCTAAACTTAAAGGTCGTATTTATGAATAAAATCTGTTAAAATCTTTGCCTGATAAGACGGTCGTAAAAGCCCGACCTGACTTGTAAGATATTCAAGTGTTCTCACACCTGTAGGCAGCAGTGAGATACCGAGTTACTCAACAGTATCATGTGCGCTTTTTTACGGTCGCCATTTTCTTTACGACACTATTATTGTACAGAATATAAAACGGACAGAGTGTTTATTAAATAATATAAACTTAATTGATTAACTATTTTTTTCACTTTTAGATTTATTTCATTGGAAGTAACAAGTAAGTCAAAATAACTATAATGTAGTTTTACCTTTACTTTAAATTTTCAAAATTGTAGTAAAAAATTTATAAATGTACTATTTTCATTTTTTTTTATAAATTTACTAATATAGTATTTAGAAAGAGTAATAGGGATTACAACTAAAAACAATATTCAGATTAAAAAATATATATATATATATAGATAGCAAAATACAATAAGATTATCTCTGTACACACAATACTCTGTGATAATATCTGGTACACGAGTTTGCGCTCATCTCATCAATTGTAACAATATGAGAGAGGAGCAGAGTGACGACGGAGTCAACAAATGACTCTATTAACCTTATGCTCTTCCTTTGTTTACTCAGAAATATAAATATTTTTAACGTCATAAAGCCATCTTGCGAAGTATCAATTTCACGTAGCTGCGAAGAAATTCAAAGATGTGCGTAAAGTCAACCAATCCGCACTAGAATATGGTTGACTAAGAGCTAGTCACCCCTAGTGCCTTACATAATCTCATGCCTTTTGATAGAGACATGTATAAGCTGGTGACCATGACTACCATCCATATAATCATGGTGGTAATATTTTCACTACCTTACACAGCATACAGATTCGTTAACTAAGTGAACCCCTTAATATAGTATGCCTTATCACGATTCTGAGTACCGTAAATAGGATGAAGCGGGAGAGTTTTACAGAGCTAATTTTAAATTGATGAAACACCTGTAGAAAAACAAATTGTCGTCTCTTTTATTCTCTTTGAATAAAATAGAAACAACGATATGTTTAAAGACTCATGTTTCGGCAGTAGAACCTCACAGGAGCATCTGTTTTTAAGTTTATGCTATATGCTTACCTCAACAAAGGCGGGCCCGCCCGGCAGACGGGCCCGCTCGCCTGTTCTGCTTTCCTTCTCCTTTGTTTTGGGACGGCTGCACCTGAAATTTACAAATAAAGTTTAAATGAATATTTAATTTTAAATTTAAATACACTTGCACATGTTCATATCATGGCGTATTCTAAAAAAAACTACGAAAACGGTTGCGGTTACAGCGAAAAAGCCGAAATTTGATATCATTTTACAACATTATTTCAAACCCAGAGATATTCCAGTACTGTACCTAATTAGTAATATTACATTTTTGTTTTCTTTTCAAATAAGTTTAACTCACAATGCGTATGGTAATTCTAAATTAAAGACAAGGGATTATTTAAAGACGAGAGTTTGTTCATAACAGGGCAGTGTGTCGCTTGACTCTTGGCCAGTCGCCAACATTCTACTGAAGTATGCTCATGAGGGAATCGAGAGACGAGTTAAAAGTCGCATTTTTAGTCGCCACTTTTGTTTTTAATGTTTTATTTACTAAAGATTTTTTTTCCTCTGTCATGACTTACGAATGCCTTATGAGCTGAAGTAATACGACAGAAACAAAACACTACTCCCTTTGTCTAAAGAGGTGGGTAGAGATTGTGTGGATTTCTAATAGGCGTAATTCTAACAAACCTTTTTCGCCTCGTCCGGTGAAATCTATTTTGCATTGCATTGTACAGCACATTATGTAATGTGTTCTCAAAACGTTTCTAAAATAATTTTACAAATGAGAACTACACAAAACGAAGTGATAAAAAATAATGAAGTGAATATATATATAACGAAATATTTTACTCGTAATAAAGGCGAGACGATTTAATATTTTCTCAGTTTTCGCTACATTTAATCTCCGTTCGACCAACAAACGCTTTCAAGATGGTGCCCTTTTTTATTCTTTTTTTTTTTCCTTTTTCTGTTATATTGTTAACACAGGACGTGGCATTAAATGGGGCGAGGTGAAAAATAAAGTAGAGCCTCGGGCAACAGATATTGTACTTCAAAGGGTTCAGTTGCTTCTGTGAGATCAGACGAAGATAAGTCCTTTACTGAAATCAGCTATTAAATTTTAAAAGGCGCTTGCAAATTTTAAATACAACTTTATCTAGAATAATTTTCTGGGTGAAACATTTTCACTGCGAATTATTCTTTTCATTTATTTTAATGGAATCATAAAATGTTATTGTAGTAGTATACTTACACAAAACTGTACAACAAAGCTTACTTTAGTAGTACTTATTTAGTTTTGTCACATAAGTTTACAATTGTTAAATATTATTGAAGTTTAACATGAAAGTTAACTGAAAAGAGGATTACGGAATCAAATAGCCCAGAAACCAGACTAATCCAATTCTAAACACGTTCCTGCGGCTTGGCAGTCGCCCACAGCCCGCACTACGCCAACCACGAATCCACTAACTTCCTGGTAGCATTTATTCCATTATCGACGATTAACACGTTTTGCTAATACTTCTTTACGTGCAGCGCCATCTATTGATTCTAAATGTGCAACTTAGCTTAGAGTCATAGATTGTTCACTTCAGTACAAACCTACTGGTTAAAAGAGGTTGACCGTTTACGAAGGAGGTTTATAACCAACTATGGTAATAACATGTACGATGGCTATATTAATGTGTCATCCTAATCCGCATAGAAGTCGCATGCCTAATCCAACTTCACAAATTTTTACATTCACTCTATTAATATGTAAATTACAGTTTACAAACAAGCATGACCTAAATATTTCCTTATTTCCATCATATTTCCATGCATCATTTTAATATCTTTTTCAAAAAGCATTTGAAAACACATTTTAGATTGGCTATTCGAAACGTTCGCAATAACGAGAAATTTACGAGACTGACAAAATCAGGACAAGAGTGCCCTCACCGCCGCTCAGATGTCGCCACTCGCGGGTGATGGATACGCCGCGGCTGTTGGCACTCAATTACATTATTAAAATTGCATTATTCCTACCAAATAACACTTAGATTTATATCAATACCATTTAAATATGTAGACATATTGTGACGTCATGCAATCGAATCTAAGAATATAGAAAACGTGGATATTTTAAAATTAAACCCAGACGTTTATGAATTCATGCCGTTAAGCTACGTAATTACGTCTTATTTGATTACCGAATTAAGAATCTTTACAAGACTGTAAGTAACGAAAATAACTATATTAAAGTCATCATCTTTTCCATCATCAACGATCATCTTCAGCAGCTTCATTATGAGTAAGTTTTTTTCAATTCAAATGACTTATCCTATTTTTATCAGAATCTCGGAACACAAATGCAAACGTAAAAGCCCATGCGACAAAATTATATCATTTCAATGTATATTTCCAAGGTTTGCCATTCTAAAATAAATCTGACTGTAAGTCACTGAAACGATTTGTCTTTCTTTTCATATTTCCCTCGGGAACATAAGGTTCCTTTTTTGCAAGTAAATTTTTATTCATCCTCAGATAAGCTTAATAGCAACGATCTTTGTGACCTGCAGTCTCCAAGTTTGTAACTCCCGGAGCTGTCGAATAGTTTTATCTTTAGTGAAATCGTTTTGTTGCTATTGTAAGCTAATAAAACATTATAAATAAATAAAATCAACAATTATAAATAAGGAATATAATAATAAGTAAGAAATCACGATCAAATTTTCGCCTAAACGTGTGTTTAAAATAAAAAAACGTGTAGAATTCGAATTCTTAATGTTGTTAATAAAAGAAAATATTTACAAAAATAAATAGAGTTCATAAGGATCCCCTGCGTAGGGTTGTAATATTGTAAGACAGTATCCGATTTTGTTTTATTATCAGACCTTACTGAAGAGTGGTCGTAAAATTTGAAAGTTAGTGTAGTTATGAGAGTAGTAAAAGATAACAGGCCTTCTTTTTCCGCTTTAACAACTTCAAATACACAAATATATAAGGTTTTATATCAAGTCAATTATCTTTGATATCTAAATCTTATTAAACATGTCTTAAAAAAGGCTTCGCGGCTGAACAAATCTGCTTTGATTTGAATAAATTAAGAAGATATTGACAATAATAAAAAAAAAATTAAGATTAAAAACGCCTATTGAACTAGAACATAGTTTGTAAGAACACATAGGCTACTAATTACGTTTTTAATTTAATTCCGCGCGGACGGAGTCGCAGACGACAGCTAGTTCTTTCGAATAAATTTTCTTAACTATAAGGCTGCGTCAGAACAATAAAAAATAATAATTTTCCCCTTGACTTTAATTAACCTTTGACGTTTAAAGATCTTTACATTTCTTTAATTAAAACGTTTTTATACCTTCATTCAATTTCTAAATTATTTCCTGTGAAAATGTGGAATTAATTATTTTTCAAATGAACGGTTTCTTAATTATATTCCTGTGAAAGCGAAACTTGTCAAGTTCAGGAGCACAACTAAAATTTATTTTTAGATGGCTCGTACTCTCAAAAGGGGTATATAATTATCGGCAAAAATAACTTCGTAATTTGGATTTCTGTTGTCCGAAATAATAGAATAAACACGACAATAATGGAAAACCAAAGTTGTGTTCTTAAAAGCATATTTTTACCGTTCTTGAGCCTTATCACAGCTATTTAAAATAAATGGATTATAATCACGAAGTTAGCGGCGAACGCAATGGTAATATTTTCACAATATTTATGACGAATGTCGACTAGTCCTTAACGTTTCTTTTGCAATTTGCTTACAAATTACTTAATTTTCAAAAGGAGGTTTCATTTATAAAAATAAAACTTTGAGAAAAGAACACGTAATATATTTTTTCAAGTGTACAATAAACTTTGAAGTATGTTATAAAATTGCTATAAAATATACTACGGAAAATCCTATATCGTTATAAGAAAACTCTTCCTTAACATAGATTTAAATAAAATGGATATAAAATGTTCAAAGAAAAAATGGTAGATCGAAATTGTTAAGTTTGCAACACGTAAACGCTTCCAAATAATACTTGGGGGTCGCCTTTGATATTATTTTCGGTTCTATCGCTTCATAAATGAGATAAAGCCTCCGGTTAGAGCCGAGAAAAGGATTATTTTATTATATTTAGACATATAATTCTCCGACAGCCTCTAAAAGCAGGGAAATCTTTTTGCACAAAACAGTTGTTTACTACGTGCTCTATTAAATAAAAGGATATATTCCCTTCTGACAAAAACATATTTTTTGTCTAAATGTCCATTCTATTTTGACCCTCTACGACGTAGTACTACGTCGTAGAGTCTACGAGTATAAATTAATCGACAGATTTTAAGAAGACACTTCTTTCGCTAAACAGTAACTGAATTACTCCAAAAAACACAGTAAGACACTGTTTAGTTGAACACGTGTTTTAACTTTTTGAACGCTGGTGATTGATTAACTTTTTATGGTTTCTAATAATGCCTTATATAATACATAAAAGGGTTGACATATGTTTAAGCTAAAATGTTTTTAAAATACTTACATACCTCTATATGTCTAGGTCCTAAATGTCAAATTAGACCTCTCCGTAACAGTGCATAAATTCGCGTCTATTTTTGTGTTCTGTATAAAATATTTTATGCATTTGATGAATGGATGGATGTTAGAAGGTATCTCCAGAAGGGCTCAACCGTTCTCGATGAAAATTGAGTTTTTGTTAAATTCCGCACGGACAGAGTCACAGGCGACAGCTAGTATAATATAAATACAAAGCTCCAGACTGTCGTAAAACTAAACGACATATATAAAGAGAGTGCTATCAATTTTTATTGAATTATGAAGTTTAAAGAGCGAATGCAATAAAATGACTGTAAAGTTATCAGTGCGAATGCAGTGACCAGAGTTATTACTTAAGTTTGCTTTATAGCTTACTTTAACTTGTTATAGATAAATGTTATTCAACTTAATGCTATAACTTTATACCCGAATTATACACGGTACTAATATATGCGGATGAAACCGCACTGAAAGAGCTAGTCTATATATATAAAAGAAAGTCGTGTTAGTTACACTATTTATAACTCAAGATCGGTCGAACTGATTTAGCTGAAAATTGATGGGGAGGTAGCTTAGAACTAGGAGACGGACATAGGAACTTTTTATCTTGTGTGCATTTTTTTTATTCCGCGCGGACGGAGTCGCGGGTAACAGCTAGTATATTATAAATATACGAAAGTTGAAATGGATGGATGGATGTTTGTTGGAAGGTATCTCCAGAACGGCTCAATCTCCATGATGTTAAGTACAGTTGTATGTAGAACGTAGTCTGGAAGAACACATAGACTGCTTAGTAAGATTTTTTTATTTCGCGCGGACGCAGTCTTTGGCAAAAGCTAATCAGGCATATATTTTTGATACGTGTAAATCATTTCATCTCTACTACGTACTGAAAAAGGAAGCTATATGCGCTTTTAAAGATATGTCAAAATTGTCAATACTATAAAGATTTTTTTTTTATAATTTTGTGTTTACTTTTTTAAAAAACAGTTTTAACGAAGTGATTCGTGGCCAAGTATGTCTCAGCTGTGCCTTTTTTTTCGAATATATTTTCATCCCTTTAATTACTATTGGAAAAAAGAGACAACAGGTTTTATTATACAAGTTTACGGTAGTGGAATTTCAGTTGAAACAACACAAGTCGTTGCCTAAGATCTGTGAAACCAAGACAATTGGATGCGCCGTGAGATGAATTACTAAGTTCATTTCCTTCATTGAAACCTCGGCCACTCGATAGTGTTTTGTTAAACATAGAATGAAAAGAAGACAACAATTTGATGCCAGACAAATCTTGGAATTGTTTTCAGTTCGCATTCTGAATTGTTCAAAGCTTTTGTAGATGTTAATTTTAACATTTTTTTTGCCTACAATTTGAAATACGTATAACAGTTAAATTATTCCGACATTTAGTAACAAAAAAGATTATCAATTTTTAATTATTATAAAATAAATAAAAATATATTGGGTTTTAATAACACGCATTTAGTAATTAAGAATCCATGATAGTCAGTTTTGTTACTTAAAGTTGTTTGTTACTTAAGTTAAACGATTACATACACAGTTTTGTTGAAGTTATTAAAATTTAAACCAAAATAGGTACAAAATACTATACCGTTATTCATAATTTATGTTAAATTAAATAATTTATCTGCAAATTAAGATTGTACTATGAATAGTAACAGAATTAACAGGACGGGATAAAGTTTAGCGTCCGAGGAACGTGCTTCAGAGCTAACAAATTAAGGTTTCCTAACATCCGTTTCATTTTGTACTAGCACGATACGTGCTGGCTTAATTTTATAAATAGGTTATATAGTGTGGCGTCTGGATGCCTGAGTAGAATAGAAGTACTATAAATTTGATTCTAGTATTGCATTTCTATTAAATTTATTATAAAACGACAGAATAAGTTCTTTAATGACGCATTTTTACTTACAATAAATGATATCTTACTAATATTATAAATGCGAATGTTTAGATGGATGGATGTTTGAAGGTATCTCCAGAAAGGCTCTACGGATCTTGATTAAATTTGGCACAGATGTAGAACATAGTCTAGAAGAACATATAGGCTACTTGTTATGTTTTTTTTAATTCCGCACGGACGGAGTCGTGGTCGACATCTAGTATTTTATACAAAGAGAGAAAATATTAATGAAGATAAATCTTTTAAACCGTAAACAATAATTGTAGGCATATCTCAATATTGTTTTATATTTTCATCATCATCATCTGAGGCGCTACAGCCGCAGGTGGGCCTGGACCTGGTCAAGTAAATTCCTCCACACTGGTCTACTTTGTGCTTTTTGCGTCCAGCTCTTAATGTGGATATTTTTAAGATCTCGCTCGACGAAATCTCGCCATCTCAACTTCGGCCTACCACGTGCTCTACGTCCATTCGGTTTACTCTCCAACAGGCGTTTACGAACTCTGCTATCATTCAACATCCATCCATCATTTTATATTTTCATTGATGACTAATTTGTGAACAATTTGGCACGTATTCGGACATCATATGCGTACAAATGTACATGTGACATCATAATAGTACATTTTGTTTTTGCTGTGACGCAAAATAGTAAAATACTAACTGTGATATAGTAAAATAATAATATAGCAACTGATTACATAAGAGCAGTTAAAAATGATACTATTTGTACATAACTAACGAGTAAGTAGCAGCTGATATAAGTTTGTATATCGAATATACAGTAAGATGTAAAGGTGAGAGGCGGAACTACGTCGTGCCAAATTCGTAATGAGTCAGTCGATCAGGTCACGAGATGCATCTTACTTTTTATTATTAGATATATATTTTTGTCGATAGTTTTGTGACGATCCGATCAATGTACTTTGCGATGTCTGTTCGGTCTTGAATTCTAGAAGTACGACTATCGTTTTAAGTATTCATTAATGTATTAATATTATCACAATTCACAATAGATTCATAAGTATTAAGCGACTTGTTAACTTAATAAATCAATGTTAACAGTCAGCGTATTACAACTCTGTACTAACAAGATGAAACTGTACATAGAAGAATAATAATTTATTGAAATAACGTAAAAGATATATATATTTTAACGATTACTGATTTTATAGTCCAAGAAAAAATATATATTTTTTTTTTTAATTCAAAATGAAATATCATCCCTGATCTTACAACACCGCTCAAGTCGAAAATTAGCGGGTTTCACATTAGATGGAGCTGCTCATTCCACGTCTAACCATTGGTCACATTATTGAAAGGTAAATAAATATAGTAAAAAAGTTAAAATCGCCAAAAACTAGAGAAATAATTATTTTTTAACCGCCAAATAGCGTATTTATTAAGAAATTACTAAAATCCACCGAATTTTTTAAAAAAAAAGAAAACAATTTTTTTCGTCTTCTTTAAATTTGGCAAAATTTACTTATGCGGTGTTGTTAGCTAAAGGACGATATGCACCCTAGTAACTTTTCTAATTTTCTAAAACAATATTATAAAATCACACCGTGTAAAAAAATAAACCATTAATTTCTTTCAGGTAAACATTGTACGTAGCCACAAAGAAAAATAGTTGAACAAGTAATTAGCAACATAATTAATTATAATGGTGGAGCAAAACATAAACAACGGGCGAAGGATTTTTTCTTCCAAAACTTTGTTTTTGTGAGGAGGAAAACTCAACACAGTAAAACCCATAATCTTACCTGCCTAAATGAAACGACGTAACATCTTTTACGTTCCCACGGGACGCCGAGTGTTGTGAACTATGGCGACGTACCTAGAAATAAATAAAGAATATAGCTATGGTGACTTAAATTCTATACTATCTTGATATGTACAACTTTTCAAAACAGGGGACAATTTTGCATTATTAAAATAAAATAAAAATATATTATATCGGGTGTCGGTGGCTCACGGGTTATGCACTTGACTTGCAATCTACAGGTCCTAAGTTCGAATCCCACCATGTACCAATGTGTTTTTCGATTTTCGATTAACATATGTACATTTATCCATCGTTCGTACGGTGAAGGAAAATATATTGATGCAACCCGAACATATGTGTGTATTCTCGTCACCCGTACACCCGTCACGTTCCGTTTCCCAAAATGACGAAAAGTGGATTGCGGATTTTCATTTGGCGACACCAAATGGATGTCCGTGATCTCTGCCTACCCCTCTGGGTTACAAGTATGAGTTGTGTTGTTTTATATAATATTAAAGTTTGGAAAGTTTTATAAGGTAATATATATCATATAAACAAAAAAGTAATGAGATTGAATGTGGATGGCTATAAAGGTAGAGGAAGACCAAAGAAAGTATGGATGGATTGTGTGAAAGAGGATATACGTAAGAAGGGGGTAAATTCAGATATGACGGCTGATAGAGATGTATGGAGGAGTAGTACATACTGGCCGACCCTCCAGGGATAAGGGCAGGTTGATGATGATGATGATGATGGAAAGTTTTATGAGGTAATTAAAGTACATTAAATAATTGTTTAAATTCGTCACATTATACCTTAACAGATGATCTAACCTTTACTTTCAAACTTTAGGTTTTGAGTTCATATCAACCATAATTACTTTATAATTACACAACATGTACAAGATATAGTATGTTCAGAAATTCTACAACTATTGTTGTTGACTCATCCTGTGGGAATACAAGGTAATGAAACATTCTTACTCAACAGTTAACGACCAAGCTATAACAATAGCTGTGCTAAAGTTTTAAGATTTTATGTACTTTTATGATGATAAATAAAAGAGACATAATAACAACTGAATTCAGTTGTACAACATTATAATGTAAACTCTTTATAACGTCACTCGATGTAACAACAACTTCATTAAAACGTCAACATTGATTAGTATAGTTAAATAAATAACTAACCCTCTATAACTCCGAAAAATGCTTAATAATTTAATTGAGCTTACACTGTATATGTATGGAAAATTTCAACACGACGTTCACATTTTTTTTCGTTACCTGTCATCCCGTTCGTTATCTTTGATAAAAAAAAGAGATAAGAACATGTTTTTGTGCTAGTGTTTCTTTTTTTTTTGGTACTTGTAGGGATATTTCGTTTAAGGTTGTAATTATTATTATCCGTTGTAATTGAATCTTTTCATCTAAGTATCACCCTGTATCAAGGCTAGAATTAATAAATTTAATAACGCCGGTCAAATTACCTCAGAAGGTTCTTTGTGATCTTGTTGATACTTAACTAGATTCGTTATTATATCAACAAAATACTTATCTCTTCGGTGTCTCTAAGGATATTTCTTGTTTATTATTTATAGCGATATTATAAGGTTTCTTTATTAATTAATTCCAAGGAGAAGACTTATAAAATGTTAATTATTTCATAATTTTTAACTCAAATTGACATTAAGAAAATATTTTTAATAAAGACGTTGCTTAACTTTCAATTTACTAATATTATAAATACGAATTTTTAGATGGATGTTTGCTATAAGGTATCTTTATAACGGCTGCATGAATTTCAAAGAAATTTAGTATACTTGTAGAACGTAGTCTGGATGAACACATATGTTGTTAATCGAGTTTGTTTTTTATTCCGTTCGGACAGTGTCGCGGGCGACAGCTAGTTTACTATAAAACTTTCGAATATGGTCATAATATTGTTTTGTCATGAATTAAATTCTTTACTAAGACTTCTTAACACATTTAAAATCCGTAGAGTAACAACTAATATGTGTGTAAAGTTATGTGGCTAGTTTTATACTCTATCCTGTGACTTAAATACATGTCAGTTTTAAAGTAAATCCAGGGCAAGACTATAACAAAGAGTATTTTGAAGTATGCTTTACTTTAACTCTAAGAAGTAACTCTAAGGAGTAAGTATCGAATTTTGCGTACGTGCAATTTCAATAAATATTACTGGTAATACTTGGGCACTATAGAATAACTTGTGAGACTGTTAAACTGTTGCTTTCAATAATAAAAAAATGCACATTTCATTAGAAATTTTAAGCCAAAATGAAATAGTAAAAATCTATCTTCAAAAGTTAACAGAACGATGTACGATATTATATTCAATGATGTAATTTAACTTAATATACAAAATACGCAATACAATCATAATGTACGCAAACCACAAAAACCCACACACAATTTTCACCGTCATTTTAAAAAATCACAACGAAAAATAATTTAAAAATCTTATTAATTTTAATAAATAGAACCGTTTAATTTGCATCAAAGACTATAAGATTTTGGTTATAAATTTGGTAATAGATAATAAGACGAATTGAAAGCAAAACTAGGTATAAAAAAAACTTACTGTTGTACGCGCAAGAAACACAACTACACTGTGTTCTGACACTTCACACCATTCGCTAGCTGAATTCTAAAAAAAGAAGACACTCAGACTAGAGGTGCGCGAGTGGGCGTACTTGAAGACATTTTATATTTAATTTTAAATCTATTAGAATTGTATCATTATGACATGTTTACCCAAGCCATTTACTTAAATATCACTGATGGGACGATCTCCTAAACGAGTCTTGTTCTATAGTACTGTTAAATGATGAACATCCATAAAATCAGAACAGAACAGATGTTATATTTGTCTACAATTAAGATGTATATTTCTTGAATGACTTAAACATTTATTAGTTTGAAATACGCAGCATAATGTAAAGTTAGATTGCTACTGTCATAACACCAGTGTAAAAACTTATTGGTATAGGTTTCGTTAATGAAAGCCTAAAGTAATCTGAACAATTAAAGAAAGTTACGGTTTATTTTTTTTCCTTAAAGAAAATAATGAATAAATTCTTCAGCACTGGGTTCATGAGGCGTGACATTTTAATGAAAAGCGTGAAATTTTTTTTAATTAATTTTTACATTTAACAAAATTTTATTCTATTCAAAATGTAATTAAAAAATAAATGTTTCTCTTTATGAATAATATACATTTAAAACTTTGTAAAATAAAAGTTCCTTGAATGTTCTAAGTGTTCGTAAATTTAATACTTTAAATTTTTATATTTCATTAATATAAAAATTCAATTAATACAAAAATACGTTACAGTCTCGTGATGTTCGAAACTTTGTCAATTTAATTATACTAAGAGAGATATAAAAGATTTTTCATCGCTTTCGCAAGTTCTTGGCACGCGGCTAATTCCAGATATTATTTTCGGCGTCGACAGGTTAAGGGCAGACGTTCAAAAATGATTATGGCGTAAAGATAAACGCATTTAATTTATTGTACATTACAATGTTTTGTACAAAACATTTCGTAAAATAAAAATGTGTTTACTTAATATTAAATAAGATTTAAGATGTTTTGATAATTCAGACACCTAAGAAATAAAAGATTTGACAAAATGTTTTGGAGACAAAACCAAAAAGTTAAAATAACCTACAAATATATTTTCAAAGTTATTTATTTATTACGTATAAAAAAAATTTACTATCATGAAGCAATCAGGTAGTTTTTTAAACAGAAAATGTTTCGTAAACTATAAATTAAATTAAATTATGTAACTATAAAGTACTTGGAAAAAGTCTTTTGTGTAAGACACTGTAAAAGAAAAGTGTTTTTGCGGGAAATAAATTTTTTGGAAAAAAATTGCAGAATCGACAAAAATCTTTTTATCGCTCATAAAATAATGTTTCCGTTCCGAAATTAAATAATTCAAAATTATGAATTTAAACAGTTTATTTGTTGAAAACGCTTTACATTTAAATGAATTATTAATAAACCTTAAATCTACAAATTACTTGCTGAAGTGAAAAATTAAAACCATTGTATTTTTCTTTCAGTCTTTTCTTATAATTATTTTACTAATATTATAAATGCGAATGTTTAGATGGATGGATGGATGTTTGAAGGTATCTCCAAAACGATTTATTGAAATCTCGATGAAATTTGGTATAGATATAGAACATAATCTGGAAGAACACATAGCCAACTAAATTTTTTTAACTAACGCAGATGGAGTCACGGGCGACAACTAGTTACAAAATACATTAGAAATAAAATTATGACGTATTTTGTTACAAAATAATTTCTCCCCCTTTTTTAATCCCATAAGCTTATTTATGTAACGTTCACATGTAGACGATGTTAATTCTTTCAACGTTAAATATATGACCTGAAACAACACCAAATCATAAATGTTGTGAAAGAGATTATGAAATATACGAACGCTTCATTAAATTCAAAAAAATAATAAGACCAACTATGAGCTACGTATAATAGTTCTCGTAAGAATGCAAATCGTGTGACACCTTAGTGGCCAAAAATCTTTCAGCCGCTCAAGATACAGGTCACATTAAAATTGACATACATACAAATCTACATACATTATACATACCCACCATTTCAATCGGAAATATTTCAGTGAAAGAATACAGGACACGCAAATACATAGTAAACCTTTTTAAAATTCTACGAATCATCTGTTAGATGATATATACGGAGCTAATTCTCTAGGTACCATTTCCAAATATCCGTCAAGCGTAGGAAGTCCTCTTATTTCAAGTCTACTAACGTAGAAGCAATTGTTCTTCAAATGTTTGAACATTTTATCGTACCCGAGTGTATTGAGGACGGTTTCGGCCTTACATTATCCTGAAGGTCTCAAATTTCCATAGGAGCAAAGACCAAGACGTGCTAACAGTGTCAAGTGAGGTAATGTAGACTCTTCGCTTCAACAAATTGGCCATCGAAAAGGTTCTAGTACTCAAATAGGACGTCGTATTTGTGTTACCGATGGCAGTTTGACTTCTGCTGCACTTTATATAATGTGTGAGCAAACAATTTTGACTTTTATTTTAAAGAATTTTACGATAAAATGTTGGTTCAGTACATATTTTTCTTGACTGAATCATGAAAAACAAAAGAGAGACGACAGTCAGTATTCCCAAAAAGGCAAAAGTATTTTTCACCCAAATGATGGTTGATTTAGCTTAAGGCTTCTAAGATTCGATATTTGGCATATACTTGTAGTAAATAAAATTCAAATACAAATTGATTCCGGCAAGTGCATAAACTAGAATTTATTAGTCTTCCTGTTTGCCTACATCCATAACCAACAATTGCCAATAAATTCATATTTCTGTCAAAGTCTATTGTCCATGGAACAATTCCAAATGCCACAGATTATATCTGCGTGGACACGCGATGCACTTCTTGTTTCCTTACTCAAATATTTAGCATCTAAATAAGTCTGGCACAGTTATGGAAATAGTTCATTAATTTTTTAAAAGGTTACTAGATCCTCGTTTGTTTTTACAAAATCATTTTATTTTAGTATAAACAAAACAATTACTATAATAATAATTTGATTAATTGATAAAGTTTGTTGACTTTAGATTCGCATTTTGTGAAGGTAATATTAGCTTTGATTATACTTTCTTTATTTTATTAACTGGCTGTTTTCCAAAATTCCAAATCGATGCAAACAACTGAGGTGAATTAAGGTGACTTTGTCTTGACTTAATGACTTGCATTTTGTATATAAAATTGTGATTTAAAGGCCATTTTCACTAGTATCAAGTTGACAAAATAATAGTCCACATCGGGTGTCCAAAGATGTAAAACTTAAACCTTCTCTCTGAATCAGATATTGTTATAATTATCACTATACGTCCCCACTGAGGGGCTAGGAGCCCACCCTAAGTTAGAGGTAACCAGGTCATAGTCAACCTCGCTGGTCATGTGTAAGTTGGTTGACTTCACACATATCTTTGAATTTCTTCGCAGATATGTTCAAGTACAGGCATCACGATATTTTCCTTCACCGTAAGAAATTCGATTAAATAATGTACATATGTAAATCGAAAACCAACCAACACATCTGAAAGTGGAGGAAATTGAGGACATAGTGTGTTTATAGACGTTACACAGAAATCGTAACCATTATTTAAGTCGAAACAGTCGAAAAATCCATAAGTACATGGCGGGATTCGAATCCACGATCTGCGAACTCTGAGCCACCGACGCTCCACGCATTTCTGATATATAATTGAATTTTATCAATGAAATTCAGGTAAAGCCCGGGGGAAATCAATAGTAGGGTTAACTACTCGCACGAGGATCTGTCCATTGAAATATCACTAATAGAAAATACACAAGTACATTCTTACATACTATAAATTTTACTTCCCTTTTGGTACATCTGTTACAATTATTTATAAACTAGATGTCACCCGGGACTCCGTCAACGGAGAATTAAAAATAAATTAGTAACCTATGTGATCTTCCAAACTACTTTTTACATCTATACCAAATTTCAGTGAGATCGATGGAGCCTCTCTGGAGATACGAGTACCTTCTTACATACATTCCTACATCTATCTATACATTCGCATTTATAATATTAGTAAGATTTACATAGCAACAATTTTAAGAAAGTTATATTTATTTTCTTTTATCCGAAAAACACTTCACCTATTATCTTATAAATAAATCATACGAATCGAAGTTCATTTTTAAGTTCCAAGATAGATTTATATCAACCTTATCGATTGAAATTACACTATTTTGTATCTTACATGGGACTCATATCCGAGATCAGAGCTGGGCATTAACTCGTTAATCCGTTAATCGTTAATTAACGAAGTTAACATTTTGCTTAACGGATTAACTTTTAAGTTAACTTCAAAAAGTGTTAACGCTTTTGTTAACTTCCGTTAAACTCAACTTCCGTTAATTAAGTCCGTTAATCGTTAAATTAGAAACTTGGAGACGTGCTGTCATTTTGTTTAAATTACGCGCCACGCCACGCTCGTAAGTTCAGCTATGTTGGGCGACTGTCGGCGACTCGAATGGTGAACGAACGAGTTGATAATAATTGTGAAATGTGAAGTTCGCGTGCAAGTGTATGCATCAGAGCGTCCGGGAAAGACAAAAATAGACAACAGGACAAAATCAAAAGAAGGTTCGAAATAGTATATTTCATTACGAGTTTATAAAAGCACGTGTATGTAATAGCCCACATTCCGAACGCTCTTCGCCCCTGCAATACGCCACTTTTTGAGCAACTGTATTAAAAACACTTTTTTACTCATGATTTTTCTTTAGCTTTTCCAAAGTCGTGCGTTCTCTTTCCCAACTGTCAAAATAATGTCTATTAAAAAGAAAAAATCAACCACGTAGTTTTTACAAAAAAAAAATCATTGAAGTTATTATGATTCATGCAAATATTTCTAAAAAGAAGCTCCTAGTTTGTTACAATATCAGATTTAATGATTTGATTCAATGAATTAGGTTAGGTTTATTTCATCCCATTAAATTTCATTTTCATTTCATATCAATAAAAATCTACTCGGCTGGCTGGGCATCAAGGCTGTTTGGGCATAGTTCCCTTGGCCAACCCAGAATGGGTGAAGAAAACAAAAAAAAAATCTGTTTGTGTTATTTTACAGTTGGCGCCATTTTCCAAACATTTTAGTTAGTTGAGTTTATTGTGTTTTTATTATTATAATAAGTTACTTCATTTTTTCGCAACTGTATTAAAAATAGTTGTTTAATACACGTGCGGAATTGTCATTACAAATTGTTCTTACTGTCAACCCTCACCTTTGGCTGCGCCTCGGCTCGGGTAGACATTTGTCGGAACTCTTTGCAATGACAGGCTTACCGCACTCGTAATGAAATATACTATAATGCATTCATACTTGTCTTTAATACTAATGAGTTATAGAATGTATAGTCAAAATAATATTTTAAACAAGTGAGGCCACAATAAGTGTGAAATTAGAATGTATAATTTTAGTATGGTTAACTGTTAACGTTAACTTTAACTTGCGTTAAATTTTCGAGAATTAAACGCTTGACGATTAACGAAGTTAATTTTTTAATTAACGAATTAACGATTAACGAAGTTAACTTTTCAATTAACTGTGCCCACCTGTGTCCGAGATGCATTTCAAAAATACAAGTTCAAGTAAGAAAAAATTAAAATGTAAGTTTGTCGTTAGTCGTTTGTTATATACTCGTATTTATGAACTTATTTGCATTTATTTTTCGAATAAAAAATGATTATTAAAATTGATCCTTCCAATAGGGACGAAGTAATGTGGTAAAACATTAAAACGAACTGAGAACCATCTCCCTTCAAGAAAGTTTGTTAAAGACTGAAGATTAGTCTGTCTCACTTCTTGACTTAATATTACTTATTACTCTAGAGGATTGCGTTTTATCCCCTTCCATCAACATCTATTATAACTTTTAATGTTAAAAAATTATAATAAAGGACGGTAGAGTTTTGAAATATTAGTGGTATGAGGTCCGCATTAATTATGTATACAGCAATTTAACTTTTTACGATGTCACATTACACATACTGTTGCGACCCTTGTGAATTAGTCTCGCTAGATTAACCTTACATTACTTTTAGACGTAACCAAAGATGGCGGTTGTAAACGTCGCGATTTCTAAGAGAAAATCTTTCATATTTCAGTGCTATGATTCAATACGATTTATCTAGTAAAAGCTTTCAGATTTTCCGGAGAAATTACTAAATACTAGAAGCAGCTGTAATGTATCAGATCGTAAGTTTAATAGGAAAGTAGAGTATTGAATTACATTAGTAAACCTACCAAATGAACAGTGTAAATGATGACAAGAACAAGATAGGAGTGACTAGAAGAGGAGTAATATTTTAAATTACTTGTAAATGACCTAAACAAGAAAATATTAGTAGACCAGAATAGAAATAAACATATTGATCCCAAATCGCTTATTAAACTACCTCCTTCTATAAAAGTCTAACTCTTACTTTTAATTAGCTCTTAGCCTATGTTAGCTTTTAGTTTTACTTAGCTCTAAGATTTAGCTCTAGTAAATAATTATGCATTATACAAGCACCGTGAAATATATACAAACATTTGGCATGCAAGTATTACTGTACGTCTCTAGACTCGGAAACTACTAAATGAATTACGTAACAACAAATATACGACTGGATTGAGCCAAAGGCTGCAATAGTAAATACACTTTATTTGCCATTTACATAAACTCCCAAATGCGGACTATGTACTTTTGTTTTAATATAATATGTGTACATAAGCTGTATATAATTGGGTTAATACTAGGCTATTATGATGAAAATTAAAATAATATTCTTGGTGAAGATATAACATCCCGCTCTTTAAGTAGAGTTTCCCTAATTCGTAAGTAAATAATAGGCGTATTAACAAAGTTATACTGAATACCGTTTAATTAATTTCGCATATACCTGTCCTACCGAGAGAACTCGAGGGAAATCAGTGTAGTTAAGTACGCCATATTTAATAACGCGTAGATATAGTTACAACGAGTTATATTTACTCTTGTTTATATATTTATTTCCTAATATTTCGCTATTTATATTTAAGTTAAATCAATAAAAAAATATTCTTTACAATTTCATAGTATAAAAACTTTAATCACAATTGCTAAACAAAAAATCACTTCATAACATTCAGAATGGTAAAATTAGACTTGTTACTAGTGTAAATAACTTTTGAATTACGCTTAATTTAAAGTTGTCCTGTCTATTGATACATACGTTGAATATCTTTGTCATATTAGTATGAGTGAGTATGACATTAATCTAGATTCCTTGGACATTACCGAATTAATTGATTCTATGAATTCGATCGATCCAAAAGGTAAAAAATATTCCCATTGGTCCGACCGACCGGTAGACCGATCGGCCTGAAAACACCTCATTCCTTACTGATTACTGATCTAGGTATAATAGTACTTATTACTACGTAAGATGTATTTATAAGTTACATTAATTATGTATACAGTAAATTAACTTTTCTCAGAACCACATTGGTGTGTGAATCGCGTTAGTAAAGCTACATTACCCTTAGATGAAATTTTCGATGGCATACATATGATGGATGTCTCTACCTAATTTCAAATTGTGATCGCTTTATGTTAGATAACTTGAATATGGGTTGACAAAAAAACTTTCTGGTATTCTGATATATTAATATACTAAATTTAGAATGTGTATTTTGTGTTTCGAAATAAAAGATGTAAATAAGAGATATGTATGTAGCGTTGCCAGGCGTCCGGATTCTCCTTTTTGATTGCGTGTCCGGCCAAAATAACGAGTTGTCCGGCTTTTGTTAGGCTTTTTACATTTTCAAAACAAGAGTGTACCTATTAATACTGGGACAAAATTCTAAATAATATAGGGTGTCCGACCTTCCTATCCAAATGTCCGGCCAAACTGGCTGGTCTGTCCGGCTAGTAGGTTTTGGCGACCTGGCAACCCTGTATGTAAGAGGCCTTTCTTTATTTAAACCTACCTACGGAAAGTGGGGTTGTAATTTTTTTATTTACTATATGTTCTTCCTTCTAATATATTAGGTCCTTACATATGAAATTGGCGTTTTGTATGGGAGGAACAAAAAGTCGAATATTTTTTAATGTAATATATTTAATTAATCAAAGTATGAACCATTATTTTCTATGCACTTTTGCCATCTCATAGGTAGTTCATTGATCCCTTTACTAAAAAAACCAGTCGGACGGGAATCAATAAAATCTTTGAAGGCGATTTGGACTGCCCCATCGGAGTTGATTTTTTTCCCTTGCAAGAAGTTATCCAAATTTCGAAAAAAATGGTAATCTGTTGGAGCAAGGTCCGGGGAGTACGGAGGATGTCTTAGACTTTCCAATTGAAGCTCTTCTAATTTAGTAGCCGTCTGTTGCGCAGTGTGTAGTCTAGCGTTGTCGTGAAGCAGCAGTGGCGTGGAGCGATTGACCAGCCTAGGTTGTTTAGCCGCTAGCTTTTCCATCATGGTTTGCAATTGCTGACAATAGACATCAGCCGTAATAGTCTGGCCAGATTTGAGAAAACTGTAATGAACAATACCGGCACTAGTCCACCAAACGCTTACAAGTAACTTTTTTGGGGTTAATTTTCGCTTGGGACAGGATTTGGCTGGCTGGCCAGGATCCAACCATTGCGCTGAGCGCTTCCGATTATCGTAAAGAACCCATTTTTCATCACAGGTAATGATTCGGTTTAAAATACCTTCATTATTGTGCCGGTTTAGTAATGTAATGCAACAGTCGCCGCGCGTTTGCCGGTTTGCTTCAGTCAATTCGTGAGGTACCCACCTTTCAAGCTTTTTAATCTTCCCAATTTGCTTCAAGTGAATTAAAACAGTTTTATCACTAACATCGCAGCCTGCAGCTAACTCGGACGTGGTTTGCGATGGATCCGCTTCCACAATAGCCTTCAACTCTTCATTATCAACTTGAGTCTCAGGCCGTCCACGGGGCTCGTTCTGCAGTTCGAAATTTCCAGAACGAAAACGTTGGAACCAAAAACGAACTGTGTTTTCTTTTGCAACACGACCGCCATACACAAAATTCACCCTTCGAGTCGTTTCCGCAGCACTAGTGCCACGGCGGAACTCGTACTCGTAAATAATGCGATATTTTAAGTTTTCCATTTTGTAAAATGAGTGACGCAAACAGAAAAAAGCAGAAGAAAAAAAACAAATGAATGACGGTCATCGAACCACAAATACATGAGTCTATAGCTGTACAAATTTGAATTTGGAATTCCTTACCAAAGAGGAGAAATTCGTGATTAAAGTAGCCAGTACGAAAAACGCCAATTTCATATGTAAGGACCTAATATAAGTAAAAACCGGAATTTCATTGCGTTTGGTAAATTTCCCTATCGATTAATCGGCCCAATGGGATTTTTACCATAAGGCAAATTGATATTAATAAAATTTATCAGACCAATGGGAATTTTAGTTTTCGGTTACTTGTTCGGTACAACGGCTAATACCTATACGTTGTACGGCTGTGTTTAAAGTGCGTTTTCACACAGTTACAAGTTATTGTGAATTATTTACTAAAACAAACCATTAGCAAAAGTTTAGTTCATTTGTCACCATCACTTAAAATAATAGTAGCAATAGTATTCAAAGTTTCATTCTTTCGCAAGGACTTTGTGTTTTGGAAGATTTTATCATGCCGGTGACACGAGGGTAGAACAGTGAGGTTTGGTATACTTACTAGCGATATCGCCAGTAGAATCGACGAAATGTGTATAGCAAAAAGTTAGGGATATTACTGTATTTAATCAATAACAGTGCTGATTCGTCTACTGCTCTACCTCAGTTCCCTCGTGTGAAATTAGTATCAAGGGACGGGGGAGGGTATAGGAATGATAAATCGCTGGCGGCTATCACGTCGATTCTTGACGTCTTATTAATAACGTTTTCATAGATTACTTTGAAAAAGTGATGATATCGTATAATATCGGAGTAATTTGTTATACTTGTTGAGCGGTTTTCTTATAAAAATATTTACATCTATTTTTTTAATACCGTAACGTCTGTTTACTAATATAAAATTGCGATTCCATGAATAATTTCTAGATCTTTTATTACGCAGGTCTAGAATACTGGTGACAATCTTTAAATGAAATTAGTTAGACGTATTAGCGTAGACTTACGAGTATTCTTACAAAATCAAAGATTTTTCCTGACTTAAATTTCACACTTTTAAATTTTAAATATGTTATTTTCTAGTGTCAACAAAGTCAGTATTATGCATCTTCACGACGGCATCAGAAAGTATATTTTCCTCTCGAACTTTCGATAAAATCTACATTATCAGTCGCGAAATTGAATCCTGGTAGCTTGTTGGAGCGCGCAATCGAATCACGTCGATGGAATCGTGTATAAAGTTGAGACGTGAGATATGTTCCAGTATTTATACTAAAACATGACGTCTTCATACTATATGTGGATCGGATACTGTATTAGATATTGACGAGTCATAAATACTATATTTTCAGTAAAGTACTTTTTTTATATTGAAAAACCTAGTGCTTGCACGCACAATGTTAAAGTTAGGTTAGGGACTTATGGTGCCGGAGGCCTGATTTTATTCCACTGCCTGGGAAGGCCCACCCTTTTCTTATAAAGAAAGGATGGCAAGGGGCAGTGGATTTGGCGAAGGATGAGGCGCATAGGAAGGGGAAATACTCTACGCGTCTCTTCCTCTATCGATTAAAGGTAGGCAAATCGTATGCAATAGCGGGTGTCTATGGGTAGTGGTCGCTTTGCTTTTTTGGGGAATCAGATAATTGTTTGCCTTATAATATATAAAAATAGGTGTAGCGTAGCAAAAAAAGATGCGGGTGTGGCAGCGTCATAGAGATGAGCCGTTTCAGTCCATACATTAAATTACTGTGTACTTCAAGAATTAAAAACTATTACTAATTTTGCTCAATTATTTTATACAATAAAAGGTTCACAAAATAAAACTTTAAAAACTGAACAATGAAAATTGTTTTCAAAAAGTTTAAAAATAGAATGGTAAGGAAAATGCTGTCGTACAATGCATATTGTTATAAATGATCATGAATATAAAAATATATTTCCCTCGCAACAGTGAACACAATAAGCTCATTCAATAAAAAATGTGCATTCGAAATTTATTTACTCACTCGAAAATTTTGTATAAAAAGTTTTATTACAATTTCAACATGACCGTTTTAGTAAAATTCATCTTCATTTTAAAGTGAGCACTAAAAGATTTTAAAATGATAGCCACAGATTGTACGATGAACCAAAGATACATATACAAAATTGTGAAATTGTTGATGAATTCACAGAAGAAATATAGCGCAATTATCTGTTGAAAAATTATAATGATAAAAGGTACGCATATGTGATTTCATACGCGTTGTACGCATATGAAATTATTAAAAGAAACTTGAGAGGTGTCAAGGGACACCCGGGTGGAAATAAGTTCCTTTCGATTAATTAGTAAAGGAACCAATGTTTATTCTATGAATAAAAAACTTAAGTCTTCACAAGAAGTACATTTTATTTCTATGAATTTTCATTATATATTGTAACGTTGTTTCCATGGTGAAGTAGCGCTCATTCGTCGTTAACATACTATAGCAAAAAGTGTCGTGACAACTTTTCGTAAAAAAATTTTCCGTCTAGCCCCCTTTCACAACGCGCGATAAGGAACTTCGTTCCAAAATTATATTCAAAAAGTAATGATTCACTTTAACTCTTCAGTAACTGGATCACGTCTTTCAAATGTTTTAAAGATGATAACTGTCGTAAATGTTCACCTTTATTTGCTTGAAAACCGAACGTGGCGTGCGGAGTACCGCACTCGTATGTAACACTGAAATGCAAGTCGAATTTTACTCTTCGTATTTGAAATTTGAAGCGAATTCAATATGGTTTATAAAATCATATTATATCAATACATAGTATAAAACAAAGTCGCTTTCGCTGTATGTCCGTATGTATGCTTAGATCTTTAAAACTACGCAACGGATTTTGACGCGGTTTTTTTTAATAGATAGAGTGCTTCTTAAGGAAGGTTTGTATGTATAATAAATGCATAATATAGTAGAGAAACACTGATAAATTTAAAGTTTTCTAATGTGATGTCGTAAATAAGCACGTTTTTTTGCGCTTATATTGCAAACGCTGGCTGAACCCTACGAGATAGACCAAAATAATGTACTACAGTATTGTTCACCTTAAAAAGTTCAACAAAAAAGTCCGCGATGGTATATGTCTATCTCTTAGGGATAACCCAGCATAACCATTTTTATTCTTTTACGAAGTGATTTTAAACAATACAGCATTAATCCTTATCCATTTAAGTACCTTAAATAAATTGTGCATTTATTCTGTAGTAGGTATATTTTGCATTGCACCCGTGCGAAGCCGGGGCGGGTCGCTAGTATATTATAAATGAGAATGTTTAGATAGATGGATGGATATTTGTTAGAATGTATGTACATGGAATTTAGCTTAGATGTACAACAACAGTCTGGATGAACACATAGGTTACTAATTTGGTTTTCTTCTAATTCCGTGGGCGACACGACATCTAGTTCGGTCATATGTGAAGCAGATTTGATTCAGATTCAGATTGCTTATGTTCTTTGCAAAATATAACAGTAAGATGTCTGATAATACTGAATCCCTGCGATATTTCAAATTAAAGTTGGTAGTATTTAAAAATAAATATTAAAATATTCAACTGTAAATACTTCTTTGGTTTTTTCCTAACTATAAATTCACTCACATTCTATATCTCCATTCCCATGTTTTATACTCTTTGACAAAACATAGAGTAAAATATTTGTTAATACAATTTACGGTAGACGAATTACGATACAAAGAGAATAACTTTCTATGTAACACGTATGTTACTAACACACAGTTCGATCACACGTATCTATACACTTTGACGGACGTGACCTGACTGTGTGAACATTTGCAAACGATTCTTCAATATCAACAACAAGCTCTTCGTTTTTCAATTCTAAACAAAAATAACTATACTGCAATCAAATAAAAATACAAAACGACTGTGTAAAAAGACTGCAATAAATATGTTGTAGTTTTTTTTAGATGCCAGTTATTTTTTATTGCATTAACAAATTTAATATTGTGTATTTTATTAAGAAAGTTTACATAATAATGTTATAGCCGCTTGGTAATGACTAATCTCCTCTTTCCCTTCCCACCCTTTTCTAATAGGGGATGGATTTGACAGAAGAGGGGACGCCTCGAAAGGGGAAATATGATTTCTGTGCATCTTCTCAGATAGGTAACGCATCTGCAATCGCGGATGGTATATGAGTAGCGCTTCGATATTTCAGCGAACTCAGGTGGCCGTTTACTCGTTTGCCACCTTATAATATAAAAAAAAACTTGAGAGGTGTCAAGGGACACCCGGATGGAACGAAGTTCCTTTCAATTAATTAGTGAAGGAACCAATGTTTATTCTATGAATAAAAACTTAAGTCTTCTCAAGAAGTACATTTTATTTCTATGAATTTTCGTTATATATTGTCACGTCGTTGCCATGGTGAAGCAGCGCTCATTCGTCTATAGCAAAAAGTGTCGTGACAACTTTTCGTAAGAATTTTTTCCGTCTAGCCCCCTTTCACAACGCGCGATAAGGAACTTCGTTCCAAAAATCTGGTATTTAATGGGTAGGCATAAGAATTTGCGAGAACGTTCTCGTTATGCCATCAATAAAAGTGTGAGATTTGTCCTTGTACGTTCGTGCGACAGTGGGGCGCTATACAATTTTCATAAATTTTTTTTCGATAACGCTACTAACACTTTCTCGCAAATTTTGATGCTAGTTGCCCTGGTTTTCATATAACGGTTTCATTTACCGTGAAAATTCACATTCAGAAGTAACTCATTTTACAGTTTCTGAGATGTATTAAATTGTCAACGCGACAGAGTTATATTAGCGGGGCCTTTGATTAATATTTTGATAATACAATTCCATCAAGACGTGATGGATGCGATGGCAAACTTAAAATAATGATATTAATTACTTTCGTAGTCGTATATTGTTAGCAGAGATGGATTTAGTATCTGAAAATTTTGCTAGATAGCGTTGGTTGACATCATCTAAATCTAATATATAAAATTCTCGTGTAACAGTTTTCGTTCCCGTACTCCTCCGAAACGGCTTGACCGATTCTCATGAAATTTTGTGAGCATATTCAGTAGGTCTGAGAATCGGCCAACATCTATTTTTCATTACCCCCCCCCCCCCATTTTTTAACTGCGCGCGGACGGAGTCGCGGGCGACAGCTAGTATTCAATAAATTTCCCCTAAATTGTAAATGTAAAAAAAGTTGTCCATCTAGTTTTTTTTACATTCTAGTATATTTACTGGCGTCGGCCGCACTCGGAGTCATTACGTGGTCCTCCTTAGTGTTGCCTAAGTATGTGATGTCTATAATAATTGTGTTACTTACTACACACAGTTCGAGTCGTTAACAGTAGTTATAGTTATTTAAGTTTTGAGTTCTCTAATTAAAACTGCACTAAGCAGGTCCCTCAGCAATAGAGTGGCAGTAATTATTAAATAGTAAGCCATTAGCAAAAAATAGAGGGTCCATAAAATCCACTCGCATGAAAATTATGGCATTTCACGCTGTAATTGCGTTATAATCCAAATGTAGTTTTCATAAGTCTGCGGCTTGCGAACAAAGCTACGCTAAAGTTAAATTTAATTAATTTATTCCATGTACATTAAACATAAAAGGAAATATTACAATTTTATTACTAGCAATCGCACGCGACTTTGTAGGCTCAGAAAAAAAGGCAGGGTATAATAAGTCTGCATGCATCAGCTACTTTCCCGATAAAGTCCCGTCAAAATTGGTCAAAAGTGGAGATTACCCAGAATAAACGGGGTCTTGCGGACAAACAAACAGACGGACAAAAAATTAAAAAATTAGTATTTCATTATCGTATTTAGCGTAGCTGATCATGTGTAGGAAATACATATTTTATTATTATTACATAAAAACACTGCAATTTTATTTCTATTTATCTTTTTAATGAAAATTTTGCTTCAAACTTAAAGTACGATGAAATCACAGTTCTAATACTCTACATAATAAAAGTTACAACATGAAGTATTATAACAAGAATAACGAGTAAGATTTGTTATTTTCTGTCACAAACTACAAGTACAGTACGAAGAAGCCGAAGATTTTACAAGTAAATTTTATATAACTTTATCTTATATATAAAATTCTCGTGTCACAATGTTCGTTCCCGTACTCCTCCGAAACGGCTTGATCGATTCTCAGGAAATTTTGTGAGCATATTGAATAGGTCTGAGAATCGACCAACATCTATTTTTCATACCCCTATTAAGTTTTTTAACTGCGCGCAGACGGAGTCGCGGGCGACAGCTAGTCTTATATATAAAATTTCCACGTCACAATGTTAGTTTCCGTACTCTTCCGAAACGGCTTTACCGATTTTTACCAAATTTTATATGCGTATTCAGTAAGTCTGAGAATCGTCTACTATCTATTTTTCATATCCCTATTAAGTTTTTTTTTTACTGCGCGCAGACGGAGTCGCCGGCAACAGCTAGTATTCATATCGAATGCAGTTTGTTCTTAACTAAAAGATCTGTTATTTTCCATCGAATAAATATAGATAAGTTTTATACTAGATTAATATAAATATATATACACAAATTATATTAGCGTAGCTTTGTTACACAGATAATTAAGTATGTCTTCACTTATTCGCTTTGTGTCTTGCGAATCTACGCGAAACATTATATTTGATTTATATGTGCCAACAAATCACTGAATAGATTAGAGGCTGGTGTGAGCAATTTATTGTATACGTAATGAATGTATCCAATAAACACGAACATTGCTTACCGATAAAAGATTCTGATTTAGGGCGTCTATACACTTTAAGGATAGCCACCGATTAGAAAGTATAACGTAGTTTATCATACTTTTATCACAGAAATTAGGATTTTTACTTGTTCTTTTAAGTATAAAAAACTTAATTCGCTTTTCACTTAAGACCGATTATTGCAGAGCAGTTTCACCATATATTATAACTCGATAACACAACGAAAAGTTTTTGATTTAATCTTACTAATATTATAAATGCTTAGATGGATGGAAGTTTGTTTGAAGATATCTCCGGAAGGGCTCAACTAGTCTTGATGAAATTTGGCACAGTTGTAGAACATAGTATGGAAGAACATATTGGCTACTTATTAAGTTTTTTTTTTCTTTGATTCCGTGCGGTTGGACTCGCGGGTTACAGCTAGTTTATTGTAAACCTATAAAAATTCATCGAAATGAATAATAAATGACCTTTTGAATAAACATAAGTGTCCGTTCTATTGTGTCGTCTGTGTAACCTAAACGACTCTCTATGATGTGTCAGAAGTTATTCGATCCTTCGAACTGTTAAGACTAATTATGGGTAAAACGAAGTATAATTTAAAAGTAACTGATGGTAATTTTTTTACTTTTAAATCCTGATAAGTTTTCGTGTGTGCTTGGCTTTATTTCTTGCGTTCATTGTATTGCGCACGGCTGTACATCAGTCTGACTTTGATCAACTACTGTCGTTATCACAGAAACAATTGACTACACATCCCGTTTCTCTCATTCTTCTCTATCCTTTTATATGTTCCCTTACATGGATTTAATTGAATTTATATTACGCCGTTTGTCAGAACAAATCAAAGGGCCTAGCACTAAAACTTAAGAAAATGTATTACTAGAGACATCGTTACAATTCGTACTAGATCGGACGTAAAATAAAACGACAAATTTCATAGAAATTTTGACCAATTTTATCCTTGACGTTACGAATACTTTGTCGCAAATTTTCGTGGTAGTCCCCAGAACATGACTTTACGAAGTGTTTGAATGTCATTACTATGTGCGTTATCTCTAGCACTTGTACTAAAATATTTACATAGACAACGAAAGCTGCGTTTCATGTAAATAAACATATTGCCTATGTATTTAGGTACATTTTTTTATATAAGAGAAAGGGGCAAATGAATGACGGGAACACCAAGGTGATCATCGACGCCCATGGACATCCGCAACACTAGGAGAACTGCAGATGCGTTGCTGTCCATTAAGAAAGAAATATGCTCGCTTCGAAGGACCCTAAGTCGTACTGGTTTGGAAATACCGCCGAGGACAGACCATTCCACAACGCGGTCGAATTTTGACAGTGAAAACGTAGTTAACGATAACTTGGTCATTTGTTATCATTTTTACCTCTAAGATCACTATCAATTGAGCTTATTTTTAATTATTAACTTTTAAATTTTTGTTTCTAAAAACTATCTGATTGTATACATTACTTATTGTTTTAAAACTGGCAATCTTTCACAAAGGAATTTTAAACTTGTTCACAACAAACGTAATGAAATTCTTTCTTTCTCGTCTACGTAGCTGGTAGCAAAAAGAAAAAGACATTTTTAGTTAAGAATGGAAAAATTCTAACATTTTTGTTTTATCCAATTTTATTTAAAAATATAATTACTATGTCTAGATTACAATATTTATATGACTCACTTGGAGGATAATGTTTTTCACTTTTCCTACAGTTGCCTAAACGACTTACATACTCAGAAGATTTTTTTATTAACAAATAGTGTTATATCTAAGTATATGAGTAATTAGCCTAAACTGTTCTACCAATTTTTGAAGTGTTAGTAATAACTTTAAAATATTAAATTTCTAATATTTTTTCGAGAGCGTCGGTGACTCAGAGACTTGCAATCTGCAGGTCCTGGGTTCAAATCCCGCCATGTACCAATGTGTTTTCGATTTGCATATGTACATTTATCCGAAGTTCTTACGGTGAAGGAAAACATCATGATGCAACCTCAAATGAAATTCAATGATATGTGTGAAGTCTAGACTATGGCCTAGTCACCTAGTAACCTACCCTAAGTTAGGTTCCGAGCACCTCAGTGGGGACGTATAGTGAGTTGATGATGATGATAAATAAATAAGTATTTAGATTGAAGGTATAGTAATAAAACAAATTCAAATCGTTAAACATTGTTGTGTTGTTTCCTCTATTTGGAAGCTTCACATTAATTATACAATAGTAAAACGTAGCGGCATATTTGCATAAGATCGGCATCTCTTAATTAACTACAACTACGTACTAACATGAATTTTGATATAATTTGCATTGTTTGACAATAAATATTAACAAACTTTGAGTTGAATTGATAATTTTATTCTTATGAATACCTATAAAGTATATTTGTAAAGGACTTTAGTTCGTTGTTTAGAAGATAAGACGTTTTAACATAGTTTAGAATTTCTTTTAGAATTACAGTCATCTATATCTTTATATATATAAAAGAAAGTCGTGTTAGTTACACTATTTATAACTCAAGATCGGCTGAATCGATTTGACTGAAAATTGGTGGGCTTAATTGTAAGCTTAGAACCAGGAAACGGACATAGGATAATTTTTACCCCGTTTTCTATTTTTTATTCCGCGCGGACGGAGTCGCGGGTAAAAGCTAGTAATATATAAAAGAAAGTCGTGTTAGTTACACTATTTATAACTCAAGAACGGCTGAATCGATTTGACTGAAAATTGGTGGGCTTAATTGTAAGCTTAGAACCAGGAAACGGACATAGGATAATTTTTACCCCGTTCTATTTTTTATTCCTCGCGGACGGAGTCGCGGGTAAAAGCTAGTTTTATATAGATCTAAGGATCATAATGGGAAGTCTAATTTTTGGATGTGAATAATTTCCACAGTTAAAATTGTTAGTATGAGGTGGTTTCTTCCAAGTATAAGAGGCAATTACTAAATGTTGCTCATTTAACATCAGATGGGATCTTGGTATTGTTAAATCATTTTAAAATAATACTATTAATTTTCTAGTACTTACCTCGAAAGCTTTTTACTAAAACTGTTACCTTAAGGGCAAGTGGCATTGCAAGCCGAGTGAATCGTAAATAATTCATGCGGCCGCTTTCTCACCTGAATAAATAAGGTAATATTCTTATACGCTCCGTACATCGAATAATACAGTTTATTTTTACTTTTGCTTTCCTTAATAACCTTTACTACTAATGATTTGTTTCTAATACTATAATCCCCGTTGAAAATGTATTCTTGTCTCTGTTTTGTTAAAGATAATGACAGGGATGACGATATGTTTTATGCAGATATTTTAATTTCAACCACTGGATTGTTTGTAACGGTTGCTGTAATCAGCAATTTGTTTATAACTATCAAATGTACGGAATAAAAGGGACGATATACACATGATACAATATTGTATTGTGTTATAACAGTGGAGACTCGCTGTACTTTTATTTGATGTAACATCTTACAAAACAACCTAGATTCCAGTGGGATATAACCAGTCTGAAATCGGCGTATGCATTGCAGCGTTTCGCGTTGCAACGTTTCGTCTGAAGAGTGAGTGTTCCCATTCCACCCTTTACTTATAACGTAGTGGTGGGAAGAGGAAGTGGATTTGGTGGAAGAGGGGACGCACAGAAAGGGAATATGTCTCCTTCCTATGCGGCCCCTCCTCTGTAGATTAAATATGTCTATAAGCAGCATGCAGAAGCAAGCAAGTAGATGGCCGCTCACTTGCTACCTTAAAATAGAAAAAAAATATATGTGAAAAGTGTCCTTCTATAAACTAACATAAAATATCGATTTTCCATATCTTAAACATAAATATCTCCAATATCGAAGTCTCAACAGTACCCTAAGAAGCCTTTTATTAAGTATATATGTAAAACTAACTTGATTCTTTCTCCATAAAAAAATAGATAAGCTGGAAATTAGAGCAATATATTAAAGTTTAGGCCATTATGTAGAAAGAACATTCCCAGGTAACAGTTTTCTGATAAGGGATTACACTTTGTAAGTTGTTAAAGACGAAAGAATATATTTACGATCACAAAATTTGAACTCAAGCTATTAAATAGGAACCATTTTAGGTCTTGGAAAATATTTTTCGAAGCAGTTTCACGTTTTGTCTGATGATTGTGAAGACTTGAGACCTAATATTAATTCTCTTTCCCTTACCACCCTTTTCGTACAACGCATAGATAGTGAAATATCTTGTATCTGTGCGTCCCCTCCTCTGTTGATTAAAGGTAAACAACACGTCAAATGAACAGCTGGCATTTTGCTACTTTGCCGAATTCCGTTGGATGCGTGCTCGTTTTAATTTTTTATGATCGTAATCTATATATATATATAAAAGAAAGTCGTGTTAGTTACACTATTTATAACTCAACAACGGCTGAATCGATTTGACTGAAAATTGGTGGGCAGGTAGCTTAGAACCAGGAAACGGACATAGGATAATTTTTACCCCGTTTTCTATTTTTTATTCCGCGCGGACGGAGTCGTGGGTAAAAGCTAGTTCTCAATAAATTAAAGATGATGTGTTTTCTTTTTATAAATTTCAAGCTTAAAATCAAGTTTGATAAACAAAAATATTGATTGAAATTCAGAGTAAAGTAAACATTTTGAGAATATTAATACAGTGGTATTTAAATTAACAAACTCGAGGGAAGTTTTAAGGCAAACAATTTCTTCCGCAGGTAAATTTATTCTTAATTCAAATTGTTGAAGACTTTTCGAAAGCTCAAGTTTGTAAGTGTGAAGTTGGCAGTAGCGAGTTTGTCGATGCCTCCTGCGTTAAATCAACGTTTATTATATGACATCTGACATTTACTTAACATTAAATAAAAACGCACTAAATTCTGTCGTAAACAGATTGCTTCAAATAGTTGCTGGTTCATGAGATCGGCGTAAGGAAGACATCGTGCTTTAGCAATTGCAAACATCGGTCATCGACCTAAGCTGACCACTTGAGGCAGTCTGTTTTTAGCGGCCACAGCAGTATTTATCTCTCTTATTTATTACTAATCCATCAGCGTTCTTTAATATTTATTTTTGGACTGAATTAGAATTAAAAAACTCCACCACTGTTTTCCTAAAAGAAGCATTTATAGCTTCACCGGGTATGAGGTTTAGGTTAAGCGCCATCTGCGCTCTGCCTAAACCTCGTTAAAGCGTAACTAAGCTCGACGGTTCCGTTGGGAACATCAGCTTGGACCGTTACTTCGTTATTGAGAGGCCACTGAGTTCTTAGATCACTTAGGTGGACGTAACATAGAGTGACTAGGCACAAGGACGCCCGAGACAGAACCTCAGCTCGGGATGTTAATACGCGTTTAACATTTCGATTCAAGGGTGCCATATTAAATATTATTAAAACATATCAATCATAACTAAAATCAAAGAAACTAATTACATATTTACATCGTTTAATTAAGCATATGTGCATTAGTGTTTAACATATTAAATAAATATACCAATGAATCGTGAAACGAACAGTTTAAGTATAATGAATTGGATTTAATCTCGAAGCTTTATTATGAATTATGCATTAAATCGCGGGGCAGATTTGCGCGATGAAAAATAATACCAAGAGAGCAATAACATGAAATGCAGAAATATATTTATACCAGCAAACGTAGTTTATTTATTTTTTAGATTTTTTAACAAAAACTTTCTCTGGTGTTGTAATTATGCTGTTAAATAAAAAAATGTGACAGTTCATTAAATTAAGGCGTTCAAACAATCTTTGTATATAAAAAGTAGTTTGTATATAAACATGTTACCAGCGAACATTCTTGTTCCTACATTTAGTATTGAAAATGTTTCTCTTACGACTATTCTTTCACTCTCTAGTCTTTTAAATGCCATCAAATAACATAAATTATGTCTTAGAGTTAGAAAAGGTGATAGTATTGACTAATTATTTATATGAAACATATTATGTATTTATTACAATAATTTCATACAACATCTATATATATAAAAGAAAGTTGTGTTAGTTACACCATTTATAACTCAAGAACGGCTGAATCGATTTGACTGAAAATTGGTGAGCAGGTAGCTTAGAACCAGGAATAGGACATAGGATAATTTTTACCCCGTTTTCTTTTTTTTTTTTTTTTTTATTCCGCGCGGACGGAGTCGCGGGTAAAAGCTAGTATTATATATTTAACATACAATTATATCCATTAGCAAACGTTTCATATTGTAATTAATAATTCAATGCATATCAAAAGCATTATCGTACTTAGACGTAATTGAAGATAATATCTTACTAATATTATAAGTAAGAAATTTGATATTATACATACAGACACTCCGATTTTATTAATATACTAGCTGTCGTCCGCGATTCTATCCGCGCGGAATCAACATAAAAACATAATTATTAGCCTATGTGTTCTTTCAGATTATGTTCTACATCTATGCCAAATTTCATGAAGATCCGTTGAGCCATTCAGAAAATACCTTCAAAGAAACATCCATCCATCCAAACATTCGCATTTATAATATTAGTAAGAATATTCAGTAAATATTATTAAAATGTTACATTCATAATGCCTTGATTAAATCCATTAAAACCCATTAGATACCTTTATTGTAAATAATACCTAGACAATCTAAGAAGATTAAAACCCTCTCGCTCTCTACGTAATCATCTCCGATCCTTTAAATCTCCTAGAAAGTAATTTATATACTTTAATAGAAATTTAATCTCTTGATATCGAATTAAATTCATTTTAACGAAAATATATTGAAAGCAGTAAAAGATTCAAGCAATAAATAACTAAAGAAACAAATAAATTAAACTAATAAAGAAAGTTTATTATTACTTCTTTAAGTAAATCAAGTATAAATCAATGTCCTTTTTTACGTTTGTGCTTTAATCGTCCTTAAACCAATAGACAAATTGTAATGAAATACTACAGTGTTCAAGATTGATCTAAAATATAGTTAGTCTTCCGAGTGGAATTAAAAAAATCTTTATTAGTAGCCTATGAGTTCTTCCAGACTATGTTCTACATCTGTGCCAAATTTGGAGAGATCCGTTGACCTGTTCCGGAGATGCTTTCAAACAAACATCCATCCATCTAAACTTTCGCCTTTATATTAGTAAGATAAAAAAATGTAAATGACTAAAATATAATTATGAATATATTATTAATACTTCTTAAATTCGCTTTTTAAATTCTAAAAAAAAAAGTGTTCCAATATACTTAATATCTGGAATAAAATTTATTTTATTTTAAAGCATTACTATAGCTTTATATACAAATACAATAATAAGTGCAAATAAAATATTATTTTTAATCATTTTACAATTACTTGAAAAAAATCAATTTTACTACTTAAAAAAAATCATAAAACCTTTCAAAAACCTTGCATAATGTAGGAAAATCTAATAAAAGTAGCTACGGAAGTAATTATCGAATGATTTAAGTGTGGTCTATAAAGAACTTCTTTCAGCCTGCAATATAGTCGTAATCGATTAGGGTATTTGTCGACGGCTTATTCCCAGGAATCCATTTCCTGAATCGTCCCTAAGGAGGTGAGAATTGAAAAACGACTATCATTTTAGATTAGAAAGCTCGAAGTTAATCTGTTCATGATTTTATTTATATTTAAAGAGGCATTTGCAAGCGACTTCATTGGCACGAAATTAAAAAAAAAAACAGGATAAATAGTAATATATATCATTTGAGACTTTGTTCTATACTTGTGCCAAATTTAACAGTGAAAGATCTCGCAACAGCAATATTTGTTGGGTCCACGAATTGGCCAGGTCGACCGGTGAAATACCACGACCACGAGGCGTGAAGTGGAAGCATTTGCGCCTTTAGTCTGATGATGACCTTTAGATGATGATGATGTCTGATGTATGGTGCTGAGGCCTAATTTTAGTCCTCTTTCCCTGTATTCTACAAAAACCAAATTTCATCAAGGTCCGTTGAACCGTTCCGTAGATACCTTCTAACAAACAACCATCCATCTATCTTAACTTTCGCATTTATAATATTGATTTAAGATATGTAGACAAAGCAAGAAACAAGATCGTAGAATTGTTGTACGGTTGTGCTGCTTGTTTTTAGGATTTCAATTAATTCAAATTATTATAAAAGACTCATTTACGACGAAACTTAAGTATATAAATTTTTTGATACGACATTATTTTGACGAATTATTACATAATCATTTGTAAGAATCCTTTAATAACCAACCAGTTCTTAGTGCCACGACTAAAAACAAACGAACCGCTTTATATTTTAAGATTATTTTACGATTAAATTTACCTATCAAACATACCAAGTTAAAAGCTTTCAGATTTAATTTTAAATTTCGAACAGAATCGAACAGATTCTATCTGTTACATAATAAAAATCGACTTTTCCAATTTAGCTCGCCGCGGTGGTTACGCATTTCTCCCGCGTATTTTTTACTCCTATTTTTTTCACAATCTCATCAGGCAAAGACAACCGCAATCGCTAACCCGCACCACTTGAAACACATTTGTTAGAACCGTTCTGTTCGTAACGCCTATTTTCTCGTACCTATTAATCGTATGGTCCGAGTTATAAACTTTAACCTCTTTCACCTTATAAAAATAGGTGACATGATCAATAAGGGAGTGACAACTGAGATGACGGTAGATAGATCGAAAACTGGCGCCTACTCGATGTACGTTAATGTGATATGGAAAGAGAGGTGATAATGTTGATCTTACAGAACTCACAATTTTTTTTTTCATTTCATATAAGCAATTGATCCACTAATTTTCCTATTTGATAAAAATCTGTAATAAATGCAGTAAAATAAAAATGTAACGTGACTTTAATATTTTGTATTCACAACATTAGCAACATCTTAATTTTAATTTAATTGCATTTTCTCAATATAATGATCTGGATATGATAGTTCATTTAATTTGCACCACACACAATACGGTAAATCCTCGAGGGAAACCATTCCTTCATCATTTATTTTATCTTTTGTATTACTGTTTTATCTTGAACGACTTCACTGACGACCTTAAACTGAATCTGATTCAGTTCCAACTGAACACTCTACATATACAGTGAAACTTGGTTAAGTGGGACCTGGATAAGTGAGAAACCTCCATAATTGGAACTCATGCTGAGGTCCCAACACTTTGGCACTGAATTACCTCTGTTAGTGGGACGAGGTAAACCTCTATATCTGGGATTTGTTCTTTCGATTTATCATCATAGTTACCTCTATAACTGAGACAGCGAGTAAATTTTATATGCATAAACCTCTGTAACTGAGATAACATTGTTTTTTTTTGAGCTTCGAATTTGGAGTTTCAATTACCTTCAGTTTTAGTTTCGCTTTACTATCATACAGATGTTTATTTGAAAAATGTCAAACTGAAATAACTGAAATAACCTGTATACTCACCTTTTAACATATACTTTAAGTTAGTTGCTATTTGAATAAAGTTAGGAAACTTTTTTTCCAATAAGTCAATGGCAAATCAGGTTGAAAAACTTTTAATCAACTAACTTTGAAAATATAAGTTCTACTTTTGGTAATATGTTACGTAAACCAATCATTATTTCTAAATGCTCTATTTCATAAGCGATCAAAAACACAAAAGTACAAAGTCCTACATAAATCTAGGTACAAAAAGTATAATAGGGAACACTTAAATATCTAGTTCAACAATAAACCTCCGCGAACTGAGCATAATTCGTTTAACTCCGGAATAGGATTGAGTTCATCTCCACCGGGGGATGTATTTGTTTGCTTATCTCCCCCTCTATTAACTTACTTAATACAGCCCTGGTGCTTATGCTCCGAAGCTTATTCAGGGACATTATAATAAAATAATACCATAATTAAATAAGTGTGGAATCAGAAAAATTGTATTGAAGCTTTTACGACTGGAAATCTATCTCGAATATTTTGCTTACCCGCGGTATGTTTCATTATTTTTAATCCATTTATATGATTTTTGGAAAAATTTGAACTTTTGCTTGAATTAAATTTAAACGATCAACTACGTAATAATTTGATTCAGAAGTTCCTTAAAAACACTCAATTGCAAAATTCAGATAGTACAGACATTTTATGTCCAATTTACACATTAATTTTATAACACTTTATAATTTATCCATCCATAATACTTATATTCTAAAGGTGCATACTGACGTACGTTACGCGGTGTTATGTAACACTCGCACTCTGTGGCTCGTTATTCCCTGGTTTGCCATAACTACGTACTGACTGCATGATGTTACGCAGTGTAACATGTTACACCGCTTAACAGAAAAATGCAGATAAAATTAAGTAATATAATAATCTACTTTATTTGTTAGCTACAGTATTTTTGTTATAGAGATAGTTGAAACAATTTCGCAATAAATTTAATATTCAATTTTATCTATTTTGTGTAAAATCTTTGAAGGAAATTCGAAAAATATTTCACATTTTAAGTGCGAAGCATCTATTTATATGAAAATTTCAATATTTATTGTGAAATATGAATATTTGCAATCTCAAATAGAACGTGTGCTATCGTTTTCTTTTCAATATATGTGCAATATATTTTCCAAAGTTCAAATAAATATTTCATGAAATAAACTTTTTTAACTCCAAATAAATAGATAAAAAACTGTTGTGTTTTTAAACATGCAAAATTTTACCCAACTAATAATCGAAATATGTATGCAAAGCAATTTTAATTCTAACTCATATAAAAGATAGATTATTAGAACCGAAAATGAATTCTCAAATCTTACGAAAGCAATCAAATTCAAATACGATCTTAATGCGTTCTTTACATTGTCACATTTCATATTTCTATTATCTCCAACCTTTGAACACATTCACCTTTAATGGGCTACGTATCAAAGAGGGCGGGTTTTAATAAGCTATTAAGTAATCCAAAAGGGAGAGATCGCAGATACGCGCTTAAAGGAGAAATACGTAGTAATTATTTCTGAGACTTAATACTACGCACAATATTACCGCGTTAAGTAGAGATATATTAAATTATATGTGATAACGTTTAATTTTATGTGTATTATAAATTATGAACTTATCTTAGATTCGTGTGTGTAAAATGTTAATGTAATAACTTTCACGTATTAAAAATACCCAGCATATAAATACCAATTTTACTCAAAGAATTCTTGGAAAATTATTATTATAAAATAGAATAAATACATGATAAAATATAGATCATCAGATTAGCTTCCTAAACGGTTGAGAGTAAACACCGATTGTTTCTTATCAGATGAATTATCAAAATTAATAATGACGGTAAATAATTCCTTATAACTGGTTAATGTCAGTTATAATTGATTAATGTTGGTTATAATTAATTAGTTTTGATTAACATAACAATAGTCGAAATAAGTGTAATTAATTCATCATACTAATATTATAAATGCAAATGTTTGGATGGATGGATGAATGGATGTTTGTTTAAAAGTATCTCCAGAACGGCTCAACGGATATTGATGAAATTTAGTATAGATGTAGAATATAGTCTGGAAGAACACATAGGATACTTACTATGTTTTTTTAGAGTCGCGAGCGACACCTTGTATTATATATATTGGATTTATAAATAACAATATAATGCATGACGTAATTAAAGGAATTTCTTGTAGGGAAAATGTATTTAATATATATAAAACATATATCAAAGGATGCTACTAAGTGCCTATACACACCAATCCTCAGTAGGTCATAAGACTATTGTTGACAAAGGATTCCCCGAGATCAAAAGGATTGCTCACAATCGCCGCTGTTCGATTTAATTGGCGGTCGCACTATTCAATGATACCTTTTGAACCTTTTCATATATATTTATAATCTTAGTTATTGAATCATCAATGGACTTAAAAGAGATTATTAACTTTAAATTGTAGGTAAGCTACAATTTTATAATGTTTTCTTACTCATTTTTATTTTTTCTGTATTTTGAATTATTTATTTTATATTATATTTAATTTTACCAAATTCCTCCCAAGTAGGGTTGGCGACAGGCAGGCGGCCGGTCATAAAAACTAAGGCCAAAACTATAACGTTTATAAAATCTTGTGTGCAGACACCACGTGAGTGGGAAAAGGCCACGGAGATGATGATTAACCTTACCTAAATATTGTATTTGAATAAAGATATTATTATCTTTTTTTAGTATTAATTAAAAATAAAATATTTAAAACTCTACTAATAACTGATTCATAGGAAAGATTTATTCAATTGTTTCCTATTATTAGAATTTTAATCTGTAACAACATTCAGGTTTATATACAATATAGTTACTTAACAAAAGATAAGAAAGGCATTTAAAAGATTTATCACCAACTTGAAGTATTTAATTGGATATTTGGTACGTATTAATTATTCTACTTTTAATTATCTGAAACCGTTAATATAACAATTGCTTGATAAAATATTTTATCGCATCGTAATTTAATTGACGTTAATTGTAAATAATATCTTTGGGAGGTGAGAATTTTACTAAAATTGTCAGCGACATTTTGGGTTCCCGATAAAATGAAACGTTCATTTACATAATTGTCCCGCTTTGTAATAAAATTTAAATATTATTCTGATATAATGATTATTATAGAAAGTTGTTGCTTGGAATTCATAACAATATATACAATTTTAATATAGAACAATGTGATCAAGAGCTTTAAGCTAAAAGCATCACTTATCAATTTTAGAATCTAAGAAACGAAACGATTTTAATACTTACAACTAGAAGTATGGTAGTATATGCGATATATTTAAAATTACTCTCCAATAAGCGCGTCGGTGGCTCAGGGGTTAATCACTTGACTTGCAATCTGCAGCTCCTGGGTGGAATCCCGCCATGTACCAATGTGTTTCTTGATTTTCCATTTACATATGTACCTTTATCTGACGTTCGTACGGTGAAGGAAAACATCGTGATTCAACCAGCACATATGTGTGAATTCCAGTGAGAAAAAGACGGCGATGCGGCTCGCCACCCATAACGTTCCGTCTCCCGAAATGGCGAAAAGCGGATTGCGGAGTTTCATTTGGCCACACCAAATGGTGGTCCGGGATCTCTGCCTACCCCTTTGTGTTACAGAAGTGAGTGTGCAGTGTTCCAGCAGTATGCATTTTTATCTTAATTTTAAAGGTAAGCAACGCATTTGCTGTTCTTATGGTGTTCCAAATATCCATTGATGTAGGTCACTCCTCTAGACTGGACACACTGACGTGTTAGCTCCTATCCAAAAAAAAAAAAAAAATCACATTTAACAATCTTGTTTGAATACTGACTATATTTCTTTTGTGTTATCTACTACTACTGTAACAGTTTAAGAAGCCCCTTTATCAGTGATAGATACCGCAGCAGCATTTGTTGCATGAAAGGCCTGCTCGACCGGAGCAATATCACGACCACAGTAACCTTGAGGATCACGTCTTCTGTCCCAAATAAGTTAAGCAATCGCAGTCGTTTATCATGTGGGAACTGTCAATGTAGCATTTAATAAATCGACGACCGCGCTCCCGTCAATGGTTCGTATTGAGACAGATTGCAGCAATTTCCTATCCAATATATTGAATACCTCCGCTCCATTATACCCAATTACAGCAAGAATTGATTTCATATAACAATCCTTAGAATTCGGCAATAGATTTGTTGATTGGAATTGTGAAGTGAACTTCTATACTTAACTAAGGGAGATTATACACAGACTTCTTGAATCTATCTGCATCAACTGCTTGAAGTAGTCCTTTTATGGCATTTAGAAGCAAGAACCTAGGACCTGCAGATTACAAGACAAGTGTTTAATCCCTGAGCCACCGACGCGCATTTCTTTCATTACTACAACTATAATTATAACGTAATTAAACACGAATGTTTGTATTAAATCAAAACAGGTTCACAAATAACATCCGGCGTTTTCTATTTAACATCAAACTACCTGTACTCTCTCATTATTACTTGAATATTGACAGACTATATTGGAGTAAAATTGCCTGGGATTCGAGCGCATGTAATTAGCACACTACGTTTACGGATCGAAAATTTCGATTTCAATGTAGGAAAGTTTGCCTTCAATCCAATATTTTGTTTCATGATGATGATGATGATGATGATGAACATGGTGATGATGAGTTAATAATTTTTATATACTATTGTTAGAATATAAAAGATGGAAACAGTGCTTTGTTACCATAATATTTCTTTTCTCATTACTCATTTAATTTATACTTTCCTTAAAGTTATTTTAATTTAAATTAACTTAACTTATTAACTTTTATTTTATATTAATTTAAATTTAAAAATAATTTTTGATCCTACAGTCAAATTATTTTAAATAGTTTTGTGGGACATAGTTGTATTTCCAAAGTTATTATAAATAAATAGTAATAAATAAAAAAGAAGACGTTTTTATTACAGCGATACAATGTCTAAAGTTGTTTCATACCGGCGAGTGTGAGATGACTCATCTAAATTAAATCGGTATTGCCTCAAAGTTTATTGTTAGTTATCAATTAATTATTTTTAAACATGTTTTGCTGCTAACAATATTTTAACTCGAGCTTGTATGTTTCTACGTACATACGTTCAATTGTCACCCCTAAATGATAGAACTTATTTTGACTAGTTACATTTCATTCCATTCGTATTCTTAGTAAGTGTTCTGGGGTACAGAGAATCAGGTATAAATTTCATTATGTAAATTAATAAACAATAAACAATAGAAACATCTAGAAATTGTATTTGATTAAATTTGTGCTACAGGTGAAATATTTCTTGATGCTTATTCAGAGCTCGTGGAGTTGCGTTAAGATTTCAAATCTCTTAAACAATTAAATCAAGAGAACTTCATCCGCAGTAGAAAACATTGAGCGTATTAAAACTTTGTAGGAGTTTGTAAATTCAAATGTCGTTTAATTCATTAATAAATCATTTGCTTATTTCAATCAACGCACATGCGTATATTCATTAAATTAAATTGCAGTTTGTAAAGTAACAAGTAACTTCCTTACTCAGAGTCCTTAAGCGATTACGTAATTTTATTTATTGAGAACTTAATATGAGATATCTAAAATACTCAGGGCCTTACCATAAAAAACTTACACAGTCTTTGACATACATTTTAGCTTAAACATACGTCAACCGTTTTATACTGTGACTCTAGCGCCCGGCGGGGATTTTTGACAAAACATGGTTATTGAAACATTATTATGCGCAGGCTTGGAAAATACGATCTTTACCAATAAATAATGAAGTACTTATACTAAAAGTATTGTGGTAATACTTAGTTATGTTGAAACATATTCACCACGTTGACGTCAATAATATTAATCAACGGCGGTCAAAGGGTTAAAACATGTGTTTAACTAAACTAAACAGTTTTTTGAAGCAATACAGTCACTTGTGCACTGTTTTTAAATTAGATCTCAAATAGTACAAAAGCGACATTCACTTTCTTTGACAACAAAACAATTTAAATGCGATATTCAACAATATTCATGTTTGGGTCACTTCAAGTAGTCCGTCTATCTTCCAAACTATAATCCCTTATCAAAAAACTGTTACTTATCTGGGATGTTCTACGACATAATGGCCCATCCCAAAATTTATTTTGATACTTTGTTCGCTTTATCTTTTCTATGATAAAATATAAAAGTAAATGAACAAAATGTATGTGTATGACATTTACATTTCCTTACATTTAGATTACAAATAAATTTATATTATCATAACATATTTTTCGAGCTTGAGAGCGTCGGTGGTTCAGTGGTAAGCACTTGACTTGCAATGTGCAAGTCCTGGGTACAAATCCTGTGATGTACCAATGTATTTTTTTTTTCGATTTACAAATGTTCATTTATTCAGCCATATGGTCCACATGTGACTATGACCTAGGCATCTGTGACTTGGATAGGCTCCGAGCCTCTCGGTGGGGACATATAGTGAGCTGATAATAATGATAATTTCGTTTTCAGCATTACTAAAAATTATCTAAACTTTAAATTAACTTTATATTGACGAGAGCACCTTAAACCGACGTGCCGTAGTTGTATGGATGTAGACGAAATGAAAAGGGTGTGGCAAAAGTGCGCAAAATGGAAGTCCATGGACTCTACCTACCCTTCAAGTTTACGGGTATGAGTCGTGTTATTGTTGTATAAAATCCAGTTAAAGGCAGTCAATGTGGGACGTATTAACGAAACATAAAGAAATGAGATCACACGAAATCCGTTTCCGGAATGAAGGGAATTTTACTAATCTTTATCCGCCAAAGTGATTAATTGATTCTCTTAATTCTAATTGCTATCTGATTACTTGTATACTTGGTTTCCTTTTTCTCGTTTTTGTTATTTAAATGATTTCGTTATTTAATTAGAAGTATAGTATATATATATGTTAAACTATATATATGTATATGTTTACATTTTACATCAATATATATAAAAGAAAGTCGTGTTAGTTACACCATTTATAACTCAAGAACGGCTGAATCAATTTGACTGAAAATTGGTGGGCATGTAGCTTAGAACCAGGAAAAGGACATAGGATAATATTTACCCCGTTTTCTATTTTTTATTCCGCGCGAACGGAGTCGCGTGTAAAAGCTAGTTAAATATACAAATAAATATTTAGAAAATCCACCTATTGTTTTTAATTTGAAAAAATAAATATACTTGTTACAAGAATTTTCCAGGGTTAGTTTCAATAGTAGAAAGCATACTCATTATTTGCGTAAAAATTTTGTAGTAAAGTATGAGGTTATTAGAAATAATATTAAATGATTAATTTTATTGTAACTTTAAATGATACTTTGTTTTAAACATGAAATAGTGTATCAACATTAAATAATAAAAGTAGAGCATCAAAATGAACTTGTTAATCAAACATTTTAACCTTTTCCTGTAATCTTTTACAACTGAGTCGTAAGCAAAAACACATTTCTTTCCTTTTCAAATAATCAGAACATAAGGCCCAGAAGTTCACAAGGTAAATGTAAGCAATTTGTCTGTAGTTGAAGGCAATAGGAAGTAGAGAATTATTGATTTAATGGTTCAGTGTCAGTTGTCACCTGATAAACGACTGTGACTGTCTCACTGTGTCTAGCTCGCAACCAACTGTTTGTTAAGGGGCGGCACGTCTGCACAATAAGTACATTTATCTAAAACAATTCTAGTATGTATTAAAATTTTACAAATGGTAAAAGAGAAAGAAATTGTTCTGTGGATGAATCAATATTATTTATATAAAAAAGTAGATGTTTTTATCAACTGATAATGTGATTTACCATCATATTATTTTATAAAGCGCAGAAAAAAGCCTGAGACAAGTGACAGAAATTTATTAAATACTAGCTTTTACCCGCGACTCCGTCCGCGCGGAATAAAAAAAAAAGAAAGAAACGGGGTAAAAATTATCCTATGTCCTATTCCTGGTTCTAAGCTACCTGCCCACCAATTTTCAGTCAAATCGATTCAGCCGTTCTTGAGTTATAAATGGTGTAACTAACACAACTTTCTTTTATATATATAGATGTCATACTAATCTAGAATGGAAATCAATCAACATCTAGTGCATTAACTTATATAGGAACGGCTAAAACACTCACGTATACATATCCGGTGTCGGCACCGACTAGTTTCGAGCCCTTCGGGGGCCCTTCATCAGGGTGAGAGGGACTGGACTGGTTGTTTTAGTTCCTATTCAAGTTAATGATAATGTCTCACGAAAGTTTGAATAATTTAATATCTAGTGCATTGTATATTTAGATTTGGAAGATAAATTTGTCCTCGTCCTCGGCGGTGTTTCCAAACCAGTACGACTTAGTGTCCTTAAAGAAGCGAGCATACTATTTCCTTAAAAGCAGGCAACGCATCTGCAATTCCTCTGATGTTTCATCCATAGTTGTAGTTGATCACCTCGGTGTTCCCGCTACTCGTTTGCCCCTTCCCTTATAAAAAATATAATTACAAGATAAATTATAAATGAATTATGAATCTTACATAACCATAAACTAGCTTCCTCTTCAAAATGAGAACCCTACACCCGCCGTCTTTCAATATAAATAACTATGGCAAGAAGAGAGATCGGTCGACCGAGGAATTTGTAGGAATTTACAATTTAAACGAGGTACGGTATTCAGAACAGGTACGGCTTTAATTTGTGGGATTTCCGTTAACATTAATGATACATTGTGATTTATTCCGATGCTCACGCTAATTGAAAAATAATTTAACATTTATTTTAAACTATTTACAGTTTAAACACGCACCGCCTGAATTCGTAGGTAAATTGGTAACTTTAATTTCGAAGTTGTGCAGAAAATAACAATAGTATCATATTTTATAACATGCAATTAAAACTAATAATAATAATTTTCTTCCCACATTTGTTGAATAATTATTCAGAAGTCGCATTGAGCCAAAATACAAGTCATTCTTCTTCTTCTCTTATCTTCAGTTTTAACAAGCTGATAACAATCATCACATTTAAATACTTCTTCTCAGTCGCTTCGTCTTCTGAAACTGGTCATGATCATCAATTCGGTGCCGTGATCTATTTCAAATTATGCCTCCACTTTTAAGATTGGTTCACACATAATTCGGACTACAGATTTTTCTGACCTGACATTCCCACCTCGTTGGGATCACCTTTAAATACTCCGTAAGATACTTAGCAACAAAAGCGAATTTAATTTAATACATGAATTGAATGAAAAATACTTTGGTCCTTTGAGTCGGATTCCTCTACAAATTCATTTGAAAATATTTCCACAACTCTTCGCCTCTAACTCAAGTGCTGCAATCTAAATTTGCTGTCATTCCAATACTAAAGTCCTCAGGGACGTCGGAGAAATTGATTCCTTCAAGTAAATGTTCGACAAATAGCATAGCAGATTAAGAATTTATTTCCAAATTTGTGATGCATTTTTCAAATTTATTTTGTTTATTTTGTTGATGGTACATATCTTTTCTGTATTCAAAAACAACCAACTTACCGTCTCTCTTGTATTTAGATTATTATAGCAGTTTTTAACCTGAACATAAAAAGAACAACAAATTCATAAAATAACAATGGTTATTACGAAATATTACGTTAAATTTAGAATAATAATGAAATAAAACACAATTAATAACAAATAAGGATAATGCAAGATTACTTAATCCTTAATATTTTTAAGCGTAATAGGCCTTAAGTATCGTCTGGTAAGTATCCTTACAGAAATCATAAAATTTAATGATACATTAAATAATAATATTGTAATTAAGTCAAACTTAATTACAAGAATTAAATTCAGTGTGTTGATTTATTCTATACACTTCAACTAAAACCAAATAATTTATTAAAAGGAAACAAAAAAATAAGAATTGTGAGTGTTTTGAGGCAGGCGTGGGCAGCAAAATAGCCAATTAACTTTGAGAATGAATGCACACCACGCCACCCCTCGAGTATAAAGTGTCGGAGCTTAGTTTACTCTGCAAATGGCTATTCCCGAATAAATTGTCTTGGCTTCTCGAACCAAACAATTCTGACACTTTTTCAAAATTCAAGTCAGTGGACCTATCACGAATATTTCTGATAATCGCCTTCGTATCGTCATTGACAATTTTGTCAAAATTTGTATATGATTTTTGGTGTACTTTACGCTTGATAGTTCACTGCACAAAATTTAATACAAATTAATATTAGTGCAAGTACTTCATAATCTATGATATCATTTTTTTATTATTATGTGAGTATATAATACCGATGTACGCAACAACTGAACTGGTTGAAATCAGTTCTTATACTGTGAGTGGATTTCAGAATAGTTTAAGAATCCATCTTCTTAAGTAGTACAAATAAATGGTCAACCATCACGAATCGTCTTATCTTTTAACGATAAAGAGTAATAATAATCCATCCATCTATTCATTCAGTCTGTGGATGTCCACTGCTCGTAATCCTCCCACTAAATCAGCCCCAACTCTCGTCATGTCCACTTTCGAAACTTTGACCAAATCATTACTCCACTATGGGTGGCATATCTAAAAGCAACAATACAAGAAAAACCACACGCACAAATATTAGGTACGTAAAAAAAATAGCTCGTGAAAAACAAACAGAAAAATGAAAAAAAATATTGTGTTTAATTTGTCCGTACCCTGTTTATACAGCGGAGAAAGCGGCCCGCATAATTCATGTGGTTCCAGTTGGATTTGCAATGAAATTTGCTTCACAGCGTCTGTTTAAGCCACAAGGTATAGCGAGTGACCGTGTTCATTTAAGTTTCTAGTTTTACTTTATAATTTTTCTTTTACATCACGAAGTAACTCTTTAATAAAACATACATATTTTTCATCGTAATTTAATAATTATCTTATTTCCTTAATTATTCCCATCTATATATATATATAAAAGAAAGTCGTGTTAGTTACACTATTTATAACTCAAGAACGGCTGAATCGATTTGACTGAAAATTGGTGGGCAGGTAGCTTAGGACCAGGAAACCGACATAGGATAATTTTTATCCCGTTTTCTATTTTTTATTCCGCGCGGAGGGAGTCGCGGGTAAAAGCTAGTTCATAATATAAGATCATGAGAAATAAAAACCGTATACTTTTTGCGGATGAAAATTTTCATTGAATTTGTATTCTTCTTACTGTTATAATAATCATGTGCCTGTTTGATCTATAAAATTTGCTTGCTATTATTAATTGATGACTGATAAAGAGTTATTGACCCTGTTAAGAAGAAATTCGTAACAATGTGAAATCCTTATATTAAATAGTTAAAACTATTTAATTTATTTAAGTAGCTCGCAGTTCATCTCATTTTGTCGTATAAAATTAAATCCACAGCACAGTCGTTAGAATAATACTCTAGTGAGTTTACCGTCTACTGCGCTACAATACTCCACTTTGCAGACTGTGTGCAGATTACAAATGTTACTCATGGGAATGTTATTACTCTATTTAATTACTATATGTTCTGTGACTGCGCTTCAGGAAATTTAAAAAGATGTAATGACTGTAAATAAATAAACTATGAGAGAGTTTTTAATAATAATCTATCTCTTTTCCCTTAGCTACTATTCCACATGTAATGTATATAATGGTGGTAGAGTCAGCTTTTATAGATTCATATTTTTTTTCGGGTGATTACATCAATCTTACTGCCTAACCAAATTATTGTTCTCGAACTAGATTTTACCGTTCACATTGCTAAGCAATTTATTTCCAACTACCTGTAGCCCGCGACTCTGTCCGCGCGGCATTAAAAAAAAACTTAATTAATAGCCTATGTGTTCTTCCAGATTATGTTCTACATATGTGCCAAATTTCATCAAGATCCGTGGTGCCGTTTCGGAGATACTTTCCATCCACCCATTTAAACATTCGCAATTATAATATTACTAGCTGTCGCCCGCGACTCCGTCCGCGCGCAGTTAATAGAAACTAAATGGGGGGGGGGGGTATGAAAAATATATGTAGTCCGATTCTCAGACCTACTCAATATGCTCACAAAATTTCATGAGAATCGGTCAAGCCGTTTTGGAGGAGTTTAACCACAAACACTGCGACACGAGAATTTTATATATATAGATCTAAGGATCGAATAGCGATCGAAAACTGCGATATATTGTTCAGAAATTGAATTAAATCCCATTAAAAAAATGATTATGAGATTATCAAAAATAATTCCAACATCATTGTCTTTAAAATTATCGTAGTGATGTTGAAAATAATTTGCTTAGGAAAGACAAACAAAAAACACGCCGTGGGAAATTAGGAATTAATTGCGTTGGAACAAGACAATCAGATTAGGGGATATTTTCTAAATAAATAAATTGTTTTCTATCCCAGCGTTTGAATGAAAAAAAAAAAACTTTTTTTCCATTCTACTAATTCGTTTTTCTCTCTCCAGTACCTATAATGGATTTATACGTAATATATAGAGTTGGGATTCCAAGGACCTGGTAATCTTTTGGGATTATTTCCTACCAAGTAAAGAATTTATCTTTTTAAAAAGTAAATTATGTAAGTAATAAGTCTCAAAAATACTTATCTTTTCTACTTAATAAAACATTACTTTAAGTTGTTATTCTTGTCTCATTTTTCTTCCTCTCTTGTACCCATCTCTTTCTACATAAACGGTGGAAACTTCTCACTAATATTTACTTTTACTGTTTGAATAGCGGTTCTAATATTTTTTAATCGGAGATTCTGGTCTCAGAAACTGTCGGTTAGATCTTTTTCTCATCTGTCAGATGTCGAATGTCGTATTTTGATATCGCCGTCTTTCTTCACACTAGTCAACCGACCGTACCACAGATATTGTCATGTCTACCGCCAAAAAGTCGTCGAGTAAAAGTAAATAGCTTCCTGTTAAAAATTCAGATGATTTTATAGTGCGCAACATCCGACAGATGTGAATGATTTGTAAGTACCTAGTATTTCGATCGCTTCTTTATTTTTTCTGATATATATTTTTATTAAAATAAGATATTTTGGTATGTAAATATTGTAACATTGTTATAAATATTAGCTAGAAAGTATATAGCATGCTAAAAATAACTATCAATACATTAAATGCAGCTGTTACGCTGACTATAGCTCACAGTACTAATAAATATTTATTAATGTTCAGTTTATTACTATCACATTTAATGTATAGATAAATGAAGAAAATAATAATGTGAGTTTTCTCGTTGTCTTCTTGTTGCTGTCTAAACATATTAAACTCGTAAATCAATATCTTACTAATATTATAAATGCGATTGTTTATATGGATGGATGGATGAATGGATATTTGCTTGAAGGTATCTCCGAACGGATCAACGGGTCTTAATGAAATTCAGAGTCGCGGGTGACAGCTAGTCTTACTAATATTATAAATGACTAGACAGGAAGGTAGCTGATGCAAGCGGGAATTATTTTTTTTTTTTTTAATTCTGCGTTAACGAAGCAGTGGACGACCACTAGTTTCAAAATAAATTCATGATATAATTTAATTCTTATTCTTTGAAATATAAATTCAAGCTAAAACGCAGTTGAAACTTTTCGATATTAAATATTTATTAAATCCACCGCATAACCACAAAGAGGGAAATGTGCTTTAATCCACATTATATTTAATTATATACAATTATGTATTAATATATCATTGCTGGCTTATTTGAAATAGTTTCCTGCCAAATGTAAAATTCAACTTGAGATAAGCCATTGACACGTTATAAACTTAAGAACATAAGAACTTCAGAACAATTACATTATTTTTTTAAGTAAATTATTATTATTTATTTAGTAAAAATTTAGTTTTTATTTAAAAATTATATAAATCAATGTCTAAATTTATAAATCTATGTCCATAACTTTAAAACTTTATATTTCATCTTACATTTTAAACATATTAGTCTATTTTTTATTAAATTAATTAAAAAACTTGTTGCAAATAAAGTTGTAAGATAATTAGCATACAAGTGTACAAAGTTCTTCCATTTTTATGTAAATTTTTAACACAAGGCGCTGCATGCACGCTAGCTGGTAACAAAATTAAGATGGATTTTAAATGAGTTTGCGACATGTAACACACTTTTTAAAATATGATAATACATTTATGTTAAAAAGCAACTAAAAATATCCACTATTTAGTCTTCTTTTAAAGATTTTATAAAAGAATTAAAATAAGTATCGAAATATCAAGAGTCTTGACAAACCCACAACGGTTTTTTATGATTTTATTATATATTTTTTGTGTTTTACATTAATAATAAAGAAGTTTGTACTTACCGTATCATAAAAAATATATTGTTACCTCTTCCATTATCTTTAAAAAAAAATAAACTATAAAGGAGTCATCTGTTTTTGTATAAGTACCTTAAAAACGAATAGCCAATGTTTGTCATATATTTGAAAGAAAGTAAACAAACTAATAACCTGTACAATCTTTGGCACTAATAATTTTAAATGTCTTAAACATACATTTATCATTATTTATTTATTAATTAAATGAGACAAAAATATAAACAATATTTGTAAAATAAACCAAAAGATTTCTTATGTACGTTTAAGTAAATTTTATTAGGTCAAGAATAAAGTTGAAAGTCTCATTTTGATTGATGTTCACTTTTAAAAGATACAAAAGAACCATTATGTAGAGTATTCGACTTATCTCTAATCTTTTTTGACGGCATCTTTGTTTAAAGTGATGATATGTCTATAAAGTTTTAAGGCAAAATCAACTTGATATTATATACTTTGAAATACAGTGTATTTTAATTTTTTTTATAATAAACAACGACAATAAACTGCAAACGTGGAGCTGAAACACCGAAGTTATTACCCATGGACTTCCCCAACACCAGAGGAACTGCAGATGTGTTGCCGTCCTTTGACAATAGAGCTTGCTTCTTGAAGGATACTAAGTCGTATTGGCTTGGAAATACCGCCAAGGACAGACTATTCCACACGCGTTATTTGGCCTTAACCAATCTCTAATCAAATCATTGTCTTCTTTTTAGTCTGTTAGGTTTATGATACATTTATATATTGTGCTGGCAACACTGTTTTCCTTCTCCTGGCCAATAGTGACATGGCGTAACGTGTGTAAAAATGAATATTAGTAATTAAGTGTTTATAATCAAGCATCCAGTGTTTTAAAGTGAATTTATCAAAGAACCAAGTTTTATATTTTATAACATAGTCGACCCAAACTTTAATTTAACAGTAGGAATTACTTCGAAGTAAGAAATGTTTTGCGAGCCACAAAATGACTATATGTTTAATTTTGAAAGACCGAAATCATCGAAGGGCACATTATTTGAAACTCCTTATTTATTTTTCGATTATTTTACATTTAGATTTAAATTAAAATAAAATTATAATTACCGCTTTAAACGTCTAATTAAATTTATTCCGTAATTATTGTATTAGGACGTGACATTTTGTAAGTTTTGTCCATTAACTTCGTTATTTCAGTCATCTACGTTATCTCGTCCCGCATTCGCAATGGCGGACAAAAATTCAAACTTGTAGTCTACTAAATACTAGAGATATTTCTGTTAATATTAACACTAGCTGCTGTGCTGTTTCATTTTTTTCTATCTATATAAATAATAATTAATATCTATATATTTGTAATACCTATAAAAGCTAATTTTTTTTATAATTCTGATATCTATTTAAGTAAAAATATTAATTGTTTAAGTAATTTTTTGCTCTACGATTCAACAAAGATAACATCCACAAAAAATATTAAAAGCAAAATGTTCTTGAGAAACTTTATTGCTTTATCACTACAACAAACGTATGGAACAATTAATGTATGTATTAGGTACGAGGCTATATAACTTAGTATTTTAGTCAAAGATGTGTTCATAAGAGCGACTAATTACAATCTCTAAACGCAATACGGCCTGTATATTGTGACTGTATTCACAAAGAGACACTACAACAAAGCTAGATGAATTGTAGTAATTACGTATTCCATTGAGCTTAAGTAATATACAGGTTCGAATACTTGCTTAATTTATGAAGACAATAGAAGATTATGTTCATTCATATCTATGTTATCTTATTTTAAGAAATTGTTGTATTTCTTAGTGCGTTTTGTTTAAAAATGTTCTATTTTAAAGTCGATTTTTTTAGAGAAAAACAAAGATGAAGTATTTCAATGAAAATGTTTAGAGTTGATGCGAAAAATATAATTTATAGAGAGACTTCAACACCTTTCTGTATAAAATCTGTAAGAATTATGATAAATGTACCGCTGGCTGCTACAGCCTTAACGACTATTTAATTCTCGCTAAATTGTGATTTATTTTACGCAGCAAAATTTACGGCACTCAAACACTTCTTAAACCTTAAACTAAAAAGAGTGTACTCTTTTAAACTTTTTGCTATTTAATGACATTTTAAACATATTGTTTTGGTTTTTATTTTCCTTAAAAAAATAAATGAAATTATTATGCGGTAGATATATGGTTTTATATTTTATTTGTAATTGAAAAAGATAATAAACGAAATTTTTTAAAATATTATATTAAAAAATATTAGTTCCGTACTAATTGCGGCCCTAAGCTCTGAAGTTATAACTGGAGTATTATATATGTATGTCACACAAGCTGTGCGGTGGCAGTGAGTTGACGCACCGCTACTGATGTGTGGTTACAATACAAATTAAAAAAAAACACACTTCAAGTACATGAATACGACGAACACATATCTTAGAATTATCATCAAATTGCTCTCTATTGTCATTCAAACTTACTGAGCGACGTTATGCCTTGCGTCATCGCATTTAGTCGTGTGGCATCTACTTTAAAAATAATTACGGAATAACTATATTAAATAAGTATTAACCGATGCGTATACAAAAATAATTAGAACTTTCTAAGTCATCATCATCATCAACAGCCTTTATCTGCCCACTGCTGGGCATTGAGCTTTCACAGTACGCGGTTCTCCACTTTCCGCATATAACAACTTCCCAACGTGCAAACTATGTCATCGGTCCTGGTCCCGTGGCCTCCATTCTAAGACCTTCCTTCCCCAACTGGCGTCGTTGGCCCGACAGATGTGACCGGCCCATTGCTATTTCAGCCTGCCTTCCTAAGTCAATTAACATTAATTTCAAACTACAAAATAAACGCTTTAAATAAAAAAGCTTTTCCATTAAGCTTTAAATTATAGAGTTTAAATTATAAATACGATATCTCGGTGCAATATCGAAAAAGCTTTATACGAATTATTTTATTTGCTATTTGTTAAAAAGGTTACGTTTGCGGTTTTATCGAATTAATATGCTTTCGAAAACTGTTGAACATTAAATATAATTCATTTAAGATTTTACGTAAAAATTTTAAAAAAAAATCGTTTAATTTCTCATTTGGATTTCCGTTCATTGTTTTATTTGAACTTTAATTCTGATTTCCACTATTGAATTATTAACATATTTTTATCATGTCTTTTTTATGAAGGAAAATTCGAACTATACAGTTATAAAGCATTGTAATATAGGCCACACACGATAGCCTATACATAACAGATTTAGATATATGGCTGGAGGCATAATGAGGATAGTGTTAAGGCAGGCTCGCATCTTGCGAACCAGGGAGAACAAACAAAACGCTTCTGCAAACATCCCTGATGTGCTAAAAAGCGAAGCCCAACAATCCTCTGAATGCATTGTTATTCGGCAAATTCAGTTGTCCACTTTCTCGTTTGCCTTTCACCTAATATTAAAAATATTTACTATGAAACACAATTATGCTTGCAAGGTCCTAACCTTTTTACAGTTATATCATGCAAAATCTAACGTGTGTGTCCTGTATAAGGATCCTGGTTTGGGTCAGTGAATACTTTAACTTCGCCAAAGGACATACGCTACGCGCCGATCTTGCTTTTGATCTTTCCCTGATTTTCATTCGGCTACTAAGTAGGACACGTATATAGGGACATCACAATCCGTCTTTTGAAGTATTATACCCGTCGATTATATTCATTGCACACTTTTATAGATTCTGTTTTAGACCTAAAGTTATTAAGACCATAAAAATAAAATCTCCCTCTTCCACGATTAGTAAGTCTGTGATTACCTACTAAATTGTCATCCTCATCATTATCAACCTGCCCTTATCTCTTTGGAGGGTCGGCACAGTATGTACTACTCTTCCATACATCTCTATCAGCCGTCACATCTGAATTCACCTACTTCTTACGCATATCCTCTTTCACACAGTCTATCCATACTTTCTTTGGTCTTCCTCTACCTTTGTAGCCATCCTCAATCTCACGAAGAGTATATGCCTTCTAAATTGTCAAATTATTTTAATGTCCGACTGACCACAACCTTTGTTGTGATAGGCTGTAGTACAAATAACAACAAATAATATCTCAAAGGCGAGAGGATTGTCACAAAAGAATAACCACTTAGTAGTAGTTATCTTTATTATTTTAGTTTTAGTTATTTAATTTCACTGGAAACTCTGGATGCAATTTTGCAAATTTACATGAAAAGTAAGTGGACATTTCCCTTATTTTATTATATATTTTAATGTAATTACTTGCTTCAGTGCTTTCTAAATTAAAAATCGAATAAATCATCATTACATTGTGTTTACACTAACGAAACATACTCAAAAACATAACTATATCACAAATACCAACTCAGACTTATATTGCTTCTTATTTTGTTTACATTGAATAAAACAGACAATATTCCTCTGATAAGAATAATATCTGTTGTTATTAGTATCAAGAGAGAAAACAACAAACTTTTAGTTACGGTCCTTTTTTGCTCACATTACTTTTCATTTGTTTATTGTTGAACAAAATACAAAGCCGTGTGTTTACACCGCTGAAACATCTGTTTCTAAATTGCCTTTAATTTATTTTCAAATGGTGGTATTCAATTGGTGTTTTTCTAGAGCTAAGAGTAAAAAGATTTTGAATCAAAGTACAGTATTTTTTTTTAAATAAATAAATACATAAATAAGAAATTAAGTCTAAGTTCAAAAACCGTAATTTGAATTTGCAATGTCACGTTTTATGCATCATAATGTTATCGCGATTCAAAGAATTCTGACCACCTTTATGTCCTGCTTCAAAAATTAATTTTCTCACGTAAATGTCACGTAATTTTGTACGGAACATCCAGTGTTCCAGAAACGTGTTCCAGATTTAATGGCATTCAGCGACCATTCCATTGAACAAAATAGTTCGAGAGAACTTATCTTTTAACTTTTTTAGTCTTTTCTATAGCACAGCAAAATGTAGTTACATGTTAATTTTTAGTCTTAGCTACTAATGGACTACACTTTTACGTGTGCCCTCTTTTTGGAATCGGGGGGGTAAATTTTAAAAAAGATACCCTGCTGTTGGGGGGGAGGTAAGGTTATGTGGAGGTTTTTACTTGTGTCCTAAAGGATAAAAGAAAATATGTTTCAAAATTCTCCTTTTTTCTTGATCTAACTATATAAAGTTGAAAACTGAGTGGATGACTGATACATCCCAAACTACTGGACTTAGATACTTGAAATATTCGCCCGCGACTCCGCACGGGCGGAATTAAAAAAAAACTTAATAAGTAACCTATGTTTATAAGTATATATGTAAGTATAAATAGCACAAAAGTTTTACAAAAAAAAATTAAAAACTTTTCAATGCAAATGATTAGCACGTGAAAGCCAATAACAAATATATTTTAGCCAATTTATGATCGAAGTAATATTTGTTTTATATTTTATTTTATATTACAAAATACTAGTTAATACTTCGGTGAAATTTATTAGCGTCTTTTTATCTAGGCTATATATAAAAAGAAAAGCTTTTTATGATGTCGGTACAAAGATCTCTTTAATAAATAGAGATCATCTTGAACTTTCACACAGAGACACATAAATAAAATGTAAACAAAACCTTTTCTACATTAACTTAATATTGTTGTCTAAAACAAACGCAAATATAAAAGAAAATTGTATGTAAAATTTACAACATTCCTTAAATGGTTAATTTTATTGTTTATTTTATGAAAATTGTGAGAAAGGCCATTTTACCTATATTATAATTTACATGTGTGAGTGTAAAATTTGTAGTTTTTCTATGATTGAATACTTAACAATTTTGAAATGGTACTATATACACCTTTGTCATATACTGTATTGCAAAAATAAAGAGCTATTTTTCTTGAGAAAGTGTTTTAAGTTGAAATACGTGTAGCTTTGCTTGTAGCAGCTTCATTTCTGCAGGAAATACATTTGCGACGCAGTCTGATTGTACGTGACTAAAGCTTCTTTAAAATGTCTCTACTTTAAAAAATGTCTTAGTACTTTGTCGATGCATCGGAAGTGATTTAATGTTCATATTCCTTGCAAATTAGACGAACCTTAGACTAAAATCACCGGCCACATTTCGATAAGAATTCTATAAAAAAACATAGGTTTATGTACTTAATAACTTTAAAAAATATAGGAGAAAAAGTTAATTTTGAAATAGAAAAACGTAATATTATTACAAATAATTAGCGGCCAGTTACTTTTAATTCTACTGTACGTATATCTGTCTATATATTCCTCGCAACTCTAGCAATAATTATGAAACAAAAGACTCGGCCCGGCCGTGCAATAACATCATTGGATCTTAATCGACTTTAAAATTGACACTGTTACGAAATCAAACTTATCTTCAATTTAATGATCAATGAAGTTAGATTCATATTTGAATTTATTGCAAAAGATTTGAATGTTTCCATATTATCAAAGTTTGGATTTTTTTAATCTATATATATAAAAGAAAGTCGTGTTAGTTACACTATTTATAACTCAAGAACGGCTGAATAGATTTGACTGAAAATTGGTGGGGAGGTAGCTTAGAACCAGGAAACAGACATAGGATAATTTTTACCCCGTTTTCTTTTCTTTTTTTTTTTATTCTGCGCGGACGGAGTCGCGGGAAAAAGCTAGTAATTTTTAAAACTAATAATTATTTCTACTTTATTTCGGAGGATAAAAAAGTGTCATTTTGCATAAGTTTTACATTATCTTTCTATTGAATCATATCTAAAGTATCATAAACAAGACGCCAAAGGTTATTTTGAGCATATGACGTAATTATATCATACCCAAGAGAAAATAGAGCTTTTGTAATGAGATCAAATGAAGGTGAGACTCTTATGTTTCATGATATAATTATGTGAATCCTTTAAGAAAATCTAAGGAATAAAAAAGTAAAAATAGAACTAAGAATAGAGTTAGATAAAGCCATAGTGGTATTTCTCAACCGTGGTCAGAATATTTAACTACGTTATTTATTATTTAATTTTACTAGGTTATGTTTACTACTCAATTAAATTTTTTTTTAAATAAAATACTGGCCATTTAAAATAAAAACAATTGTGACGGTAACTTTAGAATCATAATAGCTTCTCTTTTAATTTTCCAAATCCGGATATTAAAGTTCGAGTCATTTCGCTTCTGTTAACCCGCTTTAAAATCTTTTTCGTTGAAACATTTTAACGCACTTAGCAGCTTCTATACTTTTAAATTAACTGACGATAAAGATGTTACATTTTAAGTTGGATTTAATTAAAGTATTTTACAGTTAAATCTAGCAACCTTTTAGACTTTATATTCATGAGCTATGTCCCAAAAAGCATCGGTGCTTCAGGGGTTAAGCACTTGACTTGAAATCTGCAGGTCCTAGGTACGAATCCAGCCATATACCAATGTGTTTTTCGATTTTCGATTTACATATTTACATTTATCCGAAGTTCTTACGACGAAGGAAAACATCGTGATGCAACCTGCGTATATCTGAGAAGAAATTCAATGATATGTGTGAAGCTAACAAGTCCGCACTGGGCCATCGTGGTTGACTATAGCCTAGTCACCCCTAACTTGGGGTAAGCTCCGAGCCCCTCAGTGGGGACGTTTCATGACTTGGAATTTTTTTTGTGTATAAACAGTAAAAAATTACATCAAATACATATATTCAACAAAATTGTGTACATATTTGCCTTCTTTATCTTTATACTGAAAAACTATGGATTTCCAATGTAGAAACAATTATACAAAAACATGTTCGACAAAAAGACTTAGAGATAACAGTATACACAATTTTATATGAACACTATTACACCACATCCAAAGTGATATGAACGAGAATTGTCTGCTACTAAATTAACATTAAGAGAGACAATTTCACGACTTGAAGTGCGGCAGTTTAGTATATAACTATCTGTAATAGTGATAGAAATTACCCTACTAAAGCTCCAACAGATTAGAGAGAACGTTTTAGTCAGACTTTAAAATGCAGCTTCAAAACTATTATACACTTACACGTTTTAAAAAAGACTTTATATCGAGTGTATTTGCTTTTCAAACAGCTACGAACCAAACTGTCTGGAAATGTTTTTACTGGAACTTTTAGTTTTATTTATTCAGGTGGATTGTTTTGAATTTAAAATAAGCCGATGGTCGAATGAAGCTAAGTGACTTTTAGATAGTGTTCTAAAGAGAAATATTTCAAATTTAGAAGGTTTAAACTTATCGAAACTATAAATTGATGAAAAAAGCCACAAAATAACTGAAAATAAGTTCCTTAGCCATGTCAAAACTCAACTGTCGAAAGATAGCAAACTTTACTCTAGGTTTCTAAAAGACACACCAAAATCCTCTTAATTGCCGTGTCAAATAGTTGTAAAATAAAATAAAAATTGACGCATTTTCAGTTCTTTGTTTAATCAGCAACTAAACGCAAATTAAATACCTGATTTAATCGTTTAATCTCAAATTGTTTTTCATTTCCTTTTTTATTTATTGAAACGCATATTTAATTTGAAAAAAGTAATAAATCATATTAGGTAAATGTCAAATGTAACGTATTTGTCATTGCAAATGTTGAATCTAAATGTTATCGGAGCTTTCGTAAGGAAAGCTTTTATCAAAAGCTCACACAGAACATTCCATTATCGGGATAAGACAAAAGACTTTAGTCAATTGATTAAAAGATACCGTCGGCGTAAATATGAAAGCTTTTTGACATAACCTATATGTCACATGATTGATAAGGTCTGAAAGAATTTCTTTTTGATTTAAGAAATAGAAAAAGATCAAAAATACAATTTCAACAGAGGTAAGTAGAGCCTTTAATAACATATATATCGGGAATGGCCCGGCTCAACCACAATGTCATGTACCACGGCCACACAAAAGACAGGCGTGAAGTGGAAGTAATACCGTGTTTCGTCTGATGAAAGTGCGTTCCCAACCATTTCTCATAAGGAAGGGATGGCAAGGGGAGGTGGATGTGGCAAAGAAGGTACTAATAGAAAGGGGAAATATTCTCGTTCTATGGGTCCCCTACTCTTACAATTTACTTTTAAATTAATTTTAGATAAGAAATTTTCGCGAATTGGTCGCTAGCTATTATTGACACGTGAATCAATTATCGATTAACTGAGAACAAATAATTTGTACTATGTGTAAAATATACACAAGTCAAATTACTTGAAAATTATGTCCTCAATTGTACATTAGCGATTAAAGGAACAGCCTGCGTAAGTTTTCCAAAGTTTGAATAACTTAAAGTATGGAGTACTGAAGTTATTTTACGTTGAAACTTTGCCAAACGATAAGATTGTTTCGTTCACATAATGTATATGAGAAATTATTTTATACAAACTTCTCTAAATAAATACGCTCTCTTTGTTTTCAACGAAGATATCTTATAGTATTAATTTATTGATGATAGGTAAAATTATCAATAATATAAAGGTTATTAATGAATACTTACATTTAGAGACCAAAATCCTTGTATAAAACTTAGTGTTATCTTTGTTTTGTCAATCATAATACGTATGTATGTTTGACGATATGTTTCATACAGGGATTTCCGTCTCAGAAACCAACGATTATGATGATTGCAATTCGTTTATTTAAATTTATGTAGAATCTTACTAGTATTATAAATGCGAATGTTTAGATGGATGGATGTTTGTTTGAAGATATCTCCAGAACGGCTCAATGGATCTTGATTAAATTTGGCACGGTTGTAGAACATAATCTGAAAGAACACATAGGCTACTTATAAAGTTTTTTTAATGCCGCGCAGACATAGTCGTGGGCGACAATATTTATATAAACGACTTCAATAGAAATAAGAAATTTTACAAATATTATCAATGCGACTGTTTGGATGGATGGATGGATGGATGTTTGTAAGAAGGTATCTCCAGAATGATACAAAGTATCTTGATGAAATTTTGCATGCATATAGAACATAGTCTGGAAGAACACATAGGCTACTAAATAATATGTTTTTTAATTCCGCGCGAACGGAATCGAGGGCGACAGCTAGTTCTAACTAAATCTAAAAATATCTAAAAAATTTAACCTTCAATTGTAATCACAGATTTATTAAAAACGAGCATATTTGTATATAATTTAAACATTAAAACAGGTACTGAAATGTGAAAACACTATTTATAATTTCTGTTGAATTTTACTATAAAATCTTTTTCCTGTTCATTACAAAATATCCTCTTATAAACAGTAAAAATGTTGATAAAACACGTAACTCTACTAACATTATAAAAGGTTAACCAAATGAATTTATAACACCTGCTTAAATAAAAATAACACAAAAATTTATGTCATCTCGCTAAAGTTGCCGAAAGAGGCTTATCCCACTTTTTTTAACGTCAACACAAAAACAAAAGGTGTTAAAAAAAAACAAACTTGAATGTCTGTAGCATTGTAACCGCTATAAGGGTGAATCGAATTTGATGTGATATTTTTATTACAAATTAGCTTTTACCCGCGACTCCGTCCGAGCGGAATAAACGCGGAAAACGGGTTAAAAATTATCCTATGTCCGTTTCCTGGTTCTAAGCTACCTGCCCACCAATTATCAGTCAAATCAATTCAGCCGTTCTTGAGTTATAAATGGTGTAACTAACACGACTTTCTTTTATATATATAGATACGAGTAGATAGATGAAATTGTAATTTTCTTTGCTATCAATTGAAGTCAAATAAAGTTTACTATTATTTTGACCAAATATCAAGAGCATCGGTGGCTCAGGGGTTAAGCACTTGACTTGCAATCTGCAGGACCTAGGATCTAGGTTTTTCGAATTTCGATACATATGTACAATCATCTAACGTTCTTACGGTGAAGGAAAAAATTCATGATGCAACTAGCACATGTCTCAGAAGAAATTCAAAGATATGTGTGAAGTCAACCCGCACTTGGCCAGCGTAGTTGGCTATGGCCTAGTCACCCCTAAGTTAGGGTGGGCACCGAGCCCCTCGGTGAGGACTTATAGTGAGCTGATGATGATGATGATTATTTTTACTAATTAAGACTTCGCACGGAAACTTTGTCAGCGCTGGATTAAAAAAAGGAGGCTATAATATACCCTCGTTCATCAACTATCTTTCGGTCAAAGTCTTTTTTAACAAACTGTATTTAAAAATAATGTTTAGTAAATAATTTAATTTAATCCCATCCCAAAAAAAAAGATAAAAAAAACTTAATTTAAATAAAAAAATGCGTATAAACAAAACCATCAATTATCTTATTTTAAAATAAAACTCCCTTATTCTGCTTAGTGTTTAGAAAATTGATAGACATTTCAATTTCCATTTTTTGTGATTTCGCGATGACATTTCAAATCACAATACATTATTACTAAAATCCATTAACGTTATTGAAGTATTAAAATCGTAAAAGATTGGTATCTTTTAAACGTGAAATATTCCTTTTTATGTGACGGCTGTAACGTTCTAAAAAAAAAACAGATTTTTGAAATTTTTCTCAGAATCGCATTATGTTAATATTAATTAATTTATGATTAAATGAGATTTAATTTATAAGCATTTTTAAAATTTTAAATATCAAAAAAACTATTATAATTGTTACTTTTACATTTTCATTTACATATTAACAATATTATTGTTAAACTAACGTTTTATTTAACTAGAGCACTATTTAGGACTTTTATTTTTTAATTTATTACACAACCAAAGATTTTTTTTTTTTTTGCTTGAGCACAAAGCTATTCTAAAGTTCTTATAAGTTTGAGATTTATGTTAACCAGACACTAGTTCTGTCCCTTCCCTTTTGTTATTTATGACATGGGATGGGGATGTGGTACATATGAAGGTACCGCGTATTATTCGAACTGAAGACATCTGAAAATGCCTTCATGACATATAAATTTATTCTAATAGTTTTCTGTAATAAAAACTATCATTAAATTAATTTAAAATTAATAAATTTACAATCGATGTTTTTTAATTTTTAATTAAGGTTTTTTCGATTATCCTATTGATAATAAGGTAATTATTTCTAGGATTTCTAACATCTAGATTATAGAAAAAAGAATAGAAAATAGACAAACAAGTTATTCAAACACAACATAATAATATAAGTATAACTTGTTCCTACAACCTCACGGAGTCCGTGTGAAGCGGTCCACCTGTAATGTGCCTTACTTTGAGTTGTCTTAATTAATTCATGAAAGCCAAGATAAACATTTTGTGAAAGGAACTTAGTAACTATAGAAATCCACTGTCGTCTCACTTGCACATGTTGTCATCTGTTTAATTCTCTTTAACTAAACAAAGACAACATTATGTATTAATACAAGTTAAAAGTATTTAATAAATAAACATATTCATAAATACTCTACCATGTTTTACGACTGAATCAATATTCAATCCTAAAGATTTGTTCTAAAGAAATATTTTTAAATATTAAATACTAGCTTTTACGCGCGACTCCGTCCGCGCGAAATAAAAAATAGAAAACGGGTTAAAAATTATCCTATGTCCTATTCCTGGTTCTAAGCTACCTGCCCACCAATTTTCAGTCAAATCGATTCAGCCGTTCTTGAGTTATAAATGGTGTAACTAACACAACTTTCTTTTATATATATAGACTAGCTTTTTCCCGCGACTCCGTCCGCGCGGAATAAAAAAAAAAAAGAAAACGGGGTAAAAATTATCCTATGTCCGTTTCCTGGTTCTAAGCTACCTGTCCACCAATTTTCAGTCAAATCGATTCAGCCGTTCTTGAGTTATAAATGGTGTAACTAACACGACTTTCTTTTATATATATAGATTTATAGATTAGCTGTAGCTTCTGACTCTAAAAAAAACAAAACTAAAAGAAAAAAACTTAATAAGTAGCCTATATGTTCGTCCAGACTATGTTCTACATGTATGCCAAATTTCATCGAAATCTGTTGAGAGGTGCTGAAGATACCTCAAACAAACATCCATCCATCTAAACATTCGCATTTATAATATTAGTAAGACTGCATGAAACTGAAAACAATACGATCGCCCTCTATAAAATAGATTTTGTATTTACTATTGCGGTTTAGATCAGTTAAATGTGAACCATTTAAGATGTTAATTTAAAAAATCGTGGAAAATTAAAATAGGTCCGAAATCTAATATTAATTTAAACCGTCAACCGCAACATAAGTACACATTTAAATATAATTGATATAATTCAAATTTAATCAAAGATTGAATGTGCTAGAAGAAAAAGAATAAGTGCGTCTAAGTGCTTGAATAATTCATACAATTTCATGATTTCGGACCAAATGGCAGCCAAACCAAACAATTTTGTCGTTTATTGAATTCTTGACAAAGACAGAATTCGGTTTGATTTACACGCAATTTATTTTCGAACGTTATAATGAAAATGGCGGTGATATCTTTCATAGTCTTCTTATATATATAAAAGAAAGTCGTGTTAGTTACACTATTTATAACTCAAGATCGGTCGAACTGATTTAGCTGAAAATTGATGGGCAGGTAGCTTAGAACTAGGAGACGGACATAGGAACTTTTTTATCTTGTGTGCATTTTTTTTATTCCGCGCGGATGGAGTCGCGGGTAAAAGCTAGTTTTAAATAAATATTACCAAAGCCTCACGACTTCATCTACGCAATAAAAGACAGCGTTAGAAAAAGTACTGTAATAAATTTATCATAATTGTAATGTCAAAGCACTTGAATAGAAACATACTAATCTCTTCCTTAAAATAAAATAAGGAGACGACTGTACGAATTTAAACAAGTGTTTCGATAAGAAAAACACACACTAAAAATGATATTCAAAGTGATAATAGTCTAAGAGCTATTGGCAGGTCGACTTCACCCATCTTATAACAAGATGAGACATATTTTTATCAAATACTAGCTTTTACCCGCGACTCCGTCCGCGCGGAATGAAAAATAGAAAACGGGGTGAAAATTATCCTATGTCCGTTTCCTCGTTCTAAGCTACCTGCCCACCAATTTTCAGTCAAATCGATTTAGCCGTTCTTGAGTTATAAATAGTGTAACTAACACGACTTTCTTTTATATATATAGATATAGATTATAAATTAACAAACATGCTTATGAAAACTTGTCTATCAAAAAGTTCTACTTGTATATGAAGTAGATTTCTATTGTCTGTAAAAATAAAATACAAAAAGCTAGTCAAGTGTGTATTACTATCCAATATGTATTACGACATATATTTTGTGAGCAATCAAGTGTGAGTTTTAGTTACAAATGTCCTTTTGTGCCAGCTTTGTCCTGCGTAATGGACGCGAGGACAAGGCTTATTATTGTTTACGCTTTTATGTCAAGAAATTCGTTGAAATATCACGTCATAGTTCGTATTTATTCTTCTTTTCTTGTAAGTAAACCTTAGAAAAAGCGTAGTAATAAAAATAATTAAGATAAATAGTGATCATATTATGTATCAAAAATATTCATAACTTTCAAAAATGCTTCCATTCAATATAATAGTATCACAATAATATCATATTAAATATGTTTAATTTATCGTGTCAATATTTTAATCAATTTATTCAAAATATAATTTAACTTTTTTCACATTTTATTAAAACTATAAATGTTCCCCAACATCAGTCTGAAATCAATAACAGCACTTGTAACATGGTAAATACAGACCGTATGTTATTTAACAAAATCTTTTACCACCAATACTTCTAAAAAAAAAAAATGTGATCTCTCGTCGTCATTTTCAGAGGTTTAATTTTAGTCCTCTTTCCTTTCCCACCCTTTTCTCATTAAAAGATGGGTAGGGGAAATGGATTTGGCGGAAGAAGGGACGCGTAGGAAGGGGAAATATCCTATTTCTATGCGTCCCCTTCTCCTTTGATTAAAAGTAGGCATTTGCGAATGTCTATGGGCAACGGTCGCCTTGCTATTTCGTCGAATTTAATGCCCATTTGATCGTTTACCACCTTTAGATATTAAAAAAAAATCATACCAAGAAACTGTATAAGGGCTTAGGGGTCTTCAACAATTTTTCTTCTATATGACATCGTCATCGTAGTTTAATAATAAATATTAACGAACATTTCATTAATTGACGTTAAATTAAATACTTTAAGAAGATGAACAAGCTTTTTGTTAAATTTACTAATTCCACTTTCATTACAGCGTAGTGTCTTTTTAAGGTCGCAAAAGCCAACTAATATTTCACGATAAGAGAGTCCCGACACCGTAATTGCTGAGAGCGTCAGCATTTGACTCTAAATAAAATATAAATTAAATATTAAATGTCCGTGTGGAAACCGAATTTTTCGCACCAATTCCATAGGGTCTGAGAAGACGAAATCAACAGTTTTGCGCGCGCGGCTACGAACCCACCCTTCAGTCGGCTCTTGGACGTGAGGGCGAGCACACGTCTTTTGCCACCGCAAACGCTCACGATGTCGATGTAGAAAAATCTTAACAGAAACTATATCCACTGTGATAACTTACAAATACTAACAACTTAGATTACTACGAACTGACATCGTTAAAATTAATTTTAGCATTTGTAAAGTGACTTTTGTGAGTTAGGGGTTAAATAATGTGGTGTAAAACCGACGTGGGATGACTATGAACATAATAATATAATGACAGTATTCACAAAATGATCACGAGAGAAACGGAGCGGCACTGAACGTGTAGCCAGGTAAGTATCCTTATTTTTTCCATCTGTATGATACCAACTGAAAATTTTACTTAGTTATTTTTTATTTGATGTAATTTCTACTTTTTAAATTTTGTAATTATATTTTGTGTTAAGATAATTTCAGTTTTCAAAAATATGAAAATAAAAATAATAAATACCGAAAACACCGCTTATTACAATTATTTTGAAATTTAAAATATTATTTTGCATATATTTATATTTTATTACATGCATAATTCTCGATATTTTTTTTTAATAGTTAATCAAATATTTAATTATGTATTAGAAAAAAATTTAATATTTTCTAAAATAATTAAGAGGAACTTAATTGCTGAGTTGTTTTAAACTCGAAAGTTACGTCATTTAACAAGTTCCAAATTAAAAAAATATACCTTTTACATACGTCGTACTTTTTTAAATAGTAGCCTAAATTTGATTAAAAAATTAGTAAAGTCATTAAGTAAATTAAAGTTAATTATATAGTTTATTTTATACAATGTTAAATACTTAGCGAAGATATAAAGTATTAAAGGTCTAAGAGTTTCTTCTCAATAATAAATTGAACTTTTCTTTAGAAAATAAATTACAACTAGGATCTATTGAGAACCAGATAAGATGTGACCAAGATTATCGAATTTTCCTTCAGTAAAGATTAAAAAAAAATAGAGAAACTCCTAAATAATAACCGACTTTACGAAAAGGATTGTAGTTTGAATATATTTCAATCATTTTAGAAATGATTTCTCACATCAAAGTTAAAATACAAAATACTTTTGTTTTATTTAAAAATACGAGACTACCAAATTAGTGACAAACTTAACATCTCTGTATAAAAGATATCGTCATCCCTGTATACTGTATACAGCTATATGTTTTGAAGGAAAATTTCGGTCAGAAAAATCAATGTTACAAGCATATATTGTTGTACAATTTTAACACATAACAAGTAAAATTTATTTGTCATGCCGTTCGTCAGATATATCCTTGTCCAAGTTTCAGAAACTAATTTCAAGCAACAATTACATTGCTCATTTCAGTTTCCACCAGTCTGTACAATAGTAAACTGACAGATTGACAGCGCCCTCTATAACAAGTTTAGTTAATCTTGAATGTTAACAATCATTTCCCTTAGAAAGTTCACAGAACTATTTTTGACTACAGACTGTCAAACTTGTTTGACCCGGTGGGTATAAGTGAATCAAAATAAAAATAGCGTTTAGCACCCCTGTGGAAAATTAAAAAAAAACTGTCACAAGATCTTGTCATGTCATGTCAGATTAATCTATCTATTCTCGTTAAATATGACACCATAAATTATAGATGTAGTTGTTTTGTCTAAGTAGGTTTTAACATATTTTCTGTCATTTAAAAAGTTGTCATATTAAATGAGATTAGAAAGAAAAATTGCTTTTAAAATTTAGAATATTGGATATTTTAAATTTTAAAAGCTTTGCAAAACATTATTTTTCTACCAAAAATAAAAGATCCTCAAATAAATCAAATTTATAATGTTTGTGAGAAAAAAATAAGCTTATTTGATACAACGTTAGATATTAAAAAACTTAAATAAGTATGAAGAGGCTTTCGCAAAATGCAATTTGTTCTCTGGAAATTTCTCTGGAAAATATTTTTAAAGCTCACTGAAGCATCGAACGCATTCGGATGAACGAACCGACATTTTTTTTATATCTTACAAGCCTGCCAGTACGCATAAAGTTTATATATATATTTTTTTATATATTTTTAGTTGCCAGTACTTCTAATATCAATACTAATCGTCTGTCGTGTTTGGGGCCAAGAATTATGGCATACAATATAAGAATTGTCCACAGTTAAAAATCTTTAAAAACATGTTTTAAATAGAGAATGAAAGGGAAAACACTACGACTGTTTCGACAGTGGAAATCTACGTTTAGAATCTCGTGCCTTTACTACTTCAAAAATTTTATTTTAAAACTTTGCTATGCAAATAAAAAGTCTACGTACTTAACTGTCATACCAATAATTTTCAAAGCTTCAATAGCCTAATGGTTAAAACGGACATCCGATCACGTGGTTGTGGGTTCGAATCCCACTATTAATGTACCATATCCTAACATACGCCTGAAACTTAAAATGGTTACAAGAAATAATAGTGAATTAATAAATATCTAATATTTAAAAAAAAAACATGTTTCTATCCGTTAATGAAAAAAACATTTTTTTTTTCAAAATATAATAAAACGGCAACTTATTCGTGGTTCGAACGGAAAACCTCAGTTACAAGTCGATAGCATATTGACTTGGCAACAGAAAATTATAACATTAAAGTTCTTTCTAAAAATAAGTAGAGCAAGCTAACATTGAAAGGTCCTTAATTAAGGTAATTAAAGATTAAGGGTACTGCGTAATGGACGGAGCATACAATTAAGGGCCTTTGATTAGTACAGTTTTGTTGTACAACAAATTATTAACAAAGTATTAAATTTCTACAGCTTTCTTTGACAAAGTTACAATTACGTAATTTAAATAAAGACTGTCAAACTGGAGAGTGTTATTAAGTGTTCCATAAGCGGAACCCTTAGTGTAGGTTCTTTTGAGAAATCTACACTCAAGGACAGCTAACAAACATTAATAGTATTGTAGATCTCGATGAAGTTTCAAATAGTATGCGGTCTAAAACGATACAATAAGAATAATACGTGCAAATAAAAATTAGGTTAAATATTCCGATGCAGAACTACGAGTATAGACATCTAAATAGACTAGGTCGCGTATTAAAATTACACTCGTAATATTGTATGAAAATTCAAAGTAGTTGAAAAGTCAACCGGATGCAGTCGGAATCCATTGTTCAGACTAGAGCAAATGAACCGCAAATAGAAGTTTATAACTATTGCATTGTATTGTTCAAATAATTGTCTACTAATGGCATAAAAGAGCAAACGCATAAAAATCCTTTTCCACTAAGCGTCTATGTACGCGCTTTAATTCCATTTCTTTTTTTATTAGCTACCAAATCCACGCGGCTAGTCACTTAGCGGAAAAAAGTCTAAAGCCTTTTAGAAGATAGTACATACTTATAACGTTTATTTCTTAGTCAAGTACGACTTAGGGTCCTTAAAGAAGCGAGCGTATATCTTTCTCAAAGGCCGGCAACGCATCTGCAATTCTCCTAGTGTTGCAGATGTACATGGGCGTCGATGATCACTTTGGTGTTCCCGCCGCTCGTTTGCCCCTCTTCTCTTATAAAAAAAGTCAGACTATCACATTCAAAGCAACGCTGAACACTTAGGTATATCTCTTTGTATAAAAGTAAAAAAGTGTCTTATATATAGAGGATGTTTCGAAGTTTTGCTTGTGATAAAAAGGGTAAACAAATGTAGTAAATTATTAAATAATATTCAACGAAAGAAACAAAAGACGTCATATGTAAAGTACGTTTCAAAAAATAGTATGCTTAATACAAAACGTTACGCAGAAAGGGACGGCTTTTAATTTTCTTTTTATGAACGTTTGACAACTTGAGAGACATCTCTTGTTTGTTTCACATCAACGTTTGACGCGAATATCTAATGTGGTGTAAAGTCACAATGACATACACATTAAAGATAATGTAAAACAAAGAATGGAATAGGCAAATATTATCACATATGAAATACGCGAAAACTAAAGCCCTTCGTACATAAGGCAAAGCAAATTTTCGAAACAGCGCGATTTTTGTCGCTAAACGACGAACGCACGACGTCTAATACAATGTCATAGAGCTTCGTAAACCGCGCTTTTAAGATTGTCTTGAGAAATGTCGCTGCGATATTCAAGATGGCGGAGCAAATCTTTATAGTTGACATGTAATCGCTATACCTGTACTAACCGAATAGACGATTCGCGTCGATGATAAAAGTTGTGTGTATGGAGCGCGCATAACGCAATTCCTGCAACGCAACTAGACAATATTAGTTTCGACGAATTACGTTGCGTACGAAGATCCTAAATACTTGGTGAATTGTAGAATAGTATAAAGTAAAATAATTCTGCTTGTGTAACGATTGTACTTTTAAATTTGAATACCACTTAATATAAATACTTGAACTTACTTAGCTTACAGTAACTAAGTTATCGTGGAATAAAAACAAATTTCTTCAGGAAAGATTGAAATCTTTTATTAGAACCCCGATTGACTTGATCAACATACCTGAGATAATAATAATCAAACAGATTAGGTTACAATCACAACTTTATGTACAGTCGCGGAAATCCGCGGTTTTCCACTTACAGAAAAATCGCCTTGCTCCTTGCTGTAAGACTTCTTACAAATAACCAATTAGGTAGCAATGACGGGAAAATAATAAAAATAAATTAGCCGTGACACATTTAAAAACTGCGTCCTACTGGCTATTGTTCGACGTCGTAGTCACAATGTACACAAAACGTTCAAACGACTATAGCTTTTAATGTATAACGCCAGATTCACCGATTGTACATACATAAATACATACAAATATACAAAAATACTCAGTAAATATCCTATGAATATGGCAAAGAAACAAAAGACTCAGTAAATATGTTAATAGTGATTGTATATGAATCGTGTAACGTAAGACGATTTTCCTCAAGGCGTGTAGGGTTCGCTGCAAGTGATTTACGGCCTCAGTTATATCAGCGAACATGCGAGTTATATTGTAACAGATCGAGTGCGATATTACACAAGAATAATCCCAGATTAGGTTTCGAATTAATGTGTAACTTTTGCTGAAAGAATTTATGTACTAATAAACATTTCTAATAACTTTGATTGTACTTTGTACTATTCTATTTAAAGAAAAAAAAACAAATACACGTTAGTTACTAACCTGAGTAGTAAAACTAGTAGAAGTACAGATTTGTAGAAAAAAAATATTTTGCCCACTATTTTTGTGTATTCGTTAAGTTTAAAAAACTGCAGTGCCATTATTTTTTCAAAGCTATTAACGGCACTTTGAAGAAGCTTGTATCCTTTTAAAGTATTATTTAAAAACAAAAACATTGACAGACTTTGCTATTTTTTCGTTTACGTAATGATGACGTCACAATATGGCGCAGGTTTTTACACATTCTTATTTGAATCGCAATGTTAAAAAACTGTAGGATACGTACTTCCCTATATTATAAACGATAATAAAACGAAGAATTTATTAATAAAATATTCGATTCACAAATTTCAATAACATCGGTCGAGTCAAACTGTCGGCGATGCAAGCTGATATTGTACGAGAAATAAATCATATGCTCTTCACATCCAATATGTTTCAGACCAGTCTCGAGTGCTGTACGGTTATGTGATATTTTCATAAAAGTTCTGTTTCTTTATTGAAATCTTACTAATATTATAAATGCGAGTATTTAGTTTAGATGGATAGATGGAAAGATGTTAATTTGAAGGTTACTCCGGAACAGCTCAACGGATCTTGATGAAATTTGCCACCGCTGAAGAACATAGTCTGGAAGAACACATAGGTTACTTAGTAAGATTTTTCTAAATTCCACGCGGACGGAGTCGCAGGCGGCAACTATTAATATTATAAAAAGGGAATAATACCTGTATTTTTTGCGTTTTTCATGATCACAGAATAGTAAATCACTGAATAACAAATGCTATATTTAATACTGTTTGGGAGTTAAATGGTTACAATTATCCATACATTCAACCGAGTTAGCATCTATTATATTATAGTAAATAACCCTAGTAATATTCGAACATCTGGTTAGCTGTCTTGTGAATGATATGAATGTATTGTATATCGAAACAATTGTATTACAAATATTATATTGACCTAAACAAAACGTCTAAACAAAAGGTCTACTCCAATTCATGAAGGCCAATCTCGCTCGCGCGCCTCCCTTCATGAATTATTTATAATGTAATGTAACACTCAATCGGTAAAAGATATTTGGATACGTATTGATCGGTACAAAGGCTCTGAATCAAGATTATTTAAACAATAGTATATACCAACTAAATCTTAAAGCGCCACTAGCCTAATGGTTAAGGGTACGGATCCCATATCCGTACTAGGGTAAAGGTAGTGAAACCAGATCCCGGTCGTGGACTTAAACTCCCAATTCGATTATCGACTATTATTGTGAACCACATTCTAAGACAAATATCGAGCTTATTTCTAATGAATAAAAAATTAGTAATAATAAAAAAAATACATATATTTATCCACCCGGGTTACCGTAATTCACCAGCGCTTGAGTTGGCGCGCCGTTTATAAGACTATATATGTTTCCGGTGTGCAAAATCAAATGCCGAGTATAGTAATTGTCCATGCCCGTTTCGCGACTCAGGAGGAGCGACTAAACAGAGGTACGAAACCAAATTTATTTTGATATATTAATTGATATAGATGTATTAAGTGACCACGATTTGATACATGAATTGAAAACTAACACAGGTTTTTCTACCCTAACTGTACCTAAACTTCAAGAGTGTTTCACATGCGAGGTTAAGAAAAATCATCATCATCATCAGTTCACTATACGTCCCCACCGAGAGGCTCAAAGCCTACCCTAACTTAGGGATGACTAGGCCATAGTCAACCACGCTGGCCACGTGCGGGTTGGTTGACTTCACACATATCTTTGAATTTCTTCACAGATATGTGCAGGTTGCATTACGATATTTTCCTTCACCGTTAAAACCTCGGATAAATGTACATATGTAAATCGAAACTCAAAAAACACATTGGTACATGGCGGGATTCAAACCCATGACCTGCAGATTGCAAGTCAAGTGTCACTGAGCCAACGACGCTCAGAAAAAACAAATTCGCCGATAAGGGAAATATTATTGGCGAATTTGTTAAGTATCCCTTCACAAGCGGGCACTTATTTGATAAGTTTATTATCTCTCATTAAGTTCGGGACTACTTTACGACTGTATCATAACGTTAAGTATTTATTACGGACCGTCTTATTGCTTTGCGGTATGAGGTCGGAGGATATCACGCGAGAGTTGCCAACTCTATAAATATTCTAGGCTAGGCTTTAAGGTCACACGTTATACCAAGGTAACCAGTCATCTGAACTTAGTAATATGACCTTATGTGAATCCAATCATTCATACCTTGACACCTTTTCTTTGACATTTCTAATGCCATTATTTCTTCTAATGTGAGAATCTATTCCATGTATACCATCTGAATACGACTTCGTTCGTGTGGAGTAAAGAAAAAAAAACTGTACGGTTATTTCGCTACTGAGTTTTTGAAAAATTTTTGTTTTTTATATATAAAGGTGGTAAATGAGCGGCCACCAAAGTTCGCCGAAATAGCGAAACGATCGCTACCTATAGACATCTACAAATGAAGATGCGTTGCCTACCTCAATCGACGGAGGAGGGAACGCACAAGAAAGAGATTATATATTCACTTCTTATGCGTCCCTTTCTCAGCCACAACGCCTACCATTTTCCTTATGAGAAAATGGTGAGAAGGGAATAAGGATTAAAATTAGGCCTCCGACATACACTTAGCGGACGAAATGGGAATCGCTTCCTTTCGACGCGTCTGATAATGGTCTATTTCTATGCTAAATTTCATTCAAATTTGTCCAGTCGTTTCGTATTTACCTCGTAACAGTCAGCTTTAAATGCTTTCGAATCTATATATATATAAAAGAAAGTTGTGTTAGTTACACTATTTATAACTCAAGAACGGCTGAATCGATTTGACTGAAAATTGGTGGGCAGGTAGCTTAGAACCAGGAAACGGACATAGGATTTTTACCCCGTTTTCTATTTATTTTTTATTCCGCGCGGACGAAGTCGCGGGTAAAAGCTAGTTTACAATAAAGTAAGATTATAAATATAACTTTGTATCCAAAATTCTCCAATGGACCCAATATATTTTATAGCCCAAAAATTCTTGATTTTCAGTTTCGCTAGTGAAATGAGATTAGTAGTGCTTACATGGGGGTTGAAGGTCGGACCGAGCCAATAAATACACCCCGGATCCCAATCTTCCCTTGTACCGAAAAGGGTCCGTCGAAAGGGTGGCTTATTTTCAGTTTCGTAGATTTTTTTTGTTCGAACAAGTAACATGTGAATAAACGAAGTGTGTGATTGTATTCGACAATTCTTTTATAGTGAAAAATGTTCTTTTTTCAATGTTTTACAATGTTAGCAAAATGAAATTAACCAAGCTTTATATTTATAACTTCAAACTTTCGTGGTTCTTACTAATACTGTTCGTAAGAATCCCGTTTCTTACGAACAGTAAATTATATAACCAAGCTTTGATGGTTACCTTTTCAATGCATACTAATCGTGTGTTGTCACTGTCAAAACAATTACTTATTTAAAGCTTATTGTTATCTCTTTTTTTAATTAAATTGAAGTTAAAACATCTTATTATACAAATATAATAATAATCATTTTTATAAGTTGATTTAACTTTATTACAAAAACTGTTAGATTCTTACTTGAAATAGATTCCTATTGACAATGTCTAGTCAGCGAATCAAAAGAAAATCTTGACACCAATGTCGACTGAACGCTTTAAAATCTGACGAAGCAGTCAGCGTTTGATTTTCTTTGACAAAAGTATCGGAAGCGAATACTTTTTGAAATATGTTTTTACAAGAGTTTATTTTAAATGTTATACTCTAACTTTCTCCATCAAAATCGTTTATTGATGACTAAGGGTATGAGAGATCTATATAAGTAGCTTAAAAAAACCTTTAAGCGATTCTGAGACGTCTGTAATACCTCTTGGAATAAGATTTGTGTCTATGCCTGTTTACATTATTAAAAAACATACATGCATTACAAATTAAAAAAATAAATTATCAGTTTACTCCTACTATTTACAATAGCAAAAAATGTGTCAGAAGCTTCTTTTCGATTGCTAATTTCCAAGATTAATTTATATTACTAACACTATACTACTACTATACTTATATTACTAACACCTCATCCAAATACACATAATCTTTGTTACATCATAAGATTCAACACAATATATATACTAAGGTTGCCAGTCATGGGGTCATAACTGTCTCCTAAACTATCCAATATTCAGGGTCTCAAGTAACTAGCCAACAACTCAACAAACTTGGGCTGACTTTAATGATATGCGTGGTGTGAAAATGGTCTTAATTACTTTAAAGCGAGGTGACAGTGTCTATTTGACTTGACTTTTAAAAGACAGGACCTGTCAAACTCACGCTTTCCCTTCTGTTAATAATAAAAACGAGTAATAAGCTCTAAAATTGCTTGTGTGCCGGTTTAGTATGAAATTTTGAGTCCCATGTGTAATTGATCCCGCAAAAAGTGATAGAATTTATTAAGCTCTTTGTCTAGTCCGTTTTTCTATAGTCAAAGCTAAATGACGTCCTTCCACATTTCTCCGGATAGAACTCGTCAAGTCAGCGTCAGACAAAGACAAACGACGAACGTGACGCATGCAAAATATTCCCAGCATACCGTTCGCTTTTCTTTAAACCCTTAAATAGATACCCTGTTTCTGGGATAAAGTATTTCCCTTTTTTTCTGTCCTCAAATTTTTATAACATAACGTAAATTCCATAATATTGTAAAGAACACAAGCCAGTTATAAAATCAGTGATTTATATTTCTTTAAAAGTAATTGTAGGGGAGACGAAGTGGGGATATTTGGATTTACTAGCGCGTGGCAGTTAAACATAACGACTCTACCCTTATGTCTTGCACCTAATCAAGTATTCCCACCACACATAGAACCTTCCATATAGAGCCACATGTGTAGGGCAATGATCAGGACACTAAGTTAAAAAATCTATTATATATGTATGCTTCATATTCTGATCGGCTGTCATAAAAGCCCTGTATGGAGTTATCCATTTGTGATGAGAGTACTTGATTGAGTGTAAGGTAGGGCACCTTATATTTAACTGCAATGCTCGAGTAAATTCCAATATCCCCGCATCGCTTCCCCTATTATAAGTGCACAATGCTAAGTCCCGAGTGATGGCATTTCATTATGCCCAATATTAATCTTGATTAAAAAGTTATATCACATTTATCAAGAAATTAACTTTCACAACCGAACTAACCTAAAACAGAGTATTCATTTAATCTTAAATTACCGTCTCATTTTTCATCTTCTCATGTCTTCTACAAAGGTCCTTACAACTGTCCACAAAACAGACTCTGTTATAATTAATTAAAATTCTCAGTTGGCACAGTACTATTTCATCACTTCCAAATATTTTTTTCTATAAATTTTCGACTAATAAAATGAACTCTCAATATTATTAAATTTATAAATTATAGCTTAGAATGTAACCAAGTTATTAGTCAAATATGAAGAAGTTTTCTTTAACTTCACTTAAAAACCAAAAAAACATTGACCAAACCATTCACTTACGTGATATTCGCGAAAACATCATATCGTGTTGATACGACGGCACCCAATAAACGATCCTTGAGATTGATCCACAGATAGTTTTAATTATTTTATATGCGAGTGGTACCAATAAACGATCGCCTAATCTAAACGATACATTAACCTAATGCTTACTAGAAATATAAAAGGTATTTGAAATCGTTATCACCTTACCATTGAAAGTCTGTTTCCATTTTCCACTTGTAACGTCAACCCAAAATAGAGGGGAGGACACCGTTCGAAGAGAGACCACATCCGGCGGAAAACATCGAAGTCGGATTTGTCTGCCTGGAAAGCGGTGCAGAGCTGTCCGAAAATGGTTCCATAAAAATCTTTACTGACGGCAGCCGAATAGACGGCAAAGTTGGAGCGGCATTGTCTATTTGGGACGGCGCCGCAGAAATCAAAACAAAGAAACTCAAATTAGACAACCACTGCACCGTTTACCAGGCAGAACTATTAGCGTTAAAAGAAGCGGTTAAATACGCCGAAAAAGCCCCAAAAAGGAACCACAGTGTGTTTTCGGATTCACGATCGTCCCTTCAAGCAATCGCGGATGTGGATTCGGTCCACCCTTTAGTTGGAGAGATAAGAAAGGATATAAAGAGAATGAGAGACCGAGGGCAGAATATAGAACTATATTGGGTAAAGGCTCATGCAGGAATACCCGGGAATGAGAGAGCGGATATTTTAGCAAAGGAGGCTGCTCAAAAAATTAAACGGAGACCAGACTACGATAAATGTCCGGTTTCATTCGTCAAGCGACAAATCCGGTTGGACTCGCTTGACGAATGGAACCGGAGATATAAAAACGGAACTACAGCCTCCACTACTAAGCTATTTTTCCCAGATGTAGTGGATGCCTACCCAGTAATAAGGAAAATAGAGATGAATGCCTCAATAGTACAAACCTTAACGGGGCACGGTGGGTTTGCAGACTATCTTCATCGGTTCAAACGCAAGGACAGCCCATCGTGCCACTGTGGAGCAAACGAGAACCAAACAGTATTGCATTTAATAACAAATTGTCACATGTACATGAAGGAAAAAATAGATACAGAAAATAAAATAGATAAGGACATTAGGAAAGAGACATTAGTAGAAATAGTAAATAATAAAATAATAAGACAAATCTTCTTAGACTATTGCGAAAAAATTGTAAAACAAGTAGCAAAACTAAATAAAACATAATTGGTGTTAGCGATAGGGAAGAAATGATGGATATTTAGAAAGCAAATAGACACAGTGGTGCTTACCTATATGTATGACTGCATACATGGGGAGAAGCGCCACCCAGCAACTTGCATATCGCTGGCACCTATAAACTGTAAATAAAATACATTAAACTATAATAATTGTAGAAACAAAGTAGAAATGAAGTAAATATAAAATCGAATAACAAAGTCTCTGATAAAATGTCAGGGGTGAAAGAAAGGGCGGCAATACGCCGCTCATAAAAAAAAAAAAAAAAAAAAAAAAAACGTCAACCCAAACATGAATGAAGGTTTTATAAGCCAACTCTTTCATACAAAATCTACATACATATGTAACATTGGTTCATAAATCACATAACCACGCGCCCTGTTACAATTGTCTGGTCCCTTTCTTCTAAAAGATTATTTGAATAATAACATTTTCTGGACAAAACCTCGTTTGCGTCCTTTACGGTTTCAATTGGAAGGGTCTTTTCTATAACGAATTGGACATCGGAACGACTAAAGATCGTAACGAGTATGTCGGTCGGTATTTGAACATTTTACATAAATTATTTTTAATGGTGATATTACTGAAATACAAACAAAAATAAACTGATTTTTTTTATAGATTTAAAACAAAACACGATAAGTTATTAATAAATATAACATTAACCAAATCTCTCAGAAGACAAAGACGAGCCTACCTCTAACTTGGGGTAGAGAGACTCCGAGCCCCTCGGTGGGGACGTTTACTGAGCTGATGATGATGATGATGATGATGAAATCTCTCAGAAGAAGTCAATGATCATACAATAATTTTTCAAGAGTCAATAGTTACCCCACAATAATAATACTTCCGATTGACGAATAGTGACGGGTTGCACAATGGAAACTTGCTCTAAGTAAAATTAACTTTTAATTGCACCAACTTGAATTCTTATTATTTAAAATGTTAGAAATACATTCATAATATAATCAGAGCTTTGATATTTTTTAAATCTTCCTTACTTCCTAGTTTACTTAACTAGTTATAGTATTCCGAGATACATGTCTTTATTTTACATTTCTTACTCTAAGCTTCAACTCAATTGCTAATAAAAAAATATAACACCGTTATTAAATTTATTTATTTAAACTCTTAAGTGATGAAAAAGTACTTTCCTCATCACTTAAGTACTTTTCAAGTATTTTCCTATTACTTAGATAAGTAATCAAGTTAAGTAGACGCCTCATGAGCGTGACTCTATCTCAAGTTTTTTTTCATTTCATTTTATATATTTTATCATTTCAAATAAATCTAACTAATAATATAAATTTGTATGTATAGATATATAGATGTATGGATATTTGTTTGAAGATATCTGCAGAACGGCTCAATGGATCTCGATGAAATTTGGCACAGACATAGAACAATGTTTGGAAGAACACATAGGCTACTAATAAAGTTCGAGAGGACGGAGTCGCAGGTGACATCTATTAAGTAATAAACAATTCGTATTATATTGAATATTAAAGAAGGCAATATTAAGAATACCCAGAACCGTTGAGATTTCGTAGATGTATATGTGGAAGAGCCGAGAAAGTTGTTAAGGACCGCGTCAAACGGAAGTTCGATATCACTGCCAACCTTTTTATGTCACATGAAGGTATTTTTTGTGATTTAATTATCGTTGAACAAAAGATCACGGAATATAAGTTTAAGAACCATACCATATGATATTTTATATGAAAAGTTTAACGGCTTTAATTAAAATTCGGTCTGGTTTGTGTGACCTTTGATTCGACCTTGATCGTTAGTGGGATTGTCTTTTCTTTAAAATGTTCATTTTCAATGTTTGTTATATTATTATCACCACCGAATAGCCTTTGTTGACTATTTGATTACCTTTACTATAATATATGGGGAACTCTATCGCTAAAATTTTAAAGGGAATACGTTGGTAGTACGCAACGGTTATAAATATATTATAATTTATTTCAAAATCTAGGGAAATATAAAAAATCTTTTATAGTAGCTAGTAATATAAATTTAAGAACGTAAACTCTACCATTGAGGTTTTCGGTTAGACGAAACAGTTTAAACGTTTCTCAAACAAACAACCCACGCTCTCTGTTCGTGTATTAACTTGCGGCTTAACCTTTCAAAAGATAAACTGATTATGTATGACTTGATTGGGTAATTTATTTACTATTTAGTTTTATAAATAGGTCAAAAATTAATCCTAAAAATTTATTAAAACGTGAATTGTCATAAGATGTTTCCGTCTTTAGACTATTGAGGTTATTGTTTTTAATTAATGATTTTAACAATAACGTATATTTTAATAAAAGATTTCAAAAAAGGAACACCGAATTTGTCAAAAGAACAGAGAAAAAAAATTAAGATAGTTTAAAGAAAGGCGCACCCTGTATTATCACGAAGTTCATGACATTGCTCAGTAGACGATCTCAATGTCTTATCAGACCGCAGCAGGGAAAGGTCAACTGAAGGTCGATCGGAACGACGCTTTTATCAGACCTTCAAACAAAACCCTTCGTGATTTCCAGCTATACGATATCGCTACGCAATACAATATTGGTAACATGGTCGACAATAAATAAATCTCGACTAAACACTTATTTTACGCATTGACAATGCCTTGGTAATGCGTAAAATAATTAATCACAACTAAATTGATAAATGTTGTACGGGACTCTGGAATATTTTTTACTTTGTTATTTTTTTTTTCTTCGTAAAAGTCTATCGAATTCCACTGCCGATAACAAAAAAATAGGCTATTCTTGAAGACCTAATAATCTTATTTTTTTACTACGTATGTACTACGATAATTTACGTAGGCAAGATTTAAAAATCTTAGTTATATTATGTCATAAAATAATTTATATAATTAAAATATGGCAAAAAGTTACTCCGAATGACGTCTTTTAACTTGGCAGAACTCGAGCATAATTAAAAAGTAAACGTCGAAAAAGAGGCGCGAGTTATTATTAAGGCTTTTGAACCGTATCGAAATGAGAAGCCGAATTGAGTCCGTGCCAACCTTTCTTCTCCCCGCCGACTTAAATACAGTTTTATATAAAAATATTTTAAGCCTTGTGATATTGGAAAATATAAAATCCTATAATATTAGCAATTGGAACATATAAAAACTGCTATAACGAAAACAACAACAGAGTTGTACCTACAAAAATGTGATTCACTCTAGTGGCAATACCCACATTTTACTACTCGAGTCGGTTCATTTAAACAACTGTCTCTACCACTGTTTAATTTAATAACTGATCTCCATCATTATCATACTCTTTCTGTTTCTATGCTTCAGGGGTTATTAATGAAAAGAATATTATTTCAAAAACATTTAAAATATACTCGAGTATTCTAAAATCTTGAAGCCAATATTAAATCTAGTTCACATTCCGCGAACACTTTACGCAAACTTCTCGTCAGTTTCGCCGAGAGCAAAATCTCGCTTCACTCGCAAAAATCCTTTTTCATTATTTAACCGCCGACATGATACCACTAACATTGTATAGCCGACGCTTTCCAATTTTCCTCCACATCTGGTTATATTTACGCTGGAATATAAAAGGATTGCCTTCATTTAATATGCCGTCGTTACATTGTTAAGTTTTGTTACAATATTACAATAAAGTGCTTTGTTTTTTAAACATTTTCCAGCACCGTTTTCACACAGAGAGAACTAAAGCGTTACGTATTCAGTGTAGAACACTTGAGTTAAAAGAGACTGGATTCTATTGTCGAAAAACATGTATAAAACTGAGTTTATTTGCATCTCGAGTGAAAATGTATGGTATATAAGGAAATAATATGAACAAAATTGATAACAAATGTGTAGCAATTAAACTTCTAATAATACTAATATTATAAATGCGAATGTTTAGATGGATGGATGTTTCTTTGAAGGTATATCCGGAACGGCTCAGCGGATCTTTATGAAATTTGGCACAGATGTAGAACATAGTCTGGAAGAACACATAGGCTACTTATTATGTTATTTTTTAATGCTGCGCAGATGTAGTCGCAGGCGACAGCTAGTACTTAATAGAAAAAGAAAAATCTAGAGATGGAAATTATTCTTTTCGCGTGGCCTACTGGCTGACTGAGAATAGATGAATGCACAAAAGATCAAACAATACTTTGCTATTTGGCACAAACTTTAATTGCTATTGAAAAGTTATCATGAATAAAGCGGACCTCATCTTTATTACTACCAACATTGCCTTCTATTTTTTCCCGAGTGACAAAAAAATGAAATGTCCACATTCATTAAACAATGGAAAGATACATTCAATAGTTAATTAAATCTCATTTAAAAGTAATGTGTATTAATTAAACACAAATTGAATCGTGTCGTAAATAAATGGACTCCATTCTAAAGGACGCTTTTATTGAAAAAGCTATAATTGATGTGTATTGAAAATGGTGGACAATGACATTTGTATACTTTCTAGGGTTGTACCAATTTTGTTGTTTACTAACGCGTAGAATTTAAAAAAAAAAGAATGGCAACAAAAATGACGGAAAATAGATCGATTTGAATAAAGAACAGCTGTTGTTACAACCCCACAGACTGTTTAAGAGAAAGAAAGATATTAAGATGATTAATTTAGTCTATCAACAACTCTTTGACATAATTCATTTGATTAAAAAAAAGTGTAATTTTTGTTTATTAGTGGAATAAATATCTTTAAAATATTTTCTATTACTGCAAGTTTCCATATTACAATATTGAAGGACAAACTGGTCAACGACAAGTTTGCTTTGCGACAAATTTTCATTGTAAAACTTAACAAAGTTAAGCTGCTCGATACTTAAGTTTAATTCCTTTTCTTTTCATAACTTGTAACTTCGGTAGCACCACGCGGCTGTTTCAATATTACACAACTAGGAAAAGAATACAATCTTATACAAAACGTCATGAAAAATAACAATAAAACATTCATTTCATTCAGAAAATAATAATAATCAATATGATCCATCATTCCATTAAGACAAATACACGTTAATTCACTACCATTATTCTGCCAACATAACTACATATACTATGGAAATTAAAGAATTTCATCTTCTTTATCTATCTATATCTATAAATATAAAAGAAAGTCGTGTTAGTTACACTATTTATAACTGAAGAACGGCTGAAGCGATTAGACTGAAAATTGGTGGGCAGGTAGCTTAGAACTAGGAAACGGACAAAGGATAATTTTTACCCCGTTTTCTATTTTTTATTCTGCGCGGGCGGAGTCGCGGGTAAAAGCTAGTATATATATAAAAGAAAGTCGTGTTAGTTACACTATTTATAACTCGAGATCGGTCAAACTGATTTAGCTGAAAATTGATGAGGAGGTAGCTTAGAACTAGGAGACGGACATAGGAACTTTTTTATCTTGTGTGCATTTTTTTATTCCGCGCGGATGGAATCGCGAGTAAAAGCTAGTAGTTGATATTTATACGAAAATAATTCCTTACTATTTTGTTTACAAAATATAAATAAAAAATATATCACCGGATCATCATCAATATAATTTCTTAAGTAAATATTTTAACGCAATATTAAGTATTATCAATTTACACTAAAACGACAAAATATTAATCTGAGAGCGAAGTCAATAGCAATTGTTGTCGAGAACACAACCTCAGTGAGCGCGATTCATTTAACCTAAGAAATAAAAGATAGTCATAATCTTTTCCTTCCTTTGTAATCTGAACGTGACCCAGAATGATTGGAGAGATGCATTCTTTTCTTACTAAACGCAATTATTCCAGCTATTGAATTTATTTCTGAAAACTTTATACAACAAACTAGTTAACTGATATATTAATTGAATTATCCATGTTAGTTACCAATTAACAACTTCGCCAGTTTATAATTAAGCTAGGCAAATTACAAACCGTCAACATATTGTAATTTGATGTGTGTTTTTCACTGTTTCACATAATTTTGTAAACAAGGCATTCATCATTCCAAAATACGATTGGTTCTAATTGAGATTCGACGATATATTAATTTCATTACCTATTATCAGTTCTGCCAAGAAAGTGTATATCGACACTGGAAAGCATAAACGCTGTAACCCTTGAAATCGCGAATATGTTTTTCGCACGTTAATAATTTCAACCATTATCAAACGATAATGATTTTATTATAGGTTAGCACAAACTACACAACATTGCTAAATACCGCATGCTTGTAGACGTATCAGCTCACGAGTTATCATTTTTGGCTCTCCTGTAAAGTTCATACTTTCGGGGTTACAGCGTTTACGCTTTCCAGCGTCGATATGTAGTTCTGTATGATTATTACTATTAGTGTAATCGACTTATCTTACTACTTACTAATATTATAAATGCGAATGTTGGGATGGATGGATGTTTGTTTGAAGGTATCTCCAGAGCGACTCAACTAGAAATTTGGCATAGATGTAAATCACAGTCTAAAAAATCTTTTTCAGTCAGTACTTCGATGATTTCTTTTAAACTAGCATCGTCCGTAAATTTCAGGTTTAATACACGAATTAGAATTAAAAATACATTAAAATCAGGTGACAAAATTCGAATGACAAGATATTGTTTATTTTATTTCCAACTTTAAAGAGCTGTAGCATTTCTCTGATTTCGCTCAATTATGGGCAATTATTTTAAGTGCTTAAGCGTGGCTTGATAATTGCAGTGCGGCTGCCTTTAATAACTTGTTTAACTTTAGTTCATCTTCTTTATTTCTAGATTAGTATTCAAAATATTTCACTTTAAAAATAAAAGCATTATTTACACAATTTATAACACTTTAGGAATGACTGTGAATCTTTAGTGTTAACACTTTTAGCCATCTAACGTATTGTAGATATCGTACCATATTTTAACTTATATAGGAACGGCTAAAAAACTCACGTATATATGTATATTCGTTCACTGAGCGACGGGCCGCGTCCGTGAAATAATGCCAGTCCCACTCACCCTGATGAAGAGCCCCCGAAAGGCTCGAAACTAGTCGGTGCCGACACCGGATACATATACGTGAGTGTTTTAGCCGTTCCTATATAAGTTAATGATAATATCTCACGAAAGTTTGAATTTGATTTTGACCAGATTTTGTCTGTTATTAATTTTAAATTTATAACTAAGATAGAAATTAAAAAGTTGAATGTCTCTCTTAAGATCTGTTAAATCGAAATAATGTATGTTAAACACATATTTCAACGAACAAAAATAAAAAAATGAAAATAGGTAATGTTGTTATACATACGAGTACTTTTCGCTATTGATTTGTACAGTTCACCTGAACATATTCCCGTCTCGTATCGTCTCCCTCGGCGATACATTCTCAACACAATAGAATTTATATTGACAACATACGAGTACTAAAGTTGATGTACAATACGTATGTACGCGGAATCGAATTTACGGAATATGATGCTTGATGTCTTATATTCGAGGCATGGTTAAATAATAATAAACGAAAAACGTAACAAAAAAAAATCAAATAATAAAATCCAAAAGGATCATAAAATACCAAAAAAAATTATTTACCAGACTTAAAGTCAGACATTCAGAGAAAAAGTCAGATAGGTCTGAAATTTCTATATATCTTACTAATATTATAAATGCTAATGTTTAGATTGATGTATGGATGGATGTTTTAAGGTATCTCCGGAACAGCTCAACGGATCTTGTTGAAATTTGATACAGATGTAAAACATAGTCTAGAAGAACACATAGGCTACTTATTACGATTTTTTTTAATTCTGCACGATTTCGTTCCGTAGCTTTTACGTTGAATTTTCTAACATCGTTAACTCTTACAATTTCAAACAGAAAAAGTTGTTTAATGAATCGGCTAATTATAAACTGTTAAGATATCAAAGACTGAGAGAGAAATATCTAATAAAATTACAAACGTCTTATCTAGAGCACTGCTTGTGGATATTAGAATTGTTTCAATGTTTCAATTTAACAAAACTCAACGGACGTTTCCCTTCTCTCTAATCAAACAGAGAGCGAGCCAATGTTTTCCTCATTTCCTCAATTTGAAAATAATTACTGCGCAGACTGTTCAATGGTCGGGTCGGAGTAATTCGCCGGTTTCTGTAAACAGAGCGATTTGTTTTTAAAAGATCACTCAGTTTGTTTCCACAATCTGATGTTTTAGCAAAAACAAAGAAGAGACTAAAATAAAAAAACTGAAATTTGAAACATTTTCCAACAAACACCTTAATGACAATCGGCACTAGTCAACAAATGACTAGTATAATAGTAACAAGTCGTGGATTAATTTTTGGCTCTCGTCATCCCATCTATTAAATGCTTTTGACAACGAAAACTAAAAAGTAAATTAACTAGATAAAGAAATTTTTTTGAAATTTTCTTTTTAAAATATTGTACTTTAATAGTTGAATAAATACTTCACTTTATTCCTGTGAAATTTTTACATAACAAATATTTTAAAATAAGTTAAGAAATAGGGTCAAATTGCTTTGATTTACTAAATAATCTGTTTAGCATTATGAAACACAACAGACAGAATTATACAAAACCATAACAAAATTTCATTTCCCGCCTAAATTTACGTATTGCGTGATCCGAGTACATTATGACGTGCAAATAACTTCCACGCTCCCTCCGCTGTTAGCATGACTCTCCAAAAACTATTCTTAATAAATTGAATACAGCAGTTAATTTGTTTATACCAATGTTTACTTGCATATTTTAACTAACAAATAGAAGCAAATAGTGGATAAACGAATAAAAAGTAATCTTACAGTTATCTATTGCCAACAACTTTGTTTCTCGCAACACAAAACTCGCATGTTACTTAGAGTCACAAAATTAATATAAAAATTCAATTTTAAATAAGCCTATGCCACTCCTGCATACATCATTTACAGTAAAAACCTTTCAAAATCAGTCTAGCTGGTCGGAGATTACCCGAACTTGCGGACAGACAGACAATCTTTTTTTTTTCCGGAAATAAGGAATATAAACCTACTACCTATACCTATGTATGTATCAATATACTGTATTAAAAGACTTATTGTACATATAATTATTTTTTTTCACATTTAAATAAAGAGAACGTAACCAAAAATATATCTCTGGCTCGTGTTATTTTTGCACTGCACTGAGCTTTATTACGATCGTTAGCGGAGATTTATATTTATTTTAGTTTTTATGGTATGCAATTTAACTTTAATGTTACAATCAAATTAGTTAGATTTATACCAATTTAATAATAGTAAATTTCTTCGTCAACCTTGGACTGACACTGATACTTTTTCAAACTTGATTTGAGTAGATTTGGTAGGCAATATAATGCTAACCCCAAGTTAGGGGTGACAAGGCCATAGTCAACCACGCTGGCCAAGTGCGGGTTGGTTGACTTCACACATATCATTGAATTTCTTCGGGGTAGGCTCCGAGCCCCTCGGTGGGGACGTATAAGTGAGCTGATGTTGATAATGCTAACATGTAACGTTTAAAGAAACTTATTAGCCTATGTTGTCTTCCAAACTATTTTCTATATCCATGCCAAATTTCATCCAGATCCATTAAGGCGTTCTGGAGATACCTTCAATCAAACATCCATCCATCCATCCATCCAAACATTCGCATTTTTAATATTAGTAAGAATTAATTTTAAGATATTCCTTGACTGGTTGGCGACAAGTAGGCGGCTGGCCGTAAAAAGTTAAGCCAAAACTTTAAGGTTTATAAAACCTTGTGTGTCGACCCCACATGAGTGGGATAAGGTCAGGGTGATGAAGATGATGATGATGTTATTATTACCTTTTCACATACAAATATAATTTACGAAATCACCGCAGTAATTTTTTTTATGAAATTTTACATTCACTGTAAATAAATCCTCAAGTTCCTTAAACTAAAATGTATAGATATCTTCATATCAGATTAATATTTACTATTCTTAGTATTTCCTTTTAGTTTATTTTATAAATCTAAATAACTGGTTATATAAAAAGTTACGTACTAGAATGTTACTAATTAAAGCAGAACAGCCTGGAGTTTTTATTGCGGCTTGCGTTTGTACGAGCTGTGTCGCCCGCATCTGTAATAGCTTTTTCTTTGTTTAATAAGAATTGTATTATAAATGTTAGTTTAATTTGTTTTAGTTTAACCAGAACCTTATTCTTCATTAGTCATACGGAAGTGTTTTATTCTGATCCTATCTTCAAAAACTAAAGACTAAGACTAAAAATGATTAAAAACTAAACTAACTTAAAATAATAAAACTAAAGTTAAGACATGTTATTTTTTTCAATACGAAATCGTATTCAAGCACAATAACGAAGACACGACTGTATCGATGCGAAGCCAACATTGCAAAACGTGACCTAGAAATGTATGAGAAATGCATTTTTTCATGGCTTGCGGGCGAAGCGCCTTTTATCATGCTCATTAGTGCGGCTTTAAATTCTCTGTTCAAGCGTTAATGCCTTCTTGAAGAGAACTAACTTAGTCACAATGAGGGAATACGACCTCTTTAGAGCAAAATGATACAATCTAGCCACTATTGTACACAAAAATATGAATCCTTCGATTTTTAAATTATGATTTTTAAACTACGAGCGCGCGGAATTAAAAAAAATCATTATTAGTGGCCTATGCGTTCTTCTATACTAATTACTAAATCTATTCTAAATTTTATCGAGATTCGTTGAACCTTCTAACAAACATTCATCCATCCATCCGTACATTCAAACATTCGTATTTATAAATACTAGTAGGATAGTTGAAAATAATTACCAGTGCAGGCTTTAAATGAATTACATAATGTAAGTAGAAATAAAACTATAACTAGAATGTAAGTAAAAGATTTTAAAGAAAGAAGTAAAAAAAATAATAAGGAAAGTTGGATAGAGTGCTTTAAAGTTGTGAAATAACTGTGAACTATGCAGGTTTTATTTCACTACCTTGGTTTTTTTCTTTTCTTTTTAGTTATTCCAATGAATTACTACATTTGATTTTTGAGGTAAAGTTTTCGTTTTCATATGACGTTGCAGATTATAGTTTAATTGACTAAATGTGGGTGAAAAGGTATTTAATTTTTATTATTTTTAAAAGACAGACATGACAATATTTTTAAAGCAAGTAATTCGTTAATAAAATATCAAGATAAAAATGTTAAACAAAATGCTAGAAGAATCATTACAATTGTATTCTATTTGTCCGCAGGGGGCGAGCGACAAGGTGTGCTATCATGAACGATTCCCGAATCCCGCGCAACTTCAATGACACCAATGGTATTTTTATTTATTATTATTAGTTAGTTCAACGTAGAAAGAAATCATGGTTAGAAAACATCACGGAGTGATTATGCATTACCGAATACCAGATAACTTGGCGCAAATTAGGTGCAAATTCTTTAAGATGGATGCCAACCTCCGATTGTGGAAAGGCACTAGAAGTTAATAAAAAATGTGCCGGTTAGTAGTTACTAAAGAGTGACAGAAACAAAGTAAGAGCAATGAGACTGGTATAATAGATTTTGGATAAAATATTGATTCGTTATTTATAATGGCAGATTTGTTGCAAAATATTTGCAAGCTTTAAATCGATGCTTGATTTTGGACAGGTTAATCTGCTGCATTCGACGTTTCATTCGCGCTGTTTACTAACAACTTGTCAGTTTTGGCTTTGACATCGCGCCTGACCTTGTTCAATTTTTTGTAAAGTGCAGACACAAAGAAAGCTTGTTCTTTGAGTAAAAGAAATCTAAGTACTACTAAATAAATATTTTTTCTTAAATAAACATAAAAGCTTTTTTGATTTTTATTCTTTACTACATAAAAAAATTAGTAAAGGTTGCCAGCTCAGCTCTTTTAGTTTTATAGTTCAGTGCAAATACGACATTAAACATTATGATTGTATAATTTAAAAATAAACTTAAAATATGTCTGAAATATAAAAGATAACCGTCGACCGTTATCAGTCCGTGCTAAAGAAATTCAATTTAGATGTTGGGCTATATCAAAAAATTCTTATCTCTCAACTTGGCCTCTTTGTGGAGAACAACAAATCTTGATGATATCAGAAAGTGTAAAGGTAAACTGTTTATCCCACTACTCCGCCTCGACTCCGTAATCTCAATTTAGTCGCTTCGTGGAACTCGAATAGAGGCAGCTTTCTATAGGCAATTCAGTGGTTTGCACAAACATTCGTATTCGATATTCTGTGTATCAGAAAATTCACTCAATTACTTTAGTGCTACGTAAATTTGTATTATCATTTACTTATCCTGCAAAAATCTAGATTCGAATTTGATTTGTCAGCGAAATACTTTCTTTCTTACGTCTAGTTTTACTTTGTGCAATGTAGCAAAATGTATTACTAAATAAATTAACCAATCACAATTAGATATTAGCATTAATTCTGCATCGTCATTGACAAAATTTTGCCCAGATGACGTCACATATTCTTCGACATCGGACTGGTACAGCGGCAACTGTTCGTGGGAGGACGCGGTGTCGTGGGGCTGCAATAGCACGAGCAGCGCCGGCACCAATACCACCGACACTGACGTCACCTCGCTCGTCCTCATGGCCGTCACGTCCGTGGTGCTCGCGCTCATCATCTTAGCAACCATTGTCGGTACGTCAACAGACTTGTTCTCTCAGTCGTCGTGTGCTTTAGCAATCAATAATGGTAAGTCACCTACCTCGATCCCATGGCCTTGTCCTAGTAGTACTCGTCCTCATCCTCCATCGATCTAAACTTTAGCATTTATAATTTTAGTAAGACATAAAGTTCTTGTCACACCTTCTTGGTCCTTCCTCATAAGATGCCAATGACGCGACTTTTAGTATATTTTTTTTAATTTAAATACGAGTAAACTCTTTCTTAGAATGTTACTGGACTATTTTCTATTCATTGATTAACTAAACAAACTAAACCATTGAATTTCCAAGTTAATTGAAACTAGAAAATCGATAAACCACAGTATCTGAACCGCAAACTTGAGTGGCTTAGTTAAGTGAATACTCAACGAAGTCGAGTGAGAAATCTCCCACGCTGAGGTCAAGTCGTTATTGTTAGCTGAGATTTCAAGCATTTATTACGAACAAATGTAAATTTTCTTCTCCTTCGCCGTATTTTGTGTGTATTCTACAACAAAATTAGATTGAACCCCTCGAGAATAAACGCTCAATCTAATTTGGCTTAATATTCATTCTCTTAAGCGTCTGGTAAACGTTTTTTTGACTAATCCATATTTAAGATGTCTGATGAATAGCTTAATCAAACAAATTTGGCAACCAATATCTTTTTAAAATCGTGTCCTGATTTCTTAGCATGAAAATTTATTTACAATCCCGATGAAAGAATTCTAAATGATCAGAAGCAGGTCTAAAATAACTATTGTTCCAGGTAATGTGTTCGTGATAGCAGCAATAATAATAGAAAGAAACCTTCAGAACGTCGCCAATTACCTGGTCGCTTCACTGGCCGTCGCCGATCTGATGGTGGCCTGTCTCGTCATGCCACTCGGCGCTGTATACGAGGTTACAATTTAATTACTACGAATATTTCTAAAATTTAATTAATCGTTATTTATTTGCTGAGGTACGACTCTACCCTGACAATTTAAATATGACGGCTGATAGAGATGTGTGGAGGAGTAGTACATACTGTGCCGACCCTCTATAGGGATAAGGGCAGGTTGATGATGATGATGACGTACGACTCTACCGTGACACTTATAAAGTTCGTACAGTAAAGTTTCTTCTTCCACAACAGATGTTTTGTGTTTGCCATTAGGCTTGCAGAATTTTTTTTTTCCCTCTAATTTATACTAAAAAGCTGTAATTTTGTGCACTGTCTATCATGTTACCAATAATATTGATCTTCCCCAATTATACACAAATAATATCAACAATGGTGTAACGAATTTTTTTATGAATATAAATAAAATAATTATCTATTCACATCAAATATGCCATCACTTAGCGATAGAGGCGTACGAGTAAACATTTCAATTCAATAGAATCTCTCATAATTTGTTTTGAAGTAATTGACTTAATTGTTTTACTTAGATGAGTATTATTTTACAATAAAGCGAATTATTTGAAGTGTTTAAGAAATAACTGAAATACTTGACTTGAATCTTCATTTACAGCTGTTTATGAGAACATTATTAATTGTTGCGACAGGTCAGCCAGGGTTGGATCCTAGGTCCAGAACTATGTGATATGTGGACGTCCAGCGATGTCCTTTGTAGTTCCGCTTCAATACTCCATCTTGTCGCTATAGCTACGGACAGGTAAGTTAACAATGGTCCATGACATATTCTTGTGTTTTGAATTCATAGTTTTTGGATTCTAAGTTCCTCTCAAACTAATACAATGAAAATTGTCTCGATTACCACTTTCCTTTATCTCAATGGATCATACGTTAATGTTATTTGCAGTACTAAAACATATCAAAACATTATCGTAACTTAGTAGGTTTATATTTTGAAAATATTAATCTACAAAATACTTACTTGCTATATTTACATCGAATAATATACTTGGCTTAAGCATGTATATACTGGTTACGCTGAAGTACCGACTATGTTTCGATAGCAAATTGATTTACATACAGCTTCATACTAAGAACCAGCTTTAGCAATTAACCAACTCTATGTAATATGTACTCAATTCCATGGTATTGTTAAGTTCAAACATAACATTTTGCAAGCCCCATTAAGTAAATAAAACCGAATTAAGTAGATAAAACTTTATTTTTGATACGAAACCTCTTTACAATTGACACGTTGCGTTATTGATTTAGTATATTTTTTATTACCTAGGTATTGGGCAGTAACGAACGTGGATTACATCCACATTAGAAACGAAAAGAGAATCTTCACGATGATCTTTCTGGTATGGGGCGCTGCTCTCGTCGTGTCCCTAGCTCCGCAGCTAGGCTGGAAGGACCCAGACTATCTCGCCAGGATAACACAGCAACAAAAATGTCTTGTCAGCCAAGACCTCGCATACCAAATCTTCGCAACATGCTCTACTTTCTATGTACCCTTGGCTGTTATCCTCATATTATACTGGAAAATATTTCAAACTGCGAGAAGACGAATCAGAAGGAGAAGGGACCCCCCACCACCCAGGCCCACGTCCGCTGATGGTGCTACGCCCTCCGGCCGACCAGTACAGTCAGCGAGGGACAGGAGATTTGTAAAGAAGCGCTTCTTGAATCTTAAGAAATGCAACCAACGTACTCGTGCTGAGACTATAGCTGCGGCGCTGCTACTAACCGAAGGTCAAAGCACATCAACAGTTGATACCCTAGACGAAGAACCTCGGACAACAGCATTCACAATCAACGAGAAAGTTCCCTCATCCGTGTCACCAGAAAAGTCTTCCTCAACAACAGTAACGAATGGTTCGAAACCAGAGCGAGCTATTGTTCCTGCTCTATCTCAAAGGGAGAAAAAGGAATCACTCGAGGCTAAAAGAGAACGGAAAGCTGCAAAGACGCTCGCTATCATCACGGGAGCATTCGTCTTCTGCTGGCTACCGTTCTTCATTATGGCATTGGTGATGCCTATATGCCAATCTTGTGTGATCAGTGATTACTTAGCTAGCTTTTTCTTGTGGCTCGGATATTTCAATTCTACCCTCAACCCAGTCATCTACACAATATTCAGCCCCGACTTCCGACAAGCATTCGCGCGGATACTCTTCGGCACTCACAGACGTGGTCGTAATAAAAAATTCTAACAGAAGTACGTATATTATGTATATAATTGAGCTTGTGCTCTTTAATGGACATTGTTACTCTCTTCCTTGTAAAATAATTTGACGCTTTCTGTATGTTATACATACTTAACTTTAGTCGTTAGTGTAAATACTGTTTAGTCTGATTTGTATATAATGTAAAAGATTTATGATAGAATGTTGACAATTGTTTTTTTACGCGTCATAGTATTTATTGTCGCGGCGGCGTAGCGCGTGAGTCCAGCGCCACGCCGCCGCACGACGTTTTGTTGTTTCAAGTGACATTACAAAATAAATATTCAAATTATATCATTCAAATGTATTTTATTCTCATCCCTAGATAATTACTCTGCTTGATTCTCTAGCACTGTCTTATTGTACCTTACTATTTCGACTGCAGTAATATTATTGACACGTTGTTCCCTTTGAAAAAAAAAATAGAGAGAACTATATGTGTCAATACAAGTGTCTACAGTTGAAATACGAAACATTTTATCGACTATAATCTTCCAATCAGGTAAGTAAAAAATAAAAACTACTTCTACCAGGTCTATTATTATTACCAGGTCTATTAATAAAAATAACAAAAGCAGCAAAAATAATGAGCTAATAACATAACTCAAACTTATTATCGTGAAACAAATAACGAAACAAATTCTTTACTATTCCTGGCATGAAGTGTTAGAAGATAAACAAAAAATACGCTCAAGTGAAGATTATAATCTTTCTCGACATGTTTTTGTTTTCGTTCTATGTTAAATAAAAATAACATTTTCAATGGGTAAGAAAAAAAAATTACTTCTACACTCTATATTTTAAAGCAATGTATTTTCACAACCCAGGGAGAATGAGAGAGAGAGAAACAATTTTTTTTTTCAAATGTTCTGTTAGTAGAAACTCTTGTATACTGCGTGGAAATAAAAAGCATTTAGTTTAGATCATGTCGTATTTTATCAGACCTTTTTGTTTTATCAGTTGATAAAAAAAATACGAAATAAGTAATTTGTCTATTGTGTACCGGATTCAGGACATCTCTATTGTTTTGTTGAAAGCATAATAGTTTTTTTTTACAAAGACAAGTACGATTTCCCTAGTGATTTATGGAACATTATGGTAATATAGCTTTAAAGAATATTGCGTTTAAGTGTTCCGAGCTGTAATTTATTAAATAAGCCAACCCGGACAAACAATACCGCAATAAGAAATGTAAATGAGACTTTCTGGGAATATTTTTATTTGCAATATAAATAAAAATCAGTTTGATGTCTGGCATGATTTATTTATTATTAGAACCTTTTTTTACAATTTAACGCGTTACTTTACGGTCGAAGAATTAAAAAAAAAAAGAATAATCCTCAAAATTGTGAGATATATTATGGAAGATTAATTAAAATAGATTTCCCTTGCAATGTTAGTAGAACTGCTTTTTTCAGACACATTTTTAAACAAAATCTGCATAAATTCTTGATTTAAAGTTAAACGGAAATACTAGAAAATAAAAGGTGAACATTTTCCATTTTTAAACACAAAACATTTCCAACAAATCATTTCTTTGTTACCGCTATTTTGCTCTTAGTTATTTATGGTCTGTTAAACCCTCTTTGGGAACTTTCCAAAACTTCTAATCTTTGGGAAAACTGAATAAAGGTAAATAAAAAGCAGGTTAACAATAATTGTACAAGACAACTTATACATTTCGAATAACCAGTGGAATGTGCACATAAAAAGATACTTATTATTATAATTCTCAAAAAGAGGACTATTTATAGCCGCAATACAATACAATACAATACAATGCAATACAAGACAATACAATACAATTTTATTGGTAATGTATAAATTACATGTCATAAAAGTAAAAGTAAAGTTCATCTTATGATAACAAAATATCAATATAAACTAAAGAAATAGTTTAGTTTACACTAAATAAATTGATTAAAAAAGAATAAACATTTTTGTATTTTAATCCATACATGGACTAGTTGAAGTCAATAACTACAGCTTTAAGAGCCGAGAGCATTGTAACTGCACCCGGGACACATACGTTGAAGTCAATTCAGTGTCTGTCCGTGTATGGCCCTTATTTACTCAATTATTCTACCTCGAAGTGCCTGTAAAATTAATCTTGATTTCGGTTTCTTTACGACTAGTCTATTCAAAATATTCATTTAAGATTCCAACATACATTGAAGGTAACTTTATAAACCAAAATAATGTAAGTAGGCCTTCGTGAAATGAAATTTCGACAAAATTCCTTCTCGTATAGAAATCAATACATATTTGGGAGCGAGCGGCGCTGGCCGGTGTCCAAATTGATGTTATTTCCGTGTACATTCAGATACTGTCAAATGCGATCATAATGGTAATAAGATCCGCTCCAATAAACATAAAACTGGCTTAAAACAATCGCTAGCACCACCGCATGCTGATAATCGAGTAATCTGTGTTAGCATTTGTCAACGCCCGAAATCGATATTCGATCGCCATTTTAGCTTATCTGCGGTATTTTTAATAAACACACTTAAAATTTAACTAATCTAAATTATTTTAGAGGTCAACATAAAGTTATTAAATCAATTTCGGGTAGATTTCAAGGATGCACAAATAAGCCGGTTTCACCGGTGAAATATCAAGACCACACAGAAGACAGGCATGAAGTGGAAGCAATTCTGCGTTTCGTCTGATGAGTTTGCGTGTCGGAGGCTATATTTTAGCCGTCATTCCCTTCCCACCTTTTTCTTATAAGGAAGGGATGGAAAGAGTAGGTGGATTTGGCAGAGGAGGGGACGGATAGGAAGGGGACATATCCTCTTTATGTAGCGCCCCTGTATCGATTGAAGGTAGGCAACGCATCTGCAAATGTTGATGTCTATGGGTAATGGTTACTTCGCTATTTTAGCGAATTAAATATTTTGCTCGTTTGCCACCTTTCGCTATAAAAAATCGTATATTGCTTTCAGCTGTAACCGAGCTAAAATAATTTTTCAATTTTAACTTGGATGTAAAGTTTAATTTTTTAACCATTTTACAATATAAAAATAATTCCATTAACGTTTACTTCAAAGTTTGCTGGAAATTGTGCAAATAAAAGAAGTGTTTCTTGTAAACGTTAGATGTAGGTCGAATACAGAAGAAAACAATTTCTGTGCACGAGCGGCGCTGGATATTATTTTTATAAGCGACTCCACTCCTCGAGAAAAGGTTCACAGGTGAGAAAGCTTAAGAACAAAAGATATGGCGGGAATAGAGTGAAAGAGTAGACATTTTTATATACGAAACACTTAAAAGTTTAGCAAGTTAGTCACGAAAAAGATAAATTCTACATGTAACAACAAACTTTTTATTTTTGTTATACATATAAAGTAAAAGAAAAGATATTGATTTGAATTTATATACCGACAAATATATCTGACCCGGTGGGCATAAGTCTAAGCTAATGATTATAGCTCTCTAGCGCCCTCCTGTCAATGTTGAAAAATGTGTCACAAGATCCTTGCCGTAGTTTAACTGTCATGTCATGATTTTCAAAGCGAAATTTCTTTATAGAAATGGGGTCTTGGGAATTTTCATGTCATGAAAAAGCGTAACAGCCGCGAGAAGAGAGTTTTTTATGATTTATATTAATTCGTAGCTCCGCTTCCAATTTTTTTCTTTCTTATTGTTTTTATGCCCATGTTGGTTTTACATACTTTCTTAAAGCACTATGAGCGACAGACTCTTCCCTCTCATCAGGCCAGATATCTTTGTTTGTCCATACAGTTAGTTTTATCATCTCACTGCCGAAACAATTGTCTAAAAACATATCACATTTATCTGTTTCTCAAAGAGATAACTTGAAGTTTACTGGCATATTATATAGTCGTAATCTATATATATAAAAGAAAGTTCTGTTAGTTATACTATTTATAACTCAAGATCGGTCGAACTGATTTAGCCGAAAATTGATGAGGAGGTAGCTTAGAACTAGGAGACGGACATAGGAACTTTTTTATCTTGTGTGCATTTTTTTTTTATCCGCGCAGACGGAGTCGCGGGTAAAAGCTAGTAATTAATTTCTAAATTTCCACAATACGATATAAAGAAGAAAAAACACAATCACAATATTGTACAAACGTCAGTTTAAGAGTAAGTATTAAGTTAACGTAAACTTAACCTATATACTACATTTGTCAAGATTGATATTACAAATTCCTTTGGGATTATGTTGGCGTCGAGCCAGCAATTACGTGGTCGGCTCAACTCTATCGTAAAAAGTGCATTTTTATCAAATGTTACCAACTACAACATGTTCAGATTAAATAAACGGAAAACCACGAATATAGAATATTAAAATTCTACTCTACTTATGAATAAAACCAAAATAACAATATTTTTAGCTTTCAAAAATTCAATCCTGTTACAATCAATACATTTTAACATCAATACTTTTTCGTTTTTATTTTTTTCTTTTATTTATATTTAATCAGAAATTACCAAACGAATTTTCAAAAAGATTACAAGAAAAAATCTATTATATAATGTAGTATATATGTAGTTTGAATTTTTTGTGAAATTTGATAAAAACACTATAATAATAAGATGTTAGAAAAATACACAACTTAGTTAAACCACCTCAGTCGGCCTATCCCAGTACAAACAATTAGACTGTCACACGGCACACTTTCTAAAAGAATTCACAAGAGGGCGCCCCGAGCGCCGCATTAACTTTGAATTAAAAAAGCATTCTGAGCAACAGTTGAAAAGATACTTCATTTGAACTCTTACATTAAGAATGCTTGAAAATGTGACTATAACTCTATTAAAAATGTATTTTACCTCTAAATTTTTAAACTTATACAATCATTTGATCGATGTTACATGTTCCAGACTCCGTAGACTAAGTATATAAAGATAAAGCCATTTAAACCGGTGGGCATAAGTCAAACTATATTATGACAGCTCAATAGCGCCCCCGTGTCATAAGATCCTCTTTGTACTGTTGCTGTAATGTCAGTTTTTATTTTATGTCATTTTCTATGTATAACTAGGATATACATCTTCTTATATATATAAAAGAAAGTCGTGTTAATTACACTATTTATAACTCAAGAATGGCTGAATCGATTTGACTGAAAATTGGTGGTCAGGTAGCTTAGAACCAGGAAACGGACATAGGATAATTTTTACCCCGTTTTCTATTTTTTTTTCCGCGCGGACGGAGTCGCGGGTAAAAGCTAGTCTATATATATAAAAGAAAGTCGTGTTACTTACACTGTTTATAACTCAAGATCGGTCGAACTGATTTAGCTGAAAATTGATGGGGAGGTAGCTTAGAACTAGGAGACGGACATAGGAACTTTTTTTATCTTGTGTACTCTTTTTTTATTCCGCGCGGACGGAGTCGCGGGTAAAAGCTAGTAGAAAATATTCATTGTATTCTGACAGAATCAACCGCGATAGTAGCGCCACAGTTACCGGATCAAATAAGATTGTCGCACTATGTTAGCGATGTCGCTAATCGAATGTGACTGTTTACTGGCTCAGTTTCGATGACACAGCACAAACAGCGTTGGACTAAGTATCAACGAACTCTAATTAACGTCGCATAATGATGGCCGTGCTAGAGGATAAGCCAAACCTAACAAAAGCTTTGTTAAATTAATATCTGTTATGTGCTTATAACGAGCTTGGTAATATTACTCAGTTTTCAGACCATTTGGCTTATGTTTCTTAAGTTTTCTGTAAGTAAGTTATTGAATGGATACTTGGAACGTTGCGAGAACAAATAATAGCTAAAGATTATCTTAGATATTATTACATACTGGTTTGTGCCAAACTTGTATGGGTTTATCTTTTTATTTTATGCATACACCCGTAAATTAAGTGTTAACCATTGTGATAAATACAAGATCTTCGATTTCCTCTTGTTGCGAACTGTATCCAATTATGAATTTTATTAACAGTGCAAAATGTTATTAAATGCTTTAACTGTGAATATTTGTCTCAAAAAAGCACATTTTAGATTTCATGTTGAGGAAAAGATGTGAGCGAATTTGTGATCATGTTTTTATAAAAGACCGATGCGGAAGAATACAATGTGTCACGACTCCTGAAGAAATAGGCATATGTCAAATTTATTCGCGTACGCTTTGACAGTTGCTGGAAACCTCTAGGACTTTGGTCTAAAGTAAAAGCATTCGCATATTATAATTAACAACTGTACATTGAACATCACATGAACTCATTTAATTTTTTTTAAAGATGCAAAATTTTCTGAATTTGGGCCTATTCCTTCCATGCGAATCGATTGGCCCAAACACATAAACAACTTATGAAATCCGCTGTAAGTCTATGACTTGTATAGGAACAACATACGTGACAGATAGTTTGACGTGTCGACGCGCTAGGAAGAAATAAATTGCGGCTTAGAGCCCCTTTCGACCTCGCCCCTCGCACTGATACGCAGCCTTTATTTATTTACACAACTTGCCTTTTTACTTAATTCTAGTAACATAAATGTACAAAATAAAATATCACTGAGCGTATTTATAATTTTGGATAAAAAAATCGCCATTCATTTGTTTCAGTTTTTTAAGCAAAAGTTCATACATTATCATCAGCTCACTATACGTCCCCTCTGAGGGGCTCGGCGCCTACCCTAAGTTAAGGGTGACTAGGCCATAGTGAACCACGCTGGCCCAGTGCGGGTTGGTTAACTTCACACATATCACTGAATTTCTTCTCAGATATGTGCTGGTTGCACATGATGTACGTATATACGTACATCATGTGCAACCAGCTTAACCATTCTGCTTCCAGCTTCTTAACCATTTAAGAAAAATTACAGCTTCCATAAAGTTAAATAATGCAGCTTTAAGCTTTTTCCTTAAAAATAGCACCAAACAGATAAACAGCTGAAATATTTCGTTATTATTTCATAAAGTACTTTTCGTTCCAACTAACCAAAAATAACGGTTATTACCAGAACGAGCTTCAAAGAAAAAACCTGAAATCGTTTCTCTTTAACCTCGGGAGATTATAATGCTCAAGTTTTAACCGTATCCCTCTACAATTTATTGTTATTTCGGTACAGGTTAAATTATATTTATCTATTATGATTTTTATTCTACGAAACATAAGCCTTCTTATATTTAAATCTCTTGGTGAAATTTTAAAAAAAATATTGATACTGTACAGAGAAAAATATAAAATTAACAAGGAATTTTTCAATTTATCCTCTCCTATGTCAAGTTACGTTTCAAGAAAATTAGTAAAATAATTTCACCAAAGATGTCACAAAATCTATATTATTAAATTAAATATGTTAACTAAATAGTTGTTCAGTTCATTGAAGATTCCGCTCATCGAATAATCCGGATGCCGCGGTTAACCCGACACCGACTCTAATCTACTGCAATCCGTTTAACTGCCATATAATATTAAACGAAACATGATCAAATATTTAGATAATAAAATATGACTTAAATAAAGGAAGTTTTATCATTTTCAACTTTAAAAAGATTTACATATACACATTTCTTTGGTCATGAACAAATATTAACCTTTGAAAAAGTTGTTTTCGATCGACACAGAACTTGAGGTAATGTATTTCCCTTAACATACATTTTACCTTATTTACTATACCATCGCCAAATATATTTATTTATATTGAAAATAATATACTACTGTATTTTTTAACTTTACGCAAAACTTTCAAAAATATTTCATTGCATTACAAATATGATAACTAGAATACTTAAAATTAAATATCTCGTATATTAAACATAACTAGATATATTCATCATTAGCTCACTATTCGTCTCTGCTAAAGGGCTCGGAGCCTACCCTAAGTAAGGTGTGACTAGGTCATAGTCAACTACAGCCCAGTGTGGGTTGACTTCACACATATCATTGAATTTCTTTTCAGATATGTGCAGGTCGCATCGATGATCGATGATTTCCTTCACCGTAAGAATGTCGCATAATCGAAAATCGAAAAGCACATTGTTAGATGGCGGGATTCGAACCCAGGACCTGCAGATTGCAAGTCAAGTGCTCTGAGCCATTGACGCTCTACTAAATATAGTAGATTCATTTAAATTTTATATAACGAAATATTGTGAAATTTAGATACTCGTATGTTTTGTTAAACTATTTTCATTCCAATAGCTCGTGATTATTTCGTGATATTTGTAAATATTTAATTACAAATTAAATTTATTACTTTATTGCTAATAGATGTTTATTTTGAGTGATGGTATAATTAATACGATGAAATAGGGTTGCCACTAACCATAATTAAATGAACGTCACCCTAAGTTTGGTAACAATTTCAATAGTAATTGTCCGGGAAAGTGGCTCGAGTTACAACTCATTTGCAATTCGAACCGGCCCTCAGCACTCCTCTTCCATTGTAAAATGAGCTAAACTTTCACAGGAAATTATATCAATAATTTTAGTTGAATATTTTAAAGGGTTATAAAATCTTATTGCTCTTTTTTGATTATCTATTTTTGTGTAATTCTATTATAGACTATCTTAACAAAATCACTCTCTCCATAATTATCATAGAAAAGAAACTGAACCCCATTCATATTCCAAGAATACGAATCGAATAATACCTTCAGTCAGACATAATAAAAGGCGGTCGCAAACAAACATAAAAAACATAAGACGAGAAAAAACAGAATAATTTCCACCATATTTTAAATATAAATTATACATTTTTCAATAACAAAAGAAACGTATAATCGAATGAGCTCCGAACTCTGTAATAATTCAACATTTACAGCATTATTACGACATTTGTTAGATATTGTTTGCGTTCGAATGAATATGGATCGTACTGCGGGGGCTTACCTAACAAATGATCATATAATTGATGGTTATTCCATTCACACTTCAAGCTGGTTTCTATTTTAAAATAAGAATTGAAATTTTACATTTTTAACTTAAAATAAAATTTCGTAGCACAAAAAATTATACTGCCTTGTCATACATAGGTTTTAACCGCCAAGATTTGTCTTTACACAACACAAAGACTAGCTGTCGCCCGCGACTCCGTCCGCGCGGAATTTAAAAAAACTAATTTAGTAGCCTATGTGTTCTTCCAGACTATGTTCTACATCTATGCCAAATTTCACCGAGATCCGTTGAGCCGTCCATCCATCCATCTATACATTCGCATTTACAATATTAGTATGATGTTAGGGATGACATGTTTTAATACAAGTATCAAAGCAATGGATATGTAAGAATAGTTATTAAACTTTAAATAAAGAATGCACGATAGTTACTAAAATTTAGCCGTTTAGTAACAATGCTCGTAGAACCAATTACTCTACGCTTCGACGTCCTCACATTTATCTTCTACATGTTACGAGTGTTCTTATATCGCTATTATAAAGTAGACAATCTGTTACAATTACACAAATTTCGAAACAAAATGATAATTTTGTCATCTCTTTTAATTATTTCTTAAAAATGCAATCTAACAAAGTAAGTCTTAATCAATATTTTGTATTAAATATTAACAGTGATATTACGAAAGCATTATTTAATTTAAACCATTTTTCATCAGCTTAAAACTTTTATTTTTGTAAAATAAGGAACTTTTTACATCTCTATGCCATTTTTCATTTTTACGAGTACATCGGTTGACGTGTTGACGTTAGGGAAACCGCAGTGTCACAGTTTTTTTTGGCAGAAGTGTAACAACCAGTTTTAATAACCAAAACCAATTTGTGCTTGACAGTCGCATTCGAGACAAATTAATTTCTTTTTAGTAAAAGGTGGTAATTTACTGAATTTCTATTGAAATCTATCTCGCACTTTTTCTACTTCACATGTAACCTTTTGCTATCAATTTTATACACTAGTTATATTCATCCGAGTGGAGGAGGAATGTTTAAAAACCTATAACAGTCACCTTTCCAATTACTCGTTTATTTGAAGGAAGAGTGGACGCATATTAAGGGAAAATATTCTCTTTGTGTGCGTCCCCACTTTCGTCGATTAAATAGGCACCTGAAATTGCGGATGTCCATGGACAGTGGTCGTTTCACTGTTTCCATGAATTCTGGTTGCTTATTTGTCGTTTGTCACCTTGTAATAAAAAAAGCAAATAATTGCTAAAAGTTTTAATATCTTTAAAGATTGATATCTTTGCGAGTCGGGCACGCCTCTCCAATCAATTTATCCGGCGGATGGTTCTTTTATGCGTCAATAAAATCGTTCTGTTGTCGATTCAATTTTATTCATTTCGCAAAACGGGCCCATTAAAAGCCATTCGAGTCGGTGTCGATCTCGAGTTGTTTACACAAAGAAAGGATCTTCTGAAGAGAGAATTCAACTGCAACCCACTTATCATCGCTTATTATTAATTAATGTTTTATACTTTTAGTAGTCTTATTTTCTTTCACTGGTACATTCTAAAACTAAACAAGCTCTACATCTGTGCCAAATTTCATCAAAATCCGTTGAGCCCTCCCGGAGATACCTTCAAGCAAACATCCATCCATCCATCTTAACATTCTCATCTATATATATAAAAGAAAGTCGTGTTAGTTACACTATTTATAACTCAAGATCGGTAGAACTGATTTAGCTTAAAATTGATGGGGAGGTAGCTTAGAACTAGGAGACGGACATAGGAACTTTTTTATCTTGTGTGCATTTTTTTATTCCGCGCGGACGGAGTCCCGGGTAAAAGCTAGTTTATAATATTAGTAAGAAGAAGAAGTTTAATAGTGACATTTCAATTTACTTTATATTATTTAGTACATACGCTTTGAACTGGTGTAATAGTGCATATTAAAGTGAGGTTAACAACGCGCTCAGTTTATTCTAATGCAAACACAATGTATGCAGATTTTAATTATATCAACGTTCTTACGAAAACATAAACTTGATATATTTTATAAGACGTAATAATTACACTGAAATACTTAATGCTTTATATCATAAGGTGGAAAACGAGCAAGCGGTCACCTGAATCCGCCTAAATAGCGAAGCGACCGCTGCCCATAGACATCTATAGGATATATCATCTTTCTATGCGTCCCCTCCTCCGTCAAATACACTTCCCCTTCCCGTATTTGCCTTATAAGAAAAGGGTGGAAAGGAAACGTGAACTAAAATTAAGCCTCCGAAATAAGATCTCTGTCTTCAAAAAATATTTATACTTTTAACATATTTCATAGCATTTTTTCGTTATAAACATTAAAATAAGTGAAATAATGTTTATTTTCACTATATAAATTTGTGAATCCTTTTTTATCAACTCAAAATCACGTTTCGGGTACATTAATAACTCAGGAATTCCTCAAGAAATATTCGAATTGTTGAAATGAAATAGACTTAAGCACTACATTTCACATTTTATACCTTGTGACAGCGGTGACAAATTGAATAGCGGGTCTTCCCATCGGAATAAAAATATTAATATAATTTACTTACAAATTTGATGTGTCACGAAGTTACTAAACGAATAAGAAATTTTTGGCACGACGTATATTTTTTTTTTTATAGTTAAAGGTGTCAAACGAGCAACGAACCGCCTAAAATTATTTGATCCGACGCCCATGGACATCGACAACGCTACAGGAATCGCAGATGCATTGCCGCCTTTTAAGGGAGGTGTACGGTCTTCTTGAAGGCCCCTAAGTCGTAACTGTTTAGAAATACCGTTGAGGATAGAGTTTTCCACAACGCTGCTGTGCGAGGTAGAAAGTTACGCGAAAACCTCGTCGTCCTACACGTGATAGAAAGAAGAAATTGTAGATTGTAAGTGCGAAAAAAAACTATTACTTCAAACAGTAATGCTCTTTGCAGAGCTTGCAACTATATACGTATTAAAAATATTTAATACGACAACAGCAACAATAAGTTTTATACCACTTCTACTACTTTAAAATTTTAAAAAATTACGTGTTGAAAAAGATACTTTTACACCAAGTACTTTTATAACAAAACATACAAAAGTGTGAATGCTTGCTCTAAACAAAAGGCGCGTCGCGAATAGAGCGGCGCATGAGATTGTGTAGTTTCTTCCCGAAAATTTAAGTGATTGCTCATAGGAATATTCTAATTATACTAATATTCAATACGTTTGATATTTTAATACTTTATATAAACAACTAGCTGTCGCCCGCGACTCCGTCCGCTCGGAATTAAAAAAAAACATAAAAGTAGCCTATGTGTTCTTCCAGACTATGATCTACATCTATGCCAAATTTCATTTTAATTTCCATTGAGCGGTTCTGGAGATACCTTCAAACAAACATCCATCCATTCATCCAAACATTCGCATTTATGATCATTAGTAAGATTAAAGAGCGTTTCCACTGCCGGACAGCTTTATAAAAATACAATATCTTTTTTAAAATTACAGGGTTTATATTTTGTTATACATGTGATTAAACAGTGAAAAATCAATGTTATATTGTTGACAGGAGGCCTAGCACGAATATTGTGATCGACAACATTTATATTAAATTTTGGACCGACTATTAGTAGCCAACATCAAATGTAAAGTACACCAAATATATCATACTTATTTTGATATATTTGACGATGACGATACGAAGTTGCTTGTCGCTAATATTCGTGCTAGGAAGACTGGAGCTGGTTTTGTCTACTCAGTTGTGTCGACTACTTGGCTGTTCCGTGTAAAAATACTAATCGAAATACGTTTCAGTATAACTAACGTCAGCACTTAAGGGTACGGTCGAGTTCTTTTTTAATTAACTACAAGAACTCAAAACTGACCAAATATGTACCGCGCTAGACACCATTATGTACAACGCCATCCACATATCGGAGAACCGTACATAGTGGAAAAACACGCTAGGATAGTTAATCAAGAAGGGATAACGCGACCCTCAGAAATGAGGAAACGATGTGCAGAGAGAGAAAGAACTAGAAATTTTCAAAAAGAAATTGATAATGCAAGTGGAAGCTAACAAAACGTCGGCAAGCGATATTCATTTAAAGAGACGAGAAGCAATAAAAGAGCGGCGAAGTCTCGACCACCCTTTGTGCGCCTGCCCCCCGCGCGAGTGGCACGTGACCTACAATCAACTGAGACCTGCATTTTTATACCGCTCTCGCCTCGCTATGCTCACTGATAAAATTATAAATATTTAATTTATTAATTTATATGTTCTTATAGTTATGACATATTTCCACCAAAGCATCACTAAGGTTAAAAAATGTAATTATAACATTAAGAATAAGTTGATGAGTGAATCTGTGTTGTAATTAACTTTAAAGTTTCATATAACACAAGCCAAATGATTTGTGTCGTTTTTTAAGGAAAATTCCTTATCCCTCTCATTCTAGGAGAAAAAAGAAGACAACAGAAAAATATGGCAGCAACAACAAAATCCGATGAAATACCACGACCACGCAGAAGATAGGCGAGAAGTGAAAGTAATTCCGCTTTTCGTCTGATAAGTGTCTTAGGCCTTATTTTAGTCCGCTCTCTCTTACCTTATGAGGAGAGGATTTGAAGGAGGAGGGGACGCAAATGAAGGGGATATATACTATTTCTGTGCGTCTCCTCCTTTGTCGAGTAAAGATAGACAACACATCTGCAATTGTCTATGGGCAGCGGTCACATCGCTATTTAGGCGTTTCAGGTGGCCACTTGCCTTCGTCACCTTATGATATAAAAAAGACACTTCAATATAAAAAAATGATACCCATCTGCAAGCACTTCCTTTCGATTAAAATATTTTTATCAAAATCGGAGCACCAGGGTCGGAGTTTCGCGGTAACACACATAAAAAAAATACAGTCGAATTGACAACCTCCTTCTTTTTGAAGTCGGTTAAAAGACACAGCTGTTTTGAAATAAAAATTATTTTGAAATAAGAAGACTACATTGTTACCATGTTTATTTCGAGTACCCAAGTTTAAATATATGCATATCTACATAACACAGTTTCTCATTGTAATATTAATACAGATTTTACGTCGATTTTATGAGCGTTTTCCTTTTTTCCAGTCGACCCACGTCCCTTAATGTTGTAACAAGGCTTTCCAATATATTCCACGTTCCCACATTTTCATCTACTATTTTATCTTGATTTTATACAATAATACGTAAAACACTAATGTGTAGGCAAAGGAATTTTATCTTTCCTTTGTCCCTTTTGAAAAAGGACTAACTTATAAAGGCTTGCCACTATTATTGCTATTAACAAAGCTTTCTTCATTACTACTACTGCAGTAATACATTCCGAGCACGTTACTACATTATTTCCATTGTATTTAAAGTGAAGCAAATTTATAATCACTAACAGAAGAAATCATTATTCAATTCTTCTCCTTCTTCTCAGCCACGTAACGCCCACTGCTGGGCATAGGCCTCCCCTAAAGATCGCAATTATGATCGGTCCTGTGCAACCCTCATCCTGGATACTCCCGCAACCTTGACTAGATAATCGGTCATACTTGCGGGCGGCCTTTCCATGCTGCAATTATTCAATTATTAAGATCTATTCGAAAATTATTCTAATTACTTGGTATGAAACAGACATGAATTATATAATTTCCCTCCCTTATTACTAGTGACCACCCATTGGTCGAAATGCGAATATGATTCATAAGGTTTTTTTATAATATTAGTAAGCAAACAGGCAAGTGGCCACCTGGATTCGGCGAAATGGGAATGGGACGTGTATTTGGCGAATGATAGATAAAGGAAATATCGTATTTCTGTGCATCCCCTCCTTCGTGTATTAAAGGTAGGCAAAGCATCTGCATTTGTAGATGTCCAGGGGCAGCAGTCGCTTCGCTATTTCGGCGAATTTAGGTAGCCACATCCTCGATTGCTTAATTCTATAGTTGGTACGACCTATTAAATATGTTAAGATGAGATAATAATTAAATTTTAACTTTATAATCACCTCCCAGTTAACAATGTTCTAAGTTCCACGCCTCTCAATAAAACCAATTAAAGAAACTTTGCCGTGAGGAGCAATTAATATTACTTATAATCACCATTTAGTGTTTGATGGTCTCTAATATTAATTAATAAGTTAAACTGTCTTAAGATACTCATTATACATTTTCATTTCAGCAATTTGTTTACTTCTCTTTAGTTACTGTATCAGTATACTGTCTTTCCGAAATTGTTTTTTATCTGCACAGAAAATTACAACCAAAGGTGACCTTTATAAATTTTTCACAATCTAATATATAAAATTCTCGTGTCACAGTTTTCGTTCCGTACTCCTCCGAAACGTCTTGACCGATTCTCATGAAATTTTGTGAGCATATTCAGTAGGTCTGAGAATCGACCAACATTTATTTTTCATAACCCCCCCCATTTTTTAACTGCGCGCGGACGGAGTCGCAGGCAACAGCTAGTATGTACATAGAATTTTCACGTCATTTTGTAAATGATTTCGTTTGATATATAATTTGGCAAGTCAATTGTTAATTGTAAGTTGCATAATTAAAAAGGTAGGAATACACGTTTAGCCAGTAACATATTGTTGAACTAAAGGGAATGAATTTTATAATAACCCAACCAAAAAAGCATAGGTTATTTATGTACCCTACTTTTAAATATTGAGGTGTAAAATTAACATATATAGCAAGGTTTTTAGTTGTTCAGTGTAGTATTCGTCCATTATATTTGGCTCGCCTACGTACCACCACGTGCTACGGGTCCAACCGTCTGACCCCGACTGCCTCCCTACCTCGGTAGGTAATACCTTTAGTACAGGTGTACTGGCTTGCACTTGTGACGTATACGCTCGAGACAAACGACACTCTGTTTACATACACTACATCCCTTCCTTATTTTAATTTATTTGATCTTTGTATGTATACTTGTATTTGATCGTAATTAAATCACTAGGCGTGTAGGTATAGCAGTAATCTTTATTTATTCTGTAACATTGTTATTTGATATCATAAATTTCTCTACACTTTTACATATAAACTAATTTTGTTAATTTGATTAACTTTGATTCAATAATCAGTTATAAATTCACTTCACAAATGTTTTCACAACAACCACATACATATTTATTTTAATCTGATACCATATTGTAATTATCTTCCTTATTTAAATTATTTCTTTCTTCTCATTGTCATTTAGAACTCGCCAGAGTCCCTCAATTCTTTTTAAATTAACTACATTTCGCCTTGATCACACTCAACGGAACTAATCCCGTAAAATCATTCCGAGCTTATATATATTATTACTAGTAATGCAACGGGAGCGTCTTAGCGGAACCCGAAACGGAAACAGCAGTGTAAATAATATGAAAAACATATTTACAAAGCTGGCGTGGTTGACCATGGCCCAATCACCCCCAACACGGGAGAGGCTTCGAGCCTCTCGGCAGGGACGCACAGTGAGCTGATGATAATAATGATGATGACATATTACGTGGTTATCACTTATTCAAAAGTACATTTAATAACTCGTAAGTATGAAATAGTCACATGTTGCCAGCTGTCAAATTTTATATGGACAATAACTAGACCGTTTACTCCACCAAGAGAAACCGATTGCTTCAAACAGCAGCAAAATAATACGCGCTTAAATTCACGAAAAAGTACATAAACAAACAAATGCCGTAAGGCCGTGCACGGACCGGGCGTCTCGAACCGCGCATGTGTAACTCTCAGTCGTCGTAAACTTACGTTTGTATCTCCGCTGTAAAAGTAGCGGAAACAGGAGCAGAGATCCGTTACATCACTAATTATCACTTGTCACTTTACACTTAGTATGTAATTTTTTTTCTTTTGCAATTATGTATGTCTCAGTGAGAACTTATATGTGAAAACTTATATATTAGACTAGCTGTGTCCGCGTGAAATACCATCTCGGGTAACATTTTTTTTTTTTTAATTATTTTACTTAACCGACGTGCTATGCTTTGACGTATGAATGTAGAAGACATAGAAAGACGTGTGCCAGGACCGCGCCAAATGTAGGTCCTGTGTCTCAGCCTACCCCTCTGGGTTACGGGTCGTGAATTATGTTGTTCTTGTGGTATTTTAATTAAACTTATAAAAACTTATGCCAAAAATATTAAACTTACAAAATATTCACAAACACATCTTCCCATAAAAACTTTCATCCCCTATTCCGTTTTGTTACATTGCAACCTTGAGGCTAAAACTTTTACAAACTTCAAATGTCATATTTATTAACTTATATAGAAACAGCTTAAACACTCACGTCTATATATCCGGTGTCGTCACCGACTAGTTTCGAGCCCTTCGGGTGCCCTTCATCAGGGTGAGTGGGACTGGTGGTCATATTTATTTATATCAGATCAGCAGCCTAAAAATAAGTTTCCACATTCTAACTGTAAAAATGACGATACTTCCATACAAATTTCTACCCAACTTTCAACACTTTACAACCCCTTTTTCGCGCCAAAATGTGACCTATGTCCTTCCTCAGGCTCTAGACCATCCGTGTACCAAACTTCACTTTAATCGGTTCAGTAGCTTTGGCGTGAAAACGAGACAGGCAGACAGACAGAGTTACGTTCTCATTTATAATGTCAAGTAAGTAACGACGAGTAAAGAGGTTCCATTAAATCGATGGCTATGTCGACCTAAGGTTCATTCGGTAATTCTTGTCGCGTAAGGGGACTTAAGAGGGGTTGGAGCTGATATTACCTATGCCACCAAACTTTGGTCCTCAATGTAGCTTTCATGAGAACTATTCCTGGATGACCCTCGTTGGCATGGGGATGGTAGTAGATTTTGAGTTAAGCTTAAAAATGCGTTGCGAAAATTAGGGACATTTTTGCCTTCAGCGCTTACGTAGGCTAAACTATAGGACCTGCATAAAAATTTAGTGTGGAAGAATTGCAGCTCTTTAGATGTGCTTAATAAAACTCCGCAATAGCATATCTACCTTTTATAGTTTTCTCACAATAACCATTTTTTTTTTTTTTTTTTAGAAACATCAATTAAATTCATGCTCTATTTCCGACGCTATTATTCGAGTTCAGTATTAACCCTTATGTAAATAAATATGTTCATTATCAAGAGAATTTAATTTAGACTATATTTGCCCTTGAAACTATATCATTCTGTCTAATAGTTTAGGAGATATCGAAGGAATAAAATTACGCGATAACGAATAAATGCTACATCGCGTTACAATGAAAAGAAACAATTTCGCTTTCTGGCTTACGTAGGTCAAACTACCTACATTAAAATGATGTATGGAGCAATTATAAATCCTTAAATTTGCTAAATAAAAGTCTACGGTGGCATATATCTATCATCTATGGATGTCTCACAATAGCCATGTTGCACGAAAAACAGCGTCATAAGTTTACGGCGCTATTAAGTATACGGCCACATTTGATATGAATTCTTATCAAAATAAATATGTTTTAAGACTAGAGTATTACATGCAGATTACATTTGCTTTTCAAACAATGTAATTCCGATCAATAGTTTGTTAGTTTTTAATGTATTAGTTCGTTAATATTCAATTAGTATACAGATCTTGATAACTATTTCTTTGTTTAAAAGATAGCCCCTGAATTGAAGTAAGTCCCTTTCTTTATGTCCTACTTCCGTCCTCATACGTATTAAGGAATTTTTGTTGCCAAACTTCAAATTCCCTAAAAATCGAGAAATAATTTATATACATTTTTTTTTTTTTAAGAAAAAATGAAAGTCGACTTTATAAAAATAGTGTCAAACAAAATGCACTAAAAAATAACAAAACAATGTCATGAAAACTCTCAAAAGTAAGAAACATGTCTATATTGTATAATTATTGTTATCTTGGAGTCAATTTCGGCCTAAGTAGGGACATAAACGGAACTCGGTCTAAGACATCTCAAATATAAAATGTCACTTATTAACTCATTCAGCATTATTATAATTATAAAATAATTCTTGTAATTCCAAGCAACCAAAATGTAATAAACTGACTATTTCCTACCCAATGTCGTCAATACCCGTTGCATTCATATATATATTCGCTTCCAGCTCTCCCATCTTACTCTGAAGGATGTAGTTTCTCCTTCGTATTCAAACTTTTCCAACGTAAGTTGGGCCAAATTAGCGTGGTATCTAAAATTTAAGTTTTCTTTTACGAAATACTTAATGATCAACTATGCTGCGTCCATGTTATACACGACCTCATCGATTTAACGATCAGCTATGCTGCTTTCGTGTCATACACGACCTCATCGATTTAACGATCAGCTATGCTGCTTTCGTGTTATACACGACCTCATCGATTTAACGATCAGCTATGCTGCTTTCGTGTTATACACGACCTCATCGATTTAACGATCAGCTATGCTGCTTTCGTGTTATACACGACCTCATCGATTTAACGATCAGCTATGCTGCTTTCATATGTCTACATAACCTTATCGATTTAACGATCAGCTATGCTGCTTTCTTGTCATTTATCTACTTAACCTTATCGATTTAACGATCAGCTATTCTGCTTCCATGTCATATATATACATGAATTCATCGATTTAACGATCAGCTATTCTGCTTCCATGTCATATATATACATGAATTCATCGATTTAACGATCAGCCATGCTGCTTCCATGTCATATCCATGACATAATCAATTTAATGATCAACTTTGTGCTGCTTTGTAATCAGGCGCAAGTGCTGATTAAGTGGATATCTACGAATAAGTGCAAATTTACACTTTAGTGTACCTAGTTTGTTACACATAACTTAAGTTTGAAAGATATTATTATTATTTAATTCATACTACAGTCCATCAATACACTGTTAGTGATCATTGGCAAAGGTCGAAGACAGTCTTAGGATGTAGTTGTAAATTATTAAAAATGCATTTGATTATTGTTTTAGGTCGTTCGTGCAATCATAAAATATGTGTATGTCTAATTAATTTGTACGTCGTGGATATACTACTAGGGTAGTAAATAAATATTTATTTAACATTTATAGTTCAATATTTTCTTAAACATGATTCGTCAATTGCTAATCCGAGTAAGTTTTTATCAATACACCGGAAATCATTCTGTCACTTGCACGTGTCATTCATTATGACTCATCATAGTGCACTTTGTAGTAAACAACTTAAACCAAAATTAATATTGTGATAACCAATTACAGTGCAACCTCGATACAACAAATCGGAGGGGAACAAGAAAATATCTGTAATATCAAGTAATTCGTTGAACTGAGGTTTGTTATGTTGAGGTTAGATTGGCCAAAAATTCGTTATAAAGAGGTAAAAGTCAAGCAGACTGTTCAATACTATACTGCACGGAAAACGCCAGTATATGCCTGTTATCTTGACCTGTCGAAGGCGTTTGATCTTGTAGCTTATGATGTTCTTTGGAATAAAATGAGAACCGAAACAAATCTGACAGATGATGTAACACTACTTTTTAAGTTTTGGTACAATAATCAAAATAATAAAGTTAGATGGGCAGGTGCATTCTCGGAAGGGTATAGATTGGAGTGTGGAGTGCGGCAGGGCGGTTTGACCTCACCCACGCTCTTCAATCTGTACATGAACAAATTGATCGATGAGCTTAGCAGTACGGGAATCGGTTGTCATATTGACGGAGTTTGTCTTAATAATATTAGTTACGCCGATGATATGGTACTGCTGAGCCCATCGATAGGGGCCTTGAAACAGCTTATTAAGATCTGTGAATCCTATGCGGTGTCACATGGACTCAAATATAATGCAGTGAAAAGCGAATTTATGATTTTCTGTCCGGATCGTAAACGCTACACTAACGTGCCAAACATTTTGCTCTGTGGAACTCAATTAAAAAAGGTGGACAAATTTAAGTATTTGGGTCACTGGATCACTGAGGATATGAAAGATAATCTAGATATTGAAAAAGAACGTAGATCGCTGTCTGTTCGCTGCAATATGTTGGCCCGCAGATTTGCCAAATGTACCAAACATGTTAAGTTGACTCTTTTTAAGGCATACTGTCAATCTTTCTATGCCTGCGGTCTGTGGGTTGACTATACGCGGAGGGCATACAGCGATCTGCGGGTTCAGTATAACAACGCGTTCAGGGTGTTAATGGGGCTGCCACGTTACTGCAGCGCCTCCGGCATGTTCGCGGAGGCTCGTACAGATGGGTTCGATGCCATCATGCGAAAGCGCTGCGCCTCCTTACTGCGCCGAATGCGTGACAGCCATAACGTTATCCTGAATGCTTTGTTGGATAGGTGGGACTCAGTGATGCTGGCTCGCTGGATAAATATACATGTAGACTAGCGTATTCTTGTATCACTGAGTAACAACCATATCCCGGTCACGAATAGTCTATAGTTTATTTTATTTTGTTTTATTTATTTTTTCTCTTTATTTTTGTTACTAACATTACTTATTAAGTCTTTACTAACCCTAGTATAATAATATGGATCATTGTAGTCTGAATTAAATAAACATTATTATTATTATTATTATTATTAAAAGACATACATTCCTCTACGTCTTTGAACTCGCATGATTTTAATCTTTTACTGTTTTTTTTTTTCTTTTTTTTTTTTCTTTTTTTTTTTTTTTTTATATGAGAAGGGGGCCAACGAGCTGCGAGAACACCGAAGTGATCATTGACGCCCATGGACATCCGCAACACTAGGAGAATTGCAGATGCGTTGCCGGCCTTTAAGAAAGATATATGCTCGCTTCTTGAAGGACCCTAAGTCGTAGTGGTTTGGAAATACCGCCGAGGACAGACATTAAAAATTTACATTCAAACCACTTTCTTCTGAAAACTTATCTTTAAATTTTAAAATTGTAGCCAATGTACTTGCGGGAATATATGTCTAATTTTTCCGTCATGGGATTTTGGTCAACATAATTAATGATGTCTCGCTTTTCTGCGACCGGTAAGGAACACTTTTTACGTTTCTGAGCCATTTTAACTTAAATCTTTAACAATTGTGACGAGCCCTCTGTTTACATTACTTTCCATCAAAACAACAATGATTACTGTACAAACAAAAGCGTGTCGAAACATGTCAAGACATGAATCACATTATAAGATTAAGAGTTATATTATTGGTTGCACTGTATTGTGATCTTATTTCGATATTTGGTTTAGTTTACATTTCAACCGTTTGTAAAATATTCACAGCTAGTAACGTCTTTAAGCCACATTTTACAAATAAGTATCATATGCGAACAAAGAAAATCGTTGCTCATTTTGGCAATCAATAGCTTCCATTTCAAATTGTTTTTAATTGGGTGCACGTAAGGCCAAATAATATTAAGAATAATTTTGACGGTCAATTATTGAAGTTTCCTTTTCATACACACTAGTCTCTTCCTTCGTTTTTTTCAAATACAATTTATTATCGTACTTACAGTTTTATCCTCGTCGCCAATGTAGTATTCGTCCATTATATTTGGCTCGCCTACGTACCACCACGTGCTACGGGTCCAACCGTCTGACCCCGACTGCCTCCCTACCTCGGTAGGTAATACCTTTAGTACAGGTGTACTGGCTTGCACTTGTGACGTATACGCTCGAGACAAACGACACTCTGTTTACATACACTACATTCAGTATTCAATCTTCTTCAGATCGTGACCTGATTTCCGGATCTTCTTGATTTGAGCAAACAATTACGTTGAGTGCTTGCGTCGAACGCGGGGTATTTACGATCGGTAGCAAGTTGCGACCCTTACTTAAATCTTACTCAAACGGTACTCCAAATGTCAGCGATCCTTAATTCATAAAAGTACTTTAAAAAGTAAAAGATCTGACACTGGTTCATGTTTTTTTAGTCTATGTCTACCCCAGTTCGTTACTGATAGGATCTAGATAATTTGAAGCAAATTATTCTATGATCAGTTGTTATTTCTATATTTTAGCGTTATCAAACTGTTGAAGAGACTGTAATCATAATTTCTATGGTATTTACATAAACAGAGAGAGGGAATGAAGAATTACAATATGGATGAAATGATAAATGAATTTTACGTTAGAAACACTAGAAACCTATAGCTAACCATTTAAGGCTTCAATTCTTTAGTAAAGTTTAAAAGTACAATATTATGTTAATGTATATTCTGAGCGTCAGTAGCTCAGGGGTTAAGCATTTGAGTTGCAATCTGCAAGTATTTGCTTCGAATCTCACCATGTACTAACGTGTATTTCGTTTTACATATGTAGATTTATTCGACTTTCGAACGGTGAAGGAAAACATCGTGAAGCAATCCGCAAATATGTATGAATTCCCAGGAGAAAAAGACGGTGACATATTCCGTCTCCCGAAATGGCGAAAAGTGGATTGCGGAGGTTCATTTGGCACACCAATTGGAGGTCCATAATCTCTGCCTACCCCTCTAGATTACAGGCGTGAGTTGTGCGTGTATATTGTATGCTATGAAGGCTTCATTTACTTTAGGAAAGTTAAAAGAAAATGTTTGTTTAGCTATCAACTAAGCACCTAACCTTTCCAAGTCGTTAGTTACATAATCCAGCGCGGCTTATCACGTTAATACTAAAATGTTTGAGCTCAGGTCGTAAGGAGTTCGTAACTGTAAGGCACACTTTAATCAACAAAAGTTTGACGATCAACACTTCGTATCTTTAATTAACCCAGTAACTAACAATTATATAGACTATCAGAGAGTATTTCATTCTTTGTTTTTTAAATAAAAAAGAGAAAGAAAGAAACACATTAATTGTCACACATATACAATAAAAAAACACACTGTACAGATTTACAACAAAAAATAAAAAAAACATATGGCAAAGGGAGCCAGCTCAGCGTATGCCGGATGGTCTAAACAGTGTCTGCACTGGTTTTCAGTTGTTGTTAATTACATAAACATTAAAGGGACAACTCATTCTAGTATGTTATATAACATCATCATCTTACCAACTGTAAATACTGCACATGCGTAATTTACATGACACTGAAATGCAAATAAAAACTTTTCAGAACTTAGAGTACGAATTATTTTTACAGTAAATCATCATCTCCCTGACCTTGTCTCACTTGCGTAGGGTCGGTGCAACAGGTTTCCGTCCTCGTAATGAATCTGTCCGCCGTCATCTTCATTGTCATCCCCTTCTTGATCATGTCACCTTTAAAGCAATGTATCTCTTCCTAGGCCTACTTCTACGGGTGTACCCCTCCACATTCATACTTAATCTCTTTGCCATATGCGATTCTTCCCTCCTCATAACATGTCCATACCACGCTAACCTCTTACTATATTTCTATTATCGGTGCTAATTATTTTTACAATAAATAACTAACAAATAATTCCACTTTAAAAATCTATATCCAAAAAAATTAATATTAAATATGACAGACCAAATTATAGGTATAATGACATTACAATGAATATGATGCGTACTTGGATGCTTACGTCCATAGAACAATAATATGTCGGAACTTGAGTGTACTCGAGCCGCCTCAACGCTTTGTGTCGATTCCGTGTCGATAGCCACGCCTAAGGACAACCACTCAAGCGGTAAGCAGATACGCTGCTATGCTTTACTTAAATATTGAAGCATTGAAAATAAGCAAACTTATTTCTGAATTTTATGGCTGTTTATTCGACATAGTTTTAAGATATTGGAGGATAAGTAAATTAAGAATAAATAAAGCTAGTTATTTTTTCTAAATTCAGTTACACGTCTATAAAATAGAGCACAGATGGTATTTAACAAAAAAAACTTTTACTTAGTGCTCTATGTGTTTTTCCAGACCATATTAGGATATATAAAATTTGACATAGATGTAGGCATCAACGTCAAATTACAGCTAGATCCTGTGAGTTGTTCTGGAGCAGTCTAACAAATATCCAACCATCCGAATTTATAATGTTACTAGCTGTCGCCCGCGACTCCGTCCGCGTGCAGTTAAAAAATGGGGGGGGTTATGAAAAATAGATGTTGGCCGATTCTCAGACCTACTGAATATACTCACAAAGTTTCATGAGAATCGATCAAGCCGTTTCGGAGGAGTACGGGAACGAAAACTGTGACACGAGAATTTTATATATTAGATATTAAGATTATAAACGAAGTCCCAAAATAAATTCCATATTGTTACATTTAACTCAGCTGAAATATTTTATATAAACTAAAAATCATAGTTATAAAGTTTAAGCAAATAAAGTACACTCGGCACCACAAAGTTTGGTCACACAATACCTCTCGTGGCTTATCAATTCAAAGTTACGTACAAACTTGAACTTACATACGAAGTGGGAAGGGAGGTATTTTATGTTAGTTTTTCGAAACTCTCAACTTTTAATACGATTTGAGGATTGCTATTCTATTAAACATTTTACCTAGGAATAGTTTCTATATGGTTTTGCCTACTTTTATACATAATCTGATAGTAAAGTTTATTATACCCACTTAATATGTATGACTAATAATTACTCATTACAGAGAAATCGACTATAAAAATTGTCAATTACTCGTTGTAAATATGGGATATTAATTTTAAAAACGTCGAATATTTGTAAACAACAAAAGAAAAAACAAGAAATATTATTTCATATATCAACATTTACAATACAATACAATTTTATTGGTAATATATTTAATTTACACCACAATAGTATACGCGTGCATATTATATATAACACTAGCTGATGCCCGCGACTCCGGACGAGCGAAATTAAAAAAAGTAATTAGTAGCCTATGTGTTCTTCTGGACTGTGTTCTAAGTCTATGCCGAATTTCATCTAGATAGATGCATCCGTTCTGGAGATAAATTCAAAGAAACATTCCTCCATCCATCTAAACATTCGCACTTATAATTTTTATGTAAGCATAATATTAATATATTAAAATAGAATACGTACAAATTAAAATGAATCAACATTTCTCTCCTGAGTCTACGATACAATACTGTAGTAAAACTTTCTACATCTCACTCATCTCAGGGTTAATCAAACTAAGTAAGTATTTATCTTTAAACTTTCATTAATTAAGTCTCGAAGTTTTCAACATCTTATGAATTCAGCTAGTTGTATTTAATCATCCGCCTGATAAACTGCACAAAGGATTATAGAACTAACGAGCTATGAAAAAGTTAAGACTCGTTTGAACCTAGTTTATAGTTGAAATGAAGTTTTGCACATCGACCCTTAATATTTTTATGTCATAGAATTTATTAAAGTTACTTTAAAAGGAAAATTCTTTATTAAAAACAATGCTAGTTTCACATAAGTGCAGAGAAATAAGGTAGGTACTAATAAATAAATAAAATGTGCTATTTTAACATTGCAATATTAAAAAATACCTATATACTGTTTAAACGTCAGCAACTTCGAAGCCACTACAACCGCAAACAATAAAAAATAATCCGTCAAATTTCACAAAGCAAAAGTAAAAATAGCTACGTTTTCAAATTTCAAAGCGACTTTTATAAATTTCAAACAGAAAATTGCGAGTCGACTACTCTTGTGTGACGTATATTTTTCACGATTGCGTTTAAAGTCCGCTACACACGTTCAGTTCTAACTCAACCGCTTTAACTATACCATCCAACTGTACTGGTAAAACTGAACATGTGTAGCGGACTTGATTTTTGCACTTGACTATAAATTCTGGTATAGAATTTAGTCTCCTAGTTTCATATTTTTGCTCGAATGAAACAAGCAATTTTTTCCTGGATGCACTTGTTTATAGGTTTGAATTTCCACTAAACAAATTGCTGTATAAATTTTATTTTTTATTTTTATATGAATGAAAATTATAGCAATAACTAAGTTATAAAATAACTCCGCATTTACTTTGCCACTAATAACTCTATTGTTTATTAATTCCTAGTGGTTAATATTACATTAACTACATAGAAATATTGTAAGTAAGTCAGTTATTTTGTACACGATTATTTCTGTGGTATTATTTTATTTATTTCAAATTTCACTGCAGAAATATAAGTTGTGGAGTGCGAAATATAAGGTGATTACGCGGTCGATCTACAGCGATATCTTACTGCAATAATATAAATTTCAATCCTACAATGAAAGTAACCAGGCACAAGTTAAACACATTGTACTTTTTATTGCCAATTGTCTCCTTTATTTCTGCAACAACTTCTATTAATCGAAACAAAAGAATAAATGCTGTAAAAATATTCTGCAGTTACTGGAATTCGAATTTCGAATCTTTTAACGCGTATTTTTTGGCTATGCGGTTTCTCCTGCTACTGTTCTCTTGTTTTTTATTTGCCATATAAATCATTAACTCACGCATCTACAGTTCCTCAAGTGTTGCGGATGTCCATGAGTGTCGTTGATCAACCTCAGTGTTCCATCGGCAAGTTTGCCCCCTTGTCTTATAATAAAAAAATGATCAACGCAATATAGTGTACTACATAATATGTTAATACTAGATGACGTCCGCAACTTCTTCTGCGCTGAATTAAGAAAAAAACTTAATCAATAGCCTATGTCAAAGGCCTGCAACGCATCTGCGGTTTCTTGATATTGCAGATGTCCATGGGCGTCGCTGAACACCTTGGTGTTCCCGCTGCTCGTTTGCCCCCTTCTCTTATAAAAAAATGTGTTCTTGAATATATTCTACATCTAGGCCCATAGTTCAGGGTGATCCCTTTAGCCGTTTTAAAGATACCTTCTAACATCCATCCATCCATCTAAACTTTCGCATTTATAATATTAGTAAGATTATGTTATACATAACATATGTTATACAATCTTATACCCTCGATGTAGCATACATATATATTGTGAATTTCACTTTCAATAAAGTATTATGAAAGTTGGAGAAGGGTATTGTGTTGTTGACGAGTTTCCTGAAGTCGACACGTTGACAAGTGTGTTATGTAGTTACATTCATACGTTGAAGAAATCTTTTTCAAACATATGTAGATTTGTTTTCTGTTGGAAACTGTGAAACGGGAACAGAAATTAAATTAATTACCTACCTTTATCATTAAATGAACACGAATCATTAAATGATTACTAATCATTAAATGATTTTTAATCAGTAACCGACTGTCGTTAAATTATTTTTTAATCCTGATACTAGTAACGTGCTCTATTCATGATTATTTTATACTCTAATTAGGTGTCAAACTCGACTCTGTCCGCGCGCAGTTAAAAAAATATTAGGGGTAAGAAAAATAGATCTTAGCTGATTCTCAGACCATACTGAATATGCATATAAAATTTCATAAATATCGGTCAAGCAGTTTCGTAGGAGTATAGTAACTAATATTGTGACGAAAATTTTATATAAAAGACTAGCTGTCGCCCACGGATCCGTCTATGCGCGGTTAAAAAAAACTTAATAGCGATATAAAAAAATAGATACAAACAATAACAATGAAAACTTTACCACATAAATTAAATCAACTTGTAAAAAAATCATTTTCATTGTCAATTATTTCGTTTGTTCCTTTTTTAATTATTCAAAAAATCTTTCTATAAAAGTTAATTTTAACGGACTTAATAATATCTAAATGCTATTGAATAGACTTAAATTAGTGTCCGTAATTATTTAAATTTCACTCAAAAAATTCTAACAGCGAGAAAAACTCATTAATCATTAGTTATGAATTGGTTTCGACATTAAAAAAATATTGAATATATAAATAATGATTATAAAAAACCAATCTTTGACAAAAGGTTTTCAATTCAATGATGGATTAGTTCAGATTTGTAAATACAAATGTCTAAAATAAAATATAATTACTCAGTTTACAGAGAGTTTGTTTAATTTACATAGTATTTGCAATAGATAATAAACAGATCGAGTAATTTTATTAAATACTAGCCTTTACCCGCCACTTCGTCCGCGCGGAATAAAAACAATACTCACAATATAAAAAAGTTCCTATGTCCGTCTCCTAGTTCTAAGCTACCTGCCCATCAATTTTCAGCTAAATCAGTTCGACCGATCTTGAGTTATAAATAGTGTAACTAACACAACTTTCTTTTATATATATAAGATTGGATAACCTTTAGATTTTACATTTTTAAATATAAAACCTAATTACTATGGCTACAAAGGTAAAAGTAAGAATGGATTGTGTGAAAGAGGATATGCGTAAATATGGAGTGAATTCAGTATGAAGTCAGATGGAAGTGTCCATACACTTTTATCAGCCTTTTCCATAAAAGTACTTGACCGATTCTCTAGAAAAAAAAAATTTAATAGTCATATAATATAAAAGTTTATTAAATTCTATCGATATAAATTTCATCTAATCGTGTATGCATTACCGCATATTCCGAACTAGAAGTAGGTTAGGAATTTCTAAATCGTTTAAAGGTGATCTGCAAATTGCATGCGGGCTATGAACAAAGCATTGAATCGTTCATACTGACACGGCCCTGGGGATTATGCAATTGAAAAGGTGACAGAATTGAAACGCTCTATCAAATATTGATGGACTTTCAGATATTATATGAAGCACTGTTGGAATGGATCGCTTCCACGGATTTATTTCTTCAGAATTTTTTAACTATACGCGAATAAAAATTTGCAATACATTTTTACATAGATTAAAAAAGAAACAGAGTGTAAAGTTATTATAATACGAATGTATATTAAATAATTAAACGTTTATGAATATACTTTTAAAGTTACATTAAACTAAAGATTTTGAAATGAAATAAAAATAATGTGGACTCCAGTTCTTTGTTACAATAACGCAGAATTATAAATTTAATTCATTATATTATTTATTGTTAGTAAGAAATGATGATATGATTCTTGAACTTTAAGGCACTTAATTGTAAATATTTTATTAAACTTCTCCGTACCAAAGGGTAATAACTTCAGAGAAATTTTCAGAACTCTGTATATGTTATGTCGACGTTTTACAATTTTTAATATTATTATAGTGGACCAAACTTGGACTCAAATCATTTCCGTATCCGAAGGCTTGTATTATTATTATTATATTGCTGTAACGCCTTTTTTGTTGCTCCTGCATTTTGTGTATTATTCCTTATCACGTACAATTTCTTTCAATTGCGTCAAAGAGTAAACAGCTCGTGTCAGAGAGTATACAGATCATGTCAAAGAGTATACAGCGCGACAGTGTTGAGAATTCATTCATTATTCCAGACGAGTCGCATGTTGTTTCTCTTTAACAGAACCATATCTTGTTAAAACTTTGTTACGAACTTTTTATAAACTTCTTTTTTCTCATTCAAGTGTGAAGGGGTAAGTTTTCTTTAAAGTTCATATATAGTTTATATAAGAGTACATTACTTGAGAAAAATGACATTATATCTTATCTGCAGAACGGCTCAATGGATCTTGATGAAATTTTTCATAGAATGTAGTTTGGAAAAACACGTAGGCTAATAATTAAGTTTTTTAATACCGTGGGGACGGAGTCGTGGTCGACAGCTAGTTTTATATAAATTAGTTATTTAACCGTAATAATGATATTTTAATGGATTGTATAAAAGAAAATATATCTAAATGGGACACAATCATACTAATATTAAAAATGTGAAAGTTTAGATGGATGTTTGTTAGAAGTTATCTCCGTTACGGCTCAAAGAGCTTGATGATTTTTGGCACAGATGTAGAACATATTCTAGAAGAAAACATAGGTTACTTATAAAGTTTTTTTTTAGTTGCGCGCTGGCAGTCGCGGGCATAAGCTAGTATAATATAAAGTAATTATTTATTCATAAGGTTATATGCCATGTATGTAATATATGCATCGAATTGAAGCCAACGGCGCCATTATCTGATCTGGACCTAAGCTAAGACTCCGGTCGTTCGATCGGAAGCAATATTAATGTATGCATTGAGGATTACTCGTATGCATGAAAATATTCTTGTAATAGAAGCTAATATTTCAGCTGACTATATATTAAAGGCTGTCATCAGATCTTATATGAAATGTGTTTTTAGTCGACTTCAAAAATAAGGAGGTTATCAATTCGACTGTTTTTTTATGTGTGTTACCCCGAAGTTCCGCCACTGGTGCTCTGATTTCGATAAAAATTATTTTAATCGGTTTTACTTTTTTTTTTGTTTTTAAAACGATTTCGACCTTAACACAAAAGTTGAAACGATTTGCTCAAAAGCAACATTTTCATTACTGCCGTTAAGTTTATTTCATTCGGGGTATAAAATGTTCAAGAAGGTTTGTTATAACAATTACTTTTATGTGTAAAGTTTTTGTGATCCAATGATGGCCACCAAGGGATAGTTATGTCGGAGTTTCTCTTCGAAATAGTTTTTTGATGTTTCAACCATTTTACGACACTTTCCTTATTTTCTGTAACCAATGAATTCGGTAGCTTAACATTAACTTTTTTTTTATTTCGCAACTAATAAGTTTTGACACACTGCCAGTTTCCATCTACACTATCTCGATAGTTGGGAATCTACCACCGTGCAGTTTTCGCGAAACTTTCTGTCTCAAATTTCAAAACCGCTACGTATAGCGTAGCGAGCGTATCATCTTTTCAAAGGCTAGCAATGCATCTGCGGTTCCTCTGGTATTGTTGAAGTCCATTGGCATCGTACCTCGGTGTTCCAACCGTTTTCCCCCGTATATTATAAAAAAAAAACAATACTAATAAGGAATTTAACTCTTTTGAAGTAAATGTTACGTAAAAAAATACAGCACATTATGTTACATTGTACTTTTAAAATCTTGTTTGAGAAACTAGAGATGGCATAATTTTGTTCGTTCTAATTTCATTTAAATTGCTTTTGTTTGCACTTACTTCGTGTTTAGTTTTAATTTAGTTGATCGAGTTAAAAATATTTAGCAAAATTTATACGCACAAAGTCATAAGATTCGCGAACCCTGAGGACGCTTTCGAAAGATTCGAAGCCGCCATAATTTATAATAAGCGCGCGACCAACTTTTTATAAGAAATCAAAAGATGTCTTGTCTTAACTTTCCATTGTAACAGAAAAATTCCATTTAAAATGTTGAAAAATTCTAGAGAAATTTCAACGACCGAACGAAATTTTTTCTTACATTCCGCGTCACCTTCTAATCAAATCGTAAAACTTTTTTCATCAAAACTTAGCCATTCAGTTTTCCAAATAATTCTTACTTGAAAGGCTTCATCTGCTGTACAATTTTCACCTGAATTTCTTTAGATTTCTATCTTAATCACAAATTTCTTAATGTAATTTTACCTTAACCTTTTTTTTATAATTCTCAAATATAAAAACACTAATAACACATAACTTTATAACATAGAAACAATATAAAACTTTTAGTAATCGCAAAACTTTCTAAAGTTTCTTTTGTTTTTTTTTTCTAATTCCCAACTTCCTTTTACAACATATGCACTTACATCATACACATGCACACATATTAAAGAACATGTAGCTCCCATGTCTGACGGTTCCAGAAGGTATTTTTACCCTTTAATAAAAATCATTATATCTAGCATAATATTTATAATTATATTGTTGTTAATTATGAAAAGACTGAGTAAATTAGAGCTCCATGAAAATAATAATTATGTTCCAAAGTTAAAATGTACCACCGCTCAGCAGACAATAATATCTTAATAAGATTTAACCGAGGCGTTCATCTTATTACGTAGTTAGTAAGAGGAAACGGCAACGAGCACAAAATATTGCTAACTGAATTTATTTCTCGATTCTAAATTACACGAGTTATCTGTGTACTCTTTTACTCTTCGTGTCTTAATTGAGTCTTAAATTTACTGTAAAATTGTTATGTAAAATTTACCTTATTGTCAACGTTATAATGTAGATGTATTTTCTAACAATTCGTTGTCATAGCTGAATATGCTCGTAGCAATTCGTAGCAACACTACGGAATATACATGTAGCTAGTCGTAGCAAAGCTACGTAATGCTACAAAATTGTTCTGTTTAGTTTTTAGCCGTTTAAGGCTCAATTTTGCTTAGTAGAGTTTTGTTATAATATTTGTAATAGTAAAGTTCATTCAGTATTCTTTAGTAAAGTGCCTAAACAATTTTACTTGTGACCAGTCGGCCTGGCTAAATCAATTCAGTAAGCTCTTTGTAAACAACTTATATTTTTGTTCAAACTTTCTTTTGTTCACTCACCTGTATTGTTTTGAGTTTTACTTCCAAGGGTTCCATTGTTTTTTTATGATTACATTAATATTAAAATGTTGTTGAACAAAGTTGGGAACTTTTTGTTTTTTTTTTACAGAGTAATAATCTAGCGGTTATTGAATTTATATATTTTTAAGAATACAAAGATCTATGATTTCACAGAATGTTCACAGATGCAACTTTGAGTGAAATTACCACACATCGGCTAACTTCATTCCTATAAGGCCAAGAGTAGCAGCACAGACTATGAGTAAAAACTGAAGTACATGACATGTTTTTTACATGTGTTACATCAATTAAAACCCTTTGTTATACAATTTTTGTTCGTATATTTCAATATATACAAGGAAATTTATTAATCAATAGAAAAACGATATTCAATTAGTTACTACGTCAACTTTATTTAAGCCGTAAACAGATATTGCTTTGCTCGTTTTTCCATCAATCTCAACAACACGAATGAATAACGAATACATTGACAATATAATGGATGTTCTGTAATTTATAGTCACAATAGAGGACAAAATGCCCTGTTTACATTCATACAAGCGGCCATCAGCCGCGCATATTGCGGACTTAAAATTTGTTCCACTAATAAATTACCACGCGATCGATATTAGCTCGCCCTTATTGAATAATACCATCCATTTATGATGGTTATATGAGATAATTAAAAAAAAACATAATAAGTAGCCTAAGTGTTCTTTCAGATTATGTTATATATCTTTGCCAAATTTCATCAAGATCCGTTCAGCCGTTCCGGAGGCATCTTCAAACAAACATCCATCCATCTAAACTTTCGCATTTATAATATTAGTATGATACAAATGTTTAGATGGATGGATGGATGGATGTTTGTTAGAAGGTATCTCCAGAACGTCTGAACGGATCTTGATGAAATTTGGCATAGATATTCAACATAATTTGAATAAACGTGCGTTATGACAGTTTCCTGTGCGATATTCAGTGGGAAGCGTATTTAATTCTTTCAATTTAACCTAATATGTTAGAATGTACCTATACATATAGCTGGCTTTATCAATTTTCATCAATATCTGTACAACTGCTGCGGAACACCTGACATCTGCGTTCGACATTGGAAATTAATTGCAACTTTGTGGACATGTTGCAATTATTTCAAATGTCGGACATTTTGTATAATTGCTGAAAGTGCAAAATGAAATGATATTATGGACACAATCATCATCATCATCAGCATCTTACCACTGTCAGTTCTCATCCTAATATATTTATTAATAAGCTTGTTTCTTAAAAAAAAACAAAATAAGTTTTTTTTATTGGTTTGTCAAATATGAATTGCTTGTCTTTCTAAACGCAATTAAATGAAAATCAATCTTACTTACTCTTTCTATGTTACTTCTGACTATCTACTATGTTAGTAATATTATACCTATAAATTCATACATCTATACATTGCTCTCGCGGCCGTATGCCCTCTCGGTACAAATAGTTTTAATCTGTGACCGGTTTTGACAGTACTTACTCTTTGAATTTTCTACCCGAATGGCTTTTGTTCTGGATATTTTTTTATGTAGTAAATCACAGTTTTTTCGGTAAAATAGTGTTTTTTTCGTAACTCAGTTTATAAGTAACTTTTTGTGATTATTATAAAGTAATAGTCGACATACAAACCCTACTATAAAATGCAAATGTTTGGAATTTTGGATAAATGCATTATTAGATGATATCTGCAGAATGACTTAACAGTCCTCGTTAAATTTGATAATTGTAGAACCTAGTTTGAAAGAACACAGACTACTAAGTTTTATATAGGTAAATTCGTTTTATTTTATAAGACTCGCGAGCAAAAGTAATAATGTAAAGATAGTATATTTTTTACGCATTACAAAAGAAACTCGCAAAGCTAGTGCGGTTCAATGAGAAACAAAGTCTAGACAAATGCTATTATATAGGTATTCGTTAATTAATTACTGGCACAATACAATCTCAGAGTCGCTCGAGCACTTAAGATAATTGCACGTTAATTGATGTAATCGAGGATGAAGTCTCTTGAGCATAGAAATAAGAAAACATTATTCTAATACATGTCTAACAATTTATTACAACACGCTTAATTATACTATTTACTACAGTAACCGTTGGTTTCTGAGACCATCATTTCCTTTTAAGACATATTATTGTGTCTGTTTTGTCAAAAATTACAGGAATGACGATATGTTTTATACAAAGATTTTTGTCTCAGTAACCCACAGTAAGTAAATTATCATAAGTACATTTATCTGATATTTTACAGTGAAGGAATTCGTAATGCAACCTGTGGCACTAGCACGAACATTTATGACAATCGCCATCGTTTCATCATCGAGTTTCATCAAGTTTTCTTAGATGACGTAAACAAAAACAGGTTAAAATTAAAAAATTACGACTGTTTTATTTATACCGGGATCCAATTCAGGAATTCCAATGCAGGAATACATTAAATTAACTCCAATATAAAAATACGGATTTAAAACAAACAGAAAACTATATTATGTTTTTTGTTGTTGTGTTTCAGGTCAAGATAGCTAAAAAAAAATCTACAACAATTTAAGAATTAATTTCTTTTTGTACTTTAGTGTCTTTTTTTTTCATACTTTCTGTTGTAGAATTTTATACGTTTTTAACCTTAATTTATCCACGTCAAATATTTTAAGTGATTAAACGGCGAGTATATTTTTAATCAATATAATATTAATTAACTTAACAAGCTTATTTGAATGCGAGCGTTCAATTCGTATTTCAAATTGAAAATGAAACCGTCTCACTGTCAATTTAGAAAGTAAATCAACTATTTAAGTTGTTAGATTGAATTTCGTATGAACTTTTAATTAAACATTAAATTAGATTTGAATAACCAATGAAATATATCGGCGTTGCAATTGAGAAGTAAGACATTTTATAGATATTTCTAGTTTTTGTTCTTCATAGACTTAATAATAAGACATAGTTCTTCAACATTTAAAAATATTTTTAAAAATAGATTATATTATTTAATGTACCGTATGCTGCGTTTTACGCATTACTTATTGAAATGGTCAGAACAAGGTTCTGAGAAACATAGAAATATCAAATAAAGTCGAAGCTCAAAGTTGGTAATGGTAAAGGTAAAATCGAAATTGTTTTTTTTTTAAACTACAATTTATGTGTATTAATGTAGCACACTTTAATGTTGTGGATAACAATATGAATGAATCTTTATTTCTTAGTCTCTCTACATCAAATAAATTTATTTGTTTAATTGATTTCACATATTTTTGTAATTTTAATAAAGGTTTCTCTTGTAATATTTGCAATTGTAACCTATTTTAGCTGCAAGGTTGCTTCCATTATAAGTGGTATGAAATGTAGTAGCATTGGTCGTTAAAATAAACGTTAATTGTCGAGATCGCGGTAGTTTCCTTCTATTGTACTAACAGCAGCGATTCTCGTAGAAAGCTTTTACGATCACCCGCCTCGCAAGCGCTAAACTACATCGATAAGTCCACTTAAAGATTGTGAAATTACTATAATGTTGTTGGTAACTGTATTAGCTTTTTTTTATAAAACTAAGTTAGTTAGTTTGACCTTGGATGCATAAGTAACGGACGAACCTTAGGGCAGGGATGGGGAACCTATAGTAAGCGATATAATATTTTGGACACGTCATTGAACACATGATTCCTTATATACTTCGAAAAAAGTTTAATGAGGGAACGCGAGTGATACCTAAGCTTTGGAATGTGCCCAATAATCACAAATAATCAAAATTGATGACACATCTATGACCTCTTTAAGCATTTCTTTACAAAAATTTCACGGTGACATGCAAAGGTTCACCATCTGTGCCTTAGGGTGTGTGACAAATTGTACAGTTATATGTACTATGAAACTTGGTTAGGTCTGCAAGTTTAAAACCTTCATATGAAACCTAACGTGTGTGGAGTGCAGACAACCAGTAAAGAGGTAGTTCAACTCTTGATTTAGCGTAAAATAAAAAAACTACGTACGTAGCTCAATCCGTCAACTTTACGACTGTCAGTGCACACGTGTGCCGCATAAAAAATTCCGTCGCAGTGTAGTTTACAGTTCTCAATTTTAACAATTAGGTACATTTTAATTTAGAACTAAAAAAGTTTTCCAAAATTTTAATTCCGATTGTTAAGCATTTTTGAGGAGAAAGTTTGTTCGGTTTTATTATGAAAACGTTCAAAAAAATTTGAATTACACACCTATTAACTTGTTTTTTGAACTTGAGGTAAATATGTTTATGTAATTTTATGTTTTTCAAATAAATATATATTTAACTACATAGATGTCTACTTCTGTCAATGATATGAAACTATGTCTCTATTTTTAGGCATGTCAGAGAACATGTTCAATTGTTACACAATAAAATTATAAATACTTTAAACCTTTAAAATACCCAAGATCAATTGACCAACCATAGAAAATAACAAGTAATGTTTATCATCATCAGCCTTCTATATGTCCCCACTGAGGGGCTGAGAGCATTCCCTAAGTAAGAGGGTAACTAGGCCATTGTCAACCACGCTGGCAAGGTGTGGTTTGGTTGACTTCACAAGTATGCTTAAATTTCTTCGCTACGATTTAAAATATGTACAGGTGACACCACGATGTTTTCCATCGCCGCAAGAACGTCGGATAAATGTTCATATGTAAATCGAAAATCGAAAAACATATTGGTATATGAACCGACGAACTGTACATTACAAGTTAAGTGCTTAACCCCTGAGCCAACGATGCTCTTAAATACTATTAGAGATACATTTTTCTTTTTTAAAAAATAAACATTTTCACAATGCATGTTCCGCTACAATAAAAATCAAATTAAAAAGTTTTTTCATTAAACTTCTGTGATTCAGGTCCGACAAAAGAGCACAAATGAACACGCAATTGTCTCTACTCTTATGTTGAACTAAATTATGTTTTGTATTGCATAACCGTTGGTATTCACAGACGAAACAATTGTAAAAACATTTAATTTTATCACCTATTTCAATCTATCTAAATATATAAAAGAAAGTCGTGTTAGTTACACTATTTATAACTCAAGAACGGCTGAATCGATTTGACTGAAAATTGGTGGGCAGGTAGCTTAGAACCAGGAAACGGACATAGAATAATTTTTACGCCGTTTTCTATTTTTAATTCCGCGCGGACAGAGTCACGGGTAAAAGCTAGTCCTTTATGGAAAAGAAGTTAATTTGTTTTTGTCGAAGTGTTTCTGCTATGAAAACCTATGGTAAACATAACGATAATATACCAGACAAGCTGTTTTCAGCGACCTCAACCGCGTAGAGTTTTAAAGTTCGAAACAAACTCGCAACTCAAAACTCTAGCTCGAGTTTTGAGATTCGATAAACTTATTTCGAATCAAATTTTCAACCCCTATATATTTTCAAGTATTACTGCCGAAGGAATAAAATTTTATCATAGCGTTAAATACCTTTACATATTGGTAGATAATTCAATATAAATATAATTCGATTCTATATACTTTGTATATAATATATATCCACGAAGAATATTACCTGAACCAAAACCTAGAACTCGAGTTTTGAAAATAAAATTCGAATAGAAAGAAAATAAATAAATTTTTAAACACCTTTCGGATTTCGCTTAGCTGTGATAAAGAATTTATAAAGCGCGACGTTGTACAATTTTATTCGTGAAAATTGAACGAAATTCAAGGTGTTAAAAATTCAACAAGGAAAATAAACTCGCCCGCGCGGACCAAGATTCCCGGAAACTTTGAAGATAATTATATTACATAGAATTGTGACTAGAAAACTGTGTTCATTTTCTTACAATGAAATATACTTAAATTTTATTTAATTTTTTTTATTTTTACATGTAGAATGAAATTATTAAACGTAATTTTAATTAAGCATTATTTTGTTTGACATTACTTGATTCGGAAATCTTACTAATATTATAAATGCGAATGTTCAGATGGATGGATGTTTATTTGAAGGTATCTCCGAAACAGCTTAACGGATCTTGATGAAATTTGGCACAGATATAGAATGTAGTCTGGAAGAACACTTAGGCTACTTACAACGTTCTCTTTAATTCCGCGCGAATGGAGTCGCGGGTGACAACTAGTTTAAAATAAAAGTAAAACATGAAGACTACAGTGATACTGTTTTTATTTCTTTTATAATAGATGGCGCTAATAAATAAATTATAATTGGTCTTTAAAAGTAATTGATTAAATATTAGAATTCCGAGATATATACTTACATTATTTACATTCACATGTCTCCAAAATGTTTGAATTCTTTATAATATTTCATAATAAAATAAATATTCATAAATCTCCATTTCTATACTCATACAAAATAGTTTTCTTTTGACAAATCTCGAACTAGAATTGATATATAGCTGTTGAAATGTTAACTGTGGAGCAAGAAATGTTAGAACATCATTTATCTGAGACTTGACAACGAGCAATGTCGTATACACTTTGTATTCGACAGACAGCAAATATTTCTATTCAATTTAGCACTTTGGAATTTATTACGAATTTTATTATGCAAACTTAGATATATTATATACATGTCAGAATTTACATTTCAAATATTCATTTATAGTCTTCTGTGACCGTAACATAATAACTTATCAACTTAAAAGTAACCTAAAGCTTAATTAAATACTTAATTGATTAAAATTAAAGTAATTAAATTAAAAAAATACTTAATTAAAAATAAGTAAAGCGACTCTATAAACATCAGAACTTCATTTTCCGAAATCAGTTAAATCGTTTAGGCAAAAGGTAATATTATGTCGGATAAGCACAAATACATTAGCTTAATATTCCAAAGAAAAACATCACCGTTCTAGAGGGAGGGTAATATAGAACAGTGTCGGGTAAAGACACAGACTGATAAATAAATAAAGAAAAATTATTAAACCATAGGACAATCGGGCGCATGCTCACATTCCCCTTTAAACTTAGTTTAAAAGAAAACCTTTTTTTTAATGGTTTTGGTTGTGTATTTCAAATTTGAAGGATTCATGGCTTGGCTCACAATCGATTCATCTTAAAAACTTTTATAACCCCAACAATAAAGTCTTGCTGGAAGATTTAATCCTCCGAGTTGTCGGAACATCTAGTTCTATCAAAGTCAGACGGTTTCGGCTCAAATGCTGCGGTTTATTGATTCCTTAGTTCTGACTAACATTTCAACTGCTGTTTAACTTTGGATTTCAAACTGACGGATCAATTGATTTCAATATTATTGAACTTTGATAATAAATTGTTGTTTGTGAAAGTTATTTGTCATTAAGTAAATTGTTAAAAGAGCTTGTATTTTAATTAATACTGAAAAGACTTTTGTTGCGACTATATTTTTAACATACTGTAAGACAAATGTTGTTTTATCTAAACATAAGTGAATATTTAAAAATCACACTTTTTTTGGTATTGGGGGAAATCTTCGAAAGATACCCTGCCTTCTGGAGGGAAGACAGGGTTATGTGGGATTTGACCCACTAAAACCCCCACGGTGGCCAGCCTCGAGTGTAATCGAAGAAAGTTCCGGGATCTCCGAGGAACACACCGGAACCCTCAGCACTTTACTACCCAGGACAGTAAAGATCATACTTACTACTGAAATAACTTTACAAATAACCTTTATTTCAACTCTGAGTTTTCAAACATTGAAACTCATGGTAAATTGAAATGTTAACATATAAAAATATATATATATACAGGGTGTCCGGTAATGAATGGATAACCTTGAAATGTCTTATAGTACAACTTATGGCCGTTCTGAAAAAAATACGAAACATAATTTATCACAAGTAGTACCTTTGATATATTTTTTTAAAGAAAAGTCGATTTTTTTCTATCTTATTTTACTGTCTTGAACACTATGACCAAAATTGAATGATTTCTATTGATTTTTTGTTGTTTTATTATTATACACTAACTGTGCTAATAGATAAAAAGTAAACAGTATGAATAGCTTTTGCAGTTTTTATTTTAAAAAATTCGCAAATTAATTTATTTCTGAAAAACATGCATAAAATATTATTTAAGCGAAGTTCAAACCTCTTGGGTATGAAAAAAATGTATGAATGTATGGGTGGCCAATAATTTTAAAATAATGTCGGTTTCATGTAGATTTTATAATGGTATAATTCATAAATGTATCTTCCATAAATAGTGACTTATTGCCATTAATGTAGAAAAGGAGAAAATTTGACTAAGTAACAAAATTTGTAATATGGGAACATTTTTTAAATTGAATTGTTACTGATCATTAGGTATTAATGAAAACACATCAGAAGTTGATCATACATGAAAACAGCTATTTTTAAAGAAATTGAAACCAAATTAAGTATTAGAAATTAACTTATTTAAATGTAAAAAAATAACCAATTTTAATGTAAAAATGGTTACTTTACTAGCGTGAAATGGGTCGTGTGACCTTCATTTTTTATATCATAAGTTGGCAAACGAGCAAACGGCCACCTGGATTCGCCACAATAGCGAGGCGACCGTTGCCCATAGACATCCGCAAATGCAGATGCGTTGCGTACCTTTAATCAACGGAGAAGAGGTCCCACAGTAAGAGGACATTTCTCTTCCCTATGCGTCCCCTCCTCCGTCAAATCCACTTTCCCTTCCCATCCTTTCCTAATAAAAAAGGGTGGGAAAGGAAAGAGGACTAAAATTAGGCCTCCGGTACCACATTCATCAAACGAAACGCGGAATTGCTTCCACTTTACGCCTGTCTTCTGTGTGGTCGTGGTATTGCACCGGTCGACCCGGCCAATTAGTGCACCCAACAAATATTGTTGTTGCGGGATCTACCACTGTTAATTGTGTTTGTTAAAACTGTTTGTTCATATTTACTACCTGCTGTCTTTTGTGTTATATTAGACAAAGACGGGTCTGAATTGAGTAAGCGGGAGAGAAAAGAGCTAAATGTAAATTTTGTGGCTCCCACGTTCACCGGATCTAAATCCATTGGTTTTTTCTTATTGGGGCTTTCTGAAAGAGGAAGTATACTGTAGCCTGTGCAGTCTTTGGACGAACTGTGCAGTCGTGTCCGAGCAGCCGCATCAAAAATATGCGAGCGACGGTACACAACACTGCTCAGAAGATCATTTATTCAAAGATTTAGGGCATGCATAAGAGTGGGAGGATTTGAACATTTTTTGTAAACTAATGAAAAATAAAATAAATATTTTAATTTTAAATGTTGTTTTTTATTAATTCTAATGATCAGTGACAATTCAATTTAAAAAATGTTCCCATATTACAAATTTTGTTACTTAGTCAAATTTTCTCCTTTTCTACATTAATGGCAATAAGTCACTATTTATGGAAGATACATTTATGAATTATACCATTATAAAATCTACATGAAACCGACATTATTTTAAAATTATTGGCCACCCATACATTCATACATTTTTTTCATACCCATGAGGTTTGAACTTCACTTAAATAATATTTTATGCATGTTTTTCAGAAATAAATTAATTTGCGAATTTTTTAAAATAAAAACTGCAAAAGCTATTCATACTGTTTACTTTTTATCTATTAGCACAGTTAGTGTATAATAATAAAACAACAAAAAATCAATAGAAATCATTCAATTTTGGTCATAGTGTTCAAGACAGTAAAATAAGATAGAAAAAAATCGACTTTTCTTTAAAAAAAATATATCAAAGGTACTACTTGTGATAAATTATGTTTCGTATTTTTTTCAGAACGGCCATAAGTTGTACTATAAGACATTTCAAGGTTATCCATTCATTACCGGACACCCTATATATAAACATATCAATTCTTATCACGTAGATTCAACTTAACTAAACACTTTTACTAGCATTCCTTACTATAATCTTACTGAAATTATAAATGCGAATGTTAAGATAGAAGGATGGATGGATTTCAACGTATCTCCAAAACGGCTCAATGGATCTCGATGAAATTAGGCATAGATGTAAAGCATTGGCTGGAAGAATGTTCAGGCTACTAATTACTTTTTTTTCTAATTCCGCGCGGACAGAGTCGCTGGTGACAGCTAGTAGTAACATTAACAACAATAATCAGCTTGTTAAGTTCCTGTGAGAAAACATTTTCAATTTGGCTCGCAGCCAAATCATGACGCAATCAAAGCTTCAAACGTGTGATAAGGAAGATATTAACATATTACAAACACAATATTAACATAAGTTATGATTGTTATAACTGGATTTGTACAGATGATAGCTATCTCTCTTATTATCTTTGCAAATAACAGAGCTATCAACATAATTTTGAATTGATATTTGCAGTGGATATTCCCGATATTTCAGTTATGTTTTTGACTTGGCGTACGCTGGTTAATGCATTAGAAATTTTCCTTTTCTTATTTATAAATTGCCTATTTTAATGCTCTATGATCTATTCTAGATTTTTCAAATTGTGTCTGAACTCGATAAACAACTTGTTATATCGACGTCGACTCGTCAAATAGAATTTAAAGGAGCCCTGAGAAGTGAATAAAATAGAATGGAGAACAGACTGATTTTATTGACGTAATATAAAAGAACCATTCGATTGATGAAATTGAAGCGGCGTGCCCGACTGTTTGAACATATATAAAAAACTTTAATTATATTATTACAAAGTAATTTAAATTGAGGAAACCATAGCCGCGGGTCGCCTTCCAATATGATAACTGACCTCGTGACAACGACTGGAAGTTGCAGGATGCGGAAAATGTACAGTAGAGTTTATTGACGCTGTTTAAAAAGCGATAACTGTTTGAAAGTTGTGTATACTTTGATACGTCAAAGGTGGGATTGCATTTTAGTAAGTTTTATTAGATCAAAGCAACGATAGCACTCCAACTGTTTACTTTTATGGAGGAGCAGTGTTTAAGATGTAAGGTGCGAGGCAATTTTAATGTTGTTGGAACACCGCGAACGAAAGCGACTGTACATCCTGCCTAGTTGCCACATTACTATTTAAATATCTGTGTGTGTATGTGTACATATTCTCTAATATGTAAAATAATGAATCAGGACATATATACTTTTTAATATAGATTGCGTCTATTGAGTCGTTATTATAACAAAGTGCTATAAAATGATCAATTTCCTCTGCTCTTTTAAAAGCAGTCTCGAAGCCACTTTTATGACTTAAAGCGGCGATTTTATGATCAAATTAAATAATTCGTGAGATAAGTGTTTTTAGATCTAAATTTGCTTTTCTTGTAATTTTTTTTTATTTATTTTCTTAATCGATTGATTTTTTTTAAGTAATTTCAATTATTTTTTTTTAATTTCAATCTGAAACAAAAGATTTAAAAATTCAAACTAAGCTTGTATTTTTTTCAAATTATTACATAAATCCAAGAATCGATCCCTAGACTTTAGCTTCATTCCGCTTCGAATTAGCGAAGCGGAATTGAGAGTAAACAGGACACGTAATGAAAGCGGATCCGCCTTTGTTTAGCGACAAGTTCGATGTTGACAGAATTCTTAATAGTGTCTTTGCTTATGTCGTTCAATTACTAGTTTCGACTGTTTTGACAATTGTTTTACTCCTTATTGTCATTTCTCTTATGTTCTTTGAGTAAAAAGAGACAACAATATATGTCAATCAATACAATAGTCATAGAGCGTGGGTGGCTCAGGGGTTAAGCACTTGACTTGCAATCTGCAGGTTCTGGGTTCGAATCCCGCCATGTACATATGTGTTTTTAGACATTCGATTTGCATATGTACATTTATCCGACGTTCTTACGGTGAAGGAAAACATCGTGATGCAACCTGCACATATCTGAGAAGAAATTCAAGGATATTTGTGAAGTCAACCAACCCGCACTTGGCCAGCGTGGTTGACTATGGCCTAGTCACCCCTAACTTGGGGTAGGCTCCGAGTCCCTCAGTGGGGACGTATAGTGAGCTGATGATAATGATGAATACAATAGTCACAGCAATCGAAACACACTAGCTCTATCTAATTATGAAGCGTGATTCGTGATTTGATTCCCCTCAAATTTCGAACGTAATTGTGATAGAGGCGTAAATAATTTATTAGTTCTCACTTTTACGCATCAACAATATCACTGAATATTTTAAAACGTGCTTCAAAGTTTCATTTTAATACTAATATACACAAGATTATTAAAAGTTTTAAATTAACAATGAAAATTGTTCATTAGAAATTTCAAAATGTCGCTGAAGCCTTATTATTTTTAATGAGAGTACTTTACGAAATCACCTGATTTATATCTAGTTTTTAGAAATTTTACGCTTCGTTTAATGGATACTTAGTTGAATTATATATTTCACTTGACTACTTTTTATATTATCTACTGTTAGCATTAGAGTTTTAAGTTAAGAGAACCTAGTTATATCAAATGTTCGTTATTATTTATATTATACCCAGTTTTTAGTATTATTTAAATTATTTTTTGTTCCTTTCTGTGTCTAATAGGTTTATAGTCTCTGTCATTCACTAGTGATGTCTAATCGTTATTGTTATTTATTTAGCGTGTTGTTATTAATTTCCACACACAATTTAAACATGTAAGCAAGCAGACATAAAATATATACTATGTTTGAACTAATAAAGTGTGACATCTTTGTCGGCCGGTATTTTATAATGACTACAAAGGCGTTGGTGTCGGGATAAAATTGTATTAAACGTTTCCTTTAATCTTTGTCGCTGTCCGGGAACAAGTTTAATTAATCTGAAGTCTGGAATACGCTTAGCGCTCCCTTTTTCAATTTTGAGCGCAGTTTAGCAGGAATTGAATCAATGAAGGGACCGATTTAATAAGATTATCCCGAACTTGTATATAGTTAAGATATTATATCGAAGAAAAAAAATCTACTGACTAGAGCCCCGTGGCCTAAACAGATTAAACTGAAGATGGCGTTCTTTTTATTTTGTCCCTGGTGTGTTATAGTCACATTTAGTCAGTCTCTTGGTCATTTTAAATTATTTAATTACCAGTTAATAGCTTTAGACTTAATTAAGAAAGTTCTCAATATCAACATTTTTATAATAAATAATCTAGCGCTTGACTACGATTCCATCTGATGAAGTGGTGATGTGGTTTAAAGATTATACGCGCTAAGTTAAGGTAATGAACCAGTCTGTGCATTAAGTTACGATTATATCAATCCAATTAAGGTTCTACCATTAACTTACGTACATAATGCACTTGGCTTTGCATATGAAACTACTTCAACTTAAACAACTTGGAAGGTTAAACGCATTGGAAATTTCTATTAAGTTTTATACTAACAAACTTAGACTATAACTTAACAGCTGCGGAACTTCATTACCTTTATTAATGTTCCAATTTAAAGTAAAAATATACGTAATTAGTATAAAAATTCTTTCACTATGTTCGAGAGAGGCAATGCTTACTAATTGTTATTATATAGCCGTTTTGGCTGTGCAATGTCGGGAGCATGCTCATATAACCGTAGTATTCCACTGCTATGATACTTGTATTAATAATTATTGTCATCCCCTTCATCAACTTTAACAAAAAGGAGCCACAATATCATACTAATATTATAAATGCGAATATTTAGATGGATGGATGGATGGATGTTTGTTTGAAGGTATCTCCAGAAAGGCTTAACGGGTCTTGATGAAATTTGGCACAGATGTAAAACATTGCCTGGAAGAACACATAGGCTACTTGTTAGTTTTTTTTTTAATTCCGCGCAGACAGAGCCGCGGGCGACAGCTAGTGTATTAATAAAAAAAATCACTTCAGTGGAATTCTATGTTACGAGTAACACTAGTTGTCTAATACTCTTCAAGTTGACATTGGACATTTCGATTGTACGGCAACTTTTTAACTACTTTTTTCAGACTCGTTTTCACTAGCGATCATAATATTGAAAAGTTTTTTCATCAAAGTTTTTTTTTAACTTCCCGAATAAAGTATGTGATCAAGGAAGACGGGAAACCATTCCCTACCGCTGACAAACTTTCAACGCAAACTTTGTAAATAAAAATCACAGATGGAAAATAGGAATCTTTACTTGTATTTTAAGTTAACTTGCATCACGCTAGTTTACGATGACCTAAATTGTTTGGATTTTAACAAAAATGGTCACACAATTAGTTCTTTATAGCGTATGAGAAAAATAATAGACTTTGATAGTCTATTATTTTTCTCGTACATACTTACAAGTATGTAAAAAAACTAGTCATTTCCCGCGACTTTATCCACGTGGAGTTTACAAGTTCGAAACCAATATTGTTCATTTTAAATTTGTTGTGCATTAATATATCAATCAGTCAATCAACAATCAAATTACTCTTTTATATACCTCTAAGTAAATAGATAGAAGATAAACAAATGCTAACAAATATGAACAAAACCTTATTGTCATCGTCTTACAGATATAACAAGTTGCTTTTGTAAATGTATTGTGACAGATAAAACTTACAGTAACAGATAACCTAGAAAAAAGTAAAAAAAATCCAAATCAGCTGGATTTGTGAGTTAAAGCTCTATGGAATAAATCCGTGCTTCAAAAATTCGTACGAAAATAAAATTCCAATTTTAAAATACTCTCGACTTTCGGAGTCTACGAATGCGAGGCGTCGAATCTTCGCTAATTAATATTCTACCTATTAAAGAAAAGTCTTCTGAAAAAAATACTGTTAATTTGATGGAAATTTTCTTAACTTAGATCATTTGTAATAAAATTTCATTCCTAATGAAATCTACGACCTTAACCACGTTGATTTTAAAAGAGAATCTACAGCGCTGAAACAAATTTCATTCAGTAATCCAGTAAAGTTATCTAACACAGACCTAACACTATCCATCTCTAAAGGGATTCTAATTTATTTATGTCCCTCCATGTAATGTTGCGGATTTTTGGGTGCCTCCACTAATACGATCTCGTTTATTTATAAATAGAACAGTTCGCGTTAGTTAAAAGCGGTCATGTTAACATTATAGGAAGGAATACAAACTCTATAGTTGTATCTTTCTCTCTCTCTCTCTCTCTCTGTGTGTGTGTGCTCATTCCGGAGTGACACAAAACCCCTTCTTGATTATCTCTCGTCGATTGTTTCTCCAGTGATCGGTCCTTAGTGATGTGGACGGCGTTATGCATAGTAGTCATTACTTTTTTATGTTATAAAGTTCCAAAAGAGCAAAGCGGCCACCTAAATTCACCGAAATGGCGAAGCGATGAACGTGGACCTCCAAAATTGATTGCGTTGAGACGCACAGAAAGACTATCAATTATTCATATTTCTTTCGATTTAATATATGTATGGATAATCGAGTGAAATAATCGATCGATAAGTCAAAACTGATGACCGCTAATCGAGCGATGCTTAATTTTAATCGATGTTTTAAGTGTCGCGCGTCGACGCTATTTCAACTTCGTGTGACGCTTTTACGCCATGTTGCCTGATTTCATGTTGATCATTACTTTGAGTTCCTATTGAATAAACATCTGGACGAAACATATCTACATTTCCAAACCGGAACAATTTAGGGTCCATCAAGAAACGAGCTTACCTCATTTTCAACGATGGGTAACGCATCTGCAGTTCCTTAAATGTTACGGATGTCCATGAGCGTCGATTATCACTGCTCGTTATTAAAAAAATTACCCGTTAGAGATAACTTGATAGTTTAGAAAATTTGTCTAAAAATAATCTTTTAAATATTTTATTACGTTTCAAATGAGACAGTGATGAGATGAATAACCTAAACCTGCCTGACTGAGGCTCTATATAATGAACTAGCGCTATCTATAGTGTGCATTTTAAAACGAACATCTCATTATATATAAAATTCTTGTTAATATGTGTACATACCCGGCATTTTTTGGCACGTCAGTAACTAGAATACTCCATAGTTTGATGTGCCATCTCAAATAGCCCGGGTAGTACACACATTGTTCACTTCTCTGCAATGCCACAAAGTGAAGATTAATATCTTAGAATTTCTTCTGTCAAAGACAGCATCTTGCAACCACATTAGAAACAGACAAATTAAACTGCAATGTTACTACGTTTATTAATGTAATTTCTCTAAGAAATGAAGGAAATGGTAGCAATTTATTATCAGACGTAATGTTTTAAAAGTAATACAAATAAAAAAAATCTTATTACCCATAAATGACTTGCAAAAAACATTCAAACTGTAAACGGAGTGTTTCCAAATTGATTGTGGTAAAACAAAAATAAAATTAAAAAAAGAAAAAAGAGAAAAGGATATTCAGCATGTATTTCTTTGTGTTATATGTTCTTTGCAGCTTTTTTTTTATTGCATTTAAAATATTGAAATCGCTAAGGGTAAAGATACCAGATCTTTTTTAATAATAATAATCCACTTCGGCTATAGTAATTAAACGGATTACAGCGACCAAGCAAACAAACGGCTACTAATTGGACGTTGCAGAGATTAGTTGCAACAGAATTAAATTGTCTAAGCCTAAGTCGGAGACAAGAGAGATAATTGCGTTAGCCAATCACAACAGTTGCCTTGTCAACTGCATTCATGTATTTAATTTGAGCTGCCAACAGCATCGGATATTACAGATTAACTAATTACAAACACATCTCTGTCTTACAGAACTAGAGAGGGCAATTGTCAAGATATAGTGCAACAAAGAGATCTGGTCCGGTAATGAAAAACTAAAGTCGATTTGTCATATGTCATGTGTTAGTGCGACATTTCACTAGTCGATAACTGGGTCGTTATACAGCATGAGGGAAGTATCCAAATACGGGCTAATGAAAAGTATCGGGACTCAGTGAACGAGTGCAATACTCGGTGAGAAAAGAAACATCGCACCGCGATGCGGGCGCTAACGACTATTGAAATTACGCCCTTAGGTATTTTCTGACAGAACTAACTGCGATAACTGCGCCACTCTCACCAGACAAGATTTGTTAGTATGATTATAAGACATACATTCGAGACCTCTCCACGGCTCTCTTTGTTAAAAAGATAAGGTTGGGAAAGGTAACAGGAAAAGAAAACGTTCACAAAAGGTAAGCGTAGCTCATAAAAAAGCGTGTTACAGATGCATATGGATGATGTTATTCAACATAAGCTAACGTTTGCTCGGTTGTTACCTTCTTGTATAAATATGTCATCAAAATTTGTATTTCATGAATTGAACTCTAACAGTGGTAGATCTGTGATAGTTGGGTGCACAAGTGGGCCGGATCGACCACAGGCAAGTGTAAGCAATTCCGCGTTTCGTCTAAGTTTGCGAGCCGGAGGCCTAATTTTAGTCCACGTTCCCTTCCGACTCTTATAAGGAAATTATAGGAAGGGAAAGAGGATTTGGCGGAGGAGAGGACGAATAGGAAGGGATCCCTCCGTTATTTAAAGGTAGACAACAGACTTCAATTGCAGTGGTCTATGGACAGCGATCGCTTCACTATTTCGGCGAATTCAGTCAACTTGCTCGTTCGCCACCTTATAATGTATAAAAAAAATTGAACTCTCATTGAACTTTTCTAAAAATATAAAAGACAATACATACAGAATTATCAAATGAAAAAGACACCAAATAGTATAATAAATAACTAATACTTTTTGCAATAACTGAAGCATAGATTTTGTCATATGTTAAGCTGTGAGATAACGTAATTCCGACGACGTATAGACACGCGCTCCCCTCAATATGTTAGGTGACGAGGATATATCAGTGCGTAGATGGCCCACGATATTACTATATCCATTCGAACGATAATAATATGACTCAAGCATACGAATAACTTTTTGTGACAGTAGAAAAAAAATTTATTGTTTTTTTTTTTATTTACAACTTAATTTATAATATAAATAAATATGAAAGAATTCAAGAAGCCAAGCTAAGCCAAGAATAATCTCTGAATCAAATCTATACAATTTTTCGTAAGGCATTAAGCTTTGATTTTTAGTTTAAATTTAAACATGGAGTAGATATTTATTTGTTATCTCAATTTTTTCATAGAAACTGAAAAGGATTTTTAGTTTAGATTTTAGATTTTTAGTTATACGTTTTATAAAAGTCTCTTCAGTGAAAAAACCGTGTTGAATCCAACCTATTATTTGATATGGTAACACTTATCAATTGAATAATTAAAATTGTCGCATTTAACATTTACGGTGTACCAACTTCAAATATGTAAATGTAACATTAAAATTTTGAATACAACTAATTTTAGTAATTTGTATTCTTGTTGTAAAACACAATATTGACGACGCGGGATGACTGCGGCTGTTTTGCATTGGAATAAGCTTCATTAGCCCCGCAACTCAAATGTATACGTGTCACCGGTAATTTACAAAATCAGTCAATTGATAATTTCACTAGTGATAATTTACTAATCTTGTAGTAAAATATGCACATCATCAGCACACTATACGTACTCAGCAAGGGGCTCGGAGCCTACCCTAAGTTAGGGGTGACTAGGCTATAGTCAACCAAGGTTGACTTCACACATATCTTTGAATTTCTTCTCAGATATGTGCAGATAGCATCATGATATTTTCCTTCACCGTAAGAACGTCAGATAAATGTACATATGTAAATCGAAAAACACTTTGGTACATGGTGGGATTCGAACCCTGGACCTGCAGAGTGCAAGTCAAGTGCTTAACCCCTTAGCCACTGGTGATCTTCTGATACATATAGATAATGGAAATTTAATAATTTTAAATTACATATTAATTAGATGAATTTAAAAAATGATTACTACACTATTTTCTATCAGTCTCTAACATCGTTAGTAATAAACTGGCAATATTTAATTTACGGTGAAATACATAAAACATCCACAACTCGTGATTGAACGTACATACATTGAGATGTAACAGAGCTAATTACAATCAATGATTTTAACGTTGTACATATTTGAATTGCAAATGTCATACTACGCTTAGATACGACCAATACCAAATTTAAACTATAAATAGGTAGGGTAATATCGGTAGAAAGAAACGAGTTATTTAGCTCTCCGAAAATTGGTTTAATATTTTAATACAAGACAAGAACTAACCCCCTTAGACATTGTAACATTCGATTATCCCTATAAATACGTGAAATTCGCCTGACATATCGAAAGTTATTGTCACTGCACTAAATTTTTAACTTTTCGATTAGTAACTTCGCTTAACGAATGTTTGTCTACGGAGGCAAATCGTAATCTACGACTTGTTTCCACTGGAAAATGGTATGTTTTTCCGCTACTGACATTCGCACTACTTATTACTTTTAAAGTGTTTTTGACGGTGCGATTCTCGCGTAATTTCCTGCCTCGCACTGCCGCGTTATGAAATAGTCTGTCCTTGGCGGTATTTCCAAATTAATACAACTTAGGAACTTTCAAGAAGTGAGCATACTGTACTTATTACGTACTTAAAGGCCTGCAACGCATCTGCAGTTCCTCTAGTGTTGCGGATGTCCATGAGTGTCGTTGATCTCCTCGGTGTTCCCGCCGCTCGTCTTGTTCCCTCCTTGTTTTATATAAAAAAGTGTTTATGAACGTAGAAGCAAAAGATGTGTCTCTTTTAAATTTATTATAATGCTAGCTGTCGCCCGCTAGCTGTAGCGTACATATGTGTTCTGCCAGACGATGTTCTACGTAGATACCTTCAAACAAACATCCATCCATCCATCTAAACTCTCGCATTTATAATATTAGTAAGATAAATACAAAAATAATATTTATAACTTATAAAATCGAAAATGTAGATAAAAAAATGCTTTGTAGGCAAAAACTTATTTGCAGAATTCAATCAGAATTGAATATATTTTTAACTTTGCAAAAAAACACTCGATGTGCTTGTTTGAACTTTTGCATTTTTTGCGTGTTTCGTTTGACATAGTTTTTGATGTTTTATCGATATATACTGAGTTTTATTTTGTGTTATTACTTTGATGATTCACAGTGAAAATATATAACTTGTAAAAATATATAAGTTGCAAGTAAAAAATGAACAGATTTTGGTTTGTTTGAGATTTAATTATGTTAAAATCGCTTCAGTCCTTTATGATACAAATGAAACGGACATTATGTCGCAGCAATAAAATTCATAATGAGCTACGTCAACCAAAGCAACTAGAATGTCGTCAGAACATGAAAGTTTTAACTCCAGTTGTAAAATGTAATGACAGTTTGTACTACACAAAAATCAAAGCTTGCAAACTAATCATAAAACATTCTCGCGTCTTTTAAACTTACTTCAAGCAGAATATTAAGTAAGTTATCAAGTGATCTAGTTAAGTATTCCAGGAGACAAGACTCTGAAGGATTTATCGAATAATTTTATCGGATAATGTAAAAGTATACTGCATCTAGTTAACTCTATCAATGTTTAAGATTAAAGTTTTTGGTTTATAGTGAAATTTCTTAGTTTGATAAATGGGATAGCGAAGAATGAAATATTTAAAATACGATAGTGTTAGTGGATCTGCGGACAACATCAAAGGGTTGCTGGGATTCTTTGGAGAGTTGGGTTGGCTGGAGTGAATCCAGGTCCTGCTCACACGCTAAATACGCGCTAGCCGTGGAGTTGCGGAAAACGAGCCCTTACAACTAACTAACTAGTGGATCTGCGTTTAGCAACGGACGAATGTTATGTGGTGGTACCTTTGAACGTGAACGGTATAAGCTTAGAGTTTGACTGCCGCACTAACATTTATTTGGCCACTAATGGGCCTTTTAATTTAAACTCACACAAAATTTACATTGAGATAAACTACTTTACGCTTCGTGATAACGCATCACTTATTCTTAAACTACTTCAAAAAGTTGTCATGTTTTCAATTCTTTTTTTTTTAATTATGGTTTGTGAAACAAACTGCAAATATCATAAAGCTAAAAGAGCAATGAATATATCTGATATGCACGCCAATTAGAATTTATTACGCAGTGGAGCGTTTAATTGAGTGAATGGGAATGATCTCGCTCCGCGCGCCAAATGATACTCTATCAGTTCAAAAGGTTCGTTCATTTTAATCTACCAGTAAATTGAAATGTTCGAATTTATGCGCCCAATAAAATATATATATTGTTTTGATTAATTTTTAATTTTTACATTTGTATTCAATATTGATAGAAGCCTCTTTTGAACAATATCTTTTGCACGAATAGGCCGGCTTGTCCGGTGATATAACATGACCACACAGAAGAGAGAAGTGAATTGAAATGGAAGCAATTCTGCGTTTTGTCTTATGAATGTACGTGCCAAAGTCCTAATTTTAGTCCACTTCCCCTTCCCACCCTTTATCTTATTAGCAAAAAATGGGAAGGAGAAATGGATTTGACGGAGGATGGAACGCATAGTCCCCGTCTCCATATATTTAAGGTAGGCAACGCATCTGGTATGGCGGATGTCTATGGGCATTGGTGGCTTCGCTATTTCAGTGTATTCAGGTGGCCACTTGCTCGTTTCTCACCTTATGATATAATAACAAAAACGTTTGTATATAAATGTAACATTTTTAAATTATGCAACTGGCACTAATATGGACATTAATCCTTGTATAAAATGGAAAATTTCGTAAAATAAATGTTTTTATTGTTTTTGCTCGCTTTTAATAATGTCTTGTCATAGATCTTGTAAGGCAAAAAATGCACATTATGCCAATCTAAGTATACTTGCCACAAAAAGACCGGAATTAACTATTATCATTTATTTTAAAGCGTATTAATGACCATAATATCGATTAATATTATTAATAATGATGTCGATTAACTAAACATAAAACAGTTAAAACCGTTATAACGTAAGTTTAACTGCTAAGCTGAAATAAATTTCAATGTTCCAACTATCTCAGTACAAATGACACTCGCCACAAAGCTCGTCAACAATCTAATCCGATTTCAGTAGGAACGGTCTTGTTTAAACAGTATTTGTTTATTTGTCCGAGCTAGTCGCAATTGCTTTATCGCTGTATTTGTGAATCCGTCGTCAGTACCTCTCAATTCGCTTTGCTAAATAAGGACAACAAAGTAAGAATAATTGAAACTGATTGCAATAAGTTTATAGGCTTTAAGAACATTGCTTTGTATAATTTAGACTACGACACAATGTCGGTGTTAGGTTTGAGTGCTGTTGGGCGATTGTAAAAGGCGTTGAACTGAATGGCATGGTAAAAAAAGAGGGCGCTTTAGAAATCTCGCCCAGGGCGTTTGTAGAACTAACACCGTTACTGCTGCGACACATTCACACAACTTTGCAGTTAAAATCTATCACTACTTAACAACTAATAAAAACTACCAATTAGGATAGAATTTTGAACCTCCGTCTTTTTAAAATAAGACTAAATCATCGCCACTACACTGTTCTGTTCACTTGTTAAAATGTGTCATTTATTATTTTCAATCAATTTTCATCACAATTATATTTACACTAGTTAACTACACTAGTGTAGTTTCAAGAAGAATTCATTCATGTTATTTTATTTCAATGATTCGTCATAATGATGATTTCTATGCAGAAGTCTTAATACATTATATAAACGTTGTAATTTTCTTACCAATGAACTGCATTGAACATTATGCAGCAAACTAGATGCGCAGGTTTATAACTAAGATTTGCAACCGTAAACCTTTATTAACCTGTTATAGAGCAGCTTACGTTGCTCTTAATTAAACGATCGAAACAACTTTTTTAATTAAACAAACTTAAAATGCAAGTTATTTTGTATTTTGCATAGAATAAGATTTTATAAGCTACATTTTATCATGACTCCTCCACTATAGTTCGTTAGATGGGTTGACTAAAGCCGCATTCACATTTGTCTGACGTGTTGTGTCGTGATGCGTCAGAAAGGTATCGGTCTCATACAATTAATATGGTTGCGTGCACACTTCTCTGACGCAGTGTGTTGTGATGGCTTGTGTTGTGTCGCGTCAGTAGCGATCCCGGTCCGCGTCAGTTGGGTGAGGTGCGGGGGACGGCGCAGCGGCACGACACAGCGGGTCGGACTAGTGTGCACGCGCACGTGTTGTGTTGTGACGCGTCAGAAGTTAAACATTCTAAAATACTGATGAAAATTTTCAGCATCACTCTCAAGCTCTTTAACGAGACAATGAAACTCGCCTTTAGTCTCTCTTTTTGTATTTACTGGATGTATCCAATATCTTCTTCTCTTTCTTTGTTTTATTAGAAGTGTTGCCAGTGCCATCTTCTTCTGCATATCTTCTTCATAATCTGAATCTGAATCGTATGATTCATGAAAAAACATTGCGAATGTGTAAACTCTCTGAGAGCTATAACGGAACTGATTAAAAATGCGTCATAACGCGTCACATAGATGTGAACAGTAGCCATCACGACAGAAAGCATCACGACACAACACGTCAGACAAATGTGAATGCGGCTTCACCGTGGGTTTCACCAAAATCCCCATTTAAAACATGTTATTATCTCGGTTTTGTCAAAGATAATGACAAGGATAACGATATCTTACTGATATTATAAATGCGAATGTTTAGATGGATGTTTGTTTGAAGGTATCTCCAGAACAGCTCAACGGATCTTGCTGAAATTTGGCATAGATATAGAACATAGTCTGGAAGAACACATAGGCTCATGAAGATTTTTTTAATTCACCGCGGACGGAGTCACGGGCTACAGCTAGTGTTTTATATAATTTTGATCTCAGAAACCAACAGTAGTATTTATAAGTTCTAACCTCAAAATTTTATAATTGCACCCATTTTTTTTTAAATAACTAATGGGCTTGATTTTAAAATTATGTACGAATAATTTTTTTACTACTTGTTAAGTGTCAATGATGATGGAAAGCTGTATTCATTTATTTTTTTGAATAAATAATTTAAGACACGATCTCGAGTTATTAATGAGAACACGAGAGATGCCCCGGGAACGGAACACGGAGAGGATTAATGTTGAATCGAAGTCAATTGAGCTCGTAAATTGATTACAAACAATTTGATTTGGAAAAGCTTCGCCGTTTGCTTTTATTTATCAAGTCGTTTTTATTTATTGACATCGATGACTGAGAGTGGCTTTTATAAAACACTTAAAGGAAAAACATTGTATTTCTTTCTGTAATCTATATATATAAAAGAAAGTCGTGTTAGTTACACTATTTATAACTCAAAATCGGTAGAAACGGATTTAGCTGAAAATTGATGAGGAGGTAGCTTAGAACTAGGAGACGGACATAGGAACTTTTTTATTTTGTGTGCATTTTTTTTATTCCACGCGGACGGAGTCGCGGGTAAAAGGTAGTTTTAGATAAAGTTTCGTCGTAATGTGATTTGGACGAATGGTCCAATAGAACTTTTGCCTTGTTTCTTTTGTCACTTCGGGTATGTAAGGATAAAAAAAAAAAAACATTTTTAATGAAAATATTTACTAACGTTATTTATAAATTTTTTTAAGTTACAATTTCGAATATTTTTATAATATAATTAAATGGTAAAAAATTATCACAGTGTGCAAGCGCGTGCGGAACAAGCAACTGGTAGCTAACGCTGCAGCTGGCAGAAAATCCATAAAACATTTAACTCAAAAAAAAAAAGTCGTCATAAAAGAGGTTTTAATACCTCTGATGCTCTGATAAACAAAAATATGCTAGAAAATTATAAAAATTGATTTTTTGTGCAATAATAAAGTATATCTGATGCTTTAAAACAAAAAAAATCAAAATGGCGCGCTCTTTTCACATTTTCAAAGGCACAGATCTAATTTCATAATTATTGTCTATTAAATTAAAAATGATGTCTAAAAAAAGATAATATCCTTATAATAATTATTACTACTTATTATGAATTAGTTTTAAGTTAATTTTAAGATATTACATATTTTTATGTATTTCTCGGGCATTTTTTTTCAAAACATTATGTCTGAAGAATATAAGATACTTTAGACATGTAAATTCTCAATTTAATAACATTACAATAAAGGTAAAATACTTATAATTCATAATTAACATGTTTTAATTCATTTAAAATTCTAGATTAAAAATCATAGAGTATATAACGCCTTTGATAAGAGTAAAACAAATATCAATAAATTTATGATTTTAAAATAAACGTAATAATTAATTTGCTATATTTCTTTGTCTTATTATAGATAAATAATTAATATATTCAAGGTTACTGCGTGCAAAAGAAGTGTAATTTACTAGTTAAATGCATTTTTTTAATTAAATCAATACAACCCTGTTGTCAGTAACACATACAAATATTTAAAAAAAAAACAATTTATTTTTAATTTCATAGACAAGTTTTCAAATGAGATATGTGTTGTCTGTGGCAGCGGGGGCGCTAGTTGCGCGCGTCGCACGTCACCTCACACGTAGACTTGAGCTCGAGTAAGAATGGTCCTTCTTGAGCCGGATAGAAAGTTGATACCGTTATTATGTACCTACCTGCTGGGAGGTTACGAAGCTCCAAATATACAAAACCAGATCTGAAAGTTATTTAAATATATACTAATCTAATTTTTTTGAACTTAATTGACGAACTGGGGATAGGGTAAAAGAAAAATGTACAAATATTGGATCTATATTTTCTATTTACTGTATTGAATATGTATTGATACATCAACTATTCAAAAAATTCAATAAATCGTAAAATCCAAGATGGCCGAATAACTGGCGGTAAAAATAACGAACACAAACGAGAAGACCACAAGTGGAAGCAATTCCGAGTTTCGTCTGATGAGTTTGTGTTCCTGAGGACTAATTTTAATCCACGTTCCCTTCCTACCCTTTTTTATAAGGAAATAATGGGAAGGTGAAGTGGTTTTCGGCAGAGGAGGGGAAGGGGAAATATCTTTCTGTGTGTCCCCTCCTACTTACTTTAAAGGTAGGGAACTCATCTACAATTACAGTTATCTATGGTCGGTGTCTATACCAGTCGCTTCGCTATCTTAGCGAATCAGGTGGTCGCTTGTTCGTTTTCCAACTAATTATATTAAAAAAACGAATTCGTAGGTTTTAGTCAACACTTACCTATAAGGACCTGAAGATTCCTTTAAGAAGGGTGCAGTAACTGTAGGGTCCTCTATAGACTCAACTCTCGCGTCCATTCCAATCTGGTACTGCTTGGGACCTTTCAACTCGAGGACCATATTACATGGAGACCTGGCTTCAGGTACGGTTACTATAAACTTGGGATTATTAGGATACGTCGCACGATGGTTCTCACATCCACCTGCCGTTCTACCTGACCATTCACCACGTATCTAAAGACGGAAGTAAAACATAGTTTATAGATAACCTGGCAGCTGGAAATTATGTGAACTAACATATTTTGACCAATGAAGGACCAGGCACGGTTTAATGTTGCCATTTTAATAATTTTGAAATTACACAAAAAATATCACCCATGATGTTATGGCATAATTTTCTGATGTATCAATTTAAATAATATGGAATCACTACGAGAACTCGGGAATAAGGTAATATTTGCAAACTGGTAACCCATAAAACTAGTCTGTCAATGTCAAAAAACTGCTATAAGATTGTTGGACTATAATATCGGTGTAATGTTTTTTCTGGACTAATGAACTAAGGATCTGACCTGACTTAATACAGTAGGTTTTAAATAAGGCACTCAGAATATACAGGGTGAGCTTTTGTAGTGTATAAAGATGTTAATTTTATGTGTATACAGAACATTCGTTTACTGCGTGTAAATGTTGGTTTTTGCGTATACAAAATTTTGTTTTTTATGTATATCGGTGTATAGGTGTATATTTGCAGTGTATACAGTGTCGTTCGCCTCACCGTCCTCGTGTATGGGTACGTGTGCAGCTTGTCGAGGCTGACAGGGCAGGTGGCGTACGCACGCAGCGTGTACAGTATAGTGCGCGACTTCTCGTACTGAGACACGACCAGAGTGAACGTGTCGCAGCCCTCACTGACCACCACCTTGCATAGATAATGCGGGCTGTTGATACGGATACCGTCGATGTACGGTGGCGGGTCATCTGCTCGTACACAAATAGGTTATTAGGTGACCTATTGGTTGTACACAATTTAAAGTATTTAAGTTGTATTGTACTAGTCTTACTAATAATATAAATGAGAAAGTTTACACGGATGTATGTTTGTTCGAAGTTATCTCCGGAACGACTCAACAGATCTTTATGAAATTTGGCACATATATAGAACATAGCCTGAAAGAACACATAGGCTACTTAAAAGGTTTTCTTTAATTCCCCGCAGACATGCGAGCGACAGCTAGTATCTCAAATTACATAACAATAGGACGTCTGGTGATACACGGGTTACTACAGCGGCCTATTGGGACATAGGAATAGGCTATTTAGATTAAATTAAATTATAATAGACCACTGAATATAGTGGGTTGTCTTTCATTATACTGCAAAATTACTGCAATAGCTTATAATAGTAATATATAAATCACAAATTTTAAGATAAACAGATTTAAACTTACATGGATAATAAACTCTCCGTCCATTATTTTTATATACAAGTAATGTGATGTACTCGTTGTTGTCTCTAAAGTCGTCAATATCAGTGATGTGTCGCGTGAGCAGCAGCCACACGGCGCCGGGCGCGTGCGCACGCAGCGAGTACTGCGGGTTCTCGCCCACGTTGAACGCGTCTTTAGCCGGCCCTATACCAGCCTCCCACTTCCTACATTAGTACAACTTAGTTTTGTAACGTATGTCTAAGTAGTCAATCATCAGTTCACTATACTTCCCCACTGAGGGGAGGAGCCTACCCTAAGTTAGAGGTGACTAGGTCATAGTCAACCATAACCCAGTGCGGGTTGACTTCACACATGTCATTGAATTTCTTCTCAAATATATGCAGATTGCCTGTTGTTAATCGTAAGAACGTCGGATAAATGTACATATATAAATCGAAAATTGAAAAACACATTGATACATCGCGGGATTCGAACCCACGACCTGCAGATTACAAGTCAAGTGGTTTAAGTGGTCAATACTTAGACCAAATACCCTAATAGGTTTTTGAATAGTTTTAGACCATTGATTCGATGTGCTCGTTGAATCAAATACAAACTCAATATTACAATGATATGTGTGAAGTCAACCAACCCGCACTTGGCCAGCGTGGTTGACTATGGCCTAGTCACCCCTAACATGGGGTAGGCTCCGAGCCCCTCAGTGGGGACGTATAGTGAGCTGATGATGATGATGATGATGATGATGATGATGATGATGATGATGATGATTACAATGGATTTTAACCTTATCAGAAATTTGATTGAAAATTTAATTTTAACTGGAGCTTTTCTGTTATACGGAGACGGTTATACGGAGATTTTCTATTAACAAAATGTTAACTTATAATGCAAACTAAGTTCAGAACTGAGAGAAAACTTGTATAACCACAATATCATAAAAAAACACAACTACAATGCAAACACGATAACTGGTAAAAAAGCAAAACTTACTGATGCATACAAAAGGTGTATTTAAAAATTTCCGGATTCCAATTAAGATAGAAGACATCGAAGAACTTGAGTATACTGGCGTAGTCTATCCAGAAGACTCCGTTGTCGTACTGCGCCGCGCTGTCGGGGTCGTAGTTGAGCTCGCGGCGCAGTTCCGGCGTCCAGTGCGCAGTGTCCAGCTCGCTGTAGTTGCCGCGCCAGCGCAGGTGTGACCACGGGTTCTTCAGCTTTAGTAGTTTCACTCCCTGTGAGAATATTTTACGATGAGTTTGTTTTTGCTTATCTCAATTTAACTGACTTAAGTATGTTAATAGCAAGAGAAAAACCTTATCTTATTGACAGAGAGGAAGAGATTTTATTTAGAGAGTGATAAAGAAAGAGAAAGTGGTAGAGGAATAGAGACAGAGAGCTATTCGTTTTTGTATTCCTTACTACAAAAAGGAATTCAAATGATCTTCATATGGATTTTAAGAATCGATAATTGGGTTCACTGATTTTATTTCATTTTTTTTTATATTAAAAGGTGGCAAACGGGCTAGCAATCACTTGATTCGCCTAAACAGCGAAGTGACTTCATATGCATTTGCAGTTGCGTTACTTTCCGCTTTCTATGAGTACCTTCCTCGGTCAATTAGACCTCCCCTTCCCATCTCTTCCTTGTAAAGTGGAAATGGGTAGAGGACTAACTAGACTTCTGGAACCCACTAATCTGACTACAAGCGTAATTACTACCATTTTACGCTTGTCTTCTGTGTACATGACATTGCTGGGTTCTAAAACTGTTAAAATAAGTATGGAAAGAGCAAAGTTATATGCAATTGTGACTAACATTGACATTGCGCACGTCGAGCAATGCGTACGCGTGTGCGGGCACGAGGCCGGTGCGGTCCGCGTCCGCGTCTGTGAGTGCGCCCGTCGCCGCCGTGGCGAGCAGGTCTCCGCGCGCAGTGCGCGTGCGCAGCGTCTCGTACAACGCGCCCGCGTTAAAGTCCGCCTCCCCACTGCGCAGTGCGCACCGCTCCGGTATCCACCCAGTCAATGCGTGCAGATCTATGTTCTGATACACGTCATGTCAAATCTATGACTTCATTATTCATAATAATTATAATTTCTGAATAAAATAAGCTTTTAACGCAGTAATTTTTATCTAAATTGCTTGTTAATTGCATTTATCAGGAATTTTAATATTAAAATTTAAATTAATTAAGAACAGCTTAATTCACGTATTATTGTCCGGTGACGGCACCGACTAGTTTCGGACCCGTCGGGGCTGAGTCGTCAGTGCGAGACGTGGCGCGACCGCGAAGTTTACAAAATAAACACTGGCCCTGAAGATGGACCCCCGACGGTTCCGAAACTAGTCGGTGCCGTCACCGGACAATAATACGTAAATTAAGCCGTTCTTAATTAATTTATTAATATGTCTCACGAAAGTTTAAACAATTTTATTACATTTTAAACTATGTTTTTTCCAAAGTAACATTTTTTTTTAAATAAAACATATATTATGTACTTACACTATTAGAGCCGGGAAAGTCGTAACCGCCCATCACTTTCATGTAAGCTTTCTCCAATATAGACACCCAGAATTCATTCTTGTTACTAGAATAAGAACAAAGAAGACGACCATACTTGCTATAAGGTAGACGATCATCTATAATAACCTAAAAATACATATAAAATTCATATTTAATAAAAATACAAATCAAATGTCAGATAGAAATTTATTGCAATATATTAAGCTTTGAAAGAAATAATCAATTTAATATCTTGTATGTTTTACAACAATAAAATTTTGTAAATAATACATTATTCAACTATAAGATAGGGACATAGATCTCATCATCATCAGCTCACGTCCCCACCGAGGGTCTCGAAGCCTACCCCAAGTTAGGGGTGACTAGGTCATAGTCAACGACAGCCAAGTGCAGGTTGACTTCACACATATCGTTGAATTTCTTCTCAGATATGTGCAGCATCACGATGTTTTCCTTCATCGTAAGAACGTCGGATAAATTTATATATGTAAATCGAGAATAGAAAAACACATTGGTACATGGCGGGAATCGAACCCAGGAACTGCAGATTGCAAGTCAAGTGCTTAACCACTGAGCCACCGACGCTCTCATATCTCTCGACATAGATCGACATCAATGGCACTTTAGTATATTTGTAAGAAAAGGTAGACCATAGATAACAAGCTCCGACTAAGATGCAAGACAATTTTTCTATAACCGAAACATAGACAAAAAAGTTTAATATTATGTAGTTATATTGTGAAAACTAACCTTTCTTCTCACACCATTAAAATTAAGTTTCACCATGTATTTACCAAACGGATTATAAACTGGAACTTTGTTCTTATTCTTTGGGTAAATAATTGAGGTTATAATTTTTTTCTTAAATCTCTTCTCATATAAAGCACTAACAGCGAGAGATGCAACAAATGAACAATCAGATACTATCTGAAAAAAAAAAATTAAAAATATTTTTTTATCGCCTCATTCCAAATGAAGGCCTAACATAAAAATTTCATAGATCTTTTACTCTAACTTTTTTTCGACAAACTATTAGCTATCACAATTTTATTTCACTTTATCTTACAACTAGCTTTTACCCGTGACTCCGTCTGCGCGGAGTACAAAAGCTTAATTAGTAGTCTATTTGTTCTTACATGTTCAATGTTCTACATCTATACCAAATTTCATCCAGATCCATAAAACTGTTCTGAAGATACCTTGTAATATCCATCCATACAAACATTCGCATTTATATTAGTAACTAGCTGTCGCTCGCGACTCCGTCCGCGCGCAGTAAAAAAAAAAACTTAACAGGGGTATGAAAAATAGATGTTGGCCGATTCTCAGACCTACTCAATATGCTCACAAAATTTCACATCCGGTCACTTTCACATCATGGAACCGATTTCACACTAGCCACTAGTAATGACTGGTATGTTACAAAATGAGATTTCTTTACAATAATTTGGTTTAAAAAATGCACAATTCATACTTACAGTCTGTTTGATACTGTAACAATCAACATAATCACCGACTATCATTTTCGGATCAACCGAAACTTCATGAGGTCTCACCCAACAATCAAATTCTTTCTCCTGCTTAGATGACAACTTTAATTTACTCGCTTTATCTTCAAATGGTAAAGCATATTGAAACTTTTCAGAATAATCAACATCCATGAATGGTAGGAAATAGTTGTCATTTATATTTGATGTTTGACGAAGTACTTCCTTCTCTTCTTCTGTATAAACTTGTTTGCCTGTCACTTTTAAATGTACACTTTGTTCCCTTTGTAATTGCGCTCTTGGTGAGACCGCTGGAAATAATTTTAATTGTTACAAATGAGAGTAGTGTCGGGATCGCGCCAAATGGTGGTCCACAATCTCAGAAGCAGAAAGTTACGCAGTTGCATATCAGATTAGTCACAGACATGAGTTATGTTGTTGTAAGTTTAAATTTTTCTTGAAGTTTAAAATGAATTCTTAAGTGAATGCATTTTTTTATGTTTTACTAGCTGTCGCCCGCGACTCCGTCCGCGCGCAGTTAAAAAAAAAAAAAACTAAATGGGGGGTGGTTATGGAAAATAGATGTTGGCCGATTCTCAGACCTACTGAATATGCTCACAAAATTTCATGAGAATCGGTCAAGCCATTTCGGAGGTGTTCATGTTCGAACCCCGTGATACGAGAATTTTATATATAAGATAATAAATATATATAATATAACTGTCATAGAGTTGCCAGTTTTCTACAGTATCTAAGATAGAAATGTAAAAATTTACCATAAACAATGACCTGTACTGAAGATTATTGTTGAATTATTGAAATTTTTCGTTCAATAGCAATATTTACCTGGTTTTGCAGGCTCATTTATAGATAAAGCACTTATTTTCTTGATGCCTTTCAACTCCTCAGCCCTGTCCAATGCTTGAGCAGCGACATTTTTCACCTTCTGTTTGACATCATGATCACTTGCATCCTAGATGATAAAAAAAAGAAATTTAAATGTTTACATCTGTCAATAAACAAAAAGTATCACTAATAATTACCCTTAATCATTGTGCTATTATACAATATTGAAAGAAAAACTACCATAACACATTTTCTTTATAAAACACATATAAAAAAACAATATTTAAAATACAACTGATTCACACAACTGATTCAAAAGGGTATTGTTTTTCACACACATAAATTTTTATGTATGTAGATTTATATTATGTGTGTAATATCCATTGATCACCTACACGCCTAAATGGCTAAGTGCGGTGTGATTTGTTGTGTATTCTTATCCTAAGAGGAATAGGACTGTAGTCAGATGAGTTTTTTTGTTTTTAATTAACAAATAGTGTTATTTTCACTTACAATACTGACAGCCAGTTCAACTGCCTGTGTGTAGAGCTGCAAAGCCAAGTCTTTCAAGCCAGCCTCGTCCGCGTCCAATGCTTGTTGCATCAAGAAATAACATTGTTGTATCCCACGCTCACTTTCTGCTTGTTTTGCTCTATCTGAAAAAAAAAATATTTCTCTGCTCTAATTACTGTGGAACAAGTTCGTAATATAGAGGATAAGGAAAGAGTCGCTTTGTGTGGTACTTTTTATTTCAATGAGTCATCCTAGAATAGTGTTTACAAAGAAACGTCGAATATTTAGTGGAAATAGACTAATGAAACATCATGTCTATGATACCTTTTTGTTCTTGTAAAAAAGTAGCTCTTTCAAGGTACTCTTTAACTTTTTTTCGTATTTCCATCTGCTTTTCTGACGGTACATGATCACAAACTCTGTCTAAAAGTCTAGCTGCAGTCCTATAGCATTCGACAGCTTTATCAACCTGTCCCGTTTGATCAAATTTAACAGCGAGGGTAGCTGCTTCCGTTGCATTAGTAATATCACTCATTATTTATTATTTTTAATCACAAATCTTAAATAATTAATATAAACATTACACATACTGTCTAAATAAAATGTCAACGTCAAATTGACATAAGACAAATCAAGTTCAATATTCCCCATATGTATATATAATTTGGCAGCACTGGTGCGCATATTCTGCAGTGTGACGAGACTAAGCACAATTCTACGAATTTAGCAGAATTAAGCCGCATTCACATTTGTCTGACGTGTTGTGTCGTGATGCTTTCTGTCGTGATGGCTACTGTTCACATCTATGTGACGCGTTATGACGAATTTTTAATCAGTTCCGTTATAGCTCTCAGAGAGTTTACACATTCGCAATGTTTTTTCATGAATCATACGATTCAGATTCAGATTATGAAGAAGATATGCAGTTATTGGCACTGGCAACACTTCTAATGAAACAAAGAAAGAGAAGAAGATATATGGATACATCCAGTAAATACAAAAAGATAGTTTAGTTTTAATAGATTGATCCTTATATTGTTTACATTTTGTATCATAAATCGCTTTATATTGTCGTACGTACTCGATCAGCTCGTCGTCCATACCTTCTGACGCGTCACAACACGACACGTGCGCGTGCACACTAGTCCGACCCGCTGTGTCGTGTCGCTGCGCCGTCCCCCGCACCTCACCCAACTGACGCGGACCGGGATCGCTACTGACGCGACACGACACAAGCCATCACGACACACTGCGTCAGAGAAGTGTGCACGCAACCATATTTAAGCCGCATTCACATTTGCCTGACGTGTCGTGTCGTGATGCTTTGTGTCGTGATGGCTACTGTTCACATCTATGTGACGCGTTATGACGCATTTTTAATCAGTTCCGTTATAGCTCTCGGAGAGTTTACACATTCGCAATGTTTTTTCATGAATCATCCGATTCGGATTCAGATTATGAAGAAGATATGCAGTTATTGGCACTGGCAACACTTCTAATAAAACAAAAAAAGAGAAGAAGATATTGGATACATCCAGTAAATACAAAAAGATAGTTTAGTTTTAATAGATTGATCCTTATATTGTTTACATTTTGTATCATAAATCGCTTTATATTGTCGTACGTACTCGATCAGCTCGTCGTCCATACCTTCTGACGCGTCACAACACGACACGTGCGCGTGCACACTAGTCCGACCCGCTGTGTCGTGTCGCTGCGCCGTCCCCCGCACCTCACCCAACTGACGCGGACCGGGATCGCTACTGACGCGACACGACACAAGCCATCACGACACACTGCGTCAGAGAAGTGTGCACGCAACCATATTAATTGTATGAGACCGATACCTTTCTGACGCATCACGACACAACACGTCAGGCAAATGTGAACGCGGCTTAATTGTATGAGACCGATACCTTTCCGACGCATCACGACACAACACGTCAGGCAAATGTGAACGCGGCTTGACGCATCACGACACAACACGTCAGGCAAATGTGAACGCGGCTTTAAGCCCGAATTGATTTGTAGCAAAATTGTATCGAAGAGTCACAGATCAGAGAGAAGGCATTACAGCGATATTTACTTTGGAAACTCTGTAAATATGGAGTTTACAGAGTTATATGTGTACCTATGTATGTAAACTTACTGAAAAGGAATAGAAAAAGGTATAACTTTCGTCACAAATCTAAAAAGCGTAATAATGTTATTCAAAATTTTTTACACAGAAAATTTGAAATTTTGGTTGTATTATTATTACAAGTACACCTAAGTCTGTTTTTACACGGTCTTTTTGTACACGGTTTTGATATAACACGGTTTGAAAATTGAATATTTTTAATTTTTTACACGATTTTATTCCATTTAGCACGATTTGAAATTTTATGTACTTAATTTTTTTTTGTCAAATTTAATTTTTGCGAAGTATGTTCATATCACAAAAAAGTATTTATGAAAGAAAAAAGTCTGAAACCATCGATAGTATCGATAGTTTGCGAACACTAGCTTAAAGATTTAAGTGAATTCCCCTTTAGCGCGTACAAACAATTTTTACTGGTCAAAGCAAATGTGAATAGCACTAATTTAGGGGAATTCCCTTTATGTGCATACAATAAAATTTACTGGTCAGAGCAATTGAAACGTGTTAATATTTTGTGAACTGTCAATGCAATAAGACGTGTTTGGTAAAGAAATTTTTTGCAGGCAAATTTGATTTTCCATTAAATTTAATTTTAACGCATTAAGATAAAAGGTAAGCCAAAAAATATTTTGTATTTATATTTGATTTAATAAAATAAACATGAATTCTTGTTCTTATAAATTCTTTTTTTTCACTAATTTTAATAGGTTTTAGAGATTAGGAACAAATCACCCATTTTTGTATAAGATCAATGTCTTTTTTTACACGGTTTTTTTTTACACGGCTTCTTCTGGAACCAATCTACCGTGTAAAAACAGACTTAGGTGTAATAAGTTTGCTTTTTAATCAATTAGAATTTTTATATACCTCATTTAAAAAATTATAATAAATTAAAATTCAGTAATTTTTTCAAGAACAAAAGTTTGAAGAATTTTTAATTTAAATTTGGTCACACAGCAGAAAGTTTGTCAATGTCATTTTGTTGTGCATTCATGAAAGACCTTTATTTTAGTAAATTTTTATTCTTTATTTTAACGGTGATATATTTCGAGACAAATTTAAAGTTTTATTCGTTTTTTATGTGAATTGATTTATAATAGTGTTTTGTGAAGTGCAAAATATTTAAATTTTTGCAGAAATTGAATTAATTTTTAAACGAAATGGCTTCGGATATTTTAGCTAGTTCTGGAAGCGAGATACGAGAAAATTTGGTGATTAGAATTTCGTAATTAACACTAATTTCATACATCCATACGTCCATTTAATTTATAATGTATAATTTACATATTTTATAATGATATTCAAATACACGATTTCGTCAATCTGAGTGACCTTCGTACCTTTTTATTTTATAAGAAGCGTTATAAACTTTTTAAATTAATCATAGTAGACGTAGTTCTTGTTTTAAATACGGTTAAGTTAATTTTATCACAATCATTGTAACTATAATTCAATAAAAAATCAACAAATTCACTTAAAATTTTCTTTCACTAAAATGAGTTCAAAACCATATAATATCAGATGATTATTACTATCAAAATTTTTAAAAATTCAAACACTTCTGTTACATATTTTGTAATCGGCACTTACTTCTCTGGAATTAACAATTATTTAACAACCCAATAAACCATAAGTTTTGGATATAGAAATTTAAATCATGCAGTATTTTCAGGTGACGACAGCAGTGAAATTTCTATCCAATCCTAACGTACAGCGATGTACTTTAGAAAGTAAAGAACGTTTCTTACGTGGTAAAGGTCTGACAGACAAAGAAATACAAAAAGCTATAGAAAAATGTGGGGAATTGATAGATGTGCCATCCATCGCTTCTGAATTTATGTTCTTCACTTCTTCAAGAAGATCCTGGTTAAGAGAACGCATTTTACCAATTATAGTGTATGGAGGATTCATGTATGGATGTTACTGGTTTTATAAGGTGAGTCTTTTAGTTCTGTATTTATGTAATTTGCCTAAAGACTAGAAAAAAATAAAAAACTATCTTGCTGTTAATAATTTCTTTCTAAACTCTAAACCTTAATAAATTTAGACTAAAACAAAAATAAAAGTAAAATGCTTTTGACCTTTTAATAAATGAAAAAATATTTTGCATTAATATTGCATTTTTAGTTTCATATATTAGGAAATCGTAAAAAGGTTTTTAATCTAAAGTTACATAGATTTGCATTGTACATTTTACATACTGCCAGATTCATTAATAAACAAAGCAGGTCAGCACATTAAGAGGTCACATATATCTAGAGTTTATCTTGACTAGATACACCAACTCACTTTATTTTCATAACATTCTTGTATGTAATTATTGGAATAGGTCACTGAAGGACTTATTGCTGTTGCTATGTAACACTGAAAGCCTACTAATTGTTTTTTTAATAGCCATAGATTCGCTAATATTGTTAATTTACTAATATTTTATGTGCAATAGCAACTAAACTTGAGGCCTGTGCTAAGGACGGGAATAACATAATTTACCTTTAATACAAGCATTTTATTAATGCAATTTCAAAGTATGAGAAGGTAATAAACTTGTATCTTATGTGTGATATCCTGGTATTCTGGTGTCATTTTTATATAGATTAAAAGTTGTTTTATATTAACAAACTATAGATTATTCTAAATTTTGCAAATACTTTAAAAAATCATGTTTGAAACTGTCCATAAAGTTTTTTTAGTCTTGGTTATTTTATTTCAATTTTTTGTCTTGTTCTTTTGCCAAAAGAATAAAGTACTTTATAATCATTTCAGGTAAAAAATTCAATGTAGTGGCAGTTATCTTTTTTCGTATAGAGTTTTACCTTGAACAAGGTTTTCTTTTGTTAAAAATTGCTCAACTGTAACATACCATTACTTATATACCTTGATGTTGATAATAAAGTAATAAAACTAGAACATAGAATAAATTTGATAAATAATAAAATTAGAACGAAATTAAAGATAAACGAACATTCGCTGCGCTATATTATTTATTATTGTTACTAAAATTTCTTTTATTACTTTAAGTACAAGTGAGAAGAAAATGTTTTAATTTTTTCTTAAAATATTCTAAAAACTTTTTGGTTTCACTATGTTGCTCTGTGACAATGTTACGATGAGTTTACACAGCCACACATATAAATAAATAGAAAAAAAAAACTGACTGACAGGCTTTTATATTTGTTTTTTAGAACACTGTATTTTTTTTAATTTAAACTCCATGTAACAGTCTTTTATTTTACAATATACTCGAAAACATCGAAATCATGATTAAGCAATCTAAAAAAATGTTACGGCGAGTCTGATTTGAACTCTTTTTTTACTAATTTATAATTTTATTTCTTATATCCACTGTATGTGTTTGCCGATGTAAAATGACAATCAGGGAAAAAAGACTAATTAAATGACACCTGAATCGTTAACATCGATTTATTCATTTAGGCTCTAGGCCCTCACAAAGAAAACAAACATACAGATCCACGTACATAAAAAACTAACATACGCGCGAAAAATATTAAGTCAGTTGGTCAACAACGTCATTTTCATTCTTTTAGAAAGAACAGAGATAACAATTGTTGTCATTTTTCGTTCTAATTATACATTTCGTATACCAGTATGCGTGTATAAAGGTCATTGATTGATAAAAAATACTTACAAAATTTAAGATAACATTGAAAAAAAGATAAGTATAAAGCAATGCAATATCCTTGAGTAAATCCGTTAATAGGCAATATCTTTAGTCTAAGAAAATGAAAATTTAATTTTTTAATGGACTAATTTATTTTTTATATCTAGAAATATAGGAAAAATGTGTTTTTTTTTTATAAGTTACTAGCACTTGCCCGCGACTACGTCCGCGCGAAATTAAAGAAAATCTAATAATAAACATAGTTTACCCAGGGATTATGTAGCTGTCCAACAGTGAAATAATTTTTCAAATCGCTTCAGAAGTTTCATAGCCTATTGAATGCAATTAAACAAATAAATTTTTCCTTTTCATAATCTAATATATAAAATTCTTGTTCGGCCAACATCTATTTTTCATACCCCTATTAAGTTTTTTTTAACTGCGCGCGGACGGAGTCGCGGGCGCCAGCTAGTCTAATATATAAAATTCTCGTGTCGCGGTGTTTGTGTTTGAACTCCTCCGAAATGGCTTGACCAATTTTCATGAAATTTTGTGAGCATATTCAGTAGGTCTGAGAATCGGCCAACATCTATTTTTCATACCCCCCCTATTTAGTTTTTTTAACTGCGCGTGGATAGAGTCGCGGGCGACAGCTAGTATAGAAGTATAGATTTGAGCTATACATATTTTTTAACTTTAATAGTCTGATGATTTTCTTATCTCGTAAAGATCGAAGTGCATCTAAATGTCACCTTCCTAAGTAATGCAAATTGCGTCCAATTCAAGTTACAAGTTAAGTAACAGTGAGTTAACATTGAACAAACACCTCTACAAAATAAATATCTGTGTTTATTTTTTTAATTAATTCATTATACTATCTGTATTTTTAGTTAATAATATTAATATACAACAATAGTCGCAACTTAACGCCGTAATTGAAACATAAAAATATGTTAACTGTCATCTTTTAGTGGCGGCCATATTTGATTTATTCGTGTTTTACACATCAAGGCTTTTTATTTGTTATTATTATTACAACAAAAAGAGTTTTATAAAGTCCTGTATCATAAATATAGTAATCTATTATATACTAGCTTTTACCCGCGACTCCGTCCGTGCGGAACAAAAAATAGAAAACGGGGTAAAAATTATCCTATGTCCTATTCCTGGTTCTAAGCCACCTGCCCACCAATTTTCAGTCAAATCGATTCAGCCGTTCTTGAGTTATAAATGGCGTAACTAACACAACTTTCTTTTATATATATAGATATATATAGATATAGAAAATTGGTGGACAGGTAGCTTAGAACTAGGAAACAGACATATCCTATGTCTGTTTCCTAGCTCTTTTTCCTATTTTTACCCCGTTTTCTATTTTTTATTCCGCGCGGACGGAGTCGCGGGTAAAAGCTAGTGTTTTATAATATGCATATTTCTCATGATAGCCTTGACGATTGTGATCTTCAAATGTAGAAGCGACGTATGACTACGCCAACTTATATTGTTGCGTTGCTCAATGCTCCACAGTTTGCATTATTCAGCTTATTTTAACACGATGTTTCCTGTATATGTCCACCAACGAAACATCTGTAAAATATTACATTATTTGTATTTATTTGTTAAATTATATTGCATTTATATTTCATACGAAACTACGTCAAAAGTTTTTATGAGTACTTTTTACATATTAACGACACAAAATAAAGAATATGAATTATAACTATTGATTATGTAATAAATTATTGTTTATTAATTGCATTATGTAAATTGCAACATCGAATATCTATTGTTCATTTTTCACATACAATATTGTAAATTATTACAATAATTTTGGTACTATCGTGTGATTAATAACTACTTCAACTGATAGCAATTGATACTTATACTAGGAAGTTGTTCAAGATGACAGAATTAACAATTACACGTATAACGAAATTCAATTTTATATACAAGGAACACCTCTGTGCTCATACCAGAATCTAACTACTTTCAAATTTGTAAACTCGAAAACTAAAGCACAGATTATGATTTTAGCTAACGAACACAAAACTCATCTATCACTAATTTACAATTTTACTTATTATTTTATTAACTACTACCTTTACCCGCGACTCCGTCCGCGCGGAATAAAAAAAATTGCACACAAGATAAAAAAACTTCCTATGTCCGTCTCCTAGTTCTAAGCTACCTCCCCATCAATTTTCAGCTAAATCAGTTCGACCGATCTTGAGTTCTAAACAGTGTAACTAACACGACTTTCTTTTATATATATATATATATATATAGATTTACAACAAAACTACTATCTAATATCACAAATTATTCTAATGCATAAAAATAAATAAATAAAGAATACAATTACACTTTATTCCTATTTATTACACCTTTGGCCAAGAAACTACATTACTCAATGAAGTGCCCATTTTTATCTTTATTACTAATACAATTTTGCAACTATCGGTAATATTAGCTACTAGCAGTTGCCTGTGTCTTCGTCCGCGCGAAATTAAAATTGTATCTAGTAATAAATTTAGTCTATGTCAAATGGGGATAGTGTAGCTTCCCAACAGTGAAAGGATTTTTCAAATCGTTTCAGTAATTTCGGAACCTATTCAATGCAATGAAATAAAACAATCAAATCGTTCATCTTAATAGTATTACTAACTCCGTTCACGCGGAATTTAAAAAAAAAAACAACAAAGTAACCTATGTGTTCTTCCAGATTATGATCTACATCTATTCATTGAAATCCGTTGAGCCGTTCTAAACATACCTTCAAACAAACATCCATCGATCCGTCTAAACATTCGCATTTATAATATCAGTAAGATTAGTATAGATATTTATTCAAGGATTTTGTCCTATTTTACAGAACTGCGTAAAGCACTTAATATTTATAGAAGAGCCGAAGCGTAAATCAACAGCGGAGTGCATAGAGGAGTTGCGTAAATCTCTCGACGTGTTGAACAGTAGTGTGACGTCACTACGCACCGAGGTGCAGGCCGCGGCACAGCACAATGCGTTGCGCTTCCAATTGGACAACCTCAAGTCTGATATTGCATCCGTTAAAGGGATATTATTGAATAGGTATGAAATTTTCTTCCAAAGTGTCATCTAGATGTTTATCTTGTGCAGCGATACTCAAAGTCTCCAATATGAACCCCCTGGAAGAAGCGGTGGGGGTGAACTTTGGCGGAAAAAAAGTTGAGTGTTGTATACTTTAGTGGTAGAAATTTAGATAGAAAATTCACCGAAACTAATCAAATTTTGAAAGGTGTCTACGAAAAAATTTTAGGATTATCTGGTCTAGATCTGAAAAAAAAGATTCAAATAGTTTTGTTCGAAACGGAAGGTAAAAAAATTGCAAACTTAAGTACCTAGCTTGGATAAAACTCGTAATATCTTCCTTTAACTCCCTCAGGAATCAATTCCCCTCACTCAAAACTCGTACAGAGCCGCCATCGATCCCGGCATGGCAGCGGCAATCGGAGGAGGCGTCAGCCACAGAAGTAGCTGCGGAGGAGAAGAAGAAGTCGCACCGCAGTCGCAGTCAGCGCTCCGAGAGCGGCGGCTCCAACTCCAGTGAGGGAGAACACGCCACCAAGAACAGTGATAGTAGCCTCGAGATCATGTGAGTTATGAACGCTTTCAGGCTATGCACTAGGAGACATAACTAATATAACAAACTATTTATTTGAAATGATTTTTTTTATTGATTTTTGTGTTAGATTCTCATCACTTGAACTTTATTAGCTGACGCTGGTGACTTCGTTTGCGTCAGAGTTAAAAAAAAACTTAAAAAAGTAACCTATGCGTTTTTAAATTATGCTCTATGATCCAAATTTAATCCAAAACAGTTCAGCCGTTTTCAAACTTTCGCATTTCTAATATTAGTAATAATATATTTACTTTTTTTTTCCAGCACATGAAGTGATACGCCACAGTTCAAATTTAGTCTATATTATTACGATGTTAGACTCAAGCCTGTACGTTTCTGTTTGTTGGCGGCAAATTGTTAGTGCAATGATAGTGACAGGTGCAGATTGTAAAAAAAACTATGCTTTTTGTTAACTTTTTTTTTTGTAAATGTGTTGTATAAAGGAATTTTGTTTTATCTAGATGTTTTTTTTATTATACGATTATTTAGGACTGTAGTGTACAAAATTAATTAAATACATGTATTAAAATCTATTTACAGTATATCAATATTTTCCTAACATTTTCATCAGATATTTATTAAATATTTGGTATAAAAATTATTTTGCTGTTTAAATTAATAAGGCATGCTGAAAAAAAAAATAACAAAAATATTCAATTTATTTAAAACAAAAATTTAGGAATTTTTTTTACACGAATAAATGTGTAATTATATAAATAATGGTTAATAAAACATTTTCTTGTTGTTTTGTTAAGAAATTTGTATTTTTAATTTTATAATAAGCTCTCAGGTTGTTTTAGCTCCCAAATTTGACAAGATATTAATGAAAACGAATAAAGGCAATTTTAATAGCCGAATCCAAGCTTGCCAATATATTTTCACATAGTATATTTTGGATTAAAGATATTTTCTTTTTTGAGTTCATAACTCAATACAATAAAATATGTGGGTTAAGGTAAATATACGATTATGGTTTGCATGAATTAATTACCATTTTACTGTCTGAATGTGAACATATTTTAATGTAATTAAAGTGTAAATAACTTTCAAAAATGTGTTTTATCGTGGGTTTCTGAGACCAGTCTCCGTTTAAAACATTGTTTCTGTTTTGTCAAAAATAAGGACAAGGATGTCAATATGTTTTAAACGGATATTTTGGTCTCAGAAACCAACAGTAAAACTACTAAGAAACATAGTGACTTCCTAATATTGCTCATCTGTGTGACGTCATAATAGTGTAAGCATTCCAAAGTAATGTAATAAATAATCTGGGTGATAATTAAACCAATGATAGCAATTAATTTCGTTTTTTTTATTTCTCCTACCTTTTTGTAATCCCTATATATCTAACAGAATAAGGGTGCATTTTTATTAGTCGATTACATGCATGTTGCGATATATTTCTTGTTGACCGATGCCAGAATGCTCGCATGAGAACCGATTTCATTAGTCGTTAGGGCACGCATGCGTTGAGCGATAGTCTAGACCTCAGTTTTCTTTACCGTGCATTGCACTCGTCTGTGTCCCCGCACGACGCTTGCAGATTTGTCCGACTCCCCGCATTCTTTTTGACGACACGACAGAGTTATCGACATTATGTATGACGTTCGACACACCCTTTGCCTAAATTAAAGATGGCTGCTCTCACCTGTCACCACCAAACTAAGGAAGAGGAGTAATTTTTTAGGTAAAGCATAATTAATAGGATTGAGATATATGATATTTAACTGCGCTCTTTTAAAAGTTTATTTTCTCTTACTTTATAAAAAGCTAAACATTAAGTATAAATAAAGTTTGAGGTTATGTTTATTTTGGGGATGTTAATAAAATAAAAGCCACAATGATAATATTTTCTATATTACAAAAATACATCACAAGGTATATATTGAGCTTAGTCCTGTATGACAAGAGAACACATTCACTTCAACAGTTTGGGCTGAGATCAACGAGCAAGTACAAATATATCAACTTGAAGAAACATCGATCACTTCATATGTCGCGGCCGCGGTCATCCGTACTTAAAAAACCCGTAAAGTTATCAACCACGATTCACAAACTAGATTTTGCATAAAAACATATTTATTAAAATTAATTTGAATTATAAAATGCTTTTGAAGTGCTAATAAAAAAGTAAAAATTTTGACATTTCATTTTGACATCTAATTACCGCCATTTTTTTTTGCAAAAAATATACATTCACGTTACTAAATATTTATACTATGTTAGTACAGAATATATTTAAAAAAAATCACAATCAGTTTTATACCGAAAGCCGCGACAAATGAAGCGGCACATATAAAAATCTTTCATACAATATATTTTGCGAATAACATCAACAATGGCGCACCGAGTCAACATTCATAAACGCTGTAGACCACACTCTAGTGCAAGGATCATAACTTCAAATCAGTTTTCACTAGCGAAATACTTATAACATGGACATCCCTATCATTGATTTTGAAAAAAAAAAAAGATAACAAGATCAAGATAAAATCTTTTACCTGACTGAGCTAAGGCTCACAAAAGGAATAAAAACTTTTATCCCATTATTCATGGGATAAAATTTTTATTGCATATTTTAGAAGATTAGATACAGATTAATTTTATACAATAATAAAAAAAAAACAAAAAAAAAATTGACACTAATGTGACACTGTTTTAGTTTTGGGATTTAGTAAAGTTGTTCATTTTCAGTCTTATTTTCAATATCTAATCTGTGTAATGACTAGTTAAAACTCACTTGTTCTATAAAACCTTTCTAAAAAAAATATAATTACAAAATACTAATGGAAGCTATGAAGAAGCGAGAGAAGTGTCAGGAGAGCGCAAAATGAAAGTCCGCGGACTCTACATACCCCTCTGGGTTACAGGCGTGAGTTATATTATTTTTGTTGTAGCGGAGCTTCTTCTTCTAAAATATGTAAGTTGTTTCGGATTTTTTTTTTTTGTATGAATAAAAGACATCTTTAGAGTATGGTCTACATTCAGAAAATTTTGCATCATATAAAAAAAACTAAACTTAGACAAATCGTCTATGGTTAAATATTTTGAGATTACACGAAGAATTAAAAATTCAATAAGAAAACTTGAAAGTGAATAAAAGGTGCAACTTTGATATAATTTTTTTTTTTTTGTATACACAAATATTCAAATTGATAAGCAATCATATTTCTATATAGATAATTATGCGTTTTACATTTACAACAAGTTATAAATAACCACAAAAATATTTTAATAATAATTAAATGCATGCATGCATTTTGCATACAACACTTAATTTAACCCGATAATTTAAAAAGTTCGGATCACTTCAACAAATTCATATGTCCTGCATATATTTTATATCTTATCTTAAAAGATGATATTTCAAATGCAATTTATAACCTATTTACAGTAAAACATGGATAATAGAAAGTTCAAAGAAACGTGATAAATTTCTCGCTTTTAGAGGTTTCTTTCTAATCACAGTTTCTCGCTTATTCCGGACAATGATTATCACTTATCCAGGTTAGAATGTAGTATCTTTCAAATAATAATGTGCCTATCAAATCTCGATAAATCAAACATCAACAGAATACAAGTTGTAATATAAAAAAAAAGTTATAATTCATTTAAAAAAAATAACAGATTTAAATGGAAGAAAATGACAAAAAGTGGTTTCCCAATCAATATTTTTTATGAGATAGTAGTTAAGAAACGAGATAATTTTTTTTATTTGAAAGCTATGACGTCACATTATGACACGGATTCATGCACATTGATACTTGAAACACATTGTACATAACAATTTTAATACTTGATTAACAACATTAATATATTGAAAATTGTCTTCTATTAAAATTGACCTCTGGCACAATTATGTTCAAACAACAATTAAAAATTAATTTAAACATTTACTTACACCAGAAAACTTTATCTTCAAATTAATAGAAATTACAATAAGACCTTTTTCTCGTTCCAATTTTTCTCACATCTTATAACAACATCATCTTGTTTAATACTCAGCAATTTCTTAGCCCTCGATAAATCTTCAATAAAACATTTCCCTTTTTCCGTTCTCATAATCTGTTTCTTTGGTAACATATTCTGTGACAGATAAGATATAAGTTTCTGCCAATCCTTTAACAGGAAGAAAGCTTTGTCATGTCTCGTTTCAATAGGCAATTGTCCATTGGAATGTTCAAAGAATATATTTATAATATCTTTCTGAGATTTCACATTTCGATTTGCTTTTATCATCGCAAGCACTATATTATCAACATCTCTATGTGCTGTTATGATCGGTTTATCATAAATATTGTTGTATAAATTTGTTTCTTCAGCTGGTCCGACTATATACATGATATGAGTAGCAATGCGGAAGGATTCACTCGCCCATATGAATGGATCAGCGTGTGATGTACTGGATATATCCCCTTCGTACATAAGTTCGAATCCGTATTCACAGCGCAAGTATGTAATAAATGATGCAACACATTCCGCATGCAATCTATTCACTGGTGAGTATACAACTAATATTTTCGGTGGTGATGGTAGTTCGTAAGCTGGAACAAAGATTATATAGTCATACTAGGATATCTGAACCGGTGAAGGGCGCTACTATCGCAGTTGTTCGGTCCGAATGACATAAAAGAAAAAAATGACATGACAGCTACAAAAAGGAACTCGTAATTTTTTTTACTCGAGGTTCCCCCATCAACGAGACACTTTCGAAATAATCTGTACCCAGTTGGCACACTTAAAAGCCTCTATTTGGGAATTTAATTGAAATGTTTTTATGTTAACAAGGGGGGGAGGGCTAGTGGGGTGTCATAATTTAGTTTGATTAATGCCACTGGTTCAGATAGACTTATTGGTCCATACTTTTATTTAGCAGATTTGATAGGCTTTGATAGACATATTGAAAACTATAAATTTTATTGTATATATTAACATAATTTTTAAAATTTATAAAGTTAACTTCACCACAACCTAAATGGACATAGAATTCTGATGAAAATAGAGAAATATTCTCTCCTCTGACAATTTAACCATCTTTATCCCTTCTTATCTTTTATAAGATAATGGTGGGAAGGGAAAAGGAAGTACAAAAAGACATATGTACCTGGCGGTGCCTTGTATTCTGTGCAGCAGTAGCGGCGCATGACTCGTAACGCGATGTAATACGCAAACAGAGTCGCCACTATGAGTGCGGTGATGCTCGCTATACAGATGCTCAACGGCTGCACTTCGTTAGCTGTACAAGCAATTATATTTTATATTTAAATGTAATTTCATAAGGCTATGTATATAAAACGAAGTTACTGTTGACAATATTCTACAAAATTCAACAAAAAAACCTAGATAAAGTGAAAAACTAAAATTACTCACTGATCCTTATCCTTGGACTCTCCATGTATTGACAATCACCAGTTTGACTATTACATGCATCATGAATGACTGTAACTACATAATAATATGAACCAGATTTCTTTAACATGCTTGTCTCGTATGTAACTTCTTGTAAGTTATTCTTCAATTTTATTGTTTTATTTGCAACTAAATCATCAGCTGTACATAATGTTTCTTTATCACATTCTCTGAACACCGCTATTTCGTATGCGGTAACTTTTAAATGTGACGGCGGCGGTACAACATGTAATTTCATTTTGTCCGTCAATATTTCTATATAGATAAATGGTTTCCATTCATTGATTGTCGCTGTTGGACCTGAAACGAGAGTTATGTAATCATTCTTCAATCTTAGTATTTTTTGTACTTGCATTGGAAGTACAGAGTGTTTCTAATAAGAATGGGCTTAAAATTTCCCTACATTATATACTAGCTGTCGCCCGCGACTCCACCCTCGCGGAGTTAAAAAACTTAATAAGTAGCCAATGTGTTCTTCCAGACTATGTTCTACATCTGTGTCAAATTTCATCAAGATCCATCGAACAGTTCCTGAGATACCTTTAAAAATCCATCCATCCAAACATTTGTATTTATAATATCAGTAAAATGTTTATCTCTAAAATCATCAAATCAGAATAATCAATGAAAATAATCATCAAATCAATTTAAAACATTTAGAAATTAATAAAAAGATCTTTAGTAGTTAACAGTTAGTTTTAGTGTTCTACATTACATATGTACGGTACTTTTAATCCCAATAAGTTTTCCATCGTTTTAATGTTTTTTGAACATCTTTAAAAGATCCAGAAAAAAGTGTAAGAAACTAGCTTTTGCCTGCGACTCTGCGTGGCATTAACAAAAAAACGTTATGCCACATCTCACAGAAATGGGTTAAAAAGTATCCTATGTTTGTCTCCTGGTTCTAAGCTACCACGCCACCAATTGTTAGTTAAATCAATTCAGTCATTGAATTATGAATAGTGAAAATAACACAAATTTCTTTTACATTTCTAGATGTATATATCCACTTACTTAACATCTGCGGTGTTGGTATATTAAAGTAATATTGCCCTCGGTTCACGACAACATCGTCAGTGGCCTCAAAATCCAGAATGTGACTTTGTCCATTCGGGTTGCCATCAGAGATTGGCCAATAACAATCGTAGTAGAACATAGATTGATCATTTATAGTCACATTGTTCGATATCACAATATTTCTGCAATGATTGTCTGAATTCTTCTGCTTCGAGAATTGAAACCGAAATTTCATCGCTGAAATAAAATTGCCATTTTTGAGATATCAATTTTGATATGAGTAACTAAAGTAGAATAAGTCTTTTATAAATGAGTAAACATATGCATACTTACTTTTCCATTTGATATTACTGAATGTTATGTTAAGAACAGTATGGTTGACCGTGTAAACTGTTCCCAATGGGGTAACATGATCGTACTGAAGACTATAAGGCTTCAAACTGACACCGCCAATGTGATCATTGGGTGATATCGGAGCAAAGTCCATGGCTCTACAGGCCGGACTATCAGGTTTGAAGTATTCTAACTGGCATGAGTCTTCTGTATAATCATGGCCCAAAATCTAAAAAATATATATTTAAATGTAAGTTTCGAAAAAAAATATTAGTTTAGGACTCATTAGATCAGACCAAGTTTATGACTAAAACTAAATTAATTAATAATCTTCTTAAAAAAATTAGACATATGATGTGTATTTGAGATTTGATAATAAACAGGAAAATATCCATATACACTTGCTATTACTGCCGTCAAACTTAAACAAACTTAACTTTATCCTGTAATGTCAGGGTCCCGGTATTCTTCTTTGACCTCGTCCACATTAACTATGCAGTCGTGCTTTTCGACATTTCTCGATTGAATATATATATCATATTATGTAGCATTGATAATTGCTACCCTTATATTAATGAGCCTTTTAGGAAAAGCATTTACAACTGTCTTATTGCGTCGTCAAGGTTGACCAGTCAATAAATCAATAAAGGGATGATCTTCACTAATTATATATGGATAAAACTCACCTGAGTTGTGCAACTCCTTGTTTTGTTATCGCATAATTGGCTGTATCCCATAACATATTGCATATAACATATAAAAACGAAATAAAATAAATATCTTGACATCGCTAAGGCAAATGAAGTAGTGTATTTAACGTCTGAATAAGTAACTTTCAGTCATATCGAAAAGGAAAACCTTCAATACATTGTAGAATACTAATAAAATTCATAGGACATATAAATCAAATATAAATTTAAAAATTTGTTTAAAATCCCACGACCACTGTTCTAAACCGCAATCAGCAACAAAACAACAATATGGCAATAAAAATATGGCTGCTGTCTGCTGTTTGAAAAAAATTGACAGATTATGTAATGTTGTACTATACAAAACAAAAAGTCTGCGATGAATCATCGTCAAAATATGTTTGTGCATACTGGTAATACTGGATAAATATTGCTTTAAAATAAAAAATTACGATCAAACTCACATTTTCGATTATTTATTAGGCCTTGTAAATATTTTTAAACATTTTTAAAATATCCATTTCTATTCTTTCTCTATTCATTTCTTCTCCTTCTCTGTTTCTATTTGAAACCAAATGCACTTTTCGCACACAAATTTAAAATAATAATTTCAAGGGGTGGAAAAAGGTATTTCATCGCATTGAAATTTTATTTTTATTTTATTGCCATTGGTAGAATATTAGTAATATTTAATATTAATAAACTTCAATGAGCAGTTTAGCAGTTCGAATAAGTTCTGGCAACATTTTTTTATAATGAAAACGCAAAGTACAGTGTTTTGAAATTATTGTAATGTTGCTTTAAATGTTGTTACACAGTATCCATATCTCTTGTAATGTTAACAATAATAAAACACGATATAAAACATGATATTAACCTTTCATAAATAAGGTATTAACTAATCAACGAAGATGACTGTAAGTAATTTAATTTCTAAATATCCACTTAGGACTGCCATTTATTTCTATTTAACAAAAAAAGGAATTTGCAATTTTAAATTGGAATATAGTCTGCTTTATAAAAATATTTATTCCAATTGATGTTAAATAGCAATTATTTCAATTTAGATATATCCTACAAATTTAATTGAAGTGGCAGTCCTGAACGATTTTATACGGATCACTTTTTGCTTCCTGTGCCTATTTCCTTTTTGCGATAACTCTCTTGTTAACTATGTTGATAACTGTCCACTATGTTGTTAATGGTTGTGGGATTAAATGGGTAAAATGAATTATTCAAATAAGATAAATTATATTTTATATAGACCTGTAGACTAGTATATTGTGACTAATATTTAAAGTTGTAGTTAAAACCTACCCAAAGTTTAATATGTGGTTGAAGTCTTAATTAATATTAAACATAAGAAATATAATAAAGTAACAATAGAATCTTTAATTTAATCTCTGCTTCTCTATTGAGCATTTTAAATAGTGAAGCAGGAACAATTGAGAATTCACATATCAAACGGTAGTTAAGGGAGTTCAGAATGACACAACAGATCTTGCTGAAATTTGGCGTAAATGTAGGACATTGAAAGGAAGAACATATAGCGGATGAAGTTGGGGGCGAAAACTAGTCTATTAATAAATCTTATAAGTGATGTAAAGTTTTGTTTTATGATGCATTATGGACTTATATTTATGGTAAAAGGTAGAAGGATTTTCATTGTACATATAGCAAAGGGATGAAACAAATAGCAAGCATAAATATTTCCCTTTAAATGGTACTTTCTTCAATAGTAGAGTGAATAAGTGTTTACTAAGTTGGCACATATCAACAACCACATTTCCAATAAACATTATTGTGTTCAAGGGCAATTGTATAATTTTTTTTTAAAGCTAATGAACATTGTTAGCCAGTAACATGCATAATATTTATTACAATACCAATAAATCAGGCAACACTTAAATATGTGCTGGAACTATAGTTTGACCTCAGATAATGGGTCAAGTATATTTTGATAAAGCTTGCAGTAAGTTACAAATCTGCTACATCTCTTAATTTTGTTAAAATTAACTAATATAATATTAATATTCAATAATAATAATTAACTATACAGAAAAATCGACTCAATAGTGTTTGTAAACATAAAAATGTTCTTAAAGGACTATAAATATTTCTCAAGTGTTTTGCTTACAGATTAAAAATAGTTGAGGAATTTAAAATTAAACAATAATAATTTTTAAGCAGTATAAAACGTCGTTGATAAACATTTATTACATTTAATTTTGGACTTTAAATACACTATATGTTATAAACAAATATATAAAAGTAAAAGGCCTAATTTTAGTCTTCTTTCCCATCCCACCCTTTTCTTATTAGGAAAGGATGAGAAGGGGTAGTAGATTTCGTGGAAGTGAGGATACATAGGAAGGGAAAATATCCTCTTTCTTTGCATCCCCTTCTCCGTTGATTAAAGGTAGGCAATGCATCTTCATTTGCGGATGTCTATGGGCATGTAGCTTTGCTATTTCGGCGAATTCAGGTGGCCGTTTGCTCGTTTGCCACCTTTTGATATAAAAAAAAAATTGTTCAAGAATGTCCTCCCACAAATAAAACATTTTATGAAATATTGTTTAAGCCAATTTGCACAGTTTTCTGATTGTTAGTTATATTGATAAAATAATTTAACAACCATTTGTATTGTTATGTACCGTACACATACATTTTATAGGCGCAAAAAAATATTTCTATGTATTCCTTACTAAGCGTTGTTATTTTTGCTGCGTTTAGATTTAAAATTTAATTGTGAGTATCCAAGGTTTCAATTTTATTAGCCATAAAAAGTTAATTTTTAATTATCTCCGATTTATTTAGTCGTTGCGTTCAGATTATCTTTGCAGTCGAGTTTAAGTTATGTTAGTTAAAGAGGAAAATGTTGACGAATATAACGTACGTATTTCTTTCAATTGTTTATAACAAATTGAAATATCAGGCCGCAGTTTTATTGCTCCGAATGTGTTAGTAATTGCATGCGTCGAATAAATTGGCAACACTTCTAGGTCTTCAATAAAACGCACCTAAATTGGACAGATAGTGATGTAAGTTAAATTGAAAACAATGATAGCTCAAGATTGAAATTGACTATGCCTACATTATCTTAAACATTGGTACAATGCGTTTCAAATAAGAATGTCCATGAATAATTGAAGTCTTTACTTCTACTTTACCTAACTAGTTGTCGTCCGCGACTCCGTCCGCGCGGAATTAAAAAAAAAATTAATTATGTAGTAGCCAAATTTCGGCGAGATACATGCAGCTGTTCTGGAGATATCTTCTAAGAAACATCCATCCATCCATTCGTATTTGTATTATTAGTAAGATTTTTTTTTTAAATGCAAATTTTGTAAAAACTCTTTAGCACAAGAGTTTTCAATAGAATACTTAAACAAACGATAAATGTTGCCAACATACCTGAATATGAAAAAATCTCGGAATCAAAGATTCCTCTTCGTAAATAGTAACGTCATATCCTAAGTGACGTCACTAACATTTGAAATTTGACTACAACGAATGCAAGGCGCGTTGATACATCAACAAACATAAAAAATACAAACAAACGCATATTACATCAGTTGGGCATCATTTCGATATCGGAGGCTGTTCTGCTAACTGTCACAATGCGGACTGGATACTTAGTAAGTGTTAAAAACTTACTTACTATAGAAAATTATTATATTTGTGCGTTTTTTTTTAACTTAAATTTAAAACTTAAACTTAACTTTTAAATCTATATATATAAAAGAAAGTCGTGTTAGTTACACTATTTATAACATCAAGATCGGTCGAACTGATTTAGCTGAAAATTGATGGGGAGGTAGCTTAGAACTAGGAGACGGACATAGGAACTTTGTTATCTTGTGTGCATTTTTTTATTCCGCGCGGACGGAGTCGCGGGTAAAAGCTAGTTTTTAAATTTTTAGTGATAAAATGAATCGTTTTTTACACATTCCGATATCTGTCTAAAGTAACGTTACGAATAATTTTTTCTTTAGTAAGAATAAAATTTCGATGTGCTATAATTTTTTTTAAATAAATCCATTTAATTAAATGTAATCCTAAATAAAAATGGAACATGTTGCATAATGTGTTCAGACACAAAAAATAAAACAAAATTCTAATCGTACATGACCAAAAAAAATTTTACAAAGCTAGTGAAGCGTGAAAAAGATAAGAAAAGTGTTTGTATGTTAAATAGCGATAATTCTGAAATTGCATATAACGTATATATGTATATAATTAGTAGGTATATACTGATAATAGCTCTATTTAAAATACATTAAACGGTTTTAACTGTAATGAGCGTACAATGCGTAGCTAATGAGACGAATAAAGAGTTGTTTATTATTTAAAAAGAACCTTTGGTAGATCAAAACATTTGTGCTTCAAAAATCGCATCCATCGGCGGCACCAAAACGTGAACGCATTGTGTTACGAATTACCGATGAGAGCACGTCGCACGTGTAATCCCATTTAAATTTATTTATTTTTATTTAAAAAGTTTCACGAAGATATAGTTACTCCAGTTGAAGTTTCCAGTGGAATTTTAAAGAGCTGTATTTTCACCTGTGGTTAAAGACTTGTATTAACAATAGTCGAAACTATAAAAATTAAAAAGATTCCACCAGTGGAAGTATTAGTAGTTAATATTTTCAGTATTGAAAGTTTTAACACAAGTGGACGTTTCACGACTGAAGTTTAAAGATCTGTACACCAGTAAAAGTTTTAAGAGTTATTAGTTACACCAGTGGAAGTTTTAAAGTCTGTAAAGTGCGATGTCCGCATATGTGCAGGCGGAGGGCCGGGTGATGGGTCGGCGGTTTGTGCTAACATTGGTGATTGGGATCTCTGCTGGGTTTAGTTTCGCGTACATACTGCTAACCTCTTCTGGATTCACGAGAGAGGTCGCTTGGTACACCCCAACGAACAGGTAATATGGATACGTGTATTTGCATGGCTTTTGCACGCACGTTCATCAAACTCAGCTTTTGGTGTTAATTTGATTGTGTGTAAATATTAAGTTTTTTTGATTACAAATGGTATCATGTGTTATTTGGTATTATTTTTTCAACTATTACTGAACGTTTATCATATCAACCATTGTTCCGCTGCTAGACTTAGACCACTCAACCCATTAAGTCATTTGACTGGTGATCTACCGGTCACTTTATTATTAAAAAAAAATAGTTTTCAATCACTGTTAAGTAAATATTCCAACTTTCGTGAGACATTAACATTAACTAATATAGAAAAGGGCTAAAACACTCACGTACATTTGTCCGGTGTCGGCACCGACTAGTTTTTAGCCCATCGACGCGGGCCGCGTCCGCGAAATAATACCAGTCCCACTCACTCTCATGAAGGGCCCCTGATGGGCTCGAAACGTGAGTGTTTTAGCCGTTTTCTATGTTAGTTAAGTAAATAGGGGTATATGTAGGTATGTAAAGGGTCTCTAATTTAAGTTGTTTAAAAAATAAATCGTTTATATAAAAATGTTGGTTAAATTTATTTCAATTATTATGTATTTTTAACGATAAGAACAGGATTATTTGGTATGTTATCGCAATACATAGTTTAGTTTACATATCAAGTTTACATTTTAACATTGAATTGTCAGGAAAACTTTATTACACATCCGTTGCCGAAATACATTAGTTTCCGATATTTAAAACTTATTCAGACTTAATAAACTAGATTAATCAACGCAATATAGCATAAATAGAGGGTCCTTCAAGAAGCGAGCGCATATCTTTCTTAAAGGGCGGCAACGCATCTGCAGTTCTCCTAGTGTTGCGGATGTCCATAGGCGTCGATGATCACTTTGGTGTTCCCGCCGCTCGTTTGTTTTTCTCGTGTCGTTTTTCGACTTTTAAAAAGATTTTTAAATTTTTAAAAAATTAACGTTTTAGAAATAGAAAAAAAGTATGACCTTAAAGTTTTATATTTTTGTTATTTAGTTCATTTTAGTCCATGACTAAATAATCATAATGAACCATTTGCTCACATAATTGCTATAAATTAACAGTAATTACCGTTTACTTTTGTTGATACGAATGCTATTGTAATATACAGTCGCACCTGAATAACCGAGAAACCTTTATTAGCGAGAGTCATTGTCCGGTCCCGATCCGTCCCACCTCCATAAGCAAGAAAATCGGTCTATAAAGCCTATTAAGACAAAATGTAGATATCACTTGGACTCTCGCTTATTCATATTTGAATGTACATTTTTTTAAATAAAAATATTTTTTTTATGGACAAGACCTACTACTACATAATGTATAATATTAAGTTTTAAATACTATCGTCAGAGTATTTTGATATTAGACACCAGTAGCATGGTGGTTAAGGATACGAACATACGACCAAGAGATTGTGGACTCCTGACATTCGACTATTGTCGTGAACTATTACTAGCCTAGCACAAGCCTAGATCTTATTAGAATGGTTGTTGAAAAATTGCTGTTAAATAAATAAATGCATGCTATTGTTTTATTTGTATTATATTTAATGGCTTTCTTTTGGTTTATGTAAATAACCGATTTTATTACTTTTTAATATTTTTCATGGTATGATTTAATACTTTAGTATCGCAAGTATAATTTTCTATACATAAAAATAAATCGTTTATGTGCTATTAACAAGTTTAACCGAACGGGAATATAAAGATAATCGCTCATTAGACCCACCGTATTCACGTAAAACTGATTGAGCGAGTGAGAGAGATAAAACTAACCAAAACGAAACGCCCAACGTTTTAGTTCCGTTGTAACTGCGTTTGGGTAGACATCGGTCACTATAATGAGCGGTAATTTTAAAATCCTCTTTCCATTAACGCGACTGCACGACTGCTGGTTTAATGAGAGATTTATGTGCCACTTTCGACCACTACTTTCGAGTAGCAGTCGCACGGCTCAGTAAAAAAGGGTCTAAAACCTGAAATATATTTACAGAGACGCAGCGCGAGATCTTGACAAGCATCCCTTACCTAGTGTAATAGAGCACGGTAGCGAGGAACCAGTGCATAGAGATGAGGACAGGTCGATCGCTGAGGAGTTGTCGCGGCGAGTACGCGTGCTGTGCTGGGTGATGACGCAGCCTAGTAACCATGAGAAGAAGGCCGCACATGTTAAAGCCACGTGGGGAAAGCGGTGTAACAAACTTCTTTTTATGAGCACGGTAGAAGGTAATTGAAGTAAAGGAGAGAAAAACATCTTTTTTTTATTACTTTAACGACTAGTAATAGAGGCAATAACTAGTAATATAGAAAATTATCTTTATTGTTTTGACGACAAGGTTCATTTTGTAATGTCAGACAGTTCGCTGCCAGCTGTGAAGTTGCCTGTGGAGGAGGGTCGTGACCATCTGTGGGCTAAAACCAAAGCCGCCTTCAGATACGTGTACGAACACCATCGGAGAGATGCAGATTGGTTCCTTAAGGCTGATGATGATACGTAAGTTGTATGGATGAAGTGACTTGGTTAATGTGAGGTGACCTTTATCGTGACTCAAGAAATACCCCTACAAGAATATGAAATTAAATAACTTCTCATAACATACCTTCATATGCAAGCAAAAGTAAATGAATTTTCAGAATTACGGTTACATTTTTAAAAAGATGAGAAAAAGGAAGAAAAATCTCACTAATATTATAAACTAGCTTTTACCCGCGACTCCGTCCGCGCGGAATAAAAAATAGAAAACGGGGTAAAAATTATCCTATGTCCGTTTCCTGGTTCTAAGCTACCTGCCCACCAATTTTCAGTCAAATCGATTCAGCCGTTCTTGATTTATAAATGGTGTAACTAACACGACTTTCTTTTATATATATAGATATGAAAGTTTAGATGGATGGATGTTTATTAGAAAATATCTCCAGAACGGCTAATAGGATCTTGATGAAATTTGGCACTGATATAGAACATAGTCTGTAAGAACACATAGTCTACTTATTAAGTTTTTTTTAATTCCGCACGGATATAGTTGGGGGCGACAGCTAATATTTTTTTCTAAAGGATAAGAAGTAATATATACATATATGTTTTTGTAGTGAAAACCCACAAAAACACTATAACCTTGTACTCAGCGTATTTTGTATGATAATATTATTTGGTTATTAACAAAAGACATCGTTAGCATTACAAATATAACAGTTTCGTCTCGGCCCTGATCGATAAACACCATTGTTTTCTTATCTGATGCTGAGAAATACATCGATAACGAATTGTACAAGAATAATGTTACCTCGAGATGTGCGTCTGCGCACTGCATTATGTATTAAAGAGTGATCAATAACAAAAGAGATACAAAGTTTTTTTTATTAGCAAAAGAAAATTTTATTTATGTAATGAACATATACGATTTTAAATGTATATGTCATATTTCAACAATGATAAAGTTATTAAAAAAACTAATTGTCGCTCACGACACTCCGTCTCCGTCCGCGACTCCGTCCGCGTTGAATAAAAAAAAAAAAACTTAGTAGTCTATGTGTTCTCCCAGACTATGTTCTACATCTGTGCCAAATTTCATCAAGATCCAGGCAGTCGTTCTAGAAATACCTTGCAACAAATTATTCCTTCTAAACATTCTTATTTATAACATTTTTACTGGTACGTGGAATGTAAAAAAAATACTAAAATTATTAAAAATGTCCCCAATTTAATTCTACCAATAGTTACCATACCACAATTAATATTACCATAAAACATTATTTATGTTATTTAGGTACGTAGTGGTAGAGAATCTGCGCTACATGCTCGCAGACTATGACACCAACGACCCTATGTACTTTGGATGTCGCTTCAAACCGTTCACAACTCAGGTTAGTCACACTAAAAGATTACAGCTTTACATCCTTGTATACTTCTTTTCAAATATATTAGCGGCTCAAGGCCGTCTTCTCTATGTCCCTTAACGACTTGCACGAAGATCCGAGCCGCCAAGATATATGACAACCTCTATACCTAAGAAGAGCATTGGTGGCTCAGAAAACATCGTGGTGCTGCACATATCTGAGAAGAAATATGTGTGAAGTCAACTCGCACTGGGCTATGGTTGACTATGGCCTAGTTACTCCTAACTTAGGGTAGGCTCCGAGCGCTTCAGTGGGGACGTATAGTGAGCTGATGATGATACCAGTAATTGACAAAGATTGGAAGCCTAACAATGTCTAGACAATAATAAACAACTACCTTTAAACCTCTTTTCCACTAACGTGATTAGCCATGCGACTGCTATGTATGTAGTACAGTGAAACCTGGTTAAGTGAGACATCAAGGAACCTGCAATGTCGTTTCACTTATAGAGGTATTTCACTTACCCAGTGTCTCAGATATATAGGTATAAATAAATATCTGTCTCATTTACAGAGGGTTCCATTAATAGATGTGAGAATACAGGTTATTTCAGTTATACAGGTGCGATCATTAAATAAAATAACGTTCAAAATTTGTACTTGGAATTACGTGTGGAATTTGTGGGTAGAATAAGAATGAGGTAAACAAACAATGTTATCTCAGTTACAGAGGTTTATGCATATAAAATTTACTCGGTGTCTCAGTTATAGAGGTAACTATGATGATAAATCAAAAGAACAAATCCCAGATATAGAGGTTTACCTCGTCCCACTAACAGAGGTAATTCAGTGCCAAAGTGTTGGGACCTCAGCATGAGTTCCAGTTATGGAGGTTTCTCACTTATCCAGGTCCCACTTAATCAAGTTTCACTGTATTTAGTGCTAAGCTACGACTACCATAGAAAAAGCAATAGTCGGTAATCGCTAAGTGGAAAAAGGATTTAATTAGTAAGTAATTGTATAACAGGGGTATATGAGTGGCGGTGCGGGGTACGTATTGAGTCGCGGAGCGCTGGAACGGTTCGTGAGACGCGGGTTGCCCTCTCCTCATCTTTGCAAGCCCTCCGACCACGGCGCTGAGGACGCTGAGATGGGTAACTGACACACTACCCTGTCATACACAATACAGAGACATTTTCAACCAAGTTATTTAATATTAGCTCACGACTATAATATGCCCGCGTACATCAGCTACCTTCCCCTCAAAGTCTTGTCAATATCTATCCAGCCGTTCTTACCGGAAATTACCCGGAGCAAACGCAGCCTTGTAAACAGACATAAAGACAGACAAAAATTTTAACATATTGGTTTTACGTTATACGGGCACTCCAATTTTATATATATATAGATGTATGAATAAATAGTCCAAACAAATCTTTTTTTACATCATAAGGTGGCAAATGAGCTAATAGCTACCTGAATTCGCCGAAATAGCGAAGCGACCGTTGCCCATAGACAACCGTAAATGCAGATGCGTTGCCTACTTTTAATCAACGGAGAAGGGGACGCACAGAAAGAAGATATTTCTCCTTCTTATGCGTCCCCTTTTCCGCCAAATCCACTTCCCCCTCTCATCCTTTCCTAATAAGAAAAGAGTGGGAAGGGAAAGAGGACTAAAATGCCTCTATTTCAGAATAGTTAAAAAACCTTTGTAGCCCCCAAATTGTGTTCTAATCTTTATTTCTTCAACGAGATACATCTACGGCGATAGAGATAAATCTACGGCGTTCCGAGGTAGTTTCCGCTACGCTGCTAGCCGGTGCTGGAATAACATTCCGCCGCCAGTCAAGAGCGCGCAAACAAAATTAACTTTTAAAAATAAATTTAAATGCTTTCTCATGGAGATACAAAAAAGTAAATAACAATAACTTATTAATTAAAATGCGGATAACTAAATTACGAGTACTTATTGTAGAACCTCCATCGAATCTCTTTTTTTATTTTTTTTTTGCTTCCAATTTTTATTATGATAAATGGAAATACATTTTTTTTTTTTTTTTTTTATTTACGTTACTATATTATTATTATTATTTTTTTATTATTATTATTTTATTTAGCAGTATTAGCAGATGTACATACTATCATGATTATAGGTTGGTCTCGGAATTTATCCTAAAAACATTAGACTGCTCTTTAAATTGTAAAGGAATATTTATACTTCACTTATTTTATCACCTGCTGTAACTGACGTGCTGCGGAGTTCAAGGCTTTTGCAGAATATCAGTGTTTCTGCCCCATGGCAAAGAAACATACAGCTGAGCAAAGGCCCTATCTGTTCTGCATTGCAACGCTTAGTTATAATTTGTTTATTATTATTTTTAGTTTTTTTTTTATGTACATTACTTTTCGTGTCCTTAGTTTTAATTATATTAGTGATCTTTAGGTTTTATTTTCTTTTAATGTTTTAATTGTATTATAAGTGTTGTAATGTCTTTGAACGGATTAAATGTCTTATTATTATTATTATTATTAGATATCAATCTGTTTTTGTTTAGACAATACAGTAGTTCTGAAAGTTGTTAATTTTATCATCTGCAGGCATTTGCCTGGAGCACATCGGTGTGAAGGCGATGGACTCCCGCGACTCTCAGCGCCGCGGCCGCTTCTTCCCATTTGTACCCAAACATCATCTCTTCCCCAACAAGGACAAGAACTTCTGGTACTGGCAATATATATACTATCCATCGGATGAGGTATGACTCTTTAATATTTTATTGGAACGAAGTTCCTTATCGCGCGTTGTGAAAGTTGGCTAGACGGAAAAAATTCTTACGATAAGTTGTCACGACACTTTTTGCTATAGACGAATGAGCGCTACTTCACCATGGCAACGACGTGACAATATATAACGAAAATTCATAGAAATAAAATATACTTCTTGTGAAGACCTAAGTTTTTTATTCATAAAATAAACATTGGTTCCTTCACTAATTAATTGAAAGTCATCCGGGTGTCCCTTGACACCTCTCAAGTTTTTTTTTTTACATGTAAAGCAAATTTCGCTTTAAATTCGACTCGAAGGACCAAATTATATCATCAATTAATATAATTATTTAGTATTAGAGAATATTTCTAATTAGAAGTAATTTTATAGAAATTCTTGAAGGTAAAAACTGATTTGTTTAATTTCCAGGGTCTAGATTGTTGTTCAGACCACGCGGTGTCATTCCATTACGTGAACCCTGAAGAGATGTACGTATTGGACTATTTGATATATCACTTAAGACCGTACGGCATACGACTGGGCGCCGGCGAACTGCCGCGGATACTGCGCAATGATACAACTACCCTTGATACTCAGTAACTGTGGTAACATTAGGTAATTGTGCCGACTCTCAGTAACTGTGGTAACACTCGGTAACTCTGGTTACACCCAATGACTGTGGTGACTCTCAGTAACTGTGGTAATACTCGGTAATACTGGTAACGCCCAGTAACTGTGGTAACACTCGGTAACTGTGCCGACTCTCAGTAACTGTGGTGTTCCTTGATAACTGTGCCGACTCTCAATAACTGTGGTAATACTCGCTAATTCTGGTAACACCTAGTAACTGTAATGACATCCGGTAACTCTCGTAACATCCAGTAACTGTGGTAACACTCGGTAACACTGGTTACACCTAGTAACTGTGATGACACTCGGTAACTTTGGTAATACCCAGTAATTGTGGTATTCGGTAACTGAGATGACCACACGATGTGGTGGAAATTACCATTAGCTGATTTTATTTATGTGATAAGTGCGGACTTGATATGTACACTGTGACTCTTACAAATTTATATTTAAAAAAAAATAATCAAGGTTTATTTTTAAGTTGAATTATTGAAATCTTGCCATTTAACTGTGTTACTCGAGTTCGCATTCAGATATTAATTTTAAATCGTATCATAATATATTTGCATTTAGATCTGATAGAAAATATTATTTATAAGAAGATTTTATTGTATTTATTTATAATTTAATTTAAGATTTATATAACTTGCAACACTATAAGTAAAAGACAACTTTAAATGGCAATATATGGCAGTTAAATAATGTAAATTGGACACTTTCTCAAAGTTACATTCCATTATATAAAATTCCGATACTATTGCATTTATGTCATGAACAAATGATCGGTAACCGTGGGTTTACATTACCGTAATAACAGTTCCAAAAATATAATAGTTTGCCTAATTCTGTTTGAAAATGTTGAATTTTTTTTTTGTGTCGGCAGCAAAACTCGATCACATCCGATTTTGGTTTTCGGTTTTAAAAAAAAACTTTATCCAATATTTTTCGTCAGTGTATCAAAATATATAAAACAAATAACAAAATTTTACTATTTTACTGAATTTATATTATATTAATACTTATTTTATTCACCAAAAATATTTACCGAAAAAATACTTTAAGCATAATTTATTTTTTATTTATAAAAAAAACTTAATAAATACTTTGATAAGGAAAACTATGGGATATTTTATCTCAATATGTTGCGTTTGTATTTTTAAATAACAGCATTTAAAATATTCCATTATTTTGTAAATAAAAGATAATTTTTTCTTGATTTAAAATAAGTTTAAATCATGTTTTTTTTATTTAATAATGTATTAGGACAAATTATATTTTCATAAAATACGGAGAGAAATTATTTGGAACTTCTTTTTACAATCTATTGGGACTTTAGTTCAGTTTAACTCAAAACTTAAAAACTTTTTTCGTTCATATAAAAAAATCTCTGATTTTCCTTAAAAAAAAAAAAACAGATATCAGTATGTTTTTGTACACGTGTTTCGGCAAACAATTTGCAAAGAAAATTTCGAATTATTTACGGGTTCCCTGATTTTACTTTTTGAGTCTTCAATCTTATGAATAAATTCATTAATTTTTAATACCTTTGTTCCTAAATAAAACGATAATTTTCATTTAATTATTAATTCTCAAACTAGTCGTTAAGTTAGACATCTTACCAAAGACAAGCTTAGATATAAGTTTCCAATTTTTATGTTACCACAAGTTATAATTTTGTTTCCATGGTCAAAAAAACTTGTATAACAACATTTTGTCGTCCCTCACATTATCTTCTAAAGAACTGAGACAATATGTTTTAGTACAAGTAATTTTGCAGCGAAATTTCACAGTTAATTTTAGTTTTTTTTTTAATGAATGGATCTGAAAATTAGATAATTTTTTTTAAATTTGCATAATTTAATTTTATATTTGTTGGAGTAGTATAATCTGCTTAGACGCTGAGATGTGCACTGGCTGTTTTAGTTTTATGAAAGTGTACGTCAGTCATGTGACAAGTATATTTATTGTCTTTCAAGAATAAATTTTCCCATGTAAACGTGTGTTCTTCATCAATATTAACAGAACTTTGTAAAAATAATAAAAAGATTTAATATCGTAGATATTTATACAAATAATATAAAACAATTAACCTCAATAATAAATTTATTACAATTTAATAAATAAATGAACAAAATTGAAAGTAAAACCACATTCTAATATAAATTAAAGTGATTTTTATTTTGGTTCTTTTTTTTAAAATTGCAATCTTAGAACATTTTTAAACATTCCTTTTACTAGAAAATAATAATTTATTATTGAAGTTATGTAGAAATTTTGTAAAATCATTAAATAATAATTTTTACTTTTATATGTACGTGAAAGAATTGTTAAGCTTTTTACTGCTTTCAGATTAAGTGTAGAAAATCTACACTAATACTTTACTTAAGTAGTCACACTCTGAGTGCAAAACTTTTAACTGTTGTAAATAGATATTTTTTCTCAAAAAGCTAGATCTGTTCTTATTAAATTTAACGCTTTTATAAAGCACTTATTTCCTATATAATTTTGCTCATTTATTAAATTTACAGATTTTTTTTTAAGTTCTATTGCATTTTGTTAGAATATAGTAAAAAATATACTAAGCTCTTAAATAATTAAATATTTTTAACATATCATTGATTAAAAAAATCAAAATTGTATGGAAGTGACGAAAGATTTGAAATTTTCACTATATTTCTATATATTTTGATGATTTTAGTCAAGATATCGTTGATTGTAAAGTTTGTGTGTAGTTGAATCTCGCATTATTTTTTATTTGCTCAATTTATTGTTTTTTTTTTTTTCAAGCATTGCAATAAAAAAGTGATGTCAAAATTTGAGTTGTTTCAATTTATTTACCCTCTTCTTGTAACTAAATGTCACTATAAATATAATAATAGCGAGTGTATTCAGCGTAAAAAAACTAAATTAGTACCTTTTACATTATGTATGATCTATTTAATGTTTCTGGGAGATACCTTCTAACATACATCCATCCATACATACATAAATCTAAACATTCTCATTTATAATATTACTAGCTATCGCCCGCGACTCCGTTCGCGCGGAATTATAAAAAACAATAAGTATCATATGTTTTCTTCGAGACTATATTCTACATCTGTGCCATATTTTATAGAGATCCATTGAGCTGTTCTGGAGATATATAACAAACATCCATCCTTCCATAAATTAAAAAAAAAATCGAATTGTAAAAAAAAAATTAGTTTAATTTCTTTTTTTTTAATTTTTGTTTTTTTGAAAATTATAAATGATTGTTTTCTTTTCTTTTTTCACTAAATTTAAAATTAATTTAATGATAGGGGGAAGGGATTGGCTCCTGAAACATAGGGCTTTGCCCTAGTTCAGGAACCAAGGCTTCCACATAATTGTGTATATGAGTGTCACAATAAAGCAGTTATTTATTTATTAATTTAAACATTCGCATTTATAATAATAGTAGTAAGATTATTCACTCACTGAGTAATCGTGAGTCTTCGTTGCTGGAACTTTGTCATATAATTACTAAGATAGGTTTTTTTTGGGTCAAAGAAACAATTTTATGCTTGATTTTTATTTATTATTTTACAAACAAACATCAAAACTACATACAAACTATAACTAAACATGTACTAAATTAAGTATGCATTAAAAAAAAACAAACAAAATACATCCGTTTAAACCTTCTATTACTATGTTAAGGAAAGTAAGTTTTATATTTTGTAAATTATATTAGGTCCTTACATATGAAATTGGCGTTTTGTATGGGAGGAAAAAAAGTCGAATATTTTTTAATATAATATATTTAATTAATCAAAGTATGAACCATTATTTTCTATGCACTTTTGCCATCTCATAGGTAGTTCATTGATCCCTTTACTAAAAAAACCAGTCGGACGGGAATCAATAAAATCTTTGAAGACGATTTGGACTGCCCCATCGGAGTTGAATTTTTTCCCTTGCAAGAAGTTATCCAAATTTCGAAAAAAATGGTAATCTGTTGAAGCAAGGTCCGGGGAGTACGGAGGATGTCTTAGACTTTCCAATTGAAGTTCTTCTAATTTAGTAGCCGTCTGTTACGCAGTGTGTGGTCTAGCGTTGTCGTGAAGCAGCAGTGGCGTGGAGCGATTGACCAGCCTAGGTTGTTTAGCCGCTAGCTTTTCCATCATGGTTTGCAATTGCTGACAATAGACATCAGCCGTAATAGTCTGGCCAGATTTGAGAAAACTGTAATGAACAATACCGGCACTAGTCCACCAAACGCTTACAAGTAACTTTTTTGGGGTTAATTTTCGCTTGGGGCAGGATTTGGCTGGCTGGCCAGGATCCAACCATTGCGCTGAGCGCTTCCGATTATCGTAAAGAACCCATTTTTCATCACAGGTAATGATTCGGTTTAAAATACCTTCATTATTGTGCCGGTTTAGTAATGTAACGCAACAGTCGACGCGCGTTTGCCGGTTTGCTTCAGTCAATTCGTGAGGTACCCACCTTTCAAGCTTTTTAATCTTCCCAATTTGCTTCAAGTGAATTAAAACAGTTTTATCACTAACATCGCAGCCTGCAGCTAACTCGGACGTGGTTTGCGATGGATCCGCTTCCAAAATAGCCTTCAACTCTTCATTATCAACTTGAGTCTCAGGCCGTCCACGGGGCTTGTTTTGCAGATCGAAATTTCCAGAACGAAAACGTTGAACCAAAAACGAACTGTGTTTTCTTTTGCAACACGACCGCCATACACATCATTCACCCTTCGAGTCGTTTCCGCAGCACTAGTGCCACCGTAGAACTCGTACTCGTAAATAATGCGATATTTTTAGTTTTCCATTTTGTAAAATGAGTGACGCAAACAGAAAAAAACAGAAGAAAAAAAACAAACGAATGACGGTCATCGAACCACAGATACATGAGTCTATAGCTGTACAAATTTGAATTTGGAATTCCTTACCAAAGAGGAGAAATTCGTGATTAAATTGGCCAGTACGAAAAACGCCAATTTCATATGTAAGGACCTAATATTACAAATTGTAAACAAGAAAAAAATATTACAAATACGTTACTTTAAGACTGACATCAACTGATACAAAACTATGACACATCTCATGCCCAAAAAAAGGGGTAAGTAGAGATGAAAATTTAATTAACTTACTAACATAATTATATCTAACGTAATTAAGTACTAAATACAGATATAATCCTAATCTTTAGCTAAATAATTATTACACCAAATATACTATGAGTGTATGATAACATGATAGTCTCCTAAAATGTATTCAAAATGTCTCCTTATCAATGCTTTGAAAAGTAAGCATCTTAAAATATAATTTGATTATTTAACATTTCTAATTAAAAAAAAACAGCTGTGAATTCTTCTAGAACTTTAGAAAAATAATAGAAATTACTTTGTAAAGATCTTTTTTATAGCTTATACTTAAATTTAAACATATTCCAAGATTTTATATAAGATAAGGGAGCAAACGAGCTGCGGGAACATTGAGGTGTACATCCACGTCCATAGACATCTACAATACGAGATGAACCATAGATACGTTGCCTTTAAGATGTTACGCTCGCTTCTAAGGAAATCCCAAAGTTCCCTAATGGAACCTAAGAAAGAAGAACCCTAAGTGATAGCTGTTTGAAAATATTTATTTTCAATTTAAATTAAATAATAGAAATAACTTAACATAACAAATTATGAATATATTAAGGAATAGTTGCATTATAAATATACAATAAGGCGGCGTGACGTCGCTTACAACGGAATATTGTAATTATAATTAAATTAAATTTACATACAAAAATGTATACAAATTTGTATGGATAACATATTAGCACAGGTGGGCAGAGTTAATCGAAAAGTTAACTTCGTTAAACGTTAAATTCTCGAAAATTTAAAGTTAATCGTTAAAAGTTAACCATATCAAAATCATCCTGCTTTTGGCGCTGAGAGAAATAGGTAGAACAAGTTAACAGATGATCTTTTGATGACACGAATTGCACATACCTTTGTAAATTGAATATACAATTTCACACTTATTGTTGCGACAATTGTTTCACTATATTAATTTCATTATACATTCTCTAACACATTAACTCGTTCGTTCACCATTCGAATCACCGACAGTCGCCCAACATAGCTGATCTTACGAGCGTGGCGTGGCGCATAATTTAAACAAAATGACAGCACGTCTCTAAGATTTTAATTTAACGATTAACGAACTAAATTAACGGAAGTTAACAAAAGCGTTAACACTTTTTGAAGTTAACTTTAAAGTTAATCCGTTAAGCAAAGTGTTAACTTCGTTAATTAACGGATTAACGAGTTAATGCCCAGCTTTGCATATTAGATAATACATGTGTTATTATTAACTTATTAAAGTGAAATTATTCTATTTTAATATTACAAAAATACTATTATAAATTCTACCAACACTTAAAAAAAATATTTGTACCCATACATTTAATATCTAACAGTGAGTTTTCACTGTCGAAATACTTACTTGTACAAAACATCTCTATATCTTTAAAGAGAAGAGGAAATATATGTTTTGATACATACATTTAAACAATTAAGTACAAAATTAGGAATACACGTTTGTAAATTTTCTGTAAAATCGTTAAATTGACGTAAAAAACTAACGAATCATGTTATTGTGGTTTGTTAGTAATAATGTTTTAATCACAATATATTGGGTCTTAAATATATGAACCAAAATAATAAATTGATGATTTTAAATTTTTTTTTTATGTTAAAAACTACCTCTTAGTTTAGTTAACAACATGTATTAAACACACATACAAATTTACAAGTGTAAATGTGTATTTTTTACTGAAGTAAAAGGTTATATGCGACTATTTTCCTGTATGGTTCAAACTTTGAGAACTTCTGAAAAGATGTTAATTTAAAAATTGGCCTTTTTTCATTAGAACTATATATAAACATAATTATTTTTAAATTAGAACCTTTATTAGATACAAAATCCTTATTTCTTTAATCAAATTATTTAATTTCAATTAAGTTTATAATAACGATATAATTGAAATAATAATTAAAGGAAAATTATTAACTTAAATATAACTCAAAATAGAATATTTTCTTTGAGTTGCTAAATAATATATGAAATGAAATGAATTGGTAAACAAAACTGACTGCTTCCAAACAAAAATCAAACTTATTCTAATGGTAATAAAGTTTAAAGTAAAAAATTTCTTAAGTCGTGTCACTGAAAGTAATTTCTCTTCTTTCTCGAAACTCTGAAACATTAATGATTTTTTTTGTTAAAAATTTATACTAAAAAAGATATACACATATTAAACTGTCTTATTTTTCAAATTGTTCTAATTATAAAAAAAAAAACAGAAATAATATCTAATATATAAAATTCTCGTGTCACAATGTTCGTTCCCGTACTCCTCCGAAACGGTTTGACCGATTCTCATGAAATTTTGTGAGCATATTCAGTAGGTCTGAGAATCGGCCAACATCTATTTTTCATAACGCCCCCCCCATTTAGTTTTTTTTTTAACTGCGCGCGGACGGAGTCGCGGGCGACAGCTAGTAAACAATGTAATTCTATTATTAGACAAGGTATAGAGATATTTACCTTGTATACTGTTCGTAAGAAACAGTATTCTCATCACAATTAGACTGTTTGAGATCCAGATATATTGATACAGTTGCATTCACCATGTTCACGGTTTGACTGATGTTGAAAAATGTTAAAGATAGCCGTATCTGTCTACTTTATTTTTGATTCTGTGACCATTTCTACAAAACAACCTAATCGTGGTAAGAATCCTATTTCTTACGAACAGTATTTAAGTAAAAACCATGAAGTTTAAAGTTATATATATTTACCCTGTGTCAGCAGGGGAGAAGAAGAATCCCCTGGGCTTGTTGTGTGCGTGCGCGTGCGCAGCTGCAGGTGAGCCGGGACACGCCCACTGCGCCCAGTAGTCACCCGGCAGTTTCAACAACAGCTGCATCACCTGGAAATTTAGTTTATTAAGATGAATCCATTATTTACACTATATATTATTCACATTCGTATATTTTTGCAAAAAAAAACTCTTTCATCATTCTTCAATCTTTGAAGATTCGGATGAAATTATAGTATGATTTTTTGATAGAAAAAAGTTAAAAGAAAACAAATTTTATGTTATTTGTTCCGTGCATTATAACATTATTTTGAATTAATATTTAAATACAAATATATGTGGTAAAATTTGTATAAATGGAAGTGTATAGTCTCTGTCTACTTCTGTAGGTTACAGATGTGAGTTATATTCAGTCCACTACAAGGACAGTTTAGTCTATCCCTGCTTCGCTGAGCTGACTCTCGTTTGACACCAAAATTGTGCCTTGTATGTTTTTCCTTTTTTTTTTACATGATTACTTCCTTCTTTTTGTGGTCGGCTAAAAAGGTGGCAAACGAGCAAACGGTCATCTAAATTCGCCGAAATAGCGAGGCGACCGTTGCCCATTGACATATGATGACATACATATGCCGCAAATAATGCGTTGCCTACCTTTAATCAATGGAGAAGGGGACGCACAGAAAGAGATTTCCCCTACCTATGCGTCCCCTTTTCCACCAAATCCATTTCCCATCTCATCCTTTCCTAATAAGAAAAGATTGTGAAGGGAAAGAGGACTAAAAGTCCTCCAGCACCACACTCATCAGATTGTACTTAGAATTACTTCCACTTGAAGCCTATCTTCTGTAAGGTTGTTGTATTTCACTGAGCGAGGACAATTCTTGTAACTGATGTTTGACGTCTACTGTTAAAACTTTTTTTGGAACGAAGTTCCTTATCGCGCGTTGTGAAAGGGGGCTAGACGGAAAATATTCTTACGAAAAGTTGTCACGACACTTTTTGCTATAGTAAGGGCGTCGCATGTTTCTCTGTCTGTCTCTCTCTCTCTCTCTTATAGAAAGCAAGCCAGATATTTTCATTTCTATTTCGCATTGAAGTGTGGTGTCGCGACTTAAAAAAAAAAATTATTACAATTCCTTCACTAATTAATTGAAAGGAACTTCGTTCCATCCGAGTGTCCCAACACACCTCTCAAGTTTTTTTTATCTATATTGTAGTAATATTTGTATAAGGTATGAGATATACTGACGCTGAACATGTGTGCAGTAGCGCTGTACATCTCTGCTGCACCACTGGCCAGGCCATAGCCAACAACACCTGGTGCAAACATCTTCGCCAAGTTGTCTATACCCATCTCACACTCTGGACTCTCTGACACCCTGAAAATACAAACAATACTATTTTAAAACACAAAAAAATGGACATATATCTTTTAGTATAGTTACAAATAAATTAGATTATATCTATGGGTCCTATCATCAACCTGTCCTTATACCTATGGAGGGTCGGCACAGTATGTATTTCTCCATACATCTCTATCAGCCGTCATATCTGAATGTACCCCCTTCTTACACATCCTCTTTCACACAATCCATCCATACTTTCTTTGGTCCTCTACCTTTATAGCCATCCACATTCAATCTCATTACTTTTTATCCTATGTATAAGGACCAAATTAACAAATAGATGATTTTTATTTTTTTTCATGTTAAAAGCTACCTCTTAGTTTAGTTAACAATAAACACTAAAATCCAATACACATTTTACGTATGCAAATGTGTTTTTTTTTTTTTGCTAAAGTAAATGGAATTATGCGGCATATTTTCCTATATAATTGAAACTTTGAAAGCGTCTCCTGAAAAGTTATCATTTTTTTTTCCTTATTCATAGAAACCATAGAAATTCAATTATTTCAAAAAATAATCCAAAATAAATTGATCAAAACCACCATATAAAAAACCTTAAGATTTAACCAATACTGACTTCTGCAGATGCAGCATGAGGAAGGCGAGTGTATCTCTGTTGGGTTGCGGAAGCTGCGACAGCGCGTGTACAGCAGCTGCTGAAGCATCAGGCTCCGGCAGACGAGCCGCACTCACGAAGTCAGTCCAGAGCGCGGACGTCACCAGCGGCTCTCGCAAAGACCGCAGGAACTCCTTCACGCAGCCGCACACTGTGTGAATATCTTCTCCTGACAGCTGCGGGGAGCCGCAACCGCGCAGGAAACGTTCCTACATATAACATTCACATTATACCAGTGTTTCCCAAAGTGGGCGATAACACCCCCTTGTAGATAATTCTAGAGTTTGTACCACTTGTATACTCACGAGACTTATCCCTAAGTAGAGTGTTGCCAGTCTCTTTAATACAAGAATAAAACTATAAACACTCGACATTGGCCCAATCCGCTGAGGGAGAGCCATAATCAACAAACTGAACTGAACTGAACACCCCCTTGGAGGCGTTTGAAAACTAGGAGGGGGCGATAAGGGGCCCAAAAAATGGGGACCATTGAAATTAATTAAAGTAATGAAACTGTGGTTATTAAGTTTTAGAGCTGAATATAAATTAGGGTATTCTGGAATATAATTGATTTTCAAAGGGGGCGGTGAAAGAAATAAGTTTGACAATCACTGTTTTATACTATTGTATAACACTATTCAAATATTACAGCCGCTCGGAACTTGGTGATGTAGTGACCTTGAGCCGTCAAAAATAATGAAATGGTGTATAAGATCAGTTGCTTTAGTAATGTTTATTTTATGTTTATATAATAAAATCGAGAGCTATAAAGATGCATTAACAGTTACCTGCGACTTCATCAGCGAAATAATTAAAAAAAAAACAGTAAATCTGTATAAATGTGAATGTTTGGATGGATGTATGGATAGAATGGTTTGTTAGAAATCCTTTCCAGGATAGCTCAACCAATCTTGATGAAATTTGACATGAAAACAGAACATATTCTGCAAGAAAACTAAGTTTTTTTTTAAATTTCGTACGGACAAAATCGTGAGCGACAGCTAGTATATAAGTGATATTTGCCTTGAGTCGTTTGACATCCTTGTCGAGTGCACAGACACGGTAGATGCCGCGCTCTGTGAGACCTCTCCTCTCCACCTCACTGATGCAGTGCACCACCAGCGCCGGCACCATCGGGGCACTGCTCGGCGCGTACTCAGATATACTGCCTCCCTCCTGATACATATTATCATCATTAACAAATACAAATATACTTTATTGTACACTATTATGGAGAAAATACATCAGGATTTTCACAAAAAGTCTTATTACTAAGCAACGATCTGTCAAACTTTAGGTAGAAATTAAGTTAAGTAAACCAAATCAGTAGACTGTACATAAACAGTGAAAATAAATAAAAATGAAAATAATACAACTAATAATAAAAACAGAATAATATAGTAAGTAAATTCAGATATGACAGCTGATAGAGATGTATGGAGAAGTACATACTGTGCTGACCCTCCATTGGGATAAGGACAGGTTGATGATGATGAGAATAAAATAATACAGTATTTCAGCAATTCCACTATATATATATAAATATAATACCTTCATGAGAATGTTGATTATATTATAGCCAAATTAGAGCTAAAGACAATGATGTTTCTTACATCTATATATATAAAAGAAAGTCGTGTTAGTTACACTATTTATAACTCAAGAACGGCTGAATCGATTTGACTGAAAATTGGTGGGCAGATAGCTTAGAACCAGGAAACGGACATAGGATAATTTTTACCCCGTTTTCTATTTTTTATTCCGCGCGGACGGAGTCGCGGGTAAAAGCTAGTTTTTTATAAAAGATTCAATACTTTAACTGCATCGAATAGAGAAATATCAGGATTTATTGTCATATATTTCAACAAAACTGAGATAAAAATATATTTTTGTGGAAAAAAGCTCGACCGGTCATAGATGTATTAACAGTATCATAGGAGATAATATATTTTGAATGCTCATCCCCTCTACTTTATACCTGATGATGTGGAGCTCGTCCAGGAGGTACACAGGGCAGCGGCAGCAGCGCGCGGCACTCGGGGTGCGCCTGCGCACGACACCACTCGCACTTCACTCCCACCTTCGCGAACTTTATACTGTAACAATACATGCTACATTTTAACTAAGTAATATGAATCAAAACTAGTTCAAAACGCCTTTCTTACCGTGGGTTTACTGAGAAAAAACCTCAGTATAAAATATATCGTCATATTATGTCATCATTGACAAAATAGAGATAAAAATCGTGAGAGGTGTGTTGGGACACCCGGATGGAACGAAGTTCCTTTCTATTAATTAGTGAAGGAACTGTTACATCCCTTGATTGCACTCTATAATGCACACCCTAGCTATCTTCCTGCCCATCCAGCATTCCTATAACCTTTATATACTTCTCATCGCTACCCGGCCCAGTTAGTCTCATCCCAGCATCCTATCTATCCGGACGGTTGTCCAAAAATTAAATATAGTTTTTTTTAAAAAGACTTCATACCCGAGGCTCATAACAGAACCAATGTTTATTCTATGAATAAAAAACTTAAGTCTTCACAAGAAGTACATTTTATTTCTATGAATTTTCGTTATATATTGTCACGTCGTTGCCATGGTGAAGTAGCGCTCATTCGTCGTTAACATACTTACTATAGCAAAAAGTGTCGTGACAACTTTTCGTAAGAATTTTTTCCGTCTAGCCCCCTTTCACAACGCGCGATAAGGAACTTCGTTCCAAAAATATGTTTTTAAAATGAAATTTTGGCCTCAGAAACCAACGGTTAATGAATTCGTTTTTCATCTCACTTCAATCACCAACTTGATCATATCAATATAAATGTTATTTTTTTAAATATTGACAACGCCATCTATCAACAAAATAGTAAAACGAGTCAAAAACATCATCTCTGCATACTCCACAGTGTCGTAATGTATCAGTGTAGAGCAGAGATTCTCAAAGGGGTCGATATGGACCCCAAGGGGTGCTTGTGTTTTGGTGTCTTTTTCTATTGACCTAAGTCAGAATGAATAATAATAATAATTGATCTTAAAAGTAGATAATTTGGCCATTTTGGGTCTGTGGTAACGGGGGTCATTTGTCCAAAATAGTTTAGGGGTCCTTGGTGTAGAGTATACTGACGTCTTGCCGCAAGGTCCGCACGTCTCACGCTTGTAGAAGTTCTTGGCGACGAAGTTGTGTTGCCGGAGACGTGCGCGAGGTGAGGACACCAGCGAGGGTGTGCGCTGTGGCGCTCGCGCACTCTGCGTCTGCGCACGCACTGGACTGTCTGATGTACTCTCGCTCTCTGCACACATGTATACATTCTAAATAGACAAATCTATATATATAAAAGAAAGTCGTGTTAGTTACACTATTTATAACTCAAGAACGGCTGAATCTATTTGACTGAAAATTGGTGGGCAGGTAGCTTAGAACCAGGAAACGGACATAGGATAATTTTTACCCCGTTTTCTATTTTTTATTCCGCGCGGACGGAGTCGCGGGTAAAAGCTAGTAGTAGATATACTAAAAATCCTTATACACAAATCTAAAGCTTTTAAAGACAAAAAATATAATGTATTAATAAACAATATAACAAGATTCAAACCACAACTTATTATAACTAGGTAACAAGTCGTTGATTAAAATCTAGTTTGACACATCAGCCAGTAATTTGAAATTTCTTGACTGACAATTAAAAATTAAGTGTTTTTAGGGGATTATAACTTTTTTGGGGGATTTGAGTCTGTATAGGATGTAGAGTTGAGCGTGAATGGCTCATGAGCTAAGCACTCGAGTTGCAATTTACAGATCTTAGGTTCGAATCCCGACATGTACCAATGTATTTTTCAATTATACTGTGAAGGAAAACACCATGGTGTAACCTATACCTGCACTGGATCAGCGTGGTTGACTATGACCTAGTCACCCCTAAGTAAAGATAGACTCTGAGCCATATAGTGGGGACATGAGCTGATGATGATGGGTTGTATGAAGTGTCTCACCAGACTTGGGTGGTGCAGAGGGTGCAGGTGGTGGTGGTGGCGTGCAGTGCACCTCAATGGGGTGGTGACGCGCGGAGGACATACGCGCCGGTGACTTGCGCGGCGGAGGACCTTCGTCGCTGCTCTCTGATATCGGTTGCTGACCACAAACATATGTCACTTATAAAGCGGTTACCAACCTCGTGTCACTTAAAATACATTAAAATCATGTCTAACCCAGAAAACTTGTGACTGAAAATTTTTGTGTATTCAATTTTATAATAAATTAAAACAAAAAAAATTAATTATTGCAAATTTTTACACACCTGGAATCGTGTTTTCCATATTAACCTTATCTCAAAAGAAAACTGATTAACTCTTTAAGATGTATGATTAACTTACGAAGTTCTGCGGTGGCTTGAGGTCCTGGCAGGTGGGTGCGCGCTCCAGCGTCAGGGTGGTGGTAGCGGTGGCCAGCACCTTGCCACTCTGCAGTTCTACTGTCTAGGAATTAATATGGACATTTTAATTAGACAATATACATAAAGCCACAATATAAATGTACGGAAAGATTTGATAATTAAGGTGATAAAAAGGAATACATTTTCACCTATTAGTTCTCCCTATCTACTAAGGCTAGGGGAAGCATCCACAACCTGTATTGCTAATTTCTTTTTAAATAGATCAAGTTTTTAGTTGAGTTTGGCAAGTATAAAAACTACTTTTAGACGATATAATTATATTAGATAATAATACAACTATGTATTTATGTGTTACCTTGGCAACCGAGGATGAGGAGGAGCGTCTCTTCTTGTTGGGCAGCTGGTCCCTCGCCGCCCACTGGCCGCGCTGCACCCACGAGCGCCGCGTTGACGCCAGCGACAGGTCCAGGTCGTCCTCAGACCGCGAGTACGACATCTCCGAGAGTAGTGTACCTATACATATGTAGATTGTTAGCTAAACTATATATAAACTAGCTGTCACCCGACTCCGTCTGCGCGGAATTATAAAAAAGTAATAAGTAGCCTATGTGTTCTTCCAGACTACATCTGTGCAAATTTTCATTGAGATCAGTTTAGTCGTTCTGGAGATACCTTCAAACAAACATCCATTCATCTAAACATTCGCATTTATAATAGTAGTATGATGGCTATAGGAAATAGACCTGTTCCTCTTCCCACCATTATTGTATAAGGAAAGGATGGAAACGGGAAAGTGGATTTGACAGAGGAGGTATTCATAGGAAAGGGAAATATTCTGTGCTTCCTCTCCTCCGTCAATTAGAGGTTGGCAACGCTTCTGAAATTATGGATGTCTATGGGAAGCGGTCCCTTCGCTATTTCGGCGAATTCAAGTTGTAGCTCGCGACTCCGTCCGCGAACAGTTAAAAAATCTTAATAGGGGTATGAAAAATAGATGTTGGCCGATTCTCAGATCTACTGAATATGCTCACAAAATTTCATGAGAATCGGTCAAACCGTTTCGGAGGAGTACGGGAACGAACATTGTGACACGAGAATTTTATATATAAAATTATAAAAATATATCGAACAATTTCTTATCCTAACCATACAAAACATTTGTTGACTCCATCATTGTAATTCTATCTTCATATATATTTTTGTTTGTTCAAAGACATAGCTACTATTCGCATCTTTTTAAATAACTAGTTAACATCCACTTGTACAAATTATTATCAGAGGAAATAATACAGACTGTTTCCGAAACAGAACGGACATAAATGATAACTTTGTTCTAAAATGTTTTAAATTTTATAAATTTGTTTTGACACCCACTGAAGGATCAAATTTATTCACTTACGCTATTCAAATTCTTCAAATATGTGACAAACATGTATCAAGCAATTTGACAAACAAATAAAAAATTAATGCTTTATTGGGCACTTAACATATGCAAGCACAAACCAAAGTCCTAAAACCATTAAATTATTCAAACTTTCGTGAGACATTATCACTAACTTATATAGAAACGGCTAAAACACTCACGTCTATGTATCCGGTGTCGTCACCGACTAGTTTCGAGCCCTTAGGGGGCCCTTTATCAGGGTGAGTGGGACTGGTATTATTTCGCGGACGTAGCCCGTCGCTCACCCTGATAAAGGGCCCCCGAAGGACTCGAAACTAGTCGGTGACGACACCGGATATATAGACGTGAGTGTTTTAGCCGTTTCTATATAAATCCTAAAACCATGCTCACCAAAACTCAATCAAAGCGTTACCTGCCAATACCATGCGGTCACTCTTAGTAACATAAATAATACCACCTAAGAGCTCACCAGTGGAGTTGAGTTCCGGCACTCCTGTCAGCTTAGCATTGTGATCTTGTTGTGCAGTACCATTCAGAAAGGCCAGCTTCTGTAGTGTCTCGTCATTTAGCTTTGCACGATTATCATTGAAGAGTAAATCTCTTGCCATATCTAAAAGTTTGCTCTGAAATAAATAATACATGTCTTACGATTCTATTTACACACTTGTTTCTGACTAATGCCTGTTGGATGCAGTGCATGAAGGATTGAGAAGTGACAACTAAATTAATGAAAGATAGATCAAAATGAAAGATAGATCAAAATGAAAGAAGAAAACCTATCATAAAACGCACATTGAATGGCATAAGGACAGGAAATGGTGGTTGAAAAACCATATTAAAAATTAAAATTGTACAAAAAATTACTCAGGACTGATACCGGACTTACTTAAACAGACTAGTCTAGTTTACTCTTTTATTACAACTAGGTTTTGTAGTACTTAACTTTTGTTGCCTATGCTCTGAAAATTCGTTATAATGTAATAAACCTACCTGTTCGTTGTATTTCTTCAGATAAATATTCTTTTCCCTTTTCTCCCCGTCTAACATTTTTCGTACATGTGCAAATTTGGCTTCAGATTTAGTAAGAGTGCGATGAGCTTCATCCAACTCCTTCTGCAGTCGTACTGCCTCTGCTTCTGCAGTAGCCCATTGATTCATTACCCATTGCATTTGACTTAAGAAGGACAGGAACGCTAAAAAAAAAGATATTGATTCTTTAAGTTTGGATAGATGGTTATTTTTTTATCATGTAATTCAAAAATGCAGGGTTGAATGTGGAGTAGGGATATATTATAGCCTGGAATAGCAAATAGGCTACTATTTAAGTTATTTTTTTAACTCCGCTGAAACAGGTTTGGGCAACAGCTACATTGTAGATATCTTTTCAAGGTAATGCTTCTCATCTATTTATTTTGGAACACAAATGGACTAGATGTTACAAACGTAGGAACATTATTCATGCGGATTTCCAATTAGAATGTTTTAATTTGAGTGAACATAGCACATTAGATGTATACATTATTTGGTAGAGATTATTCATTATTAAAGTTCGTTAGGGTAAGTTCGAAATAAGCTGGATGGTTCAAGAATACTGGATTATTCAATATTACTTAAATTATTTTAAAATAGTATACGAACGGGATATGTATGACCTTATTTGTACAATGAAGGTAGTTGAAATATTACTAAGCGTCTTTCTATAATAAGCAGACAATCCATGAGTAATTTATTAATTGAATGTTATTTTACAAAATGCAAACATTATTAGTACTTACATTCTTCTGCAGCTCCATCATTAAGTACATTATTCAAGCGATTTATATCATCAAATTGGGCAACTAAAGAAAGCGCAATACTCCCGGAATCCGAGTTATCTGAACTCATTTTGATATTATCTTGCATTTAATTTCCACTAAATAACAGAATTACTAATCACTTTACAAGTAATATACATAAACCGTATTAATAACATAAGAATTACGAATTAAAAGTTTCAAACAGAAACTATGACAAAATCAAATAACGGCTGTCGCCCTGTCGATTTCGTGTTGTCGATTCCGTTTCGTTCGTTAAACACAACCATAGACTACGTTACTAAATGTCTATTCCATTTGGTACACAAACTAGGTGTTTATTAAATTAATTTAAAAGTAAGAATTTTTAACTGAGGCAATTTAAGTTGTACTTATGTTGTTAGGTCTGTAACCTACTTATAAATAATTCTAATTAATGTGTTTTAATTTTGACAAGAAATAAATGATAATAAATACAATTTTAGAACGATAATCGCGAAACCGTTGACAAAACTTTGACATTTAGTTTAGCCTCGGACATTAATGCCAGAATTTAGGGAATTTAACCTAATTTGGTGGTTTCCTATGCTTTTTATGGAAATTACGAAAATTTAAATTAAACAACTATTGGTCAAAAGGGGATTTTCTTCAGATAATCATATTACCTCCTTGCCCTTCTCCCACGTGCGGTCAACGAACAAGGCTTTATAAACCTTAATGTTTAGGCTTAGAAAAAAAATATTGTCATGTTTTGTTGTGATTAATTTGCCGAGAAATCATTAGTTTAGGTTTTTTTTTATCTTAAAAAATTGTTGCATTTAACATTTTTAAAAATAAATTGTGGCAATGGAAGAATTAAAGGTAGATTTGAATAAATCCGAGATCCATCTGGCAACCCTCTTTTAGGAATCGGGCCGCTCGAGGTCGGGCCGGGACGGGCAGATTCATCAGTTGGGATCTGTCAAAGCGCAATGACGTTTCGTTGAAGACGGTGGCTGCCGTGCGGATCGCGAAGTCTAACGTATTGTTAAAACATTAATTGCTTTCGATTCTTTGGCGCTTAAATTTGCGTCGCGGTCGCCATGGCGGACGACGAAAATAATTGTGAGGATAGTGCTGGTGATTATAAGGCGGGGGAGGGTCTTCGATTGCGGGGCCGCAAAGGTGCCCTGAAAAAGAAGAATGTTTACCTCGTAAAAGATCATAAATTTATGCCGAGGTTCTTCAAGCAGCCGACGTTCTGCTCGCACTGCAAGGATTTTATATGGTAAGTATGTAATTGTAGTTTTGCTCGAGTCTTACGAGTTCGTACAATGGTTTATGGGGAAATTAAAAATAGGTTATTTGTTTACGATGTAAATGAGTGCTGTTTCCGCGCAAGCCGCATGATAACACTGCTGAATCACTGTATTATTTGATATATTTGGCCCACAAAGCTTTTTCGGCCTATTACTAAATTAATTCAATATTAAAAATATACATTTAATTTAAAGCAATTAAAGTTTGTAAAACACTTAGAAGTGTTTTACAAACTTTAAATTAAGGCATATTATATATTTAAATTTAGGCATATATTTTAAATTAAGGCACATTATAGATAGTTTGCCTTAATTTAAAATCAAATAACTTATACAAGTATTATAAATGAATATAAAAAAAACATTGTTAAAATGCCTTTTATACTTGTAATACTCAAAGTATTATTTTTGTGCATTAAAATAATATTTATCAGTAATAAATATTTAACAATATTAATCCGTATTCATTCTAAGGTATGTATTATTAAACACTAATTCAATTTTAATTTAATTTTGATATCAATTAATTCATCGTCACCATTATCGCCTGAGGCTTACCGTGATTGGACCTCGGTTAGGTTCTGTAAATTTCACATTGCTTCAATTTGTGATATTTGTTTTTGGCCCTTTCATTCTATTCTCTAAATATTTTAAAGCCATATAATTTTCCATATGTGCTATTCAAAAACTGCTACAATGTTATTCTAATATAGGTTTGAAAACTTAAATCAATGATAGGATTACCATAACTTTTCATTGCTTTTACAAAATATATATTCTGTTTCTTTTATACATCTTGTAAAATAATTATTATGTTATTGTACAAATATCTGCAGTGGAAACACATTGTTAGCATGTATATAACAAATTGTATAACATTTTATTAAATAAAATGTATATTGTTGCACCAAACTTATGCAAACTGAAGAATAAAATTTTAAATAACTTTTTTTTTAATAGATGGCGCTATATAACATCGGAAACTAATGATTTCTTTTTATGGTCTATTATTTTGGTCCAGTTATTCAAAGCTCATAGTGTATCATAGCCAAGTCTATGACACGGTAATAATAATACCGTGAGTGAGAGAGATACAGTTATACCCAATTCCTGTGACGTGACAAAGACAGGGATAACTATCTTCTGTCCCTTTCTGCGTACCAGGCTTTGGGGTTTGTTTGGAACAAAGGTTGTCCCCTACAAACAACCTAGGTTGTCCCTAACAAAGTTTGACATTCGTGCTATTTTTCGAAAATTGTGAGTACTTAGTGGCTGTAATTGTGCAAAAATATTTTGATATTACAGTTTTAGTGAGATCAAGTGTATAAAACATGGTATACTGCTGTATTATTGGTTGTAAAAGCCGTAGTCAGCGAAAAGAGAAAAACATAACCTTTCAATCGTAAGTACTGAAACTACGCACTTATTCACATGTATTCATACAAAATAAGGAAGAAAATACAAACTAGTTGTTCTTTACAGTCTTTGTAATAACTAATATGTTAAAATACGGGTAAAATCAGCTAAAATAAAATAGTATTTTTCGAACATTATGCGCCCAAACGCAGATGTCATTTGTGTCAAATAATATACTGTAGATCTGGGAAACAAGCGGCCATATTAAACTTCTTTTCAAATTGGTTGGTTATTACCCGTAAAAATAATACCACCACCTTGTTTTAAAAATTACCCTGAATTTAGGGGAAATAAATTATAGTATGTATAATGTATATAAATGAAACAATTCACATTTTTTATACTATTTTCAACAGATTTCAAAAGGAGATTTTAATTCTGGTATATGCTGTGTTTTTAAATATTTGATACTTTCTTATCCCGTTGATTTTAAAGAGTATGCTTTTTAATTTGTCCCATGTAAATTTTGTTTCTTAGAAATTACAATCAAAATAGTTTAATATTAAGTAGTTTTACATGTAGTGTTCACTGTAATGATATACAGAGTAATTTAAAATTATATGACTATAATATTGGTATGTTTTTTGTAGCTTTTTATGAAGACTTCGTGCATATCGAAGAAAAATAGGACATCGTTTGAATGCTCGTCTAATGGACCTAAGACTGAAGAGATGCCGCGCTTTGTTGAAGCGGTACGCGGGAAAAAAATATCGGGAAATTCTTTTTTTGGAGTCACTCAAGACATCCTTGATTAAGGCAGCCGCCGATATTGACATGGACCTCGTTCGTCCTGTGATAGACGACTGGCCGAGCAGATTGAAGGCCTGTATTCAAAATCACGGATGTCATTTTGAATAAACTTTAGTGTCATAAGAATCTATGTTTTGTTAAGTTCATTTTGGTATATAAATGGTCACATAATGAATAAACTTGTTTCAATTATTTTATATTAAACATGTGACAGAATTTATGACCTGACTAAGTATTACTAAAAAAATCTGTTTACGTAATCTTAGTCACATAAACAAAAATTACGCATTGTTTTTTATATTTATTACGTTTATTAATTACAATTTAATTGGGAATATATAAATTGGTCTATATTAAATTATATCGTAATTATTCATTTTCGGGACAAAACAGACAACTGGTAACCCCAATCCTTTTACTTATATATATGTATAGTCTATAGTACTCTCTATCTGTCCCTTACGGGTGAACGCGCGTGCCATATCTATATAATTCTTCATCTGAGATCATAGCAAATATTGTATTTAAACTCCAAAGTCGCTTAGACCCCTTTTCCACTAGGCGACTTGCCATGCGATACTAGTCGCGAAAGTCACGTACACGACTTTTGAACAAATAGGAGCCGCGCGGTTTGTCGCGCTAGTGTAAAACTTAAGTATTTAAGAGTTTTACGCATGCTTTGATTAGGTCACTGTCATGACAAGTATGGAAGATAAGCACAATAGTGCCACCAATTTCTCTTGTTACGTTGCGGCCGTGGTAGCCTTAATTACCTATAGTTATCGCTCGCGACTCCGTCCGCGCGGAATTAAAAAAATACGTAGTAAGTAACCTATGTGTTCTCCCAGATTATGGTCTACATCTGTGCCAAATTTCATTAAGATCCGTTCAGCCGTTCCGGAGATACCTTCAAACAAACATCCATCCATCCATCTAAACATTCTCATTTATAAAATTAGTATGATATACAAGTTTAAAGACTTTAAGACTTAAGTTTTGGTTTGTTAAAGATCGCGTCTGGTTAAAAAGACCACGAATTCGGAGCGTTAAAAAATCGAATATGAATAAAACCTATCGGTCAAATAATAATTTTGCATTGAAATATTTTTTATTACTTTTCGAGTTGAAGTGGTCTGATGAATTGGAATATTCATTTTCCTATTTCCGCGAATGACGTCACCAACAATACGCCAGATGCAGGCACATTTATTGCAATGTAAAAACTGCCGCAGTTTTTACATATTTTAGTATTTTTTTAAACTAAGCTGTCATAGCCCGAAATAAGAGAGGATTTTTGGTTTATAACAAAACAAGAAAAAAAGACAACCGCTTTTAAAATATGATTCGAGAATTATATTTGTCATTATGGTTGTGCGTTTGTAAACTTGTGCGGGATTTTTTGTCCTCCCTTGCGTTTTAATTAACAGCGAAGTACTAGCTAATCTTACTAATATTGCGAATGTTTAGATGAATGGATGGATGTTTGTTTAAAGGTATCTCAGGAACGACTTAACGGATCTTGGTGAAATTTGGCACAGATGTAGAATATAGTCTGGAAAAACACATAGGAGAGTACTTCTAAAGTTTTTTTTCAATTCCGCGCTGACGGAATCGCGGGCGACATCTATTAAATGTATAATTAGCATTATTATTATTTTACTAAGCGTTTAATTTTCTTTATACTATTATAGTTTGAAGAATTTGTTTTCCATACAGTAGTAAGCTAAAATGCTCGGGTCATATTTTCTACTGTCATCGGCCCCAATAACAATTTAACGGGTTAAACCTTTTTAGGATCCGTCGGAAGACACAAAGCTTGTTCACAACAAAATTTATACAAATAGGGTATTAGAATAAGAACCAAACAATTGTAATGTAAAAAATCCTATTCAAATATTGCATAATGTCTTAAATATATATATTTTTTTGTATATAGCCGGATTTGTAGTTATATTAAATATCCACATAACAACTGAGACGAAGAATTTTGTGACAATAATTATGACTTTAAACAAGTTTAAGTAACGTTAAAATTATCATAAAAGTCTTAACACTTGATTTTATTTTTTTTAATGCAAGAACACTCATCTAGGTATTAAGAGTTACGTCATCGTATCCTGCGCAAGATCTAGTCCAATCTGGTTATAACTAGATTGTATCATTGCTTTTTGAGCGTCATTTGTCCTTATTTAATAACGTCTAGTTTAATTTTTCCCGCCGTCTATTAAATATGTTGTTTAGAATTCAAATAAATAAAGCTACACGGTTTTACGCAAGTTAAATTATGACACCCTGTAACTTGAACGACTGAAATTTGATGTGTGGAGTGTCATTCGAGTCTTCCCGGATTTGTATTCTTCCTGAGTGTTATAGGGTGTTTTCAGTGGAGATTTTTTTTTAATTACAGTAATTTCGTAAATGTTCTATAAACTATTATGTAGTAAGTATAGTTAAGACCGCATCACTAAGGCAATCATTGTCCTATCACACCCATTATCAAAGGAGATAAGATAAAAAAAATTATGTGACACGACTGCAGAAATTGCAATTGTTTTTTATGTAATGAAATGTCTTAGAATTGACAAAAAACGTTTCGTTTGTGTTTTTTCTTTTTTATTATGTGTCTATAATTCTTGTTATTACGTAAAAACCTAAAGTTGTTATAAAAGTTGTCTTGTGTTGATTACAATTAACAAAATTGGATCGAAACGTAGACTTGTCGTGTGGAAATACCAAGAATGACTATGATAAAGTTGCTTGGTTTGTCATATCATGTCTTAGTCATAATATCGACTTACCGTGGGTTTCTGAGACTAAAAACCCAATTTAAAACATACTAGCTTTTACCTGCGACTCCGTCCGCGCGGAATTAAAAAAAAAACGGGGTAAAAATGATCCTATGTCCTATTCCTGGTTCTAAGCTACACCAATTTTCAGTCAAATCGATTCAGCCGTTCTTGAGTTATAAATGGTGTAACTAACACGACTTTCTTTTATATATATAGATATAGATTTTTGACAAAGTTAATGACAGGGATGACACTATGTTTTATACAGAGATTATGATCTCAGAAAATAATTGTTGATTACGATAATTGGACGGAATGAACCGTCACTTCGTTTGTACGTAAGGTATACAAATATACAATTACAAAAAGTTATTATTATAATTTAACACTACTTCGATATCTTGTACCTTTTCTTTACATTAGTTTCCTTTAGTGAAATGAACGAGGGTGACATTATATTGAACTTTGTAGCGATCAATAGGGGAAAGCCTACTTATAGCAATGGACTGCTATGGCATATAACTGTAATCAGCCGTAAGTTTTCACTGCAAAAATCTGTACGAAAAATACTAAAAAGATAACTCAGTTTTTAATAAGATAATGAGAGGGACGATAGTAATTTTTCGTATGACAGTTTCAACAGTGAAAACCCACGGTATGACTGTGTATTTACATATACATTTGTGATAAGATGATAATAAAACAAAATACAATCGAGCCCGCATATTATCACATCCATTTACCGCATTAATGTGTCATAACAAGATTAACAAGTATCGTGGGTAAGGATCGGTTCTCACTCTCGGCTTTGTTTCGGTTTGATACACGAAGGCTAGTAATAAACAAATTAAAATAGTCGTTTCTTTTGTCGTAACACCTGTACAAAAAGATGTTGAACTCAACGTTTTCATTTAAATGCTAGTTATTCTACTTTTTAAGAACAAATTATTGAATTTAATAACTTATAGGAATTTGTCACCTCATGAGAAATATTGTGTACAACTGAAGACAACAACAATAGTGTCTCTTGATGCAATTTTGCGAATTGGTCGGCTCGCCCGGTGAAATACCACGACCACACAGAAGACAGGCGTGAAGTGGAAGTAATTCCGCATTTCGTCCGATGAGTGTGGTGCCGGAGGCCTCATTTTAGTCCTCTTTCCCTTCCCACCCTTTTCTTATAACGAAAGGATGGGAAGAAGATGTGGATATGATGGAGGAGATGCATAGGAAGGTTAAATATTCTCTTTTTGTGCGTCTCCTCCTTCGTCGATGGGGGTAGGCAACGCATCTGCATTTGGGAATGTCTATGGGCAGCGGTCGCTTCGCCATTTCGGCGAATTTATGTGGCCGCTTGCTCGTTTGCCACCTTGTAATATAAAAAAAATCTATTCTAGTTTTCTCTGTCGAAATGAGAAGAGAGTTAGGAAGTTCAATTAAAGAGAACGTGTAATACGTGTAGGTGTCTGCAAACACTTGTCTCTGTTACTTGTTTAGTCGAGTCATGGCACAGCTAATCGTAATTTTTTATTTCTATTATAAAACATGAATGTATAAATATATTCTATTGTTTCAGATCGCATTATTAATGTATGACGTAAAATTTATTATGTTTATTTTGGAATAGGACGGAAGGTGCGTAGGTCATCGTTGCGGTTTCCTGTTTGGTTTCGCAGCGTCTTGGATAATAAATTATAGGACTATTTTAACTTAATTATATAATATTCAGTTAGAATATAAAGCTATAAGAAGTTGCGCTAAATATTGTTTATAATTACGAAATTTAATAACGGAAAATTACTAAATTAAATACGTTTTTTTTTACGTCTATTTAATAATACTGTAAACCCATTGAATTATAATATACTCAGTAATAATGATCGTTTGCATTATTATATGTTTAATAATGATACTTAGTCATTGTAAGAGAAAAAGTTTCCTACTAATACAATTTTATGTAAAGTACTAGATAGTGAATGTATTTAACTAGTTTATTGTCCTTGTATCCGAACTATTTTTTATTTCGCTTCTGCAAACAATAAAACAACGTCAGAAAGTTGCTGACGCTAACTAAAAGTAAATTGGTTATTGGTACAGTTTTTGTAGAACTTTTTTTGTAGAAAGAGACGTAATGATTCATTCAACTGGTCGTGATATTTTTAAAGCTATTAATCATTTGTTATTAACTTGAGTGCCGATTGCAGTTATCATTCATCTTTTATCTCTGTGTCGAATAACGAATGAATTTACACATCGTTGAATCAATTAAATCGATACTTTGATTCGATTATTCGTGAATGAGTATTTTAATAGAATCGATTGTTTTTGTTATACGTGTTTTATAGTACTCTGAACAGTTGTGGTTTCCTTATTATATAGGTTTATTGGGACAACATTAATCTAAATATAATGCCTGGTTTTCATTTTGCCAGTAATGTAGGACAGTATCGACTGTATAGGTTCACTGGCGCCAGTTAGTGTTTATGCCAGTTATATGACAGTGGTGATTTAAAGCGCTACTGTCCTACTGTACTGACCTAATGTAAACTAGGCATTATACACGACTTGTTACCACTAGGTAGCAAGTCTAGTTAGACACGACCGCATGTCAAGTGTTATTTAACAGCGCAATGCTGCCGGTTATGATTATCTTCCGGTGGCACTGTCAAATTACCGAACAATACGATACACTTTTACTTCGTGTTGATTACAGATGTGTTTAAAACTATGACTAAATTCTTTAGTTAAAATGTGTTTGGAATTTTTTAGTACTACTAACTTACCTCGTAAACTTATAGGTACTCTTACAATATGCTTTAAAAATAAATGCTCATATTTTATAAATACAGTGAGAATGTTCTCGACAACTTTAACATATTTTTCGTTGATATTTTTTTAAAGGTCATTCAACTTTCGAACGTGTTAATTCTGTAACAATAATAGATCGTTGAATAACCACTCGCTGAATTATATTTGTTATGTCGGACATCATTAATCTTGTCCGAAAAACAGACTTGCGCAACTGGGGTGATATAAAAACAACATCGGATGTGCGGTGTTCAACCGCCCTGGTCGGATCTTACTCGTTAGGTACATGTAAAATTAATGAAACCATCATATTTTAACGAGCTTACTTTTTTAATCGTACTGGGTTTGTAACAGAGACCTTTTTAGAGAGAAATTATAAAAATCAACTAATAAAGGTCTCACATAATTAATTGTTCGAACCTACCATAGTTAGAGAGTGACTAGGCCTTAGTGAACCAAGCTGGGACAATGCGGATTGGTTGATATTACACACTTGTTTCAATTTCTTCGAAGATATATGCAGCTTGCATCACGATGTTTTCCTTCACTGTAAGATGACAGTCATCACCTTGCACTGATGTGCAAAAATGCAGCGATTAACGAGGGTCATTGATATATGGTGACCACGGCCAGTTTGGCAAAAACGCAACGGCAGAGAAGATGATGGAATTCTTCAGCCAAATAATTATTTAATGGAAGTTGTCTTCTTCACTAACGTTAATAAAATGCAGCTGTAATTAGCTATCAGTGATGAAATTTATTGCAAGACGTATTACATTCGACTGTATAATGTGGTGCCAACATTTCGTAATTGATTGATGATCTGATGTGTTGCCAACATTACTAATTTTTTTTTTATAAAAACGTATATGGCTGCTTGTTAGGCCTTGTTTACGTTTAAGTCGCGGGCACGTGTTCACATAGGCAGTTAACTTAATGTCGCGAGTAAATCTCGAGCTTTGCCGCTAGTTCTATGTGAACACTCCTATATAACATCATATGTTTGATATTATCGCTAGCGTCTATGCACATTATCTAGGGCATGTGTTTTTAAATATTCTTTGCATATAACGCACTGAAGGCAAATGTTTGTTCACGTTGACTTGGAACACTCGTGACTGATGACGTCACAATATTGTACATATAAATATTTTTTATAACATAGGCTATTTTTTTATTTTATTTTGTATTATCAGAATAGAATAATAAATATCAATAGTTAATAGTTTTTTTTTTAAATATGTACAAAAATCAATGGCTTGCTTTACAATGCTCTTAATTTAAAGTATTTAAAGGTGCGAAGCCAGGACTACACTACTAATCTATTAACAACCAAAAACATAAGTTTCCTTTGAAATTTGTTCAAGATTTCGTGGTTTCGTTTACATAATTTACTCTGGATGAAGTTTGGCAAGTAAAGTTGGTCGTAGCTTAAATATTATTGACCGAACCACTGAATTTACGAGAAAGTTGAAATGTGAACCTGATGAAATTCGTGCGAACTCGCAAAACTTAAACACCCAGCCCTCGACTTGACTAAGTTAATATTTAAAGCTTCGTCAAGTTAAATAGAACACTCACTTGATAAACTTTTGCTCGAAGTTTTCTATTATTTATTCAACTGTTCGAACATTAGCCCTAATTTCGACTTCATTCCACGCAATGTTTAAAAGTCTTTAAAGTTTGGTAATTTTTAAGTTCGTTATAATTTTGTTTATAAAACATCTACCGCTGGTTTTGGTACGTTAAAGTTATGATTCAAGAAAAACTTTTAGATTATGTTTCTTATTGTCTATCTTTTTTTTATCTGAATCTTGATAAAAGTTAACAAGTTTAAATTCTTATACTGCACGCACACATGAAGCCGGGTAGCACTAATCGTTTATATATTTTTGTCTTCAGTACAAATATTTAATAATAGTTTTTCCTTTAAAATTGAAGTCTTAAATAGACCATTAAAATGTTATATCACGTTCTGTTCACATTAACCAAACCCAAGTTCAATTAAATGAACGAAATGTTGAAAGAAAAAAGTACGAAATAGATCGCTATCTACCAGACCATTAGTAGGAAGCAAGTAAGCGATTAGCAACATGTACAAAAGAGCTTTGTATAAAATATATACGTAGCAGCGAGCGCTCTATCGAATAAGGCATCGTGCCTCATTTGTTCGGACTATTTTTTGTTCCTTTTCAACTGACTTCGAGAAGGAAGAAGTTCACAATTTGTAAGTACATTATAGTTTAGTTTTTTTTTTAGTACACTAAAAGAGGCTGATAAGCGAATTATAAAGAATATATTTTAGTGTAAGCTTTTCAAATAAACTATTTTATTTTATTTATTTATTTTTTATTATTTATTTGCGCAATAGTTGTGATTGAAAGACTTATCTTACTTCTTGCTAATATTTTAAATGAAGGAAAGAAGAAGGTAAGGGTTGTATTATTTTATATGTATTAATTTTGTCTAATGTTTTATAAAGTAACGTTTACATAGGAATAAAACAACAGAGATCCGGCAAGAGATAACATAGCGCATAATTAAAAGATGTACGTAAAGGCTTGTTATAACAGGTGTCGGATGTTGGGTTTCGCGGAATCTATCGGATTCTTCCGTCTGTTTGTTTTTATAGCGTTTGTATAATTATTGACGCTTTTGCGTGCTAAAGACGTTTTAAAATGATTTTAAAATAGAGGACCGGAACACGTAAAACCGTACTCCGTTGTCATTTACTGCATTACTCCAAAAAATACTGTTAGACACTGTTTAATTAAACATTTGACCGCTGCTGATTGTTGTTACTGACGTATAGGTACGTTCTTATATGTTTCTCTAAAATATGTATCACCACAATGTATACTAATACACAATAAGTACTTCATTATTTATTGGTAAAGATCACATTTCGTAAATCTACGCATAATGTTTCAATAACTATAATTTGTCAAAAATCCGCGCCGGGCTTTTAGATTCACGGTATAAAAGGGTTGACGTATGTTTAAGCTAAAATATATTTTAAACATTGTCAAGTTTTTTTCTGGTAAGGCCCTTAATGTTTAACTTTAGGAAACAAAAGGTAGTGAACATTGATTTAATATTTTCTCGTCAACGGATAAATCTTTGTCCGTCCCAGATCAATAGGATTAAAGTGGAAACTGTTGTTCATCACTACGCAAACACTCTTTTCATATAGACGATTGAAAAGGCTGAAAGGACTATGTATAGTACGTGATTTCTCGTCTTTCAGAAATAAATACTTCACTTGGTTGATATAAGCTTGTATTACTTAAAAGTTGACTATCATAGTGAAACTTTAAGCAATTAACATATTGTTGAATGAGGAAGTAATTATTCCCGAACAACGAAATAAATAAAATTCATAAATTGAATTTTGTGCTATTAATATTTTGGAACAAAGATCGTTAGTATTAACAACTCCTGTCCACTCTAGAGATATTCTTATAATGAAGTCAAGCGAATTCAGTTACTGGATCTTTCCTTTCATTTTGTGATCACATATTAATAAAACATACTCAAAAAAAACCAATTCCATAGAGTTTCATAACGTAAGCAATTAAAATATTTTGACGCACATTGCGGTTAAAGACTAGAAAAGATACGATATGCGGTTTTTATTATTAATCTTTTAGATATAATTTTTCGAAAATGTAGCCTGTTTTATGTTCTTGGAAGAAGGAAAACTAATAAAAATGTATACTCCGCTCCCAAGCTTTGATGACAACTATAACTTTGGTTTATAGTTGCGATGTTATTTATGTTAATGTAACTTATTCTGTTTTATGATTAATATATAAATATATTTATATATAAATAATTATCACAAGGTTATACTCATCAGATGAAACGCGTATTGACTTTTGTGTTTTTTTTTATATCATAAGGTGGCAAACGAGCGAGTGGCTATCTGAATTCAACCATATAGCGAAGCGACCGTTGCCCATGGACATCTGTAATTTCACATGCGTTGCCTACTACTTCGACGGAGGAGGGGACGCATAGAAAGAGAATATTTCCTCCTCCTATGCATCCCCTACTTCGACAAATCTACTTCCCTTTCCCATCCTTTCTTTATAAGAAAAGGCTGGGTAGGGAAAGAGAACTAAAATTAGGCCTCCGACACAATACTCATCGGACGAAGCGAGGTGGTTGTAATGGTGTGGTGGTACTGTACTATTGTTAAAGTCACTATTAACAAATACTAGCTTTTACCCGCGACTCCGTCCGCGCGGAATAAAAAAAATGCACACAAGATAAAAAAGTTCCTATGTCCGTCTCCTAGTTCTAAGCTACCTCCCCATCAATTTTCAACTAAATCAGTTCGACGGATCTTGAGTTATAAATAGTGTAACTAACACGAATTTCTTTTATATATATAGAAAGATTGTAATAGGATTAAGAAAGGAATGGAGCTGAGGGTGATAATGATTATAAAATTTTTCTGATCGACAATGATTATAAAACTAAGATAACATTATTGTTTATCATGATATGAATGCAATAACGTGGACTGTTGGCAGCCAGTCAAAGAATGACGCGTGGGTGAGTATAGAATAAGCGATTATGAAAATACGTAATGAGCAGATTTGTAGAGATTGATTCACGCGGAGTTTAGTTTCAAATGTGTTTGTTTTGTATAACATCTGGCGATATAGTAAATAAATATGCTTTAACGAGAACTGAGGTATTTTTAAACTATAGTTACTTAATTACAGAATTAATAACAATAAAGCTTTGTGATTATTTTCTTGGATCTTACGTATGAGTTGAATCTTACGTTTTGAAAACTCTTAATGCCCTTCGTGCATAAGGCAACGTAAATCTTCGGAAACCGGCGATTTTAGTCTTTAAGCGACTTACGAAGAATACTCGCGTCGTAAGGATACATGATTAGTTTTTAGGAGCTAAGTTTATACTCAGTTTAGAGTACTCTTTAATTTAGTAAGAACAAGGTATGATAAAAAGTAAGGATAGCTAATTGTTGTTGTTGATAACTGAATACACGATAGTCCAAGACATCATCATCATCTCCTTGACCTTGTCCCACCTATGTAAGGTCGGTGCACCAGGTTTCCGTCCTCAACGTTTTCTGAGACTCGGAAGATAGTCAAAGACATAAAGGGCATTTTAGTTTGTTGAAACTAATTTAATATTATAGTAAGGATTCTATATATAACTTATTTCAAGGTTACAAAAACGATATTGTCTTGTTTCGATCTGTTTTTATGAAATAACCATCTGGAAGTTGTGTTGTATACCACGTTAGTAATGTTAACAAAAAAATTAGATAACAAGACTAAATCTATATAGAGTTAAGTAGTTTTCTAAGAAGTTTCTTTATTGCAACATTAACGGGTAGTTTTCGAGTGGGATTTATTGACGTAGTTGTTTTAACGACAACGCTCGTAAACAGCCGTGTAATTAACACTAATAGTGACAAGTTAATAATACCAGTCAATCCATTGATAAAAAAAGTAAAATGATTTATTATATTATATTAAGGTGAATAAAATATATTTTCAATGCATCTTTTTTCTTTTATTCTCTTTGAATAAAAATATTCAAATATCCAAGGTAGAATTTCAAAGATATGCAAAATGAATGTGAGATAAACATGTAAGGGTCTTTTTAGAGTCTGTGCGGGAATCAGTGAACGATCTCTTTCAACTGAAGTTATTTTACGGTCGCTTTGACTTGGCTCCCACAACGACAACTACTCTATGTTACCCGCAAATTGTGTACGTAGAAAGTTAGTAATTTAACAGGCTGGCACTGATATCAGTGTAGATGGAATGTCATTTTTACAAGTTGCAGCAATGTAACACTTTACGTTCTTTTTCGAATCTGCCGAAATTTTATTATATTAATCTGGTCAAATTACAATCCGGCGGCGTACACAATTTCCCGGTGACGTATTCACTCTTTTATCGCGACTTTCGTGAATAACCTTCATTGCGAAGTAATCCCCGGATATTGAATTCTCGAAAAACATTGTTTTCTCAAAGTGAAATCAGTTTTCCTTTTCCAATTTGAACTGGTTTGGTTAGATGAAAGAATAACTTTAGAATTACCTCAGTTATTTTTTTATTTATTCTATTTTATCTTGCGTAAACGTATTTTTGAATAATGTCTTCATACAAAGAAGTTCACTGAATCCTAAAAGATATTGGTGACCCAAATGGTCTCCTGTGGGCGGCAGATATTCAGTATTGTGGGCGTGATTTACATCTTTATGTTATGCAGGTGATCGCCGGAGCGATTTGTGTCCCTGTTACAGAAATTCACTTTTCGAGACACGTCGGAACTCAGAATTACATCTTTCATAAAATCCCTTACGCTATATAAGTTTTTCAAAGATAATCAAAGGTATAATGATATTTTTTTTATACAGGTGTTTTGACCGTGAAAAAATACAATAACAAAACAAATATTTCTCGTAAATTTGTCTCCCAGCGCTTTGCAAACAACGAACAGCGAATACCATACAACAAACATGAGCGTGTGGATAGGTGTTTGCCTGTTTTTGTTTTGTTTTCTCTGTTTGTGTCAGTGATCGGCCTCGGTGTCGGTTTTTCTACACAAATTAAAGTAAATATATTGAATAATGATCTTGCCAATTCGGAATAAACTTGCAAGTTCGCCAAGCGTGGGGACGTTTGTTTGTGTTGGATTTTTGTGATCGGTGTTTGGCACGTATTTGGTAATTGTGTCTGTTTGTAGCAAATACCAGGCGTCAGGAGCCGGCTTCAGATGAGCATGGAATTTTGATAAGAGTTGTCACGTTCTATTCCGAATTTTTCTTCGGTCTCTCAAGTGGAGGGTCCTCGATACACCGCCGTCTTGAGCGTGACCTCGTCGCAGTTATCATTTCGTTTCTTTTCAAAGACTACACTTTTGTTATTCCAATTATCTTGCAATAATGTATTGTTGCGAACTGTTTTAACACAGAAAATATTGCTGATGCATCTTTATTCCATAAAACACAAACGAAACGTGTAGGAAAATGAGATAGAAAATGAATTTGTTTTATTGTAATAGCGTCGGAATAAAAACCGATAAATCTCGTTGTTTGTTTTTTTTTTTTTTGGAAAAGTGTAAAAATAAGGACAGTTCATATTTCACAACCAACTGGCACCATAATGAAAAAAAATGTCAAAATGTGATTCATCGGTTTTTGTTTCGACGCTCCTCATTTGTTTTTCAATGCAAAATTCTTCTTCTAAATCAGAACAGAAGATAGGTGTCTAAGAGTGTGGCATAATATTAGTCCACATTCCCTTTCCACCCTTTTGTTATAAAGAAAAGATGAGGAGGGGAAGTGGATTTGGTTTGAAGGGGTCACATAGGAATGGGAAATATCCTCTTTCTGTGCGTTCCCTCCTCCGTTGAATAAGGATAAACAACGCATCTTCAATTGCAGAGCAGCAGTCGCATCGCTATTTCGGAGAATTCAGGTGGCCGCTTGCTCGTTTGTCACTTAATAATGTTAAAATAATCATTCTTCAGCATACAAATTATTTTTGAAGTTTATTTCTTTTCACAATACTGCAGTAAAAATACACTAGAAGATTAATTTTAGCAACACATCTCTACTCAATAACGAAATGTGTGCATGTAGAAAGTTAGAAATGTTTTTATTGTGAATAGCAGTAGTGTTTGTATACATATGAAAATTACGGTTAGACGAAAAATATCCGTTTTTTACAACTCTCGAAAAAAGAACGAATTAAATAACCACACCGCAATCATTTGTAATGATCTAATCAACATATTTGGACAGGCTAAGCTCGGTCTGAAGTTTGTTTTGGCATTCTTCAAATGACGTTATAGACTAGTTATTTGTATTTGTGGGCGATGGAATTAACGAACTGCATTGTTTTCCACACATTCTTAAGTCATAGTGGTTCCAGTTGTTTTTGTATTCGACTATTAACAATTTAACATCGCCCACGCAGTTTGACAAATATAATTGTGTAATTTTTTTCTTCGACACTAAAATACCAAGGAACGATACACTTATATCCATTATTATGGTTAATTTTAGTAATGTAAATAAGTACTTGAACTCTTACGGTGAAGGAAAACACCGTGATGCAACCTGCACATATCTGAGAAGAATTTCAATTCTATGTGTGGAGTCAACCAACCCGCACTTGGCCAGCGTGGTTGACTATGACCTAGTCACCTCCTAACTTGGGGTAGGCTCCGAGCCCCTCAGTGGGGACGTATAGTGAGCTGATGATGATGAAATAAGTATTTATCTTCACCAAAAGTTTTTTTTTTTAATACGGGAACACCTTAGCAGTGGTACACCTTTACTATCGAAAGAGACTGCAATTAAATTAAGCCGTAGAGCCGATCTTTACGATTTGTTTAGTCAATCACGGATACATGTAAATATTTAGGAAGTGTGGCAGTTGTGCCGTAACTCTGCGTGTATACGAGGTCGTACGACAACGTCACGATTGCACCGTAACGTGTATGTTACTGATAAATTGTGTATGTAGTCATTTTTAAATCTGATTAGTTAAATATTTTTAAATTTATTAACTTTATTAACTGTTTTTAATTTTTTAATTAATTTTCTCATTACAATTTGACGTGTTATTTCTTGATAGTTTTTTTTTAATTTGTAGTCAAGTCGTCAATTTAACAACTGATATTTCTCTGGTATGAAAGTTTAATTTAAATAGAGGGTAAAAAGTAGAAGTAAATAAGATAAATAAGGTATTATCTAATATATAAAATTCTTGTGTCACAGTTTTCGTCTGAGAATCGGCCAACATATATTTTTAATTTTTTTTTTAACTGCGCGCGGACGCAGTCGCGGGCGACAGCTAGTAGTTCATAAAATTGTAAATTTAAAAGATAACAACTACTAAGATTAAATTAGAACTTTTATGAAGTGACGAAATTTACTATCTATCGGTGACTTAATCAAGCTATAAATATTTTTTATTGTGCATTGTATGAGCCGCGTCTCGAGCGCCGTCTGTTATGGCGACCGTTACTGCATCGTGCGTGGACACGACATATTCATGTTACCTTAAAATTAAACTATCGTAACACTTTGTTTAAACACATATTGTTGTCTCTGTCTAGTCAAAGTGAATAAAAGGGATGACGTTATTACAGAATACAAGTGTCACGGCAGTGAAGTTTGTATGGTTTGGACGATTTGATACAATGTTTGAATGGATTTTATGTTCATATATTAACAACTTTGGTGAGGCTTGTTTGTACGTAACGATATCTTCATGCTACAATGACGTCAATACATAGTATTCGTGACTAATGCAGGATTAAAAATATTTAACTATTCAGGAATCCCACGTTCCTACATAATAGTACGTTAGTAATATAAAGATATGATGTAACACAAAGATTTCCACTTTTCCTATTATATCGCGGAGGCCTAATTTTAGTCTTCTTTTCCTTCCCATCATTTTCTTATATGTAAAGGATGGGAAGGGAAGGTAATTTGATGGAGTAGGGGATGCAAAGGAAGGCGCAATATTTTCTTTCTGTGCGACTCCTCTGTCGATAAAAAGTAGGCAACGCATCTGCAATTGCCGATGTTTATGGGTAGCGGTCGCTTCGCCATTTCGGCGAATTTAGGTAGCCGTTTGCCACCTTATAATATAAATTAAAATGAGCTCTGCATTTCATCTGATATTTCACTCGTTTATTTGTTGTTATAAGGGACTATTTCCACTTAGCAACCAGTCGCGCGACTGCCGGCACCCGTTTGTTATTTAGCATAGCAGTCGCGCAAACGGGCTAGTGGATATGAACACGCCATTCACAAAACGAGTGGCCAAAGTCTCGCGACTCGACGCTAATTGTAAATTGGATTTAATACCCTAATTCAGTACGGTTTGTTTTATTTGTGAAAGTTTCTCTTGTTGTGTCTCAAAGGATTTACAGTACACCTTATATTGTTTTCGCAATCGCCGACAGGTGAAACGTGATCTGGGTACGCAGGCTTATTACCCTTATCTATATTCCCTGACCGATATACTATGATTTCTTTTATATCTTGCTACTAGTGGGTAGTGTGTGTTTAAATCATAATAGAAAATTACCTGTTTGTTACTGGTAAAATGTTAAATTGATGAACGAAAACGTTTACTTCGATCTATTTTAGAATTATTTTCATATATATTTCTTTAACCTTTAATACGTGTAATTGTGAGTACGTTTACTGTCTTAGAAAATTATGTAAGGTTTGCCGTGTATTAGTCGTTTCAAAATTAACTCACGGCGTAATCAGTTAATTATAAATTTAAGAAGCCATAACATCTACACATTATTGTTGGTAACATTACCCGATTAATGGAATACCGATCTAGAATGTACGATGTTGGAGCATTAAGCGCTCTGCATACGGAACAAGTGTTGCCGCAACTAACATCTGGCTCTGTTTTTTTTTATGTCAATTGAACTGAGCACACATACTTGTAGCAAATCGACTTGTGAATTCCGATGATCGGCAGCTATTTTCAGTTGCTGCAACTTAGGCCCTTCGTACATATGGCCACGTAAATCTCTGAAATTAATTGCGTAGCGCGCGCTTCTTACATACAACGATGAATAGACGAAAAGAGTTGACTACTCGGTCAATACAGGCAAAGTGACTTCACGGCTAATAAATTGGTAGCGAGCGACTGGTTTTGGCTTTAACAGATAGATATGTTTCGACGCGTGCTTGTGTATGACATCGTATGTATGACATTGTAATGCATATTAAGTCGTTTAGCAACTAAAATCGGCCTTAGTTCGCAGATTGCCGCAAATAGAAACTGTCGAATTTTTATGAATAGGATTGTGTGTCGGATTCTAGGATACTATTTATCATACAATTGCAGCATCCGTAAACCGTGCTAACAAAATGCAACTTTCCAAATACGTATTCCGTATTCGGATAGTTGCCGTTTGTTAGAAGAAATTGAATACGGAAATCGTGTGCGGCCAGGCTTAAAGGAACCTTATTTGACGGTTGTTACAACTGGTGTTGCCACATCTGTCAAGGACCTAACAGTCGAAAGGTATTTAGTATTCGGTATTTGCGTAATGTATTGTTCGGATCGGTTCAATATAAACGTTCCAATATAATTTCAAACGGCTACCTAAGAAAATACAAATTGCTCGAGTTATTGTTATCTTTGATTTGATTCTATTGAAGTCTTACATCCCTGCTTGATTAAATTTCTAGTTCTCCCATCTGTTTGTTTCTAATATTAATTTCTCCTTCAATTCCACATTGAATATTCTTGTTGTTAATCAACGTAAATTAATACTAGCTTTATTGTTTTTGCGTGTAATTTTTTAATTGAAATTATATTAATGTTGACATTAAAGTTGTTTTAAGATTTTTTACACATCTCAGAGTTACAATTCGACAATACATACACTTTTTTTTAGTAATTTTAGACTGTTTGTGTGTCACCACTTTATTGTGTTAAAATTTTTCATGTGTTTCTGAAGTAGATACGCAACGTAAGGTGGCAAAAAGTCTCAAGAACCTACTTTTATTGTTAATTTACCAACTAATGTTATTAGATGTTAATTTATCAGTACCCTTGATATGTAGTATAGTTATTTTCAAATATCTTAGCGGCCCAAGTTCATCGCATGGTGTGCAGTACCCTTCCATCGCATCCCTCTACGCTACATATATAATTGTGTTCTGCGCAGCGATTCGCGCGAAGTTAAGAGTCGGCAAGATATCTGAAAACTCGTATACTTAACGTCATTATTTTTAGTTGTTACAATACTTTTAACTGACTGTGTGGATAAATTATTTATATAGCAAATGTGGCTGACGTCAAAGAGCTTAACATTTCCAGAGCTAACGCGTAGCCTCGACTAGAAACCTTACAAAGGTTTTTAAATTTCAATAAGTAGGTAACTCGATTACGACTAGGTGACCTCTTTACTAAAGGACATCCGTCGATTGGTAATCCGGTATACATTTTTTTCTTTTAAGCTAGCAATATGTTCCGACTTTACTCGAGTTGACAGACAAAATAATAAGTCTAAGCTTTCTGAATAATTTACTTGAAACAGTCAAATGTTAACATTTAAGTATGAAGTTGTGCATCAAATTTACACTGGCGCGGCAGCGGCTGTTATACAAAAACACCCGCGCAGGTTTAAAGTCACGCGGCTAGCTTAGTGAAAATAGTCTCTTAGGCACTATCGTATAAACCTTCTGAAAGATACACAATATTTACAAGTTCTGTAAGACATGTTCAATATATGTAAATAAGCTTTTGTTACAAAGGATCGTAAAGAATGTTTTTGTTGGAATAACTTTTCTGGATATCTTGGTTGCAATTGGATGTATTTAGTTGGACTTTTTCGAAGTAGTACTGTTTAAGATTAAAAAAAATACCATCAAACATGGATAAGCGAGAGTCCAAAGGACTGCGATGTTTTTCGCTTATAAAAGTTTCTCTCTATACAGTATTTCTCGCTTATGAAGGTCTGACGAAACCTGACAATGATTCTCGCTTATCTAGCTAAGACTGTAACGTTCAAAATATTTACTTACTAGCTTTTACCCGCGACTACGTCCGCACGGAATAAAAGAAATGCACACAAGATAAAAAAGTTCTTATGTCCGTCTCCTAGTTCTAAGCTACCTCCCCATCAATTTTCAGCTAAATCAGTCCGACCGATTTTTAGTTATAAATAGTGTAACTAACACGACTTTCTTTTATATATATAGCTTAAACTTTCATTTTACCTTCCTAAAATAAATGTTACTTTATTTCATATTTTTAAATGCTTCATAAATTGTAGTCGAGTTAATTTGCGAAATGAAGTTTAGCTTAAGTTACATTTTAAGAGTGCTTTCATTCAGTAATTAGGTGAACGCGTTTCGTCGACCTACTACTGATTTAATTTCTCTGGGAACTAGATTTTACTTTGCATTAAAGTTTCCTTTTAAATATTATCCTCATTTAGGCGTTACACTTTTGTTACGTGGTGTACTTGACAGAGTAGTCAAGTTATTGTATTGTTGTGAATATTGAAGAGTTTTTATTTTATTTTATTCAAATAAAATATTTCAATAGTATAGAATTACACAGAGATATTTTTTTTTTTTAACTTATGTTTTCTTTAATGTTTAATGCTCTATGTACCGATAGTACGCGATATTTTAGGTACAGAAAATTATCCTTCTAAAAGGTACGAAAATGTATGTTTAAATTGAGATCGTAATTTAAACATTATATATGTTGAAATATATCTTTGTATAGGTACCAGTCCATATAAATTATAATAAATCCACATCAGCGCATCTTCGTTGTGGTGCGATCTATGTTCTCGATTCTATTTTTTTGTCTCTGCCAGCAATAAATTTCAATGAAATTCATTCATAAAACGTCAAGTTTAAAATAATTTTGCTTTAAATAATTTTCCCGAAATGGCGAAAAGTGGATTGCGGAGGTTCGTTTGGCCACGCCAAATGGAGGTCCTTGATCTCTGTCTACCCCTTTGATTTACAGGCGTGAGTTGTATTTTCTTTGACACAGAAATTGTAGACGTTAGCGCTTTACTTAAGTAAATCTGGTTAATTATTTATCAATGTTTTTCAATGCTTCAAAAGGACAGGCGTTTTCAAAAGACTGAGGCCTTGACTGAAAGGTTTGCTTGTCGGTTTCCTTTTGCAACGTATCTCTGACCTATTTACAAGTTAATGTAATTAATAATACGTATTTTGACTTCCTCAGCCGACCTGACTGCGAGCAAATTGATGATATCAAATTTACTATCCTCTCCTGTTATACGTAATGAAGATATTTGTTAAAATAAATTGTTTTTTCTTTGTTGGTTTTGTTACGCACTGTCATTTTTATAATCTTAGAAAATAAAAACTTGAGAGGTGTCAAGGGACACCCGGATGGAACGAAGTTCCTTTCTATTAATTAGTGAAGGAACCAATGTTTATTCTATGAATAAAAAACTTAAGTCTTCACAAGAAGTACATTTTATTTCTATGAATTTTCGTTATATATTGTCACGTCGTTGCCATGGTGAAGTAGCGCTCATTCGTCGTTAACATACTATAGCAAAAAGTGTCGTGACAAATTTTCGTAAGAATTTTTTCCGTCTAGCCACCTTTCACAACGCGCGATAAGGAACTTCGTTCCAATAATTTTTACATGTTTATTTTCGTGACAAGTGTACTTAGACTGTAGCCGTGGGTTTCCACTGTGGTAGCATATTTATAGGAAAATATTGTCATCTATTGCTTTCTGGACTGAGAAAACAATATGTTCTTTCATGTAAAACAATCTTTAGAATAACAAAATATTTTAAACGATTCATTAAATGATTAAATATCTGCTTTGATTAATTGCATTACAAAATATTTCAATATAATTTCTCATTATTGCGAGTTCATTTTCTATTCTCATGATAAATCTCCGTGCATTTTCATTCCGTGCCTTTATTTCCCTTGATTCATCACAATTGTCTATTGTTATATGATTGTTTTCATACACTTCAGAATAATAATAATATTTTTAAATATTAATAATATATTATTAACGATACAAGCTAATGATTACTTATTTGTTGTTGAGTCATCAATTGCAGGTATTACAAGATTCAAACTTTATTCAATATTAGCTGTCGCCCGCACAGAATTAAAAAAAAACATAATAAGTAGTCTATGTGTTATTTCAGACTATGTTATACATCTGTATAAATTTCCTCAAGATCAGTTGAACCGTTCTGGACATACCTTCAAACAAACATCCATCCATCTATAAATTCACATTTATAATATTAGTAAGATAGCAAATTAAATTCTGAGCGACTTTATTTATGAATAAAAGTAAATACAATATCTGAAATAAATAATACATTAGCGGTCCAACTTTTCCCATGTCTCTTCTTATTGAATAATCTATAGTTCTGCTCGATCGAGTTTCATTCACACGATATGCTCTCTGATATAATTGATGTAACGTGTATTATTAATATCATGTGTAACCTGCGCGCCTGATTTACTTTCAAGGGATAAGTGGAAATTGTATATTTTACATTACTAAAGTTATAAAGAGGATAGATTTCATTGTTTGTTATGTTTTAATAATAACGTATTATTGGCACACATGATATATGAAGAAGTATGTAATATGATGGTAGAGTATGAGGTCTTTATTGATCTTCAGTAAAATGCAGTAAGAAAGTATTGTTTTATTTATCGAGTCGACATTAGCAATTGCAAAGTGTGTCTGCTGTGGCGGGCGCGTAATGATTCTACCGAACGCTCGCAGCTGACACTGACAGCTAAGAGAAATTGAATCGTATCTTTGGCGAGAACTTCCAAATTGGATGCTGTTGAGTGGTAACACTTTAAAGACTAAATTCGACTACTACTAACGTATTTGTGGAAAAAATGTTTTACTATTTATATGTAGGTATTTATATGTAAATAAATGAACTTCTAATATCTTATTTTATATATTTTTATTTAGCTTTAATTATTACTTAATTAATAAATTTCTAAAAAAATTTAATGACAATATAAAATATACCGCATGAATTTTATCTTCGTAGCCCTCCACGCCGTAATAAGTTCGTAGCGAGAAGAATGACGTAGCGCGCTACGGTGCTACTTCCGTCCCACTTTCTACGCCGTAGCTTGACGCTGCTTGATTACAATGGCTTTTATCTGCAGCGATGGCAACCGTTTTGAAAGTTAAATAATAATTCCTAGACCTTAACGGCTTCGTGTGCGGAAATAACTGTCACAAATAAAAGAACAATTAAATGTGTTTTTAAAATGAATATTTCTTAGTTATATAAGTATACAAAGGATCCATTTTTCGCCTATAGTTTTATAATAATGCAAACAGCATGTTATCGCTTTTATCAACCACTAGATATCAACTGGTATATTTTAGTAAACCGATTTAAATCACATGCGGTTATAAATATTTGGCAGGTGCTCATTTATGTTATATTTGCAGAGTGGGTAATAATTTCGTGCAGCGTTCCGATATAATTAAATGCATTTTGTTATTAAAATTTTATAATAGTATAAACAAAATGACGCATATCTATTTTAATCGATTTTTGATCCACGAAAACACTTATATGTATAAACTAACAATAATCGTACTAATATTATGAATTCAGATGTTTGGATGGATGTTTGTTACAAGGAATTCCCAGAACGGTTCTACGGATCTGAATGAAATGGACTATGGATTGGAACATAGTCAGGAAGAAAACAAATGCTACTATAGTAAAACAACCTGTTGCGTTTTAAAAAGGAAGTGACTATTGTAGAGTTGCACAGATAAAACAAAATGAAAAACATAACATGTCACCAGCAGATGTCGCTACTATTGATTATTTAAAGTCGTGTTATTTACACTATTTATAACTCAAGATCGGTTGAACTGATTTAGCTGAAAATTGATGGGGAGGCTTAGAATTAGGAGACGGACATAGAAACTATTAAATCTTGTGTGCATTTTTTTTATTCCGCGCGGACGGAGTCGCGGGTAAAAGCTAGTTATTTATAAAACTTACTTTAGTAAATGCTAGTTGACGTGCTCTTGGACGTCTCCTAAATAGTTCGCTAATATCTAATACAAAATATACTGTATTCTGTTATCTTTTAACACACGCTGTGTTTTCAGTTCATGTTCTGTTGACAATGTTTATTTACGTTGCATTTGGAATCGCTTTATATGCAAATGTGTTGCGATCGTAACTGCCAAGGGATGATTAGATCCCTTGTTTGAACAGCATTATACTGCCTTTGTATCTTCCTCTTCCGCATAGCTTAGTTTATGTAGAAATATACTATGAATATATCTATATATATAAAAGAAAGTTGTGTTAGTTACACCATTTATAACTCAAGAACGGCTGAATCGATTTGACTGAAAATTGGTGGGCTTAAACCTTAGAACCAGGAATAGGACATAGGATAATTTTTACCCCGTTTTTTTTTTTTTTTTTTTTTTATTCTGCGCGGACTGAGTCGCGGGAAAAAGCTAGTATATTATAAAGATATATAATATAGAATATTTACTTGTGTTTCTGTATTTTGTATTAAATATAATAACCTAGAAATTTCATTGCTGAAAGACTTGTATTAAAACATATTCTTATCTTTATATTTTCAAAGTTATTGATACTGTGTTTTTCTTCATTTGTTTTAACAGAAAAGACTACCTAGTGAAGTGAACGAATGTTATATGAAATGTATGTAGGTCTCACTACAGTGTTAGTTTTACAGTAGTAGACGAAAGCATTCATTGCGATTGTCTATGGACAGCGGTTGCTTCGCTATTTCGGCGAATCAATTGGGTGTTTGCTCGTTTGTTACCTTACAATATATAAAAACGCGATAGCTATTTCAACTTTTAAATGCTTTTCTTAAAGTGAATTAAATCTAAAACTTGTTTTTTTTTTTTTTGAAGATTTGAAATTATTTTTTTATAAATCTCCATACGATTCCTTGAATGAGCACTTTGAATGTACCTTTATAAAATGTGAAAGTTTGTTTTGATTCGTAAAGTTTGTCGTATTTGTTTCAGGTAAGTGAAATACTTTTCTATTGCCTGAAACTGTGTCGACTCGAGAGAAGTTTTTAGTGAATAAGGTAAGTTAAAGTTATAAGATTTTCGAATTTAATAAAAGTGTACAGGACAATGTTTATTTTGAAAATATTGGAACGTAGTTCCTTATCGTGCGTTGTGAAAGGGGGCTTGACGGAAAAAATTCTTACGAAAAGTTGTCACGACACTTTTTGCTATAGTAAGTATGTTAACGACGAATGAGGGCTAATTCACCATGGCAACGACGTGACAATACATAACGAAAATTCATAGAAATAAAATGTACTTCTTGTGAAGACTTAAGTTTTTTATTCATAGAATAAACATTGGTTCCTTCACTAATTAATCGAAAGGAACTTCGTTCCATCCGGGTGTCCCTTGACACCTCTCAAGTTTTTTTGTATCTGTATTTATATCATACATGATCAAATTTTTTTTTATTTATTTTATGTTAAATGTCTTAATTTTACACTTATTATATATACTTCAATTACACTAACGGTTTCAAAATAGCGTTGTATATAGGTACATCGACCTTAATCTTCTACATAAAAAAAAAAATTAATCCAAACAATAAACATTAAATGAAACACAAAGCGTTACTCGCGATGCGCTATAAAAATTTACGCGAGACATATTTTTCATCGGTAGGTTTTTTCTGAAAGGCAATATATTGACAGCTGCCAACAAAGGGAGGCCTCGAGAAATATTTATATGGATTGAAACAACATTGGGATTGTAATGAAACGAGGCCTCCTTCGTTGAGACTCGAAGAGAGATCAATCGACTGTAGTGAAAGGTTGAATTTGGAGAAGTTTATTCAGAATGCTGTAAGAAAAGATTGTTTTTTTATATTAGAATTTGTGATTGTTGCAGATTTTTATTTATATTATTTAAAAAAAAAGTACTTGTGTGTTTCATTTATACTTTGTTAAGTTAGTTAATTTTTTTTTAACTTGTTGAAAAACACATATTAAAATTTATAGGCCATAATTAATCAAGTTGATGAACATCGAAGTTATCATTTTTTCAAGGAGCTAACAAAAGAAATAACCTATAAAAAAGTAATGTTATTTTGTGATTTGATTTTTCTTTCCTTGATGAGATCGATAGCTTTAAAACAGAGTACGATAACTCTGGATTAAACGTAAGCATTTCCACCGTACTAACATCTCAAAGACGTTCTACAATTTAGATATAGATTATAATGAAATTGAACTAAATCTATGTAGCAAATGTAACTTCAACTGGGATTATTTGCTGTATGAAGAGAGTGGGAGGGAAGTGGAGCTTTAACTCTGGATAGAAATTCAGTGCAACGTAGCAAGGATTTTAGATGTGTGGAGTATAAGTCATAAGCTTAATGCTTGTGTTAATTCGAATGACTTCGAGCCATCTGAGTCGCTAGAAAAGTAGAGTTTTTAACAAAAAAATATTTCTATAAAAAGTTTTTTTATAACCCGAAGATAAAGATCAAAAGCAAATATTATTTTTAAAACAACTGTTAGACTGAAACGAACTGTATTTTGATTTGAGAGTTATGACAATATGGCGGCGGATTCATGAATATACATTTTGATTTCAAGCAAATTGAATACAGCTACTGCTTATATCTTGGACCATGTTCAAAGACCGCAAGTCCAGTGGACCGCAGCCGCATTAATTTTGGTTCGTGGGCGTTACCTCAGCTCTGAGAAATTCTACGTATTCAATCATGCCCGACGTGAATCGACTTCCTACCATCGTGTCCAATGCAAATCGAGTTCTGGATTTTAATATACAGTTATGTTAGCTTGTATTGTCTTTGTACAATATTGTTTAATTATTAATACAATTTCATTGTAAGCGTTAAATGATATTTCAGCGAAATGGTAAGGAAATATTGAAATGTGTTGTGGAATACTCTGTTCTCAGCGGTACTTCCAAACATTTACGACTTTGGGTAAGGCATGTGTGTTTTTATGGTGTTCTGAATGTTGGTTTAATTAATATTGGGCGGACTTTTCCTGTTTGCTCCCTTCTCCTGTAAAAATAAACGTCCTCAACTGTATATTTTTGAATAAAAGCAATTTTCTAACAGTTCTCAATTTACCAATTTTATCTGAACAATACACTTTAATTATTTACCCGTACAAATGGTGGTTGTTGAAGTCGTTTCAAAATCCGCCTCTAACCGGATCGGGCCGGTTTTGATTGGCTATTAACTGGACCGAGTAGCTTCTGCGAATCAATTAACTAGATTAGCTGCCGTTATTGAACGTTTTAGAATTGAAAGTTGAGTAAAACTTTCCGATCTATTACTAAAACTACTTATATTATATTGACTTCTATAACGTTTAATATTAGATTGATATGCTACTGCAGTTCTTTAGTGAGTACATATTGATTTTCAGTCGAGCTAAGTTTAATCATTGAATGCAGTTGAGAAGTTTTTGTAAAGGTATGACGACAGGAATAACGCACGGTAAAAATGAGACAATGAACCTAAATATAATATTATAGTTATCATTAATGGTAGATACAGTTTAAACAAATATGCGGTGTTTGTGATGACGTAACATGATCCTTTACAAATAGACCGCAAGCTGTGGACTCGGTAAAGGAGACTGCCTTGAAATTTGTTGTGCTAATTTTTAGAAGACTTGACAATCACAAATTAATAATTTAATGATTGATGAAATTTATTTCAATTAAAATGATCTTTGGAAAATGAAGAAATAACTCTGCTTCACTGTTTACTACTTTAAGAAAAGATGGTGCTTTGTTTTTCTTATCTACAGCTGACTCTATCCCTGATTGATTGATAAAATTGATACGTGACTCAATGTAATATATCAATAGAGTTTCGACTATTTTGACTTTATTCTTAACATTAGACATGAACAAGAGTTATTCACCCTTGATCCAGACCACAAACAGTTTATCAACCTTAAAAAATCCAAAGTTCAAATGTGCGTCATTAACGAACAATAGAATACAAAAGTATGTTCCGAGGTTCGGAAATTGCGAAACTCTCGAGAGACCCTCTGTGGCAGATGTTTGCTGACCTAACGAGTGCACGTTTTCTCCGGGTTCATCTGAATTACTACTGTTTTCTGTATCAATAAATTACATCAATTTTGATCGCTTAAAGTAAAAATAAAAACAGATAGACAGCAAATATTTCTAGTGATTTTATATTAAGATTTAAAACTATTATCGTACTATATAACGTATTAATGTACACTTATTTGGACGATCGTATATCGTGTCAGCATCTGGCACTCTGATCAATTCTCTAATCATACCGAGCGTGTGGGACGAGCCACTTGTGAGATCATAAATTGTATCCTTGTTAGGTAATCCTTGATACGTCTAGTTAGCAAGTAATAGTAGTTTGTAATACTGCTCACATTAAACGTAGAATTCAACTGTCGTGACTCTTGTATTAATATATATGTTATCCTTTTTATACAGTTGGAGAAATTAGAGACGACACTATGCAATAATTCAAGTATCCACAGTGGAATTCTACGGTTATGATTACATTATTCAAACTTTCGTGAGACATTATCACTAACTTATATAGAAACGGCTAAAACACTCACGTATATATATCCGGTGTCGTCACCGACTAGTTTCGAGCCCTTCGGGGGCCCTTTATCAGGGTGAGTGGGATTGGTATTATTTCGCGGACGCGGCCCGTCGCTCACTGCGCGCCTGCGCTCTAACAACAACACCAACTCTAATAACAACACCAACACTGCTTTGGTATCAACCTCGTCAACGACGCCGGCGCACCCCGCGCCCCCCGCCCCCTCGAGACGCGCCCTAAGAGCGCAGGCGCGCAGTGAGCGACGGGCCGCGTCCGCGAAATAATACCAATCCCACTCACCCTGATGAAGAGCCCCCGTAGGGCTCGAAACTAGTCGGTGACGACACCGGATATATATACGTGAGTGTTTTAGCCGTTTCTATATAAGTTATGATTACAGTTATGATATGTTAAGTTATATGTTGTTGATGTTATGCACAAAGTTAAACGTAATCTACCTGTCTATGAAATATTTGTTAAATTTCGTAATCTAGAAATTTCGCTGATAGTGAAAGTCCTTTAGCACACTGCTGCAAAAAAATATTTTTAAACACACCGTAGAAAAGTTTCTTGAATAGCTTACTGTGTCGTTGTAAAGAGCCGAGGGTGACGTCATCTTGGAGCTGAAACTCGACTGCTTTCCGGTTCATTTCCCTCGGAAATGTCGTCGTCTTGTAAGAGTTATTTGTTTTGTGGCTTAAGTACGGCTATTGTTGAAATGTTTGAAAAGATTTGTATTTTAAGTTCAGCTAAATATATTACGATACAACGTACCTACAATAACATACCCAAGTATTGCAACAGGTCCATTCGTGCAACAGATGTTGTTGCTAGTGTCTACCACTGTTAAAACAAATCTCTTTATACATGTGTTTCAGCAGTGAAAACCAACTGTTACTCTAAATGCATTGATAAGTGATGATGATCAATATAGTAATTATAAGGGAACAAAATTCTTACATTTATTTCATATGAAAATCTTGTTTTGAATATTTCATTTCAATTTTTATATTGCGTCACGTTGAGCTTTCCAATCTATCTTTACGAATCGAAAAATCTTCAAGAAACGAGGGAACGTATTGAATTTAAAATACGTAACATCGGTCGCAACCAGTTTTCTTAGTTCGCTATATTTGCGGAATAATATAAGAGAAATATTATTTTCGGACTGTAATATAGCGTTATGTTTTATATGAGCGCTGGGAAAGCATTTTGTTATTTATTGCCTAGTATCTTGCAGCAGAAGTCTCAATATCTATGTATTTTTTTATGGAATTGGAAAGATAATTTAGCTGTTGTAAGCAAAATCTGTCTTACATTCTTGGCCGTTAAAGTGTATTTATGAATAACGGTTTTTTTTTCCTAATATATCATAATATGTTCCATTTAAAAAATACTTTGTAGGATAACATGTCTCTTAAATCTTGCGAAAAATCTGTTCTCATTTCTCTCTTTTTTGGCTTAAGCTTGATTCACGCAATACGTTGAGCAGTCCATTGCATTCCCGACCCTTACGAAGGCAACTTCTCGGTAACAGCCTCCAAAATTAGGTTAACCTTATAATAAATAACGAAGGAATGCCCCAAAGTACCGCACCACGCACTTATGGGGCCTTTTACAGTAGCTCGGGCAATTTAATAAAACGGTAATCACTATTTCGGGTACACAAATATAAATTTGTTCTTGATCGTTTTCTTCGGGATAAAACCGTTGTTTTATTTTACCAAAACAAATGAACACTTCTCTGATTTTACTTTTTTTAACAAAAATAAAAAAACTAAACAATTTACTAATAGAGATTAAAAAGGTGTATGTGAAAGTCTAGTGAAATAAGAGCTTACAAACTGCTGGAATTAATTAAATTCAAAGTGTCATGTAGAGGGCGCAATAACCGCTGGATTTTTAAAACTGATTTTTCAGACTGATTCCACATTTAAGTTTTTTTCTTGAGAGATATCCGTAAATTAATGTTAGACGTGATATTTTATACTTCTCCACTGTCTACATAAATATATGTAAAGTTTCGTACGACAGTTGGTCTTCGTACCTAATCCATTAGGATTTCGGCTCACTCAAACGTCAAGTTTCTATATCTACCCGGGTGACATGACACGACACATCGCAGGACGCGCATGAGGGAAGACAGCAAACGCGTACTCATTATATTAATGGAGGTAATTTATGATATATAAAATTTATCTGGTATTAATTGTGCAATGTTAAACTACAATACGAAATTAGATATGAAACTTGTGGGAACTTCTTACCGTGGGTTTTCATTGTCAAAATATCCATACAAAAACATATTATAATCTCGGTTCTTTCTCAAGAGAGTGGGAACGGTTCAATTTTCAATCTTTGTGAAAATGTTTTCTTTTTAAGCTTATTATGGTATTTCACATGAAAAGTTCACCACCATTATGGTTCTAGTGTAATTGCAATAGATGTTTTATTTTATACGTAGGTAAATTATAACGTTTATTATTAAATAATTAAAAATAGATTAATAATCTCGCAAGCTTTCACTTAAGAATAAATTTTCATGCAGGTTTGAAATTAAAAGTTTACAACTAACCCGGCGAGCCAATTTCAGCTAAACTTTCATAAATTCTCCTACCCCTTAAGTACAAAACTCGTTTGGCGCGGATTCGCCATGTTGCTGACGTCATCACGTACACAAATAGCCAGGTGCGCTCACGTAGGGGCTTTGATGCGGCCCGCTGGCCCGGAACGCGGCCCGCTAGCGCCGGCAAAAAATACGCGGGCCTTTTATTTAATCCCACACGTCGCGTTTGATGGCTGCCCTCTTTAATGTCTGTGAAATACGCCGAATGAAATTTTATGTTTCGAATGATTTTGTTTTTTAAACGTTGGTAATAACTCGTTATTGTCTAGCTCCGGCTTTGTGTGGCCAGACATATGTGTGTTTTATGAGGTTTTATATGTTTATAAAGTAGCAATTGTTATTTTTTTTTGGTATGAAATATTTAATTCATTTAAGCGACATTATTATATGAATAATAATAGATTATATGACTAAAAATGTTGTTCCAAAACGATGTGTTCTTCTAAACTATGTTCCACATCTGTGCCAAATTTCATCAAGATCCGTTGAACCGTTCCGGAGATAACAGTTATATAACATCTATCTAAAGTAGCATTTATAATATTAGTTAGATGTTTTCCAATTGTTTTTGAGGTTTTTCGTAGTGGTGTTTAAATTCTTAGCATTATTGCGGCCACTAATAATCTTTTGACATAAATCTGTGAGACCTCCGTCCTGATACAATCTATATTCCCTAATTAACATTTTCAGAGTTGGAAAGCGCCTGTTGCGGTAAACGACGCTTTTCTCGATTTACATAATTTGTCGAGTTTAATCTTTAAGCCAGATTGATGGTCATTTGAGTTTCGGATGTTTTTTACCTTTTTAATTTTATGACTACTATCTTTTTATGACAGAACATAAAACGCACAGGGAGATAACTGGCTTTAGTTATATCTAAAGCTTTATAATTAACTTAAAAAAAAAGAAAAATAAAAAAAGAAATATAACGGTGACCTAAAAGTTCGAAAAGAATTTGGAACATCTTAAATTCGAATTCTTTCACTTTCCAAAACTCCCCTCGTCCCATTCAATTGACAGTCATTGACAAATTGAGATGAATGGTTTTCGTTTCACTCCACTTTATTTCGCGTCTCTGTGAATTCCATTACTCACTATCTACTAAGGCGGTGTTCTACTGTTCTGCTTCGTGTGATACAGGTTTTATTCTACGTTCACCTTTCACTATATAAACAACGATATAAAACGTACGTTCGTGTGCGAAAGGAAAACAAATGTTACGTCATTATTTACCTCGGGGAGAAAAACTGTGTTAGTGTGAACAAATGGGTGTGTCGAAAGTGTCAGCGGGTTGGGGACATTTTATCGCTTCATAATATTTGTTGTAAAAAAAACTTTAATTTGCTTATATCTGTTACTCCGGCGTAGATAAGCGTTTTAAAAGGCGAATCGAAAAATGCATGATTTTTCAAAAATTTGGTTTTTATTAGGGTTTTATTTTATCACTTTTAAGATTTCAAAATATTATAGCCTTTTTAATGCCGATGTTTAACAAAAATTAAATTTAGAGACATTCAAATCGGTATTTACAGTACCTATTAGCAAATAAATCTTTTACCATTGATGTTTCCGCTATCACTCGTACACTATGTCCACTGAGTGGTCGTAACGTGTAATTTAGCTGAAGTCGGCACTAAAGGAGGGTGTTAAGTGCTCCGCCATCAATTAAAGTGCAATACCATTACTTGGGATAAACTACGCACAATGTGTCACGCAAAATGTTAAAGGTTTACTTAATGAATGTTTAAATATAAACTTATGTTGTACTTGATCGTAATTAATCAGACTTTCTTAATAAAAATAAACGAAGATCTGGAGAAGAGGGAAAAACCATGGTCATTCCAATTTTCTTCTGAACATAGTCTATGCTTATGAGTAGTTGCTAGGGCTTAAAAATCTATATTAGGTTTTAACCATTTCAAACGATTTAGTACTTATTCATATAAGTTTTATTTACATTCTAATAATAATACATCTACAATTTTCTTATCGTCAATTCTATTAAAACAAGGCGTATTTTTAAAGGTCTCTTTTGTTTTTAAAATGTTCATTAAATTCAAAAATTGTACATACATTTCAACATATAAGGGAAGTCATTGGCTCCTTTAATACAGGGAAACCTAGTAAAGGAGTCAAGGTTATAATGAAATAGATATGTAAAATGTACAATAAAGATTTATTATTATTAAAAAAAAAAAAAAAAGGTGATTTTATTTCTTACCAGCTGACGCCTGCGACTCCGTCCGCGCGGAAAAAAAAACTTTATTAGAAGCTTATGTGTTCTTTCCGACTATGTTCATTTATGCCAAATTTCAACGAGATCCATGCAGCCGTCCTGGAGATACCTTATAATAAACATCCATCCATCTAAACTTACGCATTTATAATATTAGCAATATTAATCAGAACTCTTAGCCAACGACGTTAATGTCTATTAACTGGATCTAACCAGATGGCGTGCATAGAGTTGTAAAATGAAATGTGTCTGTGGAGTAGCTTGGTGCTAATAGCACTACCAGTATCGAGCGTCCCATGTCAATAACGATGTTTTCACACGAAGGCAAAAGGGCAGTGGACGTGTCACGCCGAGAAAGAACAGTACTGGTTTGACAGTAAGTATACTGAACTACCTCACTGTACTGCCTTCGTGTGTAACTAGCATAACGTGCGTTTTACGATGCTTGCTTAAAATTAACATTAATGCCACATGCGTTGCCTCGATAATAAACTGAATCGTATGTCTAATTCATTTTTCTTTATGAGTGTTGTTAATATGCGTAATGTCCTTCATTATCCAATGTACATAGGATTTGTTTCGCGGTCTTTCCTAAAAAAAGTTTTTTAATAAATATTTTTTTTTTAATAAATAAAAGCAATTTATACCCATTTCTTTTTAGTTTCATAAGTTGATATATCTGAATTTGTGTGGAACCACGAAATTATTTTACCTTAGGTTTACATTGCCAAAACTCTTCTATTGTAACTAAAAATATATTGATTGTAATAAAGCAACGTAAATAACGTTCCAAACCGTTATTTAATAGTATTGGTACAGCCGTGTGGGCAGACATCCTTTATTACTTATAATAAATCCACCGAATTAATTTTCGTTAATGTGATAGAAAATCAAGTATATACGTATGTAGGTTTATTGAAAAGGTCATGTAATCATAAGAAAATATTCTTATGTTTCCAAATTACACAAACTTATTTATTTTATTTAACTCAGGGTAATAAAACTGCTTAGAGCGTCGGTGGTTCAGGGGCTAAGCACTTGACTTGCAATATGCAGGTCCTGGGTTCGGATCCCGCCATGTACCAATGTGTTTTTCGACTCTCGATTTACATATGTACGATTACATATGTATCCGACGTTCTTACGGTGAAGGAAAACATCGTGATGCAACCTGCACATATCTGAGAAGAAATTCAATGATATGTGTGAAGTCAACCAACCCGTACTGGGCCAGCGTGGTTGACTATGTCCTAGTCACCCCAAACTTGGGGTAGGCTCCGAGCCCCTCAGGGGACGTATAGTGAGCTGATGATGAATAAAACTGCTTAGAGCTTGAACGAGTGAACTGATTTTGATGAGCGAGTTGTCATTTGTTTCTTATTCGTCTCGGTAGTTACCAAATTGTCTATTTGGTTTTAAAATGAATATAAATACTTAAACCCGGCGTATTGCATTGACAAATAAGAATGTAGTTATTGAGGTGCCTCTCAGATTAGCAAAGGTTGGTGTTCATTTCTCTATATTTGACTCATCCTCTTGCGAGGCGAAACAGTTGGCCGGCACTCGCAATACCTTTCCACTCACGGATGTTGTAAAAATGTTTGTTAAAATAAATTCATGTAAATTATCTGGTCCGCGCTTCGTTAACAATGACCCAACTTTTAATTGGAACGAAACAAAATCTCAGTTTTAATGAAACAAGACTCATATTTGCAGAACAGTTTTTTGAACGTTCCAACTTCATTGCTGTACTGGAACTTTGTTACAATTTTTATTTAGTTTCTAAGTTCTATTTATCATTATGTACTATTTTGGTCTTGTCTGTCTATTCAGCGGCAACATTATTTGTTAGAAAAGTATTGTAAGGAACTTTTATAAGGTTATACATTTAAAAATATAGTCAAGTGGACAGAAATAGCCAACTATTTCTTTACTTCTCACTCTACAAGGATATGATAAACGGAAAATATATCCATGCATGCTTGTAACGGATAAATTCCAAACTATTCCAAAATATTCCAAACTATCTTTTACCATTACAGTGTTATCTATGAATAACTTAGACAATGTTAAAAAATATATTTCCATCCATACGAGCCGGCAACTGGCTCTATCCAAAATATAAGTAATTTAATGTATAACGGTAAATTGACACCTAGTTTATTAAATATAATTGTCTCAGACAATGTATTATTGTATAGTTACTTGAGATCGTTTATAAATGTATATAAACATGATGTGATATTCCGAGTATACAATTAAGTTCCCAACAGACCCTCAAGTAAACTAAGCTATTGTTAATTGCTTCACAAAACTATTATGGTAACTAAACAAACGAATCCCAATTATTGTTTAAGACTAAATAAGATCCCAGCTACGGCAGCTAACGTAACGTCTCACGCCATAAAAAATAATACAACTAATATTAAAATTACTAGTTTAATTAAGATTCTACACTAAAGGCTAGCTGAATTATTAATTAACAACTCCGAGTACTCTAATAAGAATAATACAAATTACAATTGAAAAACAAAATGCTCTTTAAAACATTTCAAACGAGCCCAAACTCGATGAGATTGTGTCGTTTCATTGCGAAGCTCTTATGTCTTTCCAACTTCATCATCAGATCAGCACTGTGTCATCATAATGCATTGTGATGAGATTTACATATGTATGCATAAGAAGACTGTAGGTATCTGCTGTATGTATGTAGGATCTCTTTTATATTGTTTCTTTTTCTTTATTTATTATTTTGACGTTCTTTTAAAATTAGATTAGAATAGAGAATTTAGTACGACGGAGGATGAAATGACGGAAGGACGAACGACGATATAATGCAGTAGGAAATAAGTAAGAATTAAAGAAAATTACCTTACATTGCATTGCAAGTTAAATAAATGCATATAATAAGAGGACAGAAAGAGTCACGGTTAGTTTTAACATTTTATTTGCGACTTGATAAATAATAAAGACCTTTAATACAATGATTTAATACTTTGACAATATAATTATCTAAATGTTATAGCGATTCATTTCCAGCATGTGATTAGAAAATTATATAAGTTATTATGAATTATATACTCGTAGCAAGAACGTAGCGGTGGGTTACGTGGTCGTAGCACTAATTAATGTCCGCGTAGTTTAATACTGCATGATGACGTCATAGGAAGCTGCAAAAGTGTATCGGTTCACGTGATTATACTGTGAGTTCCGACGTGACGACGGAAACACCTTACAGATATTGTCTCTCTCATTCTGTCTGAATAAAACAGAGTGAGAGAGAATACACTCCAGATTTAAACATTCCCTTTTATTGATAATTGTTTTCACGTTTTTTACTACCGTTTATTTATCACCAGGATCATTAGAATATTGTCCTTTTTTGGATGACAAATACGTTAAAAATTGTTAAGAAACATTGGCTTCATTTTATTAGTTGAATTGTCCAAAAATACATGAAAAAATATATGGAAATTTAATTGCATGTCGTAGAGTTGTTACTGTTTTAATGCGTGCGAAATATTCTGGTATTGCGGAGGACGGTAAAATATGTTATAACGCTAATAAAACAAGGGTTCGGCTTTCTATTGCTCAGCGCTATTTCATTGTTTGAAAATTGTATGATTTTTTTTCTTAACATAGTTTGTGTCATCAATCTTGAAATTTTGCTATCATGATGGAAATACAATGGTATCACATTCTTCTTCATTTTTAGCCGACTTCAAAAAGAAGGAGGTTATCAATTCGACTGTATTTTTTTTTTTTTTATGTGTGTTACCGCGAAACTCCGCCCCTGGTGGTCCGATTTTGATGAAAAATATTTTAATCGAAAGGAAGTGCTTGCAGGTGGGTCCCATTTTTTTGTTTTTTTTTTAAATAACTAGAAGACTAGTAGATTTTGAATATAGCTTCAAAATTTGTTGCGAACATTAGGGACATTTTTGCTTTCAGCGCTTACGTAGGCTAAACTATAGGACCTACATAAAAATGATGTATGGCGAATTGAAGCTCTTTAAATGTGCTAAATAAAAGTCCGCGATAGCATATATCTATCTTTTATAGTTTTCTCACAATAACCATTTTTTTCTTCAGAAACATCAATTAAATTCATGCCCTATTTCCGACGCTACTATTCAAGTTCAGTATTAACCCTTATGTAAATAAACTCATGTTCATTATCAAGAGAATTTAATGTAGATTATATTTGCAATTGAAACTATATCATTCTGTCTAATAGTTTAGGAGATATCGTAAGAATAAAATTACGCGGAAACGAAAAATGCTACACGAAAAGCACAATTTTGCTTTCTGGGCTTACGTAGGTCAAACTATATGACTTACATAAAAATGATGTATGGAGTAATTATACATCCTTAAATTTGCTAAATAAACGTCTTCGGTGGCATATATCTATCATCTATGGATGTCTCACAAAAACCATGTTATTGTGAACAAACTTCGATTAAAATGCACACGAAAAACAGCGTCGTAAGCTTACGGCGCTATTATATAATATTCGATATGAATCCTTATCCAAATAAATATGTTTGATGGCTAGAGTATTAAATGCAGATTACGTTAGCCTTTAAACTATGTAATTCTGATCAATAGTTTGGGAGATATTAAATAATTAAAAACTACGCGCATTCGAAAAATGCTAGTGCGGCGCGCGGCTGGACAAAATTAAAGGCACGCTACGATGTATTAGTTCGGTAATTTTCAATTTGTATACCGATTTTGATAATTATTTCATTGTTTAAAGGATAAGTGGTTATCTGCTGCATTCTAAATTAGTTTTTGAATTGAAGTACACACATATCAAATAGGAAAGTCCTTTTCTTTATTTGTCTTATTTATGTCTTTATATGTATTAAGGAAATTTGTAATTGAACTTCAAATTCACTAAAAATTGTGAAATAAAACAAAAATTTTAAGAAAAAAAAAATAGCCGACTTCAAAAAAAAAACAATCGCAAACAAAATGCACTCAAAAGTAACCTAAAAAACCAATTTCAAACAAAATGCACTCAAAAGTAACCTAAAAAAACCAATTTCAAACAAAATGCACTCAAAAGTAACATAAAAAAAAAATCAAACAAAATGCACTAAAAAGAAACAAAATAATGTCATGAAAACTCTCTAAACTCTAGTAGTTAGTAGTAGGGGCTCAGTTTTCCGCAACTCCACGACAAGCGCGTATTTTGGGTGTCTCTAAACTCTAAAGAAAGTTCTCTTCTTTCTTGTAACATGTCTATATTGTATAATTATTGTTATTTTGGAGTCGGTTTCGGCCTAAGTAGGGACATAAACGTAAGTATGTCTAATACATCTCAAATATAAAATTTCATCTATTTACTTCGGCCGACACCGACTGCGAAATAACAATAATTATACAATATAGACATGTTACAAGAAAGAAGAGAACTTTCTTTAGAGTTTAGAGACACCCAAAATACGCGCTTGTCGTGGAGTTGCGGAAAACTGAGCCCCTACTACTAACTACTAGAGTTTAGAGAGTTTTCATGACATTATTTTGTTTCTTTTTAGTGCATTTTGTTTGATTTTTTTTTATGTTACTTTTGAGTGCATTTTGTTTTTTTTTTTTTTTTTTTTTTTTTTTTTTTTTTTTTTTTTTTTGTTGACGCGGGTAATGCATTTACGCACTTCGCCGTCCGTGCTGCGGGGGCAGCAGGGACGGTTTCGTGTGGGACTCGCCGGCCGCAGAAGGCGACCGGAATACCCACTAAACCCCGCGGTGTTCTCCTTCGCCTGACCGGGCCGTGGCATCTACGTTAGTTTATCCACGACCCGGCTAGGGGAGCCCCTTGGTAGGGGCTCGACACGTGTAGGGAGGGGCTGTTTTTAACACCCCCTCCCATCACCCTATGATGCCCTCCCTCGGAACACAGGAGAGAGGGCATCCGCCACATTCGGCGCAGCAGGCCCCCCGGCCTGCCGCGCGTGGCCACCTCAAGTCGGTTGAAGGGCCGCGGCGTACCTCGTACGCCGGCGGCCCCTCGCTGGGGCCCTGCGGGGCGGCAGCGTTTCGCTGGCGCGTTCCCGTTCCCGCAGGGCTTCTCTCTTGGCCGCCATCACCTCGCGTGCAAACGAGGCGATGGCGGCCCAGCTCTGCTCGCTGCCGGCCATCGATCTAACGACGGCCGGCAGCGACAGATCGCGTCCTATTGCGCCAGTGAGTGTGGCGCGTTGAGCGTCCCAGGCCGTGCACACGGCGAGCGTATGCTCGGCCGTGTCCACGGCGCCGGTCGCGCAATGTCGGCAACCGGGATCCGACTCAATTCCCACAACTTCACACAGGTAACGGCCAAAACAGCCGTGCCCTGTGAGAAGCTGCGTCAGGAAGTAAGTCGGCTCCCGGTGCTTCGCCTCCACCCACTGGCGCAGGACAGGGCAGACAGCCTCGACGAGCCGCCTGCTCACCGAGGTGTCCGCCAACCTCTCCTCCCATCGCCGGAAGAGATCGTCACGTCCTTCCTTCCTCCAGCGTACGATCTCTTCCGGGAGGGGTTCTACACCTCTTTGTCGCATCAGGGCCCTTCTCCGGTAAACCTCCGCCAGGACCCCGGCTTCGAGGTCCCAAGGGAGGCTCCCGGAGATGAGGCACGCCGCCTCGTACGAGACGGTGCGATACGCTCTGGAGGCCCGCTGAGCCATGGTCCGCTGTGCACGTCGCAACAGGACCATGTTATCCTTGCTCAGGGGCCTCGACGCCCAAATGGGCGCTCCGTAGAGCGCCTTAGAGCGCACCACACCGTCGTATAGGCGGCGGCATACACCGCCCGCCCCCCCACAGTTGGGGAGCAGCCTGGCGAGCATTCCCGCATACTTCACCAGCTTTGGTGCAAGTATCCGGAAATGCTCACCGAACCCCCATCGGCTGTCGAGGACGAGACCAAGATATTTCATAGTCCCCCCGACAGCAATGGGGGTGCCGCTCACAACGATGGAATAGCCGCGGGGGGGCTTAGTCCGAGGCCCATGGAAGAACATGGCCTCGGACTTCTCGAGGGCCACGTTGAGGCCCAGGGCCCTGATGCGGCGCACCACGTGGGCCGTGCCCGCAGTTGCGAGCACGCCCGCGTCCCGGAACGTTGGGCCCCGCGCGGTGACCAGGGTGTCGTCGGCATAACAAAGAACTTCGACACCCCGGAGATTGGCACCGCGCAGAACCCAATCGTATCCGATGTTCCACAGGAGCGGCCCGAGGACCGACCCCTGTGGAACACCGCACGTCATGTCCCTGCGGACTACCTGGTCTCGGGCCGGATAAAATATGGCCCGGTCGACGAAGTAGTCCGCAAGGACTCGCCTGAGGTACCCCGGGACGCGGTGGTACCTCAGCGCCTCCGCGATTGTCGGCCAGGGGATCGTGTTGAAGGCGTTCGCAATGTCCAGCGACACCGCCAACAACACTCCCCCGTGGCCGACAACCTCCTCGACCCTGTCCCTGAGTCGGGTGATGGCGTCAATGGTGGACCGCCCGCGACGGAAGCCGAACTGGCCGCCGCTCAAATTGGGCCCAACCGCCTCCATGTGCGCGACGAGACGCGCAGCGAGCACTCGCTCGAACAGCTTGCACGCCTCGTCGAGCAACACGATGGGGCGGTAGGCTGACGGCGAGTCGGCCGGGCGCCCGGGCTTCCGGAGAAGCACGAGCTTACCCGTCTTCCACCGCCGCGGGACTCTTCCGGACGCCAAGCACTCCGACAACAGGGACAGCGTCTCCTCCTGAAGGACCGGCACGACTTGGGCGAGGGCGCGACCAGGGACGCCGTCTGAGCCCGGAGCGCGGTTCTTCAGCCTTAGCTTCAGAATCGCGGCTCCGAGCTCGGCCTCAGATACGGGCGGGATTTCCTCGCCCGATACGGCCGGTCCCTCAGGATCCGGCGCCGCCATCCTCGGCGGCACCCACTCCTCCCTTGCCGGGAAGAGGGAGCTGACCACCTGCTCTGTGAGGAGCGGGTCGAGAGACCTGGTTAGCGGGGGGGCCCATGGTCGGAGCTTTTGGCTCACGATCTTATATGGGCGCCCCCACGGATCACGGTTCAGGCTCTCGAGCCACTCCTTCCAGGCTTCCTCCTTGGCGGCCTTTATGGCCGAGGTCAGCGCCGCACGAGCGGCCCGGTACGCGGCGAGCAGCAGCGCCTCTTGGTCGAGGTCCCTCCTACTTCTTCTGCGGCTGCGGGTGTACGTGCGGCGTGCCACCTGACAAGCCGTACGAAGACCGGCCAGGTGAGGTCTCCACCAGTACACCCGCGTTCGCGGGAGGGCCGGACCTGCGCGTCGCATCGCCGCGTCGCAGACGCGAGTCAGTGCTCCAGCTAGTCGCTCGCACCTCGCGTCTGCGTCCAGGCCGTTCAACGTGCCATTGGCGCCCCACCTCTCCACAATGGCCGCCTCCTTGGCCAGCTCCGGGTCCAGGGTGGACACCTTCCACCGTGGGCCCTCTCCCGGCAAGGGACGGTCCGGCGATACAGCCGAAGCGTCCGCGGGGGTGGAGACCATGTCGAACCGGATATACCGATGATCCGACAGAGTCTCCACCCCCTCCTCCACTCTCCACCTCCTCGTGCGGCGAGCCAGTGCGGGGCTAGCGAATGAAAGATCCACGATAGACCCGCCCTGACTGCGCACGCACGTCTGGGCCGCCCCCCTATTCAGGAGGACGAGCCCCGTGGACACCGCCCAGTCCGCCAGTGTCTCCCCCCTGAGGTCTGTCACCGGAGAACCCCATGCACTCGATTTGGCGTTGAAGTCTCCAGCGACCACCACAGGGGTGGGGTGTGCATCGGCCACAAGAGCGCCGACTTCGGCGAGCATCCGCTCGAAGTCGGCAAAACTCCTGCTCGGCGCGAAGTACACCCCGATCACTGCAATGCCGCCCAGCGACGCAAGAACCCAACCGCGACCCTTTGTTATACTTTTGAAGGGTGTGGGGCCCGTGCGTCTCCAGGCGACGATAGCCACCGAGTCGTCGCGATCGCCCACCCAATCATCGCGGTCGCGGACGTAGTACGGCTCGGCGACTATGACTACGTCGATCTTCCACTGCGCCGCGGTCTGTATCAATAAATCTTGAGCCGCGACGCAGTGGTTGACGTTCGCCTGCAGGATCGAGACACTGGGGGCCATTATTACTGGGCGGTGTCCATCGCCTCCGTGTCAGCGGCTGCTGTAGACGACGAGGCGGGGGGTCCCTGATTGCCCCCGCCTGTCTTTTTCTTGCCGCCTCTATTGGGGGGCCGGTTCATCGCTGGGCACTTCTTGTGACCCAGACGATGACCGGCCTCCACGCCCTCCGACGCACAAATTGCGCAGGAGGGCTCCTCCTTGCACGACGCGGCCTTGTGGCCCGGCTGGCCACATCGGAAGCACAGCGCGCTGCGGTCGACGCCGCAGTCGCACTGCACCCCCAAATGGCCGGGGACCAGGCAGCGGTAGCAGCGCTGCGGCCGCGCCTCCAGGAGGGTTGCCCTCACCGTCGACCAGCCGACCGTGAACCGGCCAGCGTCGACGATCTTTTTGGCCGCCAGGACAGGGCATTTCACTCACACGGTGCCCTGGCGGCCAGGTGGGCGATTTATAACGCCCACCTTTACACCTTCGGGAGGGCAACCCCCCAACTTCGCCACTTGCGCCGCCACCGCCTGGCTGGTGGCCGCATCGCCCAGACCGGAGATGCGTATCTCAGCGCAGAGCTCCGGCCGGGAGACGCGGGCCACGTCACCGATGGTCGCCCGCAGCTTGGCCGCCAGTTCATCGGCCTTTTGGCCCTTGTCGGCGCCAGCCACCTCCAAGACTCGGCCGCCGGTTCTCGCCGTGCGGAACCGGAGCCCCTCTATGCCCAAGGCCGAGAGGTCGACAGACTTCTCGGCCCTGTCCAAGACGGCCTCGTAGGTCGTCATGGACCCCTCGGGTAATGTTACGACGACTGCTGCCGTTTTAGGGGCACGCAGTCGCCGTCGGGGGGCCCTCTTCCTCTTCTTCTTGGAGGCGGCGGGCGCCGCGGGGGCCGTTGCCGCCTGTTTAGGGGCCTTCGCCTTCCGCGTCACCACGTTCCAGGCCTCCTCAGGTTGGGACTGGGGAGCGGGGGGCGCCGGCTCTGGCTTGCGGGCGGCCTCGGCCTCGCGGGCAGCCAGGCTCTTCTTGCCCTTCCCCTTACCCTTTTTCGCCGCCGCGGCATACGTCGCAGCGGGGACTGGGGTCGGGGCGGGCACCGGCTCTACGGCCGGGGCGGGCACTGGCTCTACGGCCGGGGCGGGGGCAGCGCGATTTGCCTCGCGACGAGTGCTGGTCGCTCCTGCGGTGGCAGCGGCGGCGGCGGCATTATGTGCGTCCGCAGCCAGCGGAGGGCGCAGCCTCGGCTCGGGCAGCAGGCGGTCGCCAATTCCCGCGATCCGGGAGTCTACCATAAATAAGATCTCCTCCCGGGTCATCTGCGGGGGGGCAGCCGCCTGCCGCTTTACCGCCTCCAGCTCCGCCCTCATAGCGGCCAGCTCGGCCTGCAGGTGAGCGACCTCCTGCGACTCAGTGCGGGACCGAAGCGCTCGCACCGCGTCGCCGATGGTCGACACCGCCTCGCGGACGCTGGCGATGTGCTGGCACTTCATCTTGGCCGATTTCTTGGCGACGCTGGCAATTACGTCCAGCGCCGCCTCGACCGTGCCAGCGAGGTCCTCAGCGGAGTGCTCGCCGGACGCCGCCTCTCCCGGACCTTCGGGCATCGCCGCCCTGGCCCGGGCTCGCAGCACCCGGCTCCTCTCCGCGACCTGCGCCGCCAGCTCCGCCTCCGCCTGCAGCTCTATCTCCCGCTCCCGTTGAGCGTTGAGCTCCGCCTTTGCTCGGGCCAGGCCGGCGTACTCCCCCGTTGTTACGGGGCGTCCGCGGCCTCTCTTTTGCGGCGCCGTTGTTCTGGCGCCTGCCGATCCCTCCTCCGGCGTCAGCGATCTCTTTCGCCAAAATCGGCTGGGTGGGGAGCGCGATCTTGAGCGCATGCCCTCACCCCCGATTGCCTCTAATGAGGCGCAGCTGCCGCTGTCCGTATCGGACAGCTGTCTCCTCTCCAGGACCATGGGCGAGTCGCACCGAGAGAGCGACACCCGCAACTCCCGGACGGCCACACCCGCGGCCCTGTTCCCGCCTTCAACTGCTTCCACATCGTTGTGCGTCTCTTCTGTCCTTTGTGCCTTGCCAATGTCGTCGTTGTTGTTTTGTGTTTTCTGATTTTCCATATAGTTCCCACGAGTGTGGGGGAAAGGAAACTCCAGCCAGGCAGAGCCCCCTGTACCCAGACCGGGCGTATATACTGTGGAGGTCCGCCGGTATCCACAGGTTTTAACGACTTCGCTGTCGGGTTTTTAGTGACTGATCCTTGTCTTGGGCCGGCCAATTAAGGCAAGCCCCCTGTCCCGGCGACGCCGCTAGACATGATCAACTGACACGTCTGACCGGGACAGGTTGCCCGACGTTGTCCCGAGGGACATCCCCCTGAGTGTGGGTTAGCACACCCAGGGGAACCGCCGCGCCGCGGAATACTCCCGCCGAAACTACGTCCGAAGACCGCTGTCCAACAGGACCGACAATGGGGAGAACACCGCTCCCAAGCCGACTAAGCCGGCGACGACGCCGGTCTGCACCAGTTCACCAGTCGACTCTGAAAACAGAGCCAAACCGTGCACTGAGCAGACCCGGCAACTCGCGGGGCGCTCTTAAAAGAGCGCCTCGCCGCGGACCTTGAAGGTCCGCCATCCCACGACCCCTCCATGGGTCAGCTGGCCGGATATTGGTCAGCGGCAGATGACTTCCCTCCCCCCGTAGAGGAAAAGGAACCCATCTGTCGCCGTCCAGGGTGCACCGGACCAACCGCTTCCATTCCCCCAGGACTTGTCCCAGAGCAATCCAAGCGGCGGCCCAACGTGGAGGTTTCCGACCCTAGCACCCCGAGTGCATTTTGTTTGAAATTGGTTTTTTTAGGTTACTTTTGAGTGCATTTTGTTTGAAATTGGTTTTTTAGGTTACTTTTGAGTGCATTTTGTTTGCGATTGTTTTTTTTTTTTTTTTTGAAGTCGGCTATTTTTTTTTTCCAGTTAAGTATAGAGGACTGCGTCTTTATTTAGCTCTTAGGATTTTCAATGATTTTACTAATTAATGATCATTATGTTTGGCCAGCTACATCTACAGCGTAAGCGGATAGTAAATCTGCTTTTTATTAAGATTCTTACAAAACAATTGCGTAAACAATATCTAAGTTATGCTGTTTAAATTACTTTTATTTTTTTCTTTAAAATCCTTTGTAAAACTAAAAGATTCGTTATTAATTCTTTTGTTACGACTCTAAGTAGACGACGTAGTTGTCTATTGTTATTTTATGTTATTTATAAGGAGAAAACGTCCCTCGGGAATATTCAATTGTGTCTCCATTTTCAAAGGAAGCGAAATTGGTTGTTTGTTGTGTATTTTAGTGCTTGTGAGAGATAAACATTGAGGTTTATGTTAGCTTTGTATTGTTTTTCTTTGTTTATGTGACTTGTATTGAACTCTAACTGTATACAAAATTATTTAGAGCAGAGAAGTGACCTCTATTGGACTCAAATGATAACTTTTCAAAATCAACTTATTGCCTAGAATAAGTATTCTTAGTCAATATTTCTTTAAAAGTTTTTTTTTGTAAAAAGGGGCGTAATATCTTCATCGTAGAAATACGAATATTTTTTATTCTACATTTGTGGTAATAGAGTTTTAATTTTTTTTTTTTTTTTTATAAGAGAAGGGGGCAAACGAGCAGCGGGAACACCAAGGTGTTCATCGACGCCCATGGACATCTGCAATACCAGAGGAATCGCAGATGCGTTGCCGGCCTTTGAGAAGATGATACGCTCGCTTCTTGAAGGACCCTAAGTCGTAGCGGTTTGGAAATACCGCCGAGGACAGACCATTCCACAACGCGGCGGTACGCGGTAGAAAGCTACGCGAAAACCGCACGGTTGTGGATTGCCAGCCATCGAGGTGGTGTGGATGGAACTTGGCGGTCTGTCGGGTCGTCCGATGACGGAACTCGGCGGCAGGAATTGTTCCAAACAACTCTTCTGAGCACTCCCCGTGGTAAATACGGTAGAAAATGCAGAGGGAACTAACGTCCCTCCGCAACGCCAGAGTGTCGAGCCGATCAGTAAGAACTCGGTCGTTGACGATTCGAACCGCTCTCCGTTGTATGCGGTCAAATGGAAGAAGCTGGTACTGGGGTGCTCCCGCCCAGAGATGCGAGCAGTATTCCATGTGGGGCCGAACTTGCGCCTTATAGAGCTGAAGGCGATGGCCCGGTAGGAAATACCGCTTCGCTCTACCGAGCACACCCAGTTTTTTGGAGGCCAGCTTGGCCTTGTCTTCCAAATGACCGCGAAACTGAACGTCGTTCGATATGTCAACGCCGAGAATACTGATACTGGCTGAGGCAACCAGGGGAGTGCCCTCGAAACGAAGATCCACGACAAAGGGTTGTTTTTTAGCGGTAATGGCGCATACTTGTGTCTTTTTGGGATTGAAATCAACGAGATTTCGTCGACCCCAATCCGAAACTTCACCCAGTAGGGTCTCCAGTTCAGACACAAGTTTGGTCCGGTTCTCATCGGCAGTAGCCCGAGAAACGTTAGCGCGGGCCGTGTACAATGCATCACCCGTGCTATCGTCTGCATAACAATGGATGTTGCTAATTTGCAGCATGTCATTGATATGCAGAAGAAACAGGGTGGGCGACAGTACACAGCCCTGTGGGACACCAGCATTAATTGGTTTGGGGTCCGAGCATGCACCGTCGACAACGACCTTGATGCTTCGACCCTCCAAAAAGCTGGCAATCCAGGCGCGTAGTTTCTCGGGCAGCCCGTAGGAAGGCAGCTTCGAGAGAAGTGCTCTGTGCCATACCCGATCAAAGGCCTTGGCCACGTCCAAACTAACCGCCAGGGCCTCCCCCTTGCCCTCGATCGCCTCCGACCATCGATGCGTGAGGTACGCAAGAAGATCACCAGCTGATCGACGCTGTCGGAAACCGTACTGACGGTCGCTAATCAGCTGATGCTCCTCAAGGTACCTCATGAGTTGGCAATTGATGGTCGTTTCCATGACTTTCGAGAACAAGGTGGTAACGGCGATCGGCCTGTAGTTGGACGGGTCTGAGCTATCGCCTTTTTTCGGGATCGGGTGGATTATGGCAGTCTTCCATGATTTCGGGACAACGCCTAAGGAGTAGGAGAACCGGAACAGGCGCGTTAAAACCGGTGCCAACTCAGGAGCGCAAGTCCTAAGCACGATGGGGGGTATCCCGTCAGGCCCACTCGACTTATGGATATCCAGAGATTGCAGCGATTTCCGCACTGATCTCTGGATAAACTGGATTTCGGACATAGAGGTCTCACCGCGTGGGATTTTCGGCGGCGAGTTACCTTTGTCATCCAGAGTCGAGTTGGCCGCAAAAAGAGAGCCCAGAAGATCGGCTTTCTCTTTTGCGGTATGGGCCAACGAGTCATCCTCCCTGCGCAAAGATGGTAAGGACGGCTTACAGAAATTCCCCTGGACAGCCTTGGCAAGAGACCAGAACGCACGAGTTCCCGAAGGAAGGTGCACTAGCCTCTCACCAATGCTGGCCACGTGTTCGGACTTTGCCTTGGCAATCACTCTTTTGAAGGACCTGGAGGCAGAGTTATACTTCTTTTTTAACTGGCTGGTATTTACATCCCTAGCTGCTGACGCCTCAGCCCAGGCTCGATAACAATCCTGCTTGTAGCGCGAGGCTAATTTGCAGGATTTACCAAACCAGGGTCGAGAACTGCCTCCGATGGGCACAACTGAAGATGGAATAAAAAGATCCATCCCCTGAAGCACCACATCAGCGACAGAATCGGCAACAGCGTCGGGATCATCCAGCCTGAAGCAAACTCTCTCCCATGGGTAGGATGCAAAAAAGGACCGCATCTCATCCCAGTCTGCTGACCTATAGTGCCACACTCGGCGAAGGCCATTCGGTTTAAACCGTGGGCGACGCGAGATGGGCACTGTGGTCCGGATCAGGCAGTGGTCTGACGAGCCCAAAGGGGCTTCGACGGAAACCTTATAGCTGTCCGGATGTGAAGTCAGCAGAAGGTCCAACAGGGAAGGTGTATGGTCTTCGACATCTGGGATTCGCGTGGGCGAGGTGACCAGCTGTGTCAGGTCATAAGACAAGGCAAAGTCGTGGACAGATCTCCCCGCATGATCGGTGGTACGAGAGCCAAGCCAATCGGCATGATGGGCGTTGAAGTCGCCTAGTACCACGATTTCAGCGGAGGGGATCTGTGCCAGAACGGAATCTGTAGCCGTTTGCACTTGCTCCATGAGTCGGTCTGTTTCGGCATTACCGCTATGGGACCTATAAAGGCACGCATAGACCCGCGGATGGTCGTCGCCATCTACGCGCAGCCATAAAAGAGATAGGTCCCTACCTTCAAGAAGGCTGAGGCGACGAGAACAGATATCCTCTCTGACGTACACGCATACCCCAGCCCGGGGCAAAAAGGACTGTTCTAATTTGTATCCGGGGCAGGACAGATACGAGGTGTCCGCCGGAGAGGATATCTGCGTCTCGGTAAGGAAAAGCAAGGCCGGCTTTGCCGTCCGGAGATGGTAGTGGACGGCCTCCAAGTTGGAATGGAGCCCCCTGATATTGCAGAAGTCCACGGCATGGGTGACAGGGGGTGCTGACAGTGCCTTGCTTCGTTTGCCCCGACCTTTGCAAGCGAGCGGAATGGTGTCCCCCCCAGAATACGCGGGGCGGCCCGTGCGCTTACCCCCAGACTCCGAGCGGGAGTTCAGGCGTAAGCGCACGGAGGGGGATTCTCCAATACCAGGGGTATTGGTACCCCCCTGGGGTATTTTATCTTTCAATCCCACTGCCATGCTGTATTAAGGGGGGGGGGGGGGTTTAGGAATCCGGCACCACACTCATCAGACGAAACGCGGAATTGCTCCCACTTCACGCCTGTCTTCTGTGTGGTCGTGGTATTTCACCGGGCGAGCCGGCCAATTCGTGCAACAGATGTTGTTGTTGCTGGCGTCTACCACTGTTCTGTAATTTTATTTGTTATTGATAAATTTTTTCGAAACTATATTTTTTCTTTCGGTTCGGTAAAAAAATGCATTAAGTTAAGTTGTGAAATAATAAAAAAGTTAACAGAATCTCCACATGTTCTTATTTTATTTATTTTGTGATGTTATTCAGATCGTAGTTGAAATTGTTCATGTTAGCGGAATTGATTAGTATTTCAATTCGTGCTTGAATTTCTATCTTAATATTGTAACTGACACTGAAATAAATATGCAAGAGTCGTAGATAATATTAATGGATTCTTGATATTAAGATTATACCTTATCATTTTAAATAGGAAATGTGAAACATAAGAAATATAAAAAAGGTAAAAAAAAACTGCCGCACTTTACATTTGATAAATAGATATTGATATAAAAAATCTAATTAAGGCAATGTAACTTAAAAATTTCGTTAAAATTAAAGCTATTTTCAGTGACGAAATCCTCTGAGTTCCCTGGGAGGCAAACATACAAGCATTTTTTAATGTATGTCATTTAACGACGTTTTATATTCGACTTGTATTAGTTTGCATTGTAGGTAAACGATTTCCATTGAATGCGTTTTACAATCAAGGTGGAATAGTCATTTGTTGTATACAAACACGAAGTAATGCGGGTACAAAGATAATGCTATATTTTTTAGAGGACATGCGTATTTTACTGTACAATTCAATTTGCTATTCCTCTACATTTAAAATTATTTTTCACTAGATGACGAACGCGATTCTGTCCGGTGGGTCATAAAAAAATTTAAAAAGTAGCCTAAATGTTCTTCCAAATGTTCCACATCTGTACCAAAGTCATCAAGATCCGTTGAACCGTACCGGAGATACCCTCAAACAAACATCCATACATCTAAATATTAGCATTTATAATATTAGTAAGATCATAGCAGATGTTGTAAATCGTCTTACTCAGAAAACCTTATATTAAAAGAAATACAGTTTTTTTGTTAATAATACTCTTTATCTTTGTTTTAAACCTATACATTAAGTGTGGATTATGTAACTGCCATTAGACTAAAGGTTGAAGGTGTGGACATTTGATCACATGGTCATGTGTTCGAATTTGTCATACAAAGATAGTTATGAAAAAAATCCTGGCACAAGCTAACAATTACATAAGAAGAAATATAGTCAGTTTGTAATTGAAAAAATTGTAGATAAAAAAATCTAGTTTTTTAAAGCTTATTCTGTGTTATATACTTAAGTGTTTATTTGTATATAACATGTTTTCTATAGTAACGTTGTACGTATCTCAGAGCAGTAGCAATTAGCGATCGCGCTGCTCCGTGTATTAATATAATTATGTATTTCGTTGAAACAGAAAGCCCTTAAGGGGATATTTTAAGACGATATTTTAATGAGAAGCGAATTATGCTGCTTTGTGTTGTTTTAGATATAAAATTTATATTTTTTGTTACAACTCCGCTGAGGATTTAATGAAGTAATATTTAAATAAATGTATTATTTTATGTAACAAATTGAAAAGGTCATTTAATGGTAGTAACTAAAAAGAATACTTAGACATAAAAAATAAATTAACAGACGCATGGAGAACCTTATCTTTTTTGAAGTTGGTTAATATTTTTTTAATCGAATGAAGGGAATAATGATCATTTTATAAGGAAATAATAACATTGTTTTATATCTATTAAAATCTATTTCGACGACTTCTGAGTGTTTATTTTTTTATATAAAGTAATATTACATAAATGTAATGAACCTGTCAAGAAAACGTACCAAGTGGAAGAATAAAAATAAAGTTTTATGACGGCCAATTAAAACTTGTCCATCGAGAGAACGTGAGCGGAGTGAGCAAGATATTGTACAACGTAGATCCTTAATTATGGTTTATAAATTGTTTAAAGATTACTGTTATTTTATTATTCTATATTTTTCTTACTAATATTATAAATGCGAACGTTTGTATGAATGGATTTGTTTGAAGATATCTCCGGAACGGCTCAGCAGATCTTGATGAAATTGAAAGATGGCACAGACGTATAGTCTGGAAGAATACATAGGCTACTAATAAAGTTGCTTTTAATTCCGCGTGAACGGAGCCGCGGGCGACAGCTAGTCAAAAACAAATGTAAACACAAAATATTTTTAACATCACAAAATTGTGTTTTGTATTTGTTATAAAATTGTTAATTTGTGTTTTAAAATGTCATGTTATACTATTAAACTTTACTAACATAAGAAAAGAGGTTGTATACAATTTTCCTTATATCCTTATGTTTACCACATTGTATTGTAAATAACTACACTGGGGAAATTTTCCACAAAAAAGGACTACGGAGCCCTTTGAACCGGCCTTACTTTTGTGCTGTGGATTAACCATCTATAGATATATACCTATAGTTAACTATGATAATCTGCGGAAGACTACGATTTGCACGATCGCACTGTAAAATTGGGAACGCTATTTAGGTACAGGTCACAATGGAATGGACAAAGCGAAGAGCATTATACTGTTGTTATCAATGTCATACATGCATACATATATCTTCATACATGTTGCACTATAAATATTGATCCTTTAATAATAAAGTCTAGTATAAAAAACCGATTACAGCTTTCCGTAGAATTTTATTTAACACCTTATACGTCTAATGTAAACACACCTTTACAATCGTTTGTCGATTTATGCAAACAATTTCTCTTTTCAGTAAAGCTTTGTATAAGAGTCGTCAAGCTAGTGATCTGTTTAGAGTGATGACGTAGCGACGTCTCTATTCAATATACAATGTCATTCAATTGAACGTCTCTCAATTACTTTAAAGTTTGCACTCAATTCCTTAGAATGATAAGAGCAGTTTTAATGTTTCAGTTTCTAGAGTAGAGGTTCTGAAGACACCATTTCAGAAGAATACCAAAATACGAGAAGTTGTGATTATAAATATTTTTATACTTCTAGAAAAATTACTACTAGCTAGTTCTTTGTATCTTAAAAGAACAAACAAAAAAAGATAACAATATGTATTTTAAATTATGTAGTATATGAAAAGAAAGCATATGCTTTAGATCACATATATATTTAAACTAGAGATTTTTTATTTGTCCTCTACATATAAATGAAAATATAAAAAAATCTAATTCAATTAACTTTTAGCTTAATTAAGTTAAGTATAAAAGTGAAGCCTGAATGTGACCTTTATAGTATGTTATTTTAAAGTTCAAACTTGCTTTTTAAACATCTTTTGGTTATTTTTCAATGTTAAAATATTCGTAGAGTATTCGTTGGCTCGCTTCGCCGACCGAAGAGCTCTCTATGAAATTTAATCAATGAGTTTACGTGAAAATATTATATTGGCCGTGTTCGCCATTTTAATTATTAAATTACAATGCGTGTGGTGTTTTTCTGCAAAAATATTGTTGGCTTTTTTCCCTGATGCATGTTTCAGGCGGCTATTGAAATATACAACAATTTATAGTTAAAAAAAAACTACAGCTCCTGCATTATTTATGGGTAAAAATTAACATGTTTTTCAGAATCTAGGCGTCAGTCTTAATAATTCAATCTTCAACGAATAGGTTTCTTCTATCGAAACACTTGTATAGAGGTTCTATCACGGATGTATGCATTTTCGTAACGACATCGACAAAATATGTCTAAATTTGTATGAGATACATATACGCTCGATAGGACGCTATACCAAATTTTGTTGATGACGTCACGCATACTTTCTCCCAAATTTTCGTTATAGGTCCTCAGAAATAAATATCAAAGCTTAGTAATTAATAATTAACATTAAAAATTATTAATTTAATCCTTTTGTAAACGGTCAAAGTTTATTCGGCATATCCAAATATAACTGTCCGAGCAGAAAGCGATCTAACGTTAAGTTCCTTTGAATTTCGACTGAATAAATTTGAAAGCGGAATCGCGAATCTTCAAAGTGTTTTCTGGGCTGTGTTTGTGCTTCATTATTCATGTCGCTACGGAGACACGGTAATCTTTCAAACGGCTTGTTCATGAATTTCACGAATGTATTTTTTAGTTTTAAATTATTTCACGTTTAGAACTTTATTTTGATGTTTACCTACACAAATATTTTTATTGAAAACTGGAGACTTATGGATGAATCAATTGGCAGTGTATAAAGTTATGCATTTGTTTTAAAATTGGAAACAAAAGAGATGAAATTTGTTCGGTGGTAGAATTAATTTGTACGATCGATTACAAATGTTTGATTGAATCACCAACAAATAGCGCGTGACTTTTTCAACTCGTGTTCCAATTAATTTTCGAAAACGTTTAATTAAAATATCTATTTTATTTCGAATTCGATACAATCGCTAATTAGAGTAAGCAGTTAACAAAAACATTCAAATAAATGAATCATAGAGAGGACACTACAAAAATTTCAATCAGTAGCGCATGCCATTTCAAATGCGGACAAATTAGTCTTGTTACCTAGAATTTTCGTGGTTTACGCTTTGGTTTTTGATAATAACATAATAAGTTTTAATGAAACATTATTTTTGCATACAATATTTATTAAACTACCTTCAAAGCTCCCCCTTAATTGGAATAGTCAACAGTCATGTAGGTGTATACAATAAATCGACTGGTGGCTTGAGTATTGCTTCACAGATGTTGTATTTTAATTCAAAACAACTCTGCTGTTATCAAGTGCGCTCGTAATTTCTTGTCTTTTCATTTGGGAATCCGATATTTTCTTTTTTTACAGTGAAAACTAGGTTTAATTTGCGTTGACCTTCCTTATTATTTTATAATCGGATAATAGATGCGTAATTTTAAACCATTTCGTTTTACGTAGAAGTTAATATTAACTTAGTAAAACATTTTAACGAGCTTTATGTAACTAGGTATTTTATCTCGGTATTAAAGCGAATTACTTGAAATGGGACGTCACATTACACGGGCTGGTTCTTCGACAATTACTCTCCAGACGTGTTAGCTGGTTAAATGCTGCGTGGTTGAGAAGGAACAGTAATTTAGTTTAGACATTTGGACTTCAATAAGTTAATTATTTTGTTTGAAATTTGATCGTTGATTGGTAAATTTTCTTATTCCTAAACTATTATTTCGAACTTCTGCCCAAAATAAGAGAACACATTTTCTTTAATTAACCCATATCAAACTTGTATTGTTCGTTGGTTTAATTTGTAAAAAGTAATGGTTCTTTCTATCTCTTTCCTTTCTACAATACCCTTTCTTTCTCACAGAAGTGTGAAAATGCATTAGTATGATTGTCAGGGGTCACAAACATTTTCCAAAACTTCAATCCATTTCATTCTCTAATCCATTTGTTATTAAAACTTTGGCGTCTATTTACGAGGTATAAAATCCTTACGAGCTACAAGGAACGTGGTCGTAAACGTTACCTTACTGAATGCTTTACAGCCGACTATAAATCTATCCCTTACGTTAACGCTGTATCAGAGCGAGACGGATGATTCAATTCTTAATGTACTGCATAAAAGTAACCCTTTTATCAATGATAGGTACTTTATTAGAGAATATTTTGTCTGTGATGTGGATGTCGCGTCGTAAATTATTTATAGCCGAGCGAAATATGTTATCTATAGGTTTTACTATTGTTTTTTTTATAGAAGACTGAGAAGATTTGAACTGTATCACTCAAATTTGAAGATTATTAAAAATTATATTTAGTGAGTACGCAACTAAGCCTTTTGTAACATCTCTCTGTTCGGGGAAAGTTATTTTTATATGTGTATAGTGAAATGCTCATTTTATAAATATTCTATCATCTCGAAGGCTTTTTTAAAAGTTCCATAATACTTTCCAAGCACATTTTCTTTGAAAAAATTTTGTCACTTGTTAAACGAGCAAGCCACCTTAATTCGCCGAAATAACGAAGCGACCGCTGCTCATGAATATCCGCAATGGCAGATGCGTGGCCTATAAGCGACGGAGGTAGGGAACAATAATGCAATATTTACACTTTCTATCCATCCCTTCATCCGTCAAATCCACTCGACCTTTCTACCTCTCTTATAAGTAAAGGATGAGAAGGGAAAGAGGACTAAAATTTATTGTGTGGCAATAAATGTTTTTTTCTTTCTTTCTTTCTTTCTTTCAAAATTAGGACTAACTCATCAGACGAAACCTGGTATAACTTTCTACCGTCTTCTGTGTGGTCGTGATGTTTCACCTGTCGAGCCGGCCCATTTCTGCAACAGATGTTGCTGGCGTCTACAACTATTAAAATTTGTTTTTTTACCTACTTTTTAGTAATAGAAACCCACTTTAATTGTGTTCTATCTATAGGTTCAAAACTGTGAAACAAATGAATGCGTAGTGGTTTGAGTAACGAGGTAGGCTCAGGCCGTAAATATTCTCCGGGGAAATAGAAAAAGAAGTAATAAATTGGTATTCGAACGCGTCCCAGGAGAGCAGTGATAAATTTACTGGCTGACTTATTATTCAGGGCGGGCGAAGGTCGAGGTCAAGAACTCTGTAATATCAGTCACGAGACTGAAGAGTCCTTTATAGAAATTCTGTGAAGAAAGACGTAGAACACCTTAGTATTATTTTCAAAGTGACGAAGCCCGTGGTGATATTTAATTAGTCAATTTAAAATGTAAATCAATAGCCTTAGGTCTAGATTACCTGTAGTTTTGATTGAATACATTGTACCTACTATTTCTAAAACAAAAGATAAAAACGGTTTGAAAAGTCGACACTGTACTGTACAAGGCAAATGAAAATTACCTTTTTTTTTTCAAATCTGGTAATTTTAATTTTAATATAAATTTTACAACTTTAATATGATTCAATCTTTCAAAGAGATTTATATAAAGCTTGTTCGAGCACAAACATGACAGCCAATTAGCTTTACAGATAATAAATGTTAAGAGTACGCTACAAGATTTGTAATCCGTTCTTTAGACTGTTTACCTTGTTTTTTTTTCGAATAATCTTACATCGACATGTACTCTTTGGTAATTAATTAATGAACATGAGTTTTTAAATAAGATGTATTATTTATTGCAGACTACTTATTATGTTATACTAGCTGTGCCCGCGACTTCGTCCGCGTGAAATACAATTTTGGGGAGAATTTTTTTTGAGCTAATTATTTTATTTAACCAACGTGCTATGCTTTGATGTATGTAGAAGAACATAGAAAGAGGTGTGCCCGGACCGCGCCAAATGTAGGTCCTGGGTGTTGTTGTTGTTTTTTTTACTTAAACTTATAAAACATGCCAAAAAATATTAAACTTACAAAATATTCACATAAACATCTTCCCATACAAACTTTCATCCCCTATTCCGTTTTGTTACATTGCAACCTTGAGGGTAAAACTTTTACAAATTTCAAATGTCATATTTATTTATATCAAATCAGCAGCCTAAAAAATAAGTTTAAAGCTTCTAAATGTAAAAATGACGATACTTCCATACAAATTTCCACCCTCACTTTCATCCTCTTATAACCCTTTTTTCGCGTTAAAAAGTAGGCTTTGTCCTTCCTCAGGCTCTAGACTAAATATTGGTAAGGGTAACATCAAAACATGTTAAACAAAACATTCACCAAAACCTTACATATTGCCTTACAAAATTTCATCCCCTATTGTTATTTAGCACTCTCTGAGGCAACATTTTTACAAAAATTTAATTTCCTATTTATTTATATAGAATTAGCAACCTCAAAAATAAGTTTCAAGCTTCTAACTGTAAAATTGACGATACTTTCATACAAATTTCCACCCTAACTTTCAACCCCTTACAAACCCTTTTTCGCGTTAAAATGTAGCCTATGTCCATCCTCAGGCTCTAGACTAAATATTGGTAAGGGTTACAGCAAAGCATATTAAACAAAACATTCACCAAAACCGAATATATTGCCAAACAAAAATTCATCCCCTATGGTTATTTAGCACCCTTGGGGGTAAAATTTTTACAAACATTTAATTTCATATTTATCTTTATCAAATTAGCCTTGAAAATAAGTTTCAATCTTCTACCTGTAAAAATGACGATAATTCCATACAAACTTTCACCCCCACTTTCAACCCCTTATAACCCCTTTTTCGCGTTAAAATGTAGCCTATGTCCATCCTCAGGCTCTAGACTATCTGTGTACAAAATTTCATTTAAATCGGTTCAGTAGTTTTTGCGTGAAAGCGAGACAGACAGACAGAGTTACTTTCGCATTTATAATATTAGTAAGGATTAACGTAGAAATGTTTTTATAATGTAAAGGGCAGGTGAACTTTGTTTTCTTTGAATATAAACTGATAAGTTATGTGAACTTTATACGAGGAACTAGGTTTTTTAACCATGAAGTTTGTTTCATCGCAATTTATTTATCGAAAACCAGAGATCATAGAATATTTTCGCAGCGGTATTTCTATAGTGAAAACGCACTTTTTAGATCTGCATTTTAAAAGGTAATGAATTAAAAAAGTTTATCACAAATTCCAGGTCTCCTAGAAGTTGTAATAATGCGCATATTTCGTAACAATGCCTCCGAACTTCAATACGCGAGCCTTCGCACGTCTAACAAGTCATAAATTGTACGGAATGTTCACAAATTCCTTACAAACAGGAAAGTTAGACGTGACTTACTTTTTTAATTATGATTGAGAAATATCATTTTATTTTCTTACTAACCAGTGTTTACGTTTCTGACGCTACAACTACTTAGAACTTCTTGTTGATATGGGTATGACTATAAATTAGCCCTCATGTCAAGCGCAACGCGTATGTCCATGACACTTGTGACGTCATGGTATACTAGGATCGGTATATCATGATTACGGGCAGAATAACTTGTGACAAGGATAACTAAATATGAATGTATAGAGGAAGAAATTAGATGGATTGTGGAAGGGTTACACACCCGGTTAAGGGAGTGACGGTTGAAACGATGACTGAGATAGTTTTGGTGCCCTTTTCCCTTCGTTTTCATGTCTTTCATGTTATGATTTGCTACGATATCAATCGCTTCTTGCTGCGTGCTTCTGGCCTAAAAAAATGTCCGTAAAATATTAAGCGGGAAAAGAAAAAGGTTATTAAAGGAACTATTCCGGTAAGGAATTCGTGCACCGCAATTCCGTGAGGTTTATGAGGTGTAAGGTATGCCGGGCCGCACGACGCACGCGAGGAGACCCTTACTCGGTATTTTTCTACATGACCTAATACACGGCCGCTATCAATTATTGTATTTTACATTAGCGTTTTTTTTTTAGTAAAAGTCATTGAGAGTATTTTACGGATATAATGAGTATTTTAAGTGATCACTGCCATCTATGAACTGGAAATAGTAAATGCATTTTTGGAATTCACGACACCTATTTTGCGACAACACATCGATGAATTTTTTAATACATAAATTTGCATTCGTAAATAAAATCGTCTAGTACTAACGTATATTTTATTATTCCAGCTTGTTTTTCGCTGTTGAAGGGAATTTACATAAATAAATAAATTCAGGCGATATCCTTGAATAATTCAGCGCAATGGGAACGGGCGTCATAATTTTACATTTGATATCAACAATTTGGACTTGTCTCTTTAGTTTCGTGCATTTCCATTGCCTCTTCTCTGTTTTTTTTATCAAAGTTAATAATATGTATGGCAATACATTTTTGTCCATATCTTTTGACAATGTAAACTCAAAGTTACTTGATGCTTCTTGTCTGGGGTGTCTTGAAACTTCTTTATATTATTTTTTTTCACTTACAACATCTACAAAGATGTGTTATGCTGAGATTTTGTTCTCAGAAACCAACGATTAGTGCTTTAGGATTCTATTTATACTTTAAGTAGTAAATAGACTTGAAATTCCTTTGGTTATTTTATTGTTATTACGTGGCTAGGCCAGTAAGACGCCGATGGTCAGTTGTTTTGTTATGACGTAAGTACAGCTGTTCAAAACATTATAGTGACTAAGATAGAACTAGTCATAGGCACTATACACTTTATAGAGTTTTGTAATCAACTTATAAAGGGTGTCCCAAAAAGTATATTCAATCGAAAGTCTTTATTAGCACTTTAGGGATATTCCATTTATCACATGAATTTTCTAAATTCAAGAAAACTCAGACATTAAGTAATACTCAAGGTGTTGAAACAGAATAGACATTTATTTTTATTTTGTACGATATTGCTTTGTCTATAATTCCTTTTATACTCACGGTAAGCCCCTACATCACTTTTTTCTGACACGGGATGTTGATGAATCCTCCATTATTATCTCAAATACTTTGCATTGCGCAGGGCGTTTGGTATTCAAGGACGTGCACCGCATGGATTGAAAAAGGTGTCTACAACCCTCGTCAGAATTATATTAAAGAGCGGTTTACACGAACGCGTCGCTGATAATTCTGACGTGAATAAATATTATTGAACGATAGGCAATATTACAAACTAGCTTTTACCCGCGACTCCGTCCGCGCGGAATAAAAAATAGAAAACGGGGTAAAAATTATCCTAATAGTTTCCTGGTTCTAAGCTACCTGCCCACCAATTTTCAGTCAAATCGATTCAGCCGTTCTTGAGTTATAAATAGTGTAACTAACACGACTTTCTTTTATATATATATATATAGATATGAGAACGAAGTATATAAAGATATGTATATTAATAAAGTTATCTTTTTTTACCTTGTTAACTTTGCCAATTCAAAAAGATCGGTATAAAAAAGGTAAATTTCTTATTTTACAGTTTGTTTTTACAAAGTGTTTTTCCGATAGCAGGTTTGCAGAATCAGTGGTCGCTGTGGCGGTGTGAGGTATAAATCAAGTGGACGGCAGGGGGCGCTGTTTGTTGCGGACAAATGGACACATTTGTAGCGGACGTCGCTTTCGTTTTAAGTGACGCCAAATATCGTGGACGTTTTCTTTTAACACTCGTCCCGACCACTAAGTGATTTATTGGCATAGTTTTTTATGGCTTTTGTAGTGTTGTTTGTTTGTAACACTAACAATCGTTATTAGGATTTTTTAAGTGGCAACAGAACAAGCGGCGATCTAAATTCGCCAAAGCGAAGCGACCGCTGCTCATAGACATTTGCGCGATGCGTTGCCTACCTTTAATCAATAGAGGGACGGAACAGAAAGAGTATGTTTCTCCTTCCTATGCTTTGCCCCAGTTCCAAATCGATCTCTCCTTAAAAGACAAGAGTGGGATATTAAAGAAGACCAAAATAATACCTTCGGAATGCACGATCATCACACGAAATGCGGAATCGCTCCACTTAACTTGCTTTGTCGGTCTTTTGTGTATTCGCGGTATTTCACCGGTTGAACTGGCCAATTCTTTCAACAGTTGTTATTGTTGCTGACTCTACCACTGTCACATGTATAAAATTATCACTATTAATATATTTTAATCTATATATATATAAGAGAAAGTCGTGTTAGTTACACCATTTATAACTCAAGAACGGCTGAATCGATTTGACTGAAAATTGGTGGGCAGGTAGCTTAGAACCAGGAAACGGACATAGGATAATTTTTACCCCGTTTCCTATTTTTTTTTATTCCGCGCGGACGGAGTCGCGGGTAAAAGCTAGTGGAAAATAAAACTTAGGTTAGTTGAATAAAGTTATTTAACGGCATTCACAGTCTAATTTACAGATTGAATAGCTGTCGCCCTCGACTCCGTTCGCGCGGAATTAAAAAAAAACTTTATAAGTAGCCTATGTCTTCTTCCAGACTATGCTTTACATCTATGCTAAATTCCATCAAGATCCGTTGAGCCGTTCCGAATATACCTTCAAAAAAATCCATATAAACATTCGCATTTATAATATTAGTAAGATATGCAGAATTAGTTATTTTGAGATTTACTTTTAAGAGCCACATAAAGGATGGTGAAAAGATCATACATACTTTTAAAAGTAGAGATATTTTTGCCTTTTAACGAAATTTTATTTCTACATGATTAAGCATTCTATACAGCATGTCTCATGTCATAAACATCAAGCAATTCATCTTGATACTTTAGGCGCATTAAAAATAGCTATCTGTATAAATGAAGCCATTAAGCGTTACCTTGCTACGGCGCTGTCAATCGATTCATCATAAATTTTATGTCAACTCAATATATTTTGTAATAGATCACGTCTCGGATCAAGACCGTGTTTATATTCATGTAATGCTACGAGCTTGTCTGTTTGTAGTTTTTAATTAACATTTATAAATGAAATTATGGAATAAAAATCATTAAATCCTTTTTCAAGTGTAATGTTGGAATTATTGCATACTTAATAATAAATTCTTTTGTTTTAAAGTTGCAATTATTTCAATAAAATATTTGTGATTTTAACGTAGAATTTCACTGCTGTGACTTTTGCATTGTGACAATATGTATTGAAATAAGTATCCTGACAATAGAATACCACGGTTATTAAAGTTATCACTTTTGTGCTCACTCTACGCAGTTATAAGTAGTCAGAGCACATATTTGTGGCGCTTAGTCAGTCCAATGTGGGTGAGGCTTACAGGGTAAACTTAGAAATGTCTAGTGATTGTTAACTTTCGGCTTTCATTTTAACTTTTGTATTGTCTATCTCTAACGGATTCTAATCTAACAAATATATTTCACGCTAGTATGCTTAAACATCTTAAGTTGGGTTTTCATTGTTGAAATACTTGTATTTTACTGAGGAATTTCACGGTTCGTAATAACGTTTCCTTTCCAATATAAAAATGATTTTTTTTTAATAACATACACATTATTATTAGCTGTCGCTGCCATCTGGATCTGTGAATAATCTGACAGGCGACGCTTAGGGCTCTGAGAAGGGTTGCTCTCAAACAAAACTGTACGTAACTACTAGAGATAACGTTACGATAGTGTTTTTGTATTGAGACATTAAACCTAGACTATTTTCTGAATATACAAAAAGTAAGCGGAGCATAAAGTACACCAAAAATCTCATACTAATTTTGACATAATTGTCGATGACGATACGAAGGCAATTGTCACAAATATTCGTGCTAGGTCCACTGTTAACTGGTCCAAACATTATTTTTAGTCTGTTTCCTGCAAAGACTGCTTGTAGATATAAAATAATATCATAGTTGTATTTATTCTTTGCTGTGGGCAATTTTGTGTGACAACTTACATTTCAAATGTTGAAGAGGGTTGCTCTTATTCGTGGAACAGTTTGCCACAGGGCTTTGTTTTACTTTAACAAACCATCACTAGTTTAGTTTTGATAAACTAGAAATTGTTTAATATTTTGCTTTATTTACTTAAAACAAAGATAAAATATTTTATAACACAAACAGACAACGTTATTCATAATAAATAAAATAGCACTTTCATTGAAAATATAAATAAAGAAATCCTTTTAATGCGGATCCGTTCTTTAATGAATAAAATATAACCTTTCCATTTGGAGTACGGTGAAATTTCTTCCCTTTTGCGTGCTTTGGCGGCCATATTGCCGCGGTCGCGTACGTATGCAAATCCAACATGTCTGCCATTACTAACTCGCGCTTATATTTTTTTCTATTGCTAAGAATTCTAAGCGAAGAAATTTAAAAGAAGTTTCAAAGATGAAGATTTTCACAAATCGACGTTGAAAACATATTTTTCTTAAATAAATGGAAAAAAACGCCGGTATTCCAAATTCAAAATAAATTCTTTTTTCTTCACCATAAAAAAGTAAATAAATTCGGCAAAGTAAAAATATATTTTTTCCAAAAGAGTTTTCATTTATAATTTTAGAATGACACTGGCCGTTACGAAGACGTAAAATTTATTCCTTTTTTAAAAATACTCGTCGTTCCATTTGGCGCGCAGATGTGAGATGGCATTTCTACCTCGTTTCGCAGCATTCATATGTTAATGCGAACACGTGCGCCTCTATTAGCCTTCTTCTTATTCAGGTATTTTCATTCAGAACACCGTCGCGCCTTCCCTTTGAATCACATTGAAATGGGTCAGGATTGACACGAATATTGTACGTAATAACCTGCATTATTGTACGTCTAAATACTCATCTCTATGTTCTGTGTTGTGCTGTGTTGAAAATATGTTTAAAACGTTATAAAGGTTTTTTTAAATTAAATTAATACTCTCGTCTTAATTTTAACAATGTATTATTATTTTCAACCTAGTTTAATAGTGTAGTTTGTTATTTTAGAAAATCTGCTTTGAAATTTTAACGTAGACTTCCACTACCTAAACACATGTGAAGTCAACATGGATGATATTCATTCTCTTTGGAAAAAAAAATTGTTTTCGCCCAGGTATTTTATAATATGTAAAATAACGGTTATAATTAAAAATAAAACTCTTTAGACAAGTTCCTCTCATAAACTGCTTTGTAAAAAAATCTCTGCCTCTTTGTACAAACTCATACAAAAAGTAAAATAATTAATACCTAAATGAAAAGAGGCAACCTGTGGTTTATTTTTAATTTTAAATAACCTTTATCGTAACTGTGTATAACTTTGAACTCTAAGTTATGCTTTTTGCACAAATTACGTATAACGAAGAGCTTATTGAAGTTGCGACCTGAAATTTTCAGCAACTTCAATATACATCACGCACTGAAGGACGTAATAAAAAGTAACTGAAAAACGAAACTTTATTAGTAGTTTGTTGTTGGAATTTTTACATATCTATAAATATTTACTTTAGCTTTACGAATAAAGAAAGTTACATTATCGCTAACCTGCCCTTTAGATACATCGGGTATAGACAATGTAATATTCAATTATTGCTATCGCTAATAGAATCGACAAAATGTGTCAAAATCTCAAAAATACGTGACATATCGCAAGTTATTGCCACTTTCATACATATTTGAATGCTTATCGAATGTTAAATTGTCTAGCTCCCAGGTCTAACAGCCGTCACGTTTTTCACTTCCATCTTACGCATTTTTTTTCTTTCACAAAATCCTTCCATACTTTCTCCGGTCTTTTTCTAACTTTGTATCCATCAACATCTAATCTGTTAATAAAGAATGTTACAATAGATTGCATCATAAATTTATTTCCCGAATGATTGAATCAGTTAATATTTCACGGTACAGAAACCAATTAATTTTTCCCATCATTAATAACTCTGCGACCAGTTTTTGCGAAGCTCGTAAGACTTCGCCCTAATGATACTGAAGACTCGAGTTTCATTTTCTTTTGTACTTTAATGACACCACTTTATAAAGTTCCGACTCCCGAAGGTTGAGAATTATCTTTTCTTTTATAAATCTAAGTATCAAGTTACTTGATTAAGTGGATGCAATGTTAGAAAATAAATTATACAACCTGTTTAAATGCTCATTCAAATTTCTCTCGTGGATATTAATATGCCTTTGTAAAAATTTCATGTACATATTAAAAACGTAATTACGTAAAATAATTCCAACTTAACATATTTTAAATTTGAATACTTACAAATAGACCTACGCTCTGGTCAATCACAGGATTTCAAGTTGACTTTGTAGTCAATGTCGATGTTTTGTAATTACTTATTATTTTGTAATATCTATCGAGTAATAAAATTCTCCCCTTTTAATTTATATCCGTATTTTGTTTTCAGGTAAGCGACACCTCGTCCCAAAACCGCTCACTAATTTATAAAACACAAGTAACGACTTTTCCTCTAAGCATTAAGGTATGTTGCAAGGGTGAGCGGTAAAACGCTAATGATATTTTTACGTTATTGCAATTTTTGTAACATCCGCAAAACACTAGATGACAAAACGCTCTCTTGTGAAAAGTGAATTGATTATGTAAATTCAAAAAAATATAAATTTATGAAGAGGTGGCAAACGAACAAGCGGCCACAGGTTTCATCGAAATGGCTAACCAACCGCTGCCCATAAACATCCACAATTGCAGATGCGTTGCCTACTTTTAATCGAATGGTATCGAGGAGATGCACAGAAATATAATATTTCCCTTTACTATGCGTCCCCTTTTCCATCAAATCCACTTCCCCTTCCCATTCTTTTCTAATAAGAAAAGGGTGAGAAGGGAAAGAATACTGAAGTAAGGCCTCATTAGAGCAATATTTTTGCATTTAACTCTATCCGTTGCAGTACTTTTGCTAATTTTCATGCTGGCTATTTTTAAAAGAGAATGAGTTGACAATATGTTTTTGAATTTTTACAATAGTTACAACAGTGAAAATCTACAGTTACAATCATGTTTTATTCTACGGAAGATCCCAGAGAAATCAAACTAAATATGAAAACAAATTGTTAATATAAATTCGTCCGCTAGTCGCTTATGAATTGCACTTGATCAACCCATTCGTATTCGAGGGCTGTTCGTTATAAATGATCCGCGGCGTCTTCCAATTTTAATTAAGCAAGGACCCGGGAGCCTTTTTCGGGACACCGTTCAATTAGCAAAGATACCCCCTGTAATACATTCTTGCTGAATTTTACTTGTAAATTATCCAGCGTCGTTTACTTTTTTTTTTACCAAACGATGGCAAACAAGCAAATGGCTACTTGAATTCTTATTCTTTCACTTGAATGGGTTCGCTTTGATTAATTTTTACTAATTTTATTTTCGATCATTTGTTTATTTTTCTTGAAAGAATATAAAGCATAAAAAGAGACTCAAAAATATAAAACAATATACGAGTTTGTATTTTGTAATTACTTCATTCATAAACTTTACATTCAAGAGAGAATAACATATACTATACTATTTTTTTGTAGAAACTTTTTACACAAGTAGGAAAAGCGTTAAACGATACATACATAAATAAATCTTACTAATATTATATATACGAATTTAGATAGATGAACGTTTGTTAGAACATCAACGGATCTTGATGAAATTTTGCACAGATGTAGATAAGTCTGAAAGAAAACATATAATAAAATAAAGCAATGAATTAAAAAAAAAACGATTAAAATAATCAACTTATTCTGATTTTTGTCATATTACTCGCAGAGCTCTGACAGCGAACACAGTAATAAATCACTTATTTATTACCTGTCACACAATATTGACATTCCATAATGTAGCGGCGGGTTTACGTTGTTAAACCTTGTTTAGTTGATATGGTTACAGTAAATTGACAATTTTTCTTACCTTTCAGGCCGTTTTCTAATTTGTCAGATAAAAGATTCTAACAACTAATTATTCACTTACCTTGATAAACTTTAGCGTGGAATAAAAGCGTGCGTGGAGTGAGGAGCGTCGGTGGCTCAGGGGTTAAGCACTTGACTTGTAATCTGCAGTTCCTGGGTTCGAATCCCACCATGTACCAATCCGCTTATCGATCTTCGATTTAAATGTGCAGCCTGTGAAGAAATTTAAGAATAATCGACCAACCAGCACTTGGCCAGCGTGGTTGACTATGGCCTAGTCGCTCCTTACTTAGGGTATGTAGGGTATGGGTAGGTACTCAGTGGGGACGTATAGTGAGCTGATGATTAGAATAAAACAGTTGCTTACTCTTATTACCAATTTACTTAAACTTTACTTACCTATTGCTTAGTAATAATTTCGATGAAGCGTTACCAACCTTTATAATATAATGTAAATAAATACCACTGGCCTAAGTGAAATTATGACACGAAAAAAAAAATTAAAAATGATGACTACGCTAAATATTTAAATTTCGTAGCACCACTGATGTAAATTAATTTCGTAGCGACTGTGGTGTCTACGCGAAGCTACGTAAATGCGTAATTGAAACAAGTTACTGTGGTATTTTTGTATTTCTAAATCTATCTATCTATATCTATATATATAAAAGAAAGTCGTGTTAGTTACACCATTTATAACTCAAGAACGGCTGAATCGATTTGACTGAAAATTGGTGGACAGGTAGTTTAGAACCAGGAAACGGACATAGGATAATTTTTACCCCGATTTCTTTTTTTTTTTTATTCCACGCGGACGGAGTCGCGGGTAAAAGCTAGTTTATAATATTAGAAGGCGTATTTTAGTTAGCTCGCCCTTTATAGAATGATCTTGTTATTGCATTAATTATCGATAAATGAACGTTAAGGGCCGTAATTCAACTAGAGGCGTTTATACATTTTGTGGCGAGTCGACGCCTTTCAGATAATGCAATAGACAGCGAACCAATGGTGAACCCGGTGCTCCGTATATCTAGATAATACTGCTCGCAACTAGAACATTTTAAGACAGTTTTCAGCACAGTTGTGTCTTCTTTAAGAGCAGTGTATTTTTAATCTGTTATTATATTTTTTAAATCGCCTGAAACAAAAGAATCACTTTTTGAAACATATTTAAAAAGTAATGTGATAATTCTGAATAATGATTAATAATAAATAATTTTTTGAAGGCAAAAATCATTGATAAAGGGAGTATAAAATTCCAACATAAAGGAATAATATTGATGAAAATAATGAATCTTAGTGTTACTAAATGAAGTTTAAAGTTGTAGTTCCAAGTTGCAACTTAGTTCATTAATGCACTATCCCGGTTTGCACAGGCGGAGTTGACTCCGACGTTTCTAGAACTTTGACTCGGGCTAATGGATAAAGCATGTATTTGAAATTATTATTAATTTGTTTGAAACTGAACTCTGAAAGTTTAGAGATAATCTTCGATGATAACGACACTGAGCTTTAAAAGTTTATTAGGTAGAAAAAGGCTAGCAGATAAATAAGGGAAGAATAGCATGTAACAAAGAAAATTTTATATACGAACTAGCTGTCGCCGGCGACTCCCTTCGCGCGGATTTAAAGAAAAAATGAAATAATTGGACTATGTATTCTTCAAGATCAAGAAGCCAAATTTCATCAAGATACGTTGAGCCGTTTGAAACGGGATATGTAGCAAATAGTTTATAATTAAAACATACCTGTGTATTCCACGTAATTTGTAACCTACGTCTCTTTCATGGTAAATTGAGGTCTGATTTGACTTTACTTAGATTTATTAGTTTCACAATAAGTTCGCAATGGAAGCTATGTAACGTACTTACTGACGTCCTTTTAAGTAATGTGAGGAAAATACATTTCTGTTTCCTTTTATAGATGGTGGTTGATTTATTATTCAATGTTTATTGGAGTGAAATAATGACATGTGACAGTATGTAGGATGTTCATAGGAAAGATGTCTACGGTTAAGTAAAGGTGAATCTCCACTGTCGCAATACGTGCGTTTTAAGAATATCGCCATCCTTTTTGTTCTCCATTTATTTAATGATACATAATAATAATATAGCACTTTATTCTGAAATTATTTGAAATATAGACGTGATAAAAAATTATAAAATGTCCCTAATCTCAGTGTGCCTCTTGGCATAGTGCTCCTCCATTGTTTTCTGTCTTAGGCGACTCCTCCAATATGGGCCGGCTGCCATCTTTATGTCGTCCTCCCATCTCAGAGGCTGCCGACCTCTACTCCTTTTCCCATCTCTCGGATACCTTTCTGTTACCACCCTGCTCCATTTTCCTCTTATGTCTCGCATCATGTAACCAGTCGAACGCCATTTGAGTTGATCTATCCTAAGTTGTTAGCCAATTTTGTTTTTTTCTTTCAGATTGATGTTTTTTATTTAATGATTATTTACGGGTTAAAAAATTTTGATTGAAAATAATTGAAAAGCGGCGGAAATTCGGCCAATTTTAAGAACATCCAGTTACTATTATTACTATGTGATATACAAAATTATTTATATAAAGAATTTGAGAAAGGTATATATTTATTTTCAGTTGGATACTGTGTAATTAGTGAGATCAGTGAGTTTGTTCAGGCTCGTAAATAATGAATGAGCTCCCTAGAGACTAAGGCCAGCCCTTATGCCAGCGGACTAACCTTACAAGTTATTATCTAAGTCAGTGATTCTCAACCACTGTGCCGCGGCACTTTTGTGTGCCGCCAAATTTCAAAAGTGTACCGCCAAATTTTGACTTTCGCTGACTTGCTGCACACGCACACTGTGTCTGTATTTCTTCGCGTAAAAGAACAATGACCAAAAAATAATTGAAAAAAAATTAGCGTCTAGAAATGTCATATAGAGTCAATTAATTTGATACAGTTGATAAATTATTTATGCAGTGTGTTGTAGTAAGTAAATAATTTTTATCTTTTTCTTTGTGTGCCGCCAAATTTTTAAATCGTTAAATATGTGCCGCAACAAAAAAAGGTTGAGAATCACTGATCTAAGTTGCCCACCGTCTGACCATGATTAAGTTTTTTATATGCCCATAATATTTTAATGTAAAATGTGATTTAATTTAGATGCTTAACTAATGAACGTCGTAGCTCAGAGGTTAAGCACTTGACTTGTAATCTGCAGGTCCTGGGTACTAATCGCGCCATGTACCAATGTGTTTTTCGATTTACATATCTACATTTATCTGTCGTTCTTACCATGAAAACATCGTGATGCAAACTGCACATATCTGCGAAGAAATTCAAAGATATGTGTGAAGTCAACCCACCAGCACTGGGCCAGCGGGGTGGACTATGTACTGAGACTAGGATGAGGTTAGGTTCCGAACTTCTCAGTGGAGACGTATAGTGAGCTGATCATGATGATATTAACTAAAATAATTAAAAAAAGCCTGAGAAATGGTGCCTCTATGAAACTCGTTATCATAAGTCGAGTTAATAGGCACTTCCATCCTAAATAAGTTAATGTTACAAGTGGAAAATTGTGGTAGCTATACATAATTTTGTTGAACAAACAACACAACATTACATAAACAAGTTACACGCCCCGCGAATGTGACATGAATTTATTCGATGATTAAATTACATAGGTATATTGCGAGATATTCTTTTTGTTTATCTAGAATAAACCTTCACTTTTAATTGAAATCTCAGCTGTCGTCGAAATTTTTATGTCAATTCTTAAAGTAACAATCACAAGTAATCTATAACAACAAATTGATCTACAAATTATTTGTAGCATGAGATTTGTGAAAAAGTTTTTTAACAAAAAACCAGACTAAAACTTATATAGCAAATGTGGAAGCAAAAGTAATTGGCGATAATTAGCCCAGTTCGATTTCTCACGATACGAGCTTTACGAAGGACCAGACGAATTGCACCCAAACATGAATACAAATAGTCCGCGCTACTGCGATCACTGCTATTTGATACTTGAAAATTTGTTTGATGTATATTTATTTCCCGCAACAGTTTTATGTATGTGACGGAAATTTTTGTTCAGTAACATAACGCAAACCTTCGTCGATTTTAACCGAAATGATTTATGTCAACGTAACTTAACGTTTAATGTTTGTTTTTTTTTTTAATAATTGTTTTTAGTCATTTTACATTATTTTGGGCAATGAAAAAGTAATATACTAGTGTTCCTTTTGGTTTTATTTAGCACTACTTCAAAAATATTTTATTATATTTAATACCAATCTCAAGTTAAGGCAGATAATATAAAACTGTAGTTTTTCCACGTATAACATAAATGTACCGGATCAATGTAATTATCCGCTATGTTTTGTGGAGTAATAAAGTAAGGAGAATATCCATTTTAGTAAATCCACATTTTAACACGTAATTAGCCTATAAATAAACTAAGCAAACTATTTATATGCTTAAAATACTGCATATTTTCATATTGCCAGTTTTTATGGAATTTGTCTCTATGTTACTTGCAAGTATCGAATGAAATGAAAAAAAAGCCTGTTGAATGAAAAAATCGTTGTTTAAAAGTAAAGATAAGTGTAACGTGTAAGTGTTTTAAAAATATACCAATTTGCGATTTACAAGTTTATTATATCACAATAAATATGAGTACAAAAATCAGCAGGCAAATTAGATCATTATAGATGTAGGACAGTATGACATTAATTCTTCAATAGTGCAAGGCTTTTCACAACATTCCGAGATTATCTGTCTCTTGTTCCGACTTAAAGTTCTCGCTTTTTGCACGTCTATCCATGGCCAATCTTGTCTCTGCCCTGATCTCTTCACTGGTGCTTCACCACAGATGGATGCCAGGGTAAATGCTAACTTCCTTCCACAGTACATTTGCATGTATTCCCCCTGGGAAGATATGGATGCCAGGAGAATCGTGAAGATGAGGAATCCGAAAGCTACATGTGTTGCCATGGTTGGATGATAACACTAATGTATTGCCAGTTAGAATTGTCTATGCTTTTATAGTATATTTTCTGATTAATTATTCACGTTCAGAAAGGTGAGATAATTTCAAATGATATATGAACACGGCGTAGGTTGTATTTTCACACTCTAATGATTTTTCGTCAAGTTAATTTTGTCTATTCTCAGTATAAAGATATTTTCGTCATAACTATAGTTATTTTTAATCCACACAACTCTAATAAAGCCTACAATAATGTTCTATTTATAATTTTGTCTCTCCTCTAAATTAATATATGGAACTGCTTTCCAGTAATTTAAAACTACAACATTCTATTTTCATGTAACGGTGATGATGATGACGATGATGATGATGAAATAAGCATAAAACAGCTTTTAAAAATCTTTTTCTTACACTATTTTACGTACAATTTGTAAGCCATGAAGCCGTATAATTTTTAAAGGTATCAAAGCTCAAATGTTTGTACAGTAAATATAGAAATAAATAAAAGATACAAGGACCATTTGTTAGAATTATTCATAAGCTTGTTGACATAATCTGAGCGGCTTGTTACTCTGTTTCCACGCGGCGGATAAATTTATATTTATAATGATTGATCTTACGCCTTTGCTGTATGTTGTCTGTACCAATAAGTACACGACCGTTTAAATTCCATGTCGTTGTAATGTGTTAGGATATATCAAGATTTTATTTTACCTTTGTCTCTAAAATGACATTGAATTCAAACTTGAAATGCTTTTGTTAGAAGGAACTAAAAGGAATGTGTTAATAATAATTAGTGATGAGACCGATGAGGTGATGATTCTTCAGACAAAAAAAGATACATCACAATTATCGGAGTTCTGTTGTGTTATTATTTTTCTCTGGTTACATAAATCAACTCTCTTAAAGTACTCAACTTAAAGTATTAGTTAAAATTAAAACAAAAGACATTACACAAATTTTATACGATTTCATTAAACGTGTAAAAACAGTGGAATGTCCTGGCAGTCGTGGAGGCATGGCGGCCGTAGCAGGCACATAATTAAGCCATAAAAAGCAGTCGTCGACGCCATCTCAATCCCGAGCGAGCGTTTAACATTTTCCAACGCGCTGACTAGTTTTTGCGACGTGCGTCTGTCTGTCCACAGCTATAATCGTCACTTATCCCACACGAAACGATTCGTATAATTTGCGAAACCTGTTGCACTTTTATAACTCGATTTGGTGGGTACTTAAACGTTTTATGGGGTAATGCAGATCGATATTGACGCCTGTGCTAAGTGGTTAAACCACACTCTTACCTTATTTTTAAAGATATTTTTGTTTTACCCTAAAATTGTCGTACCTAACCGAAAATACTTTCACTAGTGTATATGTCATACTAGTTACTATAGTTTTACAAAATGTTATGCTTTTTATGGAATGGTTTTTAACTATTCTAATTTCAAAATCTCGCCATGCTTCTAGCTATTCGATTTGGAGATATAACTGATTAATTGGCGAATTGGTATTGAACAATTATGGACTTTAATTAATAAATATAGCTTTATAAAGGTCTATTGTAGTAATGTATAACCCAAGGATCTGTAACCTTCACGTGACTAGCTGAATATTAGAGTATTGTGCACTAAATTCGTGGCCTGTAATTAATGATCGGCCAGCTCAGGCCATCTTGAATATATCATTAGTCTTATTCAGCTGAAATAATTAATGAAAACTATAAAGCCATTGACAAACTAATGAGTCTTTGAGTCACAACTGGATGATAACATTTTCCGGTATATTACCTTCTCTGTATATTTTAGTTTTATAATAGGGAAATAAAAAAAAAACATTGAAAATTCAATTCAATAAGAAATGTCGAATAACGAATTGTGCATTTTACCTAACAGATTAATTGATGACTGATGAAGGTTTATGGTTTCAAATATAAAAAAAAAACATTTTGTTCGGTAAAGCTTTTGGCTTATTTCATGTTTTCATAATTTTCAAAGACCGTTGAAGATGTATCGCATGTTTTGCGTAAACTGGGCCTAGTTAATGTTTTAGTAATTTCCTTAAGGGCTTCGTATCACGCGAATTCAAGGTCCGGATCCCTTTGTGTAGCGACACAAATGACCGCAGACCGTAAGCTGATATTAACTGTATAAGCTCTATGTTTAGAAATTAATAAATCGCCGACCCTCATAAAATATTATGCGGAAATAAATTTTTTGTAAAGATGGATTCCTTTAGGTTATGATAAGTTGTAATAATCGTCCCCCTAACGAATAAGAGAGTTTTAAACTATACGCCAACCTCAAGTGATTGGGTAAGGCCAGGAACATGATGTAACGAACGAGAGATTCTATATTTGCTCTTAACGCAATCTTAGCAAACTTGATTGTGCCTTTTCAATAGGAGAACACCATACTCTAACTTGATATCATTGTATCTTAACATTACTTTTTGATGTTCTCCGTCGTTTTCTTTTTTAAAAAAAGTGACATTGTATTTTAATATCATCGGTGATATTAATATCTTGGTCACCTTCTTTAGCCCGTAGCATCTTCCTACGCATTACCACGACATTTTCGACATTCAGATCTTGTTAGTTCACATGAGTGCGCTATGTATGATTTATGAATATCAAGTATACCATAAGAGCTATAAAACTGGACTCTTTGTCATATTCAGCACATTTCTCAGCAGCATCTCACATCGTTCATATCTAATTTAACATACACAATGAAAAATTTACTATCAATGTTTGTTCTGTCTGTCCTCTGCATGGTTTATGTAGTGAGATGTCAAGATAACTTCGGCCAGGTATACTGCGGGCGGCGGTTAGCGTCGGCACTGGCGTTGGTTTGCGAAGACGCGCCGCAGTCGGTACTGGTGAAGAGGTCGGGCGTGTGGCCCTGGCTACCAGCGCAACGTGCGCGCTCTCTCAACAGGTCCAAGCGGCAGGTGGTCGCCGAATGCTGCGAGAAGCCATGCACCATTGACGAATTGTACTCCTACTGCTGATAATTTTGAAGAAAGGTTAAAGTTATATATCTAAAAGAGGAGAGCTTAATGTCTGAATGTCTTAATACTATTAAGTACAAAATTTAATGTTATGAATGATTTTATAGAATAAATATATATTGATTTTAAGAAACTTATTTCTATTACTTTAGATTAATGCCCTAGTCAAATATGTGATTATCTATATATATAAGAGAAAGGCGTGTTAGTTACACTATTTATAACTCAAGAACGGCTGAATCGATTTGACTGAAAATTGGTGGGCAGGTAGCTTAGAACCAGGAAACGGACATAGGATAATTTTTACCCCATTTTCTATTTTTTATTCCGCGCGGACGGAGTCGCGGGTAAAAGCTAGTACACTATATATACAGTGAGCATGTTCCCTCTCTGGTTATAGTGTAGAGTATGGCAGACACATGAACATTAGTCAAAACTTTCATCTAGCCCTAATCGGCAAAAGGGATTACAGTCTTGACCTTAGATGGCAAGCAATCGTAAAACGATAGCCACTGATTCACCTAATAAGAGAATAGCATAGAGGACCTCATAGAAATACAAAAGAACTAAATTATCTTTAATTGATTTAGATCAATAGAGAGATTATATTTCTCCAAGATTTAAAAGGGCTTTCATACGGTTTCCTCAGCCGACAGCTACAGATCCTAGAGAGATAACTGAGGTCTTACACATCTGTCGAGGTTTAGATGTGTTTTTGTTTTATACATCGAAAGTACAATAAAACAAAAGCCGGTATGTGATGTTTGAGTTGAATTTCGCTAAAGGCGGATCGTTACACGAAGCAATGTTTGTCTGACCTTCTGAATATTTAAGTTCCGGCCCGGGGGACAGAGGGGCCCGCTTTTGTGTTCCACTGAAGCTGTGTTCTGTGCTCGTTGATAGAGCTCGTTTGAATTTACCATCAGTTTACGAGTCAAGGGATTTATAGATGTTACACGTTAATGCCTTTTACTTAATAACTATGATGAAAAAAAAAGATGAAATAGACGTCGTATGAGAAAGTATATAGGTGGGTATAATGGTCATTATTTGAGGATATTAATAAAGTTTTTTTTTAATCAAAATATGAACATACAATTTTTATATTACTTCTTATTATCTTCGTATGCAGATAAAAAATAGCACACTTCAAAAATGCCGAAATATATTACCGAAATTCCACATGCATTGCAGTAATATGAATGTCAGTGTGCCAGGCATTAAGTGAATTCATAAACGACTATTTCGACGGATCTATCCACGTTATTGACATAACTGTCAGTTGGCTCGACGCTAGCATGTTTCACTTATCAACCTCGGTTACAATTCTGAATTTACACGTTAATTTTCGTGCGCTTTATTGAATGATTTATTGATAAGTAGAACGTGTGAAATATGTTAACAGAAGGAGAAAGAAATGTGCGCTTAATATCAAATGGCGTTCAAATCTTCTATGATCTCAAATACCATCAAATGTCCATCTTGCTTTATTAAATTACTAACTTTTTCCCGCGACTCCGTCGGCATGGAATATCTATCTATATATATAAAAGAAAGTCGTGTTAGTTACACTATTTATAACTCAAGAACGGCTGAATCGATTTGACTGAAAATTGGTGGGCAGGTAGCTTAGAACCAGGAAACGGACATAAGATAATTTTTACCCCGTTTTCTATTTTTCATTCCGAACGGACGGAGTCGCGGGTAAAAGCTAGTTTAAAATAAATCTTATCTAGTAGCCTATGTGTTCTTCCAGACTATGTTCTATATTTATGCCAAGTTTCATCCACTGAGCAATTTTGGAGATACCTTCTAACAAACATTCATCCATCGATCTAAACTTTCGCTTTTATAATATTAGTAAGATTCACCTGAAAGTTTCGAGAACTTATCTGCCTTTACCTCTATATCCACTGGTATTTTTAGTATTCTTTAGTATGTGGCATTATAGGTATACGATATAGTTTTAAGTAACATCCAAAAATAGACAATGGACAACATAATTTGGTAAATCTTTTATTTTTAAAATTATCACGAATCAAAAATATAATTATACAGTTTAGAATTCATACTTCACATTACCCTTTACTTAAATTTAACCCATGACGTCAACAGTACGATATCAGTTCATCAATTGCGCAAGGCTTTTCGCAGCATTCTGCCACGACTTGCCGCTTCCTTCTGCCAAGACTGTTACTCCACCGTGACGTCACGATCGGCCAATTGGAGTCTAACATATGGTTTCTCTTCATTGGAGTCTCATCGCAGAGGAAGGCCAAGGTCGTGGCCAGTCTTCTACCGCAGTACACTTGCTCTTGCCCCCATTGACAATATACTGTTGCTAAGAATGTGAAAATCAAGAAGACGATATTGTATGGTGACATGATTGTATGAAGTTTGTTCATGGAATATGCTTATTGTAGCAGTTACTCTAGTTTTTATACTGATGTGTTGGTCTTTGTCATGAGTTTGTTTAATGATCTGTGTAATTCGCATAGGCAGCGTAGGATGAGTGACGAAAATTCTATCTCTATTCGAAAAAAAAAACTATTTGTACTATTTATTAACTATACATACCATAAATATCTTCGTAGCAAGTCCCTGTCACCTGTATGATGCTTAGGTGACTCCTACGTTTCAACACAAAATTCAACTCACATTAGTTCCGGTTACCGAACTTGACATATGTATATACGTATGTGGGATTATTTGCGTCTAGAACTTTGCTGCTATAAAAGCTGGAATCCTTTTCGTTATTATCACAGTTTCTCAGTGTCTCAACCTTGCCACATCTAAAAATCTTTACATACAAACCATGAGAGGTCTAGTATATTTCATTGTTTTCTTCTTCGGTGTACTGTATCTGGCTACGTGTCAAGACAACTTCGGCCAGGTGTACTGCGGACGACGGCTGGCGTCGGCGCTGGCGTTGGTGTGCGAGGACTCGCCGCAGATGGTGCTGTTGAAAAGATCGGGGGCAGAGCCCTGGCTGCAAGGGACGTGGCCCTGGCTGTCGGCGCAACGCGCTCGTTCGCTCACCAGGACCAAGCGGCAGGTGGTCGCTGAATGCTGCGACAAGCCATGCACCATTGACGAACTAATGTCCTACTGCTAGTATTAGATGATTTCTACCTGTGGATGTAATTCATAATTGTTTATAAGTTTCAATGACTGATTAGGCCTTAAACTAAATTGTGTAAAAATTAATTGGGAATAAACTAATTGTATACCTATTTATTTTTTTCTTATTATAACTTGCTACCTTAACACGAACATAATAAAAAGCTTTGCCAAAACTGACAAACTAAAGTAGATTATAATATTAAGAAGGGATGGTTTACCATCAGTAGACAATAAACAACAAGTTCTTGGCTTAGCACGTCGCCACCAACTCATGGACTATCTTTTTTCCATATGCCGTAGGCAACAACTCTTATAACCATCACGAGTCGTCATATCGTCTCGCAATAAGCATCAATGTACAGCACTAAAATTGTATACAATCTCAGATACTCATACACAACGCAATAATGCTGCAAGTATGCATTCACATATGTGCTAGATCGATATAATCTATTTCTAGACACCGAGCTTCATAGCCTCTTAGTACCTATATATATATATTCAGTCTAAGTCAAATTCGGAAAAGTTTGTTATGAGAAACTTTTATCATTAATGTAATTACGCATACATCTCTTTCAGAGCACTTTCCGTAAGTCTTAAACTTATTTTATATTAGTGTGGTTACTGTAATAATAATAATAATTAATTATTATTTTTATGTAAAGGTTTTCTTTATTAACTCTGCATACCCCCTTTAGAGTACACAAATTTATATCAGTGAATAATATATTAATATATTTACATTCATTTTTGACCTCTTTGGAATTTTTCATTTTTCCACTTTCGTCTCACCACACACCCACATATATGCTTATATCCCTGGTTGGTATACCACGGCGCTCTTTTTTATAGGTCATTCACGTATTAAAATCAACATTTATATTTTTAAGATTTTATTAATAATTCCTCTTCCTACTTCAATTCTAAATCCATATATATACATTTTATTTATTTAAAAAAAATTAAAAAAATCAATACGTGAACACCCAATGGAACTTGGAAGAAAATTTTTCCTAAACTTTTCATTACGCGAACTCCCTATGAAACTTCCCCCCAACATTCATTACGCGTACTCCCTATATTTATTGATATTTTTTCAAATATATTTTCCTTTAAATAAATTACTAAATCTTTAATAATATATTATATAAGACTACTAAAGCCATTGAAATAGTCTTAAATAGTCTAGTCTTAAATAAAGTCTTAATAAGTACTTTTATTATTAATAAATCAATAATGTCAGTTACAATGAGACGAGTGAATATACAACTAGTGTAACGCATACCATATTTTGCCTATCACTTCTTAACATCAAGTGGGATCGTGGTCAATCGTTACTTCATACATTACTCCGTATCCGTCCGCGTGGAATTGAAAAAAAAAACATAATAAATAGCCTATTTTTTCGTTCAAACTATGTTCTACATATATGCTAAATTTCTTTAAGATCCATTGAGCCGTTACCGTAAGATTCGCATTTATAACATTAGTAAGATTTTAAAAAATCTAAATACATCTTTATTATGGACAACAATTTAATTTAAGCAATAACAAGTATTAAACGGCTAGTTTTTCCAACGCATGATCTTAGGTGAATAAATAACAATTTTTATATTTAAGTGATACTTAGAGAAAGCTTAAGTGTAAATGATATGAAAAGTGATTTAAAGAAGGCATATAAATCTATTTCTATGTATTTTTTCTTAGGCAATTTTTCTATAGAGTCTGGTTCAGAAAGTTATGCGAAAGCATTAAAACTATAATATTTTTACTGTACGAGGGGATTAATGTGAACTCAATAGAGCAAGTGGTATAAGGAATGTTTTTGAGAACATATATTGAATAAAACTCTTAGGGCGCTCTCTTGTTCGAAACTGTCCTAGAGCAGCACATAGAGTCTGTTTTACAGCAGTATTGATTATATTAGCAACTATGTCGTTGATTCGTAATTGTTTCTTAAATAGACATTTGTACCAGTATGAAATAATAAATCGTTTTAATTCAAGTAAATAATCAATAGCTTTATTTATTTATAATTTTATCAGCAATCTTAGCTTAATCAGTCATAAATTCTCTTATATAAAGTAGAGCAATTAGATAGAGTGGAGTAGATGAACATCGTTGGAGTATATTAGCAGTACGAGTACAATTCGTCGATGGTGCATGGCTTCTCGCAGCACTCGGCGACCACCTGCCGCTTGTTCCTGGTGAGCGAGCGAGCCTGTTGTGCCGGCAGCCAAGGCCACGTCCCCTGCATCTTAGGCCCCGCACCCGACCTCTTTATCAGCACCAGTTGCGGCGTGTCATCACACACGAGCGCCAGCGCCGATGCCAGCCGCCGACCGCAGTACACTTGACCGAAGTTATCTTGACATCTCACTACATACATCGTGCAGAGGACACACAGAACCAACAATAGTGACGATGTTTTCATTGTGCCGGAGTTAGATCTGAATGGTATGAGATGTTGCTGATAAATGTGCTGAATATGACGAGGAGACCCTTTTTATAGGTCTTAAGATCATTAAGTATTCATATTTCATATTCAGTTCGTTCATATCAACTAATGACAGGTGACTTTTATGAATAGTGTAGGAAGACAGTTTTATACGCAACCAAGAAATAGGTTACTAAAATTAAAATATATGGATTTCTTTCTTTCATATCTTTACCCTTAGCTCACGATTTATAACTTCACTTGTTTACATATTTGCAAATAACTTTTAAATATGGACTGGATTTGCCGGGTATTTAAAGAAGTCTTAAAAGAGTCAATTTGAGCCACAAGGGAAAGAAATTTTAAGTAAAAATTGATTTGAAATAGAAAACTTTAATATTAGATTTTGAATCTTTACACTTATTTTGTTTTTGTTTGCTCTTTACGGAGAGAAACGAACAGTTTCTAAACATAATCATGAATTGAAAACACTAGTGATAAAATAAATTATATTTTCTTTTGTATCGAAAAATAGATCCCAAGACCATTAATGAACATGGATTAACAACCGGATATTTTAACCTCTATACCACACGTCGTTTTCATCTAATATGTAGAGTAGCTTCCTACGCAAAATAATCAAAATCAGATTCAATTAGTTCACACAACACTGGCTTCGAATACTAATTATAATGAAAGTGTATAAAAACGCAAGGATATTAATTTTCACCACATTCCACTTTCACATCTCTCCACAACAATACCTATTCCTCACCATGAAGGTTCAAGTGATACTAGTCATTTTATCTATTGGATTACTAAGTGTTGCAGTATGTCAAGACAACTTTGGTCAGATGTACTGCGGTAGACGACTTGCCTCAGCACTGGCTATGTTATGCCAAGATCCAGTGGAAACAGTACTGGTGAAGAGGTCTGGTGTCCGCGTCGACTTGCCTTGGCTCATGCCTTATAGAGGCAACAAGCTGGGCAGGAGCAAGAGGCAAGTTGTGTCAGAATGTTGTGACAATCCCTGCACTATCGATGAACTCCTGTCCTACTGCTGATTTGTTAATAACGATTTATATGTACGACTCCTCCAAATGAAATGTCAATTGTATTAAATTAAATTATTTAAAAAAAAAAGCCAAATCATTTTTTTCTTTAATTTGAAAATATCCTTTTAATCTCGGCTCTTGTCTTTCCAAGAGAAACAAAAACAAATACTTAATTATTCTTAAAATATGTTAGTGTCATATTTAGAAATCTAAAAATATCTTTGGTATCTGTCAAGGCGGACGTCCCGCAGTGAATCTAACTTTTTTTGTTAAGTCTATTCGCATTATTTAAACATGGGCGTCGTAATAAGGAGTATGATAAGTGAAGTTAAGACCGCCCGTTGCGCTACAACGTTCCTTCTAAGTAATAAAGTGATTACGATAAACGTATTCGTTTTAAAACTAGATTAAATGGAGCTACAAGGTACAGGATTTTATTTACTCTAAAACTAGACTAGATAGTACACATCCAAACTTCGGTTTGTACTTATAGGGTGCACCTGACACGGGTTGCAGTGTCAACGTTCAAATAATGTTACAGAAGCAAAAATTTTAAGTAATTCTCATAAACATTTTTATTTTTACTCGACTGATAAGATGGTAATGATTTTTTGGCGTATGTGAGTTTGTTTTTATTTGTGTAGGTTTGTATGTACGTAAATTATTTTGTGACAGCCTAGAGCCTAAACAAATGAATTGATTTTGACGAGCGAGGTAGCATTGGATTAGACTTCTTACCGGAGTGCCAAAGGGTATATATTACATCCAGACAAAACACATATAGTAGACGTAGGAAAAAAAATTCTAAATAAGTGAAAACCGAATTCGAACTTCACCCGACATTACTTTTTTACATTGCTTAATAATTATTTGATGTTTTAGAGTATTTTCTAAAAAAAAAGTGTGAAATAAAGGATATCTTAATTCAGTGTTAATTAAAAAAAATGTTTAAAAATACAGATAATAAATGGCGCTATTTTATCCATTAGAGGCTGGTTTGTTGTTTTTATTAACGTTAGGTTATATTTTTTACATTTTAGGACAACATACAATGAATTTCATTTATATAGTTAAAAGATAAGCGTCCCTTTAGTAATACTTTAACATAACGGTATCCAATTTTCTTTTGTCTTGAATGTAAAACAGTCCCGAGATTGTCGTTTGAATGCATTGAGGGAGCAATTTGCTTTCATATTTATTTTATTGAATACGTTGTTAAATGTTTTAAAGTTAAACAAACGGTCCTTTTTATTTTCATTAGACAAGGATGCGGGAAGAATGCAAACTGACTGAAAAAATATGATTCATTAACATTTTTATTGTATTGACATTTGATGTTTTATCTTCCAAACTTTTGACTTTGTTTTAGATATGCATGCTGGGTTCAATGGTAAAAAAATTACCGCGAATAGACCCCAGTACGATAAAAGATAAAAGAAACAATGCATTCGAGTGCTGTATGGCCAGATGGGTCATCTCACCTGTTGCGGCGCGCGCACATCGACCCGCGCGATGTGGGTCGCTCGCACCGCACAGCGACACACTGCCACACTGTGCGACACGAACACGGAAGCTACGATACCTCTACGCTAACATCGCTACGAAGCCTACAGCCTACGTAACTCTCTGTTCAAGTGGAAACCGCTTGCCTCTTATGTCAGCCTGGTACATAGATACAATAAATAAAAAACATCTATCATAAACATCCATACTAATCTTATCTTATATATAAAATTCTCGTGTCACAGTTTTCGTTCCCGTACTCCTCCGAAACGGCTTGACCGATTCTCATGAAATTTTGTGAGCATATTGAGTAGGTCTGAGAATCGGCCAACATCTATTTTTCATACCCCCCCCCCCCCCATTTTTTAACTGCGCGCGGACGGAGTCGCGGGCGACAGCTAGTAATATAAGAAGGAAAGAATTGTTTGTTTGCTTTGAATAGGCTTAGACACTACTGAACCAATTTGAAAAAATATATTTCTCTGTTGAAAAGCTACACTATCCCCGGTTGACATAGGTTATATATATATTTTTTAATTTACATCTATATATAAATAAAAATCAACGTATACAATATTTGTCTCCTATGCGTTTGTAAGGGACAAGACAGATTTTCTTGAAACTTTATTCACACATATGGAAAGCGAAGTAATATCTGTATTCAAATCCTTCATATGATGTAAGATAGGAACTAAATAAATTTAGACGGATATATTTTTAACAATCATCAGCATATCATATGTACGTAATATGTTTTTTTTTCAATATTACCTACATACAGATACTGCAATATTATTAAAATGTATAGATTCACATATTTTACATCCATACAATACTTATGTAGGCATTTCTAACCATGAATTTCGATTTACATGTGAGTTTTTTTTATTTTTTTTCAGAGACTAAGTAATATTGCTGTTACGTAATATTGCTGTTACGACAGTTGAAACTCACCGTTAGTACTGTTTTGTTATTTCAAATTTGTATTACAAAGACAAGTAGCGAACAAAGTTTATCTTTGTAACATAAACAAGACGATTTCGCGGCATCTGAAGTTTATTTTCAATTTGTTATTCAAATTGCTTAATGTAATTTGTAAATTTATTTTCTTGTAATAAAAATCTTTCGTAGCGTCGTAGCACTTTGTAAGTACGTAGCTCTATTAAGCGTAGCATTGTAGTTAAGGGAAAAAGAATTGAAATAAATACAGATTTTCTTGTATCTTGTATTTTTTATAGCAAAAAGTATAAATTATATGACATATAAATACTATTTATTAAATAGTACTATGATTGAAATAAAATACAACTTATTTTTAAAAACAGCTTATGTTACTACGAATAAATAATAAAATAAGTTATGTTGTCACTTGTTTTATCAGGAATTGACAAAACAAATGTGGTAAAGCTAAGATAATATCCTATTTTGCGTGCGTCATGTTTCGTTAATGGGTTGGGTCATGGGTCGGTGGCGGTCGGACTTTGGGTATAAGTAAGAATAATCATTCCTATGTACGGATGCGGAAGGGTTTCCGGCAAAAGTTTGTGGGATGTAGTTTTGTAAAAGTTTTTATAACTTTTACATAAATACAAAGAAATATAATATTTTATTTGATTTACATCAAATCAATAATTATAAATAAAATTTAACAGATAGTTCTATATTATAAGTCAATTTTTAGTCAAACTACACAATAGCGGTTTACAACAATGTCATGAGCTGCTTAAACACACATTACTTCTAGCTTAGTAGTTAAAGGTACGGACTGCAAAATATAAAAAAACAAGTCATATCCGTATATCATCTATTGTAAATGTTTCAAGCGTATGCAGAATAATTAAAAAGAAGTAATAGTGTGTAAAAATAAAGTTATTATTTTAATACGGATTCCTTGCAATGTAAATAAAACAAGATAAGCATTGAGTCGTATCTCTTATCGTACATTTCACGACACGTTAACTCCATTCATTTTTATTTTCCCGCCATATGCCATAACAGCCCACGGCGAGGCAGACTGTCGTTTAGACGATTTCGAGTTCATTTATTTCTCACAAACGCCGCCGAGTGTGGATAAAGGCGAGGATAAAAACCTTTTTACTTGAAAGCTGTCTGTGATATATCTGAATTGACTACAATATTCCCTTAAGTGAAAATCATATGAGCAATATTGTTCGTTTACTTTTCGGATATGAAAGAACTTGTTGTTTAGGAACTTCTTGCAACTAAATACACTAAAAAACTAAAATTGTTAAATGTTGTTTAAGCTATGATTTTATCATTTTCTTTCAATCTTTTAACCTTAACCTTTTTGCTCACTCGAGGTAAAGCAAAAATAGTGGTACAGTATTCGTAGATGTCAACAATAAATATTTTACAAACATTTGCAACAAATGAAAGCGTCCTACTCTACACTGCAACTAGGGTTGTCTCTTTTGGGTTTGCATAGTTTGGTATTGATATTTTAAGTTTAAAGTCAATGTGAAACAAGCGACTGTCGTTCTTTCGGCTAAAAATTAAGTTCATTTGTTTTTCTTCGCCTGTAAACAATTGTTCATTGATAGTCATTTATTTTGCAGCCAGTGTTCTTCGTTTATTTAATGTTGGCAGCCCTGCAACATGCAGTGGAATGCTAACTGTAGTCAAACAATCGGGCAAAGCCTGTGTTTTTATAACGCTCACCTCGCTGCCGGCTATGTAGGTCACAAGCTGTGAGCTAGATACGCCTGGATACTCTCGAAATGCGCGGACTATATTAATATTATACTTGCTATGTGACCTCAGATGAATTCGTAATTTTTTTGGATATTTGTGAGATTGAAAGCGTAGTTAATTTCCCCTGCGGAAACAAATACAGAAACGTATTACGACGATAGGGATGATGATATTTTTTTACCCAGAGTTGCGACATTGGAAATCACGAGTAATTTTATGTTTTTGTCTGAAATAAGTTTTTTTTTCCGGTAAATGTCGTGTTGATTTTAAATAGTAAGGTGTCGTTCAATTTGCATTTGTCCCCAGAGTGGCATAGAGCATACTTTCATTCGAGATTTTTTAGTAAATTTGTTAACACTTACTTCTTACTAATATAAATGCGAAAGTTTAGATGGATGGATGAATGTTTGTTTGAAGGCATCTCCGGATCCGCTCTCTATTTTGATAAAATTTGGCACAGATGTAGACCATAGCCTAGAAGAACACATAGACTTCTTATTAAGTTTTTTTCTTAATTTCGCGCAGACAGAGTCTCGGGCGACAGCTAATTAATATTAAGTTATATATAATATATTATTTATAATATTAAAGTATAAGTTTTTAAATAAATAAATGGATCAGTTCGTATTACGTATGATACTTTACTTTCCGGTTACCTATAACCGCGTATAACCGCTGGGGAGTCCTCTCATGCATATTGTATCCCAAGTAAATCGCTTTTGTATTCATCTCGTTTGCATCAAAGCCGGCGCGTGTGCAATCTAATGACCTGCTATAAATCTTAACTACGGTAATAAGATAAAAGGGAATCATAAAATATCTTTCAGAAATGTTTTCTTCGTGCCTCTCATTATATAAATGCGTTATGTCTTAGTTTCATAACATAATGTTTTAATTTGTAATTTTTATTTTTATTTCATTTCATTTTATTCTTTTTTAATTGAGATGATAATTATATCTTTCTTCGGTAATTGTAAATCTTTTTGATGTATCTTTTGATGCTCGATTTAACTTGTATTTTTTGTTATTTACAGGTACGTCTATATTTAGTGCTGAAATCTCACCTAAAGGTATCGTTTATTTATGTTTTTTTTTCATGAACAAACATCTGAACTTGTGTATTATTTTAACAAAGAACTATATATACTTGAATAACAACATATAAAAGTAAGTACTAAAATACTAAAGTTGTCACTGCCAAAACACTCGTACTAAAATATATCGTCATTCCGCTCATTATCTTTAAAAAATCTGAAATGACAATGTTTTTGGTACATCTCTTTCGTAACACGCGATAACAATAATCTACGTTTGGTATATAACACAGTAGCAATTAATAATTTGGTAGTAATTAAAAGCAGTTTGAATCTCTTAGCGGGGAGTTTCATTAAAGATATTAATCACGCAGAGTAACGAGCTTCGGTTACATTGTGTGGCAGTTAACCACGTTACCTTATACAGTTAAAGGTAATTTGTTAAACTTATAATTTGCTAACTAATACTTTAACAAACTTATATCCTCACCGCCTAATATTTAGAAATAGCAAAATTAAATGTTACTTATTAAATTTTGTAACATGTATTTATAATTTAATTTCTACAGAATTATCATTATGTCTTGTACTTTGTACTTTCCTAAGTACAGTTTATCGAATTTATTTTAATTTGTAATCGTATATCAAATTCAATACGAATTCGCTTTATATCGTCAATCAAACTTTATCAAACCAATCGAACTTCTAAATAAGTTATGAATAAGTAAGAACACAACTTTGATTTTAAAATTTCGTTCAAAGTTGAGACTACAAACATTTGCGTTGGTGGTAAAGTAAATTACATCAACTTGTAAAATTATGTCCACATTGTAAATTTCAGGACAAAGAAAAGTGTATATGAAAATACATAAATAATACTCTATGTTTCTTTAATTATTTAAGTTATTTTGTGTCCGAAGAGAAATTATTTTTAGACTTCAAAACTGCAAAAATATCATCATTATTTATAAGTAAAAATCCAACTTATTTTCCAATCTCATGAAAAGCTTTACTGTTCGTTGAGATATTTTCCCGCAAAGATATTTTTCATTTTTCATTCGCTTTTATTTGTATTGAAATACGAATTTCTATTAATGTGTAAAAATCTATTATGTAATTTGAATTGCATTTTCACGTATACAAGTTGTTGATGCTTGTAGTAGTGTACATTTTATTGTGCTCGTCAATTTGCATCTGTAGTGCCATTGTGCAGAACGAGTGCAGTGACGGCACAGTTTCTGCAGATTGCGCACCTCCCAGCGCCCAGACTACGGCGTTTTACTCTCCCTCATTCACAGCTACCCGGTTTATTTTATTCTAAAGAATACTTCCTTGCTTCAATTCAGGTTTTACGAATCTAGTTTCGTTTGAGGTTTCAAAAATTTAAATATCAGAAATTTTGTACATCTTTATTACATTTTTAAATTACTTAACACAAATTTAATCTCACAATAGCAACTTAGTATTACAATTTTTAAAAAATATCAATTAGGAATTGTAACTATCAGCAGTAGGACATTAGTTCATCCAGGGTGCATGGCTTGTCACAGCACTCGGCAACCACCTGTCGCTTGGCCCGGGCGAGCGAGCGAGCGCGTTGTGCCGGCAGCCAAGGCCACGTCTCCTGCATCCAGGGCCCCGCACCTGACCTCTTTATCAGCACAGACTGCGGCGCGTCCTCGCACACGAGCGCCAGCGCCGACGCCAGTCGCCGCCCGCAGTACACCTGACCGAAGTTATCTTGACACCTCACTACATACATCGTGCTAAAGACAGACAGAACAAACAATAGCGATGAAGTCTTCATTATTAGAATGTTTCAACTGCTTTGAGATGCTGATAGGAAGTGTGAAGGATTAGAAAACGAGTTCCAGTTTATATACATGTTAGAGATTGATTATTATTCATAAGATACGTGAAGCTGTCAATTCTGCTAATAGTGATAAAACGTAGGAGGATGCGACCTGATGATTGCAGCCCACGTTACATCTAAAAATACACCCTGTAGATATCGGGATAAAATTCGCAGAAGAACGGTAATAAAATTTCCACTAGTTATACTCAATATTTTCTGGTGCAACATTATCTTTAATTTTAATAGTGCGAATTTAAAAGGTTTTGTTTGAAAAAAGAGTTTTAACGAAAGGATTTTCTGACCTTTAAGAAAAAACTACTCATCCCTTGAAAAGCTTGTACAAACAACATGATCAATTCATATAACATAGAGAAGTTTAAGACAACAATAGGTTACGTTACGAGGGAGTAATGTAGGGTAGTTTGTGGCTGGGGTCGTTAGCGGGGCTGCGGCGGCTGATCGATCTGAGGTCAGGTGGGCCCGCACCCCGCGCTCCGCACTTGCGGTCCCACTCAATTGCACGTGTCTATTGTTTAATTGCCTCGTAATAGATTATGTTTAAACGGGAAATATGCCTTGAGATTTATTAAGTCACGTGTAAATAGGCCAGGAACAATGATTATAAAAGCTAAAGGAAGATTTGAAATATTGTTTAAATAGATTTCTAAAAAAACTCTATTGAAATCATCATTTACAAGCCTGACAGTTTTAGACAATTTTATTCATCGTCATGATGTCTTGATAATAACATTCTAACCTGCGCTCTCTGCGACGACTTAGCCGTAGTAATCCGACTTGCCTTCCAACTTAACTATCAAGTTACTTACATAAGCCACTTTGAAACATTAATTCGAATCACGATTCTGTTGTCACTAAACTAAACTTAACGATGTTACATATTAGACAGCAGAAATTATTTAGGTATTTGCAACCCTGTTAAAATTCTAATTCTTATGACAAATGTCATGCATTTTACTGGTTTCTGAGTGGTAAAATTTACACTGGCTCTAAGTGACCATTTAATTAATTTTTAATTTTTAAATGGTCACTAAGACCCAAAATCTAAAAATACAACGACTTATGACTTAGTTCTTTTTATTTAATTACACTTAATTATACTTAGTATAGTTATCCTTTTTCAGCCTTTTATAAGCTTTTAGTTTAACTTGTTTGTCATCAAATCTTCCAAATTAAATTTGTCCAACTTCTTGTTTACTGATTGAGTTGAAATTTTGCATACATGTGTAAATCACGTAACAATGCAATATTATCTTGACATGGTCCTGATCTGATAATGGAGCTGGAATATGGTAATAGGAACTTCGCAATAAAACGACACAATATTACCAAGTTCGGGCTCATTTGATTCTTGTTTACAAATAGTTTAATTTTTTTGTTCTTTTAATTTACAATAACATTAAATAGCTTGTTTTTAAAAATGCTCTTTTTTATTTAAAGTTATCATGAAACTGGATTTCAAAGAATTCTTTTCCGAGCGTAAAATGTTGCTACTGTAAGCTGGTACGAGCGCCCTGAGACCGGAGTTAACCGTTTCTAATTGTGATTAACAGTAGCTTGTACATTGTACTCGTATTAGATACTTCACTAAAGCGCCTTTGCACACTTTTCTTGAAAGCGTTGCATAAAACTTTATTGTGAAAACGTTTTTGTTACAATGTTACTGTTTACCTAACTGATTTCTATTGTATGCTTAGTACTGTATTAACTGTCTCTTTCATTCTCTCCGAAAAAAACTGAAAAGACAACATTTTTTTTTGAATATTTCAATTTTTAGAATATAATAGAAGTTCACGATTTTATATTTATTAATACTGTCAACAATTTCGAACTATCGTGACCTGGATATTCCACTGCCAACTCTTGTAGAAAACGTTTTCTTATCTCTTTCGTTCTCTTTGGTAATGCTGAGATAACAATATGTAATATAAATGTTTCAGTAGTGGAGAGAGGTTATATGAATGATCACACTGGAATGGTTTATGTGCAGTCATGGAATAATGTAGGCTTTACTGAAAGCCGCTTATAACTTACGTAATGCGGAATGTTGGCAGCACATGACTCGATAATATTGCGTCCATATTGTTGTCGTGCGATAAACATACATTAATAAAGATTTAATTAACGTTTATGTAAAGTAAATAAGTAGTTAAACCTGTTACCTAGAAATATAGGGGTAATACATTTCGGATACAACAGATTCACATTTAACTATTGTTATAAATGCGAACGTTTAGATGGATGGATGGATGGATGTTTGAAGGTATCTCCGGAACGGCTCAACGGATCTTGATGAAATTTAGCACAAATGTAGAACATAGTCTGGAAGAACACATAAGCTACTTATTAAGTTTTTTTGAACTCCAGCGACAGCTAGTATATAAATATATGCTTGTCCACATAAACAATTATGCCCCTTAGTTACAATGTAATAGCCAAAATCGATGGATCCTATACTACTAAAGTTACTTGTACTCAAAATTAAATTTTAAAATATAAAAAATTATTTTCGCTGCATATCAGTTGCGATAAAGTCATTCGTTCACTTTTTCTTTATTGACCTTTGGACCATAATGGCTTCATGTCAATTTTCTAAGATGTAATTTTTAGTAAATCAGTAATTAGTTCATGTGGTTTTGATGGAATTTCATCTTAGCGTTTGACGCAGTCCAGTGTGAATATGTATACAGCTAATGTGCGTGTGTTTGATGCGGTATGTTTGTTTGATCAATCGGAGTAATAGCTTTATAAATAGTTAGCTTTTGAGGCTAAAATGTTTTTACTATGGACCGATTTAAAATATGTTAGAATGGCAACATTCGTTATTCACCTTTGACCCCAATGTGTATGAGACAAAACCGTCCTAATACAAGTCGGCTATGTCTCCAAGGTTAAAACTGTAAAAAAACATAACGTGTTGGACTCTTTTCCTTTTTTTCTCTGCCTAACTCAGTTATGGGGTCGGCTTTTCCAATCAGTCTCTTCCACTTCCTTTATAGTGTTACCGAAGGCCTAATTTTAGTCTCCTTTTCTTATTAGGAAAGGATGGGAAGGGGAAGTGGATTTGGCAGAAGAAGGGACGCATGGGAAGGAGAAATATCCTCTTTCTGTGAGTCCCCTTCGTCTGTTTATTAAAGGTAGGCCACGCATCTGCATTTGCGGATGTCTATGGGCAACGGTCGCCTCGCTATTGTGGCGAATCCAGGTAGCCGTTTGCTCGTTTGCCTTTGCACCTTATGATATAAAAAAATATACACAAAAAAAGTGCTGTATTTGAAAAAAGATTTTAATGAAACATCTGGATCATAATGAAAATATATCTTACAAATAAATCATGTTTTATTTACGCACTAAATAAAACTGAAACAGTGTGATGCTATAAAAATATTTGTCGACCTAATAAATCATGCGGTCACTACGCAAGGAATAAAAATTATATACAGTTATAAATAAATTTTAGAGCCCACTTACAATAAACGAGCGAGCCGCGAGTAACACAAGTTATTCTCGCTTTATAAAAGTACTCATATTTCAACGTTTTGTTAATAAAGTACATTTTACTCCGCAATTCATTTATTTAAACTACCATTATGTCTTTAATTTAAATTAATTAATACCAACTTGAATTTAAATAATTTATTTTTCTTCAGTATTATTTCATTTACTTATTTTGCTGTAATATTCAAAACGTGATAATTTCAAGAGAAGAATTTTAATAGAGTATTAGATTTTCGTGTACAAGAACGGATATTTAGTCATCTTAATCCACATGCATGTTTAAAATTTACCACACAAGAAATTTATACGAAGACTTACGTCATTACGTCGTATTCACTCTCTTGAAATAATATTTTCTTCAGTTAACAATTTACTTGTTGCTCTTTAAGTGAAGCTATTACGAAATAATCGTATAAATGTCTTTTACTGTACCTACTTGTTTAAACTTATAGTTGCAGAACGTATTAAGATTCCTTAGCGTGCCACTGCCGCGCCTCCTGTTACTTATTATTTCAATATGTACTATTTTTAGCCGACTTCAAAAAGAAGGAGGTTATCAATTCGACTGATTTTTTTTTTATGTGTGTTACTGCGAATCTCCGCCCCTGGTGGTCCGATTTTGATAAAAATTATTTTAATCGAAAGGAAGTGCTTGCAGATGGGTCCCATTGTTTTGTTTTTTTTTTTATACTATGATAGCTTACTAGTAAATGTTGTGAATGTAATGATAATTGTAAACTTGAACGATGTATTATTGTTATAAACGCATTCGATGTTTCAGAATGTTACGTCGCGTTTGCGGCAATTCATTGTGAATGCGCTCTTAGTTTCGGAACATGAAAAATACACGATGACACAATGTTTGCAACATTATTGCCCTCTTAGTTTTCTTGGCACACGGCGCTTGCTGAATTTTAGTTTATAACAGAATAGAATGTTAAGAATTTTTACTGGAATTTTATTATGAAATGGACGTAATTATTATTTTTGTGTAAAATTTGGTTAAGTTAAAAAAAATGTATCCAACATGAACTTTTTACAACACCATTTTTCCTGTCTTTCAAGTACCTACTTTGTCCGCGGGGAATTAAAAAAAAAACTTAATTAGTGTGTTCTTCCAGACTATGTTCTACATCTGTGCCAAATTTCATAAAGATCCATGCAGTTGTTCTGGTGATCCATCTATCCAAACATTTACACAAATTACAATATTAAAGTTCACTGCATTCATCTGCATCCACTATCCGAGATAGTTTTAATGAAATAAAAGAACGCATCTCATAAAATGCGGAGTGTATTCGTATATTTATGTTAGCGTTTTGCTTTTCCACTCGTATGTCGGAATTTCATATTAGCGCAGTGACGGTCTCATTTGGTTGCATTTGCCTGTTCTGTAATATTACTGCGACATTCCTCATTTGTTGTATCTCACTGCATTTGTATTTCTGTGTGCAACGGTATGGATTATATTTTTTTACTTATATTCTATTTTATAAGTTTGACGTGTGTGTCTGTCTGTCTGTGGCATCGTAGCTCCCGAACGAAAGGTGAATTACTAATCAAATTTTTAAATAACAAATTAATAGTAAGTATGTTAACGACGAATGAGCGCTACTTCACCATGGCAACGACGTGACAATATATAACGAAAATTCATAGAAATAAAATGTACTTCTTGTGAAGACTTAAGTTTTTTATTCATAGAATAAACATTGGTTCCTTCACTAATTAATTGAAAGGAACTTCGTTCCATCCGGGTGTCCCAACACACCTCTCAAGTTTTTTTTTAATCCCGCGCGGATGGTATCGCGGGCGACAGCTAGTAAGTTTATAATTTACACTGTCATTAGAAGATTCTAATGCGCTGAACAATCAATTGAACAACAGATGACGTCACACGTGAGTTACAAGGATATAATCCTTAGTCAAGTTTATAACATGTGTTATACTAAATATTATATATATATCTAGAAAATACGTCAATTATCATTGTATGAAATCTTGCCATCCCTCTCATTCTCGTTGAAAAAAGAGACATAACAATATATTTTATCATATATTTTACAACATACATACATATCAATATATTGGAACGAAGTTCCTTATCGCGCGTTGTGTAAGGGGGCTAGACGGAAAAAATTCTTACGAAAAGTTGTCACGACACTTTTTGCTATATCACCATGGCAACGACGTGACAATATATAACGAAAATTCATAGAAATAAAATGTACTTCTTGTGAAGACTTAAGTTTTTTATGCATAGAATAAACATTGGTTCCTTCACTAATTAATTGAAAGTAACTTCTTAATTTTGATTCCGAACTCTTTAATTTAGAAGGCAAATTATCTATGCTATTAACTGATTTTTTTTTTCAAAAATATATTACATAAGTTTAATTATAATAAAGTTCTTAGAATAATAAATGGGCTCTTTCAATTTAAATAAATAAAAAACCCGACAAAAGTAATTGCGTAAATAATAAATAAATCAAGCTGAAATGGGCAAAGATAAAATTAATTTACCTAAAAGGCGGCAGAGGGCATGAGAAACGCTCCTTAGCATTCTCAAAGACCTGCCGCGGGAAATGTAATTGCTTCGAGCGTCGCGTTTAACTAAACATCACGGATGCCAAATAATAAATTATATCATGGATAAGCAAATCCAAGCTAAATTACGTTTGCAGATCCGTAATTTCGTCTGACATCGAATTTCATACAACGAGGTTACGAGAATTTATATTTGAGAATAAGATTGCAGGATTTTGAAAAACAATCTCCATTTACTTACGTCTTTATTGTACCATCATTTTCACAAACTATATTTACAATTGGTGGATGTTTTTAAATCTTTTATGACAATACTTGTTGTCACCCGCGACTCCGTCCACGCGTCCGCGCCTATGTGTTCTTTCAAACTATGTTTCTACATCTTTGCCATTTCATCAAGATCCGTTGAACCATTCCAAAAGACCACACATATGTAAAAAATTATATACTTTATTACTATTTAAGTCTATAGAATTATATAAGGAGAAATAAATGAAAAATTAAACTTGTCTACTTGAAGTTTTTATTTACCAAAATAATTTCTCACGTTTTATTTAGCACTAGAAAGTTATCCAGAAAGTGGATTTGTAGGATGTCATTCAAAGCAAAGTTATAAATACTACGTAAGTATACGGCAATGGTTTTTCCTGGTTGAATGGGTGCGTATACAAAATATATACAAACTAATATGTAAACATTGTAAATAAACAGTTACTAGTATAAATGAAACAGTATTTGTAGTAGAAACGGAAATATGTGGAGAGTGTTGTGACTGGCTTCGCGCCAGACCACTGCAAATCTTTCTAACATGCTCGCTTCTTACATTTAGAAATACATTATTTCTGACACCGTAACATTGTTAACTTCGTCAATGTGTGAACAAACTAAACAGTATTAAATATACGTCGGCAAAATTTTTAATCGAATAGATATTTATATCATAATTTGCCCTTTTTGTCTCGACGGTTAATAAACTCTTGCATTTTAATAGTCAAATAGTAAACAGGTGTTTTATTAAATTATTCAATAACTTATATAGAAAACGGCTAAAACACTCACGCAGATCTGTGCGGTGTCGGCACTGACTAGTTTCGAGCCCATTGGACAAATGTACATACGTAAGTGTTTTAACCGTTTTCTATATTAGCAAATGTTTGAATTAACTGTTTCGTTACTTGTTAGAATAAAATAAATAAATGTTTGCTTGCAAACTATCTATATTACTAAATATACTGTTTAGTGAAACACGTGTTTTAACCCTTTGACCGCCACTGATTGATGTTATTAAAGTCAATGCTTTCAATCAATCAATTACCACAATGCTCTCGGTATAAGTACGCATATTAATGTTTCAATAACCACGATTTGTTAAAAATCCGTGCGCAAGAGTCACTGTATAAAATTTATTTGAAATACTGTCTAAGTTTTTTATGGTAAGGCCCTTTATGTTTATGTAACAAGAAATACATGTATTTGTTAATTTTTACATTTTAATGATTCGTTTAATTCACAATATATACTGTTTATTATTTATTTAGTTAGATGGAAATGTTACAAAGTTCACATATGGACGGTGACATCAATTCCGAATAACCTATAAACTTAATTTACCAAGAACTGCACTCGCGTGGAAAGTTATACGTGTTGTGATTTAAATTTTATTTACATTAATAAATTGGATTGTTTGAAGAATTTTATTATTATTATGTGTTGTCTATTTGGCATTATTTCAAGAGTCAAGGAAATAGTTATTTTAAATACTTTTAACATCTTAAACCTAAGCCTTACCTGTTAAGTAATATTTTTGTATTAATCTTTATTCGTATTAATTGTCGTTTTTCTATGTATCTTATCTTGAAAACACATTTCATTCTTTTGTCGAATCTATTTTGCTTATAAGTATATAAGAGACTTATCGTATTATATAACCGTATTAACAATATATATTCAACATCAAACATACAATACCGCTTTGTTTAGATAAACATCTTCGGGACGCAAACATAGCCAGCGTTGACAACTGCTTTGGGTCTTCAAAAAGACCATACATATGTAAATATTTATATACTTTATTACTGTTTAAGTCTATAGAATTATATAAAGAGAAATAAATAAAAATTAAACTGCTTCTATATAAATAAAAATTATTGTTACATGTTTAAACCAATATTCAGATTGTTATTAAAATTTGAAGATTGTTTCTGGTTCCAAAAATCTATGCTGTGTGAAAAATACGAGATTTTTCTACTGCCTTTTACGATATTAACAAACTTTGTTGTACCGTTATCTAGTAACTTGGTTAAATCACAAGAAAAGAACTAGTAAATAATATCTCCACTATTACTAATTAACCAAAAAGTATTCATAGATGTAAAGAGAACATAAATACAATAAGTATAAGAAAAAGGTAATTTCTTATACTTCTCCTTAACCCGGTACTATTTTATATTGCGGCCTTGAACTGTACACAAAGTATTCGGAATAGACAAGTCGTAAAAGTTGACAAACATTATGTTGTCATAGAGCGGTGTTATGGCATTGACATTGACACGGACCGGCGATGTGTATGCAAAGCAAACATGTCGCTACCCCCCTTAGCTTTGCCTTTTAGCGGTGTAAATAGCCAAGACGGGGCGTTTTGGCTAATATTTATAAATGTAAACGACAGTTCCCACAGAAATACATGTACGATAGCTTTATTTTATGTCATTTTTTACAAGAATGAAAATGAGGCTTTAAGTATACGTACGAGTGTTTCGGCAGTGAAAACTCGGGTGGTGTTGCAATTTATACCTTAAAGTTACATATGAACATAAAACGTCCTCTAATCATTGGTAGGTGGTAATCGACGTTCAATCGCTCCTCGCGCGCCGCTGAACAGGAAAATTGTCCGCCCCCTTATGACGTCATCCCCCTTCGCTAACCCGCGCTCAGCCACAAAAGCAAGCCAAGTCTTTTGTCTGGTCTATTGAACGTAGCTCTATAATGGTGGTATGTTTGTATTTTTTAATAGTCAACAAAGTAGTAACTTTACACAAACGCCAGAATATAGACTTCATAATACCTAAATTACTGTATTTCTTTGAAATTGGTGCAAACAAAAAAATAGCTCTAAAGTTTGATATAATACATGTAATATGAGATATAATATTTAAAATACGATGGAATATTTTCCTGTCTCTTTGAAATAATTTTCTTTCGACTAAGTCCATGGCGGAATTCCCGAAGCGGTATTCAATTTTAGCAAAGGAATTGTCGGAGCGTAAAAATACTGAGGCTTACGTAAATTTCCATCCTGTCGCCTGGCGTTGTTAATTCCGTTCGCTTTGTTATATCGACAAGGTTTAATATACCTATTTCTGTCACACAGAAAACGAAAAATAAATGTGTTTTGCGTGCGATTTACAAAATTCCCATGTGTTTTTTCCCCAACTTTATTGTTAGTAAGCAAAAAATGTTTCCAGCTTTTTGGTAAATTTAAAGGCCAATGTTAAAAAAAGCAACATTATCTTCAAACTTACTATGTTTATATTTAATTAATTACAATTACGATACATTTTTTTCATACAAAATTAAATAAATCTCAAATTTAGTTTTTATAAAATATCATCATGTAACGGATAAGGTGACAAATTACGTAAAAATAAAATAATCTAAGACATCATAAGAAAGAGGGCGTTATAAAGAATTCAAAGAATCTAATAAGGAATACGGAATATTACTCGTGTAAAAATATTCTTAAGAAAACTTCATTTTACGTGGCCGCTGAATGTGCGCCTTTAAATTGTTAATTTAAAAAGAAAATCTTCATTTTTATAAGCTACGTATTTGATGAATGAAGAAATAATTTAATTATCTTATTATTAAAAAGGTTAATTAAATACCACGGTAAGGTTTAAAAATTTAATTTCCTTTCTTGTACAATAAAATCCCATTCAAACGCACTGTTTACGATTTACATCGTATTAAAAAATATAATAAACAAAACTGTACTATTGACACATTCCTGGAACCAATACCAATCAAACAACACCCTACTATACGGAGGTAAACCGTGGAAAACATATCAGTCTAACAAAAATGTCTATTATCCCTTATCCGTCCTTATGTAAGGCCCTTCGTACAGTAAGGCAACGTAGGTCTTCGAAAACTGGCGATCATAGTCGCTAAGCGACATACGCATTTCTCATAGAGGTTTGTCCACAGCGCAAGTCGCCGACATTTCTATCTTTCATCGCTAAAGACAGTACAGCTCGCAACCTAATCAAGATCGTCGTCAGAAAAGTTACTGCAATTTCCAAGATGGCCGAGCAAATCTAAACAATTGACATATATCTATTTGTTATGATTCAACGTTGTGTGTACGGAACGCCCGCGATGCGATTGTCGTGCCGCAACCAATATTAATTTCCACGATTTACATTTCTTTGTGTACGAAGGGCCTAAGAGTTAAATAAATATAGAAATGAAAATACTAAATGTCGGATCGCAGCCGGTGACGGAAACAGATGTTGCCGAAGGAAATCTAATGAAGATCCGTATAACTCCTTTTGCGAAAGTTGACTAAAGCAAAGGATTTTGATATGCCGAAATAATCTAAATTCATCGCTTCTCGTAGTTAGTGACAAAACTCTATTAATAGTTAGACCAATGAGACTTATTGTGTAAATACTAGAGCGAATAACGTAAACTTATTATTTTTTTAATTTTAAAGGTGTTAATGCTATTAAATGAACTTAAAAGAAAAAAACGAAGAGGTTCAATTTGACATAAAATTTTACGTGTAAATTGGATTATACTTTGAGAACTTTTTAAGAACTTTCGTCTTAAATTCTTAAAAACTTAAAATGTTTCAGATACAGTAAAATTTGGACTCGTTTAAGTCTTATGAAGAACGCTCATGAATTTGAAAAATATCGAATTTGTCTGAAAAGTTTGGTGTTAAATAATTTTATATTAAGTTATACAGCTTTGGATTTAACTAAAGAAATCTATATCTTTACATAAAAGGAATAAGCCACAATCCCATGATATTATGATGTTTAATAACTTGATTCATACCCTGAACCTAAGCGAGTAATAAAATAATCAATATGTAATAACTTAAAGGTAATTTTCATTTTTGATTGTAATTTTTCGATTGGTTAATATCGTTTGAAATATTAAAACGATAGCTTATTATTATTAATTAAATTTCTAAAGCACTATGTAATAACCTTTAGCATATAATAAAATTAAATTAACATTAAAGTTGAAGGTAAATTCACTTAGCAAATTGCCATCAACATAAAATGCAACTTTATATTGTACAGGCGCATCTTATTTACATTACGTCGCGGGAATGCAGTTTGAGTAAATTAAATTACATTAGCCGTATTGTACGAGCCTCGTCGCATTTTCCTAGGGTTGTCACACCATTTATGAATGAACCGCCAATCCAATGAAAATGGTTATATCTGTTAAAAGATCTCATAAGAGAACTTTTCATCAGATCGGGATATTAATTTCAATAGATTTTCACATTGCAGTATTTGGTTTAAGGCGTCCCAGATAAATCCATTAGGATTTATCTGGGACGCCTTAATTCCTAATTATTTATATTAAAATTTCACATATTAGTGAAAACGATGTTTAAGTTGATAAACTAAATATTTGATTTTCTTGAAATAGACGCAATATTAATATTTGAAAGCGATATAATAATGTGACAACCCTAAGTAAAGTTATTTAAAACATGTATTATAAAACATTTTGCTTATCGTGCCCCAGTCCCTAGTCCCAGTATAACCCAGGTGGGGCAGTCCGCTGGGAGTCCGGGGAAATTAAAAGCTACCTCAGACGATGCGATCGATATATCAATGTCGGTGTGGACGCTTATGAATAATGAATTATAAATTATATACTACTAGCTTTTACCCGCGACTCCGTCCGCGCGGAAAAAAAAATAAAACGGGTCAAAAATTATCCTATGTCCGTTTCCTGGTTCTAAGCTACCTGCCCACCAATTTTCAGTCAAATAGATTCAGCTGTTCTTGAGTTATAAATAGTGTAACTAACACGACTTTCTTTTATATATATAGATACTAGCTTTTACCCGCGACTCCGTCCGCGCGGAATAAAAAAAAAAAAAGAAAACGGGGTAAAAATTATCCTATGTCCGTTTCCTGGTTCTAAGCTACCTACCCACCAATTTTCAGTCAAATCGATTCAGCCATTCTCGAGTTATAAATGGTGTAACTAACACAACTTTCTTTTATATATATAGATACTATTTAGAATATAAAGAAGTAGTTCTTTTCCTCATTTACCCGGATAAAGGAAAATAGATGTTGGTAAATAACTACTTTCTCTTGATAAACTTATTTCCAGAAAATCGAAGAAGAAGTCACAGTTCCTTATTGCTTATATTCGCGGCGAGTAACCGACAATTCTATGGAGCCACGTCTAGTTCCACTGCCGTGGCTGCAAGTGCTGTATAAAAAAAAACGTGCGCGCCCAGAGTCGCGCGGTTAATCGCTTAGTGAAAATAGGCCCTTAGTTAATGTAACATTTCGTTACAACTATTTTAAAAAAATTGAAGAAAGATTCTGTCCGTCTTTGATCTTTTTTTTAATCAAAAGTTGAAAAACTCGCAAACGGCCACCTGGATTTGCCTAAATATTGATGCGAGCGTTGTCCATAAATATCCGCAAATGCAGATGCGTTGCTTCCCTTTTATCAACGGAGAAGAAGACGCACAGAAAGAAAATATTTCCTCTTCCTATGCGTTCCCTCTTCCGTCAAATCTACTTCCCCTTTCCATCCTGTCCTAATAAGAAAAGAGCGTAAGGGAAAGAAGACTTAAATTAGGCCTCCGTCTTATCCGTTTAATCTTGCGTGCGCAGTGCATTAACATTTTAATGATATGCGTGTCTGCTTGTTGCAGGGGCTTCGGCAAACAGGGCTTCCAGTGTCAAGGTGAGCTGACATATAAATAAAACAGAGCAATGGTTTCTTATGAAGTTATATATCAACATTTCATTGTAGCCTACTTTATAGAACTGACTATTATATTTTAAGATAAGTAGATATAACTTTGACAGTGTTTTATTGAAGTAAAATTTCGTCGACCTTACAATGGTTAACGATGTCTGGTATCGCAATGGTGAGGATTTTTTTAAATTCATATTACGATTTCAAAAATAACGAAAACACCCTTTAATTTATTTTAATTTATTTAATGAGAAGCGAATGGAATGTAAATGAAAGAAGAAAGAGATGGGAAGATCGATCGAAACGCAAAAGGGTTTCCTCTCCTTCATACCTATTTTCTGTGAGGATCTCAAGAATAATATAATTTCGTATGATTTGCTCTCGTTAAATAACTTTCTCATAAATTTCATAATGCGTGTTTTGCCACGTCATGTGATTTTGTCACGTCGTATGATTGTCACTCTGTGTATTGTCCCGCAGTATGCAGCTTCGTGGTGCACAAGCGATGTCACGAGTACGTGACGTTTACGTGCCCCGGCGCGGACAAAGGTGCCGATTCCGACGTAAGTACCTATCATCTTGTTGAGCTTGTGGACTGTATGTTGAATGAATGAAAGACTGGTTTGCTGATGATGACTTGTAATATGAAAGTTGGTACAAAATATATGTCAAAGATGATAAGTATGTCGACGCGCGGAATGCTGAAGCGCAACTGAAGGGCACGATTCGAGGGCGCACGGGGCGGCGGGTGAGGTCTGAAAGGGCCCCCCGCGCGGCTCCTCCGCCGGCGGTGAAGTAGTACGGAACACATCTATTACAACTTAAGTATATATGAAAACAAGTCTTCATGTTCTCCGATCCCGCGCCGTCCCGACCCAGTCCCGGATCTGTAGCTCCAGAAGATCTTTATCTTTAGCTATAAGTACTGTTAAATTATTTGTTATGGAATTGCATTATTCAAGTGAATAAAATTATACAATTATATTCTCGAAACATCGCATATTTAGAGGATCCAATCAGTATCCTTCAGTTTTTTGTTGAATACTCGTTGTTTGTAACAATTGCTTTCTGTCCTCCTTCGGGACTTTAAAGTTTTGACGTCATCTATTATAGGAGCAGAACACAACAGCGCCATCTACGTGCAACTTTAAAATTCCTGTCGTTTCAAAGTTAAAATGCAATTACCTTTTATATTCTGTTGTATTAAAAGATTTTAAAACTTTTATAACAGACGATTTGATATTTTCCTTTTTCTTTTGCCACACTGCCACATTGTGACTTGGTCACAGTGTGGCAGAATAGTACGGATGGAACGGTATTTCAACTGTGTAAACGCACACATCGAGATTGAACAGTACTATTTAATAAGCAGTATTGCATCGTCTACTGCTCTGCCTCACTGTGCTGCCCTCGTGTGAAAATAATATTAAAATCGCGTGTGGCGCTAGCGTGCCCCGATCGAGTATCGACTGCAATACGGAGCCACTCCAACTTAATTAGGATACGTTATAAATAGAACAATGTATTGTACTGACCACTGGGGCAGTTAAACTCTATTTGCTGATATTTGAAAAGAGTTCTTAGGAATTCTTATGTTTCAAAATAAGTTTCACATTAGCTTTTAAACCAACATTCGTTGCCTGTGTTTTTTTTTTATATATCAAAAGGTGGCAAACGATCAAACGGCCACCTGGATACGCCGAAATAGCGAGGCGACCGCAAATGCGTTGCCTTCCTTTAATCAACGGAGAAAGGGACACACAGAAAGAGCATATTTCCCCTTCCAATGCGTCCCATCTTCCGCCAAATCCACTTCCCCTTCCCATCCTTTCCTAATAAGAATAGGGTGGGAAGAGAAAGAGGAATAGACTAGGATGTTTATCTGTTGTGATTATTTCAACACTAGTCGACATATCTTAATCAATTTACTCGAATCAATAATAAAATAATAATTTAGACAACACTATTGTAAATATGTCCACTATAAAGATTTTAAAATTGAATCAATAGAGTTTTATAAATAGTAGAAGTTACATGAAAACTTTGTATTAAATAATCGTACAACAGAAGCATTCCGAAATTAAAAATAGCACTCCGTTAATTACAAAATGGCCACGCGACAAATTAATTGGGGGCAATTGCTGCGGCAATTACACGCCGCGCTCTACACTATACACTTTGTGTACACAGTGCAGATCATACACATTACATATTGTACACGGTACAGATTATAATCGAATTCAATTGAAATTAGAAATTATATCAAACCTTTTTTGACTATTTTATCTTTGTAATCACAGACTTATTAAAACTAGACATGTTGGTATCATAAATTTAAACACTGAAACTATTCAAAATAAATCCATAGACAATGATTTACATTGTCAGTGAAATGTGTAAATATAGTTTCACATTTCCAATGAATTACACATTACACATTGTAACTACTGAATAATCAATAAAAAAAAATGCTATTATTATTCTTGTAATATACAGATTTTACAGAGGTAGATCCCGCAACAACAATATTTTTGGGTGCACGAATTGGCCAGGTCGACCGGTGATTGCACCGGTGGTATTGACCACGACCACACAGAAGACTGGCGTGAAGTGGAAGCAATTCCGCGTTTCGTCTGATGAGTGTGGTACCGGAGTCCTAATTTTAGTCCTCTTTCCCTTCCCACCCTTTTCTTATTAGGAAAGGATGGGAAGGGGAAGTGGATTTGGCCAAACAGGGAACGGATAGGAAGGAGAAATATCTTCTTTCTGTGCGTCCCCTTCTCCGTTGATTAAAGGGAGGCAACACATCTGCATTTGCGGATGTCTATGGGCAACGGTCGCCTAGCTATTGCGGCAAATCCAGGTGGCCGTTTGTTCGTTTGCCACCTAATGATATAAAAAAAGCTAATGATAATTTTATTCAATATTTTTATATACAATTCGAAGAATATAAAAAGTAATTCTTTATCATGGAACATAAGTGCTTCACTAATTACTTCTGAGAAGCGCTTTTGTTCTAATTGCGATTCTAAATCGAGTGTCAGTTCTGAACGCTTCGTAAGTCTACGATGCTTCTATTGTTTGTAAACTAAGCCGGGGAATAAGTTTCGACGCCTTGCAAATCTTATTGTAGATTAATTTTCATTTATAACTTTTAATTAAACTTGGAAGTTCTGATACCGAGATCTGCAAGAGTTTTATTTATCTTTTGTGTTTGAAAGTTTGTGTCTAGAATTGATGAATAGTCTTTGGTAACTGATGTAACTTTAAGTTTAACACTAAATCAAAATAATAAAGTTTTACCTATTGAAAATAACTTTTTGTAGAATTTACTTTCAATTAGCGATTTAAATGGTCGCTGAGCGAATGGACGCTAAACAAGCGTCGAATGTTTTTTAAAGTTTAGTTGAATTATACATGAAATAATTGCGCGCGGACGGAGTCGTGGGCGACAACTATAATAATAATAAATTATCTATTTAACTGATCACAAAAAAAAACAGATTATAAAAGGCGAGCGTAACAGTTCAAAAATATTTACTTTAGTTAAACATGTTTCAAAATAAATAGATTCGAATTCGTAATGAAACGAATACCGAAAGAGCGACAATACGGTCCCGTCTTTGATTATACCAACGTGAAATTTCATCAGATATCTTATTAACGAAATAGATAAAGCTCCGCAGATATTTACAAAGGAACATTTTATTTTAATATAAATGCTTTTTGCTTGTAAATTGAATTGAATTTATTCCTCAATAAATAACGAAAAATATAAGTAAACTGCGTTGTACCTCGCCTTGCTTAATAAATCTCAGCGCATTTTTGATATATTTAAAAATTAAATATCAAAAAATATCTGTACAACCGTTTCTGATATTTCAGGATATAAAACTATGTCTTTGTGTATATTTGTATAACTTATTAAAAAGCAACAATTTCAACTTGGACCAGACTTTGAAGTATCATCAGTGGGCCAGTGTTAACACATTATGTTTGACAGGACACGCGCACACGTCACAATTTCCGCGTGTGCACGTACTCGTCACCAACGTTCTGCGACCACTGCGGCTCGCTGCTCTACGGCCTTCTACACCAAGGCCTCAAGTGTCAAGGTACACGCGGGGGAGCGAGATGGATATACATTTGTTCTTTCGTCTTTTACAGCTCTGTCTCTAACGCTTCTCTCTATCGCTTCTTTTCAGCTGCTGCTTCGTTACATCTTTCGCTTCGTAGATTAAAAGCTGTTTTGTCTTTTGTCTTTTTGTGTACTGCTTTCAATATTATTTTTATTACTATAATTATTGAAAACAGTTCACGCTCACTAATTCTTTTTTCTAGTGTGTTATCTACCATTTTTCATATTAATTTTGCTCGGATTTATAAATTCAATACTTGATGACAATCTGTTACAAAGGCCGCGTACGCGCCTCACAAATGGAAAACATGGACGTTCCTTGCCCCGACGTTTTGTGACCATTGTGGAACATTGCTCCACGGCCTCGCGCACCAAGGATACAAATGCGAAGGTAAGAAAAGAGTTAAATGTCTTATGAGGCATGTAACTCTTTTCATCGGATGGGTCGAATTAGCTCCCAGGGCAAGAGTAGCAAATGGTTCACGGGAATGATATCAGAATGGTTTATATTGGCCACTAAATGTATATGTAGATGAAATTAGGTTATGCATTTTAACATATCGAAGTAATAAGAAATCAAAAATAGCGAAATTAAATGGAAATTAATTTCTCGTGCATGGAACGTCCAATAAATGAATGGGTGTCACGATATCCAGTTTAAATTCTATTCAAATTCAATTATAGGTGTCATGAATGCACATTGCTTTGTATTGTTCAACGCAAATTCATTTATTTTCATTTGCTACTTTCATTTAATTTTATTTGGTGCTTCATTTCAATAATGCATTGTTTCTAATACTAACTTGTGCTATCAATTCATTTCTCTTTGTTATCTTTATGCTTTTGTTCCTACTTTAATGTGCTTGCCGCTTAACTTGTATTTCTTTTTTGTATTTTTGCATGTTTTTGTTTTTATTCTATTTTATAAAACTTAGATTATATTTTTTCCAGATGAAATATTCATATTTGTAGAAGATTTTTATTGTCCTTAATTTTACTGAAATATTTTTCTTATTAAAATATTGTACTAGTATTAAATTAAATATTAAATATAATTTCTTAATTATCATTTGGTAGTTATAAGTATAAATAACGTTCCGTGATACAAACAAAGTAATAGAAAATATTTTGTTTATTTCAAATAAACATTAGCACAAATTGCATGAATATACTCTCGTCTGCACAAAATGTAATTATTAAACGAAATATTGGTCTGAAATATGAAATGTCAGCGTTCTGAAAAGAAGTTAACAAGATAACTAAAAATAAAATTAATTATAAAATATTAGAACTGAAAAATGAAATGAAATATAATAACAAAAGTAATAAGACTGTAGTTAGAAGAAATTGTATTTTCATTCAACATACTAACGCTTTTCCGAATGCTATTGTAATGTAAAGTTCGGTTTCTGAATCTAATGGATTAAGAATATCAATAAATATACTGCGGAAAAAACAAAAATTATTCGAGGCCGAATGTTGATTTCGGTAGGTCTGTTGTTGGTATGACAGTATCAGTAAATAAAGGTGTGTGCACACTCAGCATGCGACATGAACGTGCACAAGCGGTGCGAGGAGTCTGTACCCAACCTGTGCGGCTGCGACCACACCGAACGCCGCGGCCGCATTCAGCTCTCCGTTTCCTGCCACGGCAACAAACTGCATGTAGAAGGTATAGTCTACTCAAATAATAATATAACTTAGCAGCAGTTGGATCTTTGACAAACTAGTAACCCCTGCCAAATGATATCTGCAGAGTGTTAGAAGGTTGCAGATGCGTTGTCTATCTTAAATAGACAAAGGAGGGGATGTACAAATGCTGATATCATCCTTTACATCACGTCTTTGTTCCTAAAAATAAGGAATAACAAAGACTACATAATTTTTTAGCTTAGCTGACCATTAAAAGCGAACAAAACACTAAAACTGATCGTAGTTATTAAAATTACATAGATATTGAAATGATATTTCCCTCCAGTGAAACAAGGCCGCAATTTGATCCCTATGGACCCCAATGGCCTCTCGGACCCTTACGTGAAGCTGAAGCTGATCCCGGACTCGGACAACGTGAAGAAAAAGACAAAGACTATCAGGAGCACCCTCAACCCCGTGTGGAACGAGACTCTTACATTTGATCTCAAACCAGAGGATAAAGATCGTCGTCTTCTTCTTGAGGTACACTAACTTTGTTCTATTTTAAATTGAAATACGTGTAAAGTACCAAAGTCATGTCCTAAAGTAAATTGATATAGAAAAAGTAACTCATTATAACTATTATCTTCAGCCCGTGTCAATCCATTGCTAGCTTATCCTATTGCTAACTACTTCTTTCCACACTTTTATTTTGTAATTTGTTAATGTAATGTAAACTAGTGTATACTGTCTCTTGTAGATATGGGATTGGGATCGCACCTCCCGCAATGACTTCATGGGCTCCCTATCATTCGGGATCTCGGAAGTAATGAAGTCCCCAGCAGACGGATGGTTCAAGCTGCTGACGGAGGAGGAAGGGGAGTTCTACAATGTTCCCGTGCCGGAGGAAGGCGCCGACCTCGCGCAACTCAAGACCCAGATGAAGGTATCAAATATCTACTCACAGGCACAGCAGGTACAGATGTTTTGCTTGCCATGATATTGGACAGTTAACTGTCGAGCCAGCGTAAGCTTGTTAAGGTAAAGGATGGGAAGAGGAAGGCCTTCAGGCTATATCACAACATATGGTTCTTCGAGCAAGATACTTATCCTAGTTATTTTTCTCAGGCGACTAACGTGGCGGCTCGCCGGCCGCCGCCACCGCCCGACCGCGAGGTGCCGCACAACATGGCGGCCGCTGACGTTATCCGCGCCTCAGATTTCAACTTCATCATGGTGCTGGGCAAAGGATCCTTCGGCAAGGTGACTTACTGCCGCAATTTTGATGACATAATGATATCTATGACTCCCGATAGACCTTAAAGCGACATAATACAGACAGAATAGCATCACAAATAATGGTATTCAAAAAAAAAGAACTAAACCGTCGATAAAATTGATTATATTGTTTAATAAAAACATGGTGCAATGTCAGGTGATGCTGGCGGAGCGGCGCGGCACGGACGAGCTGTATGCAATCAAGATCCTAAAGAAGGACATCATCATCCAGGATGACGATGTGGAGTGCACCATGGTGGAGAAACGCGTGCTCGCGCTCAGCAGCAAACCACCTTTCCTCGTGCAGCTACATTCCTGCTTTCAGACTATGGTAACACTACAAATTGGCCCAGTCGTCATGTTAGATAGAAGAGATGGAAAATCATAGGAAATTGGGGTGCAGTTCAATGTAATTGTTTGTTCACTGTTCCAGGATCGACTTTACTTCGTGATGGAGTACGTGAACGGCGGAGATCTCATGTTCCAGATACAGCAGTGCGGCAAGTTCAAGGAACCCGTCGCTGTGTGAGTTTGCATTTATCTACACAGACTAGGATCTCTCACCTTTATTTGCATGCTTATGTTTCATTAACGTTGACCAGGTCTATTTTTTTTTTCAACTTTTAAAGAAATCTTATATCAATTTACACTGAAATCTCCGAAATTGTTGATTTCAATTTACTAACACTTATTAATGCATTGATTGAGATAAAACCCACTATTAAATGTTAAGTGAAACTTACGTTCAAAAATATGTGCTGAAATCTGCATTTACTTGAAGTGTTTAGATAGAATATCGATTTTTTCAATTCGTTTCCAGTTTTTACGCAGCGGAAATCGCCATCGGTCTATTCTTCCTTCACTCCCGCGGGATCGTGTACCGAGATCTGAAACTGGACAATGTATTACTGGACCAGGACGGACACATTAAGATCGCAGATTTCGGCATGTGCAAGGAGGGCATCACCGGCGACAAAACTACCAAGACCTTCTGCGGCACTCCTGATTATATCGCGCCGGAGATCATCTTATATCAGCCGTATGGCAAATCTGTGGATTGGTGGGCGTATGGAGTGTTGTTGTATGAAATGCTGGTTGGCCAACCTCCGTTCGATGGAGAAGATGAAGAGGAACTGTTCGCCGCCATCACAGATAACAGCGTCTCTTACCCTAAGACTTTGAGTAAGGTCAGTATCCAAATTTCATTTAGGTTGGAGTGAAAAAAGCACTAGAATTGATATGCAAATGTACTAATATTACTTTTTTACAGGAGTTATCCAAATTTTAGTTCTGTTCCCTTTTTCAGTCTTTTCTAATAAGGAAAGAAGGAGGATAATGATTATTTGAAATTGTGTTGTATATGAAGGTTGAAGGTTGAAGTGTGTAAGTGCAGGAGGCGAAGGACGCGTGCAAGTCGTTCCTGACGAAGAACCCTGCGAAGAGGCTGGGCTGTGCTCCGCGCGGGGACGAGGACGTCCGCACTCACGCCTTCTTCCGCCGCATTGACTGGGCAAGGGTCGAGGCCCGCGACGTACAGCCGCCGTTCAAACCTAAAATCGTCAGTATATATTACATAACTCACGCACATAACACACAGGGGTAGGCAGAGAACACTGACCTTCAATTACCACGGTCTCACCACTCGGCTTCTCTTAATATCACCCTTCTTGAATATTTCATCAATCTGTCCGTCTGTGAGCATCCCGAACGATAATGTCACTCATTTTCACAATATCTATACATTTATTTATCAACTAGCTGTAGCTCGCGACTTCGTTCGCATGGAACTAAATAATAAAATATTTCTTCGTCACAATCCATTAAAAATCCCGTCAAAATAGGTTTCATTTCAGAGATTACTCAGAAGAAACGTGGATTTACAGACAGAAAAACAGACAGACAGACAATATGTTTAAATTTGCTATATTTGGATATTATTAATCTTACAGAAACATCGCAAGGACGTGTCCAACTTCGACAAGCAGTTCACACAGGAGAAGACGGAGCTGACGCCGACAGACAAACTGTTCATGATGAACCTCGACCAGACAGAGTTCATGGGCTTCTCCTTCCTCAACCCTGAGTATGTGCAGCATGTCTGAGCACACGGTGAGTGACAAGGATGCAGGTGAACTTTGTGAGAGTGACAAGAGATAGTGAGATATGAAAGAGTACTGAGAGGGAGGCAGAAAAGAAATCCAATTTGTTTTAGGTTATAATCTAGTTGTCAACCAAGTGAAGTTGGTAAAGCAAGCAGCCACCTGATTCGCCAAAATAGCGAAAGAACCGTTGCCCATAGATATTCACAATTGCAGATACATTCTACTTTTAATGTTTTTTTTTGTCTTTTTTCAGAATGGAAATTCTTTTCCCAGTGCTGGCTGCGACTTGGTTCTCTTCATCTGTCGACTGTCTCTGTCACTCACACGACAGCACCTATATGCTGTCTCATTCATCATATTTCCTATATAGGTTAATTTGAGACTGTCACCATCTTTGACTATTTGTTGAACTTAAAGAGGTTTAGAAGTCGTTTTAAGGAAGGTTTAAAGTTTGCTCATTTCTTTAATTTTTGGTTTTATTTATTACTCATCCATTCAATACGACATGATTTAGTTTATTTTTAAACGTTTCTGGCAATAATAATGTTGTATTAAAGCAATTGCGGGATATCTCAACGAATTTCTGAAGCAATATTAAAGTTAACTTTCGCTTTGTATGAAATGCTCTCTTAATATAATGTGTGTTGTAAAATTTCTACTTTATTTTCTATGGCTTCATAAAAGTCATCATAGAAATTATAAATCTCATTACTATGATTTTTTTCAATTAGATTTTTAAGACATTTTTAGTTGATTGTGAATTTTTTTTAAAGTAAATATTTTTCTATTTTTTTTTTTACATAAATCTACAGGATTTTGGGGCCACGTGTTAATTAAAGTGTTACCAATGTTAGTACTAATTCTGTCAAAGTGACATGTGACATGTTGCTTTTTAATCTGTGTCAAATGTCATTCGAATGTGTGCTCTGTGGACTTCGACTGGAGTGACACTGTGATACATATAGCTGTCTCTGTTCCATCAATGTGTATGAGAGAGATGACAATATATATCAAGTGCAGTGAATTTCTGCGGGTTTTTTTTGTATGTTGCTGACATTTTCATATTTTTTTTTTTATAAACACATATCAGTGTTATTATTAGGTTTATGTGTCGTGTTGTGTGGATGTTTGAATGTGATTTTAAAATTAATATATTCTGTTTTAAATTTTAATTTTAATTAATTGTTTTTATTGAGTTTATTAAATTTTGTGGAATCTCGTTAAATATTCGTATTTATTATTTTATAGTTTGTTTTTTATTTTTTATCAAACATCCTGTATTAATATTTTTTTATTAAAAATCTACGTAATTACATTGTTATAATATTTATTTAGGATATTATGTTTATATAGCGATATGTTTTTTTTTGTTTTTTTATGCATTTAATTATAGTAACATACAAACCATCAACATTTTTTGTATGAATGTGTAAGTTGTATGATGAAATCATAAATTTTAGGAGCTTTTTGTGTGTGTGTGTGTTTGTATGGATGGGTATTTACTCAACATTTCGATCGCTTATTGTAGTGTGTTTAAACTTTTTTGTTTTTTAACTTATGTGTGAAGTATTACATTACAAGGGGTGTTCACTTTTTCATCCATTTTTTTTTTCGTACATATCTATTTTTTTTGTTTTGTTTAAGCACACTACAGTACGTATTGCTTTGATACATTAATCGTTTACTAAAATAGCCTTATTAACTAGTAGAATAACTTAACTTTATAATCTTGTTGATAAAAAAATTAAATTTAAATGACAAAATATTGTACACTCTTTACTGTATAAATAATAATTGTGTAAAAAAAAATATGAGAAAGCATTAAATTCTAAATCGATGGTAAATAAAATGTAGATGTTTTTTTTTAAATATGTATTAAAATTTTATGTGAAGCTACTTTATTGGAAATAATTAAAAAAAAACATTATTTGCAAAAAAAAATCTTATTTCAAATTTTATTCAAATAGTTACTAGTTATTTGTTTTCTAGTCAATTAATAGCTCATTTCTTTTATGGAATTTAATGTTGCCATTTATATAATTGTTTCCAATAAAATGGCGGACATTTTGCGGTAATTACTATTTAGTATTAAAGTTATTATATTAGCTCATTTCCTGCTTATTTACTCGCGGCTAGAAAATGCTTGTTTTAAAATATTATATTAAATTTAATGAAATAATAATTGCGCATATCCCGCGTTTTAAAACAAAAAAGCAATAAAAAATATCTACTTAATAAACTTTTAAACGTTTACAAAAATTACTAAATTAAAAAAAAAACTGATAATAAACGATCTTATTAAATATAATTAAATTATACAAGTGATTAAATAAATATAGGCTTAATTTTAAGATACGAGCCCTCAGCTTTTTAATACGCTGGGGATTCAATTTAATGCAACGCTACACAACAGCCACTGATCTCTGTAAGTCAATGGACAGGCTACGAGACGATGGATTTTGTGCCTATTTGATCACAATTTTGGCATTGATTGTAGCAGTTGTTAGCGCTGGTGGAGATTTGAACTAATAAGAGATATAGAATTAACTGTCCGTAATATTAACAGGCGCTTTTAAATCTGAATAAAGCAAAAGCGTTTTTTTCCAAGCAACAAACTGTCCATATTCGAGATTCCTACACCGCTACTGTCAGCGCAATGGCGAAAATCAAATAGGCACAAAATACCACAGCTTATAGCCTGTCCGTCCCAGAAACCTAGTGCAAAACTAAAAATCTACAAACCTTTGAATTATAAATTTTTCCGCATGACTTTAATTAAAACAGAAATATATTATTATAGAAAGACGCTAGTAATTATATATTTTTGTCCCCTTAAATACAGTTGCTAGAAATTCAAAATTTAAAAAAAAATTATAATTTTGAAATTACGCTAGGAACCATAATAAGTAAGCGTTTAGATAAAATCATTTAAATATTATTTCTCCATAAAGTATTAAAATTTCTATTAAAATCAAAGTAAACACTATTTATATGTTGTAAATTTTAATATTTATAAGTATAAATAATAAAGAGCACTATACTGTGAGCTGTAAACACCAATCTCTAAGATATTAGAAGTAGTGTTGCTAGTATAATAAACTTCCCAACTCTCGGCGGAAAAGAGACAGAACCACCATAAAATAAACACTGTTAGAGTGTGACAACTGTCTAAAAAAAGATCTGGTGCGTTTATTGCACTTTATTTAATTTAGAGTATAGTTTGATTTGCTATCTTTTAGAATCATGTAATAGGAAATAAGATCTTTATAAATAGTCATATTTTACATAACTTTCTTGACCACTTTTTTAACTTATTTATTCGATTTTATTAACTGGTATCGAATATTTAACTGTTTAATATAAATATAACTATCGCTAAAGCATACTGTTGCGTTTCTCTACATATGTAAGAATTTAAAAATATTTTAAAATGAAAAGACGTCATTAGTTCGTATTAAAACGTTTCAAATTTGCTAGTAAAATATTGTTGTGTTTGAGAGTTTATTTACAATTATAAATAAATAAAATATTAATTGTTTCTTTATTTATATTTACGGAGATAAATCATTAAAATATGGCAACACTGGAAATTAATTTGGGATAAAGAACTAAAGTTTTCCTTTAAATAATATAAGGCCAGTGCCGATTACAAATCTTAGTTGCATTTTAGGCTGGTTTTACAGTCACGCGTTTCGGCAGCGCCGTCGGAGCGCGCGCGCTCGGATATGTATTGGGGTATTAGTAGCGTTTCAAATTCGCGCGCTTGAGCAGCGCCGTTCGTTGAACGCGTCCTATTCGCGCGGCGCGGTCGAAGCGCGCGCCGCTCGTGCGCTTCTACGGCCATTGTGCGTTTTAGTCTCACGCCGTTGAGACGTGCCGTTAGGTACTGTTGTGTACAAAATGAATCACATCGATACGGGTCGAGTAATTGACGAAGTGCGAATTAGAAGATGTTTATGGGACCCGGCCGATGATTTTTATAAGAATAATTTTATAAGGATAAGAATAAAGATCTTCGTAAAGAAAACTCTAACTTGCACAGTAATTCGTCGAAACTGCTGGTTGATAGGCGAAAATATTTATAAAATTTATAACTATTTTCTCGTAAATCAGAGAAAGATGTTACGTGTTCGCCTCTCAGTAACCTTGTAGCGTTATAAGGATCAACACCTACTGTTCTTCGACGTTTTTGTTGCCTTTTTTTCCATAAAAAGTAAATAGCCAGTACTCTAACCGCATTGCCGTTCATTTTGTATCTTTTTGTACACGACTGTCTCACAGCAGCGAAACGCGCCGTACTAATGTCGTTTTTTGGTGCACCGCTGTTCAAACGCGCGCTGTCCAACAGCGCGCTGTCCAACGGCGCGTCTAGCGGCGTGACTGTAAAACCAGCCTTAATGCAAATAAATTGACGCAAAAGATATAAAAATATGCGTAGAATTTGTAATTTACAAGACACAGGTCAAATAAATATTAAAAATTTGACATTTTTAAATCCCGCCAAAATTTCCATCATATCGAATAATTTTTTTTTTATAAATTATATCATTGCATTTTTTTTTAATTTTATTTAATTCAAAGTATTTACGTTAAAACTATATTACAATAAATTATATTATCTTATTATTAATAGTTCGAATTGTGTTCAGTGAGATATTAGTTAATAAAAAAAGTTGATATTATTAAGCATAGATTAAAAATATTATCACGCACTAGTTTGTTCTGTAAATCACTCTTATATTATTAATATGCTCCTTTATTTTTATTAAAAAATATTTCGCGAAAAAAAAAAAAACATTTAGCTTAAGCGATCAGCCATTTGTCGTATCTTAATAGGCCTAAAGTCACTTTTCTTAGATTAAGCCCGTAGTTAATACAGGTTTTAGCGTACTTCTTATTAATATTTAATATATTAAAAAAAACTGTATTAATATTTAACATTCGACGTTTCCGCATACCACGCACGTCGCCTGTGCCAAAAATTATATTTAAAATATTTTTCCAATTTATATAGATAATAAAATACAGTCTCGTTATTTGACAGTTACTAGTGATGTGAACGGACTACAGTTACCCCCCGATCACTAATCAGTATTAATATCATTTAAGTTTTTCTCATTTGACATTTGACGTTTGACTATTTTTTTTAAATCAATGAATGTACATCACTAGTAACAATCGATGTTTTACCTTTGCCTCAATATTTATGGCACGTTCGCGTTAATTTATAACATTCGAGTTTTATTCACTAAAATATTGTTGCCAACTATTTATAAATTAATTTTTTAAACGCGTTTGGCTTAATCTGGTTACTTGAAATTGTTATTTACCAACTTTATTATCTTTAAATATTTCTCCATTTATTACACTGAGTATTTGACAATATAAATGGAACATGTGGCGCCATCTAGTTAACTCTATAATAACCAATTAAATTTAAATAATGTAGCAAAACGCGGTCTTTAATATATTCTCACTGTGTAACAACTCTCTGTGATATACTATTTCACGCGTCACGTGACACAGTTTTAAAAATTTTTCTTTCTTAATTTCACAACAAAAGCTTATAAATGTATTCACTCGATTATGTTTTGAATATGTGCCAAAATAGTTTTTGATATTGATTTTTTTTATTTATTGTTAAAAGTTCGCATACTTTATACTAAAATCTTGTTCTTTTATGACAATTGGTTTGTAGTTAAAATATCGTATTTCCATATAAAATCTGTACGTCATTATTTTAGTAACAAAATACTACTTGGAGAAAACTATATAAAACTGTGCCACGTGATTATTATTATAATAAAAGTGCACTTTTGTATTTGCGTATGTACCTAACACTGTCGCCTCTTACAAGATTTAATATTATCAAATTTTAACATTGAACTTGTGGCGGTGTCACGTGACCTTTCGTGTGATTTTATTATTGTAGTCACAGTATTTCTATTTGTAGTATTAAATTCGTCATTTTTCAAATGTCGTTTCGTCAAATCGTCATTTTTAGGGTTTTCGGAATGATTGTCGATGGTCAGACCTTTGTTCGGGTCTATGGTTTGTTTAGAATTTCGAATTGATGATGGATTGTACTCAATAAAATAAATTTCTAAATCATTAGATTCCTCGTGTGTTTTATTTATATTCCTTCCTATTTACACAATAAAAAACACACCACACTAAAAAACAACAAAACACACTGAGCCTTACCATGAAAACTTGAAAACGTTTCAGTAAAATTTTTGCTTAAACATTCATCAACCTTTTTATACCATGACTGACGGGGCGGGTTTTCTCAACATAACATAACATATCATGGTTATTAAAACTTTATTATGAGTTAGTTTACGAAATGCGATCAATAAATAATGAAGTACTTATACCGATAGCAGTTAAACATATAACCACGTTGAAGTCCATAATAACAATCGGAGGCAGTGAAAAAAATAAAACACGTTTTTAAATAAACAGTGTCTAATAGTAAGTTTCTGAGACCAAAATCAGTATTGACAGCGATAACGATATGTTCTGTACAGAGATAACGATATGTTCTGTACAAAGATAACGATATTTTCTGTACAAAGATAACGACATGTTCGGTACAGAGATAACGATATGTTCTGTACAAAGATAACGATATGTTCTGTACAGAGATAACGATATGTTCTGTACAGAGATAACGATATGTTCTGTACAGAGATAACGATATGTTCTGTACAGAAATTTTAGTGTAGGAAACCCACAATTAATATATTTTTTGGGTTATACAAAAAGACTAAAGACAAGCAATGATCATAAATTTTATAGCTTTCGCCAGTATTTCAGATCAAGTGTAGGTTAATTTTTAAAAATAAATACTACTATTCTGAATTAATTAGAATTTATTACAAAACATACATATATTCGTCTATATAATATATAATTATATATAAATATCAGCAGTACCTATATATGTTATTATAGTTTGATCTTGTCCCCCCGCAACACTTGGCTCAGCATCTGGTTGCAGAGAGCGGCATAAGGATTCATTTCCACAACCTGACAGATACAAGAATAGAAATTACTTTATAACATTTTAATAGATTAACTAATTAAAAAAAAAGAATATGAAATTTTTTCTAATAAATAAATGTTCATTATCCATTCTTAAGAAAAGGTAAAATGGAAGAGTAGGACAAATAACTAATGTAAATGTCAAGTGGTGATTTCTTAGCTTTATTTGCAGGTCTCTGTTTTATAACTAAAGGTTTTTATTTCCAGTATTATGTGAATATAGTGACCTGTTTCTTAGCAAAGCTGCTACCGATAGTGGCAGCCTCTGTGAAGGCAGCGCGCGCCTCGTCCTCCGCTCCGCGCTTGCGCAGCAACAGGCCACGTTGACAGAGCGCGAACGCGCGCACACGGCACCGCCGGCCCTCTGTCAGCTGTAACGCGCGATCCAAGTCCGACATCGCCTCTGGCAAAGATAAATGTTATGGAGTATATATTTCACTAGCTGTTGCAAGCGACTCCGTCCGGTCGGAATTCAAAAAAATCTTTAAAAGTAGTCTATGTGTTATTCCAGACTATGATCTCCATATATATGCCAAATTTCATCCATATCCTTTGAGCCGTTCTGGGTACCTTCTAACATCCATCCATCCATCTATTGATAGAGGAGGTGACGCACAGAAAGAAGACATATCCTCTTCCTACGCATTCCCTAATCCGTTAAATCCATTTCATCTTCCCCTCCTTTCCTTATAAAAAAGGGTGGCGAAGGGAAAGTGGACTAAAATTATGCCTCCAATCGTTGTGTTAATGCTAGGATATAGTTTAATGACAAGATCAGATCCCATTACCTAACAACTGGTAATTGGGTAATATTAATTTGTTACCAACAGTCGCCAAATCAAAATTTATTTCTCTTTTTATTGTTCAATTAGAGGAAAAGCAGTTGTATTGATTACATGGAGCGGTATAAGGATAAAGATGTTTGTATTACATCGATTTAAATTTATAATTTCCTTTTATTTTCCTTAACTTTTACATTCTTCAGTTACCATGAGGAAATTAGTGTATGTTTTGTTATGATTCATATTACTAATATTATAAATGCGAATATTTAGATGGATGGATGGTTGTTTGAAGGTATCTCCAGAACGGCTTCAGAACACATAGGTTACTTATTAAGTTTTTTTTTTAAGTAACTAAATAAAGTAGCCGATGTGTTCTTCCAGACTATGGTCTACATCTATGCTAAATTTCATTGAGATCCTTTAAGTCGTTCTGGAGATACATTCAAACAAACATCCATCCATCTAAACTTTCGCATTTATAATATTAGTAATATGAATCATAACAAAACATACACTAATTTCCTCATGGTAACTGAAGAATGTTAAAGTTAAGGAAAATAAAAGGAAATTATAAATTTAAATCGATGTAATACAAATATCTTTATCCTTATACCGCTCCATGTAATCAACACAACTGCTTTTCCTCTAATTGAACAATAAAAATGAGAAATAAATTTTGATTTGTCGACTTTTGGTTACAAATTAATATTACCCAATTACCAGTCGTTGGATGGGTTCTGATCTTGTCATTGGACTATATTCTAGCATTAACACAACGATTGGAGGCCTAATTTTAGTCCACGTTCCCTTCCCACCCTTCTTTTATAAGGAAAGGATGGGAAGTGGATTTAACAGAGGAGGGGACGCATAGTTAGAGGGTATATCTTCTTTCTGTGCGTCCCCTCCTTTATAAATTAAAGGTAGGTAACGCATCTGCAATTGCGGATGTCTATGGGCCGCGGTCGCTTTGCTATTTAGGCGGACTCAGTTGACCGTTTGCTCGTTAACCTTATGATATAAAAAAACGCTTTCAGCTTATTTGGTAGGTTGCCACTTCGTTTTCCCTAACGTAATGTAAAATACGAACTGCTGCAAATAATTAGTTTTTTTCAATTGTTTTTTGTTACCATCGTCTTTCAGCATGAGTCGCAGCACTTGAGCTCTGTCATTGTAGGCGTCGGGCAACTCCGGCGCAGCTGCCACTGCCTTGTTCATCTCTTCCAATGCCTCCTCCAGTTTGCCTTGCTCAGCTGCCCGCGCACCAAATAATCTCAGCGCCTTTGATTCCAAATATTCTGGTGTTGATGGCTCTGGTAATATCAAGTATAACTTATAATATCAGTAATTCCGGAAGACTCGGCGAGGATGAACGATGACGGAAATTAAGTGTTCATAAGGTGGAGAAGAAATTTGCAACATTGTGTACACCGAAACTGGTATGATTTAAAAAAAGGGGATACAAGAAAAAAGTTTGGGAAACTTTGATTTATATAATCTTGTTTATCGCCATCATTAACAAAAACCAAACGGGGCTATAAAATGTGTAATATGCATAAATATTTCTATGAGTATTTATGATTAAGATCAGTTATGAATTTATTAATGTAATTGATGCAATAGTATTGATCAACTTTGTCTGACCGGGAAATTCCACAGCCATATCGAATGTATAATAAAAAATTATCTCTGGTTTCTCATAGCGTAAACAACAAGTTTTTAAACTTTCCAAATCCAATTAAAATAAGGAAATCATTTTGAAAATAACTTTTATGTGGGGTTCTAATATATTACTTTCTGGTTGTGATAATTATTCTGTTGCCCTCATTTCTTACTAGCTACTTCTATAACAAAATATCTTTAAATTCTTAATCAATGTTCACTTATCAATTCTTAATTTCTCGCACAAAATTTGTTTTTTGCTGAAAATTTCTTCCCATTTAAAAAAAACCTACTTTGTACCTAACCTACTAATTAGGCAGCAAATTAGATGTTTTATAAAAGTTATAATCTATGTTAGTTATATATTTTTGTATAGGAGTAAGATTTAAAACAATAAAAAAGTATTAAAAAAATCTAAAAGTATAATTCAATTACCTGGTTCATCATCTTGGAATTTATCTTCACGATCAACAACCTCACCAATGACCGCTGTGGGGTCGAATATAATTTTTAACGCCGCCAAGTCTCCCTCGCTTAAGTTCTCTAGTCCCGACATAACACTTGTAATTTCTCTTCTTACTTATAAGACTAGTGAACCGTTTCGACGATCGAATCGTACTGAGCCAGGAATGTTGTTGAAACTCGTTTTTCGAGGCGTTTATTAACATATTTGATAAATTTTCTTCTACTGGATATTCCATAAGTACGTAATGATTAATAAATAAACACACAAACCGCGACTGATAGTCCAAGAGTAGGCAGAAGTTATTAAAAAACATTTAGTAGCGTAGTGTTTAAGAATTAATCGATACATGTCTTCGAAACTATATGTCGTGTAACTTTACAATTTACAAGACCGTCAATCCATTTTTAAATATTGTTTAAAGTGTAGCAACCAGCAAGATCTTTCACTTGGTTTGATTACAAGTGGTAATTATAAAGTGTCCCGTCCAAGACGATCCAGTTTCGTAAAGATTTAGATGAACATATAAATTTGCCGTGAGTTTGAGATTGAGATCACAACTGAACAGATGTTCAGTCACTGCTGAAACATTTTTGACTAAGTGCCGAGTCTTTTTGTATATTTTGGCAGTGGAAACCGACAGTTGGAAGTTTCGAAACATGCTGAAATTGATTTAATTAGAAAAAAAACAAGAAAAATTACTCATAAATACTTTTAACAATTTTTTAATAATATTTTCGGTTAAAATATAAATTCATATCCTAATTTACTTAAAGAATAATATGCAGAGAGGGATACAGTCGATTTACGATATAAAACACATGTTAAAACGATAGACAGGACAACATTTTCCTAGTTAGGAACTATCGGTCTTGTCTTACAAAACAACATCTATGTACAACTTACGGCCCAGTTACGACGCGCAAACTTTTTAAGTTTGTTACAAAAAGATATTATTAAAAAAAAAGATTTTTCAAAGATTCATGTACTGAAGTTAGCCATTAGAATCTAAACAAAAAAATATTTCTTGAATATATCATTTTTGTGTTGCTTCAAACTAAATTTCAGTTTTTTTTTTTGCTGTCTGTCAGCAAAGCCACGACAGTTGAGATAAATCTTCGAAACGAGCTTGATGTTGACGTGAAAGCTGGATGCATGTAGGGTTGCCAGGTCGCCAAACCTACTAGCCGGACAGACCAGCCAGTTTGGCCAGACATTTGGGTAGAAAGGACACCCTATATTATTTAGGATTTTGTCTCAGTATTAATAGATACACTCTCGTTTGGGAAATGTAAAAAGCCGGAAAACCGTTTATTTAGGCCGGACACGCAAAAAAAGCCTACCTATGTCCGGCTTTATCCGGACGCCTGGCAACGCAGGATGCATGCGAGCATGTTATATGCTACTTTTCCAAATTCAAAACAAAAGCTAGACAAGTTTTTTCTTTGCTATATTTTATTGTATATTTTCTCCTAATATTATGTCCAATATAAGATACTAACATCAGACATAAACATTTATAATAATTCTAAATTCAATTAAGAAACAACGTTAATCATAAAGGTGGGTATAGACTACAGCATTTACTTGTAACAAAACCTGTATCATATCATCCCTTAAAACTTTAAAACGTTACATTACATAGAAATGCTTGAGAAAATGCTCTAGTGTATATTCACCTTAATGGCATATTCAACTAGAATCAGTCAACATATAAACATATTTTGGCACAACTTTTTAAAGATATACCATTTGTAGACATTTGACACATGTAAAGATACCCCAAAAGGTTTGTATTTAAACCATATTGTTCCCTTTTTTTTGCAAAATGAAAGGGGTGACGATATGTAAACAAAATGCTTTATTCAGTGTCAAATTGAGGTTAGGTTATGTTAGTCAAATTATGTGACATCTTTTCCAATATAAAACTTCAAAATAAAAATTCTTACGCATTATTCATACATTCGTAACGTTGTAAAAATTGTTCATTTACGTTTAGATTGACACAATCACTGAGCCGTATTTAAAATTAATATATTTTACAATATTTGAAACATTCCCTTAAATAAATTTAATACAAAATGTGTTAATATAACTAACTTGTATAACAATCTTAATATTTAAAGTACTTTATATAATATTTACACAAAGTTTCATAGTTTAATTATGTAAAAATATATTTTAGAGTCATCGTAAAGATCCTATTTACAAAAATAGGGTTTATTTTTATGTCTAAGCTCACATTTAAAAATGATGCATGCCTCATTAAAAAACTATAAAATGAAAAATAAAAAATAATTGAACTATTTTTTTATTATCTATGGTTCTAATCATTATTACTGGCATGTCTATTTTCTTAATAATCCATTACCACAGATATAAAAAGTTAATCCATTTAGAATTATCTCATTATGAAATATAAATGCATTGTAAAAACAATACAATACAAGTACCAATATTGTATATGCCAATATTAATATTTATCAATAACTAGCTGTCGCCCGCGACTCCGTCCGCGCGCAGTTAAAAAAAACTTAATAGGGGTATGAAAAATAGATGTTGGCCGATTCTCAGACCTACTCAGTATGCTCACAAAATTTCATGAGAATCGGCCAAGCCGTTTCGGAGGAGTACGGGAACGAACATTGTGACACGAGAATTTTATATATAAGATATTGGAATAATCTGTAATATCTTTCTTAAGACAGCTGCTGAAAACTTTAAGTTTTATTAATAGGTCAGATGACCCGATGGACATAAATTAAACTAAATTATCGTGAAACAAGAATATATAACTGATTGAAAAAGGCGCTGCCATTAGTTGGTTCCGTCACAAAATGTGAAAACAATAACAAGATAGCGAAAAGTAAAAGATTTCATGACTTTTTTGTCATTAACAGAAGGGCACTAGTGTCATAATTTAGTTTGAATTATACCCAACGGGTCAGGTAACTTCTCAGTCTATATAATAGCTCAGTGCTACCCCCTCCCCCTATTAAATAAATGTCACAAGACCCTTGTTCATTACATTCAGCCATTTTGTGACCAAGTAGATTTGACATTTTCTGAGGAAACTAACAACAGCGCCATAAACAACAGATAACTTTGTCACTATAGTTGATCGAATGTGACATGTCTTTCTCTCTATTATATATGTGTCTCACTCCCTCATCAAACAGTAGATCACATCATCTTAGTCCTATAATAGCATTTACAATACAAGCAATGTAAAATTAAACACACACTAAAATTAATTATCTTTAAGTCTACATATAAATATTAGAAGTATTAAGGCTTGCAATAAGACATATATTTATATATCACAATCCTTTAAGCTTACAATTAAGTAGGCTTTGTTCAAACATTATCCATAATAATCATACTTAGAAAAAAATTCACTAAACTTCCATTCGGAAGAGTTAATTTTTTAACACTAATGAAAAAAAAATCATCTAATAAATACAAACGGAACAAAAACCAAAACTTTTTCTAAGTAAAATGGTCTTTGTGGCTAAAAGTCAATAACATTGGCATTCATTGGTATATCAAAATTCCAACTTTCCGAATCCCTTATAACATGAATTTTCATCACAAATACTGCTTGTACCTGTTCATGTTAAATCTTTAAATAAATTTATTAAGAAACACATGTTGATATCATTCCGAAGTTGAAAATCTAACTATTGTAAAAACTTTAAACTCTTAAAAACACAATACACAGATATATAATTTAAAATTTTCGTGGTTTTTACTAATATACTGTTGGTAAGAAATAGGATTCTTGCCACAATTAGGCTGTTTTGTAGTAGTGGTCACAGAATCAGAAATAAGGTAGACTGATATGACTATCTTTAACATTTTTCACACAACTGTACAACAACAGTCAAACCGTGAACATGGTGAATGCAACTGTGCCGAAATATCGGGACCTCAAACAGCCTAATCGTGGTAAGAATCCCGTTTCTTACGAACAGTATACTATGAGGGAATTTGGCTGAATATTACCAAAATATGCTTAATATCTAATCAACAATTATTCTAAGATAATTTGTCACAAAAAATCTAGATGAAATTGTTTTGTCCAATAAACAACAAATTTTTTTTTTATTCAAACTATGAGTACGGAAATAATTGTTATGAACTATCAATGAAGTAGAAAAACTTTAAAGTCTTGCAATCAATTTTCATTGTGTCTAATTCATATGACATCGTACCATCAGCTGATATATGGTTATTATATACAATGACTATTGTACTGTACATAACAATATCTTTGTTCCCACATGAGCAATAATTTCCCAAACCACATTTTATTTTCAATTTCTTTTCCAAAACATTAATACATAATACATATGTAATTATTTAACTTCATTACAACTATAAATATAAATGCTCAAAAAATATGTAACATTAAATTCTTTCTACATACATTAAAAGTTTAAAAAAAAGAAATTAAATCAAAAAATGTTATGTACAAAGTATGCGGACAATTTTATGGCTAGAAAAAGTTTTGCATCTATTTTTATCTAGAATTTATAAGCCCAAGACTACATCTGAAAGAATATTTTAATTTTTCTTAGTGTAATCTTTTTTTATTTACGAAATACCATTAAAATTTATCATAAAACAAAAAAAATTATAGTCAATTGAATGCTTGATTAACTAATAAATCATTGTCCTACATTTGGCTCCTACGTATAAGGGCCTAAGTAACAAATTAATGATTTTCACTTTTTTATGTTAAAAGCTACTTCTTAGATTAGTTAACAACATGCACTAAACACAAATACATATTTACAGGTGTAAATGTGTATTTTTTGTTGAAGTAAAAGGGCCTATTTTGGCTCTATTCATATATAGTTTCGCTTTGAAAGCATCTCCTGAAAAGTTGTCAATTTGCACCTTGGCCCTTAGACATAGGAGCCATCGATGTAACTTTAGAGTTTTACCATGAGTTGTATACATGATACAAAAACGTAATGTTATATTTATTTTTCAAAACAAAATCTAAGTGATGTCTATTCTTTTGTATATATATATATAAGTAAGTGAGAACCCATCATTACTTTTTTTTTGCTGTAAATAAACTTTTTGTATTAATCACTGTTACTTATGGTAACATTGTAATTAATTTAATGTAATAAACTGAATTTCATTGAAACCGTGTTAGGTAAACTATCAAAAATCATCTCTAATGTACATGTGTAACTATAATAAATTTAATTATTAAGCACAATTCAATTAAGGTATAAAACAAGCCTTAACTAAATGTATACTCATAAAGATATTTAACTGAAGACATGGTTGATCATGGATGGATACTTAACAAGATAATTTAGGAAGGTATCTTACATTGTCAATGCTACCTCCGGAGAAAACCTTTTGTACCGTCAGGTCCTCTTGGTGTTCTTATCACTAGGACTCCGGGAGGTGGTGGGGAAGGGAATATCCCAGATGCGGTGGCTCCCGCTGGCAACCGTGTCAAAACTTTCTTTTCTTTTCCTTTGGCATTGTCAGTATGACAGATTTTTGTTTTACCCGAACTCTGTGTGTCATTGATATTATTGGCTTGGAATTTCTCTTGCAACCGTTTCAAACTGTAACAATATTTTGAAAAGTTATTTTGATAACAAGTTTTCCATTTAACATTAATGAATAATATAGTTAGAATATAGTTAACACTACTATTAGTATACAATAGTATTACTGTGAAACTTTTAAAAAGTAATAAAGTTGTGAATGTAAACAATAAAATCTGAACATACTTATCGTCTATTACATCCTCAGGGCTACGTGCTTCTCCTAGTATTCGCAAGCGAGCTTGCTCGTACTCTTTTTGCCTTTGTTCTAAAGTCTTTACTGGACGCGCGCGACTCTCTCCGTTTAGCTGGCCGCTCGCCAGACTTGACGGTCTCTTTAGTATACGAATTGCTGGCTCCGGCATCATGCACTGAGATCCGATACACGCGCTCTCATCAACTATTACGTTAGTAACCTTGCAACCTTTCAGTGTAGATTTCACAGGGGCAGGAACACTGGACATTAGTTTGATCTTGTTGTCTAACTGAAACAAAGAAATGTTTGTGCAACGATTTTGCTAGCGGCCGGCGAAGACGCGTGACATTCTTTCAGGTCTTTATCCCAGTAAAACTTACGCCAATATCGTCCATGTCCTCCCAACTTTCACATACGTCAACTTCATCTTGGGCCGCCATGTTGACTGACTGATTACAGACATTACAGATGAAAAATAAATTTTATGTGTAACGAAAAAAGAAGATTCAACATTTTCGTTTTTCAACATGTCGATTTTGATTAAAATTGGTGTAAAAATAATTAAAATTGTTTGTTTTCTATAACATTCGAAAATTTCTTTTCAACTAAAGAATTCTTTCGTCATTTATTGCTTCAAAACAAGACTTTTTGTAATGTAAAATAAAAATGTTTATGTTATCTGTCTGTCTGTCACTGTCACTTTTATTTCCATTTCAATTTTCCATGTGGTTTTGACTTTTCACTAGTTTTCATGTTTGTTTTAACTTTTATGTGGAAGTTCCATGTTTTTTGCTAATCACTGTAAAAGCTCCAAAATGTAAACGGTTTTTATTCACAATAAGATATGTGTCACGGTGTATCTGTTTAAATGTTACATGTCAACTAGTGTGATAGTAGAGGTTATTTGAAGATATTATCGCTATAAAATAAGAAGCCATGGGTTTAAATACCACTTTTAGTTCAACCGTGCCTGAACTGGCTTCTTTTGATCTTGATTCAGTACAATTCCTCATGTTCAGTGATGAAGATATAAAGAAATTAAGTGTGCTAAAAATAACAAATCCAATTTCATTTGACTCATTGGGAAATGCTACCAAAGGAGGTCTGTACGATGCTGCTTTAGGCCCCGTTAGAGACAGAAATGATTTTTGTGGTACTTGTTCAAATACTATGCTACACTGCACAGGCCATTTTGGTCATATTGAACTGCCTTTGGTGGTTGTTAATCCTTTATTTATCAAAACCATTTATATATTATTCCGAATCAGCTGCTTGAAGTGCTTCAAAATCCAAATGGACGATAAAATGAAATCTATATTAAAATTACAATTGGAATTGATTGAGGCAGGCCATGTCACTGCTGCCTTAGATTTAGAGAATGTTGTTGGTGATGTTAAAAGTTATAACAGTCAAACTTCTCCTGATAAGCCCAACAAACTTATAAGAAGGTGTCAAAAACTATTGAAAACAAAAGATCCAATTAATAAAACTTTCCAAAGTAAAAATAGCGATAAGCTAAGAACCAAGGTAATCAATAATTTCTTCAAAGCCATAAACATTACAAAGACTTGTATGTACTGCAGAAACAAACTGATCAAGGTGACTACGTCTGATAATAAGATCATGTACAATATGACATCTGATGATACGAAAGGTATTAAAATTTTAATGCCAGATGAAATAAAACGTTACTGTAGTGCGATTACACAAAATGATGAAGACCTTCTATCATATTGCATACCAGTTTTGAAAAATTCAAACTGTAAGCCCAGTAGTGACATATTTTTCATGCATTCAGTGCCTGTTCTCCCACCATCAGTTAGACCATGCAATGTATTAAGAGGAGAACTACTGGAACATCCTCAGACAAATATTTACAAAAGTATATTGAATTCGTCATTCAAAGCAAGAGCTATATTACAAGTCCTTTCATCATCTGATCAACAGAAGGCCATTGATGGTCTTGAAACAAATCCAAGACAAGCATATGAAAGTGTTATGGGCAAGTCACCTCCTGAAAAGCTACATACAATCTGGCAAGACCTTCAAAAACAAGTGAATTACCTCCTCAGTTGCGAGGACCAAACTATAAGTCAAGGATTAAAACAGATTATTGAAAAGAAAACTGGTGTTATTAGGATGAATATGATGGGTAAAAGAGTCAATTTTGCAGCACGATCTGTTATCACTCCTGATCCCAATGTGGACATTGATGAAATTGGTATACCTGCTGCATTTGCCACAAAACTGACTTATCCCGTACCTGTCACTGAATGGAATGTTGATGAATTAAGAAAAATGGTAATAAATGGCCCAAACAAACACCCTGGTGCAGAAAAGATTGAAATTAAAAATGGCAGAGTTATTAGAATACCTCCAGATTCCATTGAAAAGAGAAAGAGCCTTGCTAAGAGACTTCTAACTCCTGATGAATATAAGACTGCAGGATTAAAGATAGTTCATAGACATCTTGTTAATGGTGATGCATTAATTTTGAACCGTCAACCATCTCTCCACAAACCCAGTATGATGGCTCACAGAGCAAGAATACTCAAAGGAGAAAAAACTCTTAGGTTGCATTACGCTAACTGCAAATCTTACAATGCCGATTTTGATGGTGATGAAATGAATGCCCATTTTCCTCAGAATGAAATAGCTAGAAGTGAGGCTTACAACATAATGTCAGTAATTCATCAATACCTTGTACCAAAAGATGGCACTCCCCTAAGTGGACTTATTCAAGATCATGTCATTTCTGGGGTGAAAATGTCAATAAGAGGCGCATTTTTTACAAAGGCAGACTATCAGCAATTAGTTTTTCAAGCTCTATCCAAACACAAGGGTGAAATCAAATTGTTACCGCCAACAATTCTCAAACCGGTCATGCTGTGGTCCGGTAAACAAATTTTATCTACCATTATTATAAATATTATACCTAAAGGAAAACCCTACATCACATTGACTGGAAAGGCTAAGATTAGTGCAAAAGCATGGCAGAAGGAAAATCCAAGACCGTGGAATGCTGGTGGCACTCCATTCAATGATTCAAACACAATGTCAGAAGCTGAAGTTATCATTAGAAAAGGTGAACTTCTGAGCGGAGTTTTGGATAAGACTCATTATGGTGCTACACCATATGGCTTAGTCCACTGTATGTATGAATTGTATGGAGGTGTATATTCCAGTGCTTTATTAAGTGCATTTTCGAAAGTATTTACTTTTTATCTACAGTGGTTGGGATTTACACTTGGTGTTAGAGACATATTAGTTACTGATGAAGCTAATAAAAAGCGTGACGAATTAATATGCTTGGTTCGTCAAATCGGCAGGGTTGCTGCGGCTAAAGCAACGGATCTCCCGGTCGATGTCGACGAAGACACACTTAAAGAAACTATTGGGGAGATGCTAACAAAAGATCCTAAATTCAGACCTAATTTAGATAGACAGTACAAGAGCGCGCTGGATTCTTATACTAACAAAATAAATACAGTTTGTTTAACCGAAGGTTTATTGGAGAAATTTCCCTACAACAATCTTCAATTGATGGTACAGTCTGGAGCAAAAGGATCAACAGTAAACACTATGCAAATTTCATGCTTGCTTGGACAAATCGAACTGGAAGGAAAACGTCCGCCATTGATGATATCTGGACGTTCCCTTCCTAGCTTTTTGCCTTATGATCTCTCTCCAAGAGCCGGAGGATTTATTGATGGCCGGTTTATGACAGGAATACAACCTCAAGAATTTTTCTTTCACTGCATGGCGGGTCGTGAAGGTCTCATTGATACAGCTGTAAAAACTAGTAGATCTGGTTACTTACAAAGATGCTTGATAAAACATTTAGAAGGTCTGGCTGTATCGTATGACTACACTGTCAGAGATTCGGATGGCAGTGTTATTCAGGTAGCGTACGGAGAAGATGGGTTAGACGTTTTAAAATGCCAATTTCTCAAGAAGGATCAATTTGAGTTTCTTGACATTAATTCAAATGCAGTAGTTTCTAAATCGACTATTAACAAACTCAAAGAAGGTGAAAGCACTAAAGATATTGTGAAATCACAAAAGTCCTTGAAAAAATGGAAAAAGAAACACGGTGATCCATTTGAGAAAGTTCGGATAAGTCCTTTCACTCAGTTTTCTATTTTGGCAAGGAAAGATATTGTACCTGATGAGAAACCTACGGACGAAACAAGAGATCCATTCTATTGGGAGCTAGAAAAAAAATGGCGATCGATGAGTGAAGAAGAGAAGCAGGAGTACGAAAGGAAAAAGTGTCCTGATCCGGTTATTAGCCAATATTCCCCGCAGTATAAATTTGGTGTAATTAATGAACAATTAGATGGATTAATACAAAACTACTTAAAAAATAGACAAGAGACAGATAATAAGGAAACCACAGGTAAAGATAAATTTGTAGATATTATGAACGCTAAGTATTTAGCATCTATGGCAGCGCCAGGAGAGCCTGTGGGCTTGTTAGCCGCGCAATCCATAGGAGAACCATCAACACAGATGACATTAAATACCTTTCACTTCGCTGGAAGAGGAGACATGAACGTTACTTTAGGTATACCTCGGTTGAGGGAAATTCTAATGACAGCATCAGCAAAGCTTAAAACTCCGAACATGGATATACCTTTCCGTCAAAACTTGCCAAACTTGAATAAAAAAGCAGAACGACTGAGACAAAAATTGAACAGGGTTACGGTAGCAGATGTTTTAGAAAAAATAGATGTTGAATGTGAAATTGTCACGAATCCAGAGCGACAACTGAAAACTATATTAAGATTCACGTTTTTACCACATTCACAGTACAAAACTCAGTACGCAGTGAAACCTCCACAGATTATCAAACACATGAAGAAATTTTTCCCAGAAATGTTTATTATTATTAGGAAACAAGCTAAGGCTACGTGCGGTGTGGTGTGGGTAACAGAAAAAGAAAAAAAGAGGCGCAAAGCAAATGATGACGACGAAGAAGGCGAGGAGATTGTTCCAGAAGAAAAAGAAACGATTGGTAAAGACATGAACGACGACAGCTCCGACGAAGAGGGACCGAACGATGATGACGACAATACCGAAGTAAGTTGTTGGAAATAATTTTTTTTTTGTTTACTAATGATTTTTTTCGAAGATGAATTCTATTCTGATCTTTTTGTTGCGTAACTAAGATAGATATCTCTAGTAAAATTGCATGTGTCTAATATATCGTGTGTAAAAATATTAAGAAGATTAGGAAATGATAAAATTAAACATTGCAGAACATCTCATTCGTTTGATGTCTTAAATTGTAATGTTTATTTACAGGTAAGAATAAGAAATAAGAGAGCAGAAGAGCAGGAATACGAGGACCCCGAGTCAGAAGAAGAAGAAAAATCAGATGACGAAGCTATACCGGATGAGAATCAAACTATATTAATAGACGATGAAGCCTTAGAAGTGAGTCAGAATGAAGTGAACCCGGATGATAGCAGGGTGATGAGTGAAGTTATCGGAAGTATACAAAACGCCACGAATTATACCTACGACACCAAGTCTCACATGTGGTGCGAGCTAACTGTTCTATTCCCTATAAGTTTCTTGCGCGTCGATCTTTCCCAGGCTCTACGAGAGGCAGCCACAAAGTCAGTTATACACGAAGTAAAGAATATTAAAAGGGCTATCACGAATAAAGAAAAAGACGTGCTTTACCTCAAAACGGAGGGTATAAACATTTTGCAAATGTTCAAATATAATAATATTTTAGATATAAACAAGTTGTACAGCAACGATATCCACGCGATAGCCAACACGTATGGTATAGAGGCCGCCAACAAGGTTATCATCAAAGAGATCCAAAATGTGTTCAATGTCTATGGTATCACAGTGGATCCGAGACATTTGTCTCTGGTAGCTGATTACATGACGTATAACGGAATATTTGAGCCTATGAGTCGGAAAGGTATGGAATCGTCGACATCTCCATTACAACAAATGTCTTTTGAATCATCGCTTATATTCTTGAAGGAAGCGGTGCTGAACTCGAAGACGGACAACATTCGATCGGCGTCGAGCTGCCTTATGATGGGTCAACTCTGCAAAAGTGGTACCGGCGCGTTTAGCTTGCAACACAGTGCATTTGTTAACTAATCAATACATTGTCTTATGATTAAGTACATATAGAATTTAATGTAATAAATGTATGTATTTGAAATGTCATACAATTTTATTAATACTGTATAACTAAACCCAATGTTCGTAAGCTGATGATGGCACATATCCTAGTATGAAAAAACTTTAGTGGAACTGGACAACTGGGAGGGTTACTTATATAAAACAAATAGATATCTATATATATAAAAGAAAGTCGTGTTAGTTACACTATTTATAACTCAAGAACGGCTGAATCGATTTGCCTGAAAATTGGTGGGCAGGTAGCTTATAACCAGGAAAAGGACATAGGATAATTTTACCCCGTTTTCTATTTTTTATTCCGCGTGGACGGAGTCGCGGGTAAAAGCTAATAAGAAAATAAAACAAAGTAAGTGTTTAAAAATATCCGTTATATTTTCCAGACATTTAAAAGTAAAGCTTAAACAAAAAAAAAACATTTGTCTATTTCGCACAGCACTATGAACAGCGATGTGTTTGACACACCACAGAGGTTTTGTACTTTTATAGCAGAAATACTTTTAAAAATTCCAAAAGTGTTTATAAAAAAGAGTTTTTTATAAAGATATTAAGGCCATTCTGTTGAACTTTGCAAGTATGAATTTGAATCCTGACAACATATACGTACTAACTATTTATATATATGTAGAAGATTCTTAAATGCTGAATTTAGTAATTACAATTTGAACATTATCTTTAAAATTGAAAAAAAAAATATGGAGAGAATAAACAATTGCAGTAAGATAGCCTTAAAATTTCTTTACACATTTATAATACTTGTTGTAATATCAAACGACTTAAATTATAGTAATCCTGGTCTTCATATAATACTATTACTAATTTTTATATTGTAATATATTGATTATATGAAACACTTATCACATTAGCTCTAGGACACAACGTCGTACAAACAAAAATATATAAATATATCTTAAGGTTTCACCTAACGGGACAAGAATCGCTTAAAGCGGGGAGGGAAGTAACTTATCTCACAACACATTTCTGTTTGGCACTAACTCTAGATCATAGACTAAATGCATTGCCGCCGAGAAGCAAAAACAGTTTTGGTGCTCACTTGAGTTATTTCGAACGGCGAAAAAACGCAAATGACTTTTTACTAGATTATCTGTGGACATGATGATGCTTAGTCTATGACAAATTTTAGTGAAACTGCAAAAATAACGAAAGAAATTTGAGTTTCTATAAAATAATTTAAATTTTACAAATAATTTAATGCGAGGACAATTTTGTCAGTATTTTTTTTTGGACAAAATAACACGTACCAGCGTATTGGAACAAATCAGCTTTATTTTTGATTTGTTAACCGAGTATTTTATTAGAAAAATATAGACACTGACTGGGACGGTAACGTTTTTGTTGTAATATCTTGGACCCAAAGTTATTAATGTTTATATATATATTAATGTATACCCTCAAGCCGATATAAATTAATAAACAATACTATAACGGTTCTTACATAATTAGCAAGCTTAGCTTCGATACGGGTTTTCTGTCAGTTACTAGTGATTATCACAGCCTTAATGATGTGCGTCTTTATGGGTCCCAAAAGACAATATTCAATTAATATTTATTCGTAGCAAGCCTTGGGATATTTTTTTTTATTTAAGTGAAGATATTTGAATTAATTTTTAAGAGAATGTCAAAATTAAAATCATAATTTTAGAGCAAAATTTTAGACAGTGGATTATTTATACCACAGCGTACTTTAAGTCAAAAACCCGTATCATATGTTCCAAGCTAACTTAAAATTCGCTGATAATTAACTTTACTTACATATAATTTGAAAATCGTCTTGTCTTCGCTAAAGACAAACGATTCCAGTTACGATTTTTTTTTTTCAAAATGACAATCAAAGAATAAAAATATCGCAGACATTACAGATTGACAGCTACAAGTAACAGAATAAATATCGCTTAATTTATATAAATGTACAATAGTAATGTCATATTCATTAAAAATGTTTGGTTTATCAAGTCACATCACTTTATAGGTTAGTTTTGTTATTGCGCGGTCTCCGCTTCATTGGGGTTCTTGGCGGCTTTCTTCTGGAGTTTATCGGCCTTTTTGGCGGCGGCCTTTTTTGCGAGGGCGTCGTCCTCTGCGGGGTTGTCCCACTCCTGCCGCCGTCCAGAGCCGAATATATTGTAGAATGTCGCACAGAATATGTACACACCGCCCGCAATGTAGAACACTATCCTCCATTGCGCTTGCGTTGGCTGCAAATAATGTTGCCATAATAATTAGAGAATACAGATTTCATCTATGTACTTTAATGTATGTAATGTGTCATTGTACATACTCTGCCCTCAATGATGTAGCCGGCGACGATGGGAGCGAGCAGACCTGTCAGGTTCGCGAGGCAGTTGGTGAAGGACATCAGGATGCCCGCGAACCGCGGGGATATGTCCAAGTGATTCACCTGGGGAAATATTTACATACAATATAAAATTAAAAAAATATATAAGGAAAGTGAAACAAACATAATAAGCATTAGCAACTTTTTCAGTAATCGATTTAAATTATTAAGCAACGTTGTGTGGAAACGTACCTTAAATCCAGAGTAGATACCGCCGTTGAGTCCGACGCCGACGGCCAGTATGGCGACAGTGGCGGCGGGGTTGCAGCCCGTGTTGGCCGCTATGAACAGACCGATAGCGGGACCGTACTCGCCTGTCACATTAATAAAGTTTTTAGTAACAAGAAAACTATTGGTACGCAGCAGATTAAAATGGATTGAATCCTGAAAACGCAAAGGAATTGGATATCTTAATGGATATAAAAGTGTACCGCTAATTACCGAAGTTAATGCAATAAAAGAAGGCGAAGTTACTTAAAAATTATCAATATCACAGATCCTTAAAAAGTAATTTATCGAGTGCAGTGTTGTTCGAACACAAAACTCCAGAAATGATACGTTGATTGTTGCTATTGGTGTATCTGAACAAATTATACCCACCGATACTGTTGATGATCTTCCTGACTTGAGTGTGGTTGAATCTGCCGCTGGACAGCATCCAGTCCGCCACCACGGAGATGAACATTGAGAAGAGCCACATGCACAGATATGGTAACGCGGACACGAATCCGTTCTGAAATACACAAAAAAATACATTCAAACTTCGACTGTAATACAGAAGTGGATGATTTTTTTAATCGAATTTATTTAATCGATGTTTGATTGCAATTATTGGAAGAATATAATCGTTATAACTTAGTTAATTTAAAACATTTTATGTTAATTGTTTTGTTATTCCCTAAAAAATAAAATCTTTGCATTACTATTAAAATAGTTAATTTTACTTTTATTTATAGTTTTTCTTTAATTGATCGAATAACAAATAATTCCGATTCACAGGCTCAATTCTCGACCGCCATGATTCATTGTGTCAACGAGTTTGAACTCAACCTCTGAACTCCGCGCGATACTTGATTAACGCGAGACCTCCCATTGATTTATGTCGGGAGTAAAAATAACTTGCAACTTCTTGTTACTACGAAGTTTTTATTTAATTATACGATAAAACATGCATTCACTGATATAAATGCTGGTTGCAAATTTTACGAATCACAGATGAAAATTAACTAATAAATCAACTTACATCCTTGATAGAGAAGTGGAGAACTTGTCGCATGAATGTAGGCAGCTCCGTCATGAGGGTCTCGTAGCCGTAGTTCTGTCCCATGTGCGCCAACATGATGGCCCAGAACGGCATCGACAGGATTATCTTGCGCCACGGGATCGGCGGAGACTGGGTCATTGGTATTATTAATATAAGAGCCAAGAAACGACTGTTATAATAAAGGGTACCGTAGATAAAGTACCAGGACTTCATGAAGCATAAAATAGTGCCATTCAAACATCTTTTCTTTAGATGTACAAATCTCTTTACAAAGAGAACTCTTTTCTTTTTCTTTCGAATGGCACTAATTAAAAAATCAATTTAATAATTTAATAATAAATATTAAAATTCCAAAAATAAAAAAATATGGTACTTACGCTGGAGCCGGCGGCACCCCACAGCGAGCTGAGGATGTATTTCTTCTCCGCCTCCTTGATCCTGGGGCAGACTTCGGGGTCCTCGGAGACGAGGAAGAGGAAGGCGAGGCACCAGACGGTTCCGATGAGGCCGAACACGTAAAAGATGGAGGGCCAACCGCCAGCGAACCCGTACGCCGACAGCAGCCCCGACAGTGGCATGGAGATCACTGTGCCGAACTGAGCTCCTGCAAGTTATTATATCCTGGTAAGTAACTGCCTTCACATTTTACTCACTCAAAATATATAAATGTGTGTTTGAATTGTTACCGGCATATACAGCTGCACCCATCCGACTTCTCTCGTTGGGTGGTATCCATTTCGCCAACATAGCGTGCGAACACGGCACAATCGGACCCTACAATTAAATTGTTTTACGTTAAATATTCCAACAGTTAACCGTTCATTTACTTTTGGACAAAACGATTAATGATGGTTATGAATAATTTTGATTCTTAAAATCAACCAACATTTTACACAATTTAAGTCAAAATTCGGCAGTGTATTTATAAATAACTAGCTTTTACCCGCGACTCCGTCCGCGCGGAATAAAAAAAAATAGAAAATGGGGTAAAGATTATCCTATGTCCTTTTCCTGGTCCTAAGCTACCTGTCAACCAATTTTCAGTCAAATCGATTCAGCCGTTCTTGAGTTATAAATGGCGTAACTAACACAACTTTCTTTTATATATATAGAAGATAAATATTAGTTAACATAGAAAACTTTCAAATCTGTTACTAAAGACTTATAATGATTCTCTGTCAGCATTTGACAGTACTGTCTCACCTCTCCCAGACCCTGTATGAACCGCACGAGGATGAGCCACTCGTAGCCTGCCTCAGCCGCGACAGGCACCAGTAGTCCAAACACTGAGTTTATCAACATTCCTACACCCAGAAAATATCGGGCGCCGAACCTAAACAAATATTCAAAATTCAATTAAAATGAAACCCACGGAACAACACAAAATCGAAGAAGGGTAAAAGATTTTTTTTTGCAATTAGTGAAAGACGTATTCATTTTCTTCATAGTTAGTGCTTACCTCTTAGACAATATACCGAAGGGAATCTGCGTGATGACGTAGCCATAGAAGAAAGAAGACAGAATGTATCCTTGCAGTGTTGAGCTCCACACGAAGGAGCCGTCTTGTGACGCCGCCGCCTATGATAAGTAGATTTTACAATCAATTATCTTTTGCTATGCGTATCAAGTATTTAATAAAAAGTCAAGTCAAGAATTAAAGTTTTAAGAAATCATTATAATCACTAGCCGTTCCACCTGACTTCGTCCATGTGGAGTTTAAAAATCTCAAGCACACTTTCGTCTTCTAGGTCTCTTTGGGATATTCTTATATACCTAGAATAATTATTTCTTAGCGTGTGGTTACATAGTATTAATGGAAATCGGTGCACCAAATTTCAAGTTTTTAGGCAAAACAGTTTGGCTATACGTTGATATATCAGTCATTCAGTCAATCATTTTTTTAAATAACTTACGTTTGTGGCGTTAGCATCGACGTTCCCGCACTCGGTGTCCATCGCCTCCTTGTGCACGGGCAGCGCGGTATGGTTGACCATAGCCACAATGGCCACGGACATATTGGTACGCATTATGTACGCGTTCGCCATGCCCAAGAACAGCATGAACGTCACCCAGTGCCGAGTGCCGAGACCACCTGTGAACGAAACAAATGAATGAATTAATGAACGAACGAATGAAACGATTTTGAAACTATATTTACAATTATAGGAGTAGATTACTTCTTGAATTCTTGAGTACGACATTGGTAACTTTTGTTGCTTTTGGGGCATCCCTCACTTTTGCCTAATTCGTGCAAAAACCATAAAGATGCCGTAACCTAATAATTTCTTTTAAGGGTTTTTCATTGTGTTTTATGTAAAAATATTCGCCATATCAAACTTTAAAAGCGTTTTTTTTCTATAAACTTCTAAAAAGGACTACACACAAATTGAATATTATTCTCGGGGTCAATAGAAGTTGTATTGCAGTTAGTTTATTTTTAGAAGACATCGAATGTGCCAGTGATGATGAGTGACGTGTCGTGGGACAATCGCAGCGACACCTTCCGGTGATCATCTGCAATTGTCAACGCGCAGGATATAAAGTATCCATACAACTACCGAGTTACGGCCGATTAATTCCTTGAGACCGTTAAATTGTTTAAACTTTCATGAGACATCATAATAAATTAATTAAGAAACGGCTTAACTCACGTTTGATCGTCCGGTGACACTGACATCATAATAAAGACGAGAGCGAGACGCGACGCGACCGCGAAGTCCTCGGATTAAACACTCGCCCTGAAGATGGACCCCCGATGGGTCCTAAACTAGTCGGTGCCGTCACCGGACGATCAAACGTGAGTTAAGCCGTTTCTTAATTAATTTAATTTCCTTGAGACCGATCCGAATTTTGTTTTACAGGAAACGGGGTATAAAAAATTTTATACTTGTATTACGCTTACTACGTCGTTTATTTCAAAAATGGTCTTTTAAACAAAGTATTTAATCTGATATTTCTTATGGGACTAGAACTTCTTGACATATTATACAAATTACAATAGTTTAAAAACGGTCTTATTTACTGTCTTATAATAATACCGGACAGCTCAAATAGAACACTCAGCTAAATAAACACTGCGTTATCGATAAGTCTATAATGCGTTACATTATCTATAATATCCAGTTATAACCACATATAAAACCTTTTACACGAACAAAACCGCATATCATTTGATATCACTTTTTACGATTACGGATTAGAAACGATTCAATTATGTCCTGATTGTATTATAGTTTTTCGATATTTATTATCATTATTATCGTAATTAGTAGTAGATTTAATTTTACGTTTCGTTGCATTATCTGTATTTATATTCTCCCGCTTACGTACAAACTAATGTAATTTTGGCAGATTCCTGTTAAGTTTATTGCACTTTGTTGCTCATAAAATAGTATCAAAAATATTCCGATTTATGTTCGTAATCCAAGGTTTATTGTAGATTGTAATGCCAATAACGTATGGAATTTATTTATGTTACTTTGAAGTTATGTAATTTAGTCTTGATTTTTTAATGATAAATTAACTGCTGGGTAATTCATTTACGCGGTAAGATAGAAACGTGATATTTCATAATAGCCTGTGTAGGTCATTTCCGTCACATATAAATGTACCTACGTCATGTTACCTTAGCTAGAACTTGGCAACATTTTACTTTATTGCCGCCAAAACGTCAATTTTGTCTCTGGGCTAATCTAAAATAGTTTATTAATTTTTATTAAGCTATCATTTCAGTACTTTGTCAAAACTTACATTAAAAATGACTTCGCCATAGACAAAATTATAATTATAAAGACAATTTCTTTGACTTTTTCTTCAATTTAAAAGGCGGGAAATTTTGGTCTGTCAATAATTCTTCTGTCAATAGAAATTATTACCAATAGATTAAAGAGCTTATGTATATCTCCTTTGCCGAAACATTCGTCTTCACGTAATAAAATAGATTCATAGGATGTTAACACCATAAAACCATATCAATTTTATCCAAATTGAATTGAAGCTTAATAAAAAGGGATTTTATGTCTTTTTAACGTAAATGGTCTTTGCTCTGAATGCCAAGAACATTTCGTACGTTGAACGTTATTTTTAGAATGAAAAAAAAAGTACGACTAAACTTTGCTTTCGCCAAACTTTTCTGTGAATATGACAGCGTTTCATATTTTTAAAAATACAATTTAGCAGTTGGTATTTCATAAGTCATAATTAGCCAGTGTTAGTCCCGTAGACATGGACTTCTCTTATTTCTTAATATTATTATTAATTACTAATTATATATATTTTTAGATTGTATGTCATAAAACGATACAAATGTACTGTAAGAAAACACTAGTTTAATGTGTTTATATTATTTCAAGATCCATACATCAAAGTATGTTTTGATTTATATATAAATGACGTCAATGTCTAAGCTTACGATAAATCGGGAGAAATTTGTGCATGTTTTATTTTTATAAATTTTAATTTTAAGAAATTTCTTGGAAACAACATAAATAACATTAAGTCGGACGGCAAAAAAAGTCGAAGTCGATTTGATTTTATTATGGTATAAGTACATGCGATCTGTTAGCCGAAAAAAAACAAGAAATTGAATATAATTGAAAATTAAAAGTTAAGGCAATTCCTACTTACAATATTGTTTGTATGGTTGTAATATTGTTTATCTTACTATTAGATACATACGAAAATTTAGATGGATGGATGGATGTTTATTATAAGGTATCTCCGGAACGTAACCTAGAACGTACGTAGAACATAGTCTGGATGAACACATAAGCTAATTTTTAAGTATTTTAATCCGCGCGGACGGAGTCGCGCGCAAAAGATCGTCAATTCATAAATAATATGTCAATCTTTTCTTTTTAATTTTTTTCTTGAGTAAGCAGCTATCAATCCTATATGATTACTTTAAACTATAAACAAAGAGTGAGCATTGGGACATAGATCCCATTGGAATTCATTATAACCGGCAAGTGTTTCATAAATTAAATATAATTGTTGAAAAAATAAATGAAAACTCCAGGGAGTTTCTGCTTAATATATTAAAATAAAATTAACATACAAACGTTGCATGCGTTAATAGTTTATTATAGAAAATAACAATTAATTTCATTTGGTGTCATTAAGTCGTCCAGTGACGGGCTTTGGAAACCTTACTACGTGTAATGCATCCTCAGACGCACTTGCTGTGCTTCTAATGATGTGACCAAAGTTAAGTAGATGTATGTGCTATAAACAATTATACAGCTTTGAATAGTGGAAAATGTCCTTAATCTTACTAATATTATGAATGTGAATGTTTGGGTGTATGGATATTAGTTCTCCTGAACGGATGCATGGATCTCGCTGAAATTTGGCATAGATGTAGAATTTCGCGTGAACGGAATTGCACGCGATAGCTAGTCTTATTAATATTATAAATACGAATGTTTAGGTGGATGTATGGATGAATGTTTGTTTGAAGATATCTCCAGAAAGGCTCAACGGATCTTGATGAAATTCGCCACAGATGTAGAAGATAGTCTGGGAGAACTCATAGGCTACTTATTACGTTTTTTTTAAATTCTGTGCGGACGGAGTCACGCGCGACAACTAGTTTTACATCAACGTAACTGACAGATATATTTTAGGTTATGACGCGTGCGGCGTACGGCGTTCAGTGATAATTTCCACATCCACGCGCTCTTGTTGTCAGAGTGACGTCGGCATGCGATTGCCCCCCTCTTTGATATCACGACCGTCTACTCAATGTCTTGTATAATAAGGAAAATTCTATTCACAGAACATACGGGAAATACTTTCTCAATGACAATGATAATTATATCAACTAAAATGTGAATACTTATTAATTTCGCTATATTTTCGCAGAGGTAGTAGATGATGCTGGTGTTTAATCCTAACAAATCATCTGAAGTAGCAATAAATTAAATCTTACGCAACTTACACATTATTTGCATAAATGGCGAGTTTTTTCTCATCAGGGGTATTAACAACGTTTAGCGGAAGCACATTTATAAATGAGGCAAATTTTTTATCGCTTACGTAAACGTACGAAGTTACAATAATCTTACTAATATTATAAATGTGAATGTTTAGATGGATGGATGTTTGTTTGAAGACATCTGCAGAACGGCTCAACAGATCTTGATGAAATTAGGCACAAATGTAGAACATAGTCTGGAAGAACACATAGGCTACTTATTACGTTATTTTTTTTTAATTCCGCGCGGACGTAGTCGCGGGTGACAGCTAGTGTAATCATAAAACTGAAATACAACTATATGTTTGTATGTTCCTAAATAATTGGGTCAGTCATAATCACGTGAATTACGAACTCACTGATAAAGAATCTTAAAAATGTATCTTTATTACTCCAAAGAATACTGTTTAGTTAAACACGTGTTTTAACCCTTTGACCGCCGCTGATTGATACTGACGTCACCACATTGTACCTATATTATACACGACAAGTACTTCATTATTTATTGGTAAAGATCACATTTCGCATTTCAACGTATTTTTTAATAACCATGATTTGTTAAAAATCCGCGCCGGGCGCTAGTCACGGTATCAAAGACGTATAAAGACGTATGTTTAAGCTAAAAAGTATTTGAAACACTGTCTAAGTTTTTTATGGTAAGGCTCTATTTGTTTATTATAACCATGGGTTTTCAGTGCAGATATACCACATACAAAAAGATTCACACATTTACCCATTCCACACATTCTCATTTCAAAAACTGAAATAAACTTATACAAATGTTTAAGTAGTGAAAACCCACGTTTAAACAAGCCGGCTATAGAAAATGTTGTGTTGAGAAAAACATTTTTTTTCTGTGTATGGTAAATGTAAAAGTTATGTAAACTTATTCGCATAGGAAACGATTCGAGCCGACAAGTCCAAGGTCATTGTCGGCAGAGCGACTGTCGATTGTATAGTCAGCGGTCACAGTGATCGAACACGAACCGACATTTTTTGTCAGCTATTGTTTACTCGGAAATGCTCCTATTACGTTACAATAGTCGAATTAATCACTGAATGAGTAATTAAGGAAAACTGATAGATGTAGGCGGTACTGTGTAAAAATATTTTGTCGTCAGCAACAAGTTCCCAATGAGGGCCTACCCTGTGAGTTGGATGAGCTAGCCTTAGTCTACCACGTTGGTGGAATTTACACATATCTTTGAAAACTATTTACAACATTGAAATTAAATTATTTAAATTTATTACACCCTATCTATAATGTCATCCAAACAGCAATTGCAATTTCGCATGAGACGCAATTTCTAAATAAACAGACTAATACGTGATCTTCGCCAACTTTAAATTATGAGATATAATTTATCCAATTTCTATTTCAAGGTAAAATCAAAGAAAAATGTACAAACGACATTTCCTGGTAATATTTCATATATTGCTGAATGTTTTATACAAAGTTATGTAAATTGTAAAAAAAAACAATATCGTTGTTGGGCCTGAACTTCTACGAACAAACAGGTACGTTGGTACCTGGAAAAAACTGTATTACTTAGAAGGCTAATAAATTAATTGGATGCATCTGTTATGTAAACTAAAATTATTCTTCTTTTATCTTGCATTCTTCGAGAAGACTAGCTGTCACTCACTCGTGATCAGTCAGCGCGGAATTAAAAAAAAAACATAATTAGTAGCCTAAGTGTTCTTCTACACTGTGTTTCTACATCTGTGCCAAAATTTCACCGAAATCCGTTAAGCTTTTCTAAAGATACCTTCTAACCAACATCCATACATCTAAACATTCGCATTTATAATATTAGTAAGATTGAATGAGTTAACTAAGAATTCCGATTGTCTTTGCAAAATTAAAAATTTAATGCCGGAAAATAAACAATTTTAATTATAAAATTACCAATCTACACATTTAGCCTGAAATAATGTAATAACTAGAAAATGTTATTTATCTTGGATGAATTTCGATTTTCAAGTCCTGACGTTTGAAACTGGCCATTAGACCACTGAACCATAATGCAAAAAATTTTAACCAGCTAAACTTTTTTGGATTGAAAACTATTTTTGTGTACCATAAAGTTTTCAAACAGATTCGCTCGGAGTTCTTTATTATTCAGGTCACATGAGTGTCGGGAACGTTTAAAAAATTTCATATGATGCAATACATTTTCATACTGTTACGTAAAATGTAGTAGAAATATCTAGTACCTATTCGGTAAATTAATTTTTTTCTTTAATATTATTTACAGTAGAAAAAAAAACATTTCGGCGGACGATATAATAATGGCGGGAAAACCAATATTTTTGCTGAAATTGTGAAAAATACAGGTTATGTAATTTAATGCGCCTTTTTCATTACAAAAATGTAACAACACAATGTTTGCATTTGACACAGTTTTTCTATAAATTTGCTAAGTTGAATAAATAATTCAACCCGAACATAACCTAAATTCTATTATAAATCTTCATGACGTAACTATCTCTTAGACTGTGTAACTCTCTGCTTTAAAAACCTTCAACTTTTATCTATGAAATTTACTAATTAATGAATTTCTTTCAGTTGTTTGCTAAAAATGAAACATAGGTGATTCTTTCATACTCCACGTGGAATAGACGTAACATGATAATTCCAACCTTTGATCGATGTTAGCTTGACAACAAAAAAATTAAATTCTTTCCTTTAAGATTGTTTATTCGCCTAATAGAGACTTCATTATTTCAAAATGTTGTGTAAATTTTGCAAAGCTAAAATTTTCAGACATTTTTCGTAAAAATAAGCAGTCCTCTGGGAACGCATGCCGTTCTTATCAGTTTTGATAAGTGCGGCATAAACACGTAGTTCCCGATGACGTCACGGGTGACTCACCGCTGTACGCCTTCGGGCGCTGGTCTTCTAGACCGGGCTGCTCCCAGACCAGCACGTGACCGCGAGACCGGGAGACCATGATGAAAACTTAGAGGATTCAGATGAAGTAACCGTAAGTAACCAAAGGTGGTCTGAGTCTACGTCACGTTGTCGGGAGACACGGCGACTGACACGGGGTTGGTTTGAATCATGGCGGGAAAACGGGGTTGTGAATGCAAACTGACGCGAGGCTCTGAAGCGACTGCGATTCGCCGCGCGCCGCTCCCCCACGCCTCCGCGTCCTCCCGTCCTCCGCCGTAAATACAGCGGGGGAGGGGACCGGCAGAAGAGGAGAGGGGCACACGCGTCACTCGCGTGCTCGAGCGCCGCCGGCCGCGTCTAGTTTTTAGTTTTTGCCGAACTAAAAGTTTATTCACAAAAATGTACAGTCAGCGTCGCATCTTACGTAGGTTATTTACGTGGCGTGACATAGATAATTTTTTGCATGTTATGCGCTCGACTGTACTAATTACACGGTTCAGATACTGAGATGAGTGTTTGATCACAGTTTGTCTGATAAAAAAATATCAAGGTTCAATTTTACTACATAAAAAACTCGATGTGATTCTGTATTTTTAGCTAGATTTGAAAACTTTGATGCAAAAATATTTCGCAGCTCAAGATTCTCATCAATAAATAATAATTATTATTTCGGTTGTTAGCTTTATATTTTTCCTCGCAGGAAAATTTATAGGTTTTTAATTAACTAAGCTAACCTTTTAACGTACTTTAACGCAACAAGGACTGTATTTTGCACACCGGAAAGCGGATAAAAAACGGAGAGTCCGTTCACACAGAGCAGATTTTTATGTTTTTACTGTTGAAACACTCGCATAAAAACATACCGTCATCCCTTTCATTATTATTGAAAAAAAAAAAACAGAGATACCTTTTACACGGATGTTTCGCCGAGTGAAAACTGACAGTTACGCAATCGTACAAATAAAACTGCTGTATTAAACTTATATCTTTCGTCACTGCAGCATCCTGATTACATTGACGTCATCAACAAATATTAACACTGCTCATTAGAATGAATATTATATACCATAGAATATATAGGCGAAATTTATAGACAGGGATGACGATATGTTTTATACAGAGATTTCAGTCTCAGAAACCAACAGTTAAAGGCTAATTCAATCAAATTTAGAAATCAATTCAGTAATAACTACAAGTAGTAATTAAATCATAAGATATTTCTTTGAAAATGCGTTCAATGTGCACATAACTTAAAGTTTAATAATACAATTGAGTGAGCGTCGTATTCAAAGGCAAAAAGAGGCCACGGTAAAAAATATATAGACTTTAATAGATAGATAGAGGTGACTCATGCAGGTTTTTACTTACAGCTTACAGGACACCATGCGGCAAAGTTGTGATACAGAAAATACCGTTTCTTTACTAAAATCTTCCTAAAATTATAAATGCGAATGTTTGGATGGATGTTTGTTTGAAGTTATCTCTAGAACGGCTGCATGGATCTTGCTGAAATTTGGCATGGATGTTGAACATAGTCTGGCAGAAAACATAGGCTACTAATAAAGTTTTTTTTTTAATTTCGCGCGGACGGAGTCGCGGTCGACAGGTAGTTATTCTATAATAGAGTCATGTAGATATATTTTTTATTGTCATGAAAATCTTTAACCGACGTTCTTACGATGAAGGAAAACATCTTGATACCTGCACATGTCGAAGAAATTCAAAGATATGTGTGAAGTCAAGTAATCTGCATTAAGCCAGCGTGGTTGCTAATGCCTAGTTATGTTTAACTTAAGAATGACTTTAGTCTTTTAACAGTGGTAGACGCCAGCAACAACAACATCAGTTCCACGAATTGGCCTCGCCCGGTGAAATACCACGACCATACAGAAGACAGGCGTGAAGTGGAAGTAATTCCGCGTTTCGTCTGATGAGTGTGGTGCCGGAGGCCTAATTTTAGTCCTCTTTCCCTTCCCACCCCTTTTCTTATAAGGAAAGGATGGCCAGGGAGGTGAATTTGATGGAGGAGGAGATGCATAGGAAGGTTAAATATTCTCTTTTTGTGCGTCTCCTCCTTCGTCGATTGAGGGTAGGCAAGGCATCTGCAATTTCGAATGTCTATCGGCAGCGGTTACTTCGCCATTTCGGCGAATTCATGTGGCCACTTTGCCACAATTGGAGACGACGAGAAAAGAGGAAAATAATGCTTGAGGCACGTAATTTTCATTGTATTTTTTATTATGTCGATTTCATACGATTTATAATACTTTGACTTATAGCAATAATACGTACATACTTTATGTTCTAAAGGAAAGATATAAATAATATTCGATATCATATTCGTTTTATTCGCTTCACTCAAATCTCAGACATGAGCAGACGTTTCATTGGAACATGTATTCTGAGATTGTTGTTGTGAATTAAAATTTTAGGGTACCGTTGACGTTAAAAACCTCCTACCTTTACGCAAAAAAATGAACTCAATGTTGTCAACTGCATTTATCAATAATTAGTTAAATCACAAAATAAAAGTAATGTAGTTTTATCCCTCTTTCCTTAATCTAAGTTGCAAGTCCAGTAATAGATATTTTTTAACAAAATCTTTACTAATAGCGAACCAAGCTTGTCTCTTCATTTATGTTTATTGAGAGTTCATTGGGATTATATTCGTTATAATAAGGTGGAAATATTAAATTAGAAACCATTTTTAATTAAAAAAGATGAGAAAGGAATAATTTATCAAAATCTCATACCCATCTTACGTCGATGTTCCAGTGAATATTTTTTGAACGGAAAGTAATTGGAAAAAAAAACCGAACGCAGGTCAATGACTTACAAGTTTTTGTGAGCGAAATAATCAACATTCAATTTTATGAATTAACGTGTTGTTTCAAGGACGAAAACTGCATGAATCGGTCTCGAGTCTAAAAATATCGGCAATTGATATGTATAGCTACAAGTAACTACATGTACACTTTAACTAACGGAGCTGAATAACAGTAACTTGGATTTTTTCCTATCTACTGTGTTGTTCAAGATTTGTTTATTATACAAGAATCTAGATTATTTTTAGAGTATCATTTAGTATTTTTATACTTTTTTAATTATTTTACCGGATGAAGTTGACAAGTAGTAATTTTTTTTTAATATTAATATAACTCTGAAATTGTTAATATATTAGGAAAAGTTAAAGTTAAAAGATCTTACATTGGATATGTTACCGCCATCTAGTATCATAATTTTATAATCATTTTGAAATCTGCCATCTATCGTCAAAAAGCCACAACAAAATTCAAAGTGCAGAAACTCTCTGATAAAAGGCTGGCAAAGTGTAGAAACTCTCCGCTAGAGGGCAGGCATAGCATATAAACGCGTCGTTATTTAATACCGAAAATGTTTAATCGATTTTTAGCAGAGCTGGGCATTAACTCGTTAATCCGTTAATCGTTAATTAACGAAGTTAACATTTTGCTTAACGGATTAACTTTTAAGTTAACTTCAAAAAGTGTTAACGCTTTTGTTAACTTCCGTTAAACTCAACTTCCGTTAATAAAAGTCCGTTAATCGTTAAATTAGTAACTTGGTGACGTGCTGTCATTTTGTTAAAATTACGTGCCACGCCACGCTCGTAAGTTCAACTATGTTGGGCGACTGTCGGCGACTCGAATGGTGAACGAACGAGTTGATAATTGATATATGTGAAGTTCGCGTGCCAGTGTGATGCATCAGAGCGTCCGGGAAAGACGTGACCAACAGGACAAAATTAAAAGAAGGTTCGAAATAGTATATTTCATTACGAGTATATAAAAGCAAGAGTATGTAATAGCCCACATTCCGAACGCTCTTCGTCCCTGCAATACGCCACTCTTTGAGCAACTGTATTAAAACACTTTTTACTCGTGCTTTTTCTTTAGCTTTTCCAAACTCGTCCGTTCTCTTTCCCAACTGTCAAAATAATGTCTATTAAAAAGAAAAAACTAACCACGATTTTACAAAAAAAAAAAAAAAAACTTGAGAGGTGTCAAGGGACACCCGGATGGAACGAAGTTCCTTTCTATTAATTAGTGAAGGAACCAATGTTTATTCTATGAATAAAAAACTTAAGTCTTCACAAGAAGTACATTTTATTTCTATGAATTTTCGTTATATATTGTCACGTCGTTGCCATGGTGAAGTAGCGCTCATTCATCGTTAACATACTTACTATAGCAAAAAGTCGTGACAACTTTTCGTAAGAATTTTTTCCGTCTAGCCCCTTTTCACAACGCGCGATAAGGAACTTCGTTCCAAAAAATCATTGAAGTTTCTATGATTCTTGCAAATATTTCTAAAAAGAAGCTCCTAATTTGTAGCAATATCAGATTTAATGATTTGATTCAATGAATTAGGTTAGGTTTCATTTTATTTCATCTCATTAAATTTCATTTTCATTTCGTTTCAATAAAAATAATCTACTGAAGATTTGGCCGTTAAGGCATAGTTCCCTTTGCCTACCCAGAATGGGTGAAGAAAACAAAAAAATCTCTGTTTGTATTCTTTTACGGTTGGCGCCATTTTTCAAACATTTTAGTTAGTTGAGTTTATTGTGTTTTTATTATTCTATTAAATTGCTTAATTTTTTCGCAACTGTATTAAAAATGTTGTTTAGTTGTTTAGTACACGTGCGGAACTGTCATTACAACTTGTTCCAACTGTCAACCCTCACCTTCGGCTGCGCCTCGGCTCGGGTAGACATTTGTCGGAACTCTTTGCAATGACAGGCTTTCCGCACTCGTAATGAAATATACTATGATGCATTCATACTTGTCTCTAATACTAATGTGTTATAGAATGTATAGTCAAATTACTATTTTAAACAAGTGTCACCACAGTAAGTTTGAAATTAGTATGTATAATTTGGTATGGTTAACTGTTAACGATTAACTTTAACTTGCGTTAAATATTCGGGAATTTAACGCTTTAACGATTAACGAAGTTAATTTTTTAATTAACGAATTAACGATTAACGAAGTTAACTTTTCGATTAACTGTGCCCACCTGTGATTTTTAGATATCCTTTTTTTAGTCATTACAATGAAGAGAATTTGTTATTCAGTATAGCATTAGTATAGCAAAGCGTCTAATTAGGTACATTCGACAAAAACATAATTAGTACTTTAAATTTTATGAGCTAATGCAGGCAACACTTATCTTGTTTTATGGGTAAGTAATCGCAGGAAACCACGTTTAATTAGATATTCCTTACGAAAATTTTAAGATCTGGAATTTAAGACCAGATAACGGATTACATTACTGGATTCACATTATGATTTCTATCCAATACGATAGATCGTAATTTACCAGCTTTTCATCAACAAGATTGTGTCTACTTTACCCGGTATTTTAGGTATTGTAAGTAAAACAGTCTATAAGCGGTCGTAGGCTTCATAAACATAAAACGATTGGCAGAGGCGATCACGTGTCATCGCGTCACTATACTCACCATCTACAAAATAATTAAGTAACGACAGGAAATAAGACACAAGTAAATAGTGACCATATTTGACCCTATTTTTGAAATTTAAGAATTGATAACTTCCAAAAGCTGGAAGTTATCAATTCTTTTGTATATTTTTTTATTATGTCTCGAGTTTAATTTTTATTAAAAATACTATTTGTAGTAAATTTATTGCGGGTTACGATGTGTTTAAAAAATACTTTGTAAAATTTCTTATATCCAAAAACATTATATTTAGTCACGGTCCTTAAAATTAATTAATTCAGGCAGACATAAAACTTTTATGTAGATATTGGTTTTTTACACGAATTACAAAAAAAGTAAGAATCGATAAAAATTACTATTGTAAAGTGAAAATCTTTAGGCTTATACGAATTTATGAGCAAAACGTCACGCCAATTTAAATGTAAAATATGCAAAATCTTGAACGTCATCAAACACGTGTCCTCGTACTTTGTTAAACGTTGTACTCATGAGAGTCAATTATGCCGCATTATAGTGAGTAAAAGACTAAACCAAATCAAAGGATTTTAACCCGAAGTGCTTAGATTATAGGTATGATAATGGTATGGATAGATTATGGGCAATTTCCATGCGGACGAGGCGAGAGGATTGAATAACGAGCGCCATCTACCGGATGCCGGCATTGTGTCCACACCTCAACTAGTTTCCTTGCGAACTGATTCACACGGAGCACGACTACCAATGAATAGATCAGTCAAATTGCTCCAGTGTTGAGGTTATTGGGTCAAATAGTTATTGCTTGTTAAACTAGTGGATAATACAAACACAAGTAAACTTTAAAAAACGTAAAAAAAAACCTATGTGAATAATCAATTAATTTACGTGAGTATGAGGTAATACAGATACGGGAATTATTTTTTTACAATTTCCTCAATATTGCATTTCTCACTTTGTATTCTTTATGAACGAAAAAATCGTGACTGAATGCAGACTTGTTCGAAACAAGACATTCACTTAGGTATTTAATGGTCGATCGTCGATGTTTCTTTTATTTTTTATTAGTTTTAATAGACAATAGACATAGATATTATTGCTTAAAGACTTTTCGCTAAAAAAAAAATAGTAGGTCCTGTTGTTGTCCCAAAATCATTAGCGCATGGCTTCATTTTGTGATTTCTCTGAACGCTCTACATAATATAGCTACTTATTACAAAAATATAGTTTAGTTTTCAGTATATAGGTCGCTAACGGCACAGGATTGCTTGCGGAGCGCCACAATGCACCATTGTCCCGGTAGGCGAGGAGTGGCGGTCAGCGGCAGCGGGCAAACCGCGAGATTTATTGCTATGCGCTGCACACCCATATACAATTCAACTGTTAAGGACCCTTCACATAATGTGCCAAGTTGTGTGTTCTAGGTGCCAAAGAAACTATCTTTCTTCACAAAATGTACCTCCACATCGAGTGAGTCTCTTTAGTAGAGGTCGTCTGTATCTTCACAGTGGTAGAGCCCGCTTTAACATCTCCGCACGAATGGGCCGGCTCGCCCGGTGCAATACCACGACCTCACAGAAGACAGGCGTGTAGTGGAGTAATCTGCGTTTCGTCTGATGAGTGAGGTGCCGGAGGCCTAAAAACAGTCCACCTTCCCCTCACACTCCTTTCTAGTAAGGAAGGGATGAGAGGGGGAAATGGACTTTACGGGGAAGGGGAAGGACTAGGAAAGGGATGAGGGGGTATCTCTCCTTTTTCTAGGAGTTGAGATCACTATTAATCTTAACTCACGCAGTCGATCCCCTGCAATTTAAACAAAGCCTGTTTTGGTAGAGAGGGCGAACATTGTCGATAGGCAGCTGTCCTCGGCTTCTCTGGCAATACAGCAAGGTGATGTGATCTGCCTTAAAGGGCGTCAACTGGGATCTATAATAGTTGGCGGCCAATTCACTGCATCCTGTTTTACCACCGGTCGTTTCAGGCAACTGGCCCATCGGATTATGGTAGCATAGGACGAGAGAGTGGGTTTGCACGAGCGCAACTGCTTACCCACTAAAATCCATTCACGCGCAGATGAACCTTGGCTATAACTGTCTCCGAATCAAAGCCCTATGGCGATGGAGTAGTGGTGGTGGGAAACCGGATCACGGTGAATCCGTTTCTTAGTCATTTCTCTGCACATAGGCGGTCAGACGAGAGTGGTCGCTCCCGGACTTGACTTAGGCGGAAGTACGGGTTCGGCAGCACGTCTGACGACTAAGCAGCCCTATTTAGGATCGCTCTGCTTACCCCTGCACAGGGGAGGGGCCTAGAAAAGGTGGCCTAAACATAGTCCGTCTTGTACTCTACCCCGCTGGCACACCGCGGCCTTCGGGCACCGAACAAATGCGGTCGAAAAATTCAAAAAGTTAAGATATCGCCAAATACAACACTGACCTTTGCGACTTGGAATGTTCGAACATTACTTGACAGCCCTACAAACTTATGTCCAGAGCGAAAAACTGCTCTTATCGCAAGAGAACTGTCTAGATACAAAATAGACATAGTTGCCCTAAGCGAGACTCACTTAGCTGATAGTGGAGAACTTCGTGAGGACCGCGGGGGATACACTTACTACTGGGTTGGGAAACCTGCTTCTGAAAGAGCTAGTTGTGGAGTAGGTTTTGCTTTAAAAACAAATATCGCTAATTCACTTATAGAAAAACCAAAAGGTATAAGCGATAGGCTTATGATCCTTAGGTTGCATACCGGTTTAAACAAATATCTTCATCTAATTAGCGTATATGCTCCTACAATGACTTACGATGATGACGAGAAACTGCGGTTTTACAACGATCTCCGAAAAACCCTGCAACATATACCACCCAATGATAAAATCATTCTCATGGGAGACTTTAATGCACGCACTGGCACCGATTTCCACATCTGGGAAGGGATTCTTGGCCGACATGGAATTGGAAAATGTAATTCCAATGGGGAGCTCCTTCTATCTTTATGTGCAGAATTTAACCTCTGCATCACAAATTCTTTTTTTCGCATGGCCGACAAGTTTAAAACCTCATGGATGCACCCACGCTCTAAACATTGGCATCTTATTGATTATGTCATCGTACGCAGGGTTGATCTGAAAGATGTCCTTATTACAAGAGCAATGCGGGGCGCTGTTGGTTGGACAGATCACCGGCTAATAAAATCGAAGATTCGTATCAATTATAAACCTCCTCGCCGATCAAACCACAATATTCCGGCTCGAATAGCTTTCTCAAAGCTCATTCAGTCGCGTGAAGTTCAACAAAACCTGAACTCGGAATTTGGTAAAATGCCACCTAACACGACATCTTCTATTAATGAACAATGGTGTAACTTAGCACAATCACTTCATGAAGTAGCCGAGCGAGTTGTAGGTAAGCCGAAAAAGAAAAATCAGGATTGGTTTGACGACTCCGACAATGAGATTACGAAGCTTGTTAGTGATTTTCGGCGCCTGCTAAGGAGCCCAACTGTCAATAGCACGCAACGAAAAACCTTACAAAGAGATCTCAAACTCAAAGTGCGCGAATTGAAAAACCGATGGTGGATGATGAAAGCAGTGGAATTACAACATCTTGCAGATATTAAGCAGACAGGCCTATTCTATGAATCTCTAAGAACAATTTTCGGACCTCGGTTTAAAAAGATTTCCCCAATCTACTCGCGCGACAAATCAAAACGATTAACAGAACATGATGAGGTGTTGCACCGTTGGGCTGAACACTTTAGTGACGTTCTAAATCCACTCACTGATGGGGTCGATCTCGGAGTAATAAATAGTATTCAAGCTCTCCCTACATCTGTGGAGCTTAACACGCCTCCTACTTTTGAGGAATTTCTCCTCGCCGTAAATAGGCTTAAAAACAATAAAGCTGCTGGCTCGGACAGTCTGCCCGCCGAGCTTTACAAATACGGTGGGCCCAATATTCAAAACAGTCTCTTTGAATTGACGCTGAAGATCTGGGATACTGAGGATATACCTCAAGACTGGAAAGATGCTATTATTTGTAAGATCTATAAGGGCAAGGGTGATACCTCTGATTGTGGATCCTACAGAGGTGTCGCCTTACTTAACGCAGCCGGAAAGATCCTAGCTCATATTTTAAATCAACGGCTTGGAGAGTTAGCAGAACGGATTTTGCCTGAAAGTCAATATGGCTTTAGGGCCGGCAGAGGAACAACAGACGCTATTTTTATTGTTAAACAAATGCAAGAAAAATGTATTGAACAGCAACGTGACCTTCACATGTGTTTTGTTGACCTTGAGAAAGCGTTCGACCGAGTGCCGAGATCCGCTCTGTGGGCTATCCTTGAAAAGACGGGTTGTCCTGGAAAGTTCGTAAACCTTATACGTCAATTTCATGACGGCATGACAGCTCGCGTACGACATGAAGGTGACCTCACAAAAAACTTTTCAGTTACAAGCGGTGTCAAGCAAGGATGCGTTATGGCCCCGACTCTCTTCGCTATCTATTTCGCTGCAGTACTGCGAGATTCTTACAATAACTGTACTGGACAAATCTACCTCGAAGTCAGATCTGATAAGAGTGTCTTTGACTTGTCGCGTTTTAGATCTAAGCGAATGATACAAGAAGTGTCAATACTGGATGCTCTTTATGCAGACGATGTCTGTCTGATGGCCCATGATGCAAACAGTCTACAAATCTTCTTGAATCGTCTTGACGAGTCGTGTAGAAAATTCGGTCTGCTTATAAGCGTCTCGAAAACACAAGTTCTCAAGCAGCCTGTTCGTAGTACCTCGACAGACCCCACACCGATTTGTCTCCGAGATAAGCCTCTTGAGGAAGTACAGTCCTTCAAGTATCTGGGTAGTTACGTTCGATATGATAACCGCCTCGAAACTGAAATTTCCTCAAGAATAGCAAAGGCAGCGACATCATTCGGCAGGCTAAGGAGAAGAGTCTGGGACTCTCATGATCTTCGAATGCACACCAAGATCGCTGTATACAAAGCGGTCATTCTGCCCATACTTCTCTATGCCACGGAGACATGGTGTCTTTACAAAGGTGATGTAAAACGGCTCGACACCTTCCACATGCGCTGTCTACGGTCTATTCTGCATATTAAGTGGCATGACCGAGTACCTAACTCTGAAGTCCTGCAGCGGACTGAGATGTCCGGAATAGAGGCCATGATCATTAAAAACCAGCTGAGATGGTGCGGACATCTCGTTCGTATGACCGACTCCAGGTTGCCTAAAGCTATATTTTACTCTCAACTTAAAGGGAGTAAGCGCAAATCTGGAGGTCAGTTCTTAAGATACAGAGATGTTATCAAACGACATCTGACTGCATGTGAGGTACCGGTCAAAGGTTGGGAAGAGCTCGCGCAACAGAGAAGAGAGTGGCGCAACTCTGTCAATTTGGCAGTAACACGCTTCGAAACCCGACGATTACAAGACCTGGATGCAAAGCGCCAAATTAGAAAATCTCGACCAAAGCCTTCCTATACCTATACATACGATTCCTCAGGCCGGTTGTACTGTGCGCCGTGCGACCGGACTTTCAAAACTAAGTTCGGATTTGCCAGTCATCTCCGATCGCATTCTCGGAGATAGCAGGATAGCAAGGTTCGCCATTGACGGATTACGTCACGGAGGACATCATGCTATACAAGGCGTTGAAAACTACATTATGGCGTAGTTCTGTGTTGCCGTAACCTGAGAATTCGACGACACTTGTATTAATATATTGCCGTCCTTGTATGTGTCAAAGAGTATAAAAGGGATGCATTAACAAGTGCTAGTGCACTGGAGTTTTCGGTAAACCTTTAAAAGAAGCTAATGTAGAAAAACGACTAGGTTTGCACGTGTATATTATATTGGTTTGACATCGATTTCTTCGGTTCAGACTGGATGTGAAATAAGTCAATAGATTCCTTTTATATGGCCAGTATACGGATCGAAAGTTGCCAGCCCTACCCGGTAGGGGAAAGTTCAAAGTAATCAAATGCACTTAGGATTTGAAATTGGATATCTAGGGCTGATAATTTAGTTGCTTTTTAATTTAATTGAACCCTTTAAAACTGAATAGAAAATGAGAAAAATTTACAATTAAAACAGCATTTACAATTGAAACAATGTTAGTTTTTGGTTCAAATGCGAACTAGTTATTATAAGTATAATGTAAGTTTATGTTTTAAAATGGGAATTTAATTTAAATAACACGTATAAATGCATAAAATCAGATATTAACAAAATATATACCTAATCCGAAACTAAGGCCATTTTTTGGGGGCAAATTTCCTTAATGTTGCCATTTAAAATACAAAATGACATTTAGAAAATGAACTCTCGATTTGACATCAAACTTGTTTGAAACATGTACCTTACGAATATTATAAATACGAATGTTTACAATGAACGGATCGCACTGAAATTTGGCATATAAATATATTGGGCATAGTCTGGAAGAACAAACAGACCGCTAATTAAGTTTATTTTTAAATCCGCGCGGAAGGAGTCGCGCGCGATAGTTAGTAAGTTATTTATATATAAATATGCATAAAATCTTATGAAAAAAACAATTGGGTAATATTTGTGGCGCATTCATCAATAGTATGATTATAATAATAAAATACTGACTGAAAAGCGAATCATTAATTTGTTAGTTTATGATAATTAGTAGATTTAATGAAGACGTTTTTATCCAAGGACGAGGAGAATTGATTTCTAGTATAAATTAGATTTTATATTACTTTATTATTTATGTTTTACGTTGTTAAATGATGGAATATATATTTGTGATTCAGTAATAAAGATTATAAATATATTTTCTCGGCACCAATTGTTGTTTTTTATCCAAACAAAATTTACGTTTTCCAACATATTATTGTTAGTTTTCACTCCAGAAATATCTATACACAATTTAATTTACTATCGTATCTTTCATTGTCCTTGAAAAAACTGAAAAAACAATATTTTTTATACGGACGTTTGAGCAGTGGAAATCCACAGCTATATCCACGATGTATTCTATTCCATAATTGTGATAAAATATTCAAAACTCTCATAATTAACCAATAGATGTCGCTACTTGTTCGCGTGAACATCAATCAAGGTGGTCATAAAAGTCATGGTGTCATGCAAACGAGACACGCGATTAACTAATAAATATTTCGTTACCTTGAGTCAACTCACACTAACTGATGAAAATGATGTTTATACCATTTTATGTGAGAAAGTTATTAAAACACTAAAGTTTAACCACCTCAAAACTACATTGTATAAGTTCTAGAAATTAAATAATAAATCAACTTAGTTTTGCTAAGTTATACAAGAATAAAACTATTTCTGATAGGGTTGCCAAGTCGCCAAACCTACTAGCCGGACAGACCAGCCAGTTTCTCCGGACATTTGGGTAGAAAGGTCGAACACCCTGTATTATTTAGGATTTTTTCTCAGTATTAATAGGTACACTCTCGTTTGGGAAATGTAAAAAGCGTAACAAAATCCGGAAAACCGTTTATTTTGGCCGGACACGCAATCAAAAAGCCTATGTCCGGCATTATCCGGACGCCTGGCAACGCTAATTCCTGATAATATTGAAAAAAATAAAAACTTGACTGAAACGAAATTTCATTGCTTTCAATTTACCAAGAAATATATTATGGAACATTTTGAAAAATGAATTCGTATAATTTTCTAATAATTCATATACGAAATTTATAATCTGCAATATACATATCTCGTCCTTGTTACCATTTATAAGTGTTTTAGAAAATTGTTATTAGGTTAAACAACAGAGACGCACTTCACGTGTTATTCAATGCAGCAAAACCTGCGATTTACTTGAAGTGGTCTTCGAATCATACAAACAGCAATTTAGACTACGAGCAATGTCGTGGGATTCCCCGCTTTTTTGTTCTATTATTTTTGTGAACATCCACTTGAAAGGTTAATAAAAAAAGTATCTAACGATTATTTTTCGTTAGCTGGGAAGTTTCCAAATGACGAAATTTCTAAATTGTTTGGCAAACTTAATCATATATACTAAGAATTCATATTGTAAAAATATATTCTAAACATTTAATTTTGAATAAGATCATTGTATCTTACATAGAATAATCAATTAATGCCTTCAAATCTTAAAGTTACGTTTAAATAAAATATTTTTACCCATATAAATTATTATTAATTAATATTTAAAATATTGTTAATTTAATTTAAAGAAACATACTTCTATTCCAGTAATATATGAAATGATACAAACAATTAAAAAATATATTTACTATAGTGCTTGTTGCACGGACACATATTGAAAGAGGGGGAAACTATGAAAATAGTTGCAAACAATGTATTATGTCTCAAGAATACTAACAACAAGCCGACAAATGAATTGTCCATAGACTATGTCACGTCGCATCTTATCATGGTAATGTCATTGTCAATACTTTTTAAATTTTTTTTTCTTTAGTCATTCTCTTTAATGTCAATGTCTAATAATATTTGTCGATGGTTTTCTTCTATGATAAAAATGTCTTAATATCTAAATCATTCCAGAAAATCTTACACATGATTTTTTTATTAAAAAAAGTGCAACACACAATAAAGTTTAGCGTATTTTTAAATATGTAAACACAAGATTTTTTTCTTACCAACATTATAGCTAAAATAACCACAGTGTAAAGTAAAACTGGGTAATAATGTTGGCAATTCTATTTCGTGTTTAATGACATTAAAAATATAAAACATAATACTAAAGTGTACAAAAAACATGCATTTAAAATATTTTCCTGTTTACGCAACCAGTAACATTGTGGCATTCCAAATAAAAGGCAAACGTTGTCCGAATTTAAGCTGAGCCTTTGACCTTGCGACTGCATGACAATAAAATAAAAACAAACCAAAGAAGTGACAGAACCTTCACTGGCCAATGATTAACAGACTAAGAAATTAGTAGCCGGTAATAGTGTGATGTCTAATTGGTATGTTATGGTCGAATTCGATTGTTGAAATTTGATTTTATAAATAGAGCTCACTGCTTTTTGTTTTTAAAAGGTAAATGCAAGTTTTTATACAATAACCAAGTAAGGCTGTGATAGAAATCGATATCTTTGCATAATATTTAGCGAAATAAAGCTTTTGTTGTTTTACGGTCACAAAATTTTATCGATACCTATTATTATCTAATATCCCAACACTAGCGGTAAAAATATAGTTTTTAAGAAATTTAATAAACACTAAAATATTAAGACCAGACTGCAAATTTCCTTTGACGTAAGACTTTGGGGGTTTTTTCTTTGTTTCGCATAATTGGCGCTAATGTTTCACTTACGTTCCAATTTACACATTTTACGGCCACGGAACTGACGCGTGCGTATTATTTAAACGAATAAATATTTTAAGATATTTTACCAATTTAAAGTTCAAGATGTTTATTTAAAACAGAATAATATCTCTTGAGTGTTACGTAAATTTGAAAAAATATATAAAAATGAAAATAAGAAAATTAGGATATTAATTTAAGAAAAATAATGACGCAGTCTTGATAGGTTCTTATGATGAGTTACTCTTTTGTTCTCTCAAATTATAAATTGCACACTTAATGGAACACTAGCTTTTACCCGCGACTCCGTCCGCGCGGAATAAAAAATAGGAAACGGGGTAAAAATTATCCTATGTCCATTTCCTGGTTCTAAGCTACCTGCCCACCAATTTTCAGTCAAATCGATTCAGCCGTTCTTGAGTTATAAATAGTGTAACTAACACGACTTTCTTTTATATATATAGATTACGCGTAAACTAACTCTTTTTTATTTGTTTTAAATACTATGAATTATTTAAACAGAAGTATCATCACGTTTATTTATATATAAATACTTTTTCAGTAACTTTTTTTGACATAAAAAGGGCAGCGGAATCTCAAGGAGGTTTCCTTGGTAGTTTTTAAGCAGATTATCACGTCATAGTTTTTATAAGCAAAAAAAGTGTTTGGTTTATAAAATGTGATCGAAAGAAGAAATCTGAGGTGAATGGATAGATTAGAAAAGTATGGATGCGTCCATTGTGTATTTTTATTTCAGACCAGAATTATTAGGTTATGATGATACCATGATGAGTCTTAAAAAAAAATAAGACATGTTTATTTCACATTCGTGTGTTAACGTTATTTGGTGGAAAGATCCTTGTGATATAGTGACTTAATAAGCTTAGAGACTGTCGCATTTAAGTTAAGATAAAAAAGAAAATTACAATTTTTTTTCTACTTAAGATGTACCAGTACTTTTTCTCGGTATCAGTTTCACCGCTTCATCGTGCTTTTGTTTTAAAATCTATATGCAATGTTGCAATGTTACATAGTATAAAGTCTCTTGTTTGTAACATATTGTGACATTGTAAAGTCCCTATATTGTAGCATATAGCAGCTGCGACAAAGATGTACAAACATACACGTGATTCACTGTCGCTTGAACAATGCAGCACCGTTACTAAACAAGCGGGTGTTGAATGTCTTATTGTTAAACAGAATTTGCGATGTTTATCGTTCATAAGAAATCAGCTGTTTGTGAAGTGAAAATAATTTCACATTAACATAACAGTCTTATCAATTTAATAGGGGGTTAGATTTCAGTTTATTGACCCTTTACACCATCTTTTTTTTTTTTTTTTCCAAGGAGGAATGCTTAATGCATACTCCGTGCCTCGGGGAAGACACGCGAGTTATGTGAGATTCTCTCCCCGAATGGGAGCATACCCACTAAACCTCCTTGTTCCCTCATGGCCATAGTGTGGGGCACCACGGGATCGCGTGAGCTTGCCACCGCGACGCCCCACTGACTGCCCCGGGAGGGGCCCTCTCTGCGCCCCCAAAGGGGCGCTGCACCCTTAGGCGCTCCTTGAAGACGACACCGTGCAATGCAGGTTCGGAATCCCCGCCTCCCCCGCTGGTGCCGCCTAGGGTTTATAGAGACCCCGCCTCTTGGCCCCCGTCTTGATCAAGACAGGGGCCCGCGGTCCCGGTGATGGCCACCGGGATTACGCGATGACCCTTTACACCCCCTCTCCCAATTCAAGGTAACTGTCGCTTGCGAATTCCTTCGCGTGACATAAGGGAAATGAATAAGAGCGTACCAACTTTTGACTCTATCAATACTTAACATCAGATGGGATTCTAGTGCTTACGTATTCATTATAAAAAGAGAGTAAGTAGTATTTGTAAGATTCTAGACTATGTTCTATCTTTGTGCCCATTTTTTGCCAGATTTCTTCAGAAGTTACTTGTAACAGGCATCTTAACATTAATCCATGTAAATTTAGGTATCAATACATAGTATAAAACAAAGTCGCTTTCGCTGTATGTCCGTATGTATGCTTAGATCTTTAAAACTACGCAACGGATTTTGACGCGGTTTTTTTTAATAGATAGAGTGATTCTTAAGGAAGGTTTGTATGTATAATAAATGCATAATATAGTAGAGAAACACTGATAAATTTAAAGGTTTCTAATGTGAACGCTGTATGGACAATGGACAATGGACATTCTGTAGTAGGTATATTTTGCATTGCACCCGTGCGAAGCCGGGGCGGGTCGCTAGTTGATAATAATTTAGAGAGATTCCATTATCGGACTATAGTATGCTAGGAAACAAATACTTCTCAGTTTGTTTGAGACAATCCTTAACACGAATTCCTTTGCTATCAAACCATTGTGTAAGTTATCAGACGTTAGTTCTGTTTTGTATCTTAATCAAACAAATCTTGTCCACTTTTCTTCTTGTTTACGTACCGCGCTTTCTATTTACAATAGTTAGACGGTTGAGCGTCGGTGGCTCAGGGGTTAAGAACTTGACTTGCAATCTGCAGGTCCTGGGTTCGAATCCCGCCATGTATCAATGTGTTTTTTGATTTTCGATTTACATATGTACATTAATCCGTCGTTCTTACGGTGAAGGAAAACATCGTGATGCTGCACATATCTGAGAAATAATTCAAATATATGTGTGAAGTCAACCTGCACTAGACCAGCGTTGTTGACTATGGCCTAGTTACCCCTAACTTGGGGTAGGCTCCGAGCCCCTCAGTGGGGACGTATAGTGAACTGATGAGACATTAGTAGACATAGTTACCGTTAGTACATTATCAGAAAAGTGTCACATAACTGTCATGACGGGATGCTACACACATAGTTATTTTTTGGCAAATCAACAAAAAACTAAAACAACTATTAATTAGAATTTATTTTAAAAGAATAAACTTAAGGAAAGAACGACGTCCTTCAAAAATCATTGGCCAAAAGCCCCATTTTTTTGTACAGTCACATACAAAAATGTTTGATTTTTTATTTTTTTAATAAAAATATTTTAATTAAAGTTATTGCATGATTTATCACATTTCTATTTATATATTAACGATATTGTAACAGCTACAACATTGGAAGGTTTCGATCACGAACTATTTTGTAACAAGGTTAGCGCAAGAGAACGGTCTAGGAACGTGTTATTTCAATAAAGGGCCGGCCACGTATGAAATACCTTTCACTGTATTGTTATGTGAAACCAAGCCGCTTAAAGGTCAGATTACCTACAGATGAATAAATCGCTCTTTCCGTCTGGGTTAAAGCTTGATGTAGTCTAGACCAAAGTTTTGTAAATTGCTTTCACCAGCTTCGCTCAGCAATGTACACACATATGTACGTGAATTCATAATATATGTACATAAATCTGTATAAAAAAATTTGTCTGCCTGATATATCAACATCGTCAAATTAGTGAACTAAGAGACTTGAAATTTCTAATTAGTTACTACATAGGCTGGGCATTAATAATTCATCCTCTAAAGATATAAAGAGGTGCTAAAAGTTTGTATTAAGAAATGTCATTCCTTCTTTAAAATATTTAAAAATTGTAAACACTATTCAACACAAATAAATGTGTATAACCTATATAGATCTTTATATTAATTCTCAATAATTCGCGGTCGTCTAACATCGTTTAACATATTTCATAGGAATTTTATAAAATATCACTGCTCATTTGTAGAAAACGTGATCATAAATTTATGTTAGTTTAATATTTATTCATAAACTCCTATTAAGATTTTTTTAACGGAAACTTTTATTAATAAGAAACAGGTGGACAAAGAATAACTACCACGAATTTTAATGGTAATAAATTCTATGATAAAGATAAGTATCAGAATTGGTAATAACAGTTATTCCAATTTATATATATACCAATTATATAAATATATACCAATTTAAATACCAATTCTGTATATAGTTATATTTAACGTACAGTTCTGTGTATATGTCATTAGTTTATGAAAATATAAAATGAAATTATTTTTCTCCTGTATATTTTTTTTTAGTTATCTGGCTGCGAAGGAAATATGCAAATAAATGAACAACTTAATTTGAGTATAATTTTTTTGGCTTTTTAATGTTTTTATTGTAGCTTTCTATTGCAAATTTTTATAAATATATTGTTTTTATATGTTTCTTTATCCTTGAAAAATTAAGATAACACTATTGTTTTGTATGGATGTTTGAGCAGTGTCAACTCACAGTTAACTTACGAATCTTATTTATTAATAAATAATTGAAAAATTCGCCTAAAAAGGTAAATTTTTATAATGGTGACATTTGATTTTGGAGGTTAATAACGGTTGAGTGACCGAATAAGAGACAGGTTTCGCTATCGTAAACAAATCTCACAGTGGGTTTCCCCTGATGAAACATTACAAAAAAATTTAATCTTTTTCATTTCATTTTTAATGTAACTTATGTAACAACGTATTGAACTTATTTCAGATTCAAAAATACGCTTCCAACTTGGCCCGAAACTTTGATTTCCTTCCTTTGTCCTTCATTTTCAATCGTGTTACTTTATTTGTAAAGTGTATGTATGTGTATGTGTTACTTACCTATGTATCACAAGATCAAAGTAACAACAATAAAAGAGGATAAAGTCAATTAAGGAAAATAGTATGATGAGTACAATGTTCTTAGTAATTCGACCTTCAATTCAATAGAGGTGAGTAGAATTCAGGAAGTATAGGATGTGGGTAACTATTAAACGAAATAAGTTAGGACCAAACAGACTATCTTTAAATAATGATCATATTTATTTGGTTATAACGAAAGCAACGAAGGAAGCATACCGTATAATATGTACCTTTAAAATATATTAAGTTCTACAACTCTTAGAAAAATTTATAGTTTGATCCAAACTATATGGCAGCTTCTAATTTAGTACTAAACGCAGCGCAAATCACAAATTTAAGTATCAGCGGGATGAAAAGATCACACGGGTTTTGATGCACAAATATATTTTTCAAGTATAGTATAGCCTAAGGAACAGATAGTTGAATATTACGGAGACATCGGTATTGTTCCTATGTTTAGTAAACAAATGGCCGGGGGAAAGCGTTTAAACAGTCGAGTCATAACAAGAGAAAATTTACCCCAGCTATATGTAAACAACAAACACAAACGTGAAAACACGACGCAGTCGACAAACATACCATTATGCAGAAATATGTAGACAAAATAAACATGTTGACGAAAGACAAAAGTAAAACGCCTTGCTTTTAAATCAGGCTATAACGCAGAAATATCAAAAAGGTTTCATTTTAAATTTAACAGCATGAAGGTTATATATAGGGTAAAAGGCAATTATGTACCTCCATATTACAAAAGAAATCCAGGACAAAGAACGTTTACCAAGTCCTTCCAGGCTTTAGTAGACGACTGAATGGCAAACGGTCAATCTATTTCTTTTTTAAGCGTTCAACAATGGAATCGTTTATGAAATACAAATAAAATTCATAACATAACTCGTTCCATTTTCGAACAGTTTCGAAAATGACATGCGACGAAACGAAGTTTTGCAACGCAAAAAATCTTTCTTCCCGCATAAACAACTTTCGAAATCATTTATCTCAGACGATGCGATGTGTGCATTCGAGGCTCGCAAACCGGATTTTGGTGGATGTGAAACTTTAAAAACTACAGGAAATATCGAAAGATCGTAGAACAAAAATTTATTACGCATATATTCAAAGCTCCAAATCATTAAATTTTAAACAATCATTAAATGATAATTAAATAATTAAACTTTAATTTATAAAAACAACTAATTAATTTGTCACTTGTTAAAACGTAAGCGTTTTCAATTCCAAAAATATGTACAAGTGAATGAATAAAACAAATTTAACCTTGTGATTATTTTTTTTTAATTTCACCTAATTACCTGCATATAAAATGAAAGTAGGTTATCAAGAACAGTTGTTTCGTTTGTCAGCGATCAATAAACAATAAATTTAGTTCAAATTATTTAATTTATATACTTTTGTTTCTCAATTTCCCCTCTTATTATTATAGCAGCGTATCCCTTAATCGTTAATTTACCAAATATTTTTATCATGACATTTTAATGAAATCATTAAATATTTATTTAAAATTTCATTAGTTTTCCATTAAAGTTAAATTAAGTGCTTTCAATCTTATTTAAATTCTAATATTAATCTGAATATTATATCTAAAGTACATACTAATACTTCTGATTACATAACCCGCAGTTGTAAGTAAATACTACACATTTCCATTGTGTTCCTGGCATAACATACTTTTGTATTAATAAGTAAAAAGCCATATAATTAATCCATCATAATTATCCTTACACAACACGTACAAAAGCGCAAGAAAACAAAAGAAAAGGTATGTATTGGCCACACAAACATCTATACATACTTCGTTATATTGTACTGAACGCGGAACATCCGTGAAGATTACCATTATTGTGTATTCATGTAACGAAAGTGTGAATAAGCCTTTACCTTCGTTTAGGTCATTTCGAAGGACGATATGATTAAGTTACCGTATGACTATATAAAAACCGTTTTAAACGCTTAACATTAAAATTAAATTAAGCAATGCATTAATGATTAATTTATTACAACAATAAACTATCAAATATACTACGAAATAAGTGTAAGAATGAACATCGAAAATTAATTACATTACTGTTATTGTTGATAGAACACGACAATTTTCTAGTAAGAGAAAGCAATGTATAACGTTACAGAATGTATCACGTGTAGCACAATACCCTATACATCGTGAGTTGGTTATGTCTTAATATTGTAAAGTAGGTGTTAATATTCACCTAGACCTAATTGCATTCAAATTATGACAGTAAAAGTGTCGTCAGCAGATGTGCAACGACCTTGTATACTGTAGGGTTGTCACGTCATAGAGAAATTACATACAAATATTACTTATGTCGTTCTACGAACCCAATATTCGATCCTTAACATCGATGGAGTGCAAAAATGATTTAATTGCCAATAAGCTATTGAACAAGTTCTTGCAATTGCAATCCTTCCATACATTAATTTTTTTGGAACGAAGTTTATCTCGCGTTGTGAAAGGGGGCTAGACGGAAAAAATTCTTACGAAAAGTTGTCACGACACTTTTTGCTATAGTAAGTATGTTAACGACGAATGAGCGCTACTACATCATGGCAACGACGTGACAATATATAACGAAAATTCATAGAAATAAAATGTACTTCTTGTGAAGACTTAAGTTTTTTATTCATAGAATAAACATTGGTTCCTTCACTAATTAAACGAAAGGAACTTCGTTCCATCCGGGTGTCCCTTGACACCTCTCAAGTTTTTTTTTTTATATAAGTTAAAATGGATCAAGTTGCTTTCGGCCTTTAGTTTACATATCTATTTTATGCTTTTATACATTAGCACACTTTATACTAGTTTATTTTAATATTCGTAAATAAAATTGTTTTTCGACGCGAGTTTCATTGATTGGGTGAGATGGAACATAGTATATTAACTTCAATCACTTGACGATTTTTTTGTAAAAGTTGGTAACAATGATTTTGTTTATTTATGAAAATCACCACTTCAGTGCAACGTACCGTAACAAAAGTGGTATTTACCGGTAGAAAAACAGAGAGATTTCCATGGCGATGTTTATAATGTGGATCGATCGCACTTGACCGCGCGGATGAAGGCCATGCGGTGAGGTTGCGATGTTACACGAGATTATGCGAATGGACAGGATTCGTGTGCGTTTCCATGATGCGTCTTTGTCCGTCGGAGGAATCACGTTTCGTGGTGACGTGCATTTAGGAGTAGGTTGTATTCTGATACTTCAGTTTAATTTTAAAACAATTTTTATATAATTTATTGGGTTACTTAGCAGTATTATTTGACATCAGATTTGTTTAATAAAAAAAAAAAAAAGTTAAAAACGGAAGTAAAGACTCCGGAGTCGGAATCGAATGGTCACCTCACTCCTCTAAGATTTAAGTTAGGCGATTAGTTCTTATATGTCTTTGCTTTTTAAAACACTATACGTTTTGCAAACGAGTAAGTACTTAGTACAACACGCGACGTAGTTCCCACGTAGTAGATAAGAGAATTATACGAATGAACGTCTTCCTGCCAGTGTTAAACTGATGAAGTCATACGGGTCAAGTTGATTCATGATTTAAACACTGACCCGTTCCAGGTGCTCACTAAAGAGTCTCAATACTATACGATTTAGTACAATGGCCTTAGTCCACTTCCCAATACAATTTTTATAAATAAATTTCTCCTCTTAACTCTGTCGTTAGCTCAGACTCTTCTTCACCGAGTGGGTCGAGTCAACCCTATATTAGGGACTAGGCCTTATTGGAAAATAGTAGGGGAAGAGAACTAGAATTAGGCTTCAATAGCCACCACACTTATAAGAAGTTGCATTAATTACGAGTTAATAAGATTATCTTGTATATTTCTCTTAACTGTCCAAAGTCCAAAGTTGTTTTCGTTGATTTATGGAAAAATAAATAAGTTCATTGTAAGCTTCGATTTATGCAAATCAACTAATGGCATATACAAATATTTAAACAACTCGATTATCGAGTTTAGTTCGAGTTTATTTTAGTGGTATCGAGAAGTCACGATTTAAATCGAGGCTATAAGTAGGATTCGGCGTCGATATTGTAATTGTATATTTTATTATTAACTTAATATACTTAGTTACTTTAAAATTGTCACTTATTTAAGTAATAGATATGTAAAATACATTGGTCACGATTTACTAGACTGCTGACTGTATGCTATGGTGTCACAACAGTAATAATTTAATTTAAAATACATAATTTACGATAAAAAAAACTGTTATAATTACCACTGAAAACCAAAGGAATTAAAATAAAAATCACGAAAATAAAAGAAATAATAATCATACTTTTTCACTAAAAAAATAGACCAACTTATAATCAATGTTGATGTGGTGAAAAATAAACTAATCGTTGATTTCTGAGACCAATATCCCTGTACAAAACATACATAATATGAAAACAGAGATATTAATATTATGTTTTATCCAAGTATTTTGGTCTCAAAAAACAACGAAAACTTTAATATCAACCTCTGGCATCGACACGGTCAGATCTTTCCAATAACGTAATAACACCAGAAAAAATTCTTCGAATTAATATAAATGTTGTGAAGAACGCAAAATGTCAGTGATTGTAAGAATATAAATTAGCGTAAATTCTTGAGCAACACTTCTCAGAAACAATCGATAATATAACCATTTTGAATGCATTGTGAGTCAATTTTTAAATACGTTTTAGATAAGGTTTCACACCTGTTTGTAATGTGTTAGTCATTACGTGAACGCTATGATTGCAATGAGCGGTTTTCGAAACGTCCTTCTTAGGTTCAAATCCATACGTTTTCATTCTATCAAACTCTTTGATAAAGGTTTAATATGAAATTATGTTATGCACCATACAGGATGTCCGAAAATAACATGAATTGGAATTATTATAAATCAGAAATCTTTAAATAAGAAGATGCAGTTTTCAGATGCTAACACGTAGATAAATAAATACAATCAAAATAATTTATATAACCTTTAAAATCTTAGCTATCGATTCCCCAATTTCACATTTGGAAACACATCCTGTCCTGTTTCCTGTATGTTGTTTACTTTAATAGCTAAGGATAATCTAGATTCTAGAATCTAAAACTACAACCTAATACAATACAGTTGAAGGTTAGTTTCCATTCAAGACCTAGTAAACATCACCAATTAGGTAATAACAGTTACAGACAATCGAACACGTCGAGTATTGACGTCGTTGTCTATTTACTTTAGCAAAAGCATTTGAAAACGTTTCATATTTACAATAACGATCCTTGACATGAATTTTCATATTGAAAATAATATTAAGACTTTTCAAATCGTTTCACAAGAGTGTTATCGATTCTTCTGTATCGATAATGTGATAAAATCGAGTAATTACATTTCGTAAGTTACGTACGTGGCTGTACAACTTGCGAGTTAGTTTGCATTACAAACTATTTTGTAACAAATTAAACATTATATTTATAGGTATTGTACAATATGCCACATCAAAAATCAAGAAGTAAAAATAAATATTTGTATTAATTAATGTATTAATATCAAAATCTTACTAACATTATAAACGCGAAGTTAAGATGAATGGATGGATATATGTTAGATGGTATCTCCAGAACGGCTCAACAGATCTTGATGAAATTCGGCACAGATGTAGAACATAATCTGGAAGAATACATAGGCTACTTATTAAGTTTTTTTAATGACTTGTCATAGATAAAAGAGAAAACCATAATATTTAATTTGTATGATGTATGAATTCATGTATATGTGATAAAAATTCTTCACAGATAAAATTAAATCGAAGTTACACAACATTTATCTTTTTAAAGATTACACAAACCTTGTCACATTCCGTTAAAAATATATATGTATGTTGTCAAGATTAGAAAAGACAGATTTTTATCACTTCCGCAACATGGACAATACACAGGTGACAGTTAAATAACTGTTACATGACTGTAAATATGTTTATAACTACCATCACATTTTTTTAATTATTATATTAAACGAAGATTCTTTCATAATTTACTATCTGTTCATAATATGCCTAGTGACATTATAAACTGACAATATTCACTATCGTTCCGTGAAATTGCAATGCGCATAGTAAAAATTGGTGTTGGATATAAAAATATAACGAAAAACAATCAATTTTCTGACCATATTGTAAAAACTATTTATAATATAAATAATATTTATGCAGCAATAAAAAAAAACTATTTACTAGAAGCGTTACCATGCAAGATTCCTATAATAGTAATTAGTCCTAGAATAATTATTATAGCACGGATAAATCCTTTTACAAACTGAATAAATATTATTACGTAAGTTATTCAACACTGTCTGCATCTGAAGAAAAATATTACGTTTCATTTGCTAAAACATTGTAGTATGTATGATCTTACTAATATTATAAATGCGAATGTTACATCGATCTAGATAAAATTTGGCAGATGTAGAACATAGTCTGGAAGAACACATAGGCTACTAATTGAGTTTTTTAAGTCCTGCGCAGACGGAGTCGCGTGCGACAGCTAGATATAATATTAGTTTGCTAATATTCCAGCTTACGAAAGACATGTCAAACTTTTTCAAATAACAATGCTGTCACTTTGATATTGATATCAAAACGACAGCATTGTTGAGTACTGACATTGATGTCAGTGTTATATTCTCTTTCTAGCAACCTAAATTATGTTAAAAAAACGTTAGATCGTAGTTAAACTGATCGATCCTTCAAATACATCATCAACGTAAACGTCAAATATTAAAAAAGACAAACTTTAAAATATGTGACGTAATAACACGTCGTTCTATGAATGAATTACCCGATATGAAATTTACTGAATCTATACAATTAGGTTGGCCAAATTGCAAACGAGCAGTGTTCACAATTTGCTTGTAACATTTACACAATCTAATAACTATTTGCGTCACTTTATTGTTGTTTAGTGAGTATTCAATCAAACGGCACAATGAGATATAAAATAGTATAGTAAACGACGCATTGAAATTTTGATCAACGATTTCTTTCATAGACATATTGCTCATTGTTAGAAGTTAGATCTATATTTATATTAATTACTGGCTGTCGCCCGCGACTCCGTCCGCGCGCAGTTAAAATAAATAAATGGGGGGGGGGGGGTATGAAAAATAGATGTTGGCCAATTCTCAGACCTACTGAATATGCTCACAAAATTTCATGAGAATCGGTCAAGCCGTTTCGGAGGAGTTTAACCACAAACACCGCGACACGAGAATTTCCACTGTACACAAAAACATAATTATTTAGTGTATAAGTTATAAAATTATTATATCTGTCACGTCACAATCAACCTGTTAGTCTTTTTGTGAAGAAATCTTTGGTTTATCTTGCACATATCAAATCACTTTGCCTTGACGACAAACGTGATAAGAAATTGTTTCAAAAGCACTTTATAAATCCACAAGGCGTTATGTCATTTAATTCAATCAGTTTATGTTGGACTAGCTGACGACCGTGACTTAGTCCAAGTTTAATTTAAAAATATGTAGCCTATACGCTATTCCGGACTTAAATCAAGTACTATTCCAAATTTCGACCAGATTCTTTCAGCTGTTTTGTTGTTACGTGGCAACAAACAACTATTTGACAAATTACGAAGAATTTTGACAAATGGGCAAGCCTTAGTAATTAGTAAATCTTTAAAACTCAAACGTCTAATACACAAGGATAAAAATATACAGTACAAAAGAAATACAAAACAATAAAACTGCTTGTACTAATTGGGTGAGTAAGTTCATACCACCAACGTTCAGACCGGCACTAAACGCCAACAAATCAATTCGATCCAGTGTATTGAGACCAACTTTATCAACCACTGACATTTCTACAATGTACCTACTGTAATAACATCATAATATGTATGTAGACATTGAATTTCACAATGTACATTTATCAGATATCCTAACGACGAAGGAAATCATCATTATGCAAACGGCACATATCTGTGAAGTAATTCTAATATATGTGTGAAGCATTGACACCCCTAATTTAGGATAAGTTCGAGCACCTCGGTGAGAACTCATATGAACACGAACATTTAAACTTTATGGCTCAAGGTCTGTGATTCGCAATCGAATTATGTGCCATGTCCCATGTAAATTCTAAAATGTGTCATCTAAAATTGTGTTTTATGTAGACTCTTGTGCGATTATCCGAGCCTACATTAAGTTTGTATAGCTCTAGACAACTGTTCAAATATATAAACATTTCGAGAACAATTTCTCATAATTTTAATTTTTAGGTTATCAAATAGTTAGACACGAATGGGACATTATCATTTCGTTTGATCTCATAGTACTTATTCCTCAGGAAAATAATCAAAAGAATGTTTCTATTGCATAAAACCTGAGAATATTTCCTTTGATAAAAAAACTAACCCATAAAGTTTTATATCTAGTTTTTAGATATACATAAATGTGGAGTACCACAGAAGTCTGGTACAAGCCATATTTTTATAATCTAAAGAAAATGCCAAGGTAATTTATTTTTTCAGTTGCAAGTACAAATTAACTAGAAAAAAGATGTCAATTCTTTTTAATGGAGCACCTTGAAAAACCAGAATGTGCGTTATTGATAAGAAAACTGTAACATACGGTGTTCCAATAAGGTGTAATGCTAATTTTAAAATAATTTAACATACTTTTTATTTAATTAAACCTATCAACATAAAAAATTTTCAACGTCTGTCATTGTTTACAAAGAAAATTAAATTGTTAAATTTGCTAACTGAAGAATAAAACTTCTAAAATCTGGCCTAAATTCTGGCCTTATAAGTTATGAATATTTCTATTTCTTAAGAGTTAAATCGTTGTTTAAACAAGCATACTGGAAGTTTATTTCCAAAGACAGTTGTCTCTTTCGAACTTTTTTGATTGGAATTTAATAGCAATAATTAACCTGTAATTTTCTTGTATAATTACATTCTTAATTAAGGCAATTAATACATTTTAATAACAAATGTTAATAAAAATTCGTTAGGTCGTAATAGATTTATTCATGTTTTAGAAAGCAAATGGAACAAAAACCTAACCTATAATTGTAAAAATACAAACAATCTCAATAACTTGTCAGATATTATTTAATAATAATTAAGGAAAAAATGAAGGCTAAATCGAACCAAAACGAGTACACAAAAATAAAGATTTTTTTTGTACTTATTTGTTCAAGTTGTATTTGCGAACTTTTGTCAGCAAAACAGTTGTCCGTTGCGCAAGGAGTGTATTTTTACAAATTTACTATTTGTGCATCGTTTACAATTTTAGCGAAAAAATAACATTAAGGACTAGTCAGTTGAACAAGCTAAAAGAAAAACAATCCAACCACCCATTAGATAGGAATTAAGGATCATGCAAAATTATAATCATTCCAAAGTTACCAAGTTACGTACAATATACAAACAATAATGCAGTGTTCTTTAGTTTGGTGTTTTTTTTTTTTGCTTTATCAACAACAAATAAGTGCAATACAGTATTTACGAAACCACGTTTACGTGTTTTATTTCTCAACATTCCATAAAAATAATACGGCGCACTAAAATTATGTAAACATAATATTATATTAAATTTTGTGTTCAGTAACAATATTTATGTAACAAGAGTATTTATTAAAAAATATTTAAAGCTACATAAAATAAGTAGGGTTATGTTCTAGTTTAAAAATAGAACGAAGTAGGTGGGCTTACACGCTTAAAAACGGTTACACTCTCTTAGAAAATTAAAAGAGATGCTTTTTTAGGTATTAAAATCTAGCATCGAATATTTAGGGTTCTTTATTATTTAAAAAGTGTAAAAAATATACCCAAGTTTCTTTTATACTACGGGTAGAATTGAAAATCGTAAGAATACGCAGATTTATAGCAACCCGATTTACGCGGGAAAATACAAAATTGAAACCTTTTTTAAATTGAAATAAGGCGTTATTTACGACACCAATATAAAATTCTTTACACGCTACAGAGTAAGGAAGTATTTAACTGACTATTTTTATTTTGAGTTTCCACGTAAAAACGCATTCGATAATAAATGTTGACACATAAGTTAAAAATCTTTTCATCAACAAAATCAAGCGGATTAAAATTATTTTTCATTTTATTTTTTGCAGTGAAATATTGCAGGTTTTTATCCATAATATGTATTTTTCAATTAAACTCTATAATTAGTTGAACAGTTAATTATCATTATTGTAAAAAAACAAAACGAGACTTGATTTTTTCATTTATTTACCTCAAAAAAATCCGAAACTTTTATAAGCACCCGCAAAAAATAGAAATACCCACCGTGACTATTTTTTGGATTGCCAAATTTTGAGCGCATTTATTTACGTCACATTTTCAATGTAATGTATCTATGGTTTTGCAAGTCCGCTAAAATGAAAAATATAAGTATTTATTATTTAAAAAACAATTACAACAACTTACTTGGCGTATCTGAAATGTCATCCATAATCGCCAACTTGCTCGGCCGTTTGTCATCTTCAGATTTCAAACCCATTTTTTCACTGCAACAGTTCCTTTAAATTGAAAAAAAAAACGAAACGCGTACGCGATAAAAAAAAATGTCACTTGTCACTGGCTGGTTATTATTTTTGACCTATATTTTTTATTGGTGTTTTTGACATTTATTTTTTTTAATCGGCAACGAATGGCGCGTCAGTGCGACATACTGGCCGGCGAGACAGTAGCGGACGCTGGCTGCAGTAGCTCGACTGTCGCTCCGCAATGCTCTAGTCATGTTTTTAAGGCACGCGACCCGACGCCGCAACACACGAGTCGTCTCACAGGTGTAGTAGACACAAAACATTACAATACAATACATAATTATTTGTGATATAACACAGTTGATTAAATCACTCAGAAAAACTGGTATAAAAGGTTTCAAGTAAGAATTTGCATGTACTCGAAACATAATGTGAAAAAACAGATCACAAATCGTAAAAAAATATTAGGTCAGTATAACAGATGATACTTAATTAAATTTCAAAGCTTTTTCTAAGTTTTCTCATATATTTTTATTGTTGAAACACGGACGGTGAGTGTGAGTCACAAAACAAAGCGTACTCATTTTGTATTCAAAAGTCGTCGATGTCTCAAAGGTGAAGAAACGGATTTCAACGACCCGCCAAATTCGGGACAACCCGCAAATTAACCGGTTTCAAGTTGAACCAAGTTATGTTGGCGTCCTTCGCGAAATCTTAACATTGCACAAAATATTACGCCAAAGTTATTGTCATTTTCAAGTTTTAATATTTTAATATACATAACTAGCGACCCGCCCCGGCTTCGCACGGGTGCAATGCAAAATATACCTACTACAGAATGTCCTTATACACAACGTTCACAGCGTTCACATTAGAAACCTTTAAATTTATCAGTGTTTCTCTACTATATTATGCATTTATTATACATACAAACCTTCCTTAAGAATCACTCTATCTATTAAAAAAAACCGCGTAAAAATCCGTTGCGTAGTTTTAAAGATCTAAGCATACATACGGACATACAGCGAAAGCGACTTTGTTTTATACTATGTACTAGCTGTGCCCGCGACTTCGTCCGCGTGAAATACTATTTTGGGTAGCATTTTTTATTGAGCTAATTATTTTATTTAACCAACGTGCTATGCTTTGATGTATGTAGAAGAACATAGAAAGAGGTGTGCCCGGACCGCGCCAAATGTAGGTCCTGGGTCTCTGCCTACCCCTCTGGGTTACGGGTCGAGAATTATGTTGTTGTTGTGGTTTTTACTTAAACTTATAAAAAATGACAAAAAATATTAAACTTACAAAATATTCACATCAACATCTTCCCATACAAACTTTCATCCCCTATTCCGTTTTGTTACATTGCAACCTTGAGGGTAAAACTTTTACAAATTTCAAATGTCATATTTATTTATATCAAATCAGCAGCCTAAAAAATAAGTTTAAAGCTTCTAACTTTAAAAATGACGATACTTCCATACAAATTTCCACCCCCACTTTCAGCCTCTTATAACCCTTTTTTCGCGTTAAAAAGTAGGCTTTGTCCTTCCTCAAGCTCTAGACTAAATATTGGTAAGGGTAACATCAAAACATATTAAACAAAACATTCACCAAAACCTTACATATTGCCTAACAAAATTTCATCCCCTATTGTTATTTAGCACTCTTGGGGGCAAAATTTTTACAAAAAATTAATTTCCTATTTATTTATATAGAATTAGCAACCTCAAAAATAAGTTTCAAGCTTCTAACTGTAAAAATGACGATACTTTCATACAAATTTCCACCCTAACTTTCAACCCCTTACAAACCCTTTTTCGCGTTGTAAAGTAGTCTTAATCCTTTCTCGGGCTCTAAACTAAATATTTGTAACGGTAACAGCAAAACATATTGAACAAAACATTCATCAAAATCTAAAATATTCCCAAACAAAATTTCATCCCTAATTGCATTTAGCACCCTTAAGAGTAAACTTTTTTCAAATATTGAATATTAATTTCTTTATATCAACTTAGCAGCCTCAAAAATAAGTTTCAAGCTTCTAACTGTAAAAAAAGACGATACTTCCATACAATTTTCCACCCCCTCTTTCAACCCCTTACAACCCCCTTTTCGCGTTAAAATGTAGCCTACGTCTTTCCTCAGGCTCTAGACTAAATATTGGCAAGGATAACAGCAAAACATATTAAACAAAACATTCACCAAAACCGAGCATATTGCCAATCAAAATTTCATCCCCTATTGTTATTTAGCACCCTTGGGGGTAAATTTTTACAAAAATTTAATTTCATATTTATTTATATAGAATTAGCAACCTCAAAGATACGTTTCAAGCTTCCAACTGTAAAAATGACGATAATTCCATACAAACTTTCACCCCCACGTTCAACCCCTTGCAAACCCTTTTTCGCGTCAAAATGTGCCCTATGTCCTTCCTCAGGCTCCAGACTAAATATTGGTAAGGGTAATAGCAAAACATATTAAAGAAAACATTCAACAAAACCTCACATATTGCCAAACAAAATTTCATCCCCTATTGTTATTTAGCACCCTTGGGGGTAAAATTTTACAAAAATTAAATTTCATATTTATCTTTATCAAATTAGCAGCCTTGAAAATAAGTTTCAACCTTCTACCTGTAAAAATGACGATAATTCCATACAAACTTTCACCCCCACTTTCAACCCCTTCAAACCCCTTTTTCGCGTGAAAATGTAGACTACGTCTTTCCTCAGGCTCTAGACTAAATATTGGTAAGGGTTACAGCAAAGCATATTAAACAAAACATTCACCAAAACCGAATATATTGCCAAACAAAATTTCATCCCCTATTGTTATTTAGCACCCTTGGGGGTAAAATTTTTCCAAAAATTTAATTTCATATTTATCTTTATCAAATTAGCCTTGAAAATAAGTTTCAATCTTCTACCTGTAAAAATGACGATAATTCCATACAAACTTTCACCCCCACTTTCAACCCCTTACAACCCCTTTTTCGCGTTAAAATGTATCCTATGTCCATCCTCAGGCTCTAGACTATCTGTGTACAAAATTTCATTTAAATCGGTTCAGTAGTTTTTGCGTGAAAGCGAGACAGACAGACAGACAGACAGACAGACAGACAGACAGAGTTACTTTCGCATTTATAATATTAGTAAGGATTGATTGATAATGTAAAAATTGAGTTATGATGATTTTATAAAATCTCAACTTCGAGTCCGGATTCTAAGATACTTGGTTTGTTTATGAGGTCATTTTATAAATTTATCACATGTTGAGTATTTCAGTTTAATTTAGTTCTTAGAATAAATTGCATGGATAATTTTCAATTATAATATCACTAGCTGTCGCCCGCAACTCCGTCCGCGCGGAATTAAGAAAAAAATAATATGTAGCCTATGTGTTCTTCCAAACTATGATCTACATCTGTGCCAAATTTCATCAAGATCCGTCTGTCATCTGTCCATCTGTCCCCCAATAATGCCAGTCCCAGTAACCCTGATGATGGAACTTAAAAGGGCTCTAACTAGTTTGTCGGGACACAGGTTAATCGTGAATTTAATGTTTAGCCTTTTATATGTAGGTATATCAGTTAATTTATGATATTGTCTCAAGAGTTTAATTAATTTCATTGAGAGCAGAAATATACATATGTAGAACAAAATTTTATGAAACGATAGGATTTGTTTGCCAACAATGAAATTTCCCAGAAAGCGAATAGAAAATTAATTAAAAACTGAGCAAATTTACGCTTTGATGGTCGTATGTGAAACCCAGTTAAATAAATTTACATTTCCGATAACAACTAGTAAAATAATCATTTTGTTAAATAAAATGGAATGTGTGAACGTTAAATATAATTCGGTAAAAACTTAAAAAGTAGGTACTAAGACTATACATAAGTAATAAGAAAGTTTGAACATTATTTTACAACACCAGTAAATAGACATCAGTTATCAATCAGTTGGCTGAATTTAATGTGTTATCTTTGAGACATATCCGAAAATCTATATATATAAAAGAAAGTCGTGTTAGTTACACTATTTATAACTCAAGAACGGCTGAATCGATTTGACTGAAAATTGGTGGGCAGGTAGCTTAGAACCAGGAAACGGACATAGGATAATTTTTACCCCGTTTTCTATTTTTTATTCCGCGCGGACGGAGTCGCGGGTAAAAGCTAGTCTATATCTATATATATAAAAGAAAGTCGTGTTAGTTACACTATTTATAACTCAAGAACGGCTGAATCGATTTGACTGAAAATTGGTGGGCAGATAGCTTAGAACCAGGAAACTGACATAGGATAATTTTTACCCCGTTTTCTATTTTTCATTCCGCGCGGACGGAGTCGCGGGTAAAAACTAGTACCTATATAAAAGAAAGTCGTGTTAGTTACACTATTTATAACTCAAAATCGGTCGAACTGATTTAGCTGAAAATTGATGGAGAGGTAGCTTAGAACTAGGAGACGGACATAGGAACTTTTTTTATCTTGTGTGTATTTTTTTTATTCCGCGCGGACGAAGTCGCGGGTAATAGCTAGTATTTTATAAATATTTTGTTTCAAAAATTATTCGATCGCCCGCTAAACAATAGATCATGTTTTCGATTGTTATTGAAATCGTATAAAGATCGAATCAAATGGTTTATGTAAATTAGTGATGTAACGAATATTCGCATTCGCATTCGCATTCGCCAATATTCGCATATTTTTCGATATTCGCATTCGCATTCCTATTCGCAAAAAACGATGCGAATATTTAGCGAATGTATTTAACAAACAAAAAGGAAATTATTATATGGTTGCATATGAAATGATAACACAACTGATAAGATTTATATATTTTTACTTAACCATACTTGAATTAAAAAAAATATTATGGAACAGTCTTGGTAAGCAACTAAATTAGAAACACTTTCTCTTTTGTTCTTGTTAGTCTAATTAAAATATTAACAAAATCACAACTTAACTCCACCACAGAAAAAATAATGAATGTCCATGCCTTACATATATTTTGAAAAAAATCTAATTCTAAATTCAAGTATCTTTTGTGAAAACAGAACTTCAGAGATCCAATCAAATCTAAGTATAATATTAATTTATAACCTTTTTGGCTTTAATTATATATTTTTCCATCCCGCTAGATATTTTCTAAGAATTAAATATGATAATGAAATATAAACTTAAAAAATCAAATAATGAATACTTGACTATTTGTAAATAAACTTTTTACAAAAACAAAAAATATTTATTTCTATTTAAAATTGGGTTAAATTTGGGAAATGCAATAACACCAAACTAACCTCAAATCAAAACAATACTTTTCGAATGAACTTTCTGTGACTAACTTCGTTCATTCAACCTGTATCGGCTCGGCTATGTTCAATTTAAACATGGCCGACACGAAATGTCAAACATTTTGCGCGCGCTTTATTTGAAATTTAACATTCGCATTCGCATTCGCATTCGCGAATATTGAAGATGAATATTCGCATTCGCATTCGCATTCGCGAATGTGAAAAATCCAACATTCGTTACATCACTAATGTAAATTAAAAACTGCCGTGGAGTAACGTAAAATGATTCAAAATATTGGTAACTTATAAAAAGTGCTTGTCATTTTCTAAAAAATAAAAAATTCAATCGAAAGTCTTGGTGTGCATTGAATGACATCAATATGTTTGATGAATCTGACATATCTTTGATACTGTAACATCCGTTGCGCGACCGCGTGCGGCGGCCGTGATCCGTACATCTCAGCTCGACAACATATCTTATCAATAACATAAGATTACAGCACTTCACAGCCAAATCCATCTCAAGTTGGTACCGAAAGTAATTATCTACACTGCGAACTATATTTACTGTTCTGTATTTATTAAGTTAGTTGTACTTGGTTTCCTGCAACTCCGCGGATAACGCATATTTTGCATGTAGACAGAACGCGGACTCACTACAGCCAGCCCAGCTCTCCGAACTTAGCTTCCTAAATTCTTGTGAATCTAATAATAAAACAAGTGAATGGAGATAATGACGTCACAGAGGTAAATGTCAATAGCTTTCCAATCTCTCATTCAGTTATCAATAACAACAGTTTTAGCGGCGACCTATTACATAGGAAAGGTTCCTCTCCTTTTTCTTCGGGCCTCTCGGTACACAACTCTCCAGCCTTGCTCTTTTAAAGATTGGTTAAAATTATAAAATAAATCATCAGTTAATAAACCATTTTTCACATTTTGCTAGTTGTGATAGCGCAACGTTAATATGCACCTATAAACAAAAATAAACAACAATCGATAATGCCCATCACTAGCAAATGAGGTTGTGGACGTTTAATTATTGTTGTTTTAGACAAATTTTTATATCAAACATAACATTAATGCTCTCACAATCATCTCAAATGTTTGTCCTAAAATCAGCAATTCTTAAGTTACGTAAACGACGAGTTAAAATTAAAAAGTTAAAAGCGACGATCATTGACAATCTGGACTGACATGATCCCCATACTGACATCGTCATGTTTATAAAAATAAGATCGCAAACCAAATTATTTATTAATTAGCTGTCGCCCGCGACTCCGTCTGCGTGGAATTAATATGCTAATATGCTAACCACCGAAACGCGCGACTAATGCTTGATAATTCAGATCAGTACTATTAGCATGTTACATTTAAATTTTGTTTACTTAAACAACCAACAGCAAAAAAACATGACATAATGACATGACATAAAGCTTAGTACAGAAGCTTCGTCAGTGGAAACACGGTTTTACATGGTATGTATTATGTACATAACTTTAAATTGCTTACAGCTAAGTCATCTTTAGCTGCGAAAAACGAGGTCGAATTAATTCCGTGAACATTATTATACTAACTTATTAATAAAATTTATATTTACTTGACAGGGATATGATGTTCTCCGACATATATGTACTCATATTGGAGCTTACCCTAAATTAGAGGTGACTAGTCCATAGTCAACCACGCTGGCACAGTGCGGGTTGACTTCACACATATCTTTGATTTTTTTTGCGCATATATTATGATAAAAGGTATGTCCTACTTTGTAACTCGCTTTATTCTGAAGTGTCATTTTTATTTCTTATTCTGTCACGGATATAAAGGTCCAGCCCGGCCTTCATAGACAAGCACTATCAAGCGTTTTGGTATTTTTGTTTGATTTCATAAGATGTTTACAGAGATTTGAAAGCAAAAGCAACTAAGTACTTAGATATGCTATCTAGACTGATGTAATACTAAATCAAAAACATCAAATAACACAAACTCGGGTGAGCGATTATCCAGGCTTTGATTAAAACACGCTATAAAGATACGAACAATGCGACTATTTGAGAAGCGATTACTTATGTATAAAGCAAGAATTTTCTGCATTTTATCTATGCGACAGATTATAAAGTCGACTCGCATATTAAAAGCTCAATTATATCAATGGAAGATTTGTAAGTATGGATACTTAGAGGAATGACTATTATGTTTTTTTTCATTCAAACTACAGTTACATTGCCAGACGTTCAAATGTTAAACCTTAATTCGATATGATACAGACTAGAACAGTTGCTAAACATTTCTCGTTAAAAAATAAAGATTTATGACGTTTAAGATGAAACTTCCATAATAGTACTTTTTCATATATCTCGATCAGCTGTTAATCTGAACTTTCTTGCAACATATATGTACCTATATATTCCTCTCGATGACGATGTAAAAATGTCGTATAACTGATTTTTTGTGATACTATGGAAGGTATTGGAGAAGTCCTACGTATAGCAGTAGCAGACAAAGGCTGACTGATTATGCCAGTGATCATCAAAGTTCCTTAGTATCCATGGAAGACCCGGCTAGGTGAATCATGGCTGGAAATAAAATTAAAAAAGAAAACCGAAAACAGTAAAACATTGAAATGTTCACGAGAAAAAAGTTTGAGAATCTCTGGTTTGCGCTAACGTGATCGAGTTGATCAACTTGCACTTGTCACTCAATACCGATCATTGTCACACGTGATAGTACCGACTAGTTTGGATGACAAGTACAAATATGTTGGCTTGATGATAACTCCCTACGTCACCTCTCATAATCTCATATCATTGTGATCGTACACTCCCACGTCTCATGATTACCATCATATCCAAGATTTACCTCAATAAATGTTGACAAATATATTAGCACTGAATGTACATTTATTTATTCATTTCATCACCACATCTACACACGACACTATAATCAATTAGAATCATTACCGTAGGTTTCTGAGACTAAAATCCTTACATGAAAATATTGTTAACTCTGGATTATTGGTTTCGTTTTTTACAGTTTGTTTTTTATAATAAACTAGCTTTTCCCCGCGACTCCGTCCGCGCGGAATAAAAAATAGAAAACGGGGTAAAACTTATTCTATGTCCTTTTCCTGGTTCTAAGCTACCTGCCCACCAATTTTCAGTCAAATCGATTCAGCCGTTCTTGAGTTATAAATGGTGTAACTAACACAACTTTCTTTTATATATATAGATAATATAATAAAGTCTTCTTTCTTCTTAACCATCTCTGCTATTCTTTTTTTCTAATCTGTAATAACTCAATTACTCATCACAGAAATGTAAATATTGCGCAGAAATATTATATAATAATACTTCTTTAAATAAAAACGAACAAACATCCTGAAAGTTGCTAAACATGAGATGACAAAAGTTTGATTGTTGATAAGATTGTAAAACCGAATGCATCTGTATGTCATTTTTAAGTAAATAAACGTCTAAAATAATCATTATTAAAATAAATTAGTTAATTTATAAAATTAATTAATCTAAAAGAAAAAAAAAATGTTATCTATAAGGTCAACTTAAAAACGTAAGGAACGTACTCCTCTGTGTCAACAGTTGGCAACATTTGTGGTATGTCATAGCATAAATGTCATAAAAATAGATAAGCCAAACAGGCGCTACACAAAAGTTCTCTCTCTGAAACTGAACTAGATCGTGACATTGACATTATTCCCACTATTTATACATGTCATTTATATGTATGATAAAAAAATTCATTATACCTCTGCCTGGCTATAAAAAATGATCGCTTATTTTTTATTTAACAAAGAGCAAAGACTTAAAATGTCCGAAAGTATATTATTCTGCCAGTTTTGAAATAGAACATAATGCACTTAGGCATTTTGATTTTTATTTGGTTCTACTTTTGGACCCTGTATTAGGTTTTTGGCAAACATTATTTTGTCATAACATTTCGAAGGTAAATGTTATATTTGGTGAGCAAAGTGAGGAAGATTTGATTGTTGGTTTATTTGCGTTGAATAGCCTCTGAAATTACTGAACCGATTTGAAAAAACTATTCCTGGGTAACGTAAGCTTTATTTATAACAAGATTTTTTCTTCAATTCCGCGCAGAAGAAGTCGCAGCCTACTGCTAGTACAATATATTCTTCATTTGATTAAGAGAATATTTATGCAAAACAAGAATATGAGGTAGTGAGTTAAAAGCAAATTCGTTTACTTTGGCGCTTTGTTTGAACGCTCTTGTAAACATTCAACTAGGATTATATTGTTCATCATCTCACGTATTCGTCACGTGGTGTGTCACAGCAATTATTTTTTTTTTATAAAACTAATATTGACAATGACAAAGGTATATGATACAGCCACGTGGTTGATATGAGTGCTGTATATTTAATGTCATAAACTTTATTATTTCAAACGTCAAGTGTCAGTTTTTGTATTGTTTTGTTTTTAAAATTGAGATTAAATATCGGGCAACAGCAAATGTAACTTGCAGTCTTATGTTATGCAAAAAAAAAACGTAACATAAGTTTTACTTGTATTGCGCCTATACTAATAATTAATAATTGATACATAATACTAATAAATCAAATTTTGACTCCACCGCCGATTATCAAAATTGCATGCAGGTATTGTATTGTTATAAATAAATAATGTAACCCAATCTGTTGTTGTAAAGACAAAATAATATTATGATTATCTGTTATCGCCCATATTTATTGTCTTTATCTTGATTTATTGTTTTTTGAATTCGATTTTTATGATTAAATTATTTTATATTAAATATATAAAATTTTTAGGTTACCTGTTTTTGCCTTACCAATAATAAAAAAAAACCTGGTCTGAAACATTGCACTCGGTTTATTCTGTAGTGTTTATAAAATTTTATTACTATTATTACATAATGTCATCAACAGTAATATCTAATTCATTTAGCTAAGATTTCAATCGTTATCATGTTTTATAACCTTACTCCAAATTAAGGTAACTACGCTTTTAGCAGCATCCTTATAAGATAAGATGACAAAAGTAAAAAAGGAGGCTGCTGGGGGGACCCATCGTATAAAAAAATTACATCATTATATCATGTCATATAACAATAAGCTTTGTATTTATCTAATTTATAATAACTGAATACATAAAGAGTCCATTTAACAGTAACCTATCCTTGAAGCGAAATGAAATTGTACTTTAACAAAAATTTAAAAATTGAAAATTATAAAATAAAGCTTAATTTTGTTTGCGTGTAACGAAATATTTTGGATTTGAAGGCCGATATAGCTCGGTAAAATTATATACCTAATTAGTTATTATACATTACATGTAATTACAATTACTATTTTAATTAATTATTTCACTCAAAAATAATCTTTTAAAGATATTTCGTAAATTATTATAAGAAAAAATGTTTTTTTTTCAGCAGATGCATTCCGGCTTCTGAGCTCTTTTTTAAATTCCGGCACAGTCGCCGCATATCGGTAGGATGACGTATAAAAACTATGACAACCGACCTCTTGGCGCTGGTGTCCTACTAGAGCTTTCAGTATTTCTCCTCAATGTGACGGTTGAAGCCGGGGCGGGCCGCTAGTATAGTCTAAATTGTTAAGATAATCTAAAGCCGCACTTCAAAATATGATAAAAGTAATGCCACTCATACGCAACAGTTTTTTCGCGCGCAAACTGCCAATGACAGGGCGGGAAACATGCACGCCCCCGTCTCATGAGTGTCATGCCTTCGCTACATGAGCAGCTCATACGGAGCCGTCAACTATCTTAAGATATAGTTGATAAATGATCTTTACTTGAGAGCTGAGCAAATACAGTTAATCCCGCTTTGTGCCGTGCCTCCTGCACTGATCGATACGAAACAACGACACTGTCACAAACGACGGATGATTTTGAAATCAGATGAGCGTATAATTTAGCAAAAGTCAATGATCAGTCACAAATATGGGAATGCGCATGCGGGAGGAGTACACGAATACGTGCTAGACTCATATAAATCAACTCTTATCCGATTTTCAAAAGGTTAAGTTTCATACACTTGGACCTTTGAACTGCGACTCAACAACTAAATTGACATATGGTGGTTTATCGCGATATTCTATATCTATGTGAGCCGACGAGTTGCAAGCTAAGCGCAAGCAAGCAGTTCGCAGCTCGAAACGGTAATTATAAGCAGTAACTCTATGCAAGTACAAATTGTGCTGAACTGCGAGCACCTTCACTGATCTGCTACACTGATGTGCACAGTTGACATCACAGTTGATCTGCAGGTCATCGATACTTGTTGATTTACCCATGACTAGTGCGCGCGCTTTTCTCCAACGTTGTGGCCTATCTAGCTAGAACCTACACTCTGGCTTAAGTTAACTATATCTCGGTAATATACATATAAATATCTTTTTTTTCATTGCCGTATTAATGCAAATTCATTCGTTACTAAATCGAGCACAAAGAAATTAAATCGAAAGGTAAAAAAAAAATCATTTTTTTTAAGTCTACTCTCAAAGTTTGGATAAAGATAGGCTGTGTCTGTGTATGATTTTCGAAAAAGCTTCCATCTTTTACTTCAGAGAAGAACGTATGCGCCCTTTATTGGCATCCTTGGCTCGGCTGGAAAATACGAAGAAGGACGCTAACGTTAGTTAAATTTATCAAGCCCCTCATTTGAATTTATAGAACTAAATTTAACCTTATTCAATTTAAACGCTAACAAACGAATAAACGAACAAACGCGAACAAAAGCATTTAATTTAATTTCCAAGTATGTGATAATACGACAGCGCTTTTTAAAAGGAACAAAAATGATTTTAAAACCTTCAACATTCGAGAGCCTCCAACGCATCGCAGTGTTTTAACGCGCCTTTAAAAAGCGCCCGTGCAAATATGTGCTACAGCGTCATCTAGTTTTTGAACTCAAAAACAGTCGACTTATTATTTTTATCTTGACACGTATTTATGATAAATTTTTTTACAACTTTAACGCTATTTTAGTGTTTTAACAAATTAATGAAATTATTAGCTAGGTAACATTGATAAGAAGCTCTTTTCTGCTAAGTATTTCAATAAAATCTTCCAGTATTTAATTATTGGTAGTTTTCAAATTTACACATTGCAACCCTAAACCTAAACAATAGACAAGTGAGTGTCCAGGGCAGACTGTTGTTTGTGGTTGGTTGGTTGGCCGTGGTCGGCCGCCATTTTGCGTTGCGTTTATCGTTTGCGTTGATACATTGTGGTTTTAAGTTTAAGATTTTAAAAAACTGTGATAGCATAGATAAGTTATCTAATTTAATTGTAAAATTGTATTTATTTATTTAATTGTTATTGTGTTTGTGTTGTTATAACCATGGGAAGGAAAAAGAAGAAGGCATCTAAACCTTGGTGCTGGTATCCTTTTAAAAATGCAGCTTTCAATTTACCGAAACGTCTTGTGACCTTCGCGAATTGTAATTGACCTATTTTTGCAATATTTATAATGTCTTCCTCCTAATTTTATGTTTTGATGTTAGATGAATGATTTCCTTAGCAAATCTATCAGGTATTGTAATAGAGAATTCGACGATGAAAAAATTCTGATTCAGCATCAAAAGGCGAAGCACTTTAAATGCCACATATGTCATAAAAAGTTATACACGGGCCCCGGACTGTCAATTCACTGCATGCAGGTATGTTCGTGCTCTTGGCACGGGCGCCGCCCGCCCACGTCCATACGCGCCACTCTTTAACTCTCACGATTATAGGTCGAGATATTTTTGCTCTATGTTCATTATACGCGCTAAATATCACTCCTATAAAAGTAATTTGCCTTTCTCTAAGTATTAAATTAGTTGATTCTCCTTCATTTTTCTTTCTTATCCATATTTTAATATTTCAGGTACACAAAGAAGCCATAGACAAAGTTCCAAATTCATTACCAAATAGGTCAAATATAGAAATAGAAATATATGGTATGGAAGGTATACCACCAGAAGATATCAAGGAGCATGAGAGGCAAAAAACAGGTATAAAAACATTATTGTGCCTTCCGCAGTGTTATGGATCCTAATGTATGTACAAGGACATATTTCTTTTTAAATTTTGCTTGGGACACTGTAGCATTAGATGTTCATTGGTGTATAGTTTTAGTGTTCCAGTAAAGGTATGTCTTTAAAATCTGGTATATAAAGTGATTTTATCTATTTTTATCAATATTTGGATGATGTAGGTGGTGGCAAAGGGTCCGACAGTGATGATGATGAACCTGCAGCTAAGAAAAAACCCACTGCAGCATTGGTAAATACATTTTAATATTACAATTCACTTAATTTACTGAAATATAAACAATGAAAATCTTATTGTTTTTCTATTTCAAACAACATAAATGATCTAGATTCTATGAAAGATTATCTCATATTTAAAATAAACATGGATGTTTCATTTGTCTATTTTAATGTTGTGAACTGAAAGTAAGTTATTTATATCCCACATTAAGACAAACCTAAGCTAATGTCAATTTAAATTTCCATAAGGTTATAAATTTGACTTTATTCAGTTGCAGAGTAAAGATTATTCAGTAAGTCAGTTTCATTTTTCATTAAATACCAAGTAAATTGCAGAAAGCAAATGTAACATAACCCATTTACATTCCCTTTAAAATAAATAAAATAATCATCCAAATTATTCAAACATTAAACAAATTAATTTATTCTTTTATGCTTATTCCAATAAGTACTGTATTGCTTCAATATCTGACTGATTTTATACATTAAATGTGTACAAATAAATATGTGATTTATTTTATGTTATGTTATTATGTAATATAATTTGTATGTATGTTGTTTCTAGCTGGGGGCAGGACCATCCACAGTGAGTGCGGGCATCCTGCCCACTCCCATGGCACAGATGCCGCAGGGCATGTACCCCGGACATATGTCCATGAACCATATGATGCCTCACTTCATGCAAGCGCCTAGGTGAGATCATTAACTTGAACTAAGAAAATATTCTGTTCTTTTGAAACAGAAAATTACCTTGCACCTTAACAAAGTTAATTCTCTTCTTGCAAATACAGTCAAGCCTGGATAAATGAGAGTCCGAAGGATGGCAGTATTTCTCTCTTATAAAGATTCTCATTTTTCCAGGTTAAATCATTTAGAGTTCTGTCTATGTTCATATAATTTGTTACTAACCAGCACTAAACCTCTAACTATAATATTAACCTTTATCATTTCAAGTCTTTCTTTTTCAAGGTTATTTTTATGCTTCTTTCAGGATGATGATGCCAGGAATGAGGCCATTGTTCCCCGCAGCGAGTGTGCCCACGTCCACACCAAGTAAACCCACCTTCCCTGCTTACAGGTAACAAAATTATACACATTATAAATACCTCAAGTGATACTAAATAAATTGTAAATTTCCATAAACTAATATTTTAGGTAAATATTGTTGTTTTTTTTTCTTTAATTTTTTCACATAAGTGAGATAAAAATTAGTTTTAGTAATAAACTGAATTATGACTTCATATTTAGTATATTTTAGTTTTCATTTAGTATTGACATATATACATAAAAATTTTACAACAATAATTATAGAGGTGTAGTACTTTTAAATATTTAATTTATCCTGAGAAGAATCTCAACAGGAAGTGTTGTGTCAAATTGGCAGAACAAGTGATATTAAGTGAATCAATAAACACTTATATGTGCCATAATGTAAGTAGATTACAACATATCTTATGCAAGGAAAGGTGCAACTTGTTGTGCAACATTTACATGTTTACATGATAAATAATAGTGTTTGTGAATGCTTTACTATGTAATTTATTACGAATTTTAAAAAGGAATATTTAAAAAAAAACAATTAGGGACAAATATATAGATTGCATCAACAAAGTTTCTTAGCTTGTGTTTTTTTTTTTTCAAAAAATATTCAGATATAATCATGTTCATCATACATTCATAATCTCATTGTCATTCTTCATCACTGTTCTAATAAAAAAACAACAAATTTACTAACAATTCATATAACATTTTTCATTTATAAACGTCTTAAAACATTTGTTAGCATCAAACAACTATTATATTAAACTTAATATTTTAAGTTATAATTAACAAATTCTTAAGTAATGTTATATTTTGTGTGGAGCAGTAACGCGACGATAAGCGCGCCTCCGACCACCTCGACTGCTGCGGGAGGCTCGGAGCCCAAAGAGAACGGGGAGGTGAAGGTGCCCGCAGCCAACGCCTGCCCCCTGGTCACCGCCACCGGCGCAGGCTCCAAGATCGTGCACCCCCCGGAGGACGTCTCCCTCGAGGAGATTCGAGCCAGGCTCGCTAAGTACAGACCCAAACCCAAGCCGGACGCCCCCCAGACTATTGCCACCTCCGTCGCCAACATGATCTCCGCCAGCACCAGCCAAGCCGAGGTAAGTGGGCTTGTTGTTATGTGACATATGCCATCTTCACACGGAGGACACTCTCGAGGCAGGTCATATGTTACTTTACCTTATTATATATTAAATTATCATAACATTATAGATATAATTTGATTAATAAACTTATTGGGGGTAATCGTTTGCTGTCTGCTTCATTTTATTTGCTTGTACACATTGTACATGTAGTTGTATATGTTTGCGTTGTGATAGTGTGGTCCGTATGTAATGTGTACTGGTATGGTGCGTGCGGTGGTGCCAGGTGGCGGCGCACATGTCCGCGGCGGTGGCGGCGGCGCGCCAGCAGGCGGCGCTGCGCCGACCCGTCATGCAGCAGGTGGTGGGCGTGCTGCCGCAGCAGCTGCAGCTGCAACAGCTGCCCCAGCTCCAGCAGCTGCCCCAACAGCTGCAACTCCAGCAGCTGCAGCAGCTGCCGCGCGTGGGCGTGCCCGTGTCCATGCCGCCGGTCATGTTGCCCATGATGCCGCAGTTCAACATCATGCGCCCCATCCAGCCCGGTCAGTACAACGCTTACTATAGCTACCAATAGACCTCCCTCCCACCTCCCCCCACCTCCCACCACCTCCCCCCACTATACATGTATAAATACACGTAGAACATCTTACTTCATTTATAATTTTATGCAAAATTACTCAAAGATCTGGATTAATTGGAATGTTGAATTTTCTGTATGTATGATATGTGTTCTGGTTGTTTTGAAGGACAAAGTACTTTTAGTTAATGTTATTGAATTAAAAAAATACATTTGTGGACGAAATTAATGTTTGTTTATAGCTTGATTGTTTTGTGGTTAAATTTTGTTGTATAAATGAAATGTGTCATTAATTTTTTTCGTTATTATTTTATGTTCATTCTACGTGTATTTATTTTAAATGTTGAATTTTTACAGTTTCATTTTTTTTATAAAAAAATTACTTATAATTGTTATTAATATTAACTATTAGGATGAACATTTCAACTTAAATATATTAAATCTAACAAACTGTAAATTTTCATAATTTTATTCAACATTACATTTGTTACAAATTGTTACGTACAAAAATAAAAGATAGCTATAAATTTACACTTAGGGTAGTGGAAACAAGTCTTAAATTGATTATATTAAATATATAAATAACTACATTTGTCTTGTTTCTAATACACAATTCCTATCCTTTACCCTGAATTTCCATTGCTGAAACACATGTATTAAAACAATGTCATCTTTGAGATCGTCCATTAAACATGTGAGGTTCCAAAAAAAAATCATAAGAAGGGAGGAGGGTCTAAAATAATTATCAATATTCAAAAAATTTCAATACTAAGTATTAAAAAATAGATATTTTAGGTAAAAGGGGATGCGGTAGTCTAAATAAACATCACGTGATTAATGGATTATCCTTTTCTGAAAAAAAAAAACAAGAAATATATTTTGTACATGTTTCTATAATATTTTAACCCTTTAACCGCCAGAGTCGGATTAATCCGACCAATGTTATCGTGTCCATTTCGCCTAGGTCGTATATATCCGACAAAATAGCTGTGTTTGTTTTTAGTGGCTTTTCCGACTCGTCATGTTTTATATTGCCTTAAACATGTTATTATATGAAGATTTAATACATAAAGCAATCATTTGTAATGTCGTACACTTTTGGTTCGTACTAAAAAGCCATATTAAGAAGTAAGAAGTTCGGTGAAATAACTGATAATATTCTCTTGTAATTTCATTAGTGCCAAACGCCCGCGTCGGAGAAATCCGACACTAGTGTTGGGACATTATTCAAAGAGTAACATGTAAAAAAAAATGTACATCAAAGCAGTTCTCTTAATATTGACTTATTCAGAGAACAACAAATAAATTAATTACTAATAAATATTTATTTACAATAGTTCTACATAGTTTTATTGAATTCTTCTGAAAATAAGCAAATAAGTTGTCAAATGTCGACAACTGCAGGCTGATTAGGAAATAAACGTACGACTGAATTATTATGTAAGTTTGTTATTGTATATATTTGTTATTGGGAAATTAAAAGAAGATTTCTGGACTGATTTTATATTGAGAATTAATAAATCATTAACAATATTTAATGGCTTTGCATTCAATTCTTTCTACTACCAAAAGTAAAAAAAATGTTGCCCTGGATTTAAGCACAGATTTATAATTAACATCGCGCTGCAACAAATTTCGATATTATTTATCGATATTTTAATAGGTAAACTACATACAACCCTCTTTGTAGTAGGTATTTTTTTCTGTTGTATCGAGCTGGGCGCTGGGGGCACGGCAGCTGATAAAATGCCAAGCGGTTAAAGGGTTAAGTAAACATTTTTAGAAAATATAACATTGTCTTTAACATAATTCATTAAAGTGACTTACCATTGATTTCTGAGACCAAAAACACTGTATAAAACATATCTGATTGAAAAAAAAAAACAGAGAACAATATTTAAATGGTTATTTTGGTCTCAGAAACCAAACCATTAGTGGTAGATAAAATTAATATAAATAATGTATTAAGATAATTGTTCAAAAAGTGTATTGTTAAGTTTACAGTTAATGTAATCAACGGTGACAGATATATTGTATACTATAGGAAGAATAATTGACTTAATATACTGTTTGTGAGAAATAGGATTCTCATCTCAATTAGGCTGTTTGAGATCCTGATATATTTATTGACACAGTTGCATTCGTCATGTTCATGGTTTGACTGGTGTTGTACAGTTGTGTAATAAATGTTGAAGATAGCCGTATCTGTCTACTTTCTTTTTGATTCTGTGACCATTGCTACAAAACAACCTAATCGTAGTAAGAATCCTATTTCTTACGAACAGTATATTAGTAAAAACCAAGTTTGAAGTTATATATAATTGAATAAAGACTGCGGAAGCATTCCTATATGTTAAATGTATGTTTATATATATTTTTGTTTATTGTAAATGTGTTTGTGAGACATATGTCTGTTCTCCTACAATATATAATTCAACACTAACTTATTCCTTCTCCGTAAGTTTAGAATGTCTCATTTCATATTCCAGTTTGCGAGCTGGTTTGAGAACATTGTGTTGTCCAAAACAAGGTTTGATTATATTTTATTCCAATATTCACTTTCAAACAAATTAGATTTTACATTTTGTATTTTTTTATAAATATTTTTTTTAATAATTTTTTTTTAATAATTTTTTTTAAATGACAGATATTTGAACAGCCAACGGTTATTGTACACATTAAATAAAACAGTTTGTATGAGAGGAGTCAGTTTTAGATGTAACGATGTTCTTTGTCACACATTTGACTTGCAGTGGTTACAATTTATTTAGTTAGTATTTGTGTAATGGAGATTTTGTAATTTAGATGTATTTTGATCAGATTTACACGAATTTTTTCTTTATTTTGTATTCAATGTTAATTTGTTAAGATGCGGCGTGGAAAATGGATCGGATCGATGTCAATGTTTTCATGTTTTTTTTTTCTTTCTTTATTTGTAATAAAATCCTGATACTTAGAGAGTTTAGTTTCTATTTTCCACGGCTGTGAAGAGTCGAAGGCATAGGACCAGGCTCAGAGCCGCCGCCCCCCGCCCCCGCCCCCGGCCCCTGGCCCGGGAACGAGTCAGCGGTAATTCTATTCACATTCCTTAATGGATTCGCTTACTGTAGTAGCTCTTATTACTGTCTCGATATCTCTCTCGTAGTGGCCATGTTGCGTGGCCGTCGGTTGCGGGTGGGTACTACACTAATTATATATTTACGTACCAGTAGTTTGTCGCTTTCAACTGTGCATGATCGAGGAGTTTCCTTCGCTAAACTGGCGTAATGCGGCGACCGCGAGCTGCGACGTGCATGTCATACAATACCACTGTTACATATTCGATATTTTTAAAGTGTGTTTTTTTTAATGTGACTCATCGTACCCGCGTCCCTCGAGGCCGGCGGCCGCGCGCCCCCGCTACCCCGCGCCCCCGCTCGGCTCCCCGCACACCCTCCTACAACACTCACAGTCTCTCACTCGAGCGAATAATTCAAAGGGTTTTTGTATTGAAAGTCGGCAAAGTGCAGCGAGCCGGGCGGGGCGGGGCGGGGCGGAGCTGAGCTGGGCTGGGCTGGGCGGGGCGGGCGGGGCGGGCGGGGCGTGCGGCGCCGCATGACGAGCATGTTGTGTGCAGGCATGCTGGTGCCGGGCGGGATGATGCCGATGGGCATGTTCGGGGGCGTGCCGGGCCTGCTGCCGCGCTACCGGTAGCCGCAGCCGCAGCAGCAGCAGCAGCAGCCGACAGGTACCCCCGACACATACATAACGCGGTGACGGGACACTAACCGGCCCCAGGTAAGACGAGGACGAGTCCGGCGCGCTCCGCTCGGCGGCCCTCGTCTCCGGTGTACATAGAGCGGGGGGAGGGCGTGTTTGTCGTCGCCGGGCGGGGCGTGCGGGGCGTGTGGGGCGTGCGGGGCGTGAGGGCGTGGGGGGCGGGGACAGGTGACGAGATCGCCCGGCTCGGCCGCGGTTGGGCCGACAGTTCCCTGCGGCTCCGGCGCAGGCGACTCGCTCCGCTGTCACAACTCTGGTTGTTGGATTGGCGGCCCCCTGTCCCCGCGTCTCTCCCCTCGCCCCTCACCCCTGTCCCCGCGTCCCTCCCCGCGCCCGCAACATCCTCCGTAGTGTAATGTTCTAAACTCCGGGTGTTCAAATGTGTGTAAGAATAACGATCGTACGTTAATTATCTGCCTTGAATTTTTTTCTTAATTTCCACGTGAAGTTGTGACGTTTTGCCTATCTTGTAGAATTTTGACACTTTACTCAATAAATGCTATGGATCGAATGCCAGCTTTTTATTTGTTACCTGTTGTCTGATTTTGGAGAGCCAACTTCTTAGTCCTTCATAATGTATGTCTAGTTGCCCGGTACACTATATAACTATGATATCATTTATTTACACGCTAATATTATGTATTTTGCTTGTAAATTAAGAACAAAAAGTATCTTCCTTGTTAAGGTAATTAGGATGATGCATGTTATCACATAGTCTGAACCCTTGGAGCTGGCTGTCCACAATTGGAGCGCATCTGTTGTCCGTCCATTGTGAGAGAGGAGTGACGCAATAAATATAAACTGCATATTTATTAAAGCAATATATTGAATTATATGTAATTTATCTCGTCCTAACACGTTTATATGACACGAGACACAAAACGCTGCAGACGACATTTGCATGAACAAAATACAACAAATATAAAAAAAAATAAACTTGAAACAATTGGTGATAAAGAGTAACTGACACAACCTAATAAAAACTTTTTTATATCTCAACTAAATATAAATTAAAAACCAAATTTATTATCAAAAAACAACATATTTTGCATTAAAACAGTTTTCTAATTATAATTGTGTAAGCTAATTAATAAATTGAATACATTACAAATACAAAATGTTTAATCACGAACAACTGCAGCTAAGATAAACTACTTGGTCTGATAAAATGTAAGGTAGTTATTAAATTGGTTATACTTCTAAATGTAATTATGTAAAAACTACAAAATTTGAGCTTTTCAAAGATCACAATACAACAGTTAATTATGAATGTGTATTACTTTTGTTAAATATTCCAATACAAATCAACTACATGTTTAAACTTTATCAAATCTTACTTCACACTTAGAGATATGTAACTGTTCGTTTTATTGCAAAAGGACATAAAACCAATCACAACCCTTTCGCACTTCGTCTACTTATTTCCAGTATAATTTGTACGTTTTTTTTAATATACGACTTAAAGTAAAATACAATTTATAGCAACGTTACAAAAACTAACCTACGACCTACCTTCAAGTAATTAACAAATAATTATGGAAGAATGGCACCGCTACATACAATAATCTTAATATTTAGGCACTAATTTGTTATACATGTTTTAATACTTTTAATGCTTCTTCAAGTAATTAGTATATAATGTGCTCGATATAAAATTCCTCTAAACACTTCAAAATTCAAAGCTGTGACTCTTATAAGCTTTCCTCAATACCTTATACAGCTTAGCGTCCCTCAGTCACACGTCATATCGCAGATCATGTTCATACTCAGAGTCAGTCTGCGGGCGAGGGCGAGAGCGAAGGTGGGGGTGCGGGGGAGAGGGGACGCGCCATGTCGGGGCAGGGACAGGGCGTGTTGGCGCGCGTCATGCTCTCGAAGCGCTCGCGCATGGCGGCCACGTGACCCGCCGCCACGCCTCCCACACCCCCCACACCGCGCCGCTCCTCCGCCACCTCGCCCTCCGCAGCCGACACCAGCGACACCTCGGACGAGGCGGAGTAGTACAGCTCGCTGAGCTCGCAGCCGCCCGGCTCGGGCCAGCGCTCCGCCACGTGCACCTCCACCTCGCGCACCTCCACCTCGTGCACCTCCACCTCGCGCACCTCCATCTCGCGCACCGACACCTCCTCGGGGCTGACCAGCGTCTCGCCGCACTCCGCTGCTGTCGCCTCCTCGGTCCACGTCACGTCCGTGCAGTCCTCGTACTCGGTCTCCTCGTAGCCCGACGTCTTCATAGTCTCGCACAGTCTATTTATCGCGTCCACGACGTCTCTGAGGTCGCTCACGTCCTCCTCTGGCATCGTCACCTCGTCTATGGGCAGCACGCCGAGGTCGGGAGTGGTGGTGGGGGGCGCGGCCACGGTGTGGGCGGGGCAGAGCAGCGCATGTGCCACGGAGAGCAGCGCGTGCGCAGGGTGCGAGTCGGGCACGAGGTGCGCGGTGGAGGCGGAGTGGGGGGTGGCGGGGGCGGGCGCCCCCCGCGCTCGCTAGCAGGCGCTGCTGGTGCCCGACCAGCCCTCCAGAGGGACCTGCAGCGGGGGCGGCGGCGCCTGCGCTTTGTTCACTGTCGCAATAACAACATATCATCAGTTTGTACATCTTGTCAACTTTGACACTCACAAAGGTTGCAAATTGTGTCATTAGTGGGTTAAAGTACTGGAAACAAATATCTCATCGGTTACGGGTGTTCCGTTTTTTTAGTATTTATATTTATTTACAAACAAATCAAAAAATATAAATATGTTATAGGTCTATAAAATACAGTATTAATTATATACTTATAAGATAACATTAAACTCCTACTAACAACATGCTTTCATACGACATGCGAGGCTTTTAACATGTGATGACATGTTACATCCAAAGGTTAGTATAATGGAAAATGTATGGATGCGTTTAGTTTCATTAATGAATTCATGCAATGTCAACTACAGAACTACAAGTCGCACAAATGTAAAAAAAAAAAAAATAACACTTACCCAAGATCACAAAACAAGTACTGTCGTTGGTCACATATTGAATTTTATGTTTATGTTGTCATAAATATAACACTAAATCTCATTTTTACGTCAAATACAACTAGTTTACCTTTAAAACAAAATTATGAAAAGATGCACTTTAAAATTATCTATTTTTTCATATAAGAATAATTTAAAAGACCATTTTCTAGAAAACACTAGACAATTTTAAATAAATATGTGCAACATAATGCTGTATCCAACATCTACTGTCACATGAAGCAATCCGACAACATCTAGTGTTAGGTTGAACAATAAAATACTCGACAACGATTCAATAATTATTACTCTTTTATTATTAAAAAATAATAACTATAAAATACATAAGCATAATACATAATTATCACAATATCTGTCGCGACTTCGCACAAAAAAGCCTTCATTAAATCTCTCCACTGGCGAACAATTCACGTAATATAAAACATATTCCCAAATAAAACGCGTTTGGTGTACTTTTAAATAAATTAAATACTTTTATCATAATACTGGATTAAAAAACTTTATTCCCATATTTAAAATAATGATCAGTCAAGAGATCTAATGAATTTGTTGTCATTTCTACTGTGAAATAAAAACTGTATCGCAGTTTATTTTGTAAATAAATGAACATAATGGCACCTCGCTATAAACTAAACGAAAACATCACAACAAATTTAATCTAAACTATTGCAAGTTTACAAAGTTTACGTGCAGGATAAGAGCATGTATACGTATCAAATTTTAAAACTAAAAGCCTGTGAAACTCATTAAAAACTACAATCTGGCAACTAGAAAATCAAAAATGTGCTAGTTTATGTCACAAAAATAAACAAAACAGTAAGAAAAAATTTTTAATACCAAAGTTACCAAAATACATAAACAAAATTCAAAATGAAGTTATAAAACTTTTATGAATATAATGTAAAATAATACAACTTTAAAATAAATAAATTTGATACGTATAATAACCAATATACATACATTGATAAATTAATAAAAATAATATCCATACAAATATTATAAAATATACCATTAATATAATGACTCAAAATAAATTGTAACATTACTAGAGAACAGTCGTTTAATGATTACATAAGCAGACCCTTAGTCTTGATTTCGCTAACTAAATCTAGCTTAAGGGTCGTTAAATTAATGAGCGACAGCTTTTTTTGAATGAAAAAAATATTTAATGAAATCTCGAATGTAAGCTCTCGTTATTTCAATGAATTCTGAATGAAAATTTAACAATGAAGTTACTTTAAATATGAAAAAAAGGAATGCCAATCATAAATGCCATAATCCAATGATAATGGAAGCCATGTCATTGATTCAAATGTACTTATTTTTGAAAATGTATTGTAGGAGTTGTGTAAAAATAGAATTTCTTATTTTTTATAACATTTAAAGAAGTTTCATCACATTTATAATGATGCCAATACGGGATGTCTAGTACGACAAGCATGCAGACATGCACACAGACAACATAATATTCCTCTCCCTTTAAACAATCACAAACAATCCAATACAAATTTGGTCTTAATATCCAATTAATGTACTAAGAAAATTAACATATCAACTTATTCCCTACGTCTAAATTATGACTTGTACATATTGCATTGCGAAATTATCATCCTATATGTACAATATTAACTCTATTGTATACTGTATGACTATAAACACGTTTTTGTGCATTTCACTTATAATCAAGTAAAACCAAAAAAAAAACTATACAAAGCAAAATATTAAGACTAAATACAGTCGATTATCAGTCGAACATTTTGTAAAAATCCTCGAAAACATACCTTGAATGTATCTCATCCATGAGATAAAGAAACATTCGAATTGGTATCGCTACTAATGGTCTGTCTTTAAAAACTGTTTACGGACAATAATTTTACTTGATAATGTTATAAGAAAACATTGATGAAAAATTGCAAACTTTATAAACTTTATGTTCAGGTCGATCTTGTCTCTCTATCTCTTGTTCCGTGCTCTCACTCGCACGTTCAGTTCAATATTAAACTTTGTTATGAGCGTTGCCTTTCGAATGTGACTTTCAAAGTAGCAAAATAACATCTGCTGCTAAAAGTACTGTGTTGTTGGTGTGTCAGACGTACTTACCTGCGAGCGCGGCGCTGCTGTAGTCCTTGGCGATGCGCAGGAACGGCGGCGGTGGGGGAAAGGCTGTGGGGGGCCGGAACAGGTCTGCGTAGCGCGCCTCCAGCTCCGCCGCGCGCATCGAAGAGCCCCGCACCGGAGGGGGCGGAGCGCCCGCCTCGCTCGCCACACTCACACCACTCGCACCGCTTGAAATGCTCGACGTGCTCTGCGCAAGCCAAAGGGCATCCGTCAAATACGTGTACGTACAACCCATTTTGATTGGATTGGCAGAAAGTTTATTTACAGTTATTCTATAAAACATGACCGTTTATTAGAAAACAAATCATGATAACATTCAGCTTGAGCTGGATAAAAATATTTTAAGTCAAAAATATTAGTAAGAAAAAGAAACTTTTACTCCTATCTATGCGATGAATGTTTATTATTAAAAATGCAGTGTAATCGATTTCCGTTATCTATAAAAATTAAATGTGTATCTGTTTCACAGATCACGGTTTAGAGTATTAATGATGGCGTCGCGAATTACACGACGAATCATTTTTAAGGTAACATATATTTTTTATTAAATTTATTAACTTAAACGATGTTGTACTTTTATGTACTTACAAATAATTGGTAATCATTATCATAATTGTAAATTTTTTACATATTTTTTTTAAATTTAAAGCCATGTAATTATACTTCACTCATCATAAATATCACATAATGAATTTCGATTCTTTACAATTGCTTTAGCTGTGTCACAAATATCCCACATAACGTAATTTGTGTGTGTGTGTGTGTGTCATGTGACGTGTACACTCACATTCTGACGGTGATGTGGAGGGTGGTGCGGGGGCGGGGGCGGGGGCGCGTGCAGCGAGGTGTGACGCGCGGGGGGCGCGGGGGGTGCCGGCGGCGCGGCGGGGGGCGGCGGGGGGCACACGCCCGGCGGCCGCAGCGCGCGCACAGCACGCAGCGTGCCTACATACACACACATACACATTACATACATTTCATATAAAATTAGACATAAACAATGGCCATATGGAACTTGAAGCGTTCTTTAGAGAAAAAAACAATATTAAAATGTAATGAAGGTAATCTCACCAAAGTGCGAGGCGGGGTTCTTGGTGGCGATGTGTGGGGGTTGCGCGGGGGGTGGCTGCGGGGGGCGCGTCAGACCCGGCGGTGACGGTGGCGACACCGGCGGAGATCTGCCGCAATCACATTCTTTATATCCATATTCTAGTGCAATACGTGTAACGTGAACAAAACTTTACATTGTTAAAATCCATACTAGATACTAACATTTTCTAGTCTTGCCCTAGAAATAGTATAAACACAAAGTAATCCAATTTCAATCCGTTAAGTTAAACACTATGCGAAAAACATATAACATAATCATCATCATCTCCTTGACCTTGTCCCACCTACGTAAAGTCGGTGCACCAGGTTTCCGTCCTCCAAATGAATCTGTCTGCCGTCATCTCCATTGTCACCCCCTTCTTGATCATGTCATCATTCACGCAATCCATCTATCTCTTCCTAGGTCTACCTCTACCGGTGTACCTCCACACTCATACTAAACGTTCTCTATGCCACATGCAATTCTTCCCTCATCATAACATGTCCATACCACGCTAACCAACAACATACAACATAATATGTATGTTATAAAATTCTAATCACGTGTGCGACATTTTTCCCAATATAATTATCATACAATTTGCATAAGCTTCCTCCACATCAAGTTATATTAATTAAAATATTTTGAATTATAAAGGTTCAATAGCGGATGTCGCAAAATGGGCGGTCGACAGACAAATATAGATGCAAACAGTAAAATCATTCAATGTCCGTTATGATTTATTACTAGCTAGCTTTCGCCCGCGACTCTGTCCGCACAGAATTTTTAAAAAAAACTTAAGTAATCTATGTGTTCTTCCAGACTATGTTCTACATCTGTGTTTAATTTCATCAAAATCCGTTGACCCTTTTGAAAGATACATTCAAACAAACATACATTTGTTCTACATACAAAGTACAAATTTTTGGCATTATATAATCATGTCAAATGACAACACAATCAATAAACAAACACAAATTTTAAATTAAAGAAAATATTGTAAAGGAAACATTAATAAAATTGCGTAGAAATCGGTTTCTATAGTGTTTAAACCAAACTATTCATATTAAGTAAAAATGTTGAAAGGATCAACAAACTAAACTAATCTCCTAAACATATTTGTATCCATTTCGAGAATAGAAATATGGTCTCTCCCAAGTCACGATCAAAATACCGTAAACATATCTCCCACAGGATTTAAAAAATAAACAAAGTGCATTTGTTTTCACGAAGAGTTAATTACGATCACCGCGTGGTGCGGAACTGTTTTAAAAACTCCGAGAGGGTCCACATGACTCAGTATACAACATTTACGTCTTGGATATTTTACTTGTATCCATACATTGTTTTAAAAAAAAATCGTAGTTACACGTAACATGTTTATTAAATTGCTGTTGTCTTCTATTGTCAAGACATTGCTCTCTGTGGGTCCACATACCTGGGCACCCTCATGCTCTGGGCGCGCGCGGCCAACTTGCCGTTGGTGACGAGCTTTTTAGGCGGCGGCGAGGGCGCGGGCGGCTTGGGCGCCACGTTCGGCTTGCCGTGGCTGGGCCGCGCGCGCTCCGACAGATCCGATGTCGACAGGGAGGCGGCGGGGGGACCCGGCGCCGGCGATGACGTCAGCGAAGTCATGCTGCCTCCTGCAAACAACACTTGTATGCTTTATCCTGGACCACAAACGATTCGCTCCTTTCCACTGTTTCGTTTTTTTTCCTTGCAAAAACTGGCCGTTGTCACGTAACTTGCTCTTTGTCCACGAGTACTCACCCAGCGAGGCTTGTGAGGTGGCATGCAGCGAGCTCTTGTTGCGGTGCAGCGTGGAGGCGAGCGGGGGCGGCGCCCCGGCCTCCCCGCCCTCCACCCCCGACGTGAGCACCGAGTCTGATGAACTCTGCAACAATAACAAACAATTTTACGCATGCGCTTGACATATGGTGAATTAAACATTGCGTTTTAAAACAATAATAAAATATCCCGCCAACATCTGTATGAGATTGTACTTCTAAATAACTTTCTTTTTTTTGTATAGTGCATATATAAAAATTTATAATAATGCAGTCGGACAGTGACCTAAATATGACTCATCAGTGATGTACTCACTACCGCGCCGGCAGCCCCTCTTCCGCTCAAAATATTGACCTTCTTGATTACGTCGAGTCATCACTGGTGCCGGTGTCGGACATTGTCATATAAATATCAACATGTACAACACACGTAAAATAATCAAGGTAATAAACATTTTTAATTCAAATTATCCCACACATATAGATAACATTTATATACTTTTAGGTATGTATTTTGCAAAAAAAAAATAGCTTTGTAATTGATGTAATGCAAGTTTTCGTGTAGACAGGAGTATAGGGTAATCTGATCGGATTTTCGCAATGACTCAGTACTTGTAACAAAGTAGTCATAAAAGTATTGACAAGATTGCATCTAGTACAACTTAGTGCGATCTATTGAACCGCAATCTATACTCATTAACTCACATAATCACAACCCTAAGAGGATAATCTAATCGGCCACTCATCAAAAATGCATAAAAGTATCCAAAAAAAATTACTGTAAACAAAGTTCTACTCGAAAATACTGTTTGTTTTTTTACTCCACACATAATATGGTCATTTTATTCTACACACGAGCTGTAAAACCAGTATTCAAATACTAATAAATGCGAAACGATATATCTACGGCTACTATAAATAATGCATATCTATTTGATTGAAAAATAAGGTTAGAAACTAAAGTAAACATTTTTAAGATATTTATCTTTTACTCGCATAACATATCATAAACATCTGTCCAATGGTTTTTGTATCAAGTAAGTATAGTTGATTATTTTGCAACAGTAAACTTGACAGTGACCAGGTTTTTGTTAGATTAAGGTAATACAAGGTACAACATAATGTAGAATGCTATTAGGAATAAATCAGGCGAAAGCGGACAAGCTAATGCAAGTTCAAATGAGATAGTGTATAGGAAAATTTCCTCTTGGAATCTTAAAGAAAAACAAGCATTTCTTGTGCCTTGTATCTCATTTATTTATTTATTTATTTATTCCTTTATTGCATGTTACAGTATTTCTTGTTTAGAACTTAGATGTAACACCCTGTAAGGGCATAGCAATATACAGTTGCATATGTAGGTACCAGAGTGTTTTACAATATTAATTAAATTCTTTTAAACATTTTCCAGTTTACATAAATAGTAATTTCACAATCTATAGAGAAGGTTAACACGAAGCTAATTATACAATACTTCAATAACATTTTATTTCTGCTAATATTATTTTACAAAAATATAAATTTAACATTCTTTTAAAATATTTTCAATCAGTATATTTAAATTTTAACGATTTCCCTATTCTCTTTTTTATAAATTTTAATTTGACATTTTATCATTAAAGAATTCGCTCAGGCTATAATAACTTTTTTGTATGAGAAATTTTTTGAGTTCTTTTATAAATTTAATAGTCTTTGGTATATCTTTTATGTAGTTAGGTAAATGGTTATAAACTTTAATTAACATTGTATGTGGTGAGGTTGTCACTAGAGTCATTGTTGAAAAAGGAATATTAAGTTTGTTTCTATATCTATTGTTACGTTTAATTGTTTTCATGGGTGAATATAAATGAAAATTATTTTTAACAAATTTACTGGCCTCAGAGATATATATGCCGGTCAATGTAAGTATCTTAAGTTTTACAAAATATGGTTTACACGAGTCGCTTTGTTTTATATTTGCCAAAATTCTTATGCATTTTTTCTGTATAATAAATATTTCTTGATTATCACAACTATTCCCCCACAGTATGATACCATAAGCAAGTCTGGAGTGAGCATAAGCATAATATGCCGCTAGTGCTGTTTTCAGGTTTGTTACTCTTTTTAGCTGATTGAGGGCGTATATAAATGAAGATAATTTATTCATCATTATACAGTAACGGTTACTATGTATCATAACAATTTTCAATGTTATTAAAATAGTTAACTGTAACGTAGTTTAATTATCTATAGAGACGTCTGACCGACAAACTTATAGAAAACTTATAAAAAAATGATTTCTTGTCATAACTATATCGACATTACAATCCTTATCTTGTTATTACGAAATTATAAGGCTTTATTGAATTTTTCACTGGTCTTCATTTCGGAGAATCTCATTTTGTTTTATACAAGCTACTTACTTTATACGAATATGTTATTATTTGCATGGGTTATAGTTGATTTAAAGACTATAAAATCTTTAATCTTCTTTTCGTTCATAAAAACTTGACATCGACAATTTACATTTATCAAAACAAAATAACACACTCAAATAAACCTTTAAGTATATCTTTTAATTTCTCTAAAGGAATAAGAAATAAATAAAAAGATTTTTTGTATATATCGGAACACTAAACAAGTTACTTTAGGGATGGCAAACTACATGTACCGTGATGATTCAGATGATATCTCTGAGTCATGAACTGATGACTAAATAACAATGTTGGCAAAGCCTGAATAGGAACCTCAAAGGGCAACCACAGGCTCGCGACTTCGCATAAAAGTGACTCACAAAATATACACTAGCCTATTTCCTTCCGTAAAGATTTGATAATTTAAAACCGGATTTAGAGTTTTCAAAATTGTGTACTCAAAAACTTAAATTTGCTAATAAGACAAGCATACTGCGATAAACAAACTTTAAGTCATATTTGTTTACTTGGAGTTAACTATGAGAGCTTATTTACAGTTTAGAAAACAGTGGTAAGGTCTTATAGTGAGCGCAAGGAAGCTTTATGCAAAGACAGTTTTATCGAAATTATTGGAACTGACGTTCGGTAACCAAGCATGATTACCGAACGTAAGTTTGATAAATTAATTGTGCCTCGAACTTCAACACACAACAAGCATAGATTTTAATAAGTAGTGCAAGATAAACTTCCATATCTGTTTTTATCTGATAAACCGTTTGTTTTGTCTTTTATAACCTTATCTAATGTTGTTTTCCAAATTAATGAATACTTGTAAAAAATATTGGAGAAATCTGGTAACTTTCAAAGAATTGCAAATATCTGAGTTATCTTCATTTACCATTCAGATTTTATTCAAGAACTGTAAATTCTAAATCAATGATCAATCTAAAATCTAATCCAACCTAGAGATTTATTCTGTAAAAAAAAATGCTTTTTCGTTGTTTTGCTCGCACCGACACTGTACCTTTGGCATCATTTGAGTTGAGCTAATAAGAGTCCTATAAACTCCAAAATGAATGGAACAGAAAATAAAAAGTACAAATGAATTCATACTACGAGTATCAGTCGCTCGACAAATATTCCAGTGGCTGGAATAATGGATAGAAAGCTCACAATGGGCTCGGAAGCCGTACAATTTTACAACTGACAATACACTGCTTGTAAAGAACTTGTCGTAGTCTATCGATGTTTTGTTAAAGGATATTTTCACAGTAACAATGAAGTTTTACGGAAATAACTGAAATTTTTGGTTAATGAGTTCTTGACAAGTTTTTTTTTATAATGTGTACGAAATGTTTATAAAATAAGTGTGAATGATCTTTTTTTTACATCGATACGCATTATTATGTTTGTCTAAAAATTAATGAAATTTTTTATGTTCTTTTTTAATTTATTTCCCAGATCAAAGTCTAGATCTAGCATACCTATTTAATGATAACATTGTTTCATTAACTTATAAACAGATTTCTACAGACATCGCGACCTATTCAATTCAACTAATTAGGATTCCTAACATTCAAGCAATGAGTAATACATCGTTGTAACATTTTCTCAATCGCAAATTGTTACTATCACTTGATTGTTTATACACATTGATGACTAACTTCACTTATTACATGACTAACATAAAGTTCCGTATTACAAAGTAAAAAAAAATACCTATGACTACGCTGTCTTTAGATTTATCTCAACAATTAACAAGTTATATCTAACTAGCTGTCGCCCGCGACTCCGTCCGCGCGCAGTTAAAAAATGGGGGAGGGTATGAAAAATAGATGTTGGCCGATTCTCAGACCTACTGAATATGCTCACAAAATTTCATGAGAATCGGTCAAGCCGTTTCGGAGGAGTACGGGAACGAAAACTGTGACATGAGAATTTTATATATTAGATTTATCAGTGTTGATATTTCACATTTATTCGATTGAATTAGGTTTCAAATGTATAATTTTAATAACTAATTTTTCTTACATTAAGATCCAATTTCCTTCATCGACCATGGAGCAAAAGCCCAAGGAGAAGAGTAGTTTTAAATAAACGAGGTTTAGAATAAATGTAAATATTAAAACAACAGATTTTTTCATATAATTTATACTTGTTAATATGCACATGTACATCACGCCGCGCCGGTTGTTTTCTTATAGTTTTTGTGTTTATCTCTCCTTTTCAGCATATTTGTTTTTTTACACTATTTTTTATTTAATTTGTAATTATTCGTTTGCCTTCTGAATGGATTAAATAATTTTATTATTATTTGTAGTTAAGGGAGCTTATGCAATATTTATAAAGAACATTTATCAAGTTTTTTAATCTGTGAACACGCCAGGTGCATACGAAGTACGAACCCTTACAAGTGGCAAACTGTCATCGAATCTGGCAACGCTAACTAACATTAAGACAATGAAATTTAAGTAGGCATTATCTGTCTAGTCTAGACAACAAAATATTCATGTAAATCTAATTAGTTGAGACCAATGTGTTTTAGTGTCAATTCGGAGGAATCAAATAAATGTGCTTTCTCCCATAGATGGCCATTAAGTTTGAACCTCGTAATACTTATTTTACATCATCCTCAGCTCACTATAGATCCCCGCCGAGGCTCGGAGCCTACCTTAACCTAGGGGTGTCTAGGCCATAGTCAACCACGCTGGCCAAGAACGGATTGGTTGACTTCACACATATCTTTGAATTTCTTCGCATATATGTTTGTAAGAACATCAGATATATATGAAAAATAAATACAAATACAAATAAATAAAAATACAAATGTAAATCGAAAAAGAAATTGGTACACGGCGGGATTCAAACCCAGGACCTGCAGATTACAAGTCAAGTGTTTAACCCCAGAGCCACCGGCGTTCATTATTTACACGTGGAAGTTTTATTTTGATTTGCTTGAAGATCATTTAAACTCGTTTCTCTTGAATCAAATGAATTACTAACAACAAAACATAAAGAATTAAATGGAATTATAATTGTTCAAGAAATCGAAACCTCGATATTACGACCTGAAGGCTGGTATTTATCTCGGCTAGTTTAAGTTTCCCTTTTTGGTATTTTTAATGACATATCTGGCCAATATTTAAAAAGAAGTTTATTCTACGTTCCAATTGTTGACGAGAAAGGATTAGCTACAAATTGTACTTCACCGCCTAATGAATAAACTGATCTGGTGGGAATAAGACTGATCCCATATATTTAATATTATTTTTAAATATAAATGAAAACTACTTACATGCCTCATAGCGGTCAAGATACAGTAAATAACCGTATATAAAACATAAAAAAATACTTGGAGAGTTAACATTTACAAGGTTTGATACATAGACATTCTGAGATAAACAGTTTGTTCTGAAAATCTTTCTTCATACGTCTTATCAATATCTCACGTCAGATTTAGGTAATCAAGATAACATTGCGATTTATCTTACACAAATACCAACTTTGGCTAAATGATTTCGAACCAACTTCATGGAATCATTCATAACAAATAAATTACTTTTATTATTATATTATGTACTAGCTTTTACCCGCGATTCCGTCCGCGCGGAATAAAAAATAGAAAACGGGGTAAAAATTATCCTATGTCCTTTTCCTGGTTCTAAGCTATCTGCCCACCAATTTTCAGTCAAATCGATTCAGCCGTTCTTGAGTTATAAATAGTGTAACTAACACGACTTTTTTTTATATATATAGATATAGATTTTAAGAAATTCTTCCCAAAAGGGTTGGCGACAGACAGGCGGCCGAGCGTAAAAATTTAAGCCAAAACTTTAAGGTTTATAAAACCTTGTGTGCCGACCCCACATGAGTGGGAAAAGGCCAGGGAGATGAGGTAAACTGTGACTTGTTAAGATATTTAAATTCTCAGTTTAAATGACTTCAAAGGTAAAGTAGTTTATTGTAATGAACTCGAAATTATGAGTTTGGCTCCGAGATGATAGGTCCATATCAGAAAAGTATCCATAATAATGATATGTAACTTCAGACTTTGGTGGTTTTTAATTATACTGTTCCTAAGAAACGGGATTCAAACAGCCTATTCGTGGTAAGAATCCCGTTTCTTAAGAATAGTACATAATTATGATTTTCGGGGGGGAAGGGGCTGCAATTTTTAAAGGACAGAGTTCCCTTTTGCTCTGCCATTTTATGTAGATTTAGGATTATCTAAATCCATAATGAATAAACGATTAATAACCAAATATACTTTAGTAAGTTATGAAAAATGCTAAAATCATCGTCTCTTGCCCTCAATGAAAAAACCAATAAACTCCGTAATTAAAAATTCAAGTGAGTAATTTTCCTGTACGACATGTAAAGGTTCTTGAGGTGCAGATAGTGTAATAGTGTGGGTTAAGATAGGCTTACACAGGTGTTCACAGACCGAGTGTACTCGAGCAGTCGGTTGTCGCCTCAAGTGCAAACGTGCAGCGTGTTTCCTCGCTTTATTTGAATATTTTATACTACGGATAGTGTATCAAGCTTTTATAATAAACTAGCTGTTGAATGCGACTCCGTCCGCGAGGAATTAAAAAAAACTTAATAAGTGGCCTATTTGTTCTTCCAGACTATGTTCTACATCGGTGCCAAAATCAAGATACGTTAAGCCGTTCCGGAGATACCTTCAAACAAACATCCATCCATCTAAACATTCGCATTTATAATATTAATATGAACTATGATTACGAGTAAAAGGAAGAAACGTTGCATTTATACAAAAAGCGGTTATTTGAATAAGGGCGGGAATAGTTCATATCGTTTAAAGTTGAGCAATCCAAAATATCAAATAAGAAAGTATCAAAGTAATATTTAAATAGTTTGAATAAAACAGTTCAGTTAACATTTTGATGTAACCTAGAATGCTTAGACTTGTTACAAATATAGCTCAACTAAAAATAGGTCAAGAAACTAAGACGAGATGCATATTTTTGCAATGAAGTTGATATATATTGAGATGACAATAGTTTTACTATCAACAATATATACTTATATTCAAAATGTCATAGCCAAAGTGTCTCTTAAAAGTTTCCATTTACGAAACACTTGTATAGAAACATTTTGTTATAATTATTCGAATAAGAGCCATCGAGATGACAATATTTTGTAAAGGTGCATGGGCAGTGGTAACGCATCGTGACAATTAACAGTAGGTACTTCCTGTTAACATTATTAAGTGAATACTTCATAGTATCAATAAAGAGGGCGAGACTTTAATCAATTGATAAAACAGATAAGTGAAATAAACGTCTGTAATTTTATACTACAAGCTAACAGCTAATTCATGACATAACATATTAAGGCTGTTTTATGGTGTAATGATAATGGCATGTCTAATGAATCACCAAGTATATGGTTCGAGGCATAGTTTTCGTAATACATTACGTGTATATTTTTGAGTCGTGGTAATCATTACTTGAAGGGGCCTTGATTAATTTTACTTCTAAAGATTTATTAGTTACTAGCTGTCGCCCGCGACTCCGTCTGCGCGCATTTAAAAAATGGGGGGGGGGGGGTTATGAAAAATAGATGTTGGCCGATTCTCAGACCTACTGAATATGCTCACAAAATTTCATGAGAATCGGTCAAGACGTTTCGGAGGAGTACGGTGACGAAAACTATGAAACGAGAATTTTAGATATTAGACTAGCTGTCGCCCGCGACTCCGTCCACGCGCAATTAAAAAAAACTAAATGGAAGGGGGGGGGTTATGAAAAATAGATGTTGGCCGATTCTCAGACATACTCAATATGCTCACAAAATTTCATGAGAATCGGTCAAGCCGTTTCGGAGGAGTACGGGAACGAAAACTGTGACACGAGAATTTTATATATTAGATGTGTATACTTAACTAGCTTTAATTAAAAAAAAAAACTTAATGAGTAGCCTATGGGTTTTTTCAGACTATGTTCTACAACTATGCTAAATTTCATTAAGATCCGTTGAGCCGTTCCGGAGATACCTTCAAACAAACATCCATCATCTAAACATTCGCATTTATAATACTAAGATTATCATTTTTGAGTATTCCAACTAAGTCCAAATTTGCACTAATTGTACCCAAGTGCAAGGCATATTCGAATCCACATAATCCGTATTTAATACAACTTATATTACATTAGATAGTTATCAATATTGCTGGTTAGTCTTAACCTAAATACAAGTCACATAATCAACTGTTTGTTTTCGGTACGTCGATACGTGAAGGAATTTCGTGTTACGAAAAAAACCGCCGCTAAGGAGGTGGGAGGTTAGCACCTAAATTAAATATCGTACCTCCCCACTCGAGCGATATTTAAGTACCTCGCATGTTCCACGTGAGAATATTGAAGCAATGCGTGGGGGCGCTCAAAATATTTATAAACGTACTAGCTTTTACCGCGTCTTTGTTCGTGTTCATATTTCGCGAGTTATGATCGACAATTTTATTACAAAATCCATCAGAAAATTTTATTTTATTTACCTGTTGTATATGTGTAACAAGTCAAATTTTAAATACATAAGTGCAGTTATGCTGTCATCAAGTTCTTCTTGGAAACAGCTGAACATGACTTAGACCAACGCAACACGACTCAAAAATAGAATAAAACCTCTTTGCACAATAAGAATGAAGCGAGCACAAGTATGGTCACATCTTCAGCGGAGAGGCTTGCCTCACTTTGTATACGGCCGCAACAACTTTTTAAAACAACACTCAGCGTATTTGTCCCTCTTTCTCTTTACTAGTACTTACTTTCTTTTCGTTAATATCTTACGTAATGTACGTAATATTAATTTAGACAATAACATTTCAAATTAGAATGTGTGTAAAAAGGTAATGGATGTAGAATCAAAAAGTCTTCGATATTTATCGAACTCGTGGGCATCGTTCTGAAATGTTATCTAGTACATCTTCTACATAGTAATGTGAAAAGGCCTAGGTACCAGAAATTAATAGAGCTACTTCGAAAACTCCTAAGGTAGAAATTAAGGAAAGCTAAAACTATTTCTTGATAAAAGAAAAATGTTTTAACGTATAAAAATCGAAGAGTAGCTTTTATTCAGTGTGGGCGTGTTCTAATTAATTACATTAGAATTGGAGCGCTCCACCTGTTTGACTTTGTACGCGTTTGATATAAGCCGATAGATCCGATTAGCTAATTGTCCAAACATTGTTTGAAGGTCGAAACTTCCGACCATATGCTACGTATGAATATTAGCATATTTTAGAGTAAGCCTCACCATCACATATTTTGAAATACTTAGGTAGCATTCGACCACAAAGTAAAATTTATAAAAATTGTGACATTTCCCTAGATGAGTAATCAATAACATAGTGTGTGACACTCACCAGTGGCATCGCGGGCTTCTGCACCGGCGGCTGCGGCGGCGGGCCCCTAGTCTTCACCTCGCTGGGCTGTCGCCTAACTCGAGGGTTATCTCTATTATATTCCCTGGGGGACTCTTGCGACTCTCTTGCGGCCATGACCTCGTTCAGCGCCGCTGAGATGGCGCTCAGCTTGTTTCCGGGCAAGGGCGATGGTTGACCGGGTCTCGTCTTCTCCGGCGACGACCCTTGGGAATGATGCTTCTGTGGTATTTGTAGAGGCGATCGAGGCGCGTCTGATCTAACTTGCCCATTAATTGTTGTACCTGTAAAGAAAACATCATATTAAAAAAATAATTAACAGTGGCAGAGCCCACAAAAGCATTAGCTTCTACACGATTGTTTCAATCTCCCGATGTAATACTACGATCACAAGGATCAAGTCAAGTTGAAGTATTTCTTTGTTTCACCTAATAAGTGAGTGTGCTGGAGGCCAAATTCGAGTTATCAGATAATAGGCAGAGTTAAACCTCTCGAAAATACAGGTAAAAACACTTGTTTGTTTATTAAATACATATACTGAGTACTAATAACAAAAACCAACCAGCAACTTTGTAATTAAACAATAGATTGCAACAGCATTGTTAATTTTTTTTTTTATCAATGGAGAGTACAATTGTTGTCATATTTTTAACCATATCTTGGTAGAGAAAGTACATTTTTACAAAAGAAATTACTAAGTTAACACCTCTACAAATTAAAACTTCTTTACATATTCATTCATAATATTCCCAATGCCAAAAAACCGGTAGAAGAATAAATTGTTATTCATTTTTAAAATGAAAACAGAATGATGCATATTATTAAGTTAATTTATAAATATCAACTAAGTTATATCTAATAATGATGTAAATTAACTATGTTGAGTAATTTTACTTGACTGATTGTAGGTTTCCGAAACCAAAATATATAAGTTTAAAACATATTGTTATCTCTGTTGTGACAAAGATAACGAGAGAGATGACAACATGGTTTATAAAGAAATTATATTCTCAGAAACCAATGATGACTCATACTTCACAATATAATAAATACTAATATCGGAATCATCAGCTCACTATACGTCCCAACGAGGGGCTCGGAACTTCCCTCAGTAATGGGTGTTTAGGCCATAGTCAACAACGCTAGTCCAGTGCAGGTTGACTTTACACATATCTTTGAATTTCTTCACAGATATGTGCAGGTTGCATCACAATCCTTCACCATAAGAATAAATGTACATATATATGTTGAAAAATACATTGGTACATGGCGGAATTCGAACCCAGGACCTGCAGACCTAATATTGTAAACTACAAAACAGATATGTATACAGTCAAACCTGGATAAGTGAGAGGCCAAGGGACCACAACACTTATTTTGCATATACAGGTTTCCCTCTAACCCAAGTTTCTTGTTTGGAGGTTGTCTGTTGGGACCAGACAATGACTATCACTTATAGGTTTCTCATTTATCCAGATTTGACTGCACTTGATAACTTAATATATTAAAGTTTTTTTATGACTAATGTATGTGTCTATGTATTTTTGTTCATACTATTTAGTGTCTATTATTGTAATTTAAAGTAACTTAAATTAATAATAAGTACATACATTTTTAATTAAGGAAAACTAAGTTATTTTACTGAACAGATTTGTATTTAAGATCATGTCTATTTTTAAATTCTGAGAAGTTTAATTATTATTATCATTGTAATAATTTCTGTTGTAATTAATTTCAAATTATTATGCAATTTAATGATAAATACCAAGAATTAAATGATTTTAAAGTTAGTACTAAAAATAAAACATAAGTTTGTTACAAAGTGCATAAAGATTTTCATTATATAAATAAAAAGTTTTATTATTGATAAAAATTAACATATTTTTGTATATCATGTGAATAAAGTTATGTCTGAAAATTATACCTATTTTTTTGTTTGTTTTACAAAATCTTACAGAAAAAATCTACTTAATGTTATAGAGGAAACTAAAAATAACAGCCAAATCCTAAATTTATAACAGACTAAAAATTTTGTTTACATAATTCCAATGTTTACAACATAATCATGAGATAAATATATTTACCTGCCAACTTTCCTGTGGGTCTGAGCTTTGGCATTCCCCCGGCAAACAAACCACCAAGACCTGGCCCAATAGTTCCCCCACCATTGGGCATTGGTGCAACACTTTTCACTTCATTATTAATTGATGAAGAGCTAGACGAACTTTGTGTTTTGCCCGGTATGTAAGGTCCACTTTTGTCAACAGTCACAGTTTTCTTCAATTTTGTCCCTTGCCTTATCGAACTAAGTAAAGCACCTCTGTTATCCGGGGCTCCACCTTTCGGAGGTCCTCCAAACATAGGAGGAGGTGGCGGCCCAGGCGGCGGCGGAGGCCCCAACGGAGGAGGCTTAGGAGCCATGTTTAATATTTTTTTTAACAATATTCCATCAGCCGAAAACGAGAGCGGTTCAACACTGTTCCCTCGAACCGCTAGTGGCCGTCTGCACGTCTGGAGCGCCGCACGTTGTAGTCAATAGATGGTCGATACGTCACTTCACACTTATCCATGCTAATTTACATAAACACACAAGAGCCTTGCCCTAAAAGATTAATCATGGTATAAGTACGCAGACATTTAAATTGTTTTTAACATGGGTCACCTCATATTCATTCACTAACTTTTGTATTTATATCGTTCTTTATTGTAAGGAACACAAATAAAGTCAATTTTTTTATCGTCTACAAGCACAACCTTATCTCAAGCGACAAAAGTGAATGAAATTGGTCAAATTCACATTTTGCAACATGGCGGCCAGCAGCTGTCAATTATAATGTGACCAGACGCAAAAATTATTAGTGTTTGTGCTGGTGCTGGTAAATTTGTGGTTGATGCCTTGATCCTGGTTAGTCTTGTTGAAAGTGGAAGTGGAGCCTGATGCTTTTTAAAATTATGCATGGAGCATTTTTACTCTATTCATTTGACTTTATAACATTCCGGGGAAGATTACGAATAGAGTGACATCTCAATTATATGTTTGAAACATAAAATAAAACATTTTTTTATACTATATAATTTAATAAATAAAGTTCCAGTCAAACACATACATGTTATGTTGATAAAACAAAATAAAACATTTATTGAATTTAAACCATCCTACTTTGTATTTGTATCGATCGAAACCAAATCTTCTGGCTGTAAAGGGGTATAATTTTGTAAATTCGAGTCATAGCTCGCTTCACTACCACCGGTAGCAAATTGAGCAGCTGCTCTGGCTGCTGCTTCTTGTTTGGCCCTTTCTTCCATCATTATATTTTCTTTTTCGATTCCCATCTCCTCTTTTTCCCTGGCTCTTTTATCTTTTAATTCAATGTTTTCTCGATACTTTATTAAGCTTTCTGATAAAAATTCTACAGGATCGGCAGGTTGTTGTAATATAACTTGTGCAATACATTGCCTTAATGCCTTTCCAACATTTTGTTTAATATACGTGAAATCTTCAGTTACATTCTCATCATCAGGGCAAACATTGTATATACATGTTTGGCTACGAATACGGACAAGGTTTCCAAATCCATCGTTTTCATATTCACTTTGTGCGTCAACATCTTTATATATATTTTTACCATCATTATTAATGTAGTATCGTCCATAATTGTCATAATAATAGGTTATGCCTTCGCGCACCTCTTTTGTTTTTAATAGTACACCAGCACTGCTCATCATGTATTCACTGGAAGTATCCAATGCTTTGTATACCCGTTGTCTAGTGTTTGGATCTATAAAATACCGACCACACTCATCATAGTAATATACATGCTCATTATCATCAGTAAGAGGCACTAAATCGTTGTTTTCATTCGGTTGATATTTCGTTTCGTCATCAGGCAATTTATAAATTTTTCTGCTGTGTTCATCAATAATAAAAGTTCCAAGTTCGTCGGTAAATTCTTCTTTCATATCCGCGACACTAAGAATCGAAATTATAGATTTATGACTACGGTCTCCAAAAATCGCTAAATCCCATAAGTAACACAATTCTGTCACTAAGCGTTCACGTTCCTCTGTCGGTAGCTGATGATTAAAAATTCGTAATTGATAAAAATCTTCGCATACACACAGTTTATCATCACTCAGCTTAGATTTCAATTGATCTTCTGTTGCATCTTCGATATCTTTCAAAGTTATTTTCATGTTTTCAAGAGAGTTAAGTCTTTTTTCCAAATAGCCTTTCTTATGTTTTAAAGCCATCACTGCCGCTGAAAGAGGTTCATTTTCTAATCTGGCTATTCTATCTTCAATTATGTTTATTTTATCAAGAACTTTGCAAATCTCAAGACTGTGACACGTAGTCGAACGTATCATGGAACTCAGGTCTTTATCTTGTTTTTCGATTTGTTCTAGTATTTTTTGAGCACTTATCGATTTCGAACTTTTCATATCTCCAACGATCTGTTGCAAAGTTTTAGTTAAATCCCCAGAAAGATGGGGTACATTAAAGTTGATGTAGTTGCACAACAGCATCGCAAGACTGTCATATATTTTGTCTAACCAATGCAGAAATTCTTCTATTGAATGATTTAATTTTAAATTAAATTCATATTGCATTTCAGTGCTTCGAAAACATTTTAATTTTTCCAATATGATATGAATGACATGTTCGTGCATTTCTTCTACAATTTCTATGTCAGATATAATGTTTGCTTGAATTTCATTTTTTAGCGGTTGTCGCTGCACGTTCATATATTGTTCATAATATTTTAGGCGTAGCGCCATGGCATCGATAGTAAAACTAATCGCCTGAGAGATTTCATCTTTCGTCAGATCTTTCATTATTTTCATAAAATTCTCGATATCGTTTACTGCGTGCAGCCATTGTAGGTGAAAATCGAGTATGATGTCCATTAAATTACTCTTATTATCGGTTTGTAAACATAATCGTAACTCACACATCGTATTAAAAACATATTCAGAGTAATCTTTATTGGTGAAAAATATTACTGGAGTTTCATAAAATAGTTTTACGACCTTGGATATCTCAAATAAAAATTGTACACTTTCCTCTGGACCTAAAACTGGTTTTGTAGCCATTTTGCTCCTTAATCCTTCTTTTTTAAATATTGGTTACAATATTTTTTCGTGCATTACATTCGTAAGACAAAGCTTAGATTTTTTTACTCAGTTAATGTGATTGACAGTAAACTTACAGTATTATCAATAAAATAGCAAAAAAGGTTTATATACCTACTACACCCTGAATTATTTTTTCAGCGCAGGGAAAAATATTTTTCTTTTCCTCATGCCTTGTCGGATTGTCTGTGATTTTAGCGTTTCGACATGGCAACTTTGTACGCGTCTACGATTTGTTTCAGAAAAGGTCGTCGATGACTTTGCGATTATACAAAATTACAAAGAAAAAGTATAGCAATTATAGTGTCCTTTTATAACAGATTTTTTAGTGATAAATATATACATCATGGCCGGTGCAATGTTATTCGAGAGGTCGCGCGTCTCCTCAGCAAACAGAGAGGAAGACGTACGCATGACAGACAAAATGGTCAGCACTGGCGAGGTCCCCGAAGATGACGAAGAAAACATACGTGCAAAAGAACAAGGAATCTTGAATCTCGGGGAGAAATACAAGAAGGAAGGCAAAGCAAAAGAACTCGCAGAATTAATAAAGGCTACACGACCATTCCTTAGCCTTATAAGTAAGGCAAAAGCAGCAAAGTTGGTACGCTCACTGGTCGACTTCTTCTTAGACTTGGAAGCAGGCATCGGCATAGAAGTGCAGCTGTGCAAAGAATGTATAGAATGGGCGAAAGAAGAGCGCAGAACGTTCCTAAGGCAATCTTTGGAAGCCCGCCTCGTCGCCTTATACTACGACACTGGTATGTACACAGAAGCGTTGGACCTGGCCACCGCTCTGCTCAGAGAATTAAAGAAGTTAGATGACAAAAATTTACTTGTTGAAGTTTTGTTGTTGGAAAGCAAAACCTATCATGCCCTAAGTAACTTGCCTAAAGCCAGAGCATCCTTAACATCGGCCAGGACCACCGCCAACGCCATCTACTGTCCACCCAAAATGCAGGCAGCCCTAGATTTGCAGTCAGGAATATTACATGCAGCAGATGAGAGAGATTTCAAAACTGCTTACTCATACTTCTATGAAGCATTTGAAGGTTATGATGGTGCAGATAGTCCAAAAGCTCTGACTGCACTAAAATATATGTTGCTGTCTAAAATCATGCTCAACCAGGCTGAGGAAGTAGGCACAATTTGTGGAAGTAAAGCCGCTTTAAAGTATGCAGGTAAAGAGATGGAAGCAATGCGTGCTGTAGCAACCGCATCCCACAAAAGATCACTGGCAGACTTCCAAGCGGCCTTAAAAACTTATAAACCTGAACTGGAGGAAGATGCAGTGGTCCGTGCACATCTGGGGGCTTTGTATGATACAATGTTGGAGCAAAACTTGTGTCGTATAGTTGAACCTTACATGAGAGTACAAGTGGAACATGTTGCTCGCTCAATCCGTCTGCCTGTAGTACAAGTTGAAAAGAAACTGTCTCAAATGATCCTGGATAAGAAACTGAATGGGATCCTGGACCAAGGGGAGGGTGTACTGATAGTGTATGACGAGTCTCCCCTGGAGAAGACGTATGAGACAGTACTGGAGACCATTCATCACATGAGTAAGGTTGTTGACACATTGTACCAGAAAGCCAAGAAGCTATCATAGGCCTCCGTATATTGTTGTAGCTTTTAAAATATATATCAAAGTGAATTTCTTTTTCAAAAATTTTATAAACAAAAGAAAAACATTTTTCACAGCAACCCCCCTTCATTTAATCATCCATAAAACAAGTAATTTCATTTAAAATATAACATGAGGTCTAAAGTAAAAAAAAAAACTTAAAAACCTTATTCATAATTCTGTATTAGTTTCCGGTTAATTAAATATTAAAGTTTGAAATGTTCAGTACTAATCTCTTAATACAATTTTACAAATTTTCTTTTTTTTTTCTTACCTAAGCTAGTGACAAATTATAACATTCTGTTTTATTGAGAATAAAAGCCGTTCTCCTATATTGTTGTTTGTTTTGAAAACCCCACCTTTGACATTAATTTGCATGTTATAATGTCTATTCAAAGTAAATAAGCTTACTTTGGTCTATTTTTTTTTAATAAAAAGGTTCAAACACAAATATACATTACTTGTCAAGTTGCAGAAAATGAAGCCCTAACTTTCTAAGAGCAAGTGTTAATATGTATTCTACATTTTTTGAGTTTAATGACTTATGAGTCATCCTAACTGTGAATATTTAACTAAATACCAACATTAAAATATTGTTATCTTTTTTTCAAGGAGTTGAGAACAAATATATATATGTAAATGTTTTGGCACATGGAAACCTGTAGTTATATTTAACATTGCAAGTCACTACGTCTGAGTAACCTTTTATATAACCTTGTGTCCTCTTTAAAAGGAAATTGTGTTCAATGAGAATAGAAAATAAAGCTTTTAGCTTGTTGAATTTGTTATAAAACTAAAAAATATTAAGTTATGCTTTAGATATTTTAAAGTTATTTATATATGCACACACAGCAAAAATAGCTTGAGTAAGACTAATGCTTTGTTCTGTATGTCACTGTATTATTATGTTGGGTTTTCACTTGATTCAGTCATTTGTTGAAATAACAAAACTTCAAAATATGTAATAAGATAATGTATAATTCCAATTTCATTTTGTGTAAGTAAATTTAATGTCTAATGCATTGTTTTATGTAAGCATCCCATATATTTCGCGGCAAGTGTTTTCAGTCCTCGTCCCGATATCCTTATAGACATGCAGAGGGTAAAAATTTAAAAGAAACAAAAATAATAAAACAAATTTTAATTTTCAATTTACAAATCATATATACACAACAAATCATGTACACATTACCATTATTTTTATGTACTCACATAGAGTTGTTGATTTTTATTTATTTTGGTGAGTCACATATAGTATTATTGAATCCAAGATAGTGTAACTGAGTCTCATATAATTTTGTTGAATCTCATATAATCTTGTTGAGTCTCATAGAACCTTGTTGAGTCTCATATAGCATTGTTGAGTCTCATATAACCCTGTTGAGTCTCATATAACCTTGTTGAGTCTCATGTAATCTTGATGAATCTCATATAATCTTGTTGAGTCTCATATAATCTTGATGAATCTCATATAATCTTGATGAATCTCATATAATCTTGATGAATCTCATATAACCCTGTTGAGTCTCATATAACCTTGTTGAATCTTGTTGTTGAGTTTCATATAGCGTTGTTAAGTCGGTTGAACTCGTCTGTATCGTTGGGCACATGCCAGCGCGGCTGCCAGTACCCGGGCGGAGTGCGGGGCCGCGCGGGGTCGCGTCGTCCGCGGTGTCGCGAGCACTCTGACATCTTCTGACGCAGCATTTCCGGATTGTCTTTGTATAATTCATCGTAGAACTACAAAAAAAGAAGTAAAAACAATAGAAACCTGTTTTCTTAAATAAGTAATTAGGGGAGTGTGGTCTGTAATTTAGCACTTTAATGTTTTAGTGATGCATGAAATTATTTTTTTTTTTATTATTAAATTTTTTAATTTCATACCAAAGTGTACTAACCTGTTTACATTCATCACAACTCCACCCGGGTAACGCAAGTTTCTCAGCTTTTTTTCTCACAGTCGGCTCTTTAAATATTGGCTCAACCGGAATTGGTTTCGTTCTGAAACAAAAATGAATGAAGCCGTGAATTGAAGAAGAAATAAAACAGTGGAATGATTTAAAATTGTGAAAAAATGTTGTAAAAATTATATTGTTTGTGATATTTAAAAGAAGTTGAATAAATGATTATAGTTGAAACTTGAAAGGTATTATTTATATTCATATAATCCTCTGTGAAAAGTAATCCAGAGGGTATTACAAGGTTTTTTTTTTAATTAAAAAGTAAAAAGCTACAAGTGTTTTTTTTCTATTTACCTTTTGCTATCTTTATTAGATACTTTTGTGTTGAAATTGTTATTTAGAACTGACAAGCTGGCTTGTATATCGCTCGGTGAAGATGGTCTTTTAGTTGGGCTGAAAAATAAAGAAAATAATGCCTTAATTTTGTTGAGATTATCTTGTAATTGAAAATTACATTATTTATTTCACCTGCACGGTTGTCCGCCATCTTGTTTTTTATCAAACTGATTAATTCTCTGCAATAGAGATATGCTTTCATTTGCTTCCTGACTTTGCAAGTTCAACATTGGACTTTGTGGCTTTGATGGACTTTTAGTGAACCTAGAAAATATTAAAAAAAAATATAAATTTCAATAAATAGACGTTACAAATTACCACGCGAGTTAAAATAAAAAACGAATTGATTTCTGTGGTCAAGTCTGAGTGATGAAGTTAGTCCCTTAGCATTGACTAGCTCTAAAACCTATAAAATTCTATGCACTTTAGAAAACACATACCTTTCTGGATAATGTCTTAGAATATTAATAGATTCTTCAATATCTTTATCTATGGTAACTTCTTTGGACAAATTCTCATCGTTTTCATCAACAAATGTGGTGCATTCTGTTTTCAATTTAAATTTTGATAACGGTGTGTTGAATTTTTTAGGTGTTGTATTGGATCTGAACACAAGGTTGAAATCAGTTATAATAATTGTAATATTACTAGTTAGGGACATTTTTTTAGTAAGATTACCCTAAAGGCGTTTTTCACTTTCCACAAAACATTTGTTTTTTTCCACCCAGAGAATGAAAGGGACGGCAATATATTTGAATATAAAAGTTTTGACAGTAGAGCGTCCGTGGCTCATGGGTTAAGCACTTGGCTTGCAATCTGCTAGTCCTGGGTTCAAACCGATGCTGCACATATCTAAGAAGAAATTCAATGATATATGGGAAGTCAACCTGCACTTGGCTGTGGTTGACTATGAACTAGTCACCCCTAACTTGGGGTAGGCTCCGAACCCCTCAGTGGGGACGTATAGTGAGCTGATGATGATGATGTTTCGACAGTGACAAAATGATGGATATTTTAGATATTTTTTTACTCACTTATTTGATTCTTTTAAAACATTACTTTCTTCAAAATCATCTTCAGTTCTATCTTCAACTTTAATAGATTTATTTTCTTTATTGTCCCAAATAATTTCCTTATTTGTTATTAGTTTATTTAATGATAGTGATTTTTTTGCCTTTTTCGGACTGCTTTTACATATTGATTTATATCTGAAATGTGATTTAGAGACTCCATTTATTCTATCTAATTAATACAAAAGTTCTATTAATGGAGGAAAGTTAATGTTTTATTTGCCAACTTACACTGAAGAGAAATTAATAGGTCCGCTTGTAGGCGATGGAAGAATTGTATCATCATTTTCAAATACTTCCTTTTTGATACCCTGTCAAATAAATATACCATTAATTTTAAATTATCAACATTATCTATAGTAATATAAAGTGTAAACACACAGTACTTTATCTCGCACAATCGTAGCAATCACGGCATATTTTTAAATAATTCTTTTTGCAATAAAAAGCTATATATTTATGACACGCTTTAGTCTATATATTTTCACGCCATTAAACTTAGGGCATGAGTAAAATTGAAAAAAAAAATGTTATACTAGAAAGTGACAATACTTGCAAGCCAATGGCAACAAAGATGGATGGTTGCCATGGTAACGGTATTCTCGATCAATGGCGAAGGCTTTCATTGATACAGTTGAACATTTGAATTTTGACATTTGCAATTGAAAGGTTTACGCAATATAGATAAAATAAAGTTTTCTATGTACCAAAATTAAATGGAATTTCACACGGGAAGGGTTTTTTTTTTTAATTTTTTTTATAGGAGAAGGGGGCAAACGAGCAACGGATCGAGAATTATTTGATCCGACGCCCATGGACATCCGCTACGCCAGAAGAATCGCAGATGCGTTGCCGGCCTTTAAGGAAGGTATACGCTCTTTTCTTGAAGGTCCCTAAGTCGTAACTGTTTGGAAATACCGCCGAGGACAGAGTATTCCACAACGCGTTAGTTATAAATATTGTCATAACATTACCTGGATTGATTTATATAATTACATATATAATGTACCTGTGACATACTGTTAGAGGAATAGTCAGATTCCTTGGGAGAACATGTGAGATCTACAACAGTTGTTGCTTTCTCCTTCACAAAGTTCAAGCGAGCCTGTCTCAGTTTAACATTTGATTTGCTCTTCCCCGGCGTAGGAAAGACAAGCTTTAACATCTTTTTCTCTGGGGTTGGCCTGTATTTCTCAAATGAAAAAGTTTTAAAGTTGATTTGATTGCATGCTGGTATATATTACGAAGAAAAAAAGAATTAAAATCATCAGTCAATAAGTTTAAAAAAATATTACTTAATCTAAAACAGATTAAAAATATATAATTGAAATGTAAATTGAATAAATATTACCATATTTCAGGACATTTCTTTTTTTCTTGTACAACATTCTCAACAGCCACATCTGGAGTTATCCGAAACTTTTTAGTTTCTATGATAGGACTTTTCCTGCCTGAAGGAATGCTATCAACTTCAGGTGTGGACGTGAATTTTTTATCAAAATTACTTGATATTTTATCATATATACTTGATGGTTCAAAGACAGGAGATAGGGCTTCCGATGATGATTTTTGGCTCAATGGTGAAATCTCACCAGATATAATTTTTAATGCATCTGTGATAATGTCTAAGTTTTTTGTTTCATTTATTTCTAATAAAATATTTGCTGTAAAATTGACAATGCATTTATGAACATATTTTAAATAAATCTTAGGCAGATTTTATTTGTTTACTCACCAATTGATTGAATCATTTTATCCTTTTCATTAATAATTTGTTTTAAAGATTCCGAACTTGTACAAGATTTGCTGTAATAAATAAATGCAAATTTAAATAATAGTAAGTACATACTATGAAATATTACTACATTTTTACTAAATTAATTAAAATCAACCTTTCACATTTTTCTTTCTGTATAAAAATTTGACTTTTGTAGCTTTCTAATTCTGAAACTATTTCTTCATATTCCAACAGGATGTCTACAAAATAAAAACATTTCTATGTAAATTTTACTGTTAGTTTTGTTTAAAAAAACGTTTTGTATAATTTTTTCAACCATGACATGTTTTGGTGTAAATTTTTCAGCAGGGTATATGATGATCTTCATCTCTTTGTATAAATTTGTTATTTGTATTGTATTGGAGTCATGGGTAACTCAACTAAAATTGATGACCGGCAGAGCAGTTTACAGTTCACATGTGTGAAGCAGATCAGTAAACAGGTTCTCAGATCAACTCTATTTGTACGTGCGTAGTTATGATTTGCGTTTCGAGTTCGAGTCACCATCACCAGGCAGCTCGAGACTTGCCGGCTCAAAGCTATAGTACATACAATTTGAGTTGATTTACACATATCTACTGATTACAGCTTGTTTACCTTTGAAATTAGCAAATGATTGAAGCAATGTAGTTTCCAAGGCTTGAACCTTAGGGTTGGTACACAATATTGAGAAATTCTCAAATAATTTAGTTTCGTTTGTCATTTTTGTTTCTTATATTATTAAAAATGGGTGTAAATATTATATAATCATTATTTGCAGTAAACCACAGTAAAATATTCTTTCTTGGCGCCACACCATAACAAACAATCTGACAACCTGCCTAATCACAATTCACAATATTAATTTGACAATTAGTTATCAATGACGCTGACAGCTGACAGCACAAGCCTCCAGCACTCAAAAAACTCGCCACTCTGCGCCATATCAAAAACCATAAAGGTTTCTTTTTTCTCAACTCTGTATTTTTCATAAATTTCAAAATGACAGTCTTCGTTTGTCGATATTTCAGTCCTTATCTTCCCTGCTTTAAATAAATGCCACATTTTATCAAAACTGTATTTTACGAAGAAATACTATTTAGATTACTATTTAATCAGATTTATATTTTTGACTTTTTATGGACGAAAGATTAGAACGGGCCAGAAACTCGCCAACAGATACCCCTAGTCTTCACCTCCCCCTCTGCGCGACGGGTGTAATTGAGTGTAAACTGTAGTATTTCATTTATAAATTATAAGTAATTAATATATTTAAGCAGCATTGAAAGTTGTTTTAAGTTTAAATATTTTTGCATCTGTGTCTTATCTATGGTTTTGACAAAAAGTAAATTTTGGCAAAGGAAATAAAGAAATAAAGACAGGCGTTAGTAATTTTTATTCTATTTGGCCTTTGGTAAACTTTATTTCGGTAATTAAAACTAAGGTAAGCAAATTATTCGAATAAAATTAAGTAATAACGGATATTTAATACTTTTATTTCCATTATTTGACATAAATGTTGCAGGAACATGTTTGACATTTACGGATAGATGTGTAAACTCAAAAGATGGAATGGCTTTTACCTTTGCTTTGTTGTGATAAAATATTGTTGACAAAGTATAATTTAAAATTATACAAATTTTCGCGGGATTTTCACTCGAATTTTATAGCATTTTTTAAAAGGTTAGCTAGGTCATCCTTGGTTATTAGTTATTAATTTACTACGTGTTTAATTACTAGGCAAGTTAAGTTAAAGTACGCTAAATGCTGCATTAGGGGTTTTTGCATAATTATTCATTAAAATAATGTAGTTTTATAATTTATTTTTCCAGCAAGTAAGTCCCAGGTGATATCTAAAACATGGAGAACGATGATGATATGATAGTTGTTATAGTCGGCGACGAAGATGAATACGAAGACGTAGAAAATACCGCGTCTATTATAAAAAGTGAAGTGGATGATGAGGATTGTAAATTTAGTATAGAAAATTTGATAGGGGCTGCTCAAACTTTCGGTGAAGAGGTGTCACTGGATGACATTTTAATAAAAGAAGAACCACAGGACTATGAATATTTAGATGAAAATATTATAAAGACTGAAGTAGACTTTGAATGTGACGATGTTATGGACTATATTCCTGAGGAGGATGACAATACACACAATTTTCCAGAGGACGATGACAATTCACTAAATTTCCTTGATGATGATACTGATTATGTACCAGAAGATGATGAAGAAGACGTAGTTGATGAAGTTAGTGATATTGAACCTAAAAAGAAAAGAAGGTATACAATGATTAAACCATGGTTGCAGAAATCTTTTGTGAAAGAACTAAGACAACAGTATCCCGAGTTAGTAAATAAAAAAAAGTTAATTAAAACTCTATCAGGCATAATGAAGATGATCAAACCGCCTCCCCCACCTTTGGATTATTACATTTTAAATGGGATAATGTTAGAGTGAGTAAATGTTATAAAATAATGATTAAATTAGTGTGAGATGTTGAATCATTCATAAACTATAATTACATCAGTATAGTGACAGTTAATAATAAGTTATTTCTTAGATGTCTATACTGTCATCGGTTGTCAGAGACCATTCCTGCGGCTGCACGTCACTATCAAGAGAAACATGGTCCTCGCTATCTCATCTGCTATGCCTGCGGAGCTGACTTTAGGAGGTATAGATATCATTATTCTAATAGCTATAGCTATTATATTGTTGAAAAAACTGAAAATTCATCTGCAACTTGCCAGATTGTTGCAGATGTCTGGGTTTGGAATATTAGGTGATAAAATTTTCATTTGCCTCATGCTATTTGTATTTACACATCCTTAATGGACATTTGTAAACTGAGTGAAGACATAGTGTTAATGTGTTGCAGTACAACGAATCTGTACAAGCATGAGAAGCGCTGTAATGCGGCTGACGCAGGCGTAGTGCTGCAGGCGCGCTCTCTCTGCCTCGGCCGCTCTGGTGGCAAGCGACCACATCCGTCAGGGCTCTCGCCCTTGTCTCCACACAAGTATGTACTTAAGTTGTTAACATTCTAATAAAATATGTGTTGCAGCATTCAAAAGTGTATGAAACATATTTTAAAGGACTTTTTAATATTTAATATTGCCTAATAAGTTAGAAATTTAGTGTGAACTGTGTTTCTTGTTCTATCTTAGCAAAGTAATCAAGTCTTCATGTTGAGTATCAATATACATAGTATAAAATAAAGTCGCTTTCGCTGTATGTCCGTATGTATGCTTAGATCTTTAAAACTACGCAACGGATTTTGACCCGGTTTTTTTTAATAGATAGTGATTCTTAAGGAAGGTTTGTATGTATAATAAATGCATAATATAGTAGAGAAACACTGATAAATTTAAAGTTTTCTAATGTGATGTCGTAAATAAGCACGTTTTTTTGCGCTTATATTGCAAACGCTGGCTGAACCCTACGAGATAGACCAAAATAATGTACTACAGTATTGTTCACCTTAAAAAGTTCAACAAAAAAGTCCGCGATGGTATATGTCTATCTCTTAGGGATAACCCAGCATAACCATTTTTATTCTTTTACGAAGTGATTTTAAACAATACAGCATTAATCCTTATCCATTTAAGCACCTTAAATAAATTGTGCATTTATTCTGTAGTAGGTATATTTTGCATTGCACCCGTGCGAAGCCGGGGCGGGTCGCTAGTTACTTATAATTTTTTAACTTGTTGTAACTTTTTTAACGAGGGATTTTTAAATTTTTTTATTTACTTATGTACTTAAAAACTAATAAATGACACTCGTCAGATATTCGTGCGATCTGTGCTCGGCGGAGTTTGTGACGCGCAGCAATTTGCAGTCGCACGAGTACATGCACTTCGGCCTGCGCCCCTTCCGCTGCGACTCCTGCCCCGCCCAGTACACCTCGCGCTCCGCCCTCTCGGTAAGACGCGCCCCTCTCCCCGCCCATTTACATTGACAGAGACCATTTCAACAGTTATCAGTAAGCGTCAGCAGTTACACAAAGTGTTGTGGTGGTGCGCAGAGACACGTGAAGAAGCACAGCGGAGTGCGGTACGAGTGCGCGCAGTGCGGCCGCGCATTCACTGCGAAGGGCGCGCTCGTGACACATCTCCACACGCACGGCACCAGCAAGCGCTTCGTCTGCGAGCTCTGCGGGAAACAGTTCGCGCAGAAGTTCGCGCTGCAGCTGCACGCCGACAGCAGGCACCGCCGTCTGCCCCCGCCCTGCGCCTGCCATCTCTGCCCCAAGAGGTACTCCCCTCGCCCACACTCCCTTTACACCAAGAGGCAATCCCTAAGACCCCACTTCCTCTCCCCAAGAAGTACTCCCTTTACCCCAAGAGGCAATCTCTAAACCCCCAGTTCCTCTCCCCATGAAATACTCCCCATACCTCCACTCCCTTTACCCATAGAGTTACTCCTCACACTATCATTTTTTTTCTGCTCCAACAACGATATTCAAAAAGGATATTCACTGAATAGTGATCTTACCTGCAGGTCTGAGATAAACAACTAAGACTGTCTGTCTCAATTTTGTTGGGACCATACATATCTAACACCAAAACGTTCATACATTGTGAAATCACAAAGACCGTCTCCTCTCCCCCCAATTTACAAAACCTGAGAAACAATATTTTTGTATGTTTCAGCAGTGAAAACGTACTGTTATACTCCAGCAATATTTGTATTGAGATAACCATTTTTAATATTACCCCATTGTATTACTATATTGCATTGTCATCGACTTTTCAGGTTTCGCAGAAAGTCCGTCCTCAAGGAGCATATGAAGAGAGCTCACGGAATGGATTTAATCACAAGAAAAGTAAGCTCTATATGTATTATGTTAATTCATTATTTATAAAATGGTGTTGAAATACAGGGCTTATTTATAAATCTGCTGTATTAGATCCTGTAAAATTTTATATCATATGCAAAAGAATAACGCACTAATTATATGTAATTAAGGTTTATTTTGCATTAACTTTCAGATGTTCTTCAAAACATTACCTCAACTGACGGAGACGCAGCTGAAACATGCCAAAGTTGTACTTAAGAGCGAGGAGGCGATGCTCGCCGCGCGCCCGCTGACTGACGCGTGACGTCACTCTCACACGGCCGGCTGACGTCACATGCTCGCTGCGCGCCCGCTGACTGACGCGTGACGTCACTCTCACACGGCCGGCTGACGTCACATGCTCGCCGCGCGCCCGCTGACTGACGCGTGACGTCACTCTCACACGGCCGGCTGACGTCACATGCTCGCTGCGCGCCCGCTGACTGACGCGTGACGTCACTCTCACACGGCCGGCTGACGTCACATGCTCGCCGCGCGCCCGCTGACTGACGCGTGACGTCACTCTCACACGGCCGGCTGACGTCACATGCTCGCCGCGCGCCCGCTGACTGACGCGTGACGTCACTCTCACACGGCCGGCTGACGTCACATGCTCGCCGCGCGCCCGCTGACTGACGCGTGACGTCACTCTCACACGGCCGGCTGACGTCACATGCTCGCCGCGCGCCCGCTGACTGACGCGTGACGTCACTCTCACACGGCCGGCTGACGTCACATGCTCGCCGCGCGCCCGCTGACTGACGCGTGACGTCACTCTCACACGGCCGGCTGACGTCACATGCTCGCCGCGCGCCCGCTGACTGACGCGTGACGTCACTCACACGGCCGGCTGACGTCACATGCTCGCCGCGCGCCCGCTGACTGACGCGTGACGTCACTCTCACACGGCCGGCTGACGTCACATGCTCGCCGCGCGCCCGCTGACTGACGCGTGACGTCACTCTCACACGGCCGGCTGACGTCACATGCTCGCCGCGCGCCCGCTGACTGACGCGTGACGTCACTCTCACACGGCCGGCTGACGTCACATGCTCGCCGCGCGCCCGCTGACTGACGCGTGACGTCACTCTCACACGGCCGGCTGACGTCACATGCTCGCCGCGCGCCCGCTGACTGACGCGTGACGTCACTCTCACACGGCCGGCTGACGTCACATGCTCGCCGCGCGCCCGCTGACTGACGCGTGACGTCACTCTCACACGGCCGGCTGACGTCACATGCTCGCCGCGCGCCCGCTGACTGACGCGTGACGTCACTCACACGGCCGGCTGACGTCACATGCTCGCCGCGCGCCCGCTGACTGACGCGTGACGTCACTCTCACACGGCCGGCTGACGTCACATGCTCGCCGCGCGCCCGCTGACTGACGCGTGACGTCACTCTCACACGGCCGGCTGACGTCACATGCTCGCCGCGCGCCCGCTGACTGACGCGTGACGTCACTCTCACACGGCCGGCTGACGTCACATGCTCGCCGCGCGCCCGCTGACTGACGCGTGACGTCACTCACACGGCCGGCTGACGTCACATGCTCGCCGCGCGCCCGCTGACTGACGCGTGACGTCACTCACACGGCCGGCTGACGTCACATGCTCGCCGCGCGCCCGCTGACTGACGCGTGACGTCACTCACACGGCCGGCTGACGTCACATGCTCGCCGCGCGCCCGCTGACTGACGCGTGACGTCACTCTCACACGGCCGGCTGACGTCACATGCTCGCCGCGCGCCCGCTGACTGACGCGTGACGTCACTCACACGGCCGGCTGACGTCACATGCTCGCCGCGCGCCCGCTGACTGACGCGTGACGTCACTCACACGGCCGGCTGACGTCACATGCTCGCCGCGCGCCCGCTGACTGACGCGTGACGTCACACCATTGACCAGCAGTGGCCGGACCCGGGTACGTGTGTTCAGAAATGTTTGCGACTGAAATTGAGCTGCGCATTTCCTACAACTAGCATTGTGTTCTGCGCACTCAATATATCTATGTCATTGTTGTAAGACACATTAATAAATATCCCTTAAATTAATTATTTTTATGTTATATTTTAATTAAATTATTACAATGCAATTGTTATTGTTTCACTTAGTATGTAAAGTTATTGTTGTATTTTATGTTAGTTTATAAAGGCATTGCATGATCAGTTTGCATTCGAACCTGGATAAGTGAGTCCAATAGACCACAATATTCTTCTCGCTTATAGAAGTTTCTCTCAAATACGAGCTTCTCGCTTATGAAGGTCAATGACTCTCGCTTTTAAAGGTTTCTCGCTTATCTAAGTTCGACGACTGTATTTGCCTCATCTACTTTATAGTATATTTATTATTTAAAATAGACTTATTTTAATATATCCTATGAAATTTCTGTCAATTTTGTTAAAAATATTTTTAGGTATGTGATAATTTTATGTAAACTGCATTTGCTATTATTTTTATATTGATTAATAACTTGATTGTTTTAAAGTTTTAAAAACTTCAAACTGATATGAAATACAAACAGTAATGAATTAATTTTGTTTTTTTTTCAATAATTCTATCCCAGCATCCAATTTTAAGAGATTTTATCATAAACTATTGGGTACATGATGAAATTTACAAGGAGAATGGGAAGTAAATAAAATCACAAATAATTTTTTTAATAAGAAATAATGTTTTATTACGCACTTATTATTTCAACCAAATGTTTTTACGAAATACTCATCTATAGCATAATGTATACACGACCGTTAGAAGACACGAAACATGTTTCGCGACATGTCACACGCTAGGAAAATACAAAAATATCAAGCGGTTTTTATTTAGGTAAACGCTAATGATACCTTACAATGCGAGTTTACACTTTATATGAAATGCACTGAACATAACAAATACGATCCATCACTGAACAAAACATATAAACATCTGTTTTCACTGACGAAACATATGTTAAACATGTTTTTATACATGTTTCGTTAGTGTAAAATTATGTTTTGAACAAATTCAAAAGTTGAATTAAGATTTGTTCACAATTAACTTGTAGAAAAATACATATATTACCACCCCTTTCACTATATCTGAAAGAAAAGAGACGTTAATATTTTCGTACAAGTCTTACAGCAATTGAAATGCACCGTAAGTGACTTTCATAAGTTTTCAGTATCTTTTAGGAGTATTATTACGTTCAGTGCACGTTTTACAGCTAAAAAAAAGCGTTAACTTCTAAACTCGACCTCAACAATCACAATGTTCTAACATTCACCAAAATTAATTTTATTTCATCTCCAATACTGATTCGCTTTACCCTAACAGTGGTCCAAAAATATCTAATACCAATCCCTAAATGACCGAGTAGAAAAATATTTTAAATATGCTTCACAGAAATCTAGCATTTTTTCTTTCTTCAATAATTTTCTCACTTTTACATTGTTTCATTATTTTGTGATTTGCAGCCGTAATGCGAACTAAATAGAGTTGATTATCGCAAAACTCAAGAACAGTGGTTCTCAACATTTTTTTTTTCTTAGACCTTTTGTAAAATGTTACAGATTTCTTGTAATTTCACAACTTTAAATTGTGAACCAGGTCTATTGATTCCCGGGTATTCTAAACCACTCCGGGACTCACTGATCTAGCCTGAATCTATTGGTTTATTTTATTAACAAATCTATCTGAGAGATAAACATTCTAATTCGGGTCTAATGACTTTTAGTAATAGAAAAATAATTGGCGTAATTATAAATCTATGTAGAACTATATATAAGAGGATTGAACGCTATTAGAAAATAATCATTAAGATTTTTTTCCCAAGGGAATTAATTAATATTATCTGTGTTTTTATGCAAATTATTTTCTATAAATTTATCGATAAACCAAATGTTTTTTCCAACTGCAACCAACTCGCACTTTTCTTTATGGTAACAGAAAAAAGCGGTTGATATTGGTTCGATTATAATTTAAAAGACGGATATATGTACTTTGAACGTTAATTTTCAGCTGTTTTTTTTTTTAATTTCTAGAGCTTTTTTTTTTTAAATATCTAGTAATGCCTCTTTTGTATGTTAAATAAAAATGACAGAACGATATCTTTGCCAGTTCACATTTAGGCCATTCATTTAAATTCAGAAGAGCATTCGTACATTTAATCCATTACATTGGTGTCATAAGATTTATTTGTGACCCATTTTATAAGAAAAAGAATCGATCTAAATCTTTGTCCGAAATGTGAGATCACAAAAATTAAGTGCTTTTAACAAGTTCTCATATAAAACGGGTCAGAAATCATTTCGTGGTCAAATTTACACGTGAAAAAATAATTACATGGCAACATTGTCTTACTCTACACAAATTTGAAACGTCTAAATTTAGCAGACTATATTATTCACATTTATATTGTAAAAATAATTGTTATTTTTTTATTCCACTATGAAACGAGCGTGACTTATGTTGAAGGTTAATTTAAATATATATTGTATATTACATATTATATCACTAGTGGCAGTTATAACGCTCCGTCCTCCTCACATAACTAACCTCACTCCGACAAATGTTTATATTTAAATATATAATTACTGTAATAATAATTATTTCATTATAATTATTAGAACAATAACCTCTGATATATTGCATTTTTATTGAGCATCACTGTCATTTCTCGAGTCCGTCAAATTTGTTTATGCAATAACAAAATGGCTGACTTTTTAGTAATGATATCCAGGCGGTTTCCGTTGACATGCGAGTGCACAGATTACAAACTAATTGCATATTCTCTCCGCGGCGTGGCCGGCTGATATACGCGTACATAACTCGTTATATTCATCGTGTTAATACAAAAGTGTATGACGTTTCTAACGTCTCGCGTAACTCGAATGATTTTTTAACATTTTTGACTGCTTTATGTCTGTTAAAATCATTCAAAATGTTCTGAGTCACTCAATCGAATGTTCCCAATAGTAACGCTCGATTTCTGATGACGTCACATATTGAAGCTCCTCATATCGTACCATCCATAGACAACCATCACTATACACAATGAAGTTGCATGCAAGTTAAGGTAAAGTATAGGTTAAATGTCATTATTAATTATTACATTAAAATAGAAACAATAAATGAATAATAAAACGCCGCTCCTGCCTTCCTTTGTATAAAATCATATCGCCGCAATGTCGGCAGACTGCTCACAGTAGAAAAGGAATATAAAATTTAAACAATTCTACGAGAGTAAATGATATTTGACAAAATTAAAATACCAACGTATTATCGTAAAGTAATCGTAACTAAACCTAGCGATCACAAATTCTGACGCAAATAATAAAAAAAAAAGAATTCACCTCCGCGCGACTAGTTTTATCGAAACATAAAATAATAAAGGAAAGCGACATTGTACAGCAGAGAGGTTTAGGAACATACGTCCGACGTTCCCGAGCGACTCTCGAAAAATAAAAATCGTTCAAGTGATCCAAAAAGTTCTACACTAAAGTACTTATCACAGGTAAAGGGGACAAGAGAAAGTATCCGGCGTTCTCTCGCTGCGGCTGACGAGTCATACGACTGATACAACTTACATCCGTACATCCGCCGACTGCGAGCGGCGACGCCAATCCTCCGTTAAAACTAAACGTTACTCATTACAATGCTAAGCCCAATGCGGCGGCTGAGATCTGTTACTTATGCGTAGGTCGCGGCCTAGGGCGGGGGCGGGGGCGGGGCCGGCGCCCGCACGCCCCCTGCTCGTCCCCGCACGCCCCCCACACGCCCCCGCGACCGAACTCCCAATAAGAATCATTAGTTTGACAAAAATATACTATGTATCGTTCGCGAGGGCGCGTGTGGGCGCGTGTTGGCGCGTGTAGGCGCGTGAGGGCGCGCGAGGGCGCTGCGCGCTGCGGCGCGGCGGCTAGTCCCAGCCGTTCTCCTTCACCATGTGCGCCAGTTCTATTATGAACTTGCCCTCCTTGTATTTCTGACTCGACTCAAATGCGTGCTCCTGGAAAACGGAAAAGGAAATCGTACAGTAAACATGATATACGATTTTAAGAAGCCCATAAAGGTCATAGGCCAAAGGTACTGGCGAGAACATAACCAAAATTCGTCTTGAAGAACGTCTTACATATAGAAAGTGTATAAATATATGTGTTTACTGACATATTTCCATCCGAGCATGGTCTTACAGCACTCGCAGTAGATGTCGGCGACAGCGTGCAGTCCCGTCAGCAACACGCGCTCCTCCGCCGGACCACAACCCACGTTCACACTGCAACAACAACAACAAACAACATATAACAATATTTCTTAATCGAACAATGGATATGTATCGTTTTTGAATTTGAATTAAATGCATTTATTAATTATTTCTCATGAGAAATCGTCGATGTAAATCACGACACATGTAATTGTGAACATATTGTGAAATATTCGAGTGTCAAACCTTGAATGAATGAATTTTAACAACAATGCGTTATTATAAACGTGTGAAATACAAACACGAAGTTTGTGCAACAATCGTCAAATGTCGCCGTTCGCTGTCTGCGATGTATCATGAATAGTCTATTCTCAAAATGCAATAATTATATATACATCGCAAATAACACGACTGATCACAACGGTATATATAAAATCTATAAAGAAATAACTATATGTACAAGTAAAAATTGGCTAATATATTTATTTTAAGTTGAAAAACTTTATTAAAGCTCAAAAGCTGTAGTTAAAGATAGGTCGGAAATTTTTACAGAAAGATTCGTGGAGTGAGTGGAAAGCGGATGTAGCCATGACCCGCAAGGACTTTCACCCACCGAGCCTCTCACCCGAGAAATCTCCAAACCGTTAATGTCTCATTACATTGCAATATCAACGACATTAGCTTTTTATAAAGATAGTATTATACTTTTTAAAGTTAATTTTCAAATAACATTAATTTTAAATTTTAGTTATTCAATGTATAAAAATTTTAATTATTAAGTAGTGACATAATAAAACAAAAGTAATAACTCACACTGAATTGAAAAGATACGCGCGCCCCTGGCTGCCCTGGAACGACTGTAAAATAACATAAACGATATTAGGATCTACAATAATTTGTTATATTAATATTAACCATTATGAATAATTTTCATTTATATATTCTACATTTCTACCTTGTGTTGGACTATTGACAGAAGTACGTTTGTATGTATGTCGTATGAATAATTTGGAATAAGCTTTATGCAGACAACCTGGATGGGACCTTCTTTTCAAGCTTAGAACTGTGTATAATGGTATATGTGAGGTTTTACCTTCGAGATGAGCTCGTCGTGGCTGGCCAGGTGCGCGCGGCAGTGTATGCAGCTGTAGGTGCGGTGCGCCGGCGGCAGGTAGGCCTGGAAGGTCTTGACCGGCGCGCGCGCGGCCGTGCCGGCGCCCTCGCCTGCCACCCCGCCACGTTTACTCACCCCGTCACGCATGAGTGCCTGCTAGCTAACACACAGCCCCGTCAGCAGGGGGCGCTCGGTGCCCGCGTGCACTGCGCCCGCCCCCTACGCCCTACGCCACGCCCCCTCGCTCCGGCTCGAAGGACCAACGGTATATAGAGCAGTAGGTATAGAAGTGCTCTCAAGATATTTGGTGTAGTCTTTTTTACTATATAAAAGACTTTGACATCGAAGCAAGTTATGTTACCATTGTATGCTAGCCATTGCAACAATTAACAAATTATAATAAAGTTTGGGCTACGGAGTTTATTTAAGTTAAATATTTTCTCAAAAAAAATCGTTTATATAATTATAGTTGAAATTTAAAACCTTTTTATAATGTAGTTTGTATGCTAATAGAATAATTTAAAATATCAAGGCTTCATTTGTAAATAACGGTGGCCTATTTATTAAACCAGCTGTGGTATAATTCAAGGCCATTTTTTTGTAATAAATCTAAAATTGATAATGTTTTTTTTAAATTAGTTTATATCTACTAAAAAATATACAGATCAGATCAGAAATGACTTTCACAATATCAATTAAATTGCCGAGATGGCGAGAAACAAAGTATTTTGTTGCATCTTTTATTGGGCGAAGGGCAGCGGCGCGCGCAGTGCACACGAGGCATTTTACACCAACAGGACTCATGCGACGTATTAGTGCATATTCTATCATTTATCTATTGCATATTATCCGACGAAAAGAATTACATCTCTGAATAGATATGTCTTGCTATAACAATGTCTGACGAGAGGCGAGATGAGATACAGTACTTTTCGTCGGATGCGTCTTCATCTCTGAGAAGTTACAACAGTGTCGAGCTATCACAAGTAATTAGGGCTGTGTCAGACCTGGCGGGCGCGCGCAGCACGCGCCGGCCGCCCACATGAGCCGCCGCCGGCGGTCAGCTGCCGCGCGCGCTGCACCCCCGCGCGCCGCGCTCCCCGCTCGCGCCCGGCCCCGCCACCCTCTGCAACAACACAATCTTAAAGTTATATTTTTTACAATAGATTTTATGCTAAGATATGAAATGTATAAACTAGAAATTAAGTAAGAATCAAAAGCAATTTGTAGTAAGTGAAAAGAAAGGACTTTTTGCTTGGTTATTTTAAGACGCTTATTAAATTATAAGCATATCGACCGAGCAGTGGTCTGATGTTATCTCTCGATCAATGGTCGGAAATGATTACACGGTCGATGTGATGACGCGGCAGCGGCGGCGGTCGGTGACGGGTCAGGAGCGGTCAAGTTACCCTACGCTCGCGCGGTCAGACTGTTCACCCCAGTCTGAGTAAGTAACGCGGGTACAAACTAGGTGTTGCGAAGCGCGCTTCGAAAACGCATAAGATCCATCGGGTCTTATACGGGTCTATACGCAGACAGTACCTCAGCAGACATAACACTGGCGCACTCCGAGTTGATTGGTCACTGAGATACACTATTAGTGTATATTTAAGGGACACTTAAAGTCTCTGAATATGGCATTATGTTTCGAGACTAGAATGGTTAAAACGCGCGTTATCAACGCTTCATAACCTCTCGTGTGTACTCGGCCTTTGTCATATCAGTACTTATTGGAATGCGCATTAAATAAAGTATGTTAAGTGGATAACGAAGCGGCAAACTTTTTAATATTCCTTTCGGCAGCGACACAAGTCTGATTATTTCGGTAAAAGGTTGAAACTTTATCGATCGGTAGATTGCTATCTTATATTTTTAATTTCTTTAAAGTCTTCCAGCTTTTTTCATTTTAATAAATGTGCCTTCTTTTTAATAACATATCTTTTTATCGTTGCGATTCTAAATGTTGATATTTGTACAGGGTGTTGTGTTTCCAACGGGAAATAATTTTAATAAAATATAATTTAAATGAATACTTCCTCAACATTGAAAAAGGCAGCTGTTCATACAACATCGAAACAACAAAAGTATTATAAATAGATTTCACACTTTGCTTGTGAGTTGGCGACGATTCATTCCGTGCACTATTTTACAGTGATATAACTATAAAAGGTACATATATACAAAATTATTTACTACCTAACTATACCATCGTCAAGGTTTGTAACAAAAAACACCTTTGTTATTTTCGTTAATCGACTTCAAAGCGGCCAGAACTTGTGAAGAATATAAAAAACTAGCCGTCGCCCGGGACTACATTCAGACGAATTAAAAAAAAAAAAATAAATAGCTTATGTGTTCTTCCGGTTTATGTACTTAATCGAGATCATTCAAACAAACATCCATTCATCTGAACTAGGGATCCCCAAACAATTTTATGACCCCGATTCCAACATGATCTCAGACCCCCATGGCCAAATAACCTTCTTTTAAGATCAATTATTATTATTATTTTTCATTCTGACTTAGGTCAATAAAAGACAGAGTGAGAATTAAAAATTAAAACCCTGATCTGAACATTCGCATTTATAATATTAGTAAGAAGTAAGATAACAATTAAATAACAGTAAAACGATCATTAAAATGATCATTAACCGAATTTTCACAGTTGCTTGCGTTTCCATGTTAATGAATAATATAAACATTATATTCACGGTCAATGCTGTTGAGTATTTTCATTTAAAGTAACAATTTCCACTGTGAAATATCTGTTCAAAAACATTATTACATCTCTGTTTCTTCAATTAAAATGAATGGGATGAAAATATTTCGTATGTGTTTAGTGGAAACGCACAGTTTGACCAAACAATTGTCAGTTGAATCATCGGCTGACGACATTATCTATGTCAGGACATTGTATACTTGTAGACACTAACAAGGATAATTATTCAAATAAATACTCAATAAATTTGCATTAAGTATAACAAATCGCAAAGTTCATTAACCTAAGGTTCAATGCTCGTGATAGAAAAAAATATCAGTCAATATAACTTCGATAAAATGATTTCAATTACATTTCGTCTTGAACTAATTTATCACCCTATCAAGTCGATTTTAATCAGTACAACAACCTTTAGAAATTAGCGATACCAATTAAAATATAAAGTTTAAGAAATTTATTAAAGTGATAGACGGATTGCTTGTTAACTTCCAAATAAATGTTAAATGTCTTAAATTTTTCAAAATTGTCAAGACTTACATAACGATAAGTTACCAGAGACATCCACTACCGAGGTACACGGACAAAAACATTGTCATAAATTAGAAAAAAAACAAACAACAATATAATTTTATGTATCTCTCCAGTGGAAACCTACGTTAATTCTAGTTTAAATTTCACATTCTAAAGTTTTATTGTACATTTCAATACATTTGTATTCGGAATAACATAGACCTAACAGGATTGCTTTTATAATCTGTTGATGCGCAGTAAATCCACTTCAGGCCATTTTTAGCCGACTTAAAAAAGGAGGTTATCAATTCGACTGTATTTTTTTTGGATTAAACGCTCACTGATGTTCCACAAGGATAAAATAGTGAGGCACAGCAGTAGTCATTGCGGTACTACTCTTTAAACGCACAACGACGAAACATAATAATTAATAATATTGCTTTAACAGTGTGTGTTTAAATAATTTTAGTACTGTACTGTATACTGCTCTGTTTCCCTGTTCTATCCTCGTATGAAAATAACAGAAGGCCAATATTTAAACAGGCCAAGTTGGGGGACTTTGTTTTTGTTCTGTGATGAATTATTAATAAGATCCCAATACCTGTCATTTTTTATCAAGATAAATTGTCCCATCTATCATCTCATTCAACAGATACTAGATATTAGAATACGTAATGTTATCCTTACATACGTATTTCAATGTAATGATGTTAATATTTTGCGTCTTCCAAGTCGCAATTCTAGCGCTTGGAATCTTTAAGGTTCTAAAATTTTCTATTTAGAACTAAATATTAAGGCCCAAGTCAACAACTTAATAGTTTTTAGAGGTTAAGTTAACAAAGTGCGTTGTATCCAGCGTTGCCAGGTGTCCGGATGAAGCCGGACATAGGTAGGCTTTTTGATTGCGTGTCCGGCCAAAATAAACGGTTTTCTGGCTTTTGTTAGGCTTCTTACATTTCCCAAACGAAAGTGTACCCATTATTATTAATACTGAGACAAAATCCTAAATAATATAGGGTGTCCGACCTTTCTACCCAAATGTCCGGCTAGTAGGTTTGGCGACCTGGCAACCCTAGTTGTATCCAGCACGTATTTAATCGTAAGTTCCACTGTCAAATCATCTGTATTTGTCAATATATATTCATCCCTCTCTCAACAATATCTTTTGTAGTTGCGCGGTGAAAACTCACGCTAATTTTGAGATGGTATCAATAGCTGCGTGTGGCATGACCAACTAGGGCGATGTTTGTTCACAGTAATGAGAAGAAACAACTTTGTAGGTATTACTTACACGCACTACAGGAACCTTCGAGAACTATAATTGTTAATTTACATAAAACGTGAATGAACAAAAACTTGCTGTAATAAAAAATAACTTCTGTAATCTATTTTTAACTAAAGTTCAAAATATAATATATTTTCGACTTATTCAGTTGTTAAATAAATAAATTTAATTTTATAAGCTTTTTTTCCTTAATAAAATGCTTAAAAAACACGTAATTACGGACAATAAATGAATTAAAAAAACATATTAAGCATTAATAGTAAGTTTAAAAACATTATCGGTTATCGTTAAAGGTTAAAACCGTCATACTAACGTATGTTGCCTGCATTAAACAAAACCAACTTCACGTTTAACTTCCCGATTATTGTACGACGTATTTATTATATCACAGTTGTAAATGTTTGAATAGACACATGTGGGTATAAAATTACATAAATAGAATAACAGAGTTTTCATACAACAGACTTAATTTACATAATAATTATTGTATATCACATTTTTTCCTTTGTTTGTAAAACATTACATTCGATTAATTTGAATATTTAAACATTACAGAACAATTTTTATATCGTGCTTTGTTGTTATTATTTTAACACTAGTTGTCGCCCGTGATTTCGTTTGCGCGGAATTAAAAAAAAACCGTAATTGGTAACCTATGTGTTCTTCCAGTCCAACGACGTCCTCTACTTCTGTGCTAAATTTCATTATCCATCTATGAACGTAAGTTACTGAAAGCTATGTGAAAAAATTACATTATAGGTTTTCACAGCTGAAATACTGGTGAAAAAGTATTTTATAAATCCTTACATTTTTGTTTGATAACACTAAGTTAACAATATGTTTTGGTATGGACATTTGACGGTGGAAATACACGTATAAAAGTATGCAACAGCTTTTTCTCAACAAGTTCAAAAGAGCAATGTCTATCTAAAATATCTATGTTATTTGTATGAATTGATACTATATTATTTAAATACGCATTTGGCACTTTCACAAATATTTTGCGTCTTTTAAAAGCAAAGTTTATCTGACTCGTAAATTGATTGTTATTTATTACCAAGTACTTCAAGTGTAACATCGTTTCAACATGATAGATACCATAAAATATTCATAATAAGTCCAATCTAAATACTTTATTAGTTCGCAACAATTTCTAAACCGTTGCGTTTTATATTGATTCGCATCTATTTATACGTTGACATATCAAATGGAGTGAAATTAGGACAAAAACAAATCTATTTGCGTTTCCAATTCCGCGGCCGTTGACTCGCGCTTGTCAATGATACAATGATGTTTTTTGACTAGGGTATTTAACATTTGTCTGACCACATATCGTGTTGATTAGTGTTGTCGACAGTCTCCGCCCTATGGCTAAAATATTTCGGAAGACCATGCATTACAGTATTAAACGAATTCTACTCCGTGCATTAATCGTATGTGGTTGTTTATTTTATTTGAAAAAACTTTTTTTGTAATTAAAAAAACATCGCTTGTTATCAATGACAACTCTAAAGTTCAAGCTGAAGTTGTACTCGTATATGGTCTGAAATTCGAGATATGAACAGCTGTACAACTCGAGTCCAACTGATTGTAACTACTCGTTACGTTTTACGAAATAAATATGTAATAAAAAGGAGTACGCGGCAAATAAAACTTTGTATCATTTAGCTAAATCATCTTCATCTTAAACGTATGGGCAGCATTACTTTCCGTAGTGCGTAGTCTTAGCGTGTCACCAGGACAATTATCATCACGCTGCAACTAAAACCCGCTGTCACGCGCGTGACGAACAGCGGGATATGACGGTCATTAATTAACTGCGACGTAATGGCAGGCTCTATTTCATATGTAACGTAATTTATGTGCTATAATTTATGTACAGAAGATTTATTGAAATTATTTATTAGAATATATTAATTATCAAATTTAAACGAATTTAATCACGATGATTACCATGTTTGTGGTCTGTAATTTATATATTTACTAGCTTTTACCAGCGACTACGTCCGCGCGGAATAAAAAATAGAAAACGGGGTAAAAATTATCCTATGTCCTTTTCCTGGTTCTAAGCTACCTGCCCACCAATTTTAAGTCAAATCGATTCAGCCCTTCTCGAGTTATAAATAGTGTAACTAACACGACTTTCTTTTATATATATAAGATTATTTAGGTTTAAAGATTGGCGGTTAAAAGTGATATGTATATAGTACTTATCATTTTGATTGATAACACAAAAAGGGTCATAGATATATCATAGAAATAATTGTGATAACACCAAATATAACGCAAAAAATCATCATAACAAAGCTCACGCACACAAACATGTAATTTAGATAGTGTAACACAGCTGCGCAGTGCGTGATAACACTGATAACATATCTACATGTAAATAAACAAAAAGTTGCGTCGCATTACCGACTGGCCCACATACAGAGGTCGGCAACCTCGCGCCCCTCGCCCCGCATACAACGCTGTTTGCCCAAGATTATATTAAGCTCTTTTGTACTGTTTGTTAAAGGATTAACACGGGTTTGTTATATTTTTTTACTTTCTAGTTTGTTCAAACTAGAAACAAATGTGTTAAGGTGAAAATAGAAATGTGTATTTGTTCCGTTTAGTTTTTATTTAGGGTCACTCTCAAACTAAATATATGTCAGTTTAACGTTAGGTTTTATTTCGGGTAAAATTAGGTGTAATATTTTGTTTCCTTAAGTCTAAATTATTAGTGTGTTATTCGAAGATTTGCACTTCTTGAAAACAAATTTGTCAATGGTAGTTTCCGCATTAACAATTTTGTTGGGTGCACGAATTGGCCGGGTCGACCGGCGCAATCCACGACCACACAGAAAACAGGCGTGAAGTGGAAGCAACTCCGCGTTTCGTCTGATGAGTGTGTTGCCGGAGGCCTAATTTTAGTCCTTTCCGTCCTTTCCACGTTCCTTTCGCACCCTTTTCTTGTAAGGAAAGGATGGGAAGGGAAGTGCATTTGACGGCGGAGGGGACGCATAGGAATATATATTCCCTCCTCTGTCGATTAAAAATAGGCAAAGCATCTGCAATTGCGAATCTATAGGCAACGGTCGTGTCGCTATTTAGGTGGATTCAGGTGACCGTTTGCTCGTTTGCCACCTTATAAAAAAAAAACTTATTAAATTCTTGAATATGACACATTGCAATGAAACGTACTATTATATATTATACGACCCACCGTTCCGATTTATTCACGCCAAAATAATCCACTTTCCGCATTATTCATATGATATATAGTTTGTATGAAGGAAATTCCACTGTGAGGTGACAGTTTAAGTGAAGTCGGTCAAACATACTTTAGAAGTTTCCGTTGAATCGCTGTAGGAATGTGGACTTTATACAACATCAAATATGTCATATTATCGCATAACTTCCGTTCCCGGAGTTGCATCGCTGGAGAGGAATTCAGGAACAAACAAACTAATAAATCCATGTATTTCATTACACTTTCCATGCAATTGCATTACGATACCCAAAGATGTACATAGCGCACATAAATACATACTTATGTACAAGAAAGATATGTAAAAATGTTAAATTTTCAACAGTGACACATTTTGGAAAGATGAATTACGATTAAGTTCAATGATTGTCACAGAGTTACTACAATTACTTAGAGAAAGTTATAGCTTTGCAATAGATTTTATTTTAAACAAAGATGACAAAGTAGCAATTGGTCGCCTGTATTGAAGTTACCCTTAGCTTATGCACCAATACAATACTTTTTCACATTCATATTTTTATACCAATTTTTGCGGTAACGTTTGTAAAACTTTCTTTTGCATCGACTAATTTAATATTAGTTGAAAGAGATTTGAGAGTTGTTTACACAGAAGGAATGCGCGGCCAGTCCGCGGGGGATGGCTGATATTGATCTTGAAATGCCCGATTTAGCCGCAAGGCTGCCGGAGATGATCGGTTTGTTTCTAATTATAGTGTAATGAAAATAGAGCGCGCGTTGGCGCATTGCAACTGACAATGTATGCACAGAGCAACTTACAGACACTGCTGGCAGTACTAGATTCAAACCTTATCGCTAGTAATTGCTGCGACCGAATGTCTGCACAGGTTGTTAGATGGGTACACAGAGAGTGAAGGCAAGCGCATTCAAGTGTGTGGCTCAAACCCATATAACTTTATATTCTGTCGATACTTAAAATTACGGTTTTAGTAGCGTTTCGAACGATATTCTGAGCCACCATAAAGTTTGGACGGCACTGTACATTTGAGGTTATCTAATTTTAAGTTGCAGCATCTTTGTTCTCTTAAAAATTGACCGTGCCCAATAATATGTCTCCAAGTCTACTATATTAAATTTGTTATATCATGTCGTGAAATTGTAAACTAAGCGTGTAGAGTGTGTGATAGATTATCTTCGCTGGTCTGTTGCGTGTTGTTTGTATTTATTTGTTTACTTCATGAAAAATCTGCCTCAGTGTTTATCGTAATGCTACTTGGATTAAAGAAGCGTGTGAAGTAAAATTAAATAATCAAAATGTTTTGATACACGTTTAGCAATTTTGTTTAAAGTCGCTGTTGCTTTGTTTTGTACAATACAATATACAATTTATTGATATTCCACAAATGTTAGATTTTCGAACTAAACGCAGTATTGTGAGATGTTCGTGTACCATTGCCCGAGAGCCTTTGCCTATGCTCGGCCCCGACGCTTGCGTCATAAAAACAAACCGACTGATAATGGCAATACTGCCGGCTCTTATGCAACGATAACAGCTGTGGCGCATTAAATGAAAACAAATCATTAAACGCTCTATCACAAAAGCAATAAGGTCTAAAATCGCTACGCATCCCACCACAAACTCTCGACTCGACACTATTGTGCATTTACATAATCTAAAGAGGTTAAATACGATCTAATATCAATCTAATCTTGTTGGTTTAGAGTTGTATTTAGAATAACAAACTGCTTACAAACTCTTATGGATAAGTGATATTTGCAGGGCTGTAAGTCTTCCGCATATGCACGTGTAGGTTGTACAAACTGAGTGCACCGTAAGTCAATGGAATAAGGTCGACATTTGACTCAATTTTCTGGTTGCACTTGATATGAGAACCCAGATCGTCACGGTTGGTTTTAAATATCATAATATTTGTTTGGCTCTCATTGTATCACAACTTATCGCATTCGTAACGAGTTTATTAAACAGTTTAACGTATTATTGTATTACATAATAAAACAAAGGGCAATAAATTACCAATAAAATATGAAACAAATATCCAACGCAATTAAATTAAAGTTATTTGTTGTATAAATATTATGTATAATTATTAAAGTATATCCAAAGATTAAGACGCTGTGAAAAGTAGTGTAACTTAAAATTTAACAATTTTATCGGTACATTATTTTAAAATCATACAAATAGCAGACTATCAGACGAACACAACTGTGTAACAAGCGCCATCGTGGCCGTCCTAAACAAATTTGGCAGCACTTAGTGGCAGCCGACATGAAAACAATCGGGCTGACATGACCCGAGACCAAACGCAAAACCCAAGATAAAGCGAGCTGGCGGAGCACTTTGGACGTCCTCTGCCCCACTACGGGAATATAGTTTTACATATAGGTTTACATTAAGTCAAGTAAGTCAGTCCACAGTATCGACATAGAGAAAACTCCTGTTTTCATAATTTTAATTCCGCGCGGATAGTTCCGCGGGCAAAAGCTAGTGTGACATAAAAGATTCGTTTTAAATTTTTGTGTTAACAATTCCATTAAATAATCCGATATTTAACATATTTATTTAAAATATTTGTATATATGTGTATTTTTAAGTACGCGCAAGTTCGCACGTATGCCAAGACATGTTATTCAAAGACTTGTTATTTTAAACTCTAACACAATACACTTAGGTAATATATTCCTTTGCAAGTGAACAGCTGTTCTGTGTTGACCTGAGTGACTAACGTGGTCTCGTGACCGTTATCCGTCGACGGAATAAATTGACAAAAGATTCATAAAATGTAAACCATTTATGTATCTACTAGCTTATCGTAGTCTACTCCGTCCGAGTGGAATGAAAAAAAAAACTTAAGTAGCTCATGTCTTCTTCCAGACTATATTCTACAGCTTTGCAAAATTTCAGAAAGATACATGCAGCCGTTCTGGAGATATCTTCTAATAAACATCCATCCATCCATACCTACATCCAAATATTCGCTTTAAAATATTGGTAAGATTATATGACTATGTACTGACTGTCGCCCGGTATTTTGTCCGGGTCGAATTAAAAAAAACTAAAGAAATATCTGTCACTGTTCCATTTGCATCTAGACCCATTGAGTAGTTATGGAGTTATGTGGTAAGAAACATCCATACATCCATTAATACACTCAAACTTTCGCATTTATTAATTTAATAGTAAGATAATGTTAAGGCCATAGTTGTACTTAACACCGTATTCTTATGCTGTCAGAAATAATGTTAACGCGAGTTAATTAAAAATTTCCGTCGAATCCAGAGATGTATTTAAAAGTAATTAAACATTAAAAAAGACAAATAATTGTTAATAAAAACTGAATTTCTGCAAAACTTAAAGTAAATGCAAAGTTTAAGGTCATACTGTTCCGACGCAGCAACAGCAGCATCGAAAACCATACGTTTTATTTATTTTACAACATCGAAAATATAATAACTAGTTTTTAGAGTCAGATAATAGTAACAATTTGAAACTTACGTGCTTGTGAAGCTTAAAATAAACTTGTTTTAAAACAATATTTAAATATCAACAGTAAGCTAATTTTTTGAGTATGTTCAGCTCAATATAAATGACCGCGAAAACAGGGGAAAAAGATGGCGGCGCCACCATCGCACAGCTGATCACGACGTCGACAAATTAACCCGCCCGTGATCGCGGAGCCTACGCAATTAAATTAAAACTTATGCATATTCAATGTCCCGCTTTTATTAATTAATTTGTAATTTTTTTTCCATTATAACATTAACGCCATTAATATAATAAAACATATTTTAACGAAATATGACAGTAAACACAGTTATTTAATTCTGTTTGGGGTTATGAAGAATGTTTTTTTACGTGTCCGATAATCGAATTAGGCCTTTATCTAAACTTACTGTTAAATACTTGAAATTGTCGATGATTAAAGTGTTTAAGATTACTTCGGAATCTTCTCGTATTAGATGTCTTCATAGAATAAATGTTTGAGATAATTACCTGAAAAAAAGCAAAAACATAATGAGTACAATGTTAAAACATGTAGATATTTAATTTCTATAATAATAAACTCGATTTATTAAATAATGAGCAATTTCTAACGTTGGATTACTTTAAATAATATATTCTCACGTATTATATTTTTAAAGTAGGTCAAAAGGCTGTGAAAAAATTACAAAAAGTTTCATTATAAGGTAATGACAGAGTAACGGTCAATAATACTCAAACCGTGTAATTTTAACAACGGAACTTAACAAAAGAATAGAGTAGATCCACTTTAATTGTTTTAACTCAACTTGGACACTCTGTTTCATTAGTAGATGCATTGTTATTCGTCTTTTGTAACTGTACACGAAAAATTCTCAGTACTAAAGTAAGTGGGCGATTCACTAAAGGCTTGCGCTGTCTAACTGTACATTATTCATGTAACAACGGAAATTTTATAACTTGTACAAATTGACTTTCCATGTTAGATGGTAAATAGGACATGTATAGGCATATATTGAATCTCTAAAAAAGATCTTTGGAGCGAAGTTTTTCTTTGGTGTTGTGGGTGTGAATGGGCGTTGTTGATCACCTCGGTGTTTTCGCCGATCGTTTGCCCCCTCCTCTTACAAAAAAAAACGTAAATATGTCCCGTAAACAATAAAAAAAAATAGAAAATCTTGGACGGAATCGTTTATTTTAACCGTTTTCTTTTCACCAAAGACGGAACTCATATTTATAATAGTGATGCAACGGATGTCTGTTTCCGTTTCCGCAAGTGCGGAAGTTCCGCATGCTTTTCAACATCCGTTTCTGCTTCTGTTTCCGCAACTTTTATAACGGAGATAAAACGGAACTTTACGACGGCTGAGAGATCCAAATGCGCGGCGCGAGACGCGCAGTCCGTGCGCGGCCTTTCGGCACTTGTCGCATTTGTTTGTTTACGTACTTTTTAGTGAATTTAAGCGCGTAATATTTTCTGCTGCTGTTTGAAACAATCAGTTTCTCTTGCTGGAGTAAACTGTCTAGTTGTTGTCCATATAAAATTTGACAACTGGAAAAATGTGACTATTTCATACTTACGAGTTATTAAATGTACTTTTTAATAAGTGATATCCATGTAACATATCATCATCGTTATTATCATCAGCTCACTATGCATCCCCACTGAGGGGCTCGGAGCCTACCCCAAATTAGAGGTGCCTAGGCCATAGTCAACCCCGCTGGCCCAGAGCGGGTTGACTTCACACATATCATTAAATTTTTTCTCAGATATGTGCAGGCAGCATCACTATGTTTTCCTTCACCTAAACGAAAAACGAAAAACATATTGGTACATAGCGGGATTCGAACCCAGACCCTGCAGATTGCAAGTCAAGTGCCTAATAATTATATCTTTTTCTAATCTAGATTTGGTGTTTTTGATACTTAACACATTCACTGTTTACAAATTAAAAAAGGTAACAGCTGGGAGCCAAAACTTTTTATGGTGAATTTTTATTTAGTATATCTGGGAGTGTTAAATTAATAATGTTTTTTGCATTTGAGCGCTAGGGATCATCATTTTGAGCGCTAGGGATCATCATTTCGAGCGCTAGGGATCATCATTTCGAGCGCTAGAGATGGCAATGGTTTAGTTCACTAATATGTAGATATTTGTTCCACGATTGCATTTCTGTGTACTAATATGTTACAAGATTTTGACAAAGTCAAGTTTTTCATAAAATTCCAGAATATTGAGTAAAAGATGTAAGGATACTAATCAAAACCAGCTTTAATCTTCTCGGTTCAAGATCTTGTAACATTTCAAACACACCCACACATACACACACACATAAACATAAACGCATACACACACACGTACACACACATACAACATGGACTCGCTTCAAACGCCGGCGGCTTACTGGCTACTACATAGTGAACGGGCCCCACGCTCGGATCCGAGGGGGAGGCGCCGCTACTAATAGCTCTGCCCACTCGGATCCGAGTGGTCAGCAGTGAATGTATTAATAAAGAAATATATTTGTCGTTTGTCAACACGAGTGGTTTGGCGAACATTAATTTGTAAATGGTGTAATTTTGTTCCCTGAAAATAAATTAAAAAAAAACGTATTTTAATTTATTGCAGCACAGTAAAAATACATATATTGAAGGCTAAAGGACACCGATATTCAATGCCTTAATAAATTAAAAACGAATACAAACTGCTTTTACCACAAAAAAAATTTGTAAATATGTTTTTTATTTTTATTTTTTACACTTCTGTTTCCGCATCCGTTTCCGTTTCCGTTTCTGCTAAAATTTATTTTTGACATCTGTTTCCGTTTCTGGTTCCGGTAAGACACTTCCGTTGCATCACTAATTTATAACTATATTTAAAACTACTAAAATATGGATATACAAGGCCAGTCACTGACGTCGGTTATATTATTTTCTTGTACATACAACATAGCATTTATTGTATTGATTGCGGACTATAAATAGTGTACAATGCTGCACACAGGTATAGCACTATAAATAGCGTACAGTACCGCACACAACCATTCCCCAATTATAAATACACAGTCGCCATATTGGTGACGCGGGAAGTCGAATCGATTAGTTATTGTTCTACAATTATTGAACCGCACAACTATGTTATCATGTCCTTCTACTCTTTGTTACATGCATAGCTAGTAATGAGCCTAGCAAGTTATGTGCCTCAGAAATACTAATCTATGTACTTACTAGCTGTCGCCCGCGACTCCGTCCGCGCGCAGTTAAAAAATGGGGGGGGGGGCTATGAAAAATAGATGTTGGCCGATTCTCAGACCTACTGAATATGCTCACAAAATTTCATGAGTATCGGTAAAGCCGTTTCAAGAGGAGTACGGGAACGAAAACTGTGACACGAGAATTTTATATATTAGATAGTATAAGTCAATTGTCCTGGCTCCATTTATCATGAGTCTAGATATAGTAAATTTATTATGCCTTATTACAGCATAGAAAATAATAAAATAATAAGTAAGAGACAATAGATGTCGGAGTAAATTGTTCAATAAAGTTCTTATGTTTCAGCGACAAAAGTTGTTAATTGTTTAAATAACAATAATTAATTATCATTGAACGTAATAAAGTTCATTGTTCTATTTAATTCTATCTACAAAGATATGATATCTATTCAAAACATTATATGGCGGCGGGAATTCGTAAACGCGCGGAATGGCGGCGCGCGCAAACACAAATGCGCAAAATTACGCGCACATCAGATAAATATCAAGAGAACGCGCAAATATTCGTGCTAATGAACCCAGAAAGAATGATACGATAATGACGATAACAGGGTTGACAGATGAGGTAAAAATCACAGGGACTTGTAAAAACCAAAACTTATTTAGATAGTTTTCGGTCATGGTCATTGCCATAGCTAAGTATTTTGCATATTTTCTCTTTGTAAAGTATAGTTTTACTATGAAAAATCTACACTAAGGCATTCCCTTAGTTACCAAATAAAGATTATGAGTGCGGCAGTTAGTTAAAACTGAACTAGAAAGCTCTGAGATATCAGATGTGGGGAAAAAAGTACCAGGAGTTCATAATTCATAAATATGTATTGAATCCACATTCTTTTGTTTGCCCGTCTCGGTTAAATGATCGTGCTATCTCTTTCTATGAGGTATTTATTGCCCATAGAGAATTGCGAGATATAGACTGATGAAAAATTCATAATCACAGAGCAAAAGAAGATTGCGTTCCTATCTCAAAACGTCTCGATACAATCATAGCGTCGATTTTTTAGGTATTTATTTCCGTTGTGTAAATTTATTTTTCACTCTCAATTATGTTTGTTATTTAAAAAAAGCTAATTAAATAAATGTAATCGGGAATAATAGGATCAAATCATGTGTAATAAGAAAACTAGTGGAATTACGTATTTCCAAATGCAATGAAGCAGAATTGCTGTAGCCCTTAACTTGATTTGATTAAACTCTCGGGTACAATCAACGTTTTTGTGCAGTTGGCAACCCTGGGACTAATTCAATCTGGGAAGGTTCAGTTGGGACGTTTGCAAGGTTTGGACAGAACTCGTTTAAATCCGGTGCAATAAATGCTCTCGTTTCCACAGAGGTCGTCGCCTCTTTGTAACTGATAAGATTTTCCTGAAGTTGAGTCTTACGGTAAATATAATGCAAAAGTCTGGTGGTAGGAGTGAAATGACGAAAATGAGACATGATATATTACATTTCAATAACGGCAAGTAATACGACTAGATTTTTTTATTTACCCAAATGATATAAATACTAGCGAGCATTGAGCTTAGCCAAATGTCCGACAAATAGCTGATGTGACATTATGCACATATTATATATTGTTAACAAAAGGCCTTATAAAACACGCATATATGTAAAAATAATACAAATACGTTGATTGTATAAATAATAATAATATCTTAATTCAATTTATTACATACCAAACAGTTTTAGTAAAATTAAAAATACCTAATCTTAAATATAGTAAGACATACGTATAACGACGAGTAATACGAATATCAACGTAAATAATAATAATTGCAACTAACAACAAGGCGTTCGCAAGCTTGACTTGCAACTAGTATGGCGTACAAACAGCTGTCTATAACACCTGACAGAAGTTACATATGACAAGACCATAAAGATGGAAATGCAGCCGCCAACATAGACAGATTGACAGGTGAGCAAACGCATAATAAAATCAATTAATCAGTTAGCATATTACGTTATTTAATTAGATGAATTGCTTACATTTATTAGATCCTGTTTAATCACATCACTATGATGATGTGACTGCATTATAACGTATGTAATTAACAAATCTCCAAAGGTAATAATATTACTAGAAGTTAAATTATAAAATTGACGCTTAAATAAATGTGTAAATTAGTGATGCAACGGAAGTGTCTTACCGGAACCAGAAACGGAAACAGATGTCAAAAATAAATTGTAGCAGAAACGGAAACGGAAACGGATGCGGAAACAGAAGTGTACATAATAAAAAAAAAACATTTACAAAAAAATTTTTTTTTGGAAAATCAGTTTGTATTCGTTTCTAATTTATTAAGGCATTGGATATCGGTGTCCTTTAGCCTTCAATGTATGTATTTTTACTGTGCTGTGCAATAAGTTAAAATACGTGTTTTTTTAAATTTATTTTCAGGAAACAAAATTACACTATTTAAAAATTAATGTTCGCCAAACCACTCGTGTTGAAAAACAACAAATATATTTTTTTATTAATACATTCACTGCTGACCACTGTTAAATACCTCCTGAAACCCATTTTGCTCTCCCTTCATTGCCGCCTTCAGAGCTACGTTAGGGATGCGATCCATACCCGGCGCCTTCTTATTCTTTATTGCGTTGTATGCGCCTACGAATTCCTCGTTCGTGATTGCAGGGACTTCGGCGGCGTTTGCGGGTATTTCGTAGTCCAGCTCTTCTTGTTGTGGGAATAATGTAGTGACAATGCTATGACACATGTGTGTATGTGTGGGTGTGTATGAAATGTTACAAGATCTTGAACCGAAGAGATAAAAGCTGGTTTTGATAAGTATCCTTACATGTTTTACTCAATATTCTGGAATTTGATGAAAAACTTGATTTTGTCAAAATCTTGTAACATATTAGTACATAGAAATGCAATATTGGAACAAATATCTACATATTAGTGAACTAAACCATTGCCATCCCTAGTGCTCAAAATGATGATCCCTAGTGCTCAAATGCAAAAAATGTGGTTTTTTTTTAATAATTATAATAACATTATTAATTTATCTATATGTTCAAACATTCCCAGATACTAAATAAAAATTCACCATAAAAAGTTTTGGCTCCCAGCTGTTACCTTTTTTTATTTTGTAAACAGTGAATGTGCTAAGTATCAAATACACCAAATCTAGATTAGAAAAAGATATAATTATTAGGCGTCGGTGGCTCGTGGCACTTGACTTGTAATCTGCAGGTCCTGGGTTCGAATCCCGCCATGTACCAATGTGTTTTTCGATTTAGATATGTACATTTATCCGACGTTCTTACGATGAAGGAAAACATAGTGATGCTGCCTGCACATATCTGAGAAAAAATTCAATGATATTTGTGAAGTCAACCCGCTCTGGGCCTGTGTAGTTGACTATGGCCTAATCACCCCAAATTTGGGGTAGGCTCCGAGCCCCTCAATGGGGATGTATAGTGAGCTGATGATAATAATGATGATGATATATTGCATGGTTATCACTTATTCAAAAGCACATTTAATAACTCGTAAGTATGAAATAGTCACATTTTGCCAGTTGTCAAATTTTATATGGACAACAACTAGACAGTCAACTCCAGCAAGAGAAGCTGATTGTTTTAAACAGCAGCAGAAAATATTACGCGCTTAATTTCACGAAAAAGTACGTAAACAAACAAATGCGACAAGTGCCGAAAGGCCGCGCGCGGACTGCGCGTCTCGCGCCGCGCATTTGGATCTCTCAGGTGTCGTAAAGTTCCGTTTTATCTCCGTTATAAAAGTTGCGGAAACAGAAACAGAAACGGATGTTGAAAAGGGTGCGGAACTTCCGCACTTGCGGAAACGGAAACAGACATCCGTTGCATCACTAGTGTAAATCGAAATGTCAATTTTCCCGCCATTACCGCGCACATGCGAGTAGGTACGTGACAGTAGTCTTTTTTATTCTGTCTGTTGCGGGCGCACACAGATTATCTGTGGCCAATGAATTATTCACACAATTAAATCTCAAGGCTTCATGTTAATGAACTATTGACTGTCCGTCTGTACCACAATCATTATGTAACCGTTTAGATTAACGATTTATTAATTGCTACAATTAACGATAGATCTAAATACATATTTTAATCAATATTCGATAATTGTAAACCCGTTATAGTTCTATTTTAAATGAGGTTATTAAAAACTTCAAATTTGAAGACAAATTAAAAATATTCAATAAAAATAGAAAACCTCTTAAAAAGGTTCAATTATATATGTTTTAGTTATACGCGAGCTATTATCGTTTGATTAATGGCGAGGTTTTTTTTTATAAATTCGGTCGTTAAACAGTCATAGTCATAGGAATACAGGTTTTTATAATAATAAACAAATAAATAAGTGAAAGGACCGGCCGGTTTGATAAAACAGTACGATGACGTATACCTCGAGATATCGATTGTCAATTACAAGTTCAAGGCCCAACCACTGTGTAGTGTATTGCCAACGTAGAAAAAAATGCATCGATTACCAATGTTGCCAACAAAAAATGTCCTTTTGTTAGCAATATTATAAATGCGGCAAATTATTATCGAATTTACAAGCGTACAATAGAGCGACCTTGAAATCAGAATTGGTTTATTTGCTGAAGGTCAATTGGGTTCGAATTTAGTAAAGTCAACCGTAATTTTGAATAGGTAAATTATCATTATAGCTTCGATAGAAAATGTACAATCAGAGAGTTAAATTTAATTTCCACTTAGGATCAAATATCGTACTATAAGATCTAAAATTTAGCATCCATGTTGCTATTACAAATTTTTGACCTAATTGAATTGTAAGCGTCAAATGACATTTCAACGAAATGGGCAGGAATAAAATGTCCTCGGCTGTACAAGCATAAAGGTTGAAAGGCGTTGACTTCGCTGTTCAAATATGGTTCGAACTATAATTTGGAGTGGCACGGGGTTAGTGCACTGCATGCCCACGGGTTCACCGGGGTTGTCGTCCGCAACGGCGTGTTGTTGACCGAAGGGACTATAGATTTGTACACGAATCCTGACACATCCTTAATCTATATATGTATATGGCATTGATTGATACAATCTTATGATTATGGCATCGTGTGAACAGACATACAAATGGTATGTTGGTATAGTCAGTTGACATCAGTGCATTTTCAAAATTTTAAAATGCATACTAAAGTGCCTTAACTTTATAATAATGTACACAATTTTGCATAACATTTAATTATTATTTTTTTGATTCAGTATTATTTTAACAACTTATTGGAATTTAGTTTATTTTTACCACACACCATGTTTTATTAAGCTAATATCGACTACTAGTACGCAAATGTAAGAAGGTAGTAACGGCGGAGACGATTTATGTGAAATATACTAGGGACTATTCTAAACGCGTTCACATTTGTATTCCGTTTGCAACCACGCGTATCCATCGCAGGCTATTGATGTGAATACATTGCGCTCTTCCAACTTGTGATGAATTGCATCGAGTTCAGAGCCATCAATGTAAGTCAAACAAGGAGTAACTTTAAAATTTTATAGCTGAATATATTGTCTGCTCTCAATGAACGTCAGTGTTAGTAATTGTCGACAATGAAATGAAAACCTAGTTACTATGCTATTTTTAAATACTTTTTAATACTTATGTAAAGCTCTGTTTAAGTACCAACAAACATCAATCACGCTGCAATATGAAATTTTTCTTAAGAATTATAACTTACGTTTACAATGTTTAAACTACACATTTATATACGTCATAAAAATCTTCACTTTGCATCATTCAGTTTACAAATGGGACATATCAAAGGAAAATCTATTTTCCTAGAGCAATAAATATTTTTATAACAGCAGGTGCGGTCTCCGGTACCGTTGTTATAAATTCGCGATGTTGCTTTTGTTACGGCTGATGGCTGCGTTAATTCTCGGGCTTTGCCTTCATAAGAGTAGTGACTAAACAGAGCGCAAGACGAGAGATTAAATCTTGGTTTATTGACTGTATTCCGACACTAAAAATATCTAAAGTACCAAACTATGGGTAAAGCAGTAGCCACAGTCGTGTCCTTTTCGAAATACTTCCTACCTAAGCTTTAAGGACTGTCAAAATTTATTTTTTATCTAGTTTTTATGATCTTAATAAAATTAAAAATGTGAGTGTTTAGATGGATGGATGGATAGATGTTTGAAAGTATCTCCAAAACGGCTCAACGGATCTTGATAAAATTTGGAACAGATGTAAAACATAATCTGATAGAGCACATGGGCTACTTATTAAGTATTTTTTTAATTCCGCGCGGACGGAGTCGCGGTCGACAGCTAGTTATAAAGTTGCTTGGTAAATGTTTAAGGTATAAACAAAATAGTAATCATGCCATTAGACAAAGAAACAAACAGAATGAGTAAGTCTACCCGCAAAGGTGTGGACACATTTGCAGTTGAGTGAACAATGCACTGGTTGCTTTGTTTGACGTTGCTGCTTATTGTCGATTAAGAGAAATATGCCAAGGTCCGGCCAGCCGGCACCGCACTAAGCGCCTTCGTTACAACACGGATTTGTTTAGCTCAAGGCTTACTATCGAAAAAGTAAGCCCTTCCAACATTTTACCGTTTAAAAAAATATTTTTAGTATGTGAATGTCCAAGTATTTCTTCTCGTTAATAGGCGTAATAATTACTAAGAAAATTATCAAGTGAAAAGCATAATAACAAATATCAACAGATCCAAATGTCATCCCGGATGTTAAGCATAAACCCGTCTAGACCGTCTTTCCCGTCTAGACGACTTAGTGCTTACAACTTAGACGCTTAAATAGCTACATATGTTAGTTGTTCATACTGCTCTAGCAGAAATACATTCACACACATAAATTTGTGTAATCTCTATGAGTCTCAGAAGGATTTTTTGTTAACAGCAGATTTAATTTAAAAACACAGACGTTAATTACACTTAAAGAGTTGAAAGGAGTAATCAAATTAAAGCAAACAATGACGACACTGGATCTCCGAATAACTGCAACATGCACAACCAGTGTGAACGAACTTTAGATGTACATTATCCTGAGACAAACAATGAACCAGCTTCCAAGTAAGAACCATCCAGAGTGCAATACAATGAAACGAAACTGACTGAACATCTGTCGAAATATCTCTATAGTACTCGTATCACAAGCTATTTCTATTTAAATTTCACCTGCAAACTGATATATAGTATAACGAAATTCACAAGAAGTAAACATAAATTCAATAGAATTTTCGAGCAAACAACACGTGTGACTTAAAACAAACAAATTTTCGTGAATCACACCAAAAACCTACTGTTTTATAAATAACTTTATTTTGTTTAAACAAGCAATCGATTTTCATAAAAGACGTGAAACAAATCTATATATATAAAAATGAATTGCTGTTCGTTAGTCTCACTAAAACTCGAGAACGGCTGAACGGATTTATCTTATCTTAGTCTTGAAATGTTCGTGGAGGTCTAGGGAAGGTTTAAAATGCAAGAAAAAATTCATACCGCTATTAAGATTTTTTTAACTGCGCGCGGACGGAGTCGCGGGCGACAGCTAGTTATGTATATAAAAATGTTGCTAGGCATAAAACAGCTAAATTATTGTCATTTGAATACTCAATAGTAGAAACACGAATATACGTAATAGAAAATCAATACAAAAGTGCTTCAACGATGAATACTTTAACAGAAAGACGGAGGCGGTTTCCGTACTAGCAAGTTTAAATGGCTAAGAGCAGGCACTTTGTAATATGAATTGGAAACTATCGAGACAGAAGACTGAGTGCGGTTGAAATTGAAGATATTTGGTAGTAGACAGTAACAGAGTAGAGGTGCAGCTGAAGTTTAATGCACGCATGTCTAGACGTCTGAAGGGGAATTCATTATAGCACTGAGATTATGGTAAATAATGTCGTCTGCGTATAAATGTGATGTGAACTATTTGTGGCTTAAGTATTGGTCGTCAGAAACGAATTACGAATGCGACTGTTACTTTACTCAGAGAATTCTCTGAAAATATTTCAATACAAAGACGTGCAGTTAATTGTATATACTAGTATAATTAAGGTTATTATTCAGCGAATGAAATAAAATGCTTTATAACGTATAACGATACAAAATGTATTGAATAATGCAATTTTAATAACAATACTGTTACACTTAGAAAGTGCACAAACTGAAAGGATTTAAAGTTAATGATGTACACATTGATATGTGAATATTATCGATAATATTTTGCAATTTGAAAAGTTTTAGAGGAAATTTATAAAACAACAAACAATATTATTTATTTAAATTAAATTTTCGTATGATAATACAGTACTTTGTAAGCAATGTGTATCAAAACAAATGATTTTAGATAAACATTTATCATAAAAATGTTATGAGTCACGTTCAACTGCGCAGTTTTGAGATTGAACAAAGAAGCGTAAGGATTCATAGGACAAAGGGCTTCCGTACCACGTAAATGTTTTGCTTCACCATTTTGGAGTGCAGCCAAACTGCCGACATCGATAAATGTCTCTAGAACTGGTGAATAAGTCGTATTCAGTTCAAACCTGTAACGGTAACAATGACGTGACTCGGAGACCGTTATGACGGTAATGCAGTAGTGGTAGGGTTGCCATCTCGGGTTTGTATTGAGCATATGCGGACTTATTTAACATTGATGTCTTCTGGTCAGAATGGTGTGAAACAAGTCACTGAAGTTCGATTTTTTGTTAACTAAGGTTCACCATTGGTCGTCGTTTGTGTTCGCTGCTTGTATCCGAGTCTTGTGAATTGTCAGCCCTAAGGTAACGACGCAGTCACGTGACCTGATGTCAAATGACAAAAACAAGACATTCAATTCAACTGTTCGTAGTGGTACCTGAGGATAGAACTAATTGAATTCTGTTTGTTTGTCAGTTACTGTTGCTTAAAGAGGTCAATTACATATTTTTTTTTCACAATTAATTTTTTTTTTTTTAAGTTGGTATTGGAAAAATACAAAACAAAATTGTTATTGCAGTTATCCCGCTTAAGATAGCTTTTGATTGCCAAAATATCTGAACCAAAAACATATTATATTTATTACAAAGAGAATGGAAACAATAATATGTAATATATTTTTGTGCAAACACACTTACACGTTCTTAGTTACTTTCTTATTATGTTAATATTGTAGTTGTGTTCATACGCGAGCGTGTAGAAATGTTCACTTCAATCGCATTAACATTGTCTTGTTACAGTAAATGTTTATTTTTCCACAGCATTTATTGCGCAGTATTTTAATTTTCTCGACCGCTTCCCGGCCGGCATATGCTATTTTTGTATTTTAGCTTTTTTGCAATGTTTTTATTTTCTAGCTTGTCAACAGGAAATAGACGAGTTTGGTTTGGTTAACCGCTTCCGAATTTGATACAAAAATATTTGACGAATTGCGTGGATTTTATGTTTTGAGACAGAAGAGATATATAAAGATATATAATGCAAAGGCAATATGTTATAACGAATATTAAAGATATATTATTAATGAATAAACCGTAATACAAAGCATAAACTGCAAGGCAATATAATGCTATTTTCGGTCCGCTCGTAAAACCTGAGGCAACTTTAATTTTTATAGCTTTTCGTAATGTCGGAAAACGGAGCGATGGAGTTAATTGCCGAGGTTTGAACCCACGACACGATCTAATTGTATCTAGATTGCAAGCAAAGGATTTAAAGATAGAAAAAAATAGGTTGCAAGATTAATTAAGTTGCAAGAATAATGAATGAGGGTTACGTTTCATAAGTAATTGATAACGATATCAAGTATATCAATGTATTCTCGAATTATTTGAAGCAATATTAACTATGTATCTTCCAAGTATTAGGATTTCCTTTTCTTAGATGTATTATCTATTATCAAATAAATACTCAGCTTTCACTGCGTCGCAGTCGAGACCTTCGCAGTGGCGCTGAGTTCGCGAAATTTCTCGAAATGCGGTCGCAAACTGGTTCGTACAAAAACCAGAGCTTGCTCCGTCTCCACCCGGCCGCCGAGCTGCATTTTGACTTTGGATGTGTGGCAAGTGGCAACAGACGATGTACGAGGATAAGAATTAGACGCATAATGCTTGCTAACTTTTTATTTATCATTAAATTTATAGTCCTTTTCACTCTTGTGAATTTAACTAGAGACAAAAATCGAATGGTGACTTAAGCAATCACGAATACGTGTACGCCATTATCTAAATGTATATCACGACTGTACCGAGCGAACCAAATACAAGATTCCATGTGGTCCGAGTACAGTCATGTACACAAATGTACGTACTAAAGATAAGGAGAGAAGTTAGCTAGCAGTTACTGGCTGTTATTATTACCACTCCATATCAGTCGCTTCTCAACGTAACTGTACTTGTGTACAGTTACGCTGAAAACTTGTTTATCCAGCGGTTGCGAGCGTTGCATAACCGATCGACTTTCACTCGGCCGCCAAGAGGCGGGACTCCGATACAAACAAACAATATGCACCATTCTGAGTTCCCACTGCCGAAATACTGGTTAAAAAAATATTGTCATCCCGCTTGTTATTTTCGCGCAAACAGAGATAATAAGATGTTTTTAATACAAGTGTTTTGAACGAGGATTCCTTTAGTTAATAATAATACAATTTGTAAAGAGAACGGATTCTAAGAAGGTTGGAGACAACTAATATCTTATGCCGTCTTTGTTCATTTTAAGACACCTTTTCGTTCCAAATACAAAGACTACAAGTACTTTTAAAAGATTTACGAAATCTTTCTATGAATCGATATATAGTTGAATTGTATACTTTTATCAAAAGAATAAGTAACAAAAACTGTTACATTTTAGTGTCGAATGTGTTAATAAAAATAGCACCTGAATAATTTAACGCATTTTTGTTGTTACATGATTACATGTAATGAAAACAACAGAATCAACTACTGATTTTCTTAAATATTTTAAACAATACAATATTCTCGAATAAAATAAACAATTACCTTTACATAATTGTTAAGTACATTTTAGAGAATTATGTCCAATAATCTTAGTAATATTATAGTCTTACTAATATTATAAATGCGAATGCTTGGATGGGTGGATGTTTGTTAAAAGGTTTCTCCAGAATAGCTCTCTGAAAGGCATAGATGTAGAACTTAGTGTGGAAAAACACAAAGGCTACAAAGTTTTTTCGTTCCACGAGAACAAAGTCGAAAAGCGAATAGTAATCATCTCTGTCTACACCATAAAATATGAGAGCTTTGTTTTTATTATATTAATCGAAGTGTGATATCAGTGTGATCATAATTAAATTAAATTTACCATACCAAAGAGTTAAGTCGTGCTAAGTCGAGAGCGTCATTATGCCGGGTACCGTTGTTATACTGAATGTGGGTCGAGTGCGCAAAAACGAGAAGTCGTACGTGATGTGTGCTGTGTGGTACACCGTTACCTACCACCTACTGGCGGAGCATTCGCTGATATTGATGCTGTTACCATCCACCAGCATCAACCGTCAAACGTAGACAGCTTTCTATGAAGCTCTTAACATTAAAGAAACTTTAATTTCAGTGAGAATTAGTGTGTATCCTTCTCGCACTTCTCGTTACTTGTTCTGTGGTGTTGTGAGATTTGCACTTTCACCTTACACAAAAGGCACACGCTCAAGGCGACTAATCACAAGATGTCACACTTTCTAGCGCTTTGAGGCTTTGTGACACTATTTTTTCATATGATAATATGTTTTTGTAGTGTTTAGGTGAAGAAAACCCACGGTCACAGTACCGCGGGGACAACGTATAAAGCGATACAAAACCTTGGAATTGTAATCATTTGAAATTCAACGCATATTTGATAAAATGTTTAATTCAATGTAACCACTGTACCTATACCATTTTTTTTAAGTTTCTGGGTATTCTATATTCTGACTATCAAAAACTATAGGTAACCCATACAGTAGGGAGGTATAATTTTTTTCCCAAAGAAATGCGTTAAACTTCTTTCGAATCGTTCAAAATACGTTTTTTTTATACTTAATATTAATTTTACTGTCTGTTTTCGTCTATGTTCTTCAGAATTAATTTTCTGATGACCAAACATTATTACAGATCGCAAACTAATCGCAGTAAAATGAGCAGCTTCATTTTATTTTTAGCTATCCATAAGTGTTGATAACTTGAATGATTTATGAAGTGCCGATAGCTGCAAGGTAATGGATCTGTCTTTGTTCATATCAAACAGCAATAAACTTCTAGTCTAAATCTTTGCAGATTTTTCTTTACGATGAAAAAAGCAATCTATTGTAATATGTACTAAAAATAGATAACTTCGTTGATGCAATGACATTTTTAATACTATTGTTAAAGAGAATTATTTCCATTAAATGTTATTAAAAGTCTTTTCCTGCTGCACTCATTTTTGTTGCAATTCAACACGTAAGATACCAAGTATAAAATATAAGATTATTCAAAACTATCTTAAGACTTCCATACACATACTATTATGAACTAAACATTGGCAATTCTCACGATTGAATACGAAAGCTTACCTTTTGACAAAATGGAGACGTAATTTTCGCCGATGACAACGTAACAGATTAGCGATCCAAAACACTCTTTTCACAATTAATTGGACGAATATAAACAGTACAATAGTACGTATAATAAAACAACAATGAATTAACAACAGTGAAGCACGGTAACACAAAAATCGCGAGTTGTATGCACGGTGCAGAGCTATCACACGTCCGTCGTACACGACGTCCGATCGCAGAGTAGCTACGCGCTTGTCAACAAACAAAGAGGGCTGGCGTGCGCAGGCGCAGCGCAGCGCACACACGCCCGTGTCAATGAACGTGTAAACAGAGTTCGCTATACGCGGACCTACGGACCTACGCTCGCTGAAGTAAATAGCCAAGCGCATACGAGCATACGACGCATATTGTGCTTGTTTTGATTTAGAAACACGTTCGGTTGTACGCAAATATCCGACAACTGAACATATAACGCAATAATCCGTCAATTATAATCCCCAGTCTAGATAACTGCTGAGTTTTCCAAACGACGTAATATTTTTAGATTGCTTTTTTTTCTACAATAGAATCTCCTTTCGACATTGAAGGTGATATGTAGAAACACGCAAAATATAGCATTTCAATGTAACATTACAGTAAAAACATTTTCAGGGTCATTACTACGCAGTTACGTGAGTTATAATTGTTTACAATTGTTCATTCATTACATTCAAGAATAGAAATGTGGGTGAAGCTTAACTTTGTAGCTCGTAGCAATGTCATACAATTTTCAGATTTAACTTTTATTATTTAAAGCAGTTCTAATCTCTTAAAGATAAGAATCTCTGAAGATTCTCTGAAGCATTCACGTAAGTAAAAACACAATCATTCATCTATAACTTACTCTTATTCTCAGAGACGCAATAGACACAATAACTACGAATAATAGTTCAAACACTGTGTCATAACATATGTATGTATACACTCACACAAGTCAACGGGCATCAAAACAATAACAAGGCTGTTATCTTATCTCGTGTTATCGTGCACTGACGATACCAGACCTAACATCGACCAGCGTGAGAAACAAAGTCTGTCCTACTGTACAGTCAAAGAATTAAAATCGTATATCGTACACCATATTGTCACCCACAAAAGCTATAGCTTTCCAATCTTATTTTAACAAATTCTTAGCCTTATATTTTGCTGTTAATTGACGTTTTACCGGGAAGGAAACATACGTCCTTGATTGCACTTATAGATCAACACTGCAATAACCTCTTCACTTACAAAGCCACTATCTTAGTTATAAAGTTATAAACACACACACCCAGAGTATAAAGATAATAGTGTACACACACGTATAGAGCTACACACATATAAATCTAGTGCTTTATATCAAAATCTTTGACAAACATTGTACTCAATTGTTCTTGAAAACATAAAATGCAAGAGGAAGCCGAATCTCACTTTAAAACGGGAACGGCTAAAAGGTCAAACGTCCCCATTTTAAAACTTGGCAACTCTATTACGCCTGCCTTTGCCATGAACTTGAAATGTGGGAGTAAAAACCTACCGCTATAGTGACGTGTTAATTACTGTTGAATACCTACCTATTACCGTGGATATCAACATTCATACTAAAATCTCATCGCCTTAAAAAAAGAGATAAAATTTAACTGAACTAAAATTTGTGCTTTGATAATGATTGCATATTTTTTTATATCATAAGGTCACAAACGAGTAGCCACCTAAATACGTCGATATAGCAGAGTGACCGCTGCCCATAGACATCCGCAATTGCAGATGCGTTACCTACCTCTAATAACGAAGGAAGGGCGAACAAAAAGATTATATTTCCCATTCCTATGTATCCCCTTCTCCTTCAAATCTACTTCCCTTTCCCATACTTACCTTATTTGAAAAGGGTGGGAAGGGAAAGAGACCGAAGATTAGACCTCTGGCACCACACTGATCAAACGAAATGCGGAATTGCTTCCACTTCACGCCTGTCTTCTGTGTAGCTGTGGTATTACACTGGGAGAGGCGGCCAATTCTTGGAACAGATGTTGGTGTCTACCACTGTCTTCCTACTTTGGTATGAAAAGACGTATCAACTACTCTAGGTAAAACTTAACCGTCAGACTCTACAAAATATCTCCCCGACTATAAATCGTTTGACGTACTCGAAACGCGAATGTCTCTCACCTTCAAATACTTATCTGCTCTGTTTATGCAACTTCACAGCGAAAAGAGTAATTTCAGATATATTCTATGTTCTTACGTCATATGTTTTGTATTGAAATTGCGCATGTACATTTTATAAAAGGAAATTAGACTTAATGCTTAAGACGTATGGTTGAGATTTCTTTGACACAATTATAAGGTGACATTTTAATAGGATAAATACATAAATGGAAAGTATGAAAATAGACGACACGAAGTACTCGTGAAGCATTAAATGTCCTCATAAAGGTTCAAACTATTCCGTTAATCCTTGTTTCATTTATCTTTCTTTTTGTATGTATTTTTGTGTTCACCTCGGGGTCGAAGAAACATTCAACGAACAATTTAACAGCTGCTGCTGCGAAGTGGAAAACGCTAAAAGTTTTTAAGTCATTATATTAAATTTGAGGACTTTCCGAGTATCTGCGAGCAGTTTGGTGACAGCAGTATGGCCTCTAGTCGGACATCGCTCCGTGATGATCGATTCGATCAAAATACCGTATGAGTGATCGAATCACTAGAGTCGACATTAATCGATCGAAATGTTGCCTACATTATGTTTCACCTTCGGAAAAAACGTCTTAGAAATGCATTAATATGCCTGTATGATATTTTTAAACTTATTTTTGTACACAACTCCTTAAATCTTACTAATATTATAAATGCGAATGTTTAGATGGATGGTTTGATGGATGATGTAATTAGACACATAGGCTACTTATTAAGTTTTTTAAATGCCGCGCGGACAGAGTCGCGCGCGACAGCTAATAATAAATATGTTTAATTGACTACACTTCATTTTACTATAAATTATATCATCTGTAGTAAAATTGTAAAAATAAAACTATAATCTTCATGTTCAGGTCAAAGAACAATGAATTTGAATTATAAGCGAGCGAGTAATAAAGCTTTGTGTTTCTTTTAAACGTTTTTTAACTAAAATAGCAAACAATTTTTTCAAAACTAAATTATCTATCTACATCAGCTATTCCCAAAGTAGTCCATGTGGTTCCGCTGTATTCCACGGAAAACTCGGCAGGGTGTACGAAGTCGGGGAAAAAAGTGAACAGTTTACAATTTGACGAAAATAATAAAATTTTAAATCGTTGCCTACGAGAAAAAAGTTTGAGAATCTATGATCAACTTGTTTTCTTAGAGTTTTAGTTCACGTAGGCGCTTATTAGGAAACACGGTTAGTCAGACGGCTTTCTAAAAACCGATTGTGAGTTTGCATGAACTGCTGTTTCTAGGAACGGCTAATGGTTTAGTTTGTGAGCTAATTCATTTACTATGGTCTATTATTACCCATGTAATACAAGAATATAGTATTTAGCTTGTATTTTACACTAATCAATTAGTTTTAACAACAATCTCAGCGTTTCATCAACAACTGCACTTTTAGCAGAAAAAAATTAAGTTTAAATAAAAGAATGAAAGTATTAACTTAGATACCTTCCATAATTCAAGCTGATGTAACTATATATATAATATTATTTGTAGGAACACAGTAACTTTAACAACATATAATTATTATTTAAAATATACTATATAATTAGGTCAATGTCCGCATGTTATCGTTAACTTCCTTGCAATTTCTAATACACATAAAAAACATATTTAAAACAGCTTTATACAGCTTCATCTATTGGTTAGTTTAAAAATAGTGACAAAAATCATTATTTTGTGATGTGTTGGTAATGTTATGTTAGTTTTGATTAAGAGACCAAAGAAAACCAAAGTTTATTTACCGTAGACTACGATACGAGTATGTAAGACAAAGTTTAGATCAACTTCACAACTAAGTCAATTCATCCTGAAAACATCACTGAGAAACTTTACATTAGCAGTCGCTTGCATTGCATACTAAATATACACATCAAAAAAGTCTAAGCAACACATATAAATTTCAATTTTACAATGTGTTTTCGCATTAAATCCTTAGTATTTTCGTACTTTTATTATTTATTAATGCTTTTTTAATATTAAACAACAATTACTTTTTTTTTATTTACTTTTTAATAATCTTAATAACCAATAATTACGAGTAAGGAATGTTTGTACGAAGTACAAAGTAAGGTGCCTAATCAACTAAACTTAAAGTAAAATTAAATGGTTGTACAAAAATTGCATAAATTAAGACAAAGTGTGGTCTCCTCTGTTATGGAGAACTTGCTGGCACCGATTATTCATGGAATCGATGAGACTGTTAATGTGATCCTACGGTAATTGCTCCCAATGAAATTTTAGTAAGTCCATCAGTTGTTGGGTTGTTGTCACTCCATCCAAGTCATTTAAAACACGTCTCTGGAGCATATCCCGTGCATGCTCGATGGGGTTAAGGTCTGGCGATCGTGCAGGCCAAGGCAATACCAGGAAGTTTTCCCTTGCTAAGTACTCCCGTGTGTGCAAAGCTGTATGCGAACGCGCATTGTCATGCATCAAGGTGAAATCGAAGCCAAGCGCTTGTGCGACTGGATGGACATAAGGTCATAGAACATCCTCAACGTAATTTACAGCGTTCATGTTACCATTTACAAAAACGAGCTCTGTTCGTATGTTCTTCATAATACCCGCCCATACCATAACTGTTAAGTCGTTGTATGGATGCACTTCCTGAAGCCACCTAAGTCTTTCAGTATTTCCAGGACAACGGTACACTCTTACCCTTCTAGTATCAGGCTAGAACCCAAATCGAGACTCATCGCAAAATAAAATTTTATCCCATTGTTTCCGGGTCCATATAATGTGTTGCCTAAACCATTCATTTCGACGAGCGCGATTCCCGTGACGTATCGGTGGGCACCTAATTGGCCGTCGTGCTCGTAGGCCATACTCATGCAATCGATTTCACACAATTTGGCAGCTAACAACTACACTACTTGAATTTTGTAGCCTCAAACCTATCTCTCGGGCGGTTAACATCGGCTGGCGTCTTTCAGTCAGTTGTATGTATCGATCTTTTCGTGTTGTTGTACACCTTCCTTGACCTGGGTGCTGCTCAGCAGGATCTCCCGTGTTAGTTTAACGCTGATGAACACGGCAAATAACGCTTCTGTTGACACCAAAATACCGAGATACCTGAGATTGAGTTCTTCCCGCTTGCAACATCCCTACAGCTCTCTGCATTTCATCTGCGTTCAAATGACGTCGCTCCATAACGTAAAAAATGTCTCAAAATTCAAATTTGTTCAAAACTTTTTTTAATTATTGTTTTAACCTAAAAATTGATACCGAATACTAAATTTTAATAAGCAAAGAAAACGCTGTAAAATTCGAACAAATGCATTCGCTTTTGAATTTGTGAAAAAAAACAAATGATACTCGATTTTTTTTTCATAACCAGCCAGTATGTCCTATAGATCAAAAAAGTTTACATAAGTATTACCTACTTGGTAAAAAATTATAAAATAATTGATTAATAACTTGAAATAGTGTGTGTTGCTTAGACTTTTTTGATGTGTGTACTTCCCGACACAAATCTTGATTAACCATATTTTTTTACCAGAATATTAATTGCAAGGATTAGTAAGCATGGTCTTCCACTGTCTGAATAGCCGACAAAATAATATTATCTTAATTTTGTTCTTAATTATATGGATGGATGGTAACACTCGATAACATTGAAAATGACGCACGGTTGCAACAAATCTGTCTGCGATTCTAAGATTTAAGGCCCTACGTACACAAAGCTAAAATCTTCGAAACCCGGCGATTTTAATCGCTAAGCGACATTTTGTTCTTTTGTCGTCAAAACCAGTGGCTCGCAACCTGTTTGTCAAGAACGTTATGACAAAAATCGCTGCGATTTTCAAAATCGACTCGCGTTGCTGACACAACGTTGTGTGTATTGAACGCATGCAAAGCAATACTCGCGACGCGATACGTTGTCTTGAGAAACGAATTATTCATGTTCATGACAACTTTACAAAACTTAAAAAGTTGTTCGTGGCCGGCTTCGTCTGTGCGAATTTAAATAAGTAAATGTTAAAAACTAATAGCTAATGCAGACGTCCATATCGTTTGACAGGATGTTATAAAGTCGATGCGTCCTCACAAAAGGACTATTGTCATACCGCACCATAAATAAAAATCTATGTTTGTTATAATAAACTATTTCTTCTATGATAATGCATTGAAAAAAGGTAAAAAAGTTATAGTAATTAACTTTTTATCGTGTCGTTTTTGACTATTTTGGCGGGAAAAGAAAGTAAGCTAAGAACAATTTTATGGTTTGAATGGACGTCCTTTTTTGTCAATTTGAGCACATGTATGAAAATTATTTAAGATTTGAATATACAACATTATTATTATTTAATCATTATTGTTTAAGAAATAAATTTTCAGGTAATATCAGTCCACTGCTAATTATACCTCAACTATAATTTTCATAAAGCTTATGAAAATTGTAGTTCGTAATATTTGAACTATGGCCATGTCTTCTCGATGAACTAGTACATATAACATATTGTCCAGTCACTCGAACTGTACAAACAAAGCTTTATAAGTGCGCAGAGTAAGACAATGGGTCGGCCTTCGGGCTGGCCGTTTACCTCCGCCGGGTCTACTCCGTGTTGTCTGCGAGACGCTGACCGCGTGCTCCGGGCTTGCAGCTATCCTAAAGATAAATACTATATGTACCTGGAGACAAGACAAACAAAATATTAATATTGAATGGTATACTTAAAGCTAAGATAAATAGCTTTAGAAGTTTGCAATAGAACATTGTTACAAACAGTTAGTAATAATTGACATTAAGCAAACAGTAAATGTTAACAATATTAAAGGAGATTACATATTTCAGATTTAATTTTTTTAGTTTTAACTCAGAAATACAATATGTTCCAATACTAAAATTATACAAAAGACAAAGTGACAAAGAAAGTACATAATATTTTATCTTTTTGTTTAAAACCTAGTTAATAATGAATCAAGCACATGTCTCCGTTAAACCTGCAACACTCTTTCAGTTTAAACTAAGTAGTCGGACTGTTCAGTTACAACTTACACGTGAAGACAAGACTGAGAACTGTGCAGTTTAACTTACAAGCTTTAAAGGCTTTAATAAAATAATATACAACACTAGTTGTACATCAATATATAGTCGGAGTGATGTCCGCAGCATCTTGGCCATCGTTAACGTACCATTGAGCTCCATGTTGATATGATTTGATATCTCGTGCGATAACATTCAAAAGTCACCGCCGTCGCTTGTTTATGCCTAGTTTATTTTATATCAAACTAGCTTTTACCCGCGACTCCGTCCGCGCGGAATAAAAAATAGAAAACGGGGTAAAAATTATCCTATGTCTGTTTCCTGGTTCTAAGCTACCTGCCCACCAATTTTCAGTCAAATCGATTCAGCCGTTCTTGAGTTATAAATTAACTAACACGACTTTCTTTTATATATATATATATATATATATAGATAGATATAGATATATTACATCAAAGAGCTTTATATATGCAGGCTAGTCATTAAACTGAGCAGAGAAAGAATACTGAAGTTATTTAATTTGAAATATCTTATTTTTAACAGACCAAAACTTTATAAATAACTATTAATTCGATAGATTGGATGACATAGATCATCATATGTTACCATGACCTCTGCTGAGACACCTAAATAAAAAAAATATTGTAAATTCTACGAGTGACAATAATATTTTTAAATGAGTATATCGGCACTGATTTTACACGTAACAATTTTTACTTGTAAAATTTACGTCATAGTTTAAGTGTTCAGGCAATATAGTAACCAGATGCTCTAACATATTATAGTCATGGAGAAGTTTCCAAAGACACGTTGCTACCTAATTTATGGCAACACTTGGCACGTCGCCCTGCTTGCCTTAAGCAATAGGGAAAGGCTCGCAAGAATCATAATTAGGTTACCCAATGAAAACAGCAATAAGGTTTTGAAATTTTAATTACTCGTCTTAAAAATCGAAGTTATATTTTGTTTTGTCAAGTAAAAGCTGTCTACAGAAATAAATTACATCGGACATTCTTTCAATTTGTTAATATTTGATTTAGATATTTGTATTTATCAAGTCCCTAGATAGTTACAAAGTGTAATTTATCCATTAGAAACGATAGCGTATTATACAACTTTTCATTAGTCGTTATCACGCATGAAAACAACCTATTGAAGTCATTAAAAGAAATTAGCTCTTATATCTATAGTCTATGATTCATAATGACGTAGCAGATGATAGTTGCCATCAGACAGCAATTTAGGCGAGTGCACATCAGTCAATAAGCAGCTCGTGTTCAGTTCACCTTTTAATGGGTATCCACGGACAGACAGCATGTCATTTGTACTGACTACATGTAAAAATTGATAAAAATTTCATATACATATAGAACTTTAGCTACTAATTACTACAGCTCAAAAATGTAAGCCATAAATACTGATTTTTTTTTCCTATTACTCAAAATTTGTCGGTAAAACCCCTGCTGTATATTTCATAGAGAATTTTGGAAATCAATGATCCAAGCTAATATTTTGCTGTTGCAAACAGAATTATTCACAAGTCGGTGAGTTTTTTTTTAAATAATTTGTAAGTTATAAATTCTACACTGTAAAGTTTGTTCGTCATAAAGTTCTGATGCTATTAATGAATCGATATTGCAGGCTTAACGCACAAGGTCGGGCTGGATTACACACATACAGGGCTATTGAAACAATTAAATTACATACATCGTATCAGGTTTGTCAGCGACACACTTATTTTGCATTCAATGTTGCCAGATACAAATACACGTTACAAAATTTATTTCGAATATTAAAATTTGTTTGATATTAAGTAACAGATTAAAATGAACCATTTAGTTTTATGCTATATTGTTTAAAGAACTAGCTACAATTGGTAAGTCTCCCTCTTTGCAAAAGAAAAAATACCACAACATCTTCATGTGTACATTTAGTTTGAATTCGATGAAAGAAAATGATAACAAAAAATTTTCAAAGCGACATGTATGTAAAAGCTTATGTACCCCAGTTCATAGAAATCAAAATTCAATGGTAAATAATTCCGTTACTAAAAAATGGTTTATTTAAACGATGTCGCCTAGGAACATATTATGTCATTGGACTCCAGGGATGTATTGGAATAAATGGAATATATTTTAATTAATTCATATGCATATACATAAGCGATAGTTCCCTTCAAGTCGTTGTCTTGGACTATTCACCATAATTCGATCGATTAAAGACCAAACTATTATTTATCTCGAACAAATTCAGCTCATGTGTGATATTCTTAATACATTTGGTTCAAAATTAATCTATCTAAAGATAGCAAAAGCAAGCAAAAAACGTACTATAATATTTAGTAGACTATCGAACAATTTTTGTTCTTTCTTTCAAACTAATTAAAATAATATTTGGATCGATCTTCAATCGAATATTGTATTCGGTGGTTACTTACTGTGCCATTTTCATTCTTAACATTTATTTAAACATAGTTTTTCAAGGCTGCTCCTGGTGTGTCGTGTTTTAGAGGTCACCATTTAATTCAGCGAGTGATACGGCGCGGTACTGTTGCAGCTTGCAGTTAAAACCGAGCAATTGCACGTAACAACTTAATGTCGACAAATTGGACGTGATAGCATTATTAACCCTCGGAGTACACTAGGGGTCATTTTGACCCCAAATTTTTTTTTATCCTAAAATATTTCTCTAGTTAGTCGAAATATTCGAGACATCCGGTGTATATTTTGAAGGTTAAAGCCCCCCTCTAAAAGTACACAAAGGGACAAGTGCGCAACGTTTTACAACGGCCCAGCGAAGAGGACGTGGGGTCAAATTGACCCCTGTGTGTACTAGTGAGTGTCTGTTGAAAAAATGATATATTTTTTGTTTCACGCATAAAGTGTGCAAGTAAGTGTAAATTACAATAAAAATTATGAGAAATTTTGGTTTTTATCGATTGAATAATATTTTTTTACAGAATGCCGTATAACCTCCGTAACAACCGTGTTCTTAATTATTTGTTAAGAAGCAGCAGACAGCTGGTTTACGACAATCCCTCTGATTGAAAAAATGCAAAAACAACCCTACGATTTGACGATTACCGGTACTATCCGTAGCAAATTAGAAATGAAAATTGCTGGTGAAGAGCGAATCGCAAAATATTGTCATCATGATTCAATCACACTTGTTTCATGGACGCCAAAAAAAAAGAAATGTATTAGTGGCTTCTTCTTATCTACAATCTACAGCAATTAACCCGGACAATGGAAAACCATGTATAATCGAGCATTATAATAAAGCAAAAAGTGGAACAGACGTTCGATCAACTGTGTAAATTACATACTGTCGCACGCGCCACTAAAAGATGGCCAGTACGATTTTTCTTTGGAATACTTGATCAAGCAATTGTTAATAGTCGTATACTTCACATCTCTAAATTTGTCGCTGCTGAAGAGGAAGAGCAAAAAAAATAACTGCGCGAGAATGTTACCAGCAGGTAGCTATTCATTTAATCAAACCGTGGCTCCATAGACGACTAGATGGTAATGTTTTTCTAAGACAAAGCATCCGAAAAGGAATTGAAAAAATTTTAAATATCAATCAGCCTTCATCACAAAATGATTCTCGTCCAGTATCGGAGAAACGCCAACGTTGTGCTTTATGTCCACGAAAAGATGACCACAAAACACAAGCTCTATGTTCATCATGTATGCGGGGCTATGTGTGATAAACATCGTATATACATGTGTAATGATTGTGGTGGGGTTGAATAATTTGTTATTTTTCATATTTTAATAAATTTTACGAATTATAAGTTATGGTATTGATTATTTTTATGTGTACCTAAAAATTACTTTCGATTTTTCACTTAAAAAAATAGTCATTTTCACATAACTGAATAATTATACTTTTTGAAAAATTTACAAAAACAGCTATAATTGCTTGAATCTCGCTATTTTCCTCTTCAAAAATCTCATATTGTTTTTTTCTAAATGTACATTTAACATTTGATACGGGTAATTATTCGAATTTGTTCGTTTTCGAAAATAGGTTCGAATTTAATTAATTTTTTTCACCATTAAAATCTATTTAATTCCGAATAATAATGATTGTATTCGAAAGAGCATTGTTTTACCTACAAAAAATGTCATAACCTAAATTCTGATAAAATGCTTAGTTTCTGAGATATAGGTCTTTAAAAGTCAAGTCAAGCAATTTGACCCCGTGTGTACTCTAAAGTTCTGATCAGAGGTGTGTACTCCGAGGGTTAATAAAACCAAGTAATGATTTTATTCTAATATTTTAACATCAACCTACAGCTTTTTATTTTATCATGATAACGAAGATAAGTGATCATTGTAATTGTAAGCTGGTACCTTCTTGTAACCATTAGTAACCAGTTTCTAGCTTAATCTAAACCGTATGCAGTATCTACCTAGAAATAAAGTGATATCAGTGCAGTAGTCCTTTCCTTTAATTCAAATATTTACAATACCGAACACTTATTCGACCTTGGATATTCATGATGACGACGCTTTATAGAGAACTAGCTTTTTCCCGCGACTCCGTCCGCGCGGAATAAAAAAAAAAAAGAAAAGAAAACGGGGTAAAAATTATCCTATGTCCTATTCCTGGTTCTAAGCTACCTGCCCACCAATTTTCAGTCAAATCGATTCAGCCGTTCTTGAGTTATAAATGGTGTAACTAACACAATTTTCTTTTATATATATAGATATCATGCTTTGACTTTTCAGTTCCACACAGGTCCATAAATCAGTATCGGCAATTTGCAGTCGGCACACGGACGGAACTATTTTCATATCGCATTCAAAATCTCTGCAATTTCTCCGCAATCTACGACACTTGGTAACAGTTTCGTTATAAGGCTATAAATTATTAGTATAAGCTAGTTTAAGGTAATATTTTTATTGGGGCAAATCAGAATGATGTTTTGGATGTTTTTGTTTGCAGTGTTTGTCAATTTTTTTACAGAATTATGCTTCAATGCATCTGAAAGACTGAAAAATCTAATAGGCTGATTTTGACTTTCAACATGATGACAAAAAAAAACGATAATCAAAAATGCATTTTAAATATTGAACATTAAAAAACGATCAACTGACATCAGATTAATTAAAACTCGTTGAACTAAATTAGTTTTTTTTAACTGTGTTTATCCTTGACAACTGGATTAAACAAAGACTGATGATACCTGTATTAAAGTTAAACGTATATATTGGTTCTATCCTTATCTTGTTCTCGCAAGTAAACAGATCTTGTAGCCCATTCCTAGCCAGTGAACAAAAATCTCAAGTAACAACAAAACAACGCTCAATTTTACAGTGTCCAACGAAACAAAAATAAACAAACCTTCCGTATGTAGGGACGGATCTCACAAGCCAGCCGTGTGGCCTAGCGGACAAAGGGCACTGAAAACTTTGTTAACAGGTCGCAAGGTCTTTCGGGAACAAAGAAGCTCGGCTGGCGCAGCACAACTGCGGCAACCGCTTGCCTCGGCGGCCGGTCGCGGACTGGCGAAGTAATGCACGGTGCACACTGGGTGCATCGATTGTATACGTGCATACACTGCAGCCGGGCCGGGACACACTATGTGCATCTCTACGACAGCCACAGGCACAGCACAGCCGGCCAGACACATAAAAACATAATAGCAACGAAAAGAATCGCCCCGGGTGAACCCAATGCTCATGCTACGAATTTATAACTAAATAAGGTTTGGATTGTTTATTTAAAACAATGCTCCAAAACTTAATTTACCGAATCTATCAATAATTTATCGGAATTGTCGCATTTGGGCAGTCTGCAAAGGAATATCAACTTTATTCGTTTAACTTAGTGGATATTTAAGATAAAAGTTTAATTGGTTTCAAAGCTCACAAAGTTTGTTTAAACATCAGTAAAGTAAACTCTTTAATACAAAAATTTTGGAGTTTTCTATATAACCTGATATAGCTAGGGGAAAATGAATGAATTAAAAAATGTAATAGAATACTTTAGAGACAACATCCAATGAGAATTACACGGCATATAAAATGACAAAACATATCAGTTTTCGTGCGAGACCTACAATGCCGACACGGAGGACTCCGATTTCACTTCCAAAGTACTAAGGGCACATAAAGGCAACACACAAATATACTGTAAACATATATTTCCTCAACAAGCTAAGCAACAAAGGCTATATTATATAGCTGAGCTGGATAATGTAGTCTAGATATATAGTTAATTTAAAACCAATAGACCAGAATATGGTCTCCGAATAGTAATCTGGAAAAGAATAGAATTACAGTTCGCAATGTTCGCATGGCTGACGGAAATGCAATCTTTCTAGAATAAGTTATTGGGCGTGGACTACTCGTTGATTTCTGAGACCCTCCTGTATAAAACATATTATGTAACGATATATCAGGTATTTTATTGTTGTGTGGAAAGAACATAGTCCAATTACAGAACTTAACCTTTCAGAAGATCGTTGCTGAATTGAGTATAATGAAGTATAATATATAAGCTGAATTAAGTATAACAAATTGACAAAGGTTGTTGACTTTCCTCAAACAAAGTTCACAGCTCTGTCATAAGATGTCTTGAATAGAAAACGTGTTAAAATTCCTGTCGCTATTCCTTTCTTAAAATTAAATTCCAGCTGCAGAGTTCATTAGACTTGCAGTGTTATTTAAAAACTTTTTAAAAATTCCATTAAATTCAGCAAAACGAGATCTACATCAAAATTCATTAAGCACACCAGAGTTGAAGTTAAAAACAAAGTTCTAGGTGTCGTTTTCACTAGAGAAAATAGTGTAACGTCAACGAACGTGATTCAATCAATCAAATTACCTCTATCTCTGGAGTTCGTTTACGTTCCGCAAACTGTTTCCACTGAAACGGAAGGATTGTTTTATTGCATTGAGAGTGACGTAGACAGGTGTCGCTAGATTCTGTGAAAACATCTTTTTACTTTTGAATTGTTTGATCATTTTGCTTCAATAGAAGCCGATCTTAAAACAATCTAGATATTGGCAAAGTGCGTAACATTTTAAACAAACTATTGAAAGTTCTTATTTGTTTGAAAATTTTATTTACAAAATCAAGCCGTTTTACTCGTATAACTAAATAATTATTTTTTACGCAAAATACGGTCTAACTATGTTGCAATAACTAACTAATTTCACAAAATCCCGTTTATTTATTTAAAAGACAATCTTTTTCTTCATTCTTTTAGCTGAGGGCGAGACTAAAATTTAAATTAGTATGCATGAAAACTTCATTAATGTAACTTTACCAAACTAACTTCGCAGACTCTTTGCACATAAATGTTCGCGGTATTTTCATTTCGTTTTTATAAAAAGTAACTACGTTGATTCAAAATGTTATTACGAAATGATTGAAATAACATACAAAATTATAGTTTTTGAAATAACAGTTGTTAACGCGTTATCTAAGATTGCGCTGATTTTTGAAGTTAAAAAACAGAGCAAAAATCAAAAAAGCAGATCTACTATTGTCTGCAACTTCTTCTATTATTCTACCACTTTAACAAACACAACCAGAATATCTTGAAAAACTTGAATCATCCTTCCTTGTGCGTACTGCAAAGGATTGGAATAAGTTGCCGGCGTCAGTTTTTCCGTCTAAGTACGATGTGGCGGCCTTCAAGAGTAGAGTGAATAGGCATTTACAAAGCTAGCGCGTACCATCTTTAGACCTCATCATCACTTCATCGGGTGGGATCGTGGTCAAGCGCTAGCTTTTTCAATATAAAAAAAAAAAAACTTTGTGTTGTCGTGTATATTGACCACATGCAAAGCCATGTCCTTTAGTAAACACAGTTCGTCGTGTAGGCGTGATGGCTGTAACCGCAACAAGTTCACTCAATCAAAGCGGCGCCACCTGGCGGTCTCAACTTGTCAACATGAGCGCATGTCACTGACGGCCGGCCAAACTTGAATGCGGTTTCACTGTCATCTGATGTCAACATAGATAGTGCAACCCATTAAATTAAACTAACTAAAATTAGACTACATACAAATTAAACTGCATGACTAAGGCCTAGTCTCCCTAATATAGGTTAGGCTAGAGCCGCAATATTAGGGACTTGTTAGAGCTGACGATAAGACAAACCATTTTGCTATATTATTCCTAGTAAGTATAGTAGATTGGTAGAAAATACAAGCAAAATTATAATATGATTTATAATTACCTCATAAAATCTATGTTTTTTTTTTCTGGACTATGCTGTAGGAATATATAAACAACTAAAGGTTGAAACGCGACAAGCTTACTAATGTGTTACTAAACAGCTTTGTTCACAATGTTACCTTTATAACTTGAAGATATTTATATATAATCTTAGAAAAACACAATAAAGTATGTCGTGATTCAAGCAACTTGTAAATAGATCCGGAGCTAAATTTCCTTTCCATCTCCTACTTAGGTTAGAATTACATAAAATGCTATGAATGATTTAAAAGGTAATATTGAAAGATTTCAGTCGTACTTACAAAATAACCTTCTATTAATCTGTATGTATGTTTTATTTAACTGTTAGTTATGTGTTAATTTTGTTTACAGTTCACACCTGGTCGCGTATGTACATAGAAATGCAATTTTATAGCACATAAAGCATGTCGCGGGATTCAAACTTTGCAAGTTTGAATGTGTTCGGAATTGCTGTTTAGAAAGAGGTACAAAGTTTTCGAAGCAACTTCGTAAACTGCTCTGGTTATTTATTTATTGAATATTAAAGCATTATTTGTAGTCTGAATGCCTTTTATAATGTTGGAGTTTTCACTATTAGATTTATATGAGGTTATAATTCAAAACAGGGCGTTTACTTTTTGTTGCCTGACATCAAGTCTTTAACTTTTTACTAATATTTTTTATTGTTCTTTTAACTAACATTATAATTGCGAAAATTTAGATGTATGGATTTGTTGATTGTTTGTTTGATTTGTTGGAACATATCTTCATAATAGATACAAAGATGTGGATTAATTTTTATGTTGATGTAGAACACAGTATGGAAGAACGACGACGCTGGCAAAAGCTGGTGAATAACAAAATGTTACAAAAGAAAAACTGTTTATTTATTTTTTAACCTGTTTTGTTTTCTAACTTAAAAATTTAAACTATGAAAAATATTATTTTCAATACTATTTTATAAAACAGAAGTTAACAAGAAGAGCAGAGTTTGGCAACCGATTTTCTTTTACTAAAATGTGCGGACGTGGTAAAAAGACTGTCTCGTCATATCGACCGCTTGCTTGGCGAACCTGGCAATTGCCAGACGGAGTTACCAGTTGCCAGACGAGTTGCCAGTTGCAAAACTGTATTTCAAGTTGCCAGACAATTTTCTAAATTACCAGAATGCTCTCCTAGGTGCAACGGAATTTCATTTTAATTCAACGGTTAATTTCAGAGAGAATAATGAATACTTTTTCGTTCATTACGTTTGGGCGAGGACACAGACTACGGTAATAAAATAAGAACTGAAATTGCAACATTCGAGGTACACTGACTAAATTACCATGTCTGCGAGTACTTAGTGAAATTAATATTATGGTGGGGTTCTAAGCACCGAGACAACTCTTCTATTCGTTCTCTTATAATGTCTGAAATTAAAAATTCACTTAAAATTCAAGCTTCGCATAATGCATTCAATCTTTTACCTAAAATGGACGCCATTAACAGTTTAACTATAAAACAACCAGACGACAAAAATGATTCGAACTCTCAATATAACACTTTCGAATCAAATGTAAGTAGATAAAGTTCATTGTGAGCGACTCTTGATAGAAATTTAAAGCATCTAAATTGGTCGTAATGGCTTCGGAATTGGCCGTTGTTTTATTAAGGGTAGCCCAGACTGGCGGGCGCGGGCGCGGCCCAGACAACAAAGGAACTCAACAAGTGCAGACGCGTCGCGGGTTGAGACCGCAGGCCGCGTTCACACTGCAACCTCCCAGCCCCAATATACAAGCTATTATAATCATTACATCGCATAGGAGGGTAGTTCAGAAAACTTGTAAATTTTAACTACCTATATAACTACATATTGAAGTTAATATCGAAGGTTGAAGTCTTATTCTTTTCCTTTATAATAATTTTAGATTACTTCTGTATTTTACAGTTTTCTAAAATCATCAAGAAATAATAATAACCTACAATAAGTTAGCGTAATTGTTAGGTACAATATTCATCCAGCCATACTGAATGAAAATACCTATTGATTAGTGTGTAGTTTGCCTTAAAAAGGATGCTGGGGTTGCGGGGGAGGTAAGGGAGGAAGGGCGCCGCCGCAGTGTTTTGTTAGTACTCTAATGAATGCCGGGAGAGAGCAGACTAGTTAGTTACCTATAAATACATATGTGTACATATGCATCGATGCTGCACGGAAAATACCAGGACCTTAGACTTTATGATCACATCACCTAATTAATGAGTTGTTTTTATATGAATCTTCTGTTTGTCAGAGCCTGTTTGGATCCGAAAATATTTTAATCAAGATTGTCCAGCTTTACAAAAGCAAAAGATTTTTTTAAGTACTTATAGAAATATTTCATAAAGTTCTAATGAGGATTAGAGTCCATTTTCATTGTTGCTTTTAGAAGAATCAGTCACTTGGCCAAAGTTTCTGAGCATTGAAGACATTTTACACATTTTGTTCTTGTCTCCAGTAGTCATAAAAAGCAGGAATGATGTATGAAGTATTCTTCGACATACCCTCTTTCTTAGTTGAACTGGTGGCTAGACACGCTACCCTTAAAGTACTAGTCACTATATATATTATATACTAACAAATAAATTACTCGTCTAGACAGATATTAGAAAAGTTTGTCGGGACAAAGAAAAGTATTTCGCAGTCGTCTGGTATCACAATCCGGCTGCAATTTCCCTGTCCAGTGCCCGTCTAGACGGGAGGGATGGGGAAGGGGAAAGCAGTTTGATAGTTGACAATATAAAGTATATAGCATGCTTACAGTTATAAGTACCTACAATACAGTTCAAACCATGTTCTTTTCAATATAATTTTTAACGGGTTTTAAAATAATTATTATAGTTACAAATTAAGTTAAAAATAAGTACCATATATTGTTTAAAATATTTTGTTAAGCTTCTCAAATTATCAATCTTGGATTAGCCTGTGTTCCTGACCTGGGACAAGTTCCGCTTCATTGTCTAAGACACGTACAGCTTGACAACGCGTGTCATATGTGGTGACATGGATACCGCATGTCCTAGCTGTCTCGTTATTACATGTAAAGATTGACATCTTGATACGATAGACTTTGTTTAAATAAGACAGACTTGACAACAAAAATACACGGCATTTGTATGGCTGTGTCTGAGATACGTATAGCATTGGGAATATGTTTATCGGTTTTGTGTTTTAATTTATTAAATGTGTTTAAAACAACTACGAAATAATACTTGTTAAATTTCAAGTACATGGTGCGATACATTTTATATGTAAACTTGTAAGACTATTCGAATTTCATTAATTAAATATATTTCATGTCTAGAGGACGCCCGACGTGTTCACGTATTCAAGGATAACCGCTGCTTCAATTGGACATATATTTTTTAATTCGCACCACTATGACTTCCTGTTCGGAGTGTCACTAACAAGTTTTGGATAACGACAAAAAACTCATTGTGCTTAATATCGTAATGTTAATAAAAAGAAATAACACGTATAACGTATTACTTTAGTAAAAGAAAATAACCGGTTTTTGTATAAGTATTTTGTAGTACTATATATCTGTATTCTGTAGCGATATGTTTTACATCTCTAGTCAGTGGTATAGTAATACATCGTGTTAGTTACACTATTTATAACTCAAGAACGGCTGAATCGATTTGACTGAAAATTGTTGGGCAGGTAGCTTAGAACCAGGAAACGGACATAGGGTAATTTTTACCCCGTTTTCTATTATTTATTCCGCGCGGACGGAGTCGCGGGTAAAAGCTAGTATAGTTATAAAATCCATATGATAATTTACTCGTATACAATTTAATTGAGGCGTTAAATTTTTCAATCGATCACTTGACAGTTTATTTGCCCTCGTGACGGTTCTTTGAAATAAACGCACGTATCAACAAACGCGGCGCCGAATACGCGCGTTTCGACATCTCACGCGTCACGGAAATGCATCGGTGACCTCAATTTATTGCAATAACATTTCATTGAACTGTAAGACTGCTTCATGTTTGGCATCTGTAATCCTCTCAATTACTGTGTAGGTGTGCTGTTCGATATTTTTATAATCGTTTAAAAGACAAACAGTAAAGTTTTTTTTCCATCATCATATCGTTTCGATTTTTAAAAATAGTGATGCTGAAGTACTTATACAAAACGCTATTGTTGTCTTGGTTTCTTTTTCAGAGAGTAAGAGGGATGTATTTGTATACATGTAGGTATTTATATACACGAGTTTCAGCAGTTGAAATTTGCTAACCCTGTATAGGATACAAGTTAAGAGAGAGCCAGCTTATAAAGTAGTAAGAAGGGAGACTAATGGCAATTAAAATTTATACTTATTTAACCAATTATTTATCTGTGGCCATTGACTTAATAAACTAGCTGTAGCCCGCGACTCAGTCCGCGCGTCCGAGCGGTTACGGAGATACCTTCTAGCAAACCATCCACCTAAACTTTTGCATTTATAATATTAGTAAGAGTAAGATATATTTCCTAAAATAGATGTATGGCAGCAGTCATCAGCGAGCACTCAAATAGGACCTTGAGCGCAGTTTTATTTTCCGCTCAGCGGTCGACTGTGCGCTTTCACGAGGTGAGGGAAATGCAAGTTATTTTTAGCCGCAAAGCGCATCGCGGCTTGACCCGGCGAGGCTTCTTCAGATTAACCTGCTTCTTGCCTCTTTTAAAACAATATTAGAAGCTCTTTTATACTCATGCATCCCTAGTGCTTCGCTTCCGCGCCGCAAACTCGTTTTAGAATATCAGTTTAAAAGCCTTTCTCTACAGCTGATTATTTCTGAATGTGAATGAAAGAGTTTCATATTTTTATTATTAACTGGGTCATATTGAGCTTATGTTTGGCTCTAACTAAAACCAAATGGATGACAAAGATTTTATTTGTTTCTTTAGTACTTGCTAAATAGTTCAACAACTAAAATTTAAATCCAGAGAACCTACATATATATATCTGGAAGGTATGGTATCATACGTCTACTAAATTATGTTTAATATTTATTTAACACACATTGTTCTCATGAAACCTATACTAAATGTAAAAAATATTTGACACAATAAAATATTAGTCTGAACTAGATAGAGCTATACAATAATAGTAAGATTGAACCTCATAATATATGTATTATGAATGTATTGTTGTGTTTTTGCTGCAGGCGGCAGGCGGCGAGCGCTAGGCGGTTTGTTTTGGTGGTCGGCGGCGCGCGCCGGCTATAACCTGTGACCCAGTTAAACTGGGCCGGTATTTAGGGTTGACACTTTTTTTGTAATAAAATAATGAATATTAAAGGAAGAGGTAATAAGAATATATATTATTAAGAAATATCGGTACAGCCATACGACCACGGTCGTGGGTTCAAATCTCGCTACTCGATTACTATCGTGAACCATTTCCTAAGACAATCTTAGAGGCCTCATATATCAAATATCAGACATAATTAGTCATAAAGATATAAATTTATGCAATTTACTTTTTTAATCGTTTTTCTTTTGTTACAGGATAGCATTACTGAAACAAAAACATTACTTGTGGCAACCCTAAGCGTGACCCCGGCTGACCTCTCGGCCTAGGTCACCGCCTCGCGCCGACAGACTTAGCAACACTTCACAATAATCTCTGCAACCTCATGCACCCCTGGTACTTTCTGTAAAGTACAAAGACAAAGAAAATTTTTGTGTCGTATAAACACAGGAATGGTCTTGGATATAACAAACATTATTTTCAAATTATACTTAAATCATTAAAACTTTTGTTTACAAAGTCTTAACTTTGATTTACTTCCGTCAGGTTATAGAAAAAGACATACAAAGGTTTGCTATATATTTATACACACGTATCTATAAAATTTCTTTTAACATCAATTTTGTACGGAATCCCTTGAGATGTATAACCAAGGAGTTAACTTTATTGAATTATATAAAACGACTCTTAATACCCGCTCTAATTGATAATTGTGGTAAATGGCTTCGTCGTTCTGAGATTGACACACCAGCATTGTTCTCTACGCACCGGATCGCTTTAGTTCATATCTGGAACATTGCACCAGGCGACCTACTTTGAAAAACTCATAGTATTCGCGATACCCTCCCCCTTTCCCCTTACTTCAACCCAACCCATACATCCCCACCACTCAAGTCAATGTAAAAAGAGATGCAGTTAAGTTTGTACAACATGGTAAACAATTTTGAGGTCTCATGTATTATGTAATTCTTTGATTACGATGATGCCCTAGTACACTACGTTATAAAATGACTGATTTCCAATCACGACTAAAATAGAATGTATTATTTCATTCTTTGGTACTTATATGGAAGTTAATTATTGCCTTGATGTATGTGTACAGTCGCGTGCAATTTAAATCAGTAACAAAGAACGGCTTAACTGAGATACAAAGAAACTACGTAATGCAATATTGTGTTTTTGTATTCACGTTTACGCTTCATCCAAAAATAGTCAAAATAAAGAGATTTTTATTGCAATTGGAACGATTTTAGTTGCAACTGCTCTTTGAATTTGTGTAGTCTGTGAACTCCAGATCTATACCTACTTGGGCTTGTACCCTTTACAAACATATAAGTGTAGATCAACTACAGTCAGAGAAGACAAAGGAATGCCTTCCGATACGGACCTCGTGAAAAACTTCCGACACCGTTAACTTTCGTTACGTTTCGTTAAATTCATTACACTACGTTAAAACACAACACATCATGTATGACTTCCACTCGATAAACACAAACAAGAATAAACCATATTCAAATCAATTAGAGAACAAATTGTAATGATATAGAGGTGATACTAAGCAGGATTAAAGGCTCAGGTGGAATTTGTTCGGGCACTTGTAAGAAGTAGATTAGCGCGACTAAAGCAACTTGATCTTTTAGGTACATGAAACTTGAAGTTCATATTTAAAAGTAATATTAATTCTATTAGTGAAATAGGATTAAAAGCTAAATATAATTGTGTATTTACATAAGTATGTTGCTAATTGATTCGAAGATTGACATACTCGTAATAAAGACCTTAAATGGTAATGTTGAGATGAATACTTCATCTTACTAATATTGACTTGATAATACTAATAAATGCGTAAGTTTAGATGAATGGATGGATGTTTGTTAGAAGATATCTCCGGAACATAGGCTACTTATTAAGTTTATTTTTTAAATTCGTGCAGAAGGAGTCGCAGGCACTAGCTAGTACTATATACTTTTTGATTTGAATAAATGAATACATTGGTGGGTTAAAAATAATTTGGACAAACTATTCATCCCTCTCTTACACGACGGAGACTCAGCTCAAAACTACCCCACCCCTCGCACCGCCTAGCCACCCCTTCACTTTCTCTGTCGCCGGGTGACGTCACATCCGCCCCACTTACTGCACCCGAGCCGGCCAGCATTTAGGTTACGTACCCGCGAGCCGCGCTCTCTCCGTCCGGACCATCTCTTCAGGAAAAAACTTGGCGGCAGCCAAGCTTACTTTGATGTTGAAATCATTAAGGTGTAAATCTTTCAACAAATTGTAATCCTAGACTGTTGACATTATATTAAATTCATGTCTAATCATAGTTTTAACCTCTGTGTTAATTAGATGAGAACCATTAGGTTTACATTATTAATTACTATAAACTACTAATTTATTAGATTAGTTATATCGATTAACTTCCAAAATGTTCTAGTTTATTGTTCTAATATGTTACGAGTAACCATCGCAAATTATCTCCTGCGCAGGACTTCGTCATAGCCAGTTTAACTATGATAAAAGAGGTCATCGCTCTTACACTACAAGTAACTAAGAACATTTATTAAACTTCTATACAAACTTAATGCTATCTCGAACGGAACGTCTCAACTTATCAAGATAAGTGCACATTTCTACCCTCCCTCGAACTCACTCCCACAACACAAACTTCTACGTACAATTTTGAACGTCACATTTAACTTGCTTCTATGAAAATCAGAGGAATGTTTTTTCAATTTCAGTTCCACAATTTATTCAGTTTAACAATTTGATCTTTTTGTTACTGAATTTATTGTTGAATAATTTATTTTTTATTACTGCCATTGTGTATCTGTAATATTTAACTGAATTAACGATAAGTACTAATATGTATTAAATTTTAAAAATAAAGTAAACCGCGATTGTTTTAGAACCTGAAACTTAACCGTTGAGCGCTCGCTTGCAAAAGGTTAACTAATGCCTACTGTACACGTTGTTACTGCAACACCTCTCCTGTCTCTTAGTATACAGAAATAATTACATTTATTTATCAATTTGTTATTTAACTTAGAGTTTAAGCGATAGAGCAGCCCTTAAACTGACCTAGATAATCAAATGACTAACGCGCACTACATCAGTGACTGTATAAGCTGCTTTGTACAGTGGCCAGCTAACACGGCTCTTGAATTAAAAGTTTTGCATAAAGCTGCTCGAACGAGCTTCAAACAGCACTTCAGGCCACGGCTTTGCATATGACAATGTTGATAGGAAGCGTTCAATGATTTTCAATACTCGATAGACACAAGACTTTCAGTTCCTTTGTCTTTAATAATATTTTTGATAGTGATGATAGACATATTCAAAATAAATTTATGAGATTGTATGTATGTGGATAGAGTTAGAACTAAGTATATGTATATACAATGGAGTTACATACTCGTAGTACATACTGTGCCGATATTCTGTTGGGAAAAGACAGTAAGATGATGCGTTCCGGAAGCCTAATATTAGTTCTCTTTCCATTTCCACCATTTCCTTATAAGAAAAGGGAAGAGGACTAAAATACATTCTAATTTTCGCATTTATAATGTCAGTAAAAAGTAAGATTACAAACATGCAGGCGTTAATACTGAGGGCCTAGTTCGAATATTTGTGACATGCGCCTTCTTAATGTCAACGAAAAAATATGTGAAAAGTATGAGATTTGTTGGTGTACTTTACGTCCGATGTGGGCGATGCACAAATAGTAATATAAATTTTGTTGATTACGTTACGACAACGTTCTCAGGAATGTTCGTAATAGTCCCTCAGTATTGAAAGCGTATCATACTACTGCGTATGAAGTTTGTCCTAGATAGGTAATTTAATCAAATAATTTGCCATCGCAGCGCAGCGCAGCGCCGGTAGGATGCGAACATCGAATGCTAACTAGATTAAAAACTGCACCAATCGAATTGTCGTGTCGAGGCAAATGCGCTCGTGTTTAATCTACTAGTACGTCGCGCGCATTTTGGCGTATTTGTACCTTCTACAGTTACGTTTCCAGTACAGAGTGAGTTAAACCATTTATATTCCTGCCCCTTTCAGCTTTCAGTATAATGTCAAAATGTTTGTATAATTTTCTTTGCTTTATATCTTTAAATAGTTGACAATGCATGGATCAATAAAAAAGCTCACAACCAACACAATATTAAACCACAAAAGCTCTTTGTTTTCCTTAATCTTCAGCTATATTATATTTTCTACTGAAAGGTTCTGTAGAGATGATCGTATAGTGGTCATTTAATCTTATTTTACTTGCTTAAAACTAAATACAATGAACCGCACTGAGCTAAGGAGGGCGTTTGCCATAGATTGGGAAACATCTCGCGCGTGTTTAGAAGACCGTAAATCCAGTAAGATTACAGCGTTGCGAGTTGTTAGAGGCATTTCAGTGTTTACAACTGGTTGGGTTGCAACATTACGTTTACGTTGAACGGTCTTACTGTTTTATTTAAATATAACACAAGCACAGTTTATTGACTTCGCTAAACTAACATTTTGTAAAAACAGCATAATCGACAGTCTCGAAAAAAGGGAACTTTGTATCCAATTTTAGATTAAAAAACTGTTCTTCACTATGGACCAGATTGAACGATTTGAATGTAGATTTGTAACCCTTTTATTACTCACTAGAAGCTGGTATTAGTCATTCACAATGTTATAATGCGGGTAGCCCTCACACACAGAAATAACTTGTGAGACATAACAATCCAGGAACAATAGGTGCGAAGCAAAACACCAGGTGGTTACTGTTTGCGCACGTTGCTCAAACTCATTAAGCGATTAAATCTGAATCAAACCATAAACCAAGGTTATGAATAGACTGACTCTATCCAATGACTCTTTGTTCTTCTGCGAACCATAGACATTCTTATGATGAGTTTTGTGCAATGCATTTCTTCACACACTATGAAAACTTAAAATATTCAACCGTGAGTATTCACTTTTTAAAAACTATCATCACACAATGTTTTTAAAGTTAAAAATTAGACAAGTGTGTTAATAATAGCTTTTGACTTGCATTTTACTTTAAAAAAGATATCACAAAAGTGAGACCAATTTTATATGGAGCTTCCTTTTCGAATCCTTTTGGCAAAAGGTTTTATTCTTTTGCCATTCAGATTGTCAAATGTTTTTAAACCGCATACTAAAAAATCATTGAATACGGTACTGTTTGTTTACTACTTATAAATATTAAAGTGCTCCCGTTAGTTAGAATTTGTAGTGATCATTAAGGTAAAAAACGATACTTATAAAATGAATTATAATATAAAAAAACTCTAGGTAATAGTGCTCTCACGCTGTTACGGTCTAGTGCAGGTCACTATAACAACGTTGAAATCTGAACTTGTTTCTCTGTAAATATTTCCTCTTGGAACGTTTTTACTGTGGTAGTTATTTCTATCGCGTTATAATGAGAGGCTGTGACTGATTGCAAAGAGAGGAAAACGTGTTAGTTGTAAATTAAGTTAGTAAACACTACTTTGGAAAAACATCTTTAGGGTGTGACAGTTTGCGTAACTGGAACTCTACTTCACAATATTGATATTACAATAAAATAAAGTTTAATAAATATTTAATCATATTAGATGAATATATTTAGATGGATGGATGGATGGATGTTTGTTTGAAGGAATCTCCGAAAAGGCTGAATGGATCTTGATGAAATTTAACACACAAGTAGTCAAAGTCTGGAAGAACACATAGGCAATACTTAATTGTTTTTTTTAAAAGAGGAATCGTGGACTACATCTAGTTATTAAAAAAGTAAAAATCATTTGAATGATTCCAGTCTCAAATAATTAAATAACAATTGAATCCGTTACCAGTTACAGAAACAGATTTCACTTGAAACAACTTTCAAGTTCTCGTTTATCTAACTTAGTTTAGCGGGCGGGGACGACTCTGCAAACTTCGAGCGATCCCTCTCAGATCAATACACGTCAATATCCTAAGTACACTGAAATATTCTGTGAACGAAAAGGAAATTCTCTTCAACCAATCAATCTTCAGTTGTTTAACTTTTTCTTATATTTTTCCTCGGGAACTGAAGCGAAAAAAAAAGACTTGATATTTCTATAAATACAAGACATCTAATTGGAAACTTAAATAACACGTATTATTGTAAAAATAACGTTTAAAATATTTACTTTTACAAAGAAGAAAAAAAGGATTTCCATATTATTATTCTATACCAGTTACAAATGTTTGGCTTGACTATGTTACAATCTGTGGTTAAAGTTTACTTTTAACCTTAGAACGAAAACTAACCGGAAGCATTTTCAATTTTCGTCCAAGACTCGTTTCGAACAGCAAGAGACGGTCTCTGGCGAATGGATTGCATTCATCTGAAGAGATTTATCGCACAACTCAATGGCTCAAGGAAGAGTTTTTAGGTCAATCTCCTGTTATTTATCACCATATTTTATTACAAAGTTAATCCGACCTTTGAAGTTTAATAGTACAGATAAATTAAATTTTATTGTTATTAAGTTAGAAATAATTAATTTTACTAAGTAATATTAAAAGATAATTAAATACTTTATTAACTGGATTATTAAATAACTTATGGCGCACTAATTTCGTTGTAATAAAAACGTTCTTTTCATTACAGTTTTGCGTCTTTTGTTAAAGCAAAAAATATTTAATTTCTTACTAATTACTCTGAGTTGTAATTAATATTAAATCGTACTTATCTTACTAATATTATAAATGCGAATGTTTAGATGGATGGATGTTTGTTTCAAGGTACCTCTAGATCTGCTGCATGGCCGATGTCTCGGGGAAAAGCTAGTTGGTTCATAATTTCAAAAGCTATCACGACCGCTTGATTTTTATGTTATAGTCAAAAATAAATGTAACTCCACTGAGAGAGATCTTATTAGATTGCAAATCTAAAATTTGAATTGAAATGAATTTACAATTTATAGTTTTCGCATACAACGTTTCGGCTTACGAGTTATAAGTCAAAAGAAAACAAATACATATGTACTAAAATTATAGAAAATTAATCTTCAAAGAACTTTTTACATACCTTTGTTTATTTGTGCACTTATTTCCTTGATGTTTTAATTTACAAAATATGCCATTACCTGCAACAAATTAAACAATTAATAGATGGCTTTCAGTCTAGACTGTTGGAGTAGTATAATCTACTTAGACGCTGAGATGTGCACTGGCTGTTTTAGTTTTATAAGAGTGTACGTCTGACACGTGTCAAGCATTTATATAGTCTTTCAAGAATAAATTTTCCCATGTAAACGTGTGTTCTTCATCAGGTTATGGGCCCAGAAACGCAATATTATCAGGTTATGGGCAAATAATATAAAACGTTTACATAATGACGGCTCAATCAGTGCGAATAGAGTTACTGAATAAAGAGAATTATGAAACGTGGAAAATACAAGTTCAGGCATTGTTAACGAAGACGGAAGGTTGGCAATACGTAAGTGGGAAAAATGTGAGACCGTGTTCAACACCAGGTAATGAAAAATTATTAGATGATTGGTTAGCTGCAGATGAAAAAGCGAAGGCAGATCTGATTTTTCAATTAGTCCGAGTGAGTTAAAGCACGTAAGAGGGTGCATAACTGCACGAGAAGTGTGGTTGAAACTCGAGTCTATATATGCATCGAAAGGACCTGCACGTAAAGCAATTTTATTGAAACAGTTAACGTTACATCGTATGCAAGAGGGCGAGGATGTGCGTGAACACATTTCAAAATTCATGGACGCTGTAGATAAACTGAATGATATTGGAATCGAAATACATCGAGATTTGTTATCAATATTATTGTTATATAGTTTACCAGCAAGCTATGATAACTTTAGATGCGCAATGGAATCCCGCGACGATTTACCTACGGTGGATATTTTAAAAATAAAAATTTTGGAAGAGGATAGCTCGAGGCGACAAAGTAATAATTCTAATGAAATACAAGGAGCTATGTATGCTAAGAGAAATGGGACGAGACATAAGTCATTCAAGAACGTCAATACTGCATCTAATTTCGGTGGTACATTCAAGTACAAATGTTATAAATGTCATAATTATGGTCATAAAGCTAGTGATTGCAAAATAAAGAAGAAAAAACTATGAGATAGGATGTGTAACTGAAGAACAAAACAATTATGAAACGTTTAATTGTAATGGTTTACCAAATAATTTAATAAGCAATTCTTTTATTTTAGATAGTGGGTGCACATCTCATCTCTGCAAAGATCCTGAAATTTTTGTTAAAGGGGTTTTTCCGTATACTGCAAAATTAAACTTAGCTAGTAATCTGTCGACAAATGTCAAAGGTAAGGGTGATATTAATTTCGTAGCTTCAAATGATCAAGACAAACGTCAAATTCTGCTTCGCGATACTTTGTACGTTCCCAATTTAAGAAATAATTTAATTTCAGTTGCCAAAATTACTGAAAATGATCATAATGTTCTTTTTAAACGTGATGTCGCTTATGTCACTGATAACAAGGGCATTATCAAAATGACAGCTGATCGTGTGGGTAACTTATACAGAGTGAGAGAAGTGAAAAATAGAATGAATGACGCGTTAGTTGCTATGAATGTGGATGTACGTTTGTGGCATGAGCGTATGGGTCATTTAAATGCACGAGATCTTATGAAATTACTGAATACTTACGGATTTGATGTTAAGACAGAGGACATGAATGTTTTATATGACTGTGAAACATGTACGAAAGGAAAAATGACTGCACTACCGTTCTTGAAGACGAGAGGCCCATGTAACACTAAATTAATGATTGTCCATTCGGACGTGGTTGGACCAATGAGAACCGAATCTCTCGGTGGAGCAAAGTACTTCGTTACTTTTATAGATGACAGTACACGTTGGTGTGAAGTGTACTTGCTCAGTAAGAAAAGTGAAGTATTTAACGCGTTTAAAACGTATAAAACTTTTATTGAAAAACAATCTGGCATGAAAATTAAAGCTCTTCAGTCTGACAACGGTGGCGAATACTGCAACAAAGAATTCGACAATTTTCTAAGGACAGAAGGAATTCAACGTCGTTTGACGGTAGCACATTCACCTCAAATGAATTCTGTAAGTGAGCGTATGAATCGTACTCTCACAGAGATGGCGAGATGCATGTTGTTATCTTGGGGCCTGTCTAGTTGTTTTTGGGCTGGAGCTGTGGCAACTGCCTGCCATATTAGAAATCGCTGTCCGACGAATACTTTTAATGATGATACGCCGTATAACATGTGGTATGGAAAACCAGCTAATATTGAGTACATGCGATGTTTTGGTTCTAAATGTTTTGTTTTAGACAAGACGCCTAATAAAGATAAGTTTGTCGCACGTGCTAGAGAAGGCATAATGGTGGGATACCCACGAACTTCTAAAGGATATCGGATATGGATACCAGATGAACATAAAGTTGTTATTGCACGAGACGTCAAATTTCAAGAAAGTCATATTACTAGACTTAATGAAATTTGCAGAAATAAAGATAGCAATGTAGATGGAAATGAGATTATCGAAAAGGATAAGAAATCAAGTGATGAATCGATCGTTGATATAGTATTCAATAAAGAGACGATATGTGATGATATTGAAATTGATCATGAAAATAATATAAATGATAACAATGATAATGGCGATGCAAGTGAAAACGGAACTGGTAGAACAAATCAGATTATATTAAAACGAATGCCTGGAAGACCGAAAATACAAAGAGGTCAACGTGGAAGGCCTAAGAAGTTATATAATGTTAGAGAAACCAGTCAAGAAGTTAATCAAAATGAAATGACAGAAAATACAACAACGCAATATGATCAAGAAGACAGTGAAAGGCTTTATGAAAATGAAAATTTTGCTGGAGCTATAGATGAAGCTTTATCGGGTGACGAACGCGAAGGTTGGATGGAAGCCATTTCGTCAGAAGTTCAAAGTCTAATTAAAAATAATACTTTTGATATTATTTTGAAGCCTAACAACTGTGATGTTGTAGGATGTCGCTATATGTCTTAATCGCAGAAACAGAAATCGGTAGCTACATCGTCGATGAAAGCTGAATGCATGAGGAAGCTGAATACGTGAGCCTGGCAGAATATATATGAAAGAGAGTATATACTTGAATAGCTTATTAGCTGAAGTAGGTTTGGATGAACTTGCTAAAGTGGTGATGTATGTTGACAATAGAGGTGCGATTTGTTTGGCTGAATGTCCTAAACGTAGTATACGTCCTGTACGTAGTGTTATGACAGAAAAATATTTAACCTTAAAGCATCTGTCAACGGATTTAATGATAGCCGACATCTTTAATAAAGCTTTGCCAATATCCAAACATTTACTTTGTGTAAAAGGTTTAGGGCTCGTAGATAATGCAGATTAAAGGGGGCGTGTTGGAGTAGTATAATCTACTTAGACGCTGAGATGTGCACTGGCTGTTTTAGTTTTATAAGAGTGTACGTCTGACACGTGTCAAGCATTTATATAGTCTTTCAAGAATAAATTTTCCCATGTAAACGTGTGTTCTTCATCATAGACTGCGAGGTATAAACAACCAGGCGATAGAGCGGACGGGACGTTCACCTTATGGAAAGTACTTAATATCCATACAGTATACAATGGAATAATATTTGTTCATTTATTACTAATTTAGTAATTGTTATTAAAAAAAATAAGTTTCTCACTTATTTTTTATTTTTTTAGCCAACGTCCATAATTTATCTTTGTTTCAAAAATTCAGGATGGTATGGAACTAAGCTAACACAAATCGCCACACAAATTCTGATGAAAAATTTCTATAAGTTAACAGTTTAGTGTATAAATATTTTTATAGCCAACATTCTGAAAAGCCTGACCAGGCGCGCATCAATCGAAATGTCCACAAACAAATGCGTTTAACATATATTTATATATTCCTGGTCATGCTGCTATATTAATATGTTGAAATCAGGCAGTGTGAATATATTTTGTTTCGACATACAAACAAGCGTTGTATACAATATAAACACGTCTAAATCCGTTGCTCCGGCCTCGATAGCGCACCCGATACTTTACGACAAACTGAACCAAACGCCCAGCTCCACCGGAATCTAGGCTAAATAATTATTTGCGTAACATAATATGTTTTGAAATTTGGAAATTGCAACTACCTATTTAATTTTCTTGGACTAAAACTATAACACATAATAGAAAATAAGTAAAATAATTAAATGAAAGTATTCAAGAATTCCTAGATAAGTAAATAAAAGTTAATTAACAATGAAATGGCTAGAATAAGTTGTTACGTGGGTTGTTGGACTGGGACTGGCGTCTGTAATTACAAACGTAATGTAAAGCTGAGGACCTTGCGCATTAAGGTCGTCCTCGCCGCTTACTGAACGCCCTTTCCATCTGTGAAGAGACTGGAGAATTAGAGTAGATTACATATTATACTCTAATTCACTAGAATAGATTGGAGACAAGAATGGTTAAACGATTTAATTGATTAAAAGCGAAATCATCCGTAGAGTTAGAGTAGGTATCATTCGGTTTGTACTCATCCCTGGAGTGAACGTAGAACTGTTAAAGACCCGTCTGTTTCTGAGACCGAAATCTGCATATAACATATCATAATCTCTGTCATTATCTTTGACAATACAGTGATAAGAATATGTTTTAAACCCGCAGTTAGATTCTTAAGGAAAATTCGATCATTTTAGATAGAAATAAAATTTGATTGGAGGTTTTTCTTAGTACTTACGTGATCGGAGGTAAATTAATTTACTCCAAATATTAGTGTTTCTTTTAGTAGTCTTTGAGTCAACTTATCACGAATTGCATTGTTCATGTGTCTGGTATTTCCTATTAAAAAAAAGAAATCTTCAAGTCTTATTTTAGTACTGTGTTGACATTAAAGCTCTTGCCAAAATTGTTGTTTGCTCATCACGCAACATACCGTACGCGATGAATCTTTAGTGCGTGAGTACATTTCCTTTATATACAAATAAATTTAATGAAATCGAAATCTCTTGTTGGATTAAAAACCATCTTTTACCGCCGAAATCAATATTCGATCTCGAATAAATGCCGAAGAATAATGTAAATCCGTAAAAATACCACCCACTAAGTTCAAATACCTACAAAAATTACGTAACATATGTATTATTTTCCACTACAATCTTGTAATCTTCATAGGGTTCATTATTTATTTATCTTACTAATATTATAAATGCGAATGTTTAGATGGATGGATGGATGTTTGTTTGTAGGTACCTCTGGAACGGCTGAAAGGATCATTGAATACATAGGCTGCTTTTTAATTTTTTTTTTTACTCCGCGCGGACGGTATCTATTAAAGCTAGCTAATTATAAGGTAACGAGCGTGCGTCCACCTGAATTCGCCGAAATAGTAAAGCGATCGCTGCCCATGGACATCTGCTATTGCAGATGCGTTGCCTATCTTTAATAACTGGAAAAGGGAACGCACAGAAAGGACATTTCCCCTTCCTATGCGTCCCCTCCTCCGCCAAATCCACTTCACCTCCCCCATCATTCCCTTTTAATAAAAGCAAGGCCAAAATTAAGTGTGGCCAGTTCCTTATTATTTGCCTTAAAGACTGGCCAGTAATACAATTTGACTAAGATAGTATGCATTATCCAATGACGTCAGAATCGTCTTGTAAATAGCAACAGTAATGTAATATGAGAATTGGCACACGACGCCGCAAAACAATACACATATGTATTGCTAAATGACACTACGATGAAATACAATGTGATATTATACGAGCACTAGTTCAAGAGTACAACAAACATTTAAAAATGTTGTCTTACATTTTTTAGGTAGACAAAAAGCTTACTGTAAATAACTTTTAAGCGAAAAAATTACGAACAAAAAATCAAGTTTGCATAAATTGCAATAATCAGCGTATTTCTCCTTAACTTGGATGTGTTCATAAACATACATAAAACAACTGTGCATTAGTTGACGTGACCTAGAAGCCGAGATGTAGTAAATAAACGCAGCTCGGCTGCAGAAATCGCTCACCTATCATTGTATGGAAGCTCACGACAAACGGAACACTGGCCTTAATGGACTTAAATGATTCAAATATACAATTGACATCGTTATTCATAAATTAACTGTCACTACATACTATGAGTAACAGTTAATTTATGAGAAAGTCGTCGGTGGCGCCGTCGTTAATCGACCGGACCAGACTGTAATCTAAAAACGTACAGGTTCAATCCCCGCCATGTCTCAATGTGTTTTTCGATTTTCGAATTTCATATGTACATTTATCCGACGTTCTTACGGTAAAGGCAAAGATGGTGACGCAACACAATGTATCGAAAAAGAAATTCAAAGATATGGGTCACGTGTCATCGTTGACTATGACCTAAGAAGGCTGTGAGCCCCTCGGTAGATAGGCTCAGGAGAGGCTGTACAATGACGAGACATATAAAACATTATACTCATTTTAGGGAAATTGCGGGAACGGATGAACGTGAAATTCGACGTAGTTAATGGGGATAAGAAATGCATAAAACTAATACTTGATTGTTATGAATTATAGTTGAATTAAGACCAGTGGGCAACTACTAATTTGTTTTAATACGTTCAGAGCCAGTACAATTTTTATGGAACTTGCCAGTCGAGTCACAAAATCAATACAGACTTATGAATACAATGAATTTATAACTCAATTCCGTAATGTTCGTATTAGACCACAGAGCTATAACCTACATCATGATAATTTAAAAAGGCAGGAAAAGTTTCCTGCAAAATTACACCAAAGTCGAAAATCTGATTAGACAAGGGTACCACTGACCTTGGGATGACAAGGGTCTACTCCATACGAAGATTATATTTATAGGATTAAAAAAGGGACATTTCAAAAGCTGAAACACATAATTATTCTGACATAGGTTAAGTTAGGTTAGCAGTCATTTGTCAATGTCCCCGCCATTTCCAATTTTTATTCAGTGTTGAAGCATTTTTTTCAGTGACATGTAATCAATAAAGTAGAAAAATATTGTTCAACATGCAATACTGTTTCACAATTTTAAGTTTTTTTATTACCCAATAAACACAAGCATTTAGCAAAATATTGTGCACAATGCACACAATAGCAAGCACTTTTTGAAAGATTTTGCGAACTTAAGAAAAGCATCAACATCAATCAATTGCAATTAGATTTCTAGACCTGAAACTTCTAGTTTGTAAAGACGAGAAGTAAGCTAGAATCGTAATAAATGAAATATACGAATTACTATCTATGTCTACTCGTTTGCTTTATTTAACCCTTTTTATAGGCAGTTGTAAAAGATACCAACTACGTTCCATTTTGAACCAGTTAGAACCTTGACATGAATATAGTTCTCTCGGAACGGGGTCAATTGTGCAACCAAAAGAAATATTATAAACAAGCACTAAGTACTAAATTAACTTTTTCACAGAGCGTCATATATACAACACATTCAATATTTTTAATTACACTGCTGAAGCCGATTGGAGTTCTCTTTTAGTTGTACTAAAAATACGCTCTGTTGGCTTATCTTTGAACTGATACTCATCTGACCAAAGAGCCTCTAAGAAGCTTAGAACATTAATCTATGTGCTGCAAATACTTTCATTTCAAACCTTTAGTAATCAATTTTGTAAGATTCTTATTAGAAATCAAGTATTGCTTTTAAATGGTGAACCATTTTAATGCCAGATAATGGCTTTGTATACGAATACGCTTCTCCAGCACATGCTTTCAACGCATTCTTGCATTTTCGGTCACACAATGCGCAGAGGAGACGAAAGCCTAGAGAAGATCATAGTGGTCGGGAACACTGACGGCAAACCAATCAGATGGAGCGACCAAGTGAAGGGCCAGTCATCATTTGATTTCTACGCGGTCGTGAGGGACGCGCTGGACCGCAGTCGGTGGAAACGAATCATCTACTTCAGAACTAACCCTAATGCTGACCACGATCCTCAGACATGAAGGAACGACTCTAGAGAGAGAATGGTTTTGTAGACTATAAGAAGTTTAAGTAACAACAATAAAAGAACATGTACAAAGAAGTGTCGCATTAATCTCATTATGCTAATTTAACGACACGAAGACGACCACATAATGAGCTTTGAGCTTTGATATTAAAATGCTTTTCACTGATGAATGATACATCGTATACCTACTACATGTTTAATTTCATTTTGATATTATCAACTTTAATGTTTATTGTTCGATTTTTAAAAAATAAATAGCTATCTAGATTTTTATAGAAAAATTACATTGCTATTTGAGTCAACTGGCATGTAAGGTGAGATCTTTGGAGCCACACTCGGACTAAAATTGATAGTTTTTGTATCACTGAACTCCAGTCCTAACTCTAACCACAAGTGTATTAGCAGAACGATCATTAGTAATACTAGATATGTAGGCAAAGGTAGTTCTACTAACACAGTGACGTCACAAGGAACATCGTGACGTCGGCAGTTTCATGTATATTGTATTACCGGTCCACTCGGAAACCAGACAACTGTGGCCACTAAAGCGATTATAAGTAGATATTCTATGCTTAACTGTTCCATTCAATTACATTCTAGCTAACAAACTGTACAAATTTAATATTAAAATGTAGAGACACAGACCAGGCCAAAAAATATATACGTATGTAAAAAGCAATGAATTTATCTTTATTGATGGTATTCATTGCGAAAACGACAGCCAGGTAGTTGAAGAAACTAATGAATCGTGGAAATGAACGGCTATCGAAGTACGAAGATGCACAGAGTTTTAATGTAGTCGAGGGCCACGGTCGCTTCGTACAATATGTTCTATAATGAAACACAACCGGCAATTTGCGATTTGCTACGTCGCTTCGTAATCCTATTCCATAAGAAACCTTTTCCACTAAATGACAAGCTGTGTGACTGCTGTTTCTAAGAGCAATGAATGTACTATTTCATATGAGGCGGCCACGGCTGCCATAGAAATAGCAGTCGATAGGAGCCACAGTCGCGCCAGTGAAATAAGGGTCTAAGAGTTAATGGTCTTAGCGCACGGTTTGCAATTAACCACGGTGCTATTTCTTCTCACAAGGGGAATTATTTTACTATTTATTGTACTCTCGAGACGAAGTCAAAGTCTTTACAAGAAATTGATTATTTCAATCAACAAAGAACTTCTTTAAAATTATGAAATTTACTGGCATCACAGAAATTGCTTTCTGTTGCTCTTTTAAGTGTTGCTATTTCTATCAGATATCCGAAGCAAGACACGCATTCCATGATGCCATTAATACTGCCAATTATAGTATTAAATCGATTCTAGTAAATAAAATTGACAAGCAGAAAAAATAATTATACTTAAAGAGTTTCATGAGAACAATAAAAGTAAATTGTATCACATTTGAATTTTTTTGCTAAAGTTTTGTTTCGTATTTGTCTTTTTCTAATATATAAAATTCTCGTGTCACAGTTTTCGTCACCGTACTCCTCCGAAACGGCTTGACCGATGCTCATGACATTTTGTGAGCATATTCAGTAGGTCTGAGAATCGGCCTACATCTATTTTTCATTTTTTTATTTTACTGCGCGCGGACGGAGTCGCGAGCGACAGCTAGTATAGTAAAAATATTTTAAAACATTGTAACAGTTGCTATGATAAATGCAATTATTACACGTAATAAGGTAATTAATACGATTGTTTGTAACTAAGAAAGGAATGATAATTACTATAGTGACATGAGAAAAACATACATATAATTGTTATCTTTGCAATTATGTAAAAAAAAGTAAATTCTAACTCATGAGTGATGTTTTGTTATTGTAATGTTATGCAAGATTCAATCTTTTTAATGAGTGGGTAATTCGATTAGTGACGTGCATTCTACTATGTAGCATATAATATGTATAGGTAGTTATTCACAGGACGTAAGGAATAATGATGCATTGTTTTATGCACCAGGAATGGATCAAGTCTTTAATATATAATAGATATCGCCGGGCACCAGTCTGACGGGTTCAGATCGCCCCCCGCACGCCTTAACCCGACGCCGATGCAGTGAACAGCTGACGGTCCCACAACAAAGAACAGCACCCACACAAACAAAGAACATAGTTAAAACTACACGCTTACCAACTAAATATAACAATATCGATTCCTCAATTACGTATTGTTTTCATTACATATACTAATGATTAGTTAATGTTGATGACAAAACAAATTCCCTACGACCCAGTGTTGACTTATTACGTATATGATCGCTATGAACATAACAAAGGGCTTACTTGCCTTTCTGTTCATCCAATACGAGAACGCTCTCGAAATGTAGCACTATTCAAAATTAAATTTCTGTCCAACCAAATATATTTCAAATAAAAGTTATTATAAAAATCACGGTTCCATTGCAAAAATAGTCAATAATCACTCGAGTCGTATTTCACTTCTCGGTTGCTATGGTGTGTTGACAAATATCACGACACAGGTATTTTAAATTATATATTATTATAAGTTCGGATTTATCGTCTTTGTTTATATTGCTACGGGTTTTTATGTATTATTTACATCACTTTCCAGCGGCCTGCGAACGTAATAATCGTTGCACTGCCTGCGCAATTTATTTGCGCTGCTGCGTCAAAAACAATCGCTCCGACAACTCGTACATTGAAGGGAACTTGATTTTTTGTCTCAGTCTCTAGCCTAGAACTCGTCTATTTTGTCTCGCTCTAATGTTTGACGTTTAACTGATCAGTGTTGCTATGTTATTCTTTTTGGTAACAACTAAAGGTAAGTTAGGATATTATAAAATCTAGGTCTACAAAAAATTATTTACCTTTGCATATATTATTGTAATTGCAACTAATAAAAAAAAATAGGACAAGGATAATGTGTGACGGTTATTCACAATTCCATAAAACCTAGACATTGCTGGCCCCATGTTACAGTAATTTCATCACTATGGTATGATGGTAATGTAAACATTCACTCTAAAAACCTTGGTATTATTTATTTCTGTATAATATACATACCACACTGAAGCATAGTACTCCATAGCTACCTTACCTTAAATGTGATTTAGTGCCATATAGCGGTGGGTTTCCATTACTGAAACATAGGAGGATATAGGAGGGATAACAACACATGTTTTGATATAATTGATAAAAGTGAATGAATAAGCAAGAAATACCTATATTTTTATTAACATATCACAAGTTATGTACATTGGTGGGAAGCATTATGTGTTCTTGTGCCAGAACTTGGATGCATTACGAGGAGTCTTGCTTTTGCCCGAAGCCTTTTTAGGCGCGGAGTGCGTCTCACTGCCGCCGCCCGCGCCCGACTCGTCGTTCTCCGCTTGCGTCTTCAATGTCTTCTTTATATATGATATCTGGAATTAAATCAAACACACACCTGCAGTATAAACAGGAAATTTGGGAGTAAATAACCACTAAACTAATAAAAGATTTTAATTTTAATGTAGTTCATGGTTATTTTAGAGTGCAAGTGCATACAGATGTGTAAAATTCTCCACATTTTTAATTCTTTTCCATACCTCCTAAAATTATGTTATGGGCAGTGACTGATAAGAAATTGCCATCTTCCGTTAACTTATAAATGTTTTTTCTACTGTATACTGATTACTGGCTACTGTACTGTTGATTTGGTAATCCTATACATACTCCTTGGATAACTCTGACCTACTTGGCTTTTTATGTAGTATGTTTAAATTATTTTAAATAAGGAATGTCAGTTTTATTTTCTTAAGATTGAAGTATGTTGTAAATAAATCTATTCCGTTAATATTCTCAAAGAAGTAAGATGTCTACTGATCTAAATTAACTGTTTAACCTTTGTATACATATTTAATAATGATCCTGTATCAACTGAATTAAATCCAAATCAGTCCTTAAGTGTCTTTTTGGTCTTGTCTAAGTGATTCCATTAGCAACATCTACCGTTTCAAGATGTACAACCTACCTCCTGTTCAATGCCCTGTTGATGTCTTAATGCTTTTTGTTTATGATGGTTAGCTCGCTGTATGTGCCTGTCTACAGAACTGAGCACAGCTTCACAGGCGTTGCACCAGTCGGCCAGCACATCTGCAATACCAGACGCATCTTCCAGCCTTGCATCCCTACCAAGAGCAACATCAACCTCTACACGCTTACATTCTTGATCCAGTTTACCGTGAATAATATCTGTAATAAGTAGTAAAGATTAAAAACAGTTAAATTTCAGATATTAATTTGGTTGTAATAATATATATAATTATTCAAATGCATTAGACAAATTTGTAATAAGTATTTATTTGAAAGAAATGCAATGGAAAGTATGAAAATAAAAAAACAAATCACTTAATACATAAGTAAAAAGAAATTGGTGATGGCATTTTAAATTGTATAAATATGATGTCATTCAAATAACATTTTTACAGGAATTTCATAGAGATTATAATTCTTTTTATTTCAACATGTTATAAAAATGAGCCTCACCTGCATAAATTGCTTCTATAATTAAATCTTCCAAGTCTCTAACATTTTTAATATCTAATTCCTTTAGGAGCACACTATATGGTATACATTTCTCTTGTGTTGCCAGCGTTGCAATGGTCAGGTGTTGTAGTTTCTTGCATTGTACTGGAGTGAGTTCCAAATATTCAGACTTGTTCTCTAGATATTCCTTATATGTGCCATATGCAAATAGATTTAATGTCTTATAGTGTGTTGCATAGGGTCCAGTTTCCAACTGAAAGAGTAAATGAATAATGAAATACAGACTTGTTAGTATTAATTCTATGGTTTATTTCTTTATTCGAATCAAAAACATAATGCACTAGACCCTTTCAATAAAATCTTTTAGGGATAAGTCTGTTGATAAAAAAGTAAGCAAAAGTTTTTCATTAGGAAACCTAGATCTCATCTTTTGCAAAGATGGACTATTATAAAATATTTTATATTCACTATTAAAGAGATCAAGATAATTCGTAAATGAGCTGTACATCAAATATAATCAGTTAAACGTAATAACTAACCTCTTTGATATTTGGCATTTCTAGAAGTTCGCCGAAAACATGTACCCCGGGAGCTTCTAGTACTTGCTTTATTAGTTCGGCACAGGCGAAACCTTTGGCACCCTTTGCTAATAGCACGAATTGTTCCAGTGGGTGATTTGTGGAAAATGAAGACAAAGATGAAGGCTCATCCCTGTCCACGGACATAGGATTCATGTCGTTATTTTCTGTATTTGTACACTATTAACAAATTTATTACCAATACGATTGACTTTCCGAAATTGGTCTATTTCTGCAACTTAGATGCAAATCACTAAATAACATATATAAGAACTAATTTGCCAAACAATATGAACGTTTATTTTATTTTACTCCTTGTCTCCTTTTCAATGAGATAGTTTGACATTTGAAGTTATTAAGTTACCATTTGCAAAAATACGACCAGCAAAAGCCGCTTCGCTTCGTAGCACTATCTCTTTTTCACCACCATTTTAGTCTTTAATTTTATTTCACACTGTTCAAAGTTATTTTTTTTATATTCATAAATCAAATTATTTCTTCTTAAGTTTATTCTTATTTTATCAATTTCTTATTAAATCTGAACAATAATGACATCTTATAAACTCCCTTTATTTATAATTAAAACTGGAAAAATCGCATTGGAAAGTAGAAATATTTGGCATTAAAAACTATTTATCATTGTTTTAGATGAAAAGTCCCTTTTAAAAACTTTAAGTGACCATAAACAATAAAATGGCGCCTGGTTTTTTGTGTGTGCGATAAAATTATTGTTTTCGTAATAATGAAATGTGTAGTTGAGTGTTAATGTTTTTTTGTTGTTTTTAATATAGAATATAAAATGAGATACCATTACACGATAGATATGGAAAAAATGGATAAGTTTAAGACAGATTACGTGTGTGTCAATCATGTCTGCAGCGTCCTATACCGCCTTTTTTACTGACTTGATTGGTCTAATTTAGTAGTAATCGCCTTGATTTTTTAATGTAAAATCAATATAAGTTTGTTACCTACCGTTTATCAGTGATGTGTTATCAAAAATAAGTGTTTATGCGGCGTTGTGTTTTTGATGGATGCGTTTTGCATTAGTAGTTGTGAAAGCGTACATGTAGGTAATGGTCGAACTGTCATGAGGAGTAGTGTTTACTATCGGGACTGTGGACTTGTGTTGGTTAATTTGTTTATCGGCGCGGAATAAGATTTGTTGTCAACATGTGTATGCCAACGCCGAGCAATGTGTCGGGCTTCGGTTACTCGTGGGGCTTTACCAGCTCCGCCGACCTGACGAAGGGCGAGGTGGAGACTCCAAGCAGTTTAAGTTATACTTTAGGGAACACAGTAAGTATTTTCCTGTTTTTTATGTATGCATTAAAATAATCACAACAAAGAAGCAAACACTGTATGCAATATTTACAGTCCTTAAAATGTTTTTCTTTCTCATAATGTACTGGGAAAACAATTACATAGTATTGTTTTATCATCAAACATATATATGAATATGCTAAAACTTTGTTAAGGTCCTAATAAGAATGAATAAAGATAACAATATAACTTAAGCCTGATTAAATAAAACCCTGACTGACTGAAACTGACTAACCTGACTTTTTTAAACAATTTTTTTTAAATATTGATAACATAAAGTCTAGTAATTTAGATAACTTTCTACTACAACTAGAACCCTAGAACAACAACAACTGGAACACTTTCTTATTTTATATTCAAAAAATAAATAAATGGAAAAACGTTTTAGTGATGTAAACAAAAGTTATGATGTGCAACTAAAATTCAATTTTACCAATTAGAATTTCACTTACTATGTCCTTTACTGTTTTGTTGCTATATAATATTCCCTAAGACACTCCGGGGATGACAAATCAAAGGATATCTCATTTGGTTCATCAAAATTGGTTCAGTTGATTAGGTTCCAGACCTGATTGCTTTCATACAAACCCTCAAATATAAAAACTAACTTACTTACATGTGAAAATTACCATCTAACCTTTCATCATCATCATCAACCTGCCCTTATCCTTATTGAGGGTCGGCACAGTATGTACTACTCCTCCATACATCTCTATCAGCCGTCATATCTGAATTTACCTGTCATTGGGGTAAAAAAAAAATTAAGATTTTTTTTCAAACTATTTTAGATTTCACCTGAAACCACATTGACGGTTATGTCACACAAGTCACCACAAGTGCAGGAGAAAGTTGGTACAGTAGTCGCTGTGTCGAATGCTGCTCAGGTGACCAGGGTGGTGGCAACAGGCACTCCAGTCACCTCCCGGAGGATGTTTGTAGTGAGTGAGGCGCCCGCACACACACTCAACAGGGTCTCACAGCAAAACCAAACCGCTACAATACAGAGTAAGTTAGCACTTTTTGGATTTTATTTAGTAAAAATCACTAATATATAACATTTTTGAAACATTTAATAATAAATTTACAAATTGTGTGATGAAAACAAAATTGAATTTAGACTTTTTATGCCTATACCTAACAGTTTTAAATTTTTATTGTGTTTGTATCATTGAAATGTAGATCATAATATCTAATAATTACGTTTTGTATAATTATAATAAATATATTGTCATCTTGTTACAGCAACAAATCTAGGTCCTAAACAATTTCTCACACCAATTGGACCTATCCAGTTAACAGCAGAAGAATGCAACGAAATCTTAATGAAAAGAGCGCTGCAGGCACAGGGTATAGCGACGCCTGTGATAGATGCGTCGCAACTCAACCACACGTTGTTGAATGGCAGCCTAAAGACTATAACGGAAGCAGCCCAGACCCAAGCGGACACGATACAAACAACAACAGTACATCAGCATAATATGCTGCATACAAAACAAGAACCGGGAACTGCAAATAATTCACCTAAAGTAAGTATTTACACCTTATTACATTCTTATAACTTAAAAGTAACTTTAAAGTTAATAATTTATAATTTAATATTAAATGTTCATTGTATTTTCTTATTTAATGCATTTTTTTTCAAATTTAAACTCAATATTTTTTTCCCCAAGAGGAAATACATCAATTTTTTTTATTGTATTATAACTTAATTTGCAGTGCAGTGTATGCATAGTGTAAGTGTATAGTATAGTGTGTGTAGTGGCGAGTAGTACAGTGTGGAAGGTTGAGGCGGTGTATTCACAGACGGAGGTGCTGGGCGGAGCGGTGTTGCTGGCGGGGCACGCGCCTGCTCCCGCCGCCGGTGTCAAGGAGCGCCCCTACTCGTGCGACGAGTGCGGCAAGTCGTTCCTCCTCAAGCATCATCTTACTACACATGCACGAGTACATACTGGTATGCTAATATTATACACTATCTTGAAATTACACTGTCTTAAAATCTGTTTTAAAATGTACTTAAAGTGAATGAGTGGAGTTATATATTTTATATACAAGTGTTTAATAGTGGAGAGCTGCAAAGTGTTGACACAGTAGTGTGTTGTGTGCAGGAGAGCGGCCGCATGTGTGCGCGCACTGCGGCAAGGCGTTCGCTCGCAAGCACTGCCTCAACACTCACCTGCTGCTGCACTCCGCAGACCGCCCCTTCAAGTGTCACGAGTGTAAGATGGCCTTCACACTCAAACATCATCTCGTCACGCACTCAAGGGTAACTACAACATATCATTTTTAACTTATTTCTCAATATATTACATTTTTTATATTCAAACCAAAAGAATTGTTTTAATTACTGGTTTATTTTAGAATTAAAGCATGATTTGATTCATATTTTGTGTGTGGGCAGGTACACAGCCGCGGGCGGCCGTTCATGTGCGGTGAGTGCGGTCGCGGCTTCCCGCTGAAGAGGCACCTCGTAACACACAGCAAGTACCACGCCGGGGAACGTCCCTACGTCTGCAGCGACTGCGGCGAGAACTTTGCACAGAAGGTACGTCACCGCAATATTTGTAAAAACATATATTGCTGGACTCGGGAAGCAGAAACTCATGGTAAAAACCTCCACGTGCCATTGAAGGGTTGGTCGGAAAACTTATGTATTCTTAACAAGTATTGAACAGTTTATGTTGCGTAACAAATGTAATCATGGTAAATTTCAATCATAATTACAACGTCTAGGAACGTAGTCACCCAGCTCGGTTTGAAGATTCGTACATTATATATAATTGACTATGTTTATTTCAGGAGCACTTGGTGATGCACAGCAGGTTCCACGGGTCGCTGTCGCCGTTCGTATGTCCCGACTGCGGCGCGGCGTTCGCCCGCAAGTTCCAGCTGGTGAACCACGGGCGAGCACACGGCCGCGTGCCTCACGCCTGTCCCGTCTGCGGCAAGGAGTTCCTGCAGAAGCGCACGCTCGTCGCACACATGAAGTACGAACAACTAATTCCATTCTCCCCCCCCCATAGACCTAGCCTAGATCATCAGTTCGCGATGCCCATGATTCTTATTCTAACTTTAGTACAAATGCGAAGTTAACATAATTACATTCTTTCAGAATCCATACAGCAGAGGGCGTTGTTGCATGTTTCGAATGTGGCGAAGCGTTCAAAAGTAAATCAGAACTACAGCAGCATTGTAAGATGACGAGGCACTGTTTGAGCACCTCGCAGACACAACAGCAACAGCAACAACAGCAGCAGCAACAGCAACAGCAACAAGTACAGCAACAACAACAGCAACAAGTGCAGCAACAACAGCAACAACAACAACAGCAACAACAACAGCAACAGCAGCAGCAACAACAACAACAACAACAGCAGCAGCAGCAGCAACAACAGCAACAACAACAAACTACTGTGATAAAACAAGATGATTTCAAACCACAAATTGTTCAGGTAAAGAACATCTTTTTTGGGCCGACATAGTATTGTGACTTATATTAATTGCAGAATTTTTTTTGTAAGGTCTAAAAGGAATCATGAAATTTTAAATAATAGACGATTTCCATATTTTCATTGCAGTTTAAAAAATTTAGATGATTGATAACCTCAAAATTAATGATATTTTTGTCTGATTCTCAGTGTTACAACATAAAAAAATAAACCCATCAGAATTTTTTCGTTCACAAAACAGCGGGACGTTATTAACATGCCTTGGTTATGTTTTAGGTGATTGGTGCGGACGGACAAATATTGTCTGAGAAAAGCGGCCCCAGCTATGTGTGCCCGGAGTGTGTTTCATGTTTCAATACTAAGGTATTTATTCATTTTATCATTAAAATGGTCCATAAAAGTTGAAGTATAACCATTAACATATGAATTAGGGTCTATTTTGAAACTCTCGTCAAAGTAAAGTTACAACAGTTACATGTGTGTGTGCGTGTTTGCTTGCAGGAGGCACTGTCGCTGCATCTGCGGCTGCACGCCGGCGACCGCACTTGTGTGACCGACCTGTGTGCGCTCACTGCCGCGCTGCAGCCCGGCCTCGTCGCCGCGCACCACGCCGCCGCCGCGCACCAGACACCACAGCACTGTATGTACATCCACCCCCCACACTCACTGCCTCGCACCCGGCCTCCCCCCAGCACTGTATGTACATCCACCCCCCACACTGCCTCGCACCCGGCCTCCTCCCAGCACTGTATGTACATCCACCCCCCACACTGCCTCGCACCCGGCCTCCCCCCAGCACTGTATGTACATCCACCCCCCACACTCACTGCCTCGCACCCGGCCTCCCCCCAGCACTGTATGTACATCCACCCCCCACACTGCCTCGCACCCGGCCTCCCCCCAGCACTGTATGTACATCCACCCCCCACACTGCCTCGCACCCGGCCTCCCCCCAGCACTGTATGTACATCCACCCCCCACACTTACTGCCTCGCACCCGGCCTCCTCCCACACTTACTCCCACACGTACACTCGCCCACCGAGCCCCATACACACGCACCCCCCACATTAACTGCCTCGCACTAGACCCCCAACACTGCACGTACAAAATACACACGCACTCCCCACACTTACTGTCGTGCACTAAGCCCCTAGCACTGTATGTACACCCCCCCCACGACCTATACACACCCATTCACATACGCCCCACATGCCTCTTACAAGTCCTCACACCCCCATACTTACAGCCACTCTATGACCGCCTGCACACACATACCCGCTGCTTGGACCTCCTTCATATTACTAACATATATGATTGAATTTGTCATAGCAGCAATAAAATTAATATTGTAATTATTTTTCCAGCACAACCAATACAAATAATATCTTCAAATCCCAACAATGTGGTACACACGCAAGTCATAGCTACGGTGAGTGTACTTGTTGATTTATTGCTAATTACATAATATTAAATATCCTATTAGATAAAATAATTTATAATAAATAACTTAAAATAAATTTGTTTATATTGTCAGAATCATCACATAACTCCGCCGCGGCCTAAGATTCACTTTTGTGCGGATTGTGGGAAAGGTTTTGCGGCAAAACATGGACTGCAGGCACATCATAGAAGGTAAAATTCTTCTTAAACATTCTATAAACAATTAAATTTATACTGTATTCTTATGTATATAATGTTTTAGACATCCGGACGGCAGCTGTACATTACGGACACACGTGTGTGACCAGTGCGGCAAAGCGTTCTTCCAGAAGAACCACCTCATGCTGCATCAACGACAGCACATGGACCTGCCACCCAGAAATGTCAGTATAATTGTATGTATTTAACCTTATAATAGCGATGGGCTGACTGCACGGACGATGGTGTCATGGAATGGCGGTCACGGACCTGGTCCTTGCAGCGTGGTCAGATCAGGTCAAGGTGGCGGGAGTATCCTGGATGCTATTAGCAAGGGACCGATGTGGTGGCGATCTCCGGTTGAGGTCTGTGCCCGGCTGTGCATGTCAAGTGGCTGTAAAGAAGTATTACCACGGATATTATCCATCCAACACGAAGAAATGTGATCTCCACAGCATGGCGAGATAAATTAAAGTTAAATTGTTTTCTTGCAATATTTTCCACTCTGAGTATGGCTTATCTCAGAGTATCGCATACTAAAATGAAAGAGGCTGCGGAGATGTTTTCTATTGCTTAGAATAAATTTACTAAAATGTTAATAGTTAAATTTTAAATATTATTTTGACTTTTCCTCTAGTCACAAGTGCAACAGGCGACACAGCAAGCGCAACAGCAGGCGGCGCAACAAGCAGCGCAGCAAGCCGCGCAGCAGGTTGCTCAACAAGTCGCGCAACAAGTGCAGCAACAACAACAGCAGCAGCAGCAACAACAACAACAGCAACAACAACAACAACAACAACAACAACAACAGCAAGAACATCACCAGAATAACCTCGAAATGGACCAACAAGACCATCAGCAACCCACGCACATACAAGTTGTAAGTCCAAATGAAAGATTAACTCAGTCCCACTCAGAGTCGTAGTCTCGCTTAACGTAGATTTAGTTTAAGAAATGTATACTGTTGTTCAATTAAGAACTCTGAGTGCATCTGTATATTTAGACATAGGTAACTAAGATTAATGACCCATAGATCAGCTCATGGTTCATATGTGTGCAGTAGATCAGTGAACAGGTTCTCCGCTTAGTTCAGATTAGTCGTTGAGCCAATGTGAGTTGTACTTTAGATCCGGTTCAAAAGTGATTAACTGCGCAGGTGACGAACCGGTCGGGGCAGGTGATCGGCAACCACATCCTGGTGGGGTCGCTGGGCGGCGTACAGCGGCGGGTGTTCGGTACACCGCTACACGTCATAGGCCGCGACGGAAAACCTCTCGCCGCACACCACGCGCCTCACAAACCTGCCACTGCGAGACACCACGCCAACACGTACGTACACCACACGCTATAAAGCTATATTTTACTCTCAACTTAAAGGGAGTAAGCGCAAATCTGGAGGTCAGTTCTTAAGATACAGAGATGTTATCAAACGACATCTGACTGCATGTGAGGTACCGGTCAAAGGTTGGGAAGAGCTCGCGCAACAGAGAAAAGAATGGCGCAACTCTGTCAATTTGGCAGTAACACGCTTCGAAACCCGACGATTACAAGACCTGGATGCAAAGCGCCAAATTAGAAAAACTCGACCAAAGCCTTCCTATACCTATACATACGATTCCTCAGGCCGGTTGTACTGTGCGCCGTGCGACCGGACTTTCAAAACTAAGTTCGGATTTGCCAGTCATCTCCGATCGCACTCTCGGAGATAGCAAGGTTCACCATTGACGGATTACGTCACGGAGGACATCACACCACACGCACAGACACACAGACACGCACAGACACAAGTCAAGTGTAGGAAATACATGACTCCAATCAACATGAAGAACCTCAGCGCTCAAAACCATACGCACACATGAGTGCGTACAGTAAAAGAATTAAATAACCTTCCCACTTTGAAACTGTCACCAAAATGATATGATTTAGCTCATTTATATATTACAACTTTACGACTAAATTGCATTCTGGGCGTCAAATGACATGCAAACGGTGTTAGAATAGTTAGTTCTTTAAAACAATTTAACTGGATATTAACTATCATCATAACATTTGGTATAAATATACCTAAACTATGTATTGCAGAGACGTAAAGGAGGTGGGAGGTCTGGTGCTGTCGGCGGGGCGCAGCGGACTCATCAAGTACGAGATCTCCATCCCGCCGACGCCCACAGTGCTGCAGGTGCAGCCCATGGACTGAGACCTGCGACACATGTGTCTGCTGAAACCATCGACACTAGACACCTGCTAGCATTTGGCGCGCACTCACCTGCGGATCATCTCGCCGTGTGATGCTATAGCCATCGGTTTTGACCTCCAGTACCATATGGTTTGGTTTGAAGTGCGGCTCAACTGACGCTGGTTTAACTTTGACGCGCAAGTGAAATGGTAGTTTGCTGAAACCATTGATACTAGACTCTCGGAAATGTACTGTGTGGTGTTTGGTGCGGTGCAACTGGCGGTGGTTATCTATTAAAACAGAGCAATATCAGACCTTCGTTAACCCATTGAGTGACTCAAAGTGTAGTTCAACTTGTGTTGGTCTGGTCGTGTGATTGCAGCTGCCACCGATACTAGAACCCGATACAGTGATAACGTGATTCAAAGTGTGGTTCAACTTACGTTGGTTTTTCAATAGACTCTGTTATTGATCGAACAGAAATATCAAACAAAGAAAACATTGCCATGGCCGAAGCATTCTGAAGGTATTTATTTTCGAGTTTTTAAAGAGCCTTATAAACTTGGCCTAGTTTATTTTTTTTTTAAAACTCATACAAATCGCAATTGTCAATTTGTAATTAGAGAAAAATAATTTATTTACGAGGTCAGTTTTAATCCGATTTTAACTTCGTTCTGAAACGAATTAATTGAAATAAATTATATTTAATGTAAAAAGAAATTCGGAGAGCTTTATTTGAGTAGTCTTCGATAAGATTGTTTAATGAAATGTTCAGAAATCACTAAATGTCTTACTTTGATGGCAATAATTAATTTTGGATCATGTATTATAGTTGGGGTGCTCTAAAATTTAGAGCACAGAAGTTAGTTTGTAAAAAGGCAGATGTTGAGTTAGTTTAGTGATCACTTAGTTTAATATTAAGTATATAAATACATAGTTGTACATATCATTGAAGTTTTTGTAAAGGCTTCGGCCGCGGTTTTTGTAAAAACTATGTACAATCGTAGAATTAAATAAAGGGCGGTTTGTCGCAAACGCATTTAAGAATAAAACATCTTTTTTTTTTAATTTAACGGATTTTGTGTTAAGATTATAAGTACATAATGATTTTATATGTCCAGAAGGACGTTGCGGTGCAATTGGATGGTTTTTTTATTTTTATTATAGATCTGACAGTGAATTTATTTAGTATACAATATATCCGCTCCATTATATATGTAAATCATATAAAAATTTTGCTATAATTCAACGGACTAATTATTATGTATGTAAATATGTTTTTCTCATCCCGTTTGGATGAATTTAATGCATTATGTGCCTTGTGTCCTTTGACACCTTTTAATATTTTTAAAGTCGTGAGGGAATTTTACTGTATGAAAAATGGACTTGTATGTATGTGTCAAATGTAACGTCAAAGCAATAACCAATGTTCCAGTCAAGTTATTAAGTCTGACAAAATTGAAAGTTGTCAAGTCAGACGATATGAGTACAGTCAGAAACCCTCTGCAATGTTTATTCAGTTTGTTTTTTTTTTGTATCTAGTCTGGAATAAAAGATGCTATGTGGTTGTCTCTTTATCTATTAAAAATTCTATGAGAAATAAAAAAAAGAAATAATAATCTTTCATTTTGGTAGCACAAACTAAATATAAAAAATATTTTTTTAAGTTGGAGAGTTTATAATTAACGATTAACAACTGCATAGTGTCTTAGAAAATTTATACAAAATTGTGTTTGTATCAAATATTTTCATCCATAACTATTGTTTGACAAACTGACAGCTGTCATTATACAATGAAATTAGTACAGACAGACAAGGATTTCTGATCTGGTGGGTGAAAGTCAAATTTAATTATGATAGCACACTAGCGCCCTCCTGACGATGTCAAAGAGTGTTACAAGATTCTTTTACTATAGCTTCATATTGCTTATTTGTCTAAGATACATTAACAGTGATCCTGTCATCAAACATTCTTAGCTACAACACTTAATTCTTAGTTACAATCTGTGACTTTGTTCGTTCATGAAGTCCGTTTTATAAAATAAAGTATTATATACACTTGACATTGACGAAATACCAATAATCCAAGATATTGGCTATAGCTTCATATTTTTCTTTTACACCATTTTCTAAGCCCATGGTTATCTTCTTCCAGTGCCTCTTCAGTCTTGAAGGTTGGCTGCTAACTTGGAAAATTTGTTTCTATCTAATGCGGTGCGAAACAATTCCTCCGCTGACCTAATACCCGTCCATTCTCTGATATTACGAAGCCCCGACTTTTTCCTACGTCCTGCGCGTCTCTTGCCTTCAATCTTGCCCATCATTATGCGCAGCTTTTACCTATCATGTCGGAGTACGTATTCCACTTAACGCTTTTTGACGGTCTGCATAAATTTTTGACTCATAACAACGCGCTGGAACACCCTCTCATTTCTCACCTTCTGCGTCCAGTTAATTCGGAGCACACGGTGATACCACCACATTTCTAATGCAACCATGGTTGTACATCCGACAAAATTAACCAAGTTAGCAGGTCCTCTTTCAGATATCCTCGTTTGACTGCACTTACACAGGATATTGGTTAAATAGAGTTTATCCGTTTAGTATTTTTATTGTATGTTAAATATTCTTTATTCTAGACTTATATCTCATAAATAAAAACATTTTTTTTTTTAAATAAAAAGTTGACTTCATTACTTATAAAACTCGACAAAGAATAAAATTCATTAATTATATATTTTTTTCAATATAAACAGACATTAAAATTGATGTTAAATTATTTTGACAAGAGTGAAAGTGTGACAGCTGTCAGTTGTCAGCCATGTTGCGCGCCAAAGGTCAAGGTGAGGTGAAGTGAGGTGAAGTGAGGTGAAGTGAGGTGAAGTGAGGCGCGCGACGTTTGCAGTATTATGTTAGTTGTGACGTCAGCAATTGTATTTGATATCGGTTTCCGCAAGTCAAGGGATGCAACTTCGCCATCTACTTATTTTGTAAATACATAGTGGATATCTATAATTTTTTATATTAAATGAGAATATACATATTATAACCATGTCAGTGTCCTTATTTCAAAATATTTACAACCCCCTTATGTTTATAATATGAAATTTTTGAAGATCTACAACACAGTAAATAGCTCAATCAACAAAATAATACACAGAAATAAACAGGGTTTGTTTTAGCATTTCCTGCGCCTTGAGCGAGATTTTTGCGGCGCCTTCTTTTTTGGTTTCGGGGGAAATCTTCCAAAGATAGATCATCTTAGGATGTACCGCAGGCGCCTCTTTATATCCGATACAGGTGCCTGCGACGCCCCCTTATGCCTGGTGCCCTGGGCGGTAGACCCACCTGGCTGTACCCTAACGCGGCTACTGGAAATATGTAAACAATATTTTTTCTCGCTTGATGACTGCAGAAAAGAATTTATGAAGTTTTTTTTATTTGCCAGTATCGTAGAAAAGTAACCTGAATGATGTTTTTAAAAAAATAAAGCAGAAATCTCTGTTTTCAAATACCACAATTTATTGTAATCAAAATCTATTACGTTACAATCGTAAATCAACGTGTGGTCCGTTATTGATTCAGTGTTTTAGGTTTTCAATTCCCGAAAGCAATTCGAGCGCGACACATAAATTAAAATTCTGCCACAAATGTCCTCGTCTGTGTACTGAACCCGATATTTACACGCGCGCTTTAATAAAAAAAATTCGACTTCTATTACTTTTTAATAAATTGTTTTTAATAACTTAATAAGAATATCATATCACACATAAAACTTGTTTGTACAGGCTAGTTGATGATAATAAAGTTATACAGCACATCTTTTCTCTACATATTCGTGTCAAAGATAAATTGTGGACCAATTTATCTTTGACCGTAGTGCAGTTAACAAGATAGTTTAGTTTCCACAAGGCTACAGAACATCAAGGGTGAAATAGAGTAACGTTTGGGTTGGCTCATTTAGAGCAACGAATGAGGCTTGTAACGGACCCCTTGCAATTACAAGAAGCCTTCCGGTTATTCTCACACACACATAAATATGGAATTGGCATACACGACGATGAGGTTAAAATTTATCTCAACCCTTAACGCCTACAGAAAATTAAGGTCAAATTTGTGGTTTGTGTCAAGTACTTTGTGACTTTAAATAGAAGTTAAGTATCAAAAGTCTTATAAAAATTAAAGCCGTTACTCAAAAGATCTCAACTGATTACAAAAATAAATAATACAATTTTTAAACTAAATTTTAATACGTAAAATAATAAATGCGTTTTCAGTGTATGGTATGCGACGCAGACAAAAGCGCGTAACTGCATTTCGCGTGGTTTTCCGGCAGTCACTAGTTCTATTCTGCACTGTACCGCTGCTTGTAATTTCCCTCGAGCCCGGAACTCTCCGAACAATAGGAGACAATGTGAATTATTGACTGTTATTTATTTTGGAAGCAATTCGTGGTCTTATAAATCGTTTAATACTACACTTTGTACTGATAAATTGAAAAATAGACAAAAATCTAGTGAATAGCTCTCCTTTTAAACCTTTTTTATGAGCTACAATTGTGACATATGTATGTATTTATACATCAACTTATTTACTATACATAAAATATTTATTGTGTGAATGCGTTATACTCGTAAAAAACGAACACAATCGCGAAATGTGTCGTTTTTCTTTTGTTTCATTTCATATAAAAAGTTTTCATTTGTATTCGGTTCAGTTACTTTGGTGCCTCTAATCCGCGTTATGTGTTACCCAGCCGTTGTATAAACCGAAGTCATTTCCCGCGGGAGAAATCTACTCAAACGCAGACTATTACTTTCAATTTTTACTTCGAACCTTAAGCCCAGTTTTGGTCTCCCTAGTTATTCCAAGTATGGTCTTTTTTGTTTTAAGATCGGATCTTGAAGATTGAAAAGAAAGTATTGCGCCATTTATTTTTATAGCCCTAAATACTCGTCTCTATTCAGCATTTTATGTGTCTACGAATTATTTTTCTTAGCGCGTATTAATGCGCAAGTTTAGATGGAGGGATGGATGGATGTTTGTAAGAAGGTATCTCCAGAACGGCTCAACGGATCTTGATGAAATTTGGCACAGATGTAGAACATAGTCTGAAAAAACACATAAGCTACTTGTAAAGTTTTTTTAAATTCACGCAGACGGAGTAACGGCCGACAGTTAGCTTTCATACATTTCTTTAAAGAAATATTCCACTTCAAAGAACTTTTTTATCGATGTTAAAATGCGGTATTGTTTGAAAAATAAACTATTAAAATAGGTTGTGGAAATTCTATACACCAGCTTCAGTCTACTGAAATAAAAGTAAACTTGCAGTTATTGTTGACTGCACATTAAATATCAAACAGACGCGAAACTTTGACAATTTCATTCGTTTTTCTTCTGTTTTCTTTGTTGAAAGACATCGTTTTCATATTTTACGCAAAGATTACAATCTATTTTAGTTCAAATGTCTCAGGAGGGTAATTTTTATGTTTTGTATACGAGTTTGTAAGTTCTTTTGTACCCTTCGTATTAATTCCTTGTCACAGTGGTACCTAAAATCAGATATTTTGGTTTTTCATTGACAGAAATAGCCAACTTGCCAATAATTTTGATAGTGAAAAAAAATGTCTGAACCGAATGGGAATGAATAAAATGGCTTTAAATAAATGTTTCGCAATAAATAGAATAATAATATAATGAGATTACCGTTTATTTGTTTATATTTATTTTGCATTTGTCTTGATGTATTGAATCGAAAAGGGCTTCGGAGTCCGTGTGATGAATGAATTTTGTATTCAATTACAAATGACCAATTGATGTTGTTCTCTTAGTTTATTGGACTTTATTGAATAACGTACGACAATTACGTTTTTTATTACGGTCTTAATGTTTAACTTTATTAACAATCTTAGCGTTAACAATTAAATTGAAGAAACAAAGAAAAACAAACTTCAAAATGACAACGTTATTAATGTAAACTAAATATGTTGTTATTATATAATAAGAGTAAGACTATATGCTTAACAACTTAAGAAACAATACATATAACTTAAGAAATAGAATACTAAATACGATTTATATTTGAATTTTTACATATTCAAATGTAAAAAAGCTTAACGTTACAAAAGTCTGCATTAACAAATACTTTTGAGAGAACTAGAGAATAATTTAATTTACATATTTTTGCCCGCTCTGAGACATGGTAACAAGCAGAGATTTGAGTTCGACGAATGAACTTTGTATTAAATTATCTAATACAGAGAAACTTTCTCAACATTTCAATAAAATTATCAAATGAGTTCTCATGTTTTTGTCTTAATATGGATACATTAAGAAACGATGTCTATAAATTATATTTTAAAAGGATGTTGGATGACGTAATAAAAATAAAAATGCCACATTAAAAAAAACATTTATTAACAAATTACAATTTTAGGAATTATATTATATAATAAAAATAATACATTTTTTTCTTAACATTAGTAATAATAATTGAAATAAGTAAGTATATCATGTCGCTATTACTTAACTAACTTTATCACTGGCATAAAAATGTTGAAGTATACTATTACGAAATCATTACTGTGGGCCTAGCATGAATATTTGCGACAAGAGCTTTTGTATCGTTATGTCAAAGTAAATATGATTTTTTGATGTACTTTACGCTCGATAGGTGGCGCTGCACAAATTTTAATACAAATTTTGTCGATAACATACCAACGCGATTTTCACAAATATTCGTGATAATCCTTATGGAATGCTTTATCTAACAAGTTACATAAACTAACTGTAACTCGCACTACGATTTTTAGTATCACAGAATTGTAATGTTCATTTCATGAGCTTATAAAACATTGCGCACCACAAAAATTGTGCTGGTAAAATCGAAGAGTAGTGCACTCTAGACCTAAAAATTCAGCTAGCGTTTTGCAACACGAAGTAGTATGGTGGTTGCAGCTTGTTGACACCAGCGATGGCCACGGTGGGGGCAGGGCCGTGCCACTCCAGCCTGTATCTGTCCAGCACTCTGGTAGCGAGCGCTGCAAGCATGTTGCTGACGACGCCCGACGCCGGACAACGCTCCCCAAACGGTTTGAACGAAGTTGGATGAGCTCGTGTCGCTCGCAGAGGCTCCCAACCCTCGCTGCACCAGCGCTCCGGGATGAAAGACTTCCCTCTACCCCACTGCTTCTCGTCTTTGCTGGTTACACCGTGCGCGAGGACTATGTCCACCTGAATCGAATAGAATAGTTTTTTAACCAAGTTTTAAGGGGATAATTGTTGAACGACACACGCTCTTTTATTCCAGTTATTCTTTTTCTATATAAAACAATATACCAAACTAACCCCTGCGGGTATTTCATAACCAGCTAGGACCATGTCCTGGGTGCTACGTCTGACTACGCCCCCGGTGACGGGGAACAGGCGCAGGGCCTCGTTGGCGCAGGCGCGCAGATAGGGCAGCTGAGTGCAGGAGTGATGAGGAGCGCCCGCAGCACGCGCAGCTGCGCCCCATGATACCTCGTCGTGCGCGCGCTGTTGCTGCGCCGCGTGCAAGGACAGCTGGTAGAACATGCTCAGTGCTGTTTGCGCCAGCTGCAGAAATAACATTAAATCCTTTGTAAACAAGTTGCTGTTTTATTGTTCTATAAAATTTACTTAATTCAGCAACTGCTTCTGAAATAGAAACCGGAACGAGGAAAACTTTCGTTAAATAATAATAACTAAATTAAACATCAAGTAGGAAGTCGACATATGGAAAGTGCTATTCATTTTAGTAGTTTTATTTACTGTTTTGGTGGACACCAAAAATATGTCGTTATTCAACCTAACGCAACTAAATAATGAAAAACATGTAACTGGTAAAACTAAAAAAGAGACAAAAAATACAAAAATAGAGTATGTCGATGCACCCGACTTTATCTTTTGTAGTAAAACTCACAGGCTCAACACCAGCTAACAGAACATCAGAGGCGAGCGGCAACACGCGCTCCTGCAGCGGCCGCAGTCTGTCCAACAACACTTGCTCCGGCCGCAGCGAGCCCGCCCTCAGCGAGTGCACCGCAAGCAGCAGGAAGTGTTCCGTTAAACTGAAAACAAGAAATCAGTATAAAACAGAGATCAACTAGGATTAACATTCTGCTAATGATTGTTAATCGTACCTGTAATGCATGTCGAAGGTTTGTAAGGTAGTATTGAAGGTGTCCGAGTCCCTCTTGAGGGTGTGTTCTGAGCGCACGAGGTGGCCGGCCCCCGCCACCAGCAAGCTGCAGCGCACCAGCCGCTCCGCAGCCGTCAGCTCGTCTTCACATCGGTTCCAAAGTGAACATGTCTCCGGCGTGTCGTCGTCGAGTGACGTCTTCTCTTTAGCTCTAAAATATAGTTGAAATATGGTATATTTTGAGACTCATAGGTAGGAAGACAGTAGATAGAAGAATATTACTAAAATCTATTGCTTCTACTAAGACTGACACTTAAATCCTCGTTTAAGACCTTGGTCTTCCAGTCGACGATCTTCAGGCTAGGTTTTTGGCAAAATCAACACGAGTTATTCAGAAATAGCTAAGAGCTACATGAGACATTCAAGACGTGTCTATTGAATTTGGTTTTTTATTATAGTTTACCCTTGAATCTATGTCCCAGATGCAATACCTGTTTTCATCTGTGGGGACATGAGCTGGACCGTCCAGACAGCCGAGCCGGATACCAAACAGCATCGCGCCGAGTGTCTCCAGCGCCCAGCGGTACAATTCAGTCGATATCTCATCGTTCAATGCGTTCTCCAAGTGACGGAGCTCACCCAAACTGTAAAATATTATCTTTTTGTAAGATTGAAACTAGTTTTCATCAGTTTTTTTCTTGCAATTATGATAGGCTTTTATTGTCATTTGAAGAAAGTTCATTATTTTAATTAAGCATCCATAAAAAAATCATTATTATACGGATAATATGGTTTCTAGCCAAAATATTCAGACGGATAAAATTAAATAGATTTTTATGTACTCTATAAATTCTGGATTGGCATGTATTGAAATGTACCGTCGCGTGAGGCTGGCAGCGATATCGTCGAAGACTTTATCGTAGTTGTTGAGAAGAGTTCCATCCTGAAGCAGCGTGCCAATGGCAGACCAGATTTCTTTCGTCTCATCGCTGAAAAATAATGTCACAATAAGAATCTTGAAAGACATAATATTTAAATTGGTTTAATTCCAGTTATTGTAAGTCTAAAGAAAATGTATCTGAATATATAATATTGTTGGTAAAATCTATATCTTCATAACGTACCCCTGTGAGGTGTGTTGGTTCGCGGTGTGTCGGCGTTGTTCGTGTAGCGGAGAGCGTTGCCACTGCGGTGGTTGCGTTACTTTGCTCTCGTACACCTGAAACAACATTAGCTTACGTACTAAATACTGTTTTATTAAGTTCAGTAGTTTTGAAAATTGTTGACTTACGTATTGATCGAAGATAATAGAAAAAATATTGTTTTATATAAAATATATTAAACAAAACAATGGTCTGATCATCGTTTAACATTTCCAATAACGCACGCAAATAAGAACGTTGTTAGCACGTGCGGAGCTCATGCTGGGCGCGTGCGATTGAATTGTGCCAGTTATCTCAATGATTTATTTGCCATTGTTTACAGGCCGAAAACTGCGTCAAAGCGGGCCTGGATAGTGACCCTAAATTAATTGATGACGAGGAAGAATATAATATAATAAAAAGTTTTCTTTATGTAGTTCCATTATGTAGGAATATGTAGAGAAGAGTTGCTTAACCAAGTTTTAAGATATAAAAGTTTGGGAAGTACTTTATATGGTGTTACAATTTAATACAAGTTTTATATAAATGTTAACTAGACTAGGTTGGTATCATCAATAGGATGGTAAAATAAAATGATCATGAATTTTAAGGACATTGCGGCTATTTAAGAAAATTAAATATAGTTTATCAGTAAATTCGCCTGCGCAAAGTTCATTAGGTTATAATATAGCAGTTAAAAATAGAAACAAATCTAAAATAGATTACTAGATATTTAAGAATATACAATAATTTTTTAAGTTTTTTGGAAAAAGTAAAGTCTGACAAAATATGAAAAGTACAAAAAAAAACCGGTTCGTTTATCGAGCTAACGAGTGATAGGGTGTTACTCGTATATTTTGTGCGCATCAGATAGTGCATGCTGTGACACAACGTATATGACACTATATGACCCGCTTTACGTCAATGCGATAAAAATTTGATAAACCTCAGATTTATTACATGTTTCATTAACCTCTGGTAATCAGGAAACAAATGGAATAATGATTTTATCATAATAAATATAATATTGAGTACTATTCTTTATCTATATATATAAAAGAAAGTCGTGTTAGTTACAGTATTTATAACTCAAGAACGGCTGAATCGATTTGACTGAAAATTGGTGGGCAGGTAGCTTAGAACCAGGAAACGGACATAGGATAATTTTTACCACGATTTCTTTTTTTTTCCGCGCGGATAGAGTCGCGGTTAAAAGCTAGTTCCTTATAAAATACATGACTAGATAATTAGAGATTACATTTGAACCTTACCTCTTTCATGATGTCAGGATCGAAGACATAGAGCACGGGTCTCTTACGTGAGGCCTTTGCCAGTCGCACAAGGTCCCCGTAGCGTGTCCGAAGGCCCTCCAGCAGGCCCAATCCTACTGAGTGATGAAAGTTACCTGAAGAATGGGAACAAATACTTAATTTAACCACTGATTTGGTCCTAAGTATTTATCTACTTAAAAAAGTAGACAATGAATGAAAGGTTGTAGAAAAATCCTACAGACTATAAGTAACTATATCTGTTTGGGCAAGCAAATATTCGATAGCAAAGCACATAAGGGTAAATAGTCCGTAAAAGATTGCCAGTTGATATGTTTTTAACGATGCAAACACACGGGGGGGTTATTGCACAGCAGGCTTTATTTTTCGCTCGAATGGCGAAATGTTTCAATTGTTTTTTGATTTTCGTTTATTCCATACTTTAATGTATAAACATTTACGACTGTTTCTGAAAATAAGAATGTTTTGTATACAATAATTTACAACCAATTTAGTAAACAAAATGGTGCCACAAATTATTTGTTTTCATCATATTCTGATGAATTGAATTAGAATAATTGTAAGTTCTAAAGAATGATAGCGTTAAATTAATGGCCTACATTTACCACATATTTTAGTGGCAGGCTATATGTGTAAAACGTCAATGCTACTAGTCTTTTAAAACCGTTAGCTCTGCCTTTCACTGAATCGTTTTTGTCTGTGATTTAGCAATCGTTTGATAAGATTAGAAAGTGCGCTCGCTTCTGCTTTTAATTTGCAAAGTCAGAAAAGATTAGTCTAAATATTTAAATTATTTTGTCTCTCTTGGACTCTATTGTTAATGAAATTTACAGTGGATTTCTAAGACCAAAATCTTCGTTTAAAACATATTATCTCTGCTTTGTGAAAGATTATAACAGGGATGACAGTATGTTTTATATAGAGATTTTGACCTCAGGAACCCACGGTTAGTAGATCTGTAAAATTATCAATGATAATTAGAATTTATAAAGGTTCTATTAGGTTTGCAAAATGCTTAGATTTGTTTTATCTAAAAGTCCTATTTTATGGAAATACAGGTATTTGGATTATTAATGGCGAAAGGGTTCTGTTAAATGATGGTAATGATCTCTTTGAAAATTCCCCAATTGTAATATGAATTGGAAGTTATGATAACTTTCTTAAGTGACAGTCGACATCTTTAAAGATAGTTGTAAACCGTAGTAAATTGTCTAGACATTGTAAGCTCGCGGCAATCTTCAGTGCGGCCATGATGAGAGACTTTGTTGAATCTGTTATATCGTTATAACAGATGAAATGGAGACGACGGTCCTTATTTTAAATGTTATTGTGATAAAAGAATAATGAATTGAACGAGTTTCTTTCGAGTTTCGTCACTATAATGTCGGTTTTTTAAAAAATATGTAAGGCCATAACAATCTAAATGTTACAAAACCAATGTTGCACACATGTGCATATCTCATCCGTCACGTTCTTATCAATGTTTCTGTAGTGAAAACTCACAGTTAGTGTTACCATCTCACCTATCCTGGGCAGTACGTATGCGGAGTGCCGCAGCATGGGTAGTGCCAGGGGTCCGGGGATGTGCGTGAAGGGACGTGGCTGCTGCGCGGGCGCGGGTGCGGAGCGGCGCTGTGGCGATGTTGCCGCACCGCGCTGCCCGCTGCCTGACAGCCGCCGGCGAGACTGACGAGGGATGCTGGCAACAAGAAACTGAATCAGTATATTTTTAAACATCTAAAGATGTATTCTGCAACATCTTTCATGTGTAAGTAGGTATGCCATAAAATCATTAGTAACTTGCAAGCATTCGTCAAGTAGATATGTATCACCGACCTAATAATCATTCGATATACCACGTGTGTATTATTACATGAAGAACAATTACTTAGTCGTATTAAAAAATATTAACGTATAGTAAATTAGAAGGTTTTACTTTAAGCTTTTAAAATGTAACGCGTATTAGTTCCATGTCTGATTTCATGATCATTACCTAGGGACGTGAAACAGTTATTGTACAAATATCGACTTTATAACCTTCGGTAAAAATATAGTTTTATAAACTGGTAATTCAAATGAAGCGAATAGACTGCGTCGTAGAATATGGTATTACGCGTCTAGTCTACCTAGCGCTAAGAGCCGAGCGTCGAGCACACAAGTTCAAGGTCAAACAACAGTTTAAAAAAACGATTATTATGCGATATCATTAACGCATGAATCAATGCGACAACTACGACTTCGATTTCATTCACTAATGAGTGAGTTTGTTTACAAATGCCGCAAAATATTTGAATTTGAAGTATTGATTTGAAGATTATTACGTTACCATTTCATAGGACATCGTAAAAGCTTTATATTTATTAATATAATTTGATCACCTAGCTCAGAAACATTTGAGTCTATAAGTCTTTAAGCAGTTTAAATTAAAAAGCTACTGAATTAATGTTCGTACTATAATCAGAATTATAAATAAGAAACATACTAGACAGTTTTTTTGCCATCATTACGTAACACAAACTGTACTTGAAGTATTAGTAACTAAAACCCACCTACAGCAGAACAGGTCAGGAAGTGGTCAGGAGAATATTGATCAAACTAGTATCTTAACTAGGCAGGATTAGATAACTGCGCTCTCGAGTTACTGTGCTCGTGCGGTGAATAACAAATATCCTCGACCTCTACTGTCATGGGACGAATATATTTTACAATAAATATTAATCATTGTCGATCGATCAACAAATTTATTTCAAATAGAACTGTACAAAATTATTGTTATCTCTGTTTTTTAAAAAGAGAATGAGCGGGATGACTACATGTTTGTATAAAGGTGATTTTGGCGGCGGGAAAATCATAGTAGCACGTTAACTTTTAACAGATAGTTAAACCGCTAAAGTTTTCGATCTGTGCAATTAAAATCGAGAGCATTTCGTGTCGTGTCTTTGGAACAGGAAAGTGTGTCACCTGTCTAGTGGTGTAGAATTAGCATATCGAACTGAGGCCATATGAGGCGATGCAAAAACTACGCGGATTTTTTGCAACTGTTCTATAACCGGGTCAGCGGTCTTGTTTTTATTTTTTATTAATACTATAAATAACTGTACGTTTTAAGTGACAGAACTCGTTTTATATGTGATGTTTTATCCAAGCTTCAGTTTTAAATTCCATATGAGTTCTTACTCATTTTTTAAGTTGCAAACGCAAACGTAGTGTGGCAGACGTTGACTGATCACTGAACGCCAATCGACCACATAATTATTTTGTAAACGCATTAACGAAATTAAATAAAATCAAAATAAACTATATTTTTTCTTCACTGTCTTATCATTTTTTTTTAATGTCTTAAAATATATAGAAGCAAAATTAAGAGAAATATACTAACATTAAAGCAAATAAAAAAAACTCACACAAATTGACGAATCAATATTGCCGGGGTGGACATTTTCACTTGTTAATAAATCCAAATTAAACAATATTTTTGTGTGATTCTTACACAAAACTGAACATATTTACATTACGATCACTAAACGTTGTTTGAAAGCATGCGTGTTGTTCTCAGGACGTATAGTTTTATAATGCACGCTTCAAAACGCGAAACGGCGTGACCAATATTGATAGTGATGTTACTTCGTGTTGTCGATATTCTACGTTTTTAATTTAATTTAATTATTTTAAATGCTATTTACGGTGAAATGTTAAACTGACCTCTTTTACTATTAACGCAACATTTAATCACTAGTATTTTATACTAGTATTTTTATAGTGTAAAAAATAGAGCAAGTTCTTAAAAGTATACGTAATATTCTCAAGACATATCATTTGTCATTAAGGCAACATTGAAAAATAAATTACGTCTTTTATATGTGAAATCTTATTAAAAACAAAACATATTGACCATAAATTTGAGAAAAAAGTTAACACGTGCTAATAAATTTAAAAACAATAAGTCGCAAATAATAGTTAATTACGTAATAGCTTTCACATAATTTTCAGAAGCAAATGTCCACATCTAAGTATTATTTATGTTTTATGTAGTGTATCACGGTTTTAAGAAATTCTTATTTATTTTATCGATACTCTTACGTTCTGGGACATCACTAATTGTGACCTTTGGACCTCTGCTTTGTTTATAATCCGAGTTTAATAAATTGACTTCAAGGACTAAATTTGTGATCAATTCTTAGCAAAGAGATTTTATTGATTTGTGTATACGATAATTATCTTTGTTGTATATTGCGATGATTTATTGATTATACGAGCTAACCAACTATTTATATAGCTTCGACATTTTATTTTAGGTAAATAATATACTTTGAGTGTACAATTGCATACATTTTTTTCTTAAATAACCTATAGATATTTTTCAAATTACGCCTCTTTAATATTGATTATTTTAATATATGACTAGATTGGTTTAGCATATTATGTATACTACAAAAACACTATTGTATACACTACATACATGCACTGATTATCTTAGTATTAAAAAATACTGGTCGGTAGTCTGTTTCTTTGTTTAAAGTTTATAATTACACTGTTTGTGTCCAGAACAAAATAAATTCAACTCTATTTGTCAATGTTTATTTTGTATTGTTTGAATTGTAAGCAAAAGATAACGGCTAGTAATTTTATATCATATTTGTATACATTTGACGTCAGTCAGTAGTGACGTTTAATCGATATCGATAAATTGTTTATATTACGATGAACCTTTTAATGAAGCATAAGTACCTTATAGATTGAGCCAATGACATATTTTTCTCCGTACTACTGTATTTATAAAGTTCATATTAAAAATTTACCTTTCAAAACGTTAACATTTTGTGCGCTGAATAGTGTTCCAACATTATTCCTTCATGGTCTCGTTAATTTCCTATTCTAAACTCTCTACTCTTTGGCAGTTATTTATGGTTTGTAGTAACATCGCATTTTTACAGTTTAACCCAGTGAACAATTAACTAAAGGCACTAATGTATAATTTATTTTTGACATACAATAAATTCGATAAACAATTTGTTTATTCGTGACTTCCAAATCGATTATTTGTTAAATTTCACTTACGTTTGTGTGTACGTGATAACTACAGCGTAGTGTACACCGTTTGGTGACGAACCACAAAGTAGGTTATACAGAGGTCAAATGGTAACTTTTGTTGCATTGAATTAATGTACACTAAATGTTTAAAAAGAATGCATTGGATTAAATAAAAACGAAAAAAGAAAATCAAGAAGATTATTTCATCAATGGATCCAAAACTTTAATGAAAGATGAGAAACTCTTAAAAATCTTACTAATATTATAAATGCAAATGTTTAGATGGTATCTCCGAAACGGTTTTACGAATTTGGCATACATGTAGAAAATAGCCGGGAAGAACACACAGGCAACTAGGTTTTTATTTAATTCCGCGCAGACGGAGTCGTGGGCGACAGCTAGTATGAAAAAACAATTGAATACAAGACTTGACGTCACGTGTATATTATTTACATACAAAGACTTATTGTTGTACAAGAGTATTATTTTTCTTGTTAATCATTTGTCTACATTGGCCATTTGAATAGACTTGTATTGATTTGCGTACACTCACGTTGGCCTGCACTCGGCAAGCCTCGGCCAACGTTTATAACCAACATTAGATAGTTATCATTTTTATATGCTAATGTACGCTGTAATAATTTTCAAATACATGGTTTTATATTTGTAGCTATAGCAGCGATACATCAATTAAAGTTAGTGCGGTCTGTCTGTCCACATTATTCAATTACAAACTCCCAGCAGTGCTCCACAGTTATTGTTATTTATTAATAAATACGTCTCGTATGCGGAGTGTAACATTTTAATTCGGGATTTATTTGACTCTGTAGCGGTTAAATTTAATTATTTTGTTTATTTTCAAATAAGTTGAGTGAATTACACGAAGAATTTCATACTCAAGAGAAGAGTGACCACGTAGAACGAAACATTTTGTGCTATCAACCATTAACTTAGGGACATATAGATGATATTGGTTACTTAACTGATTTCATTGACCAGTAAAAATTCAAGTCGTTCGGAATTTAACGAATTCGTATAGAAATACATAAATATAACGTTATATAAATCTTACGTTAAACATTTCAACCTTTTTGAAACAATTTAAAGTAATGAATTTGCACACACACACAACATAAAGCTAATAAAATTTTAATAATGTTGGCGTGCCTTTAAAATAAATATAATTAACGAATAAAACAGCATCGTGTGTAGTGTAGCGGCAGTGTTGTGGTGTGTCGGAGTCGCGCTCCTGCGACAGCGCACTCTGGTGGCGATGCTCGTTATAGCATTTTATTATCTGTTTTATGATACATTTTATTGCTAAAATGGAAAACGATATCATTAGCAAGGTCCCTGGTTTAAGTTGTCATTGCAATTTTATTTTACAACCTAATATGTAAGGCTCTATTATAAAGAAAATTTAATATTTTAAATGCTCCTATTTATATTAAATTAGAATTTAAACAATTTCTGATTACATTGCTTTACTAATAACATATCTGATTTTTTTACAATTGTCTTTTATTTTGCGTCTTTTATCGTATTGTGGGCAAGACAGAAAGATTGTTGAAAGGTACACGTACCTTGTTAGAGTACGGCGATGTTCGTTACTATTGAATCCAAAATAAAATTTAACCATATAAATATATGTAGTTAATATATCAAACCAAGAAATCTATAATGAGTTTCAAGAAATTACAATGTTTATATTTTTTAATTCTTGCAGCTTTTCTTATTATTAACTAAGGAATTACAAAGAAATCAGGTGTGTGAATAGTTAGGGACTAGTTTTAGACACAAAAATTGGTTTCAGAACAATTTCACTTATAGAAATAAAAACTAAAGGTGCAAGTTTCTAATAACGAGATAGTTCCGTAAAAATGATGATCGTAATAAAACGTCAGCACCCGAGATTCTGTGCAGACAGTTTCATATTCACGATACCTCGCTCGTTTCCAATCTAATAGAACCCGTAGCCTATCGGGATCGAAAGACAAGTAAGGTTGACATTTTTTGCAATTATTCACAACAGTACAAATATTCAGTACTGACTATCAATATTTTAGAATTTAGAAAACGTTGTTCTTATAATATTTGAAAAGTAATTATATGTAGTACTAACAAATAATTATATTTAAGTATACAGCATTTAACAATTAAATACTTTAATTAAATCAAATACTTTTTGGACAGTGATTAACTGAACCAGTGGTCCTTTTCCCGACACATTTGTCGTGTAATTGAGTAACTTAATTTGGGAAACCTCTTCCTTACGAGATTCTTGTGTGTTGGGTTCTCGTTCCTAGTTCCATCTACCGGCGAATTCCGTCATAGAATGAAACTCATTAGTATTCCGGTCAGTACTCCTGTTTAATTTCAGGAATATTGATGGTCTTTTTTCCCAATCCCGTTTAGTACTTTATATTGACATCGATTTTTATGAAGCTTGCTTTATATTTGTGACGTGAAACGTTTTATTTATCGAATTGTTTTTTCGATTTGTAAAGTAATTATTACAAGCTGTGCTCATTTTTAATGAATCAGGCTAACTTTTTTTTTTGAAATTATAAAGTATTAAAAGAAATATATTAAACTTACAAAACATTCACGTAAACCTTACATATATAAACTTTCGTCCCTTATTCCCTATTGTTATATTAAAAATATTCAAATGACCTATTCGTCTTATAATTAAATATAATTCAAAACGTCTTCATTAAACGCTGAAATTGTATAAATAATTCCAGAAACTGTGAACATTTTCTCGTGCAATGAAATATTTAATGCATTTGTTGGTAATGAGGTAAATAATGTTTGATGTAATGGCGGGCTACACAGCGGCAGCGGAGCGCGGCAGGTATTTCATTATAAAAGGGATCGAATAGTTGCCATTACATAGTTCCCATTTTGTGCAATTTTGGTAAGCATTTTCATTATTAAGACCTTTATTACTATTGAGACTAGTACATATTCAAATACCGTCTAATAACAACCATTATTGGATATTTTGAAGAAAAATAAATTGACGACAAAAACTTAGTCCTTTTTCAATAAGAAACGCCTTTTCGATGTCGTCTCGTTTAGTTTTATTGAGTATTTACTATTCACTGCGCTAACAATATAAGAGAACTATGAAAAGTCTTTTCAAATCTTTTTCAAGCACGATATCAGATATTTTTCAAATATTTAAAACTAGCTTTTACCCGCGACTCCGTCCGCGCGGAATAAAAAATAGAAAACGGGGCAAAAATCCTATGTCCGTTTCCTGGTTCTAAGCTACCTGCCCACAAATTTACAGTCAAATCGATTCAGCCGTTCTTGAGTTATAAATAGTGTAACTAATACGACTTTCTTTTATATACTCGTATATAAATAATATAAGTATGTGTCTATTATACAATTTGTTAATATGTAAAAAAGACCGAAAACAAGAAATCTGTAACCAACCCTCAGGGAAAACTTCTCTGTTTGAAGGACGTGTGCTCTTCTTAACTATGCACAGGGCAGGATCCTGCATAAATTTTAGAACAGGGATCCCTTGAGAAAATAACAGATTCACTCTTAAATTTGTTATTCTTTCATCCGTTTCTATTGTAAGACGAAATCTTGATTTATTAAGGTAAGTTGTAACGGCTTGCGAAAGGACTCGTCTCTTGGGTAGAGTTAAACTGTCAATTTTTTTTCGTGAGATACGATTGTATGTTGAGATCTGTCACTTGAAAGTGTATGTAAATTAAATTATTTGTCAATGCCTTTGTTTATTAATTTATAATTAAATCTACACCATGCTTTTAAAAGGCCTCTCTGTTACCGGATTTGTGGACAAACAGACAAAAAAAAACATCTTAATTGGTATTTCGTTATAAGCAATTTAAATATATGTTCTCGAATTTTTTTTTTCTATGTAACTAACAGACACTCCAATTTTATAGGTGAATTGAATAAGTTGTTTTTGCCTTCTTTTTATTTGTCTTCATATTGCAAATTATTTTTACAACCTATAAAGCAAAAAAATATTAAAAACATTATTTGATCAGAAATAAAGCTGATATGAGATATTGACACAGAACTTAGGTCAGGTCAGGGCAATACACATGTCAAGTGCATTGTTGAAGCCCTAGACTAGACCTACTTACTGGGACACATCTAATATCTATGTATTTGGTTATCACGAAAATTATGATGATATTAACATTGTTTTTGTCGCATATGTTAAAGTTTTAGTATACTTTTAAATAATAGTATTAATGTGTGAGTATAATTTGTTTTAATAATGAATACTAAATATTGTTTGAATCCAACTTAGATGGAGTTGATTATTTTGATTATTACTAGCAGTTGGCCGCGAGTTTGTCCTATAAATAAAGCCTATGTCACCCGTAGATATGTAGCTTCCCAACAGTGAAAGAATTTTTCTAATGGTTTAAGTTGTTTCGAAGCCTAGTCAATGCAAACAAACAATCAAATCTTTTCTCTTTATTATATTAGTGTAGATTGAATCCGTTGTATGAATTGGTTGGCTCGCCCGGTGAAATACACACGACCACACAGAAGAAAGGAGTGAAGTGGAAGTAATTCCGCGTTTCGTCTGATGAGTGTGGTGCCGGAGGCCTAATTTTAGTCCTCTTTCCCTTCCCACTCTTTCTTATAAGGAAAGGATGGAAAGCGGAGGTGGATTTGATGGAGGAGATGCATAGGAAGGCTAAATATTCTCTTTTTGTGCGTCTCCTCCTTCGTCGATTGAGGGTAGGCAACGCATCTGCTATTGCAAATGTCTATTGGCAGCGGTCGCTTCGCCATTTCGGCGAATTCATGTGGCCGCTTGCTCGTTTGCCACCTTGCAATATATAAAAAAAATGATTATTGAAATTAAACATTCCTGAAAATAAATTTCAGAACAAAATAAACAGGATACTTATTCTGTGGCCTGCATAATTTAGGCTTTGATAAAAGTTTTTGACCAGATTTGTTGAGTATAATGATGAGTAATGGCCGCCGTAACTCATTAGCACGCGTCAATCTTACCAAATTTCATAGAAGATTAAAGTTTATTTAAGTATTATGTGTTTGCTGTTTTCAAATTGACTTCTCACCTTGAGTTACTGCCGAAACATTTGTACATCTTACTAATATAAATGTGAATGTTTGGATGGATGGATGAATGTTTGTTATGCTGCATGAATCTCGCCGAAACTTGGCATAGATGTAGAATATATTCTTGAAAAAATATAGACAGTTTTAACATATTTTATTTCATTTTCTTGCAAAATAGAGATCTTTTGTGTACAGGTCTAATCCGTGAAAGCTCATTATTACTTGCTGTTTTATCGCTCGCTGTTTTAAAAATTATGGAATTTTAAAAATGGTGATAAATTTTAGATGTAAAGTATCTCCAAAACCACGCTGGCTTATATTAGAAAGGTTAATTAAATTTAAAAATAATAAATTATTTTACAAACACCATCTATACATTTGTACGAAGGGAAAATTCTTTTATCCGATTTTTTTATTATCTTTGGCTCGGCTTCAATGGATTTCAGAAACGGGACTGCAGATCGAAGCAATAAAGGATTGAATAACCCCACTACTGGGAAATCGCGAAGACTGCAATAACATAAGAGAGTGAGGTTTTTATTGAATTTTATAATATTTTGACGTCATAGTTATAAACCTTTGTAATTGCTACTGAGTATATCTAAATCTATTTTGTCAAAAAGCTGTCTTACTGCTCCACTCAGAGTACTAAAGTAAACTAAGATGGATCAATTCCATCTTTGAATGCTGCGCAAAAAAAATGTGTAGATCTATTGTAAAATATATATCTACAGAAAATGAAATAATAAAAGCGTTAACATTTAAATATTATATAGACTTTTACTTAAATGCTTGCACATTGTACATTCACAAGCAAAATACAAAAATGAAAACCATCTCGGTTAATAAAACATTTTCTAACTCCTCGAGCCTTTAGTGCTCCAATGGGGCGGTGACAGATGACGTCATTCATCACTTTTACTCGTCAGTACAATAGGTACAGTCGCGCACACATTCTTAACAAAATGATAATGAAAACGATCCATTGTAAGGTAAATTCTAGCAAGTCAGTCTGCGCCCACGCGCGGTAAATCATTGAATGCTTAGGGCGTTGCTTCACAATATACGTGAGACAATCAGAAAGTTTTGCGACACTAAAAAAATGTTCGACTGGTGCTTTGTTTCTGGATCGTATTGATCAATCCAGGATTCATCACCTGTAAGGATGTAAACACGCCAAGATGAGCCTGCTTCAAATTTTTCTATCATATCATGGCACCATTCCACCCTTGCCTGCTGCTGAATACCGGTGAGGTTGTGCGGCACCCAGCGTGAATCTATCTTCTCCACTCGTAGATGCACGTGTAGAAAATCTCGTGAAGGCTTCTTGATCCAATCTGCAATATCTGCTGAATCTCTTGGTATGTAACTCGTCTATTGTTATGGATCAAATTTTTCACTGCTAGCACGTTTTCTTCCGCACCAGCCGTCAAAGGGCGACCAGTTCTTTCTTCATCCCCCAAAGTTAGTCGACCACGCTTAAATTCATTTTAGCAACGATACACGGTTGCCTCAGAAGGGCCTTCATCCATGAATGCCACTTAAAGTCTATCGTACGATTCGTCTCGTTTCAGGCGACACTTAAAAACGTAAAAAATCATAGCGCGAAAATGTTCTCGACGCAAATCCATTTTTCAATGAGACACGGTAATTTTAATTAGCTCACAATAAATGTGGAGGTAAGTTTTGAATTTAGAAAGTATCTATTTTTATTTTTAAGTAATCATATTATTAAATAAATTATAACTGGACAGTCTCACTTATAATTGTTTTTCTCGCAATATTTTCTGTGACCTGGTATTTTGTGTCATTTAGGCATGGTTTTTAAGAGCTTTTCCTGGATTCAATTGAACCTTCACTACCGTAATTTTTTTCACTTTACAAATAATCATGTACTTAGTGTGCTCACTTAGGAGATTTAGTTTATTTAAAACCATAGTATCCTGCAACGAAACAATATCTACAGAAGTAAACTGAACTGAACTAAATATTTGGTAAAATTTGTATTCTATATCAGTAGAAGTAACATAAATCTTAACTGTGTGCAGTTAATCATATATAGAGTTGAGATAGATAGTGTAAAGATATATGTGAATATGTAAAATATAGCGGTCTATTCAGCATTCAGCTCGCATTATCGCTCCCGAACGTTTTACATGTAAGTACTGCTTCTTGATAAATGATATTTGTGAGTGAGGTTTTTAGAGGATCTTTGTTCGATAAACTTAAGGAACTGAATGATTTTGAGTAGACATTCATCTGTGTGCAGTAGCTCTTTTGTGTAATAAAATTTCACTCAGAAAATCCTAAATATGAGTTTTATCGTTATAACTTGTTATAGTTATTGTAACGGTTTTAAATCTCACACTTGGATGTTAGGATTTGGACCGACGTAAACTTAATACCTTTAATCATCAGACTATCCGCAAAAGATTATACATAGTTATTCTATTCTCATTTTTTTTAATATATACAAGAAATAACATCTTCTAGTTATAAAGTTCTCCTATAATAAATTAGGAAGGTGTCGGAGAGCTTATTTTCGATCCTCACCCAATATCTCTAGCATTTGATCTTACGTCGTAAATCATTGCGGTGAAAAACAATATTGAATGTGTCAAAAGAAATTGATCCTTATTAAAATATCATACAAGGTTAAAATTATTAATAAAAAAAATAAAGAAAATGTAACTTAATCTCTGTCACGTTTTTTTTATTTTTCTTGCTTGTTTTTTTATTGTTTATTAATAAACTAGGCCGAACAGTAATTTATCAAGATGTAATGTAAATAAAGGAAGAGAGACAGACAAGGAAAAGGATCCACAAATATTAAATAACGCGGTGGCCGTTTTTACGAAATAAGGAACACAAAGATTGTTAGTAAAGTGATTGGTACACTCACGAACAATATAACAAATACAATGTAAAAATCATAAAATATAAGAGAAAAGTGCTTAGGAAGTGGATTAATATAATATGTTCAGTTTCGAGAAAGAGACCAATCTATATATATAAAAGAAAGTCGTGTTAGTTACACTATTTATTATAACTCAAGATCAGTCCAACTGATTTAGCTGAAAATTGATGGGACGGTAGCTTAGAACTAGGAGACGGACATAGGAACTTTTTTATCTTGTGTGCTTTTTTTTATTCCGCGCGGACGGAGTCGCGGATAAAAGCTAGTACTTGATAGTTTTTGATCCTTAAAAGATGATCACGTCAAATATTTAGTACAACTTATATGTTAAGTTACCCGCGTAATGCTTTGAGTTTCATCTAGATTTATGACTTGCATTAGACGAGGATAATGTGTCCTTCGTTGACAAATTGCTATGAGATAACATACGTTTCCGTCAGAAAATTATTCACAAAAAACATATGTGAGATGACGACGTATTACGTAGGAATAAAATCAAATATCATTTTTATCATACGCCATGAAATCTTACTAAAGATAACAATAACATATAAATCTGTCTTTTATAGTTTTCTCCAGATGTTAATATAATCTGGGGACAATTTATGATCTATAGTATTGCTGCTTGGTAAGATAATTATTGAGGTTTTTGTGTAATTTTAGGTATAAGTAAATATATGTTAATATTAAGATTGGTAATTAAAAATATAATAAACGAAACATTACTTAAATTAGAGACATTTCATGAAATGTTGGCTTTATATTGTAGGTATTTGTAAAATCGCAGCTATGCGGAACAATATGGTAAACCCTAATGCTTCGTTAATTTGTATCCCCACATTCGGGGACATTTACTTAATGGAATTAGTTACTATTAAATTAAACTGTCTAATCTTAACTTCGCATTTCACTTTCATTTTATCTAAAAGTATCGACTTCTTTTGTTTTTACTTTTACTGAATTGAAACGTGTTTTAAAAAGTTAACACTTAATTTTTTTTAAAGCAGCCAGCATTTATTGAAAGAAGATTTGTTTTTGAAACAAGAAAATATTAAAAGTTTAAAAACCATAAATATGTCCGTTTCATTTTTCTTTTCAGATTTAAAGGACGTATTATTTTATTAATAAAATCTGTCTCAAGGATATAATTCCATTAAAAGTTCAAGAAACTCGTTTCCTTATTTGCGTACAACAGGATTGTTATAATTTGACAAAGTTTGGAAGTTGTTCAGTTTATTTATTCTGTTGCCAAGTACTACAATGGAAGTAATTCAGGAATCATTGAATATTCTTTTAGGACTGATTATAACTGAATAACCTTTCTTTTCATTCATACCTAAATAAATTGATGAAGTCTAAATTATACTGATTTATTTTAATACCTTTTAATGTTTAAAGTTATCTGGAATAAGTACTTCAAGTATACAAAACAAGCAGGTTGAACAGAAGTAAAAATTTTACGAAAAAAAATAAAAAAAAGGTACATAAGTGTACCATACTATAGTAGCAGAAGCAAGAATACCTGATTTTCACTAAATGCAAAATACTTTACAAAAAGATTTCGTCTTTTAGTGTTCGTTTTACAGAACACAGCCGTTATGCTTCGACTTTTGACCCCCAACTCGGTGGATATTTTCTCAAATGACGTGAAAAAACTTGAGTTTATTTCGACCGTCCTTTGCAATTTTAACAGTTGTCTTCTTTGAAACGACGAAACTTTTGTAACAAGCATGTAATATTTTTGATCATATAAAATTGAAACGTGTTTTGAGTTGCTTTTATATCTAGACAAAGGTTGTTTTGAATTTTCAACAGCTTTTACAACAAATGAAACAGACAATTACCTGGTGATATTTTTTGCCTGATTTTTTTATTTTATCTTCATTTTCAAAGGCAAGATTTCACAAAGGAGCATCGCAGTGAAGTCCTGCTTTCGTACGACGTGTAGGGCACTTACAACATCTTCATTATGTTTGCATGGCCGTTTCAAGAAAAAGAAAAGTGCTGACACTCAGTGGACCTAGCATGAAAGTTTGCGATAACCGCCTACGTGTCGTCATCGTCAATTATGTCAAAATTAGTATGAGATTTTTGGTGTACTTTACGTCCGATAAATTATGATTACGTAGCACTGTATTTTCAACAAATTTTGTCGTAGACAATACGATTGGCTGTTGTCACAAACATTCCTGCTAGGCCTTCAGTATTCTTTATAAATCTGTACATGTCTATCTCTCGTAGCGTTATAGTTAATCAAAGCTGTGAAATAATAATTAATCAGCTATTGGTAAGTTTGTGTATTTCAGAAATTGGCGGCCGATTTTATTAACAGATCCATATAAAAAAGTCTGCGAGGTTCAATCGGTCCAAATCAATACCATCTCGATGGGTGGCATTCCACAACGACGAGGTTTTCGCGAAACTTTCTACTTTGCACAGCCGCGTTGTGGAATACTCTGTCCTCAGCGGTACCTACTTCCAAACAGTTACGACTTAGGAACCTTCAATAAAAAAAAACGTATACCTTCCTTAAAGGCCGGCAACGCATCTGCGATTCCTCTGGCGTTGCGGATGTCCATGGGCGTCGGATCAAATAACTTTAGGCGGTACGTTGCTCGTTAGCCCCCTTCTCCTATAAAAAAACTGCATTTTATTGGATATGTCAAATGTATATGTCATAAATTAATTAAAACATTGTCGTAATTGAGAACACAAGAAATTATCGTTCACTAAAATTACATATAGAGTTCTTATTGAAAAGCAATAAGAATCAAAATTGCTTGTTAAGTATATTTTTCAGCACAATCTTAATGTAAATGCTAATGAGGTTGTCAGAGCGAGGAGTGAGCGGGAAGGGGCGGGAAGGGGCGGGAAGGGGCGGGAAGGAAGAAACCTCGCAATCTAATAAGACAAGCAGATTTCAAATGTGTAGGGCCCGTCTTTTTAAATGTCGCCGGCTTACTATGCAGATGTATTCGGTGTAATGTAAAATGGACTCTATGTGGTTGGTATAGAGTTGGAATTTGGACTATTGCTTAACGCAGCTGCGTGTAATTCATTTTAACGTCGAAAGCATCGTTTCCAATGCGGTATATCTGATTATTTTTTACGTAATTTTTGTGACAGAACTTAAAAGTGAGTAAACTTAAACATAAACTATGTTTAAACTTAATTACTTGATATGTCTCTAGTTATCGTGTAATTTTCGTTCTCCCTTTAATGTTTAAGTAAAACGTATGTATGTTAATTTAAAAATGTTTGTTAAATTTAACTGAAAAGGTTTTGTTGCATTTCCAGCAGCTTTGTTGTCAGGTTGCGGCGCGTGAAGCGGAAAGTCGTAGTCGTAGTAAATTTAAACTAACCGTAGTTGAAGCGGTGACATCAAAGCTTTACGTTGTACCGACAGTTTACCAGAGTAGTGTTTGTTGCTTTTTATTTTTAACATCCCGAGTGAAAGGACAAGGTGATTGTTTAATTTAATTCTTTCTAGTACATTTTGGTACTTCATTAACTTTAAGCTATGGCTACGAAAATCTATTAATTAATTTGTTTAGCTGTATTATGTTTTCTTAAAGAATATGTAACAAAATATGAATAAAACGGATGAAAAACATGTCTAGACCAGGGATTCCCAAAGTTTCCAAACTTAAAGCATTGCTAATTCTCACTCTGTATTCTTCTATTGACCTAAGTCAGAATGAAAAATAATAATAATAATAATTTATCTTAAAAGTAGATAATTTGGCCATGAGGGGTCTGTGGAAACGGTTCATTTTGGAAAAGGTGTCACTTGTCCAAAGGTCTCCGGAGTCTTTTTTCCGCCACACTTTTGTTCTCCGAATTAGGTATTTATATTATTATTTATGTAAACAGTAATTTAATTCAATCTGAAGAAGTCTGTACAGTTAAATTGGTAAGTTACAATTCGCTTTGATATTCTCAAGGGAATAGTACAACGGCGATGATTACGAAGCTTAAATATTAAATCAAAAAATCAATGAAAAGTTGAAGGCAATATCACTGAATCAATAAACCATCCGAACGAGGGAACACTTTTCTTATATGTGTGTGTTCTTTCTTGTTACTTTAACTTTACCTAATAGCCGGGGACTACGTCCAGGTCAAAATAATAAAAGCCTGAGTAAATAATCTGCGTGTTATTCCAGACTGCAGTCTACATCGTCTGTTCCAAATTTCATCCGAATATGTTCAGGACATGGACTTACGTGGTGAAAAAAATCCTAGTGACATTACAGTTGCTAGTACAATTTGCATAAGTTTCCTTAGATTTCATAAGTTCGTAATTTTAACTTTCCTTATTTCTTAGTTCAGATGACTGATGACTCCTTTGACACTTTCACTTATCAATTGATGAGAAGCAGCTGTTCGCAACTGATTAATAATCTTACTTAGTCTTTGTCCCGCAACCAAACAATTTCCATTTCAGAAATTAGCAAGTCATTGAGAAGAAAATCTGCATGAATTAAAATCTCTTCTCTAACCTAAAAATTGTTTTAACAAAAATGGTTAGAATTTCACTTGTAATTTAAAAACAAGTATTAGTTTAACGTTTCTTAACGAACAGTAAAATAAATAAGTAAGAATTTATTCTTTAAGAACTTTTTCTTCTCAAGTTATTTGGGAGACGTAAAAGTGTTTACAAGTTATTTACCGCCGGCTTTCCACTAATTAGTTAATTCTAGAAAGTCTTTTGTTCAGTACAATTGCGCTCCAAAGTAGTCTAAAAGCGAGGCAGATTTAGTTTTGTAATTGGCGGTCAGAAGTTTAAGGTATCTCGCTTGTTACACAAACTGGAATAGATAAGCGGTTTAGTAATAGTAAATATAACAATAAATGTATGGTATAAATGTTTGGTGTAATAGTTTTTTTTATATCAGAGAAGGGGGTAAACGAGCGGCGGGAACACCGAGGTGATCATCGACGCCCATGGACCAGAGGAACTGCAGATGCGTTACCGGTCTTTCTTATTCTTGGCTGTTTTACTAAAACTCTTTAGGAATCTAAAATTAAGAGATTCTTATGTACCAAATAAATGGTATAAATGTGTGTGAAAATACGATAGATTTGCGAGATGATTTTTCGATTCATCTGTTTAATTTTTTAATATGTTTTTGTATTATATTATTTTTAACTATGTTGTCTTAACATTGTAAATTAGTGCGAAGTATAAAATAAGATATATGGCATTGTTTTTAATGGTTTTCAAAGTTTTATGTGGCTGTTATGGCGATGCGCGGGGCGGTGTGCGGCGGTGCGGGGCGGGGAAATGGGGGTCTTCACTCACAAACGACAACTGAAACTTTAACGACGGCAATTTAAAAGTCGTTCCTTTTCGTGTTTAATTGCGCAGTAAAACGACTAGGTTTAAGTTGTTGTATATTTTTTTAAATTTTACTTTTAATTACAGCGGTTGCTTGACACATTAATCAAAGTATTTGCAAATTTGATTTTTAAAAAAGAGAATTATTTGTTGCGGATGAGGTGTGAACCGCACCAAATGTAAGTCATAGTCTCAGTGGGTTACAGACTTTTAGCTGTGTGTTGTCACTGTGGCTAAGTTAGTATTAATTGGTAGTTACTCTAATATAGACCGTATTAGGTTAAAGTTAAGAATCAATATCGTTAGCATAATATATTAATTTACAAGTTTCAAATTTTTTTTTAATAAGAACGAAAGAACGTTTAATTTAGTAATTTATTTAAAAATATATATATAATTTGCTAAGTTATATTCAGTATAACTGAATTGGTTAGTAATTTATCCCGAGGCGGCTTTTAAACGGCTGCCTTAGATCTCCGTACAAAGAGGTCTTTAAACGTTTCAATTACTTAAGAGTTAATTGTTTAAATTATACTATAATTATAATATAAAATACGTTATATTAACAAAGAGAAAAGATTATCTTTGTATATAATTAAAATTGTATAATTTTAGAAGTTATTAAAGAGTACATTTTAAAAGAGCTAACTTAAACTTCTTTAAAAACTTGCAAAAGTTCCCCAGTGAGCGATTTGTCCAAGTTTAGACTTAGAAAATCTTTACCATAAAAACAAACATTCCTTGAGATTTTAAAGATAATAATAGAATTTTCATTTTAATTTTACGTAAATATGAAAAACAAATTCTTAAATCACACACGTATTTTTCAATTTACATCAACATATAACTTCATACAGCCGATGTATCACTCGAAAGAACAATTGTTGTGATGTGTTTATTCAGTACAACAATACAAACCGCAGCCCCTTCGTGTGCAGTAAGCCTTATTCTAACTGAAGCTAACTATAACTAACGATTCTAACGCAAGCTTTTGTTTTCCGCTGCTAAAGTACATGAAATATCGCGATTTTATTTTAATTACTTATATAATTTCTACTAGTACTGGAGTATGTAAGGATAATTATGTAAAAAATTGGTGTAACTATATTAGAAAAAGTATATTACCATGGAATAAAGTGAAAAGGAAGAACGAAATTGTACATTTTAATATTTACTTAATAAAAATACTAAAGATAAAATCGTTTTTGAAAGCTGAGCCCCTGAATGTCAAAGAGTAAGCCTCTTCATTAAATTCTACGGTTCGTTATGCTGGCATTACGAAAAGTTGTTTAGGAAATTAAAATAACTTTCCTAATGATATCTGAAAGCATCATTAATATTCTGCGCATCAACTGGCCATTTTGATCTGGTCGCTTATCTGATGAGTAATAAATCAGAGAATTCAATTTCCATTAATTATTGTAACCGCCCGGACCGAGAGAGTTAGACTGAATGTTGCTTAGTTACGAATCAATCCCAACGTTTATATGTATTTATCAGTTTTCGTAAGACTTCTAAATAAAAGGGAATTATAGGCAAACTTTTTTTGTTGACAAACGTTATGAAAAAATATTACGTCACCTAAATTCGATAAATATAACGACTGGATAAATATCGTTTTCATATTATAGTTTTAATTAAAACTTTAGATTTTGTTATTTGTATTGTCGCTGTTGAAAATATCAAACTAAAAAATAAGCGCAGATTATACGTCCACAGCGTGATTTACAACCGACAGATAAAATACGAAGCCACAAATTTACATTCGTATTATTTTTGTGTAAATAAGTACTGCATTTTGTAAATACGTAGATTTGGAACATAAAAGCTAAAATAAAACGGACACAGACAAAGGTTTTTTTTTTTCATAATAAATTACTTAAAATTACCATCTAAATAAGTAGTCTAAGATTAAGAAAGTTAAACAAAAAAAGGCATTTCGAATGTGCTAAACTAGTCTTTACTCTAATTCTTTTTATAAATAAATAAATAAATAAATAAATATATAAAAATGTATTTATTTCAAGTAAATCTTTACAATCAAGTTGCCGGGGCTTCCCAAAAAGTAGTCAAGAGACACTTGTGTAGGGAATGCCTCGCTCTTCCTGTGTACATAACAGTTTAGATTTACATTTAAACATAAAGAGTAAATAACTTTTAATTTCAACATTTCTTTGTGAGATTTATGCGTATGTTTAAGTGTGTCTGTGTGTGTGTGTGTGTGTGTGTTTGTTTGTGGTGGGTCCAATGAGAGCCAAAACTAAATTGTTCTTGTAAGAATTTGCTCTTTTATGCACTTGCTTAATATAAAATTTTAAATACACTATAGAAAGTGCAATGAGAAGTCAGAGCACCGACTTTAGTCTCTCTGAGCTAGTTAAGTGCTACATTAAAATGAAAGCATCAGGTATTCTATCCACACTAACTGACGTCATAAAAAAACATAGATAGAACTTAGAACATTAAATTAGATTTTTAATATCATTTAAATGGCTTCTTTATCATTTACTGTTGGTAATAAATCTTAAAAATCTTTTTAATGATACTTTACAGCTGTAACAGACTGACTTGATACTATGAAAATCTTAATAATGCTTTCAAAGGTATTTCCTGTCACGCAAATAAAACACACTTGATACTTTACGATCGTAAAATAAATTAAAAGAAACCATTAAGATCGTATTTCTTCTATTCTACTATTCACCTACGAATTTTGGAAGTAAGTAAGTAATAATGAAAGCGTCTTATTTTCTTGTGTTTACACCGTTTACACTGTGCGTGAAACATTCACTAAGTAGGCATTAATTCTATGTTTAACATAATTTTCCGTAGAGTCGTTCGTTTAGAGCAGCGGTTGTATAACTTTTTTGGCTGCGGAACCCTCTTGGGAAACGGAATATTTGACGGAACCCTATTACCCTATTACCCCGGAATATTCCCGAATAATAAAAAACACCAATTTATTTGTAATTCCTTTCTCGCATCGCTCGTTGACTTACCGTCTTACGTTCTACGTAATCTTACTCAAATTTGACGCAGTGAAAATACATTTATGGCCTAAAAAGTGTCGTAAGTGAAGCGATTTTTTTTTTACAAAGAATTATTCTTCAAAAATTTTGATTGCGGACATCCTGCGTTACAAAGAAGTGTTTGTTTACGCTTTATTATAAAGGAGAGTATTATATTTATTACATATTGTATGTAATATTGAAAAAAAAACTCTTCTTACACATGATGTATTTGCGTAGGAAATAATGAATAACCAATTTATAAAAAAAATTGTCTGTACGCAAGGCCGTGTTTGTTCCAGGTAATCTCCGGAAAATCATTTTTTCAATTCTGCGCTGATGAAGTCGCAGGCGACCGCTAGTACATAACAATTGTATTCTTATACAGTTGTCAACTCTGAAATCCATGATAACGAACGTTGAACTATATAATTTATTAAAGTTATTCGTGATAAATCAAAACTGAATTACTGTCAATCTCCTTCATCAATCTTTGTCTTATGCCTGAAGGTAAACTAAATCGATTTCCGAATACCGGAAACTTAAAGCATCGCAAAAAATTATACGGATCAATTGATATACCTCCTAAACGAATTCGAATGACAAAAAAGTAACAAATCTACTGAAGCTGTAACAAGATGGAGACTAATCTTAAAGGGTCAAAGGTTTTTTTTGCAATTCATCTGCGGAGCCTGACGGCGGAAATAACGTTGCCTTGCGAGAAATTGCCTTAATTTGTACTCTTTATTTCAACATTTCTTTGCAACTTTTGCACAACTTTTTTAATTGAAGTAGTAAAATGCTTTGATTAAATTTTTTATTTTATTTAAAAACAACTGCATAGCATCCTTACAGTATTTTAAAAGTGAATAACTTGATAAACCGTTAATATATTTCCAGGATAAGTAGGATAAGCTTTGCGATCGAGTACATAAAGTAATATTATGTATTTTGTGGGATGTAGAATAAAATATCTATCGTCACGAAAACTGTTTAATTTTTTTTAATTACAAAAATGTAAGGCAGCTAAATGTCATATCTGCATAAAACATATTTGTTTAAAAAGAATTTAATAAATAATTTAGTTCGTTTTCTAGTACATAAAATTATATCAATTGATTGCAAATTATTAATATTAAGGAAAATGGTCTGAGTGGAAATAAGATTTTTTCATCAATTGTTAATTTTCCTTTCGTCATAAAGGTAAAATGTTTTTTGTATCTATAATTAAATAGACAATAAACAAACATTATTCTTTATGTAATGTGTACTTTATTTTGTTAGGTATCTTTAAGTGTATGCAGAAGTTTTTTCTATGCTTTTAAATATGTTTATTTTGAAACAGACTCAGTAATTCCACTTTGCTGAATTGTAGATTGAAACATAAAATGAAACTAGGGAAAGTGTAAATGCTATGTAAAGATATTTACAGAAAATATATAAGATGAAAATAAGTAAATTTTCTTAATTATTCTATACTTTAGGGACCCTTTGTAAACAATATTGTGTGTAAGTAGGCAATGTAAACCGACCGCATTAATGTCCTTCCCTAGAGTTCTTATTATTCAAACAGCTTGCAAAAATGTACGGCCTAAACCAATAACTGTATTACGGTTTTAATATTACATTTTTTACTTTACAATTTTAGCTATCTAGTTTTGTTTTATTGATTAAATAACAATATAGAAATACATTTAAAATTCCACTTTCGCGAAGAAAATATATGGGATTTTAAAAACTAGCAAACATTTGTAAACTTATTCGTCTAAAACTGATGAATATGTAAATTTTTGCTTTTTTATCCAAGCCTAGAGGCCTCGATATGAGAAGAAAGTTGTTAATAACATTGTACAAGTTCTAGAAGTCGAAGATGGTCATTACATTTTCATGAACGAAACTCGAATGAAGGCACAAACTCTACTAAGATGGGTATATTCTTGTTAGTTTAGGTCCATTCTGTGATAAGTTCAGTTTGAATAGGATAGGAGCCAATCTAACAGTAGTTATAAATTGACATGAACGCATAAGTTTATACTTACTAATATTATAAAACCAAAGAGTATGATAATAAAAGAAATTCAGTACAAATGACATATTGTATGCTTATTTCGATTCCATTCAATTGTGGCATCGTCCTTTGCAATACAAATCCTCGCGTAGAGTTGGATCCCAGTTTTATGAGCTCACAATATTGGACAGCCGCTCCTATACTACACGCCCTCCTTTATTAAGCTATAAACTGTTGAGAGTCAAGATTGGATTTTTGCCCCAGGTCCATGAATGTGTTTGGATACAGGGTTAAAATTTTGGTGTCTCCCTTTTTTTCATTATAGTATATATACTATCTAAAGATATATACGTAGTTGGTTTATTTCGCTAAAGTACCGAAATTAACACTATCAATAGACATCTGATGAAGTTTAAAAGTTTACAATAATTGTTTACTTTAAAAAGGTACACGATGTGCAGAAAATAGTTTTTTTTTTTTAGTGTACATCCCCTATCCCACAAAATCCATATCCCCTTCTCATCTTTGGCTTATTACAAAATGACAATAAAATATATATGCACAGTTTTATATAATGTTTGGTGTTTCGGAAACTGAAGCTTTGTGTGGAGAGGTCTGTTTACAAGAGTGCGCCCGTGTTGTGGCATCCGATGCTATCGGCTCGCTCTCAACAAACAAACGAGACACACGGCATTAAAGAATGGCGAGCACAACACAATGTTTTTTTTATTATAAAGTAGCCAACGAGCAAACCACAATCTGTCATCTCTTTCCTGCCAAATACACTTTACTCTTCCAATCTTTCTTTGTCAGTAAAGGATTAAAATTTGATCGTCCATTTCGCGCCTTTCTTCGTATGCTCCGTGGCGTGGTATTACACCGGTTGAGCGGTACATTCGTGCACTGCCGAAATGTTGCTACAGACTTTATTATTGTTATATTTTTTTTCTGCTATATAAAATCACGATTTATTAATATTAACAAATATTTTAAAAAGATTGTCACTTGATAGAACATTATATCTAGAACACATAGCGAAATGTATTGGAATTGCGTATATCTTACTAGTATTAAAAATGAGATGATGATGAAAAAAGATGAATGGATATTTGTTAAAATTTATCTCCGTAACGGCTCAACACATCTTGATGAAATTTGGCACAAATGTAGAACATCGTCTGGAAGAACTACTTAATGAGTTTCTTTAAATTCCCTGCGGAAAGAGTCGTGCGCGACAGCTAGTTATCGGTAAAGTTTAGTTCAAAATTAACACAAGCCTAATGAAATTCAGTGTTACCCTTTGTGGTCAAAGCGGACTACTACACTGTAGTACAATATACCATTATACTGTCCGGCAGTTGAAATATGACGGACACATTGTCTGCGAATTCATCGTACAAGTTCAACGAGTGAAATTTTTTATTTAATCATCTCTCAGTATTTTAATTTAAATTAAGCTTTCCTTAGAGTAAATTAAGTAAAAATTAAACGAACAATACTAGTCTTTTTGGCATTGCAAGCAGCCAAAAAAATATCTGCTATTTCCAGCCAGACAGATATATTTCAATAGAGATATGGAACGATATGGAAAATTCGATCATTATAGTAACAAATTCATGAAAGTAGAAAGACTTATTACCACTTCATAATTATTCGTTAGACTAATTATGAACTTGAGAGACAGGATTATAACTTTATTCAAGTGCCTATAAAGCCTATTTAAATGTACTTACTCTCTCTTTTGTTAGAACTTTATATAAAATGGAATAATATTAACATTGATTGTTTATTTCTATTGACAATATTTATAAATATTAAAAACAAAGTTCTTTTATTCTGCATAGTGATTGCAAAAATACTGAAATTATTTATGTAAAATGTTTGTAAATTATATTATGTATATAAAATATTAGTAATATTAAATTACATCTAAATATTGTTTAAATAACTTTTGAAAATACTTTTAATATAAAATGAAAGTAATTAAAGGGAGAGAAGTTTATTATACTTTCAAAAGTTAAAATGCGGAAAACCGATGTTATAAATCTAAAACTTTCACATTACAAACGGACCATAAATTAGGATTGTTTCGGAAAGATAATATTTTCACAGTCTTTTAATAATTATTTAAAAAAAAAACTCGATAATCCTTATTACAATAATTATTTTTTCTACTTCTAAATAACCATGTTTCTTATAAGTAAACCTCATCTAAATATGTTGTATATAACAAACATTAAAATATAAAATCAGATAAAAAGATTAAGTTATCTTTTAATCTAATTTAAAGCATAACCTAAGTTTAGTATGATGTTAGGTTATGTATTTGACAGGCGGGCTGCAAAACCTTATGCGGATATATTCCAGTGCCAAATATACTTTGTACTTAGTACTTCACACTGCCAACTTGGCACGTCATTTAACTTAGAAAACTAAACGAAACCTGTCATGCAAAAAACCGTTTGCAATATTTTAAATGTAAGAACAATTTCTTTTCAGTGTAATAAATCCAATTTATATTGTTTGTTAGAGTAAAATAGTTACAATAGTGCATTGAATCTTTTATCGTTGGTTTATGAAATGTAAAGATATTTTCGGACCCGCAATCAATTCCGCTACATTGGTTCCTATCTGCTTGTTAGGTTAGTCGTATTTCTTTCAGTAATATGCTCGATGACGTGGACTACGCTAGGTACCCGGTACGCTTTTTCGAAGCACTAGAATTTTTTTTGTAAAGCTTTTCAACATTACTATGTAACGGAAAGTATTTGTCTGAGTGATAGGTCTTAAAAATATTTGATATATAAATTGTCCAGACCAATGCAGTAATAGATATAAAACAAATCTTTACAGATGAAATTACGAAGTATTATTGTAAATCGTTTCAATAGCTAGAGGTTATAAACTAATTAACGTAGACAAATCAATACTCGTCACAAACCTTGGCAGTATCTGGACACATATCAAATTAGGCGAGCGGCCACTCAATGCTCGCTGCCGAATTTAATATTCAATCTTTGACATCGATTCGAAACTAATTTTCTAATTAATTACTTTTGTTTGAACGTAATACATACATAGAGTACGAAGACTACCTAAACTAAGATGACGATATGCTATTATACAAGTATTGGAACAGTGAAAACGTACAGTTCGTCAAATCTTTTGTATGACTAAGTTAGTTTCCATATCGGAAAATGTTTTCGAATTCAATATTTAGAATCTTTCGTGTGTGAATATTATAAATTGAATTATTATCAAGTTAGAAACATCAGCTAGATGCTGAAGTCGTTTCCATTGTGTGTACTTTTGATACATTAATTTTATTTTGACTATAAAAATCACTACTTATTATGTTCATAATTTTGCTGCAGTGCGACCAGAGTGTATGTTAAACGAAAGTAAGATAAATATAGAGATTACTAACGAGGATTTTATAGTAAAAGGGAAAGTTATTAAACAGAAAAGTTACCTCCTCTTAAGATGTTATGTTGTGTGGCAATCTCAACCCAACAATTAGGATGGTTACATAATTACACGATTATCCAAAACAGTTGAAGTAGGCGGTTAAATCTGATCTATGTTAAGATTAATCTGGACGTAAATACGCTTTTGCTTTACCTACTTTATATTTTTAGTCTGTAGTTCTTTGACTTTTGGTAAGTTTACGACTTGTAATAAAAACTTGTAACGTCAAAGGAGGACAAAATAAGTCTTTTCTTTTAGTACTTCGGTTTTAAGTACCTGCTTATTTTGATAATTTGTCGATTACTTTGGCATACCCAGTAACAATGTTACGAAAATCTAATTCATATTTAATAAAGAATATTCACAGTCTGCTGTGAATTTTCTTTAATTTTTGTATTTTGCCGTAATTTATTTTTGAGTCGATGCAATCTACACTCTTAACACGCTCAGCGCTACCGACTGGCCTTACGAGTCCACTTTAAAATGAAAATATCGTATTGGCATGAAACGTGTTAACTATTAGAGGCTTAGTTGCATCAAAATGTTACCAAAGAAAGCTTATATTTCTTCAATTTCTAAGAAACAAATACGTCTCTTAATCGGGTACGCTGCAGTGAATTGGCCGACGCCCCCCTGCAGGCTGGCAGAAGGCCAACTGAGCTTTATGTACCGTAAAACGGCGTTAAAAAGTTAAATGTCGGCCACATGTATACAGTAAAAGAAGATTAACGATTTTATAAAATGCGGACGTAAGTAATTGACAAAAATTATGTTCATTCCTTTTATAATCTGTAAAATAATTACTTATTTTCCAAAATACAGATGTGACTAGATGAGTGAAAAAGAGAGTTTTTTTATTCACTAATGTTTGTTGTACCTATTCCAACTAAGCTTACGTTAAGATGTGGTTGACGAAAATAGTCGAATAGCGGGAATAGATCCAATTATCCTTAACCTGGTTGCTATTGGAGCTTCAGGTGTATGCGTCGTGTAAAATTTGATAATCTCTACCTACCTCAGTTACAAACATAAATGTTTAGTAATTAGTAAGCTACGTGCCTCAGTACCTACTGACTGAGTCTAATTTGTATGAAGTAAAATTTATAATATTTAAGGTCATAGAAACGCTGTTATTTCCAGGTATGCCAGAATTAAATTTCAGGCAGCTGAAGGCTTATTCTAGTTCTGTGTTGAGTACAATTTATTCCATTCCAATATCCAAATTACGGCTGGATGTAATATTATTGATAATACTGAAATGTACCCAGAATTTGAACAAATACCTTCATTAATTATATGTACTCGTTAGTATTTATATTAATCTCTCGGAGTCATGAAACTGGTGAATAGACTGTGAATATTATTCTATATTTTTTTCCGAAATAACCGAAACTCCTAAGCGTAGAAGCTAGAATATAATTTTCCTTTATACTTTAGGCACGCTCTGAAATGTTTTCAGCAATCCAACTAAAGGGATAAAAAACCAGTTCCAATCATATCATATAAATACATATATACAACTATAATTTTATATGTACAGTTATTATACGCGTAAATGCCTGTTTCCAAACTTTATTTTATAAAATTTAGATATAGTTTGTGAAGTAAGTCCTTCGTCTCACATAGTAATACTTAGATAGTGTAGTGCCGCCACAATGGTGCGATAATTGAGCCGCCGCGCCTGTTCCGGGGTCTGGGGTCCGGGGTCCGGGGTTCGGTGGCTGCGAAGTGCTCAGATCTTTTGTTAAAGTTTGCTCGCTTTGATCCTCAGTCTTGCGACCAGATGTTTTGCAAGGATTAATTATTATATGATAATGAATTAGATAATACTCTTTTATTTTAAATAATGAAAATAATTTAGTATTATCTTTAATTTCCGAAATTAAATTTACTTTTTCGACTGCTATTTTAATTTTGTATAATTAGAGCGTGTCTTTATCTTAAGAAATCACTTTTAAGCAATTACACACAAAAGTAAGTATTTAGTGAGAATTTACTTTCTGTAATTGTTTTTTATTTTTTTTTGTTTATTCTTTTATGTGTCATACTTTTATTCAAAATAATACACAAGTTTTTGTTAACTGCTAAGAAAATAAAAAAGCGATCAAGTTACTTCGCTTCCTTCAAATTTCGTTTCGCTTTTGAAATAAAAGTCAAAGCTCTCAAAACTTTTCTTCGTTCCTAGTTTTTATGTTGATGTTTGTTTGTTTATATTTCAGTTGTTGTGTATTTTTATTATAATTTACAGAAATATTCTGTAATCTTCAAAACATTAATAAAAAAAGTTTTATGTTCTGTTTTATACATTTTTTTTCTATACAAACAAGAGCTTTGAAATTATAATCTCTATTATTCTACAAAACAGTATACTTTATAATAAAATGATTAATTTAATAGTAAGTATAATTAAATAATGAAAATAGTTTGTTAGTAACAATAATAAGCTAAGGTTTTAATGTTGAAAGATGTTAAAAGCAACATTTAGTCAATTTGTAAGCTAATTGCTTTGCCTGGCGCTGTCGGAATATTAGTGTTTTAACTTGTGGCCAGGGAACCAGCGATTTATTTACTCTTGAACAAAATAAGCTCTTTTACAATGAAATAAGTAATATCCCCTTATTTAAGGGGATTAATATTTATTAATATTAATTTATTTAATTTTATAGCCGCCTCTTCAAATAGATCTAGTTTTTATTTCTAAGTATGTAGTCCTTTTTAACTTCCTCAACTAGCAAATAAATATGCAAATATTTTAAAGGCCATAAAGCTATGCTTTTATAACTAAAATGAAGTTTTAGATTTGTCGCAGATGATAGAAGAAATATCTTATGATTTACTTATGAATGTAATAACTTTCATACATTTAGTTAGTTGTTGCTATTTAATCGCATGTTTCATGGCCACAATAATAAAGCCACCAGTACAGAGTAATAAAGACCGTGCAATAAATTGTTCAAGTGTTTGCGGAGCAGGAGAACTGTGCTTATGAAAACTTATTCAGATGCACCCCGCTAATTATTTTAATATCATAAGATACAGTAAAAAAGCTTTAATGAATTTTTAATCATGCTTATATATTTATTTGATTTAAAATAAAACAAAAATTACTTTAATTGTCTTTATTTTATAAATTTATTTTTGATTTAATGAATAACATTAATTAATGTGTGATAACGTTATCTGAACCGATAAGAGAGGCTCCGCTATTGCGGTGAGTTTTCTCATAAAATATGTAAAAACTAGTTAGGCACATAAAATGTCGTAAAAGAATAGTCATAAAACAAGACAGTTACAATACAACAAGGACCTTGTGATACTTTGACATTGACAGGAGGGCGCTAGTGAACAGTCACTACCCACCTGGTCAGATAACATTGTCGGTTTATATAATTTTATTTGAAAATGATAAGTTAGGATTTAAAAATTTTATTCTATTTAAGTACTTTAGATTAACATCTAAATTATTTAAAGTTATCTCTAGACTATGAAGTCTGAAAATAATTATTATCCTTTAGCTTGTAAATAATTTTATTTATTCAGTAATGTAAATATTTTCACATTTGAATTCCACATTTCGATAAATAGAAATAATACGTCAAAATCAATATTCGATTCTTGAGATTTATCCGAAAATTACAAACGGAGTTCAAGAATTAATCAACAGTCTTTTAAATAAGAGACCATGTTTTTTATTTCTACTGCAATCTTTAAATTGAATCGATCAGTTTAAATTTCAACTGAGTGAATTAAAAATACACCGGATAAGCGAAGATCGAATATTGATTCGGGCGTTAGTAGACAAGTGACGTAAATACATATGTATATAGGTAAGGGAGAAATGTTTTAGTTGAAATGAAGCATTTGATTGCGGACGGCATGAAATAGCCACGAGTCAGGAAAATCGATATAATGTCGTGAAATTTTGACGAGGCATTCCTTTCAGTTTGACTTAGGCAACTTATGTATTTACAGTACAACATAGCACTCGGACAAAATACATATTTATCTATGTAGATAAATAATTAGGTTACAAAAATACAATTACATTAAGACACTAAAAAGACTAGGCTACATTTTTGTGCTATTAACTAATGCTTATTACTTTCTACTTATTAATAATAATTTAAAGATGAATTTTGGCATTTATTTCAATTATTTAATACATATATTATTCTTCGAAAAGACAAAGTTATTTTTAATCAACCTATTTTTACCTGGTTATTTTTACAAATTAAAAACATTTAGTTAGTAATTGATAAATACAAATTAAATCATTTGTAAAAAAATCAACCCCATTTTATTAAGTTAATATGTCAGAAGTCTATCGAATAGCACCATATGACTAAGCAATATTTAATTTCGTCGTCATCTAAAATTTTATATTTAATACTAGAGATATGAAGAAGAAGATAGAAATAGGAAGTTCTACGTCTACAGGAAATAGAAGAGAGATTAGAAATATATAGAGGAATAGAGTTTAGGATGAAATGACATTGTAAGATTAACCATATGAAAGGGTACATTTTAAGAAGTAAAGAATACAATTTATTTAAAAATCATTTTGAGCATTTTATTTTACTGTAATGTTCTTTACATTCGTATTTTTTGACTAGTTTTTGTACGCGACTTCATCCGCGCTTCATCAAAAAAATCTAGAAATTAATATAGAATATTTATTACTCGGTGTAAGCTTTATAATGGCGAAAGAAAATTTTAATAGTTTTGGTAGTTTTTGAGTTTATTCCTTACATACAAAAATGCAATTTTCTTCTCTTAAAATATTAGTATAAGAGAATGTTGTAAATCATAAATATTTTGTGAAATTTAATTTGATTAATTAATTCATTTACTTACAATATTGTAATAAATTCCACCTCCATAATTAATTTACTAAATATGTCTCTTAATTAAAAACTATTTCATTGCTTAAAAGTAAATATTAATTTAATTAAATTAATCATTCCTTTCAAACACAATTGGTCCTTCACAACACTTAAAAACCTTAACATAAAAATCTATACATTCGTGATAGTTAGTCTTCTTGGACTTTTTGGTCTGTTTAAATTATTCCCCGAACCTCGAACATGAACTTGCACTGAACTATGCATGTCACCCGAGTGCAGACTTGCCGCTCTGGAGGTCCGAGGCGATGGTACGCAGACCCTGAGGTCCACGGCACTGTGTAGGCTTGCCGCGCGCGAGGACCTAGGTGTTGTGTGTGAAAGATCCGCGGGAGTGACAAGCGCGGGGAGATCCGCTGCGGAGCGCGACCTCCGTGGTGGACTTTCCGGGATCAATGCCATGCCGCCACCCACACTGCCCACGAATACAGAGTTCTGGAAAATATCTCAGCATTAATACACTAAAGATAGTGAAAATGAAAGATATTTGTTTGTTTTTAAAAACAAGACAAAACTATAATCCAGCATTGAAGCCAAGCTTCTGGCTGTATGGCAAAGACTTTTGGTTTTAAAATTAGTATAAAGAAACATAAGAAGAAATCATTGACCACGTACCTGTCTGGGTCTATGCGAGAGGTAGGCATAAGGCTGGTAGGAGGTGAAGGAAGGGCCGTAGTCGTATGACATGCAGGCGCGCGACATTGAAGCTCGGTGCTATCGAATAATAAATATAAGAAAAAACTCATAAAAATTAATGGTAGGTTCTTACGTTAAACGTTTTAGAAATTTTAACAATAAAAAAAATATCAAGACTCACATGCGGCGGCACTGAGACCGAGTTTTCAGTGAGGACGCAACTCTGTCGATGTTGTTGCTGGAACTTTGGTTGATACGGCTCCAACATCCTGCGAAACGTGTTTCAATAATATATTTGTTACCGTAAAAGTGAAGAGTAAAATAAAGGTCTAATTTTTTATGTCCCAAAGATTTAATTTTCTTCAGAAGCGACTTTTAAATCTATATTGTAACTTTTTATTTTACACTTCGGATTAGTCGATTACACTTCAGACTAGTCTTTTACACTCAAGACACGTCTTATTATAATCAGTCTTCTCAAATCACAAACATAAATCCATCATTGCTTTCACTTGCGTTCTTAATAAGTGGCTCTAGTATGATTTAATGTACGACGTGCAGGTGACGCACCTGATCTTGCCCCAGCGGTTAAAGAAGAGCGCAATAGCAGCTGCCCAAAGAAGCAGCACGAAGCTCACGATCAGCGCCTCCTCAGCGCGGACCACCACGCCGCCATCTTCTACATACAACAATAACATAGTAGCAAGTAGAGACCTCTAACCTGGGAAAGGCTCGAGTCCCTTAGAATGGGCGTATGACACGTAGCTGATGACGTGTCAAAAGATTACTTTGGGAGGATTTTTAATAACATTGCGCTGTTGTTTTTTGTGATGGTGAAGCTATGGAAATTAAAATTTAACACATTATAATTTATAATAGTTTACAGCGCCATCTATCAGTTTCTATTTGCTAATTGCCAATACCAAATTTATCAAAATGACACAATTTAAGATCAATGGCTTATGACCCAAAGTACACACGAGAACTGATTTTTTAAATTATAAGATTAATAAAGTCATACTGACCGACTTCAAGAAGAGAGAAGTTGCCAGTAGGTGGAGGGGGAGGGGGTGAGTCTGTGGGGTGCAGACGTAGGACGACCTCTGCGGGGGGTCCGCCCGTCGCGCCCGACCACTCTGCAACCGACTTGAAATCTTATACCATGACATTAGTTGCCTTGCGGCAGTCAGCAGCCGGCAGACATACTTTTAACTTCTCACTTTACTTCCGACATAGAATACTACGAGACTTTACGAGAGTTTGGTTCCCACTATATTGGGTTTCTATTCTATGGACTTTAATAAGAATTCTCCGTACATTTTTTTGTTCGAAATAAATTTGGTTTATTGACATATAAATTAATCTTAAGTTTGTGCTAGGAATTAGTCTATTCTTTTGCGATTATTCCCATAAACTACTATTAACCACTTAAATATTCCAATTCAATTAATTTATTCAATAACAAACTTTTTATTTCATATTATGTAAGTTTATGATTTAGATACACATTTAAAAAAATGTTTACACGAGCGTTAATAAATTGTGTATAATTTAATCAGATTAAAGTTTGTTCTCTGAATTATGTGAGCGTCTACAGATAACTGAACAAAAAGGTTAACATTTAACATTCATAACACATAAAATTTGTGTAATAATTATGTGAACAAATTTGTCACGTCTTTATAGAAATCATTCATCGAGTCCCTGGGCCTTTGTTCATAATTTTAATTCCGACCTACTGATTCGTTTACATTTGGCTTCAAATATTTTTGAAGACTTCGTTGAAACGATTTTCACTTCAAAATTAATATAAACTGTAGCTCGAGTCTGCGATTATGATAAAACTAAGTGATCTTAAAAATACAACGGGTTTATGTGCAGTACTGAAATATTTTTGGAAATAAACTTGTTACGTGCATTAAAAGTGAAAATAATTAAAAATAACGCCAAACGATTTTTTTGTCGTATTTCAATTAGTTAGGTATTAATAACATATTGATTTTAACATGAAAATAAATGATTATTTAATTTTTTTGTACGTATGTACCTACTAATAATATAAAAATGTTGTAACTACTGATTACAACATAATTTCATATAATTTAACGCGAGTTTCCACTACTGAATTTGTATAGAAACATATTATCAGCTGTTACGGCAGTGTTGACGCAAGCTAACTGCAACTGATTGCTTCTTTACCACTCTCACCAGCGGAGACGCGTGACGTGGCAGCAGGGGGCGAGGGGGGCGAGGCCACTTCTTTCTTCTGCGACGTCCTGTCCAGCTCTGGCTGAGCTGTGCTGTCTCGTGCTACATCTGAAACAAATGTTGTCTTAAAAGGAAAAATAAACATAAAAGATTATTCAATATTAGTAAGCATTACTCCTTAACTTAAACATTAATTCCAAAACAAGAAATAATTTCAAGACAATATTACCTCGGCACCGTATTGAACACATACAAATAGCGGTTTCAGAAATAAACTTCAATCGCAAATGTCAATACAATTTACTTTTCCATCATAAAATTGTACAATTACTGTCAGCTTTCACTCAAAATTAACTGAAAAACTAAAAGGTTACCTTAAATTATCTACAGTTCAAACAAAAGGGCAATTCTAACTGACCGCCTTTGATGAACTATTCAAACATTTAAACCGGTCACAGACGTTAGGTTTTGTAAACAGATTTACAGTTACAAACACATTAAAACATAATATGTGGTATACATATTAAATCTACAACTATAAACAAACGTTTTTGAATAAAAACAAGTTATGTGAACTATGAAAGAGTATTACTGTCGGTAATGTAAGGTATAACGTGTGTTGCCACCATAAGGGGTGTCAGTCAAACAGTTTGAAGGTTTACTTTAATAACACATAATGTATCGTCAAACTTCGCCTATACCTTTAATTCCATTAAACGGTTAATAAGTAATGTGCTTATGTAACAGTTTTTGTTGTTAGGAGTATAAAGTTACGAACATATAGTAATATGTATTTGACATTAAATTGTGTCGCATCATTTGTACAAACATATTTTGGCATCAGAAATTGATTTAAACTTTTTTTAAAAATAAATATTTCTCCTAAGTGACGTTGGTAACATGCAGGCGGCCAAAAAGATTGAGGTTTTTAAAATCTTGAGCTCCGAAACCAAGTGAGATAAGGCCAGGGAGATTTAGCTATCTTTGTGACCTCAATTTTGGTAAGAACAGAACTACTGCGGAAAAAAGGTGGTATAATTTGTTATATTTACTTCTGTATAGAAGACACTATTTTAGTGATCGTCTATTAATATGATTTATACATAACATTAGTTCGTAAGTGTCCGTGACCTTCACCACAAATAATACATTGCCTCATTTTGGATTTTAAATATAGTAACACATGGGGGTGCGGCGGGCGGGGAAAACACATTTGGTCAATTCCCATAGAGACGCTCCGACAATATCAATATTCTTTTTGGGTAGTAACTATTTAAATAATTGGTACGATTTTAATTAACTAAATAACTAAGACTGGATAACTTATATTTCAAGTTTAAGACATGTTTTAAGAATGAAATAGATAACATAAGTGTACAAATATAATTAAATTTTATCTTAATTTATAAAACGATATACATACGTTTTAATTGTAAAGCATAGTATAAACATTTGTGTAGGCGAAGTTTTTCCAATGAATCGTGTACAGGCGTGGTCGATACTACCGATGTTATCAATTTCTATCAAATAACTTTTTAATAAAGACTTGCGTTATACAGATTAATTGTCACCAATTATTGTTAATAGTTGATTGTAATCAACGTGATTATTTTATACACGTGATAGTGAATAGATAGATTGTGTTTTTATTTTAAATTTTTAATACTTTCCTGAAACATTATCATAGCCTAATTAAATTCTAATAAGTATGTTTCAATATTTAAGTTTTTAACGATTATCCACACATAACATAAAGCCGTTGTTTTGTTATTTTACTATTATGTTTGCTAATATTTCTGGGATTCAGTACAATTAAAGATGAATTGTATTTTGTAGGGACGTTTATATTTGCGACGGAGATTAATAGGGAATAAGTCTCTGGTTAATCAGAAGAGGTCCCAGGGTCGTGACCTCAAAATCATTCTGATCGAACGACGAAGACTAGTCGCGTATCGATGGCGGGTTCAATTAATGAAGAAACAATTTAATAAATTATCGAATTAAATAAAAAATGAGACACCGATATTTATATCAATTTTAAGTTAAATTATACAATTAATTTAACTTAAGGAAGTGTTTACGTAATTTGTGCTTATTAAAAAAAACATGTCACGTTACACTGTGGTTATTAAGTACAATTATGTAATACGTTATTAATATCCGTGTATTACACAGCTAACCATGTTATTGATCATATCGAGTGAGAAGCAATCTCTCTAGGTCTCGAGGGATGCTCTCGCCTCATACAATTTATATAAAATGATTTACAATCCAATTACTTTGTACTCTACATTAATTATTATGCTTGTTATAATATAATCCACGACTGCAATCTATTGTAATAGTTCTAAATTATCTTTCCGTGAGTTTCCACTGCACATAAATGTAGAACAACATTTTGTTATGCGCGTCTTTTCTATATAATAACATAAATAAACAGTAAAAAAGATCAAAGTAGCAATATTTACAGAGTTAGAGATGAATGTTTCATTTATAATAGTAGAAGTCTTGATGTTATTGTTTTTATTACGAAATGACTGTGTTATTTTAAAAATCGATAAATAATGTGGACGTTGGAATCTCAATTGACTTCCTCGCGCCGGAAGTAACTCGATTGCGTTGATGTTAAATACAGCGAGCACTCTGTCACTTCAGAATCTATACAAATAATATAAATTATGATTTTTCTTTCCTTATTGTTTTTATGTTCTTATTTGTTTGAATCAATTACACATATATTTACTTTGTTACAGTTTGAAGTTGTAAAATGTTGTTTCAATAAAAAAAAAAAAACTTTTCATGTAAAGTTGTCAATGCAATTCACTATTTAAAAGATTATGCTATGACATTAATAGAGTTTCTTTAACAAAAAATTGTAGACAGTAAATTGCTACCAACATCAATCTACCTTTATTCAGATTTTGAGAAGATTGAATCTAAGTAATAAATACAATTGTTAGCTTGATTTCAAAATAATTAATTAATAAAACTGTAGTCTCTTGTGATATAATAATTGCGTAATTATACTATATAGTCGAAATAAAATTCACTGGCGAGCCCGAACGTAAAATAAATCAATAGTCTCTAACTGAATCTAGACAGACGATAAGGTTTGTCGTGGGTTTTCACAGGCGAATACACATTGTCATCCCGCTCATTTTCTTTAAAGAAAAAAGATACAAGAATATGTTTCCCTACTAATTCTGTCAATGGAAAAGCATGACTCATTTTAGTAGGAATATAGAATGAATAATTTTGAAGTAATAACTTCTTTACAATTGTAATATTTTTATTTTAAAAGTCAAAACTATGCATAAAAATGCGGCCGTTTCTTTCATAATCAATATCCTCGCACTAAAGACCTTTGCAAAGTTTACGTGATTTACTTATTACTTCACAAAGATTGGCGTTTTTGTTACTTTGAGCATGCGATTACAGAAACAAGCAGTATAAGTGTGATTAGCGGCTTATATAAGTATTTGCCGTTGTTTGTTAACTACGAGGTAGGCACGCGATGCGGTGGCTGTCTCCGTGCTCATTAGGGTTGTCAAAATCAATAAGTAAACAGTCAAACGGTGACAAAACGGACGATGATCAGTGCTTTATCAACCCTTGACTTCTGGAAAAAGGAATTACAGGGACAAAAAGAGTCAACTTTGACTTTGGTGTCTTTACACCAATGTCGAATCTGAAGTGCGAATATGTACCTTACGAACTCGATGCAGCCCTTGTACTGACCTAAGTTTAATTTCACGTGCAAACATTGATACAAAGTTTTTAATACTTTGCAAAGTTTTTTGACTTAGTGGTTGACGGGTCCGTAATCGTTGAAGATTCGTAATATTTTAATGTTAAAAGGAGGAAAATATGCGGAGTTTCCCTTGAACTATTTTACTATGTTTGTCGCACGGTGCCCATTACATTAGGTAACTAAATCAAATGCACGCAAGAAAAATCATGAGTCATTTTCAAGTTGGGTCTGATTGGAGCGTGCAAGTGAGAGTACGGAACAAGCGATAGAGAGGTACGACCGGCCTATTATCACATAAAATGATCACCCGTAAACCGACTTTTTTTTTATGCAACAACTCTTTGCTAGGAAGAGGAGAATTTTAATGGAACGAATAATAAGGAATGTGTTTCGAAGACATTATAATAAAAAAATAATATCTTGAAAATAAATTATCGGCCTGAAGTAATATGTATCGACATTATTGTGACAAAGTATCTCTATCTCACAAACTCCAAGTTAATTACATTCGGCCACAAATGAATTCCAGGGACAGCTATCTTCTGAATTTGTATTATTTGTATATATTGTTTACGTAAATATAAGATATCCAAAAATCGAATCATATGACCAAGTACTTTATATATATAGAAGATTCTAGCAAAGTAACAATTGATTAAAAAGAAAACGTTACAGTGTTCTTACCAATTTGTCGTTTTGCTCTGATCTTGATTTGCTTTTGTCCTGAGCTTCTTTCCTCTTTTCTTCTGGTCCAATACGCTGCCCTGTCTGAGAAAAAAAATGTTTGTAATGACATCTCAGCAACTATGTTTAATAACTTAATTTCTTACCCAAGTTGCAATTACCTCTTTTAATATAAATAAAAATATAAAAACCAAAAGCTTCCTTAAATCGTTTTCAAATGTTTCGAATGCCTTAACATAAATCCTTCAAGAATCCATTAAGCTAAAATCAGCCATTAAAACGAAACCACAAATGTTAAATAGAAGCAATAGATCGAAGAAATTTACGATAGAATTAGGTCGTTATCTATGATAACGTTCAATTTATATCAATACAATTGACCTTTGCTCAAAATAAAGCATTTCCTTCGTATTCTTTAATATATCAAAACACAATACGGCACCAGATGCTGAACCGATTCACGTTTAATAAAGAAAGCCTTAAAGGGAATATTACACGCTAAGAATAACGCCATTGTTAGCGTTTTACTCTTTTTTGGTCTAATTTGAAACCCTCGTAACATAATGATTTTTTATGTTATATAATACTTTAACTTGAATACTTAAATTCATCTTGCTAATATTATAAATGCGAAAGTTTAGATATATGGATGGATAAATGAATGGATGTCGATGATGGAGTCGCGGGCGACAGCTAGTAATTTCATAATACAAACTTTGATTATTATTACAAGTTAAACAATCTTTTTTTTAAGCTAATCCTCAGAAATGTGAAGTTATTACTTTAACATAATTAATAATAAAACATATATCAATAAGAAAGTGCATAGCGTTGCGAGCAAACAGCGAGATTAATTAAGTTTGCGAGAGTTATATTAATCCACGGTAACTCTCAAGTTATCTACACTTTCATGAAAGGTTAAAACTACGTATAATAACTTTATGAGAACCTGGTGTTATCTGTTCATAAAAGTTTATTTTTTATAAACTTGAAATACTATAAAGGTGGTGTTTTGTTTCCGTTGAATTAGTTTTTCTTTTTAAATAATATTTTTTAATAAATAATTGTTCTTAGTGTAAACAAGCGTGAAACAATCTTGAAATTGAAATGAATATTATTCTCACATGTAAATTCTAATAATTTGCTTATTCTGTAGACGATATTTAGTCTTTTATCATTTGGTTAAATAAATCCTAAGTTCTTAGACTATTTTCTTCGTAGAATGGATCATCCATACCTCTTGTTACTTACAAAACTTGAAGAAACTTATTTATCTTATTCAATTTAAATATATTTCGTAAAACCTGTGAAGTTAGTTTCGTATAACGTAGAAGTAGAGGGCGTTGACACGTAGCCAAGTTAATATAAGCGAGTGTTCGGCTCGCCTTTGCCTTTGATGTTGCTTTCACGTGAATTCTCCAAGTTAATAATCTCTATGGTACACTACATAGGGTAATTGTTTTATTTTAATTCAGTCAACCTCACTTCTATATGTACTATCTTTTTTTATTACAAGCAGTCTTGTTTTATTTCTTCCAGTTAGACCGCTTTACAAAATAGTTAGCTGCTATGTGAAAGTAGTGTCCAATAGTACAAAATTATTTGTTTAACCATCATATCTTTAGTGAATTTTAACTCTATTTCTTAATAATTGCTGCACAAATTCTTCTTATTGTACGAGTATACTTCCAAGGATTATGGAGATAATAAAAGTAGATTTATAATCGATTTCAGTACAATTATCTGAACAATTCTATAAAGCTTTGATCATTAAATACCGCGGACGCGTCTGTCTCGACATTATTGTGTGGATCGGAGCACAATAACTACCAACGTTATTTATTTTATAACTAGAAAATTCTACAAATAGTTCTACAATGGTAAATTAATCGAAATTATTTTTGTTTTAGGTTTCCAATATTACTTAAGGATCGCTTGAGCTTTTACCAAAAGATAGTATTAGTAGGTTTTTAGCTAACTTTATGGAAACTTGAATAAAGTTTAGCAAATGATAAATCTATATATATAAAAGAAAGTCGTGTTAGTTACACTATTTATAACTCAAGAACGGCTGAATCGATTTGACTGAAAATTGGTGGGCAGGTAGCTTAGAACCAGGAAACGGATATAGGATAATTTTTACCCCTTTTCTATTTTTTATTCCGCGCGGACGGAGTCGCGGGTAAAAGCTAGTTTTTTATATACACTGGTGCAATCTAAAATTAGGAATGAACTGAAACGAGACATTTGTGTAATGTTGATAGGGGCGTTCCATTAAGCGCGGCCATTAGACAATATGAACACTGTTTTAGGTCATCTTAGGTGCGGTCACAAATTATACATAATAATAAATTAGTAAAAGACACCTCTCTAAAATCAAATCTTTAAAAAGAATGTGCATTTAAAATTATTTTTCAGAAATATTAAACATAACCTAATAAAGTAGCCAGTAAAATTCGAGTAGCTTACGATACTAGCTTTAAGCATACTTAATATTATATAGAACATATTTAGTCGTCGTGAACAAGATTATCATATCAGTTTCCGACTTAATAACTTAAAACGAGCTTTCCTGTGCTTGCTATCTTACGGTGCAATCAAATTTTACATAAATTTCATGCTAATGCATGATGGAAAGAGAAAGAGGATTTATGAGGGGGTTTAGGAAAGATATATAACTTCTCTTGACGTCCTTTCCTCTGTCAATTGAAAGTATGTAACGCGTCCTAACTTCTTAAATTATTACAGAATATCTATGGACAGTGGTCACCTTCACTATTTTTACGATATCAGGTGGTCGCTTGCGCGTTTACTGCTTCCAAATATATAACAAAAAAACTTGAGAGGTGTCAAGGGACACCCGGATGGAACGAAGTTCCTTTCTATTAATTAGTGAAGGAGCCAATGTTTATTCTATGAATAAAAGTACGTTTTATTACTATGAATTTTCGTTATATATTGTCACGTCGCTGCCATGGTGAAGTAGCGCTCATTCGTCGTTAACATACTTACTATAGCAAAAAGTGTCGTGACAACTTTTCGTAAGAATTTTTTCCGTCCAGCCCCTTTCACAACGCGCGATAAGGAACTTCGTTCTAAAAACTAACAAATAAAAAGAAAACTTAACTGTTTGTAGTATTAATAAAAACGAATTGTAAGTATCATATAAATTACGTACCTCGTTTGCTTTTCAGGTCGTCCTCAAGAAATGCGACATAATTCTAAAACTGTGGCAGTGTAACGTAGTGGCTGTTATGTTAAATGTCAAACGTAGAAAAAATACCAACGAAAAATAGAACTCTTTTTTTGTAAATGTTTTTATTCTAAACTAGCTTTTACCCGCGACTCCGTCCGCGCGGAATGAAAAATAGAAAACGGAGTAAAAATTATCCTATGTCCATTTCCTGGTTCTAAGCTACCTGCCCACCAATTTTCAGTCAAATCGATTCAGCCGTTCTTGAGTTATAAATAGTGTAACTAACACGACTTTCTTTTATATATAGATAGGCCAAGATTGCGATAGTCCTTCTATACTCGTTTGTCATATGAATTAACTTTAAATAGTAAAAGCAATCATAACTGAAGAAAATTATTAATTATTAAAATAAGTTTTTTTCTACGTGTTTTAAACATTTACTCGTAAGTGTGAGAATCATTATGATGAAATCGTAATACTCGATCATAATTTTTTTTTTACAAGAAAATGTTTAATAAACTTTACCGCGGTGAAATCTTCCTATAAAAGTAGTGACATTTGGTCGTGATCATTTATACTCAAGATTATTTTAAATTTAAAAATGTTGCGTCCGTTTGTCTGCGTCGACTTCTCAAATTGTGGCGACAGATGAAGCCTTCTAAAAACTTGAACAAAAACTGTCGAGAAAGTTTTTATTTATGCGAGCCGCTTAATGCGAAATTCTTAAAACGTGCGAGATATTTTTTGTACTCAAAGTAAAAGCTATTCTTTTCTATTTATTACAATTCTCTTGATTATTCTTACGTCTTAAAGAATTAGGAATACGGATTAACAATACTTGAAAACTTTTATTTTGTGAAGATACATTCAATGTAAGTTATTCAGTGAATCCGATTAAAATACGCAAAATAATTTAAGTATCACCTTCCTTCCTTCTAGAAAGTTTTCTATGGTTTCAGTCATCACTAAATTGTGTAGGAAAAGACAAATAATTTTTTTTTTCTCTCTTTTATCCAACAATCAAACGTCTACGAATTATCATCATTAGTCAAAAATACGTCATCACTGAGAGGCGACTATGCCATAGTCAACCACGCTAGGGTTTCATAACACAACACACGCCACGCCTACCAAGTGCGGATTATATCTATAAGTATATATATGTAAATTTAACAACACATTGAATTATGGCGGGACTCGAACCCGGGACTTGCAAATTACTAGTCAAGTGCTTAACCCATGAGCTTATAAATGTTACTTCTAATTTAATTATGGTTACTTCTGATTTTGCCTTGTTTAGGAAAACAACTAGCAACAACCGTTCATATACTACACCTCTTACCATTGATCTCTGAACTATTAACAGTATTTTGTTAAAATTATTAAATCGTTAAAGTCAATGTCCAATGTTTATGTCACAGGCAATATTTCGTTATCTATTCAGGTTAATTGAGTTGGTTGTATCAGGGCCGCTAAATCTTTTTGAATATGTCGACTCAGCTTAATTAGATACTGTGTAAACGCCTCTATATTTGAATCGCTTTAAATCGGGTTTCAGCCAAATTTTAAAGCGCGTTAATTAATTAAGAACGGTTTAACTCACGTGTGATCGTGCGGTGACGGCACCGACTAGTTTCGAACCCGTCAGAGGTTCTTGAGGATCTTCAATGCGAGACGCGAAGCGACCGCGAAGTCCTAAAAATGCCACACACACTCGCCCTGAAGATGGACCTCCGACGGGTCCGAAACTAGTCGGTGCCGTCACCGGACAATCACACGTGAGTTAAGCCGTTCTTAATTAATTAATTATTATGTCAAACGAAAGTTTAAGCAATTTAATTAAAGCGCGTTATTTAAACGTAAGTAATAAGTAAACAAAATATATAAGAGAGTCGGAAAACGACAAGGATTTCCTACCTCGACGATAACTATCGCGTTTACCTCCTATGTAAAATGCATTCTGTATTATATACTCTTCTATCATGAAACTTTATTAGCGAGGCTGATATTTTTGTTATTTACTTATAACTTATAAACCGCATTTTACTTATGTGCTTATCTAAATGCGTCAGTCTGCATTTCGTCATTCTAAATTAATCACTCGTTCACTTTTTCACTTGAAATAAGTGAATTTTTAAAACTAAATACAGCAGTAAAAAGTTTTAAGCTTACAGCTTTCAACCGAGAGCTTAAATTACTTAAGTCTCGCGCGTCTTCATTACTTAAAGCAAGCCTTTGTCCCCGGATTTATCAGCTGCACCTTACTTGTGACGAAGTTTGTGGCAAAGTGCTATGCAATTAGACGTCTTTTGTACAGTGAAAGAACTAATAAAGAAGAGAGAAAAAAAAAAACAGTATAGTAGTAGCAGCTACTAGCAGCTAGTATCAAAAAAATCTTCTTATTTTAGTATACTTTACAATCGTTTTTTATCGCCCTTTTCCACTCACAAACATCTGTATTTGTTATGTTAAAATTAAGTGTTAGTTAAAAATTATTTATAAATAATAATTTTTTTACCAAGATATCTAAAAACAGTAACTTTTAATATAACTTAAATTTTCAGACTTGTAATTTGTAAAACGTATTCAAAGTCCTAAATAAATAATGGTTAAAAGTGGCAATTATGAATTTTACTTTGATTTAATTAGAAATTGATTGAACAATTGTATTAACCGACAAATCTATCTTGGTCCTCAAGAAAGAAGATATAACCTTGATATCGAGGTCGTATGATTGTGGAAGGATATTGTGAAGGGCAGGAAATTTCAACGCCGTTTTAGAAGTAAGCACTTATCCCTATTTGTTAACCTTCGTGTAACATTAAAGGAGAGTAAAGGTCGGGAGAAAATTATATACCGGAGTCTTCCGTTTATGTAGAAATGTTCTGCATAAAATGATGACATTTTTATACTTTATAATTTTTTTAATATATTTTCTACATACGCTGAGTATTCCACGATCGTTTTTTAAAGAGGAAACTTGAAATAAACTTAAAATTAACAATTTCATACTGGCATTCAAAAATATGAAAGCTATAAAAATCTGGTAAAACGACACGAACATATCGTGATCCGCGACATTCGTGGCGTTTTCCTTCAATAAGGACGAACTCCAAAGCAAGTATGATATTTTATTCAAATCGAATCGATCGTTCGTTCTACGACTATAGATTTGCTACGAAGTCATTAACATTGTATCAAGCTTATATCACTACAAATGTAGACATCACATGATTTTTGATTTATGACACCAAAATTTATTTTAAAAACACATTTAAAATGTACTAACGAAACAATATAGTTCAAAGAAGATTTTTACGAATAACTGTCATACTTACTACGTCATCATAAGACTGTGTCACTCCACTGCTGAACATAGGCCTTCCCAATACCTTCCACATTCAATACATAATCTAATAAAATTCCATATTAAATCAATAATATGTCTATTGGTACCGAAATTTTCTTAGCAATGTGTTAAAATTCTGAAGCGGCTTGTAATTAGGAACATTGAAGAACTTAATTAAAACTTACTCCTTCAAGTTACGTTGTCGGAAAAGACGTATGGCTTTCTAAAGGAAAAGGAACATTTCTTAACTATGCCAGCATTTATACGACTTTTATAATTACAATCGTTATGCTTTATCCTTTCAAATTTCTCGATGAATACGAAATTTGAGGGACAATTTATAAAAACTTGAAATAACAGTTTCTGAACAAATTTAAATTTCAATAGATCCAAAGGTTTATAAATTAGAATAGAATCCGACGCGTAGCCAATACTATTAGACTAGATGCATAGTAATAAAAGATGTTATCTCTACTTTTTGCCCAAGTGGCTTGTAAGTTCATTACGTTGTGCATATTATAAGCAATACCGGCTATTTAAAAAACCCTAATGACACCGCTTTTCGTGCGTGACAGCGTGACAGAGTGACAGTTAATTGAACATGTCACGTGGAGGAAGTCTTGCAAAGACACTTTCATTTTTGTTTTTTACTTATTTGTCTGTAGACATACGTTATTATTAAACGAATCTAGTAATACTGTACGAGTAGATAAGTATTAAGGTAAAATGTTTGCTCAATTTAACATAAGGAAGTAGAATTAATATAATTGATGTTTCTGAAGAAAAAATTGTGAGAAAACTATAAAAGATAGATATATGCTATCGCGGACTTTTATCTAGCACATTTAAAGAGCTACAATTCGCCATACATCATTTTTATGTAGGTCCTATAGTTTAGCCTACGTAAGCGCTGAAAGAAAAAATGTCCCTAATTTTCGCAACAAATTTTGAAGCTATATTCAAAATCTACTAGTCTTCTAGATATTAAAAAAAAAAAATGGGACCCATCTGCAAGCACTACCTTTCGATTAAAATATTTTTCATCAAAATCGGACCACCAGGGGCGGAGTTTCGCGGTAACACACATAAAAAAAAAACAGTCGAATTGATAACCTCCTTCTTTTTGAAGTCGGCTAATAACGTGTATTAGAGCGTTATGGTTCATATTTCTCATTTGTTTTGTAATACTGCGGACGTTTGTTTCGGTTTGTATTCAATATGAAGCCTTTAAACAACATGTGCTACTTTTTGCGCGCCTTAAGTACAGTTAGTAAATCTTAGTAAATTTTTTATAAATTTATTTATGTCCTTTATTTTGAATCCTTTTATTTTTCTTGATGACTTGTATTCATATTATCAAATGTCAATTTTATATTGATGAGGGCATCTAAATAAAAAATAAAGTATTCAATGTTACTTATCCTACATTGAATTTTTAACAAGTACTTTCTTCATCATCAAATTTTTCAAGAAGTCTTAGATATTGCTACGTAGCCTCCTTAAGTACATTTATCACTTACCAGCATATTCAATCGATTTTGTTTGCGATTCCTTCTTAAATAGCTGCATTAGTTCCAAAGTATTTCCGAATAAATTATTTCAAGTATGCCCCATGCAAAATAACTTTGGATATTCCATCACCAATTAAAACTAAATTAAAAAAAACTGTTTCTAAGTCATTTAAGTTCACTTTTATAATATTGAAAATTATTATTTCATTGGAAGTTTACTTGGAAACTTTGCATGAAGTACAACTACGTACGTATACGTAGTAAGTTCGTAGGGCGCGCTCGCGAGAGGCGTGCGTCTACAGGCCTCTACGGCGTAGCACTGACTACTGTGGTAGGAAAACACACTTACCACGAGTACTTAAGTACAGAATCAAAGTGGATATAAATAGATGATTTAAGAGTCTTCATATATTTAACAAATGTATATGGAGCTTGTACAATACAAATAAATATTTTTGTATGTAAACATTACGTAGGCGAGGCTACAACAAGAAAAATATCGCAGATATAGTAACAACCCGAACTTTTAATAATCACATAAAATAAAAATTATTCAAAGATTATATATACTATACTTAATATAGTAATAATTTTATTGTAACATGCAATATTCAAAAAGGAAACTTTACGGAAATTAGTCTAAAACTTAATCCGACCCTAACTGAGTAATTATGGACCCTTAGTTTGGCATAAATACGAAAGATACATAAGGTTTGTATAATGAAATAATTTAAGTATAAAACGTGCAATGTCAGGACACGTCGCTGGTATATAAATTATACTTGTAATATTTACAATTTGTATTTAATTATGCGTTTTTTTATTTCGGGTCATCTAATTATTTTGTTGTCCAACGGCTCTGCTTTTACTGCTCTCATGTTCGTCAAGCACCAGAAACAAAATAAGCATTGTTGGTGCCTCTGATGTTTAAGTCCACTTGACGCTCTTCTGTTTTGTTACATACTTTCCTATTTTTATATTTTTATTTACGACATAAAAGTGATTTAGAGTCATTTTTGTAACATTAGTTATTTTTAATAACATCTGAATTATATAATGTTAATACATAAGAATAGGCATAGTGTATTTGGGCATATGTTTCCAGAACGTTAACTAAAGATGAACTCCATTTGCTGCCTTAGCGAATCAGCAGTTTTGCGAACCACATGCGAATTAATTGTTTAGAAGAATAATTCTGTCCGTAAGCAGTTTTAGATAACGAAGTTCTAATGGATACCCTGATAAGAAGTAGTTAAGAAAAAGGCAACTGTTACAAATTTTTCCAATGAAGTATCTAATAAAAAGTTATGGAGTAATTCAAATAATTAGGAAGTCTTATAAACTACAATTAAATAGAATTACATTCTTTTAATAAAGAAAACAATATCTTCTAAAGTTATTTCACAACACAAACCAGTATTGTTAGAAGGAAAGGATAATAAAAAGAGAAAAAAGGTATAAAAGGATGCAACCTGTAGTATCTGCCTTTTTCAAACTCAGAAGAAAAAATCTTGAATGAAACAAAAAACCTTATACTTATTTTTAAAATGAAAAAATCAGTATTTGGCACCACCTGATGTTATGTGATGGGGCCGAAAGATGATAAACCTGTAGTAAATGCTTATCCAGTCTTTTCTTAATTATTATTTTTTTCCGTCAGACCTGGTTTAGTAATGCTGAACGAGAGAAATTAAGACTACTCAATTAGTTCTAATTTCTAGCGATTGTACACAAGGTCAGATGCTGTGTTTCACATCTGTTCTCTATCAGCTAGTTGTCTTGATTATGAACAGAGCGCATTAACATTTTCATTAATCAACTTGACATAAAACAAACAAGTGAAATGTAATTGTCTTCCAAATGTAGCCTTGGTTCAGTACTAATACGTAAGCACAACGACGACAATTATTTGATATTTTGTATTATTTAGATAACTTAAGATAACAAGGACGACATTTTTGAGAGATCAGAATCATGAACAATATTTGCCATACGTAGTGATTTGTTATATACATTAATATTTATGTAATTAGGAGTAAGATCATTACTATATAATTAATGTAAGAGATTAGTGGCACGTCATAAACATACCAAAGTAAGTGCTGTAATTCTCAGATAATATCGTAATTGTTTGAGATTCATCTTTTGTAATGAGTAACATTTTATTAGATTATTTTATTATTATATTATTCAAGGGATTTTATTTCATCTTTCTTTAAGCAAAGAAAAATAAATATATAGAAATTTCATACATCCTCAATGAGAACATATATTTTTTAAATGCTAGTACTTTTAAGTAAGAACCTATAAAGCTAACATTATTGTATATACATATGTGAAATAAGTAAATACTTGAGTATATTTATGCTCGGGTCAAAAAGTATTTGGAAGGTACGTTAATAATGCATTAAGGCAGTGCCGTGGACATTGTCGTAATACCGTCTTTAAAGTATAGGCTTTCAAATACATTTGCGGCGAACAATTCGACATACCCGGCTTATGAACTACTTATGTTAAAAGAAGGTTTAGAACATAAGAGTGTATATAATTAGATATCTTAGATTACTGTTAATTAACAGCAAATTTGTAGAGTAATAGGAATTTCTTATTTGACCTAAAAAGGGTCAATAATCTTAGTCATATTATAAATGTGAACCTACGTCGTTGTTTAATTTGTCACGCAAACGAACGATTTATTTTAAAATCATACGCCCAGTAACCGAGCAAGCGAATGTTACCACACGATTATTACGTAAGGCGCTTTTTATGACCGGTATGAACACGCCGCAATGTTGATCGACAAATGATAATACATTAAAGACATTAGGCTTTTGTTATTTCCATCCATCCATCCATCATCAGCCCACTATACGTCCCCGCTGAGGGGCTCGGTGCCTAACCTAAGTGAGAGGTGACAAGGTCATAGTCAACCACGCTGGCCCAGTGCGGGTCGGTTGACTGTTTGTTAGTTGCCTCTTGGTAATAAAACAATAAAAAAAGCCAGTTCACCGTTCTAATAGTACCATATAATGCAAATTTCATAATGTTAATATAACTAATCAATTCGATAACGGAAATTTTGTATTTTATTCATTATTTACTTCGTTTTTTTATTATTTTTATAAATTTAATATGTTTTCGCATTCATTTCCGGTGTACCCAAAATGTATAGGCATATAAAGAGTGAAGAATAATCACAGGATACGGTTGCTTTATTAACTTTATTTATATAAACAGATATATATTTATAGAGATGGTTATGATGGTTATCTGGTTTAAGTCAACGTATTGCACAACTACCAGTTTAAATAAATATAAAAATTTTATGGGAAAGCTGCTAATAATCTTATGACCAATGTTCGTCCATATATAATGTTACAGCAAGTGCATTCACAAATGAGGCAGTAGATATTCAAGAGGCGAGATCTCTGACAATTAATGTGCCACATTGTAACGCATGTGAAGTGACTTAGGGTTGTGGACATCGTGTATCGTGTGTGTAGATAACATAACTTATCCATCACACAAGTTATAAACCTTGAATTTGAGAATAAATTCATATAAATACGAGTATTTTATAAATTTGTTTTTATATAAATAATGAAGAATATTCTGCATCAAAGTATTGTTAAGATTTAATAATCAATCTAGATATAAAATTTTACACAAATTGTAGCACAACATCACCTAAATCGTGGTGAACTTTACGGGCTACGACAAAATTCAATTTTGGAAAAATCTTTTGTTAACTGTTCAATAGAATTTTAAAACTGCAGAATGCCAGAGTTTGAGCAAATTAAATTTATTCCTCTCAATACTATTGTTCGTTTTAAATTGAATACCTTTGTCAAAGTAAAAACTGACAGATAAAAAATACATTCAAAATGTTCATAAGTAAAGCAAAATTCCTATATTAAGATTCGATCGCTTTTATTATTTTATAGTCCAGTCATTTAAGCTTAAATTAGGTAGGAATCTCGGAATTCGAGATACCCAGCTGTAAGTCTGTAAATACTTGTATATTGACACCCTAAAAGTTGTCTCAAAACCTACATATGGTAGGGTGTAAGCAACTATTAAATGTCAAGGTCAAAGGTCACAGAAATCGGTTTTTTGCGCTTTTTTGGAAATATCTTATTTCCTATGGGTTTTTTGCTATTTGTATTTTTAGAAAGAATTTTGATTAGTCAAAATTGTAGAATACAAAATTCTCTACAAATTTTGTTTAAATTTTTTTTTATACGGTGAACCGTTTTCGAGATAGAGGGCGGAGAGCGCGCGGTCACAGCATCACTTCAGGTCAACCAGTGCCTCCGGTCGAAAACGCGCCATATATAGTTGATGAACTATCGATAATACATATGGTAATATGTAGGTTTTGAGACAACTTTTAGGGTGTCAATATACAAGTATTTACAGACTTACAGCTGGGTATCTCGAATTCCGAGGTGAACTTACTATAATGACTGGACTATTATAAAAAATTACTTGAAGTAGAGTAATCTAATAACAATATTTAGAATGTAATATCAAACAACAGGGTGTTATTTATCACGCATTTGACATGTCACTGTTTACAGAACCTACAATGACAATGAACTTGTAGCTTTTAGTAATTGAAAACGGGGTGTGTTTGAACTAGACAAATATAAATTAGAATATAATGCTCTTACATTTGTAAAGTGTTTTTAAACACGTAAAAATTACAAAAACGTAGTCTATTGCCTAAATGATTTAAAATTTGTAATATTATTAGATATTTCGATTTTCGAATTTGTTGATAATGAGATTTCTTTTATGCTGATGTATTATTGATAGGAATATGAAAAAAAAAATCCTATACTTTATGTTTAGGTTTAAGTTTAAATGTATTTTTTTGGAATTTATATCTATACTAATACTTAAAAAGGAAAGATTTGATTGTTTGTCTGTTTGCATTGAATAGGCCCCGAAACTATTGAATTGATTTGAAAAATTATTTCTTTGAAAGACTTTGAGATGGTGATACGCTCGCTTCTTGAAGGACCCTAAGTCGTAGCGGTTTGGAAATACCGCCGAGGGCAGACATTTCCACGATGCGGTTGTGAAAGGTAGAAACTTTTCGAATTCATCAAATTTTTTGTAAAACGAAAATTTTACTTTAGTTTTGTACTCGCAAAATTGTTTCGTATTTTTTTATGTTCAGATAGTTTCGGACTTTTAGGATTATTTCCATACATGTTATTTTCTTTTCTTTAAATTAAAATAATTGATATAATAGTTTAACTAAATATGCGACATATATATTTGCCGTCTTTACAACCGTGCTAAGACGATACGTTACGTACGTCTTGAACTGTAAGTCCAGAGGCACTAAAATAAATATCAGTTTAACAGCGCCGTAACTAGAGGTCTCTGTTTTTATTGTCACGTCAACTGTCATGTGTTGCCTTGCCTGCAGTCACAGACGGCTTTTATCAGGAAGCATTAAATAAATAGGTCACTAGGATACGATTTCAACAAACATGTTCTTGTCCGATTATCTGAGTTATAAATCCTCGAACAAAAAGAAAATTTGGGTAGTGATTTTAAGACGGAAGAGTATTTTACTTAGGCGGCTTAAGACTACTTCAAAAAATCAATTAATATCTAATATACATATTCAAGATTGTTAAAAATAGCCGACATACACGGACTGTTTTAGTCGTAATCCGTAGCTTTAAGGGAGCGAGCGGCGTACAGCAGACAGCTTTTTCTTTTCCAAGGAAAGAGCAAAAAAGCAGCGTGTATTCGGTCCTAAATAAAATTAATACGGGACAATATAATCTGTATCGTTATTTTCTTCATGAAATTCATAAATATTATATTTTGAATGTATTTAGAATACAGAATACATTATTAATATAAAGCCATTCAGTTCCTAAGAGATAGAAAAGTCGCTCGTAAAATGTTCGCAGGAGTTTATTGCCTCTATTACTTCTTTCATGAATTTTATTGTTATTTCCTTTTAATTTTATTATTTCTCGCAATAACTTGAAAGCGATATAATAACTTGATATATCTGAGAATTATTAAAACGCGTACAAATTATTTTCGTGTTTATTTTACCTACATTTATTCACATAGCATTAACATCTTTATTAATATTAATTGATGTTTAAATTCCTTTTATTTTTAAAGAATTTATTGTTTAACAAAATGAAATTCCTTTTACAAAATGTACTTACTGATTCTAACATCTTTAAAATTATTTCGAGAGTTATTTTTTTACTTTTTGAATAAGATAATGAGGTAAGGTTCTGAATAAAATATTACCACCATCAGTTAGATTGTTGGCTATAATTCAGACAAGATAAGACATTCCTCTTCTCAGTTGTTACCAACTGCTTTTGTATACCAAAATGTCGCGAGCAAAATGACAGAGTTTAATGTCACATACTTATAGTACCCTTATTTACTCGCATTATGTGCTATAGTGTTGTAAATAAAAACTTCAACAATATGCCTTTTTTATATTTAGAAATTAAAATTAATAAATGTAATATATATCTACATTCTACACTTAAATTAAAACGAGCAAAGATTTATAATTTTGTATATTTGTAACTAAAAAACTACCGGACTGACATCAAAAATTCACTATTAAAATGCTACATCGTCTCTGAGTAACATGTAGGCTATATTTAATATTGTTAGAAAAAAATTAAAAAAATACCAATGCGGAGCTAGAACATAACGCTAGTTATCCATAAAATGGTTGTCTGGTAAAGTTTCAAAAGCGTTAAAAAATTTTAAAATTAATTTTATATTTTCGTTCCGCTTTGCGATGCACGTAACAGGAAGTTTATTCCTACACTAACAGTTGCTCGGGACTTCTTTAGCGTGGAGTTAAAAAAAATCTAGTTATAAATATTGCCTATGTCAAACGCTGATAGCTTCCCTACAATAAAAGAATTTTTCAAATCGGATCACTAGTTTTGTAGCCTATTCAATACAAACAAAAAAAACACCTTATCGTGTTGAGACATGGTAAGAGGACGACAATGTCGCGTGTCCTGTTGTGATTAGAGACGACATATCACGCAAGATGGCGCTTCACGAGCCGCTGCACTGTTATATTGCAATCTTAAAACATTCTTGTAAAGTTATTTGTGACAAGTTTATTAATGGTGAGTTTGTTCTGACCAAATAAAAAATTGCAATCTGTGTAAATTACAATATCGCTTCCATTTCTTTATGAGATAGGAAGAGTTAGTTAACTTTTTATTTTTTCTATCCAATAACACTACAGATAAAATAAAAAAAAACATCTCATAAAATCCAGCTATCGCATAATATATTGGAGATTCAAATTGCACCCGAGGGAAATTATTTTTCACGTGGCATGCACACGCATACTTCGTTTTATCAACTTAGTTATTTTGGTAACATATTCATTTATTTCTAGACATTTTTTTAAAGAAGTTATGTATTTTTTGTAAGGAAAATTTTATTTTCATACATTTACAATAGACATTTAAAATATCTGATTATTTAATATACCAAAAAATACTTAGCAATCAACATAATTAAAAAAACACACAGACGATTTGAGAACGAGTTGCTGTTTGAAGTCTATTAAAAACAGTTATTGTACTAAAACAGAAATGATTCCAGCCTCTACAAATATGAATAACAAATTGTTAAAAAATATTTGCTTTTAACAATTGCAAAGCTGTTTTTTTTTGTTTATTTTATAGTAGTTCGTTACACTAATATTTTAAATAACATCTATCTTTTAACGATGTTATATTTCATATTAAATGAATGATAATTTTTTTTTCTGTATTAACTCTATGTGCTTTAAATTAAATAAAATAAATCTTAAAATTACATCCTATTCTATCGAAACTACATATTATATTTTAATAAGTTTGTCTTGTTGAATATATTTCGTTATTTTTTTTATATAGTATATATCGGTTTACATTTCAGATTAAAATATGCAAATACTATGCAGTGGTAAAAGTGAGCACGCTGTATAATGAGCAGCATGTATCAGTGTAATTGCAATTATTCAGATAAATCTCAGGAATTTGCATTGCAACTTTATCACATTCTCTTTTAATTTATGATAACATTGTGCTGAATTTTAATATTCACGAAATGAGTTTTGTTTTATAAAAACTCTCAAAGTTCTGAGCGCGCGCGGACTCAAAGATGAACTCGACAAATAGACAAAGCTCGGTCGAAAATAGTAAAAAAGAGAACTATCTAATTGTTATACCATTCCTTGTATTTGGGTATAAGTAAGTCGTTGTCTTTGTTATGTAGATTGTATAAAGCTTGGCCAACGTCCAGCCAGATTAATGTCAATTACCAAAACACTTGCCATCCGTGTTGGCTTGTTGTTGGCCAAACTATTCCAGTGATCTACGGGGCTGTTCAAACAATGTCCTATTTACATAGATATTTGCGTCTTGTGACACAATTAGACTTGTAAGTGGTAAATTTTAAACAAATGCAAGGAAATTTTAAAAATACACTACAACTGAAAATACAGAGCAAATGACAAGATTTATCTCGGCTTTATCTTTTGGTTTAATAATTTTATAAAACGAGTCCACAAAAGACACAAAGCAACTTAACCAAGATTGGTTGAAATTTATTTCACTTTAAGAACTCTGTTGGCAGTGAGAGGGTATTTGCAGGCTATATTTCAAATAACGAAGAGTTAAGAGCCACAAGAATATCCTTCAGTGAGTTGCAGATTTTACAAAAGACTTTTCCGCGGTCACTTCATTTTATATACTTTGTAATTATTTTTATTCGTAAAGAATTAACGTAAGTACTCGTAAATATATTTTATATTCATAAGAGTAACATAAAAAGCTGAGACAACTTAGCATTCAATAACACACTATACTTTCATCCAACACTATTTGAAATATACTTGAAATACTATTTGTCTATAAATGAAGTTATTTGAAGAGATTAATACCGCTGTTGAAATTTATTTGTAGGTATAATAGACGTAACACTATAAATAAGTTTTTTTTAAGGTAAGTAAGATTTAAAAAAGAGACTCCTCGTCCGTATTAACAGTCCCGGCTGAGTTTTTAGGGCCATACATTGTTCTAAAAGTGTGCAGCGCTTTTCTTGTATCGATAAATCATAAAATAAGATTGGATTCGCAGAGCTTCAAGTAGTTTCGAGCAATGCAATTCGCAGCTCTTCAATCGACACCAATCAGAATCGATTCCGTCCCGAACTTTTGTACGTTTATTTCAAAAGAATTTATTAAACGAAAAATTCTAAAACAATGCCTATTTGATACGCTTGTCAATGTATAATTGTTCAAAACCAGTTTAATTACGCCCGTATGTATATTTATTAAATATTATAAACTAGCTTTTACCCGCGACTCCGTCCGCGCGGAATAAAAAAAATGCACACAAGATAAAAAAGTTCCTATGTCCGTCTCCTAGTTCTAAGCTAACTCCCCATCAATTTTCAGCTAAATCTGTTCGACCGATCTTGAGTTATAAATAGTGTAACTAACACGACTTTCTTTTATATATATATATAGATGTTGTAATAAATTATTGTATATATTTATTACTAATTATTGCAACTTTAATGTCATTTACATCGTAACGATGTCCAGTACAGCCTCGTGCAAATTAATTTCCAGTGGGCGGATAATGACAAGGGTTTGACGGCGAGAGTCGAATCCAATTACAATATCTGTTATTTTTATCATAATTAAGTATTCTTTTAAGATATTAATCTCTTAATAATAGAATTTTCATTGGAAAAAGCAAGAAAAATGTGTAAAATAATTTTTATTATATATTCAAATTAGTTTCAGAGATTACATTAGAACTGAATCGAAATCATTAACGAAATGCTGCACTTAATGGTTACAGATTTTAGGTTAGATTTAGTATGAGAAGACTAAACTAAGGAACTGCTGATGTGGCCATAAAACAAAACACAACCTTATTATTTTGCTTGGCTTAAGTATTTCTATCAAAAAATAAAATGCTCGCCGCTAAACGCAATCTGTAGAAGATAAATGAATGGTATATCTGCTTATCACGACTAAGAATTACGCCGTCGTTCTCTCAAAGCCTCGGGATTAAATCAAAACAAATTACTTTCTTACTAAATGCTTAAGTTAATTGTTAGAAATTTATACAAGAATAATTTTTGCACATATCCCATGTTACAAATTAAAGAAGAATTTTGAACTTCAAAGATATTTTTTTTACAAATATTTTATGATATTAGAGAAAAATTATAAAATAAAATGGAAATACATATTCAAGTTTCAATATTTCTTTATCGTGAATTTTCATGCGAGTGATTTCAAGTATTGTGCTTGTATTTGTAAAGGAAAAATGAAATTATCTAGTTTAGATATAAAAAAACAATTTCAAACAAAATGCACTCAAAAGTAACATAAAAAAACAATTTCAAACAAAATGCACTAAAAAGAAACAAAATAATGTCATGAAAACTCTCTAAACTCTAGTAGTTAGTAGTAGGGGCTCAGTTTTCCGCAACTCCAAGACAAGCGCGTATTTTGCGTGTCTCTAAACTCTAAAGAAAGTTCTCTTCTTTCTTGTAACATGTCTATATTGTATAATTATTGTTATTTCGCAGTCGGTGTCGGCCGAAGTAAATATAATATTATACATTTTATATTTGAGATGTATTAGACATACTTACGTTTATGTCCCTACTTAGTTGTCCCTATATATACGGACATAAATAAGACAAATAAAGAAAAGGACTTTCCTATTTAATATGTGTGTACTTCAATTCAAAAACTAATTTAGAATGCAGCAGATAACCACTTATCCTTTAAACAATGAAATAATTAACAAAATCGGTATACAAATTGAAAATTAACGAACTAATACATCGTAGCGTGCCTTTAATTTTGTCCAGCCGCGGGCCGCAGTAGCATTTTTCGAATGCGCGTAGTTTTTAATAATTTAATATCTTCCAAACTATTGATCAGAATTACATAGTTTAAAGGCTAATGTAATCTGCATTTAATACTCTAGCCATCAAACATATTTATTTGGATAAGGATTCATATCGAATATAATATAATAGCGCCGTAAGCTTACGACGCTGTTTTTCGTGTGCATTTTAATCGAAGTTTGTTCACAATAACATGGTTTTTGTGAGACATTCATAGATGATAGATATATGCCACCTAAGACTTGTATTTAGCAAATTTAAGGATCTATAATTACTCCATACATCATTTTTATGTAGGTCATATAGTTTGACCTAAGTAAGCCCAGAAAGCAAAATTGTGCTTTTCGTGTAGCATTTTTCGTTTCAGCGTAATTTTATTCTTACGATATCTCCTAAACTATTAGACAGAATGATATAGTTTCAATTGCAAATATAATCTACATTAAATTCTCTTGATAATGAACATGTTTATTTACATAAGGGTTAATACTGAACTCGAATAATAGCGTCGGAAATAGGGCATGAATTTAATTGATGTTTCTGAAGAAAAAAATGGTTATTGTGAGAAAACTATAAAAGATATATGCTATCGCGGACTTTTATTTAGCACATTTAAAGAGCTACAATTCGTCCATACATTATTTTTATGTAGGTCCTATAGTTTAGCCTACGTAAGCGCTGAAAGCAAAATTGTCCCTAACTTTCGCAACAAATTTTGAAGCTAAATTCAAAATCTACTAGTCTTCTAGTTATTTAAAAAAAAAACAAAAAAGTGGGACCCACCTGCAAGCACTTCCTATCGATTAAAACAATTTTTATCAAAATCGGACCACCAGGGGCGGAGATTCGCGGTAACACACATAAAAAAAAAATACAGTCGAATTGATAACCTCCTTCTTTTTGAAGTCGGCTAAAAATACATTTTCAAATAGGAGTGAATAAAATGTATATAGTTATTTTATCTTAACATTGGCACTGTCAATATAGGTTGATGTTTTTTTAACACCTTTTTATCTGTTTACATATACTTGCTTATGAAAAATTTACAAAGAATTTAAATGGAAATATACCATTATTTTGTTGTGTTACAGTCCCAAGACTAAAAACGAAAATGATTCTTCATTTTTAGTACACCAAACTATTCTGGTGTTCTCAGAACATAATTCATTTATATACATTGCTTTTTTACATATAGTTTAATAATAAATTATTTTAATGTTTTTCTAATAATATATGTAAAGCGAAGTGATGTCACAGTCACACCGTAGACAGTCATAATTCATATGTAAGACACTGACAGTGACAAGGGTCATATCTGAACAGTTCTCAGTTTACATTTCAGTGCCAGACTCAATTCACACTATGAATGATATATTTATAATATTATTTTCTTGTATGTGTTGAAGTGAGAACGAACTGTGAACTACGTTTTTATTGCATCGTAACATTTTCTATCTCAGCTCATTATACATTTTTAACAACATGTCGTTAAGTTTACAATCACGACGCTTGTTAAAATCATGTAATGTACACATCATAGTGTATAATTTTAATATATACTATAGTAGTTATATAACAAAAAATGTGTCGTAATAAGTACATATATAATAAAAATTACATTCACATATGTCTTTAATCGATTTGTTTTACATATATATTTTTTTTGCAAAAAAGTTATAACAAAGGCTTTTAATAACTTCCGTATCACTACGATGTTTTTATGTTGCGGTGAACGAGTGGCATTGACAACAATTTTAAGTGTTTCTTTAGAAATTTGATTTAGTCTTTTTATAAATGTACATTTGCATTCAGTTTTATGTTAAAATATATAACATGAGATAATGTTTCTGTACAAATTGTGTGTTAATGTGATATAGTGCTTACATTCGCCGCGCGGCGCCACCGTCGCCCAGTTGTAGAATAACAATTAGCTCAGTAATCGGCTTATCTCTGTTTGCGGGACCTCTGATACCATACAAGCTTAGCTGATATACACACCTGTTTCAGTTAACAAAAATTTCCATTGCCGAAAGATATTTAGTATTTTTGCTTTCTTTTAAAAGAATGAAGGGATGATAATTTGTTTCGGTAGTGAAAACCCACTGTTTGATGAAACACAGATGTCTTAAAATCGAAATTAAGGATGCTGTTGACCCGCATCAACGTCAGGGTGTGAACGAGATAAGAGTTCGGTGTAATGTGAACTTGTCATTTACAATTTAATTAAAGATCGGCTTTGTAGAGACATAACACTCGTATCTGGTGAAGATCAGAAATCCAAATCCAAAAATAAAACAAGTTCGATAGCCCTACACAAATATTAAAGGGCTACAGCAACAAAACGAAAATATTTAAGTTATATTTTCACATACAAATGATAGCACACTATAAGGCTTAAAAAATTATATCATATAATCCACCTTACGAAGGATACAATGTCTTTATGTTTATGATTAATTATGATATTATAATATTCTTTTATACAAAGTACACAAGACCTGCCTTGAGGTCTAAGATAATATTACGACTCTACTTGGAATAATTAATAATTTCCAAGGAATAACTAATTTGTATGTTGTAATTAAAAGTATTTTTGCTCTCTGGAATATTAACAAAGTTTCGCCCATATTGATTTAACCATTAATTTGTAATTTTCGTATTATTTTCGTAACTTTTAATGAATACGCAATTTTTAGACGCTTATTATTTTCATTAATAGTCAAATTAAGTGAATAACATTTTTATTTTTCGTTAAGCAGAATTACTTGAAAATTGATTTGACTGACATTAACTTGGATAGTTGAATAACTAATTCGTTTCTTTCTAATTAATACTCTAAGCTAACGAAGTCGCGGGCGGCAGCTAGTTTAACAAAAACACATTTCTTAAACCCATTGAAAAGGTTTCAAATTAAAAGTTTCATTCTAAGTAGAAAATATTTCTATAAAGTCTTAGATTTTTACACCCGGAGCGAATCTTGTAATGCATTCTGTTCAAACGACTGTCTGCGTCTCGCTATCGAGATGAGTTTTTGTTGAATTGAGAAAAAAAACTTAAAACAAATTATAGTAAAAAGTAATATCAAGTAATGAATTCATTGGCTTAGTGTAAAAACTGGTTATTTGATACTTTTGAAATGAGACTTCTGCAAATACGTTATAATTTAAAATTACCATCTGCAAAAAAACGATGCTTTCTTAGTATTCAGTATTACGAGTATAACAACATTTTAATGACATTCTTAAAAGAAATTTAAGGAATAGGGACATAAATAGAACCCTAACGAGAATTTATGCGTCTATGGGTGGTTCTAAGAGGTGCGGAAAGAACAGACTAAGTGCAAATACATAATCAGCCATGAAGTACATTTGTTATGTTATTCAAAAACTTTATCATCTATATATATAAAAGAATGTCGTGTTAGTTACACTATTTATAACTCAAGAACGGCTGAATCAATTTGACTGAAAATTGGTGGGCAGGTAGCTTAGAACCAGGAAACGGACATAGGATAATTTTTACCCCGTTTTCAATTTTTATTCCGCGCGGACGGAGTCGCGGGTAAAAGCTAGTTTAACATATTTCTAAAAGTTAATTACAGGACGAAACTCTTTCTATTTTTTCTCTCTATTTGTGCCGAGACGTAGGACAAAGTAAGCCATGCGCGCGAAATAAATGTTTTCATTAAGTTAATGCGATCAATGACCAAATATAGCGCGGAAAATGCGAGTAAATTACATTCTGCGTCGACTCGAATTGAGACACTGTTTGTGTCACTAATTGTAGGATATATTATTAAATAGAGTTACTATTATATATATTATCATAACGTCTCCTGTATTGTCTTTCCACTGCTCATTGAGTTTAAAATAACTGGATTTATTTTATTTATGTTTTTCGCAAAAAAGATTTTAATATTTGTCGTACTCTAACGTTATATTTATTTGTTAAATACTTAAAAACCTTTTTATACATAACAGAAGCAACAGATAATAAAATGAAATAATTACATTTTCACCATTTTATTTTAAGACTAGCTTTTACCCGCAACTCCGTCCGCGCGGAATAAAAAATGGAAAACGGGGTAAAAATTATCCTATGTCCGTTTCCTGGTTCTAAGCTACCTGCCCAACAATTTTCAGTCAAATCGATTCAGCCGTTCTTGAGTTATAAATAGTGTAACTAACACGACTTTCTTTTATATATACAGATAGAGATAAGATATAGCTATTATTATTACTGAGAAGTATATATTCTGGACTATAACTGGAGAGTATCGTGAAGATAAATGCTGAAGGAAATACTACTTCACGTGTCACAGAAATATCACTTTGTCGTCACGAGATTTATTTGAATGGGTATATTTTAATTTCCTATTTTGAGGATAAATAATAACACAATTTCGTTAAGGAAACTAAAACAATTATTTAACATAGTATCTTATTGTCACGATACTCTTTTCAAATGTTTAAATTAAATGCTTTGAAATATGGGGCAAAGAAGTTTTTTTATAACGTACTGGAGTTTATAAGTATAAAAGATCAATAACAGTAGTATTAAGTTCCTAAGTAAAGTCACCAAGATAACTTTAATAAGCTTCAAAAATAATATAAATTAATTTAAATCAATTTGAGAACTAAACGTCCATTAGCAAGAAGTTTGCCGTAGCGCTCGGCAGAAGGTTTCCTGCGGGCAATTTCTTCAGATTTATTTCATTGCCACATCGGAAAAGGCCATTAAATTTTACTGAGGGCCTCGACCCTAACGGTTTATCTTCATTCTTTCGCACGGTTACTGATTTATAATGTAAGAAAAAAGTATTGTCTACGTTTTATTGCACACTTTTTCGAAAACTGAATATCTGTAGAGGTCACTAGTATCACAGGTTAACTTTCTTTCCATCTGTTGACGAACAGTTTTTTTTTTAAATATTTTAGTGTAAAAAATAAGCCCCGATATGATGTCATCAAACTTTTTTTATTATGATTATTAATTAAAACGAGTGAGTAGCTTCTTCCTCTAAGACATTCTTTCTTTCTACTTTGACATTAACAAGCTGGTTTTATTACGTTAATTATTTGAAAGGTTATGTCTACAATATTACGCAGGATATTGTTACACGCAAATTCAATAATAAATTGAGGAGTTATTTTCAAGGAAGGCAATTTAACTGGCAAGAATATGTTCCGTATTCATATACGTTGCGTACTTTTTTATTACATTTAATATACATGAAGTTAACTTTGATTAAAAATATGTCCTAATTGAACATAACAAAATTCATTTCGTCATTAATATGTTCTTTGTGTTAAAAAGTAATCAATAATACTAATTTAAACATTATAAATTGAATTGCAAAATAGTTGTGTCAAGTTAAAGTAATATCGCGTTCAGTTAACATAAAGGAGCGCAACGAACGAAACTGTGGACTATAAATGATAATAAACTGTTGGCAAGAAACTGTACGTGTTCTGAGCAACGTGATATGAATACAGTTACTAAGAGTTTATACGCGAATGTATGATTTCTAGTTAGTTCTATATTGTTAACTGTCGGTTGCTTAAAGTCGTAAAGTAAAGGATTTTTTTAAAACATCGCAATTTCAATAAATAACTTTTTTATTAATTCATTTCTCAAAAAGAAAAAAAAAATATACGCTTTCGTATCAGTTGAGTGCACAATAATACTGAACATTTCTCGCTCAAGTGTAATTGCAGGATTTCGCGCGATAACATTCCGCCCCTTTGTGAGCCGCCATATCATTTTATGAGCCATTTTTTTTGCCAGTGTCACTGTGACCTATTTATCCTTGATTTTAGTGAAATTTTTAATTTGGCTACAACTATTAAAAACAAAAGGCAAACAAAATTATGTTGCTATTTGTTATACCCATTTTTATTTCGATGATCTATTTTAAAATATATAGGCATAGGCCGAAATAGAATAGGCCGAAAATTTGCACGCACTTTCATTTGAACTAAAATATCTGCGTTTTAAATGTTTTTTCAAATATACGTTAGAATACAGGTTTCTAACCTTCAGCCATTTGTATAAACTAAAATTAAAAACATAAGATAGAATACTAAGTTAATATAACGACGTGGTGGATGTAAGCTGTTAAGATATTGTATTACGATACGCAGAGAGCTTTGAAAACATAAAGATACGGAAATATAATTTCTTATTCCTCGCTGAAACGTCGTGTATCTGCATCTTACAAGATTTAGGGCGAGACCCAAATCTCTCCCCCTGCTTATCATGGCGTGCGGCTCTAAGGAAATCTTCATACGTGATATTAAATTAAAATTCCTTTTTGATATTAATTGTTTTTGTGTGTCTTTATTTCGTAAGGAAGAAAGAAATACATTTATTCAAAAGAAAAGGTGTTCATTCGACATGTACTGCGGCGGTTACCGTAGCGCCGATTTTCAATAAACCCAATATGAGCGCAGTAAACAACATAAAAGAAAACAACAGTGAGACTTAAACTTATGACAAAAATTACAACTAACAAATGTAATGTACAGACCTAAAAGAGAACAAAAAGAAATCAACAATTATGATCGTTACATAAAAAAATAATAAAAGGAAAAACAGCACAAATCAAACAAAGGTATAAAAACTACTAATATATAGGCAACTCCGAGATGCCGAAACAATCTGCATGCAATTTGACACAGAAATAGCTAGGTTTTTTGATTATAAATTAGAAGATTTTTAAAGGTAAATTTAGATTTAAAACACCTCAGAGGAGGTGGTATGTTGTTCCAACTTTTGCAGCGTTGTAACAAAAACTGCCCCGGAATGCTGCCGAATGGTGCTTAGGACAGAGTATTGTCTTAGTCCAATCATGTGTCTATGTTTATTTACATCTCTGTGACATGTTCGTGATATTTTATAGTCAAATGGAAATTTCCCTCGAGTGTATTTGTGAGTTCGAATATTTTCATTGCCATAACATAAACCTTTTGTTATGCCTTGAGATTGTCTCACGCAATGTTTTATATGAGGAGACGTTTTAAGATTTTGTTGATTTTTTCATTACTTGTTTAATGTTTTAGTTTTGGAACGAAGTTCCTTATCGCGCGTTGTGAAAGGGGGCTAGACGGAAAAAATTCTTACGAAAAGTTGTCACGACACTTTTTGCTATAGTATGTTAACAACGAGTGAGCGCTACTTCACCATGGCAACGACGTGACAATATATAACGAAAATTCACAGAAATAAAATGTACTTCTTGTGAAGACTTAAGTTTTTTATTCGTAGAATAAACATTGGTTCCTTCACTAATTAATCGAAAGGAACTTCGTTTCATCCGGGTGTCCCTTGACACCTCTCAAGTTTTTTTTTTTTAAGTTTATATCTTCATCTCACTAAAAACAACACATAAAATAAGCATTTTGCAGCTTATCATTACTTGTAACGTATTTTTACAGCTTTAAGTCGCAACTTCCTATGCGCGTTAGCGATAATTTGAATTTTGTAGGATAAGTTTCACATACTCGATAAAAATTTTATTTACATTAGTTAGACATATTTATGTACACTCTGGTTTGTTTTTGTTGGTTGTTATTGTTACGAGGACGTGGTTTGGCAGAAAGGTTTTAACTATTGCCTTCCTGAAGAAATAATCAATACCATCTGGAGAAAAATGACAATGACATTGACGTTTGCGATTTTGCATTTCCTTTTTGTAAATGTCTAAAGTATTTTTCCAAAAGTTTACTTGTTCGTTTTATTTTAATCAAATTTGAATATATAAAATATGTCTGACAGCAAATCATCCCTCAGGATAGATTGGTTTGATGGTACACTTATTGAAGACACGAGACAGAATGCAACAAGCTCATCGCAGTTTGATGACGAAGATAAACCAGAAACGCAAACAAAATTAACACCAAAAGATGTCGAGAAGAAACCTATTGGATTCAAAAGATTATTTGACTTATCCCATTTAAAACCTTCGATACTTACCCTCGAAATATCTCATAGACCGGGTTTCTGGCATCTCCTAGACATTGACCTGAAAGGAGATTTTATAGTTTTAATCATTAAAATATTAAGTACCATTTATAGTTCTTTAGAAGGTGAAGAGAAATCAAAAATAGTAGCATTGTTAAGGACAAGATTTTTGAAATCAGTTTTTATAATGAATCTAAAAACTTACTTGGGACAGTTGCCCAATGTAAGAATTGTTGAAAAGAAGATGAACATGCAGTTATGGGATGACGTAGAGACATTTTATTTAAACATGTTTGTGTTGTGTGAAGGCATGAGTAAGTTTCACAGCAAAGAGAATGATGTGTTGTTTGAAGTATTGGAGTTGTTAGAGATTACAGAGACAAGTGCTGTGGGAGTGAGAGAGGAACATATGGAGACAATCAGAGACAGCTTCTTCACACAAATTGATCAATTGAAAAAGGATATTATAATGAAAATAAATCAGGTTTGTTAATTTTAAAATCAGTTATTTTTGTCTTAGTAAAGGTCTATTCTCGGTCAGTCTCTGCAGAGACAATTTATAGATATCTATAAAAATATAACATTAGTTGAACATATGTACAAAAAGTAGAACCATACGTTATGCTCAAAATATGTATTGTTTTTACAGGAAACAAACAACTGTCACACAATATCCAAACAAGTAAATGAAGATCCTAGTCATTATAAAAATTTGCAAATATTTCCCACAAAAGAGGATCTTCTCGGTGACAGTAAAATAAAAATAAAACCAAACATAATCAACGGTGCATACTCCTCTATTGAACATTATTTAGATGTGCAGTTTAAGTTGTTGAGAGAAGATTGCTTCGCACCATTACGAGAAGGAATATGTTGGTAAAAAGATTGTTTCATTATATGTATATAGATTATATTATAATAGTTAAAAAACTGTTGTTTATGGTACAATAGCTTATATAAAACATGCCATTCTAGATTTTTTTTATTGTTTTTTAAATTATTTAATACTTGTTTTTCTTTTCTACATGTGAAATGTTTCTTTTTGGCTTTAATTTCAGGCAAATACATGGAAAATCCATCTAAACGGAGACATGAAAATATAAGGTATGCACTAAAATAAATAATTAAAACTTTTCTTTATATTTTTTTTTCTCAGTTTACAAAAAAAAAGTTGACAAATGTAATTGCTTCCAAATCATCATCATCATCATCATCAGCTCGCTATACGTCCCCGCCGAGGGGCTCGGAGCCTACCCCAAGTTAGGGATGATTAGGTCATAGTCAACCACGCTGGCCAAGTGCGGGTTGACTTCACACATATCATTGAATTTCTTCTCAGATATGTGCAGCATCACGATGTTTTCCTTCACCGTAAGAACGTGGGATAAATGTACATATATAAATCGAAAATCGAAAAACACATTGGTACATGGCGGGATTCGAACCCAGGACCTGCAGATTGCAAGTCAAGTGCTTAACCCCTGAGCCATCGATGCCTTCCAAATACCAAGCATAAATGTTTGTTCTTTATATTTTCAGAGTTTATCCAAAAGTGCGTATTATTAGAACATATGTGAGCAATAATAAAGTTGGTCATCTGGTTGATATAGCGTGGCAGGATCGCTTGGATAATGGCAGTACTGATAAAAAGCAGTATGCTCACAGTAAAAAGTTAATGTTTGGCTCTCTGCTGCTCTTTACAAGTGATCGATTTGAAACTGTACTATGTGCCTCCGTACTGGATTCAAATCAACGTCTTTTGGCAGATGGTTATGTATGTATTAGTAGATTTGTGACTAAAATATCTGTATAGTTTACTTTCTTCTTATTAGCAAAGCTTTAATCTTTTAAAGGCCTATTAATAATTATTTTCGATACTAAAGTCAAATACTTAGATCATAGCATTTTGAAAACGTAACTTTATTAGTTGTTTCATATTTCATACAGTTAAATCTCTTACGAGATTTGTTACGAAATGTAATTATTTTTGTCTGAGAGGTTAATTTCTAAATTGACATATGGTTGAAAAAAATTGATATCCGTTGTATTTTTTTCCAGATTGTTGTAACATTTGAAAATCCCGTATCAAACAAAATATATGATGAGTCATACTTGATGGTGGAAAGTGAGGTTTATTTTGAGCCGTACCATAGAGTGTTGAAAGTTCTACAAAATATGAGAACAGATGATATGCCAATGAAGGAATATATTGTATATGTTCAGGTAATTTTTTAATTTTTTTACTCTAAATTTTATAATTGGAAATATACAATTGAACTTAGAAGTACATTTTTTATCAAAGTCAATTATCTAAAGTTATTTAATATATATTTGCAGGCGGAACCAAAGCCACCAAAATATTTAACAAGTGATACAATATATAGTATATTAGATGTTAATAATAAAGAAATAAGTTTCCCTGTACTTGAAACAGAAAAATGGCCTTCAAGTGAATGCTTAGGTTTAGATGAATATCAAATGAGTGCATATCAATTTGCACTTACAAGACAATTTGCAGTCATACAAGGACCCCCCGGAACTGGTAAGACATTCATAGGGATCAAAATAGCATCAACATTACTTAAGAATCTGTCTCTAGAAGGTACTCCAATGCTCATCATTTGCTACACGAATCACGCCCTTGATCAATTTCTTGAAGGAATACTTCATATAACTAAAAATATAATCAGATTTGGAAGTCAAAGTAAGAGTGAAATATTACAGAGTTACACTTTACATAATATGAAAAGTAGAGTTAAATCTAAATACTCTTATTTATACGCAAATAAAAAGGCAGAGTTGGAAAGAGTTTATAAAGAAATGATGGAAGTTCAAACTGAGATAGAAAAATGTGAGAAAGAAATAGTTTCATATAAAATTCTTAAACCTTATTTAAAAATTGGTGATAAAAGTTACGAATTAAAAACAACTAATGAAGATTCAATATTATCTTGGTTGTTCAATCATTTGGAAGAAGAAAATGACGACATAAGTGAAAATAATGATTTAGATGATTGGGAGAAACAATGTGAAGATTTAAATATCAATGATAAAGTGGAAACATGTTTCTCTGAACACTGGGTTCTTAATGAAATACAAACAATGAACAAAAGCATAGAATATGTAAAAGATTTGACGGACGATGCGATAGAGTCTGACAAAATGGTCGCCAAATTTGAGAAACAAATAACAAAATTACGAAATAGATTGAGCTATTTTAAGGTAGGTTTCTATTGATTTTAATAATTTTAAATATAGTTTATATAAAATTCTCGTGTCACAGTTTTCGTTGCCATACTCCTCCGAAACGGCTTGACCGATTTTGATGAAATTTTTTGTGCTTATCCCGGTATCTATGAGAATCGGCCAACATCTATTTTTCATACCCCCCCCCCCCCCATTTTTTAACTGCGCGCGGACGGAGTCGCGGGCGACAGCTAGTATAGTTTATATTATTCACAGATAATGTAGTATTTTTGTGATGAAGGAATTTTAGAAATGGGTGAAGAAGTTTTTGAGTTTATTTGTTACAAATATATAAAAATACAAATATTTCTTTGTGTTACAGAAAAATATGTCGTCTTTAAGAAAAATGGAGCAGATGAAAGATGTTCCTCAAATAGGAAATTTATATGAGTTAATTCCGGATAAAAGATGGATGTTTTACTTCAAAGCTGTGGCCGCTTTGAAAGATAAACTCAACACTAAAATGAATGAATTATTGGTAAGTTTTCATCTTATACATTTTTGCTCATCCTAACACATGTTAATTTTATAGAATTTAAATATTTATTAAATTTCATGCATTTCATTGAGATAATTTTATTCACTAATTTATAAATGTAATTTTTTTTACTTTCAATGTCAAAATTTAAATCTCAAATGACAACGAAAGCTTTCTCTATTGGTTGAGATTTACCGTTACCATGGCAACCGTCCATCTTTGCCGCTATTGGCTTGCAATTTTTGTCTTTTTCGTACATAACATTTTTTTATTCTATTCATGACTTCTTAAGTAGAAATGGCGTGAAAAATATATAGCTTAAGGCGTATCCTAAGCGAAGGGCTTTTTATTGCAAAAATAATTGATTAAAAACATATCGTGATAGATAAGAATTTCCGTTACATAGAAGTGTGTGTACGTTCTGTATTAGTATAGATATTGGTATGTGAGATGAATAGCGAGTGTCGTAGGAGCGAGAGCGGAGGTGTTGCGCGGAGGTGCGGGAGGTGGGCGCGCTGGTGGAGGCGGAGGTGAATGTGTGACATGTAGGACGTTGTAGGAGCGAGAGCGGAGGTGTTGCGCGGAGGTGCGGGAGGTGGGCGCGCTGGTGGAGGCGGAGGTGAATGTGTGACATGTAGGACGTTGTAGGAGCGAGAGCGGAGGTGTTGCGCGGAGGTGCGGGAGGTGGGCGCGCTGGTGGAGGCGGAGGTGAATGTGTGACATGTAGGACGTTGTAGGAGCGAGAGCGGAGGTGTTGCGCGGAGGTGCGGGAGGTGGGCGCGCTGGTGGAGGCGGAGGTGAATGTGTGACATGTAGGACGTTGTAGGAGCGAGAGCGGAGGTGTTGCGCGGAGGTGCGGGAGGTGGGCGCGCTGGTGGAGGCGGAGGTGAATGTGTGACATGTAGGACGTTGTAGGAGCGAGAGCGGAGGTGTTGCGCGGAGGTGCGGGAGGTGGGCGCGCTGGTGGAGGCGGAGGTGAATGTGTGACATGTAGGACGTTGTAGGAGCGAGAGCGGAGGTGTTGCGCGGAGGTGCGGGAGGTGGGCGCGCTGGTGGAGGCGGAGGTGAATGTGTGACATGTAGGACGTTGTAGGAGCGAGAGCGGAGGTGTTGCGCGGAGGTGCGGGAGGTGGGCGCGCTGGTGGAGGCGGAGGTGAATGTGTGACATGTAGGACGTTGTAGGAGCGAGAGCGGAGGTGTTGCGCGGAGGTGCGGGAGGTGGGCGCGCTGGTGGAGGCGGAGGTGAATGTGTGACATGTAGGACGTTGTAGGAGCGAGAGCGGAGGTGTTGCGCGGAGGTGCGGGAGGTGAGCGCGCTGGTGGAGGCGGAGGTGAATGTGTGACATGTAGGACGTTGTAGGAGCGAGAGCGGAGGTGTTGCGCGGAGGTGCGGGAGGTGGGCGCGCTGGTGGAGGCGGAGGTGAATGTGTGACATGTAGGACGTTGTAGGAGCGAGAGCGGAGGTGTTGCGCGGAGGTGCGGGAGGTGGGCGCGCTGGTGGAGGCGGAGGTGAATGTGTGACATGTAGGACGTTGTAGGAGCGAGAGCGGAGGTGTTGCGCGGAGGTGCGGGAGGTGGGCGCGCAGGTGGAGGCGGAGGTGTGCGGAGGCGCGCGAGTGCTGGCGCTGACGACGAGCGCGGCCGCACGCAGACACCGCCTGCTGCAGACACTGCGCTGCAACATCGGTATCTACATCTCGCTGCTCTCTGCGGTGTTTCACTACACGTGTCATGTCGGTGGATGTAAAGTATTTGTGTGTCAGTGTTGGTGGAGGAGGCGGCGGAGGTGTTGGAGGGTCACGTGGTGGCCGCGCTCACGGACCACTGCCAGCATCTCATACTCATCGGTATGTTTCTTTTTATATTTTTTATTTACTATAAATCCAATTTGATCGTGATCTGTAGAATTAAAAAAAAATCTCATGTGTTACTTGAGATTATGTTCTTTATCTGTGCTATATTTCAATAAAATGTGTCGAACCGTTGCAGAATAAACGAGGAAATATGTGAATCGAACGTATCCTTCGGGAACCGTAACCGTGTAACTGTGTCTTTGCCAAATGTCATCGAGATCCGTTGAGCCGTTTTCGAGATCCATATACCTGATAGAGAGTTGTGTGAGAACAGGAGATCACAAGCAGCTGCGGCCGACATCTGCACACTACGAGGTGGGGCGGCGGTACAAGCTGGAGGTGTCGCTGTTTGAGCGCATGTTGGTGGGGGGGGTGCACTCGCGCAGTTTGCGCACTCAGCGGCGCATGCGCAGTCGCGTGGCGGCGCTGCTCGTGCCGCATCTCTACCCCGCTCTGGACACACACCCCGCTGTACATCTCTACCCACATGTTAGCGGGATGAAGGATGATCTGTACTTTTACACTCATAATGTGTTTGAAGATACAGAGGTACGTGTAAAAATCTAGAAGTGTCAATCATTACGTACGTAAAGATGTTTGTTTTTCTTATCATATCTGTGGTAACTTATTAACTTCTTTATTACAATTCCTTTTATTTTATATTTTGTATATTTTCGTTATAGGAAAAGTTGAAATTGTCATAATTACTGTCGCCCAAAGTTATAGAGTTTTGCTGATCGTCATAGGGTTTAGAAGATAGCTGGAGTCACAGGAACAGTTGTGAGGCTGTGTGGTGTGTGTCGCTGGCGAACTACCTCCGTCACATGAGATACACCGCCGATGACGTCACTGTACTCACCACGTACTCCGCGCAGGCCAACCTCATTACTGAGGTGATACTTCACACAACTTCTACTTCATTTAACTGAAAAATATCCATTCATATCATCTATTTTGTTGTTTATGATAATCTTTTCTGCGAATTTCGTATTTTAAAATGATTTTTGGTTGAAATTAATAAAATTTGTTTATTACTAAAGCACAATGTATACAAGTCTTGAATTATTTTCGATAAATGGCGTTATTTTCTTCTTTTTCTCAGAAAATATTGCATAAAAAATGTATAATGTTAAAATATGTATTCATGAAGTGTTGTAATATCGCAGCTGAGCAAGAAGTACGCCGCATTGAGGGAGGTGAAGGTCAGGGTGGTGGACAAGTACCAGGGCGAGGAGAGCAGGATAGTGATACTGTCGCTGGTGAGGAGTAACAAGGACGGCAACATCGGCTTCCTCGCACAACACAACAGGATCTGTGTCGCCATGTCGCGGGCCAGAGAAGGTTACATTTTCTACATTCCTGCTCTTATTCTCAGATTTACTGATTTTTCTAGCATTATTAAAACATTGTAACTTTTTCTAGGTTTTTACATTTTCGGCAACATGGATGTTCTGAAATCCGCGAGCACAATTTGGGCCTCGATTGCTGATAAATTAAAAGAACAAAATGCTTTGGGAAGAAGAATCGTCCTGCGTTGTGAAACACATCAACACGTCACATACCAAGTAAGTTTACAATGTGACGGGATAACTCACTTTCTTATTATGTATGATGTTAAAATGATTACAGAATATTCTATTATTTCTAATATTTTCGGTTCAGGTGGAACGCTCAGAAGACTTTGATAGCTGTTTGTCTCCAAACGGAACATGTCTCAGAAACTGTCCTTAGTGTTACATTTAACAATAAATACATATGTTTACTAAATAATATGTATTTTTATTTACTTCATAAAAATATTCATCATCAGCTCACTATACGTCCCCACTGAGGGGCTCGGAGCCTACCCCAAGTTAGGGGTGTCTAAGGTCATAGTCAACTACGCTGACCCAGTCTGGGTTGACTTCACACATATCCTTGAATTTCTTCTCAGATATGTGCAGCATCACGATGTTTTCCTTCACCGTAAGAACGTCAGATAAATGTACATATGTAAATCGATAATCAAAAAACACATTATATACATATGGCAGGATTCGAACCCAGGACCTGCAGATTGCAAGTTAAGTGCTTAACCCCTGAGCCACCTACGCTCTAAAAATATTGCCAACACTTATTTGCTAATATCGCACATTTATACAATACCAATGTAAGAAGTAGACATACCTATAAAATTAGACAAATATTTAAAACTTCTTACTATATAGACACAACAATAGATATAATTCTGTTGGTCCCACTCTAGTGGATAGAAAAACTGAAAGCTCTAAGTAGATGGTGCCAGCATCAACAGTTGGCCGTCATCTGTCAAAGTTTTTATACGTCTTTGAAAGACGATTTAATAAAAAAGTATTCCTTTTTCCATTAAAAAAATTAATGAACTAACGTAAAAATTACTTATTTTTAAATTTTTTCATTGAAATGTGATCTAAGTCATTTTTATGAGTAGTCATAAAAAGGCCTTACGTCAAATTTCAACTTACTAAAATTCTATATTTAGTACTACTGTCTTCATCATACTGAAGTGTATAGTAACCACGAAGGCAGTTTTTTTCCCCATGTACTACAAACAGTGGTAGATCCCGCAACAACAATATTTGTTGGATTCACAAACTGACGCCAAGCGGAAGCAATTGCACCTACAGTCTGCAGATTGTGCCTGCTGGAGGCTTAAATTTAGTCCACGTACCCTTCTCACCCTTTTAATGTAAGAATATGATGGGAAGAAGAAGTAGATTTAGCTGAGGAGGGGACGCATATGAAGGGGAAATATCCTAATTCTGTACGATTCCCCTCCTCTGTTGATTAAAAGTAGGCAATGCATCCTCAATAGATGTCCATGGGCAACGTTGGCTTCGCTATTTCGGCGAATTCAGGAGGCCGCATGCTCGTTTGTCATCTTGTAATATAAAAAAATACTTCGTATATGCTTAGTTTGTTATCTACAGTACTTTATCAAACTTACTTCTAATTATAGGTTTGTCTGTTTGTCATTACTCACCGCTATATAGCGGTATATACCTACGAGTATATTTATATTTAAATTATAGTACATGGTTATAATACTGCAGTAAAACAATTACTTATTCGTATCATTTTTTACTTGTTATTTAAATATCGATTGCTAGAATTGAATTAATTAAAACACATTTTATGACGATTAAAAATAATTTAGTAAAATTTACTAATCTTTAAAATATAATTTAATATTTAAAACATTTTGCTAAAGCAATTCAGTTAAATTACATTCCTACAAAGTGTCGGTGTGATTTGACTAATATCTCAATATCCTATGTGCGACAATCCTCTACAAAGTAACAAAGTGGCATATTATCCATCGAAAGATCTAGATGTTTCATATTTATGTCAACATGTAACATATATTTATACATCAACTACAATATTATATAGTATCGGAACTTTATTAATAACCAATCCATTAATACGTCGCTTTACATTGTCTGCTTCATTATTTTGAAAGCAATCAATTGTAGGTTTATTAAAATTATAAAGATACATAAAAATACAAAATTATACTTGTCACTTCAAATTACAAAGTTGTATCGTCTCAGCCACTGAAGATGTTGAGAAGTAAATTTCATCTTGAGAAGTGTAACAAAGCTCCGATAAAGCACAATCCAGATTTTATGTTGGACAACTTTGTGGAGGCCGAAATGAAGTCAGTCCTGCGGCCGCTGTATCTGGCACAGTACCTGTCCTTGGCCCCCAAGTACTCCATGCGTTACGATCTCATTACATCCAACTGTTATAAGTTCAATGTGTTCGTCTGTCTGTGCGCTGTTGGGATTGGTACGACTTGGTTCTCGAGTGTCCTAGACTATTTGGTCAAAGCTGGAGGAATGTACGCTGCAACTGTTTTTGCTTACAGTGTAACTTTATTATGTGCTATAATTCTCAATTCATTTATAACAACATCACATAGTAATATGAACGCAAACTTGATTGTGTTGATACAAAGGATACAGAAACGCTTCATATTTGTCAAATTTGATACTAGAGATATTGCTAAAGGCAATTGGTTATTTGTCATAATAATAAGTACATATAACGTTGCACATTTCGCGTCTCGATTTTTAGACACAAATATAAAAGTTATATCAATAATCGTGACGCATTTAATTTATCTGTCCATTGACTGTAACAGTATTGTCGCAATTCGTATGATACATTTGTTGGGCAAACTCATAGAGACGTGGATCTCAGAGTTGAAATGTTCTTGTTGTGCGAATTGTTTTGACATCGAGGCCAAGGATTATTTAAGAAAAATAATTATATCCTACGATGAACTTATGGAAGCGATCAAAATCTGTAATAAAATCTTCAGAGTTCCGGTAATTATTGATTTATTTGTTACAATATTATTTTATTTTATATTTATATTAAATTTCATGTTTCTTTTTCAGATTTTCTTCACGGTGTTGTCGTCTTTTTTTCATGCTTTTGTTATTGTCCAAGGTGCTATTTCTGTGAGTTTACTTATGCTTCGACATCGACAATATTTGCAAGAAAATCTTTTCAATATCTTACATCGAAAAAATCTAATTTTAGATGCCAGTTTGGAAGAAATCATTATACGCAGCTCAATTGATTTGGTTAAAAAATGTTACACTTGTAGCTATATTATGTATGGAAAGTGAGAATATTCATTTAAAAGTAAAAAACGCTCAAGTCGCCTGCATCGTACTGTGTGCGAGAGAGAGAACATCAGGTCAGTTATTACCCGACTGACAAGAGAGTAATATATTTAAATTAAAGTGATTTTTAATAATTTAATTGCCTACATTTTGTCACCTTGTATTGATACATATTGACATCCCTCTCTTTCTCCTTGATGAGACAGAGATAACAATATTTATTATAACAAGTTTCACTGCAGTGGAAACACACAGTGAGTGTGAGCAAGAAACAAATGAGTCCGTATCCTTACACTATATGGATGATACTGTACACGGTATGAAGTACAGTACCATTCAAATATTTTGGCGACGCGAAATGACGTACGAGACGTCGCATAACACAATATTTGGGTAAGGGTGGAAAGTAAAGGGACACTTTGTAACGTCGTTTTAGTCCTCAAAGTTTAATTGAGGATGAGTAAAGAACTGTTCTATGTTGTACTGTAGAGCTGTCACAGCTGATGCGCCGCCAGGAGCAGTGGGCGGGCCCGGAGCGCGGCGAGGGATGGCTGCGCGCTGCCGGCCTGTTCTCCGTCGACGCCGCGTTGCCGCCGCGCTTCCTCGCCGTGCTCGGCACCTATATTGTCGCCATACTGCAGTTGCACTTCTTGTGAACTTCTCTTTTTTCACTATATAATTTAAACATTTCAGTTGTTATGTTGCAATAAATTGTGAACACATCGTCCACTCTGTATTCCTTAGTAGCACATTATTTGTGATGTTATTGATGTAATGCATTGTTAATTATGCAGTAGAATTAAATTGTTAGATTTGTGCATACATTAAACGCATATGAATTGACCACTAAAATTAAGCCTTTAATTTTTACGCATACCTTCATATTAACTTCAGCTTTCTATTATCAGAAATATTACCAGGGTCGATAATTTTTAAAACAAAAAATCATAGTAAGATGAAACCCATTAGAAAAGGAGGGGGATATTATAAAAATTAAAGGAAAAATAATTTACAGGCGATCTGAGGTCGGGAAGGTGTTGGGGGAGAGTTTTTAAGGGTAAAAAACGGTTTATCTCGATTTCCGGCAAAACTAAAAGTCCTATGTAAAAAGTCAAAAGGCAAAGTTGTAGGTAATAAAAAGATCTAAAACTGTTGTATTTGCACTTTTTTCACATAATCTCAAAATTGAAAAAAACCAAGTTTTTTATTTTTATCTTTTACAAAAATTTTTTTTTTCACGAAATTTGGTGAAAATGTACCTTTTTATGTCCCGAATACGCAATTATTAGAATAACTTGATTAGAAATATTTATTTTTTCACCTTATATTTAATTAATATCGAAAAAGCACCCTAATTTGCAATCGAAAATTCACCCGTCAAAATTTCAGCTTTTTTCAAAAAGTTGGTATGCTTTCTGTTCGTTGAAATCTCTACTTTTCGATGGTGAAAAAAAATTATTGTACCATAGTAAATCTTCTCAGAAAATGCAAAAAATCGAAAATACTCGAATTTGGTTTTTTTTAAAATTATTATATACAATTTTGTGCTATTTATTAAAATTTACACTTTAATTACTCGCAAAACTTAAGATTACATGGTACATTGATAAAAAAATTGCAAATCAAAATATACTGCTATAATTAACAAACACATAAGTTAATCAAATTAATATTTAATAAGACATCTACAGTATTTGGAGAAAGTTGTAGAATCTTCTTTAAATTATATATAACTAGCGTAGATGCTTATTTATAACTATTTTTAGCCGACTTCAAAAAGAAGGAGGTTATCAATTCGACTGAATTTTTTTTTTTTATGTGTGTTACCGCGAATCTCCGCCCCTGGTGGTCCGATTTTGATAAAAATTATTTTAATCGAAAGGAAGTGCTTGCAGGTGGGTCCCATTTTTTTTTTTTAAATAACTAGAAGACTAGTAGATTTTGAATAAGCTTCAAAATTTGTTGCGAAAATTAGGGACATTTTTGCTTTCAGCGCTTACGTAGGCTAAACTATAAGACCTACATCAAAATGATGTATGGCGAATTGTAGCTCTTTAAATGTGCTAAATAAAAGTCCGCGATAGCATATATCTATCTTTTATAGTTTTCTCACAATAACCATTTTTTTCTTTAGAAACATTAATTAAATTCATGCCCTATTTCCGACGCTATTATTCAAGTTCAGTATTAACCCTTATGTAAATAAATATGTTCATTATCAAGAGAATTTAATGTAGATTATATTTGCCCTTGAAACTATATCATTCTGTCTAATAGTTTAGGAGATATCGTAAGAATAAAATTACGCGGAAACGAAAAATGCTACATCGCGTTACAATGAATAGCACAAATTTGCTTTCTGGGCTTACGTAGGTCAAACTATATGACCTACATTAAAATGATGTATGGAGTAATTATAGATCCTTAAATTTGCTAAATAATAGTCTCAGGTGGCATATATCTATCATCTATGGATGTCTCACAAAAACCATGTTATTGTGAACAAACTTCGATTAAAATGCACACGAAAAACAGAATCCTTATCAAAATAAATATGTTTGATGGCTAGAGTATTAAATGCAGATTACATTAGTCTTTAAACTATGTAATTCTGATCAATAGTTTGGAAGACATTAAATGATTAAAAACTACGCGCATTCGAAAAATGCTAGTGCGGCGCGCGGCTGGACAAAATTAAAGGCACGCTACGATGTATTAGTTCGTTAATTTTCAATTTGTATACCGATTTTGATAATTATTTCATTGTTTAAAGGATAAGTGGTTTTCTGGTGCATTCTAAATTAGTTATTGAATACAAGTACACACATATTAAATAGGAAAGTCCTTTTCTTTATTTGTCTTATTTATGTCCTTATACGTATTAAGGAAATTTGTAATTGAACTTCAAATTCACTAAAAATTGTGAAATAAAACAAAAATTTTAAGAAAAAAAAATAGCCGACTTCAAAAAAAAAAACAATCTCAAACAAAATGCACTCAAAAGTAACATAAAAAAACAATTTCAAACAAAATGCATTCAAAAGTACCTTAAAAAACAATGTCAAACAAAATGCACTAAAAAGAAACAAAATAATGTCATGAAAACTTCTTTCTTTCTTCTCTCTTTCAAAAACCCTCTAAACTCTAAAGAAAGTTCTCTTCTTTCTTGTAACATGTCTATATTGTATAATTATTGTTATTTCGCAGTCGGTTTCGGCCTAAGTAGGGACATAAACGTAAGTATGTCTAATACATCTCAAATATAAAATGTATAATATTATATTTACTTCGGCCGACACCGACTGCGAAATAACAATAATTATACAATATAGACATGTTACAAGAAAGAAGAGAACTTTCTTTAGAGTTTAGAGGGTTTTTGAAAGAGAGAAGAAAGAAAGAAGTTTTCATGACATTATTTTGTTTCTTTTTAGTGCATTTTGTTTGACATTGTTTTTTAAGGTACTTTTGAATGCATTTTGTTTGAAATTGTTTTTTTATGTTACTTTTGAGTGCGTTTTGTTTGAGATTGTTTTTTTTTTTGAAGTCGGCTATTTTAAGATAATTTATATACCTGGGTGACCTACGAAAAATTTTAGCCCATCAAAAGGTGTTTCATAGAGAAGTGGGGAAGGTGCTAGGCGGGTCTGGGTCTTACTACATACCCGGCTTGCAAAGAAAAATCCTACTTTCTTTTCAATTTTTTAGGAGCATTTTACAAATTATTAATTTGACTATTAGAATAATTTTTAGTGTAGGTTTTATCGTCCTTCACATCGAAAACACTTAAAAATTAATAAATAAAAGCAATAAAATTAACGTAATGAACATATGTATATATGTACACTAATTATTATTACAGTCATCAGTTTGAAATACACACAGTGTCAGGTCAGTCGTGTCCTTGTTAACCAACGACATGATTAAAATAAAATTACCAAATCCAATTAAAAATGCACTCGTAAAAAATTATAATACCGATTTCGTGTTAGACAATTTTCTACAAACTGAGTTCCGAAAGATTATTTTACCCTTGTACTTGCTACAATGTCTGACGCTGGCCCCCAAGTTCTCCATACGCTACGACTTGATCACTTCTGACAGCTGCAGGACTAAAGTGATCATAGCCGCCAGCGCATTTGTCATCTTTGTCAAATATAGTTATGATTTCATAGTGTATACAAATACCATAAAAGTCAAATTAAACTCAATGTACGTGTTCCTCATCAGCCTTCAGCTTTGGTCTTTCTTTGCAGCTTTCATTGTCAACTGTTTGGTGACAGTTCTGAGAAGTGAAATTAACGCATATCTAATAATACGTCTCCAAAGAATACATTACTCTTATAGATTTGTTAAAATGGAAGTAAAACACACAATGATTGTTAATTGGATTATATTTTTTGGCATTCTCTTGTACTACATTATCATTTGTATTATTCGCATCATGACTTTTGACGAACCTGCGTTAATCATTATTTTGTCTCATTTATTCGCCCTGTCCACTGATTGCAACAATATTTATATAACGCGTGTATTGACTTTGTTCAAGAACGCGATATTGTTGTGGATTAATGAATACCAACATATTATATTAAATTTGTCTAACACCGGAACTGAAGACTCACATACAGCAAAGCTCGTACAAACGTACAACGAATTGATTTCAGTTTGGCGAATGTGTCAATCAGTATTTGGGATACCGGTAATTCTTTAAATAAATACCACAGTACCTTAGTTAAGTCGATTTTGATGTTAATTTAAGTTTCCACTGTTTTCTAGATCGCGTGCTTTGTGGTCACCACATTCATACGGGTCATGTGTAACGTACAAACTCTCATTGAGGTAAGAACGTAGTTTTGTGAACGATACAATCAAACAAACATAGGGAGAAATGTAATTAAAACGGTTCGTTATTTTTTAGGAGCCTATTTGGAATTTTGATTTTATTATTGCGCTGTTGTGGAATGTGCGGAACATTCTGTTGATCGCTGCGTTAAGCTTGGAGTGCGAGAACATTTACACATCGATGAAAAACATTCGGGTCGCTTGTATAATGGCAAAAGAAGCGGGTACATGTTCAGGTACATCGAGTTTATCAATCCTTTCTTACAACGTGCCAGAATAACAAATTGATTGGAAAAGATTGATAAGAACTTTCAGATTCATCAATTGATCTGGAATGTTGTGAAACTGTTGACGGTAGAGGTGTGGTTGCGTGGCAGATGCGGTGGCGAGCGCGGTGTGCGGCGGTGCGCAGTTCGAGGCTCTGACTGCGGGCGGCGTGCTGGCGGTGGATGCGGCGCTGCTGGCGCGCCTCGTGGCCACCATCGCCACGTACGCTGTCGTGCTGCTGCAGATTAAATTCCTTTCCTAGATAATTGTTGTCTTTTATATCCATCCACTATATTGGTTCATCTTACTTCTTACTAATATTATAAATGCGAATGTTTGGATGGATGGATGTTTGTTTGAAGGTATTTCTGGAACGGGACAACGGATCTTGTGAACGTGAACATAAATTGTAAACTACCGAGTCCCGCTAAGCAGTTTCTCCCGCTGTAATATTTTGTGAGATCTCATGTAAATATTAGTTTGTTTACCTTATGTTCGAGTGTATTGATTACTGATGTAAACTTCTTGCTTGAAACTATCACCCATAAGCTAATCACATTGTCAATCTGTTTTGTTATTGTCTTTGTTAATGTATCTAATGTGACCAAAATATATTTCACTGTTAATTTTAGCTTATTAAAACGTCATATTCATTAAAGGTTTTCTGTTATTTTAGTTACATTAAGATAAGAATAGAACTAATAAAAAGAACGTTACGTTTCCGACGAAGAACACTTTATTGAATGAATTTAGAAATATTATTAAAAACCTTATACAGATAGGACATCTTAATTGTAGGAACTGGGTTTGAGAAAAAAACGCAAGATTTGATCAAGTTTGTTTAATCAAACAAATAACAAAAACTTGTTTAAGCGAAATGTCAGCCGTAATCCAGTGAGAGGATGGACACACACACACACACACACACACACAATATTTTTCCAATCAGGATCAGGCTCTATAAATTTTTAAATTAAAATTAACAGTAAAACCAAAAAGCAGTCGTGAATACACCCAAAACACCATTTACTGCAAAATATAATACGAATTGAATGAAGAAATCGTAATTCCACGAACTAAACATATGAAAAAAAAACAAATGAAGGATCTAAGGAAATAAGCTAGGCAAAGGAATTTAATCTGCAGCAGCACGACAGCGTACGTGGCGATAGTGGCCACGAGGCGCGCCAGCAGCGCCGCATCCACCGCCAGCACGCCGCCCGCAGTCAGCGCCTCGAACTGCGCACCGCCGCACACCGCGCTCGCCACCGCATCTACCACGCAACCACACCTCTACCGTCAACAGTTTCACAACATTCCAGATCAAGTAATGGTTCCGATAGTTCTTATCAATCTTTACCGATCAAAATGTTATTCTGGCACGTTGTAAGAAATGATTGATAAACTCGATGTACCTGAAGATGTATCCGCTTCTCTTGCCATTATACAAGCGACCCGAATGTTTTTCATCGATGTGTAAATGTTCTCGCACTCCAAGCTTAACGTGGCGATCAACAGAATGTTCCGCACATTCCACAACAGCGGAATAATAAAATCAAAATTCCAAATAGGCTCCTAGAAAATAACGAACCGTTTTACCTCAATGAGAGTTTGTACATTATACATGGCCCGTGTGAATGTGGTGACCACAAAGCACGCGATCTAGAAAACAGTGGAAACTTAAATTAACATCAAAATCGACTTAACTAAGGTACTGTGGTATTTATTTAAAGAATTACCGGTATCCCAAAGACTGATTGACACATTCGCCACACTTCAATCAATTCGTTGTACGTTTGTACGAGCTTAGCTGTATGTGAGTCTTCAGTTCCGGTGTTAGACAAATTTAATATAATATGTTGGTATTCATTAATCCACGACAATATCGCGTTCTTGAACAAAGTCCATACACGCGCTGTTTATTCTTACGATATCTCCTAAACTATTAGACAAAATGATATAGTTTCAAGGGCAAATATAATCTACATTAAATTTTCTTGATAATGAACATATTTATTTACATAAGGGTTAATACTGAACTCGAATAATAGCGTCGGAAATAGGGCATGAATTTAATTGAGGTTTCTGAAGAAAAAAATGGTTATTGTGAGAAAACTATAAAAGATAGATATATGCTATCGCGGACTTTTATTTAGGACATTTAAAGAGCTACAATTCGTCGATACATCATTTTCATGTAGGTCTTATAGTTTAGCCTACGTAAGCGCTGAAAGCAAAATTGTCCATAATTTTCGCAACAAATGAAGCTAATTTCAAAGTCTACTAGTCTTCTAGTTATTTAAAAAAAAATGGGACCCATCTGCAAGCACTTCGATTAAAATATCTTTTATCAAAATCGGACCACCAGGGGCAGAGTTTCGCGGTAACACACACAAAAAAAAATACAGTCGAATTTATAACCTCCTTCTTTTTGAAGTCGGCTAAAAAGACGACAGCACCGTGAAGAAAATCTGAAAAATAAACATGAAATTTAATATGAAAATAAAATAAAATAATATTTTAATAGATGAATCAATAATTACCGGAACTCTGAAGATTTTATTACAGATTTTGATCGCTTCCATAAGTTCATCGTAGGATATAATTATTTTTCATAAATAATCCTTGGCCTCGATGTCAAAACAATTCGCACAACAAGAACATTTCAACTCTGAGATCCACGTCTCTATGAGTTTGCCCAACAAATGTATCATACGAATTGCGACAATACTGTTAAAGTCAATGGACAGATAAATTAAATGCGTCACGATTATTGATATAACTTTTATATTTGTGTCATATTGTTGTAAAATAATAAGGTAGCGACATTTTAATGGATTAATTTACAAGAATCAACTGTTAATTTAATTAAGTAAATTTACATCTTGAAATTTTAATTAAATAAATGGATGTAAACTAGCAGAAGGAAATTTTCAATCATCATCAAAGTCATTGAAGAAATGAAAGCAACAAACTCTGCTGGATCATCTCCCAAGCAAAGAAGAGACATTGTGTTTGAATGTATCTATTGAATTCTACGATTGAGCACACAAAGATGAGCTGGAGAGTTATTTGCAGGAGTTCCAAATCTTGGCCTGAGTCGAGGAAATACGAGACGGCAAAACATGACTCTTACCATAGGAGGCCAGGGCCCGTAGTGTCACTCTAGTTATTTTAGTTTTTACCGCAGGAAAGAATGGTAAAGGAAAGAGGATAATACAATAGGGTTATGGATGGTAACTTATTCGCTTCTCTGCAAAATAAAAATACGCTAAATATGTGCACAATTTTTTTACTTTTTGAGATGACAATTTTGTGACGAGCAGCATAACGTGGGACATAGTAAAGCACTAAAAGAGAGTTAAATAAATAGTTTATAAAAAGTAGAATTGCAGAATGACTACAGTGTACGTGGCGAGTACAGCGAGGAAGCGCGGCAGTAGCGCGGCGTCCACAGGGAATAAGCCGGCCGCGCGCAGCCAGCCCGCGCCACTGCTCGCGCCCGCCCGCGGTCCTCGCAGGTGCAGCACGCGGCATAACTCTGCACAAAAAGAAAATAGAAAATCAAAATTAAATTTATGATTACTTTTAAGGAAGGTAACTAATTAGAAATTGACGCTGCTTTACTTATTTTTTTGAGGTCGAACTTTTACGTAATGCTTTACCAGAAATTTGTAGACCGGAGCCGGCGTCACAAATACTCACAAACTAACCTGCGGATCTGTCTGTTGCACTCAGCATAGTGCAAGCCACTGCAGCGTTTTTCATTTTCAAACAAACATTCTCACTCTCCATGCATAATATTGACAGCAAAGTAATATTTTTTATCCAAAGAGTCTGTGATATATACATAGTTCGTTTCCAAGATGGTAACTAAAAGTCAAAAAAATTCTATCAAACAGTGATTTTAAAAATCCAGTGATCCAACACGAATCTTAGTAAATTTTTTAAACTTTCGTGAAACATAAAAATAAATTGATTAAGAACGGCTTAACTCACGTACGATCGCCCGTTGACGGCACCGACTAGTTTCGGAACCGTCGGGGGTCCATCTTCAAGGCGAGTGTTTATTTGGAGACTTCGCGTCACGTCTCGCACTGTCGGACTGTCGGACGGTGCCGGAGCCGTCACCGGACGATCATACATGAGTTAAGCCGTTCTTAATTAATTCAATCTTACTACTTCTGTCCTATGGCTCCCTGATATGGTCCAAGGCCATGACTTTTTCCTGTGACTAATTTGAAATTATTATTTTATTCACAATAATATTTTATCAATATATTAAATATTATTCGTGCAGATATAACAGTGGCGACACAACGGAATATAACTTTTTGTGAAATACTTACCAAAATGATGTATTGAAGATTAAAAAAAACTTGGATAAATGACATGACCACCGTAAACAAAATCTGCAATTAATAATGAACATTAAATTAATATTAATTATTATTAGAGTATATATACCGCAGTAAGTGATAACGTTAGGATATAGTCACCGAAAGTCCGAAAATTTTATTGCAGATATCCAGCGCTTCAAGAATTTTATTGTAAGCCGTTATTATTTTTTTCATCCGAGCCTCCTTGTTTTGGATATAATAATCTGTTCCTCTATCATCTAAAGAATTTGCACAACAAACATTTTCCAATTCTAAGATCCATGTATCTATGTATTTTCCCAGCAAATGTATCATACGAACTTCGATAACTAAATTACAATCATTGGAAACATAAATCAAATGTACTAAAAACATTCTAATAACCGAATGAGGCACTTATACCACTCTGAGTACAAAATGTAATACGTTGAAAATAATAATTACTGTTACAAATATCCAATTAACGATGGTCATATTTCTAGTATTAAACTTGACATATTTAAAATCTCTGTGAATTTTTTGAATCAATATAATTAAATATGCGTTCACATTACTTTTAGATGTTGTTACTGTTGAATTAATAATATACACAGTTATTAATGAAATATTATATACAAATAAAGTTGTAGAATACATTGTGCCGAATGGCCTTAATACATCGATCACGAAATAAAACAAAGTTGCAGCGATTGCAACAGCGCACAGACATACGAATGCATAAAACTGAGAACTATTGGATGTAATGAGATCGTAACGCATGGAGTACTTGGGGGCTAGAGAGAGGTACTGTGCCAGATACAGCGGCCGCAGGATTGACTTCACTTCGGCCTCCACAAAGTTGTCCAACATAAAATCTGGATTGTGCTTTGTCGAAGCTTTGTTCGATTTCTCAACACGGAATTTGCCTCTTAACATTTTTCAGAATATGTCGTTACAAAGCCGTTCGGCATCAGATATATTCACAGTCGGTAATGTATTGTCATGTACAGTTATGCTTTTAATAAAATACATTGCTTTCAAATTAATGAGTTAGACAATGTGTAGATGTTAGAACTAGATTAAAATTAAATTTATAACATTACGTTGAAGTTAAATAAATTATGAAGATTTCTATACAAGCGTTATCTTTCTAACAAAAAGCGAATCATGAAAGTCGCTTCACCAGAATTAATTTATCAAGTAAATCTGAAATTAGAAAAAAAAGTACGTGAATTTATAGTTTACCGAGAGTAAAATTCGGATGTATATAAGCATACGACACTCTGGTGATCTCTACAATATCGACAGTGTGTTTCACATTTCAGTGACAGTGTTTTAAGCACCTCTACGACTTTTGACATCTCCAGGAAAGAGGAAGAACAAGTCCTGGCTACGTTCTTGCAAACAAAACATTCTCACCACCTTATTGGAAGGTTAGTAATTTGGTCGATTTCAATTTTATTCCATTGATTGTTATCGCATTTCGAAAAGCACTTCATAAATTAAGTTGCGACAAAATAATCAATGGCAACGTATATTACTTTATATCGATATAATAAATAATAATCAGTTTGAATTTGAACACTGGTTGAGGACAGTTCAGGTTTTAAATTTATCCGACATGATTAAAATAAAATTACCAAATTGTAACGTAAGAATTAAAAATGCACTCGTAAAAAATTATAATACAGATTTCGTGTTAGACAATTTTCTACAAACTGAGTTCCGAAAGATTATTTTACCTTTGTACTTGCTGCAATGTCTGACGCTGGCCCCCAAGTTCTCCATACGCTACGACTTGATCACTTCTGACAGCTGCAGGACTAAAGTGATCATAGCCGCCAGCGCTTTTGTCATCTTTGTCAAATATAGTTATGATGTCATAGAGTTTGCAAATATCTTAAAAGTAAATTTAAACTCAATGTACGTGTTCCTCATCAGCCTTCAGTATTGGTCTTTCTTTGCAGCTTTCATTGTCAACTGTTTGCTGACAGTTCTGAGAAGTGAAATTAACGCATATCTAATAGTACGACTCCAAAGAATACATTACTCTTATAGATTTGTTAAAATGGAAGTAAAACACACAATGGTTATTAATTGGATTATATTTTTTAGCATTCTCTTGTACCACATTATCGTTTGTATTATTCGCATAAAAACTTTCGACGACTCTGTGTTATTCGCTATTTTGTCTCATTTATTCGGCTTGTCCATTGATTGCAACAATATTTATATAGCGCGTGTATTGACTTTGTTCAAGAGCGCGATATTGTCGTGGATTAATGAATACCAACATATTATATTGAATTTGTCTAACACCGGAACTGAAGACTCACATACAGCAAAGCTCGTAGAAATGTACAACGAATTGATAGCAGTTTGGCGAATGTGTCAATCAGTCTTTGGGATACCGGTAATTCTATAAATAAATACCACAGTACCTTAGTTAAGTCGATTTTGACGTTAACTTACGTTTCCACTGTTCTCTAGATCGCGTGCTTTGTGGTCACCACATTCACACAGGCCATGTGTAATGTACAAACTCTCATTGAGGTAAGAACGTAGTTATGCAGACGTAAAAATGAAATAGACAAAGGTAGAAGTAACCAAAACAGCTCGTATTTTTTTAGGAGCCTACTTGGAATTTTAGTTTTATTTATGCACTGACGTGGAATGTGCGGAACATTCTGTTGATCGCCACGTTAAGCTTGGAGTGCGAGAACATTTACACATCGATGAAAAACATTCGGGTCGCTTGTATAATGGCAAGAGAAGCGGATACATCTTCAGGTACATCGAGTTTATCAATCATTTCTTACAACGTGCCAGAATAACATTTTGATCGGTAAAGATTGATAAGAACTATCGGAATCATCACTTGATCTGGAATGTTGTGAAACTGTTGACGGTAGAGGTGTGGTTGCGTGGCAGATGCGGTGGCGAGCGCGGTGTGCGGCGGTGCGCAGTTCGAGGTGCTGACTGCGGGCGGCGTGCTGGCGGTGGATGCGGCGCTGCTGGCGCGCCTCGTGGCCACCATCGCCACGTACGCTGTCGTGCTGCTGCAGATTAAATTCCTTTCCTAGATAATTGTTGTCTTTTATATCCATCCACTATATTGGTTCATCTTACTTCTTACTAATATTATAAATGCGAATGTTTGGATGGATGGATGTTTGTTTGAAGGTATTTCTGGAACGGGACAACGGATCTTGTGAACGTGAACATAAATTGTAAACTACCGAGTCCCGCTAAGCAGTTTCTCCCGCTGTAATATTTTGTGAGATCTCATGTAAATATTAGTTTGTTTACCTTATGTTCGAGTGTATTGATTACTGATGTAAACTTCTTGCTTGAAACTATCACCCATAAGCTAATCACATTGTCAATCTGTTTTGTTATTGTCTTTGTTAATGTATCTAATGTGACCAAAATATATTTCACTGTTAATTTTAGCTTATTAAAACGTCATATTCATTAAAGGTTTATTCTGTTTTCTCATTTGTTTATTTCTGTTATTTCAGTTACATTAAGATAAGAATGGAACTAATAAAAAGAACGTTACGTTTCCGACGAATGACACTTCATTGAATGAATTTTGAAATGTTATCATAAACCTTATACAGATAGGGCATCTAAATGTAGGAACTGGGTTTGAGAAGAAAACGCTAGGTTTGATCAAGTTTGTTTAATCAAACAAATAACAAAAACTTGTTTATGCAAATTGTCTAAACCGTGATCCAGTGAGAGGATGACACACACACACACACACACACACACACACACACACACACACGCAATATTTTTCCAATCATGATCTCTCTAAATTTAAAAAAAAAACAAATGAAGAAGAATCTAAGGAATTAAGCTAGGAAAGGAATTTAATTTGCAGCAGCACGACAGCGTACGTGGCGATGGTGGCCACGAGGCGCGCCAGCAGCGCCGCATCCACCGCCAGCACGCCGCCCGCAGTCAGCGCCTCGAACTGCGCGCCGTTGCACACCGCGCTCGCCACCGCATCTGCCACGCAACCACACCTCTACCGTCATTCAGTTTCACAACATTCCAGATCAAGTGATGAATCCGATAGTTCTTATCAATCTTTTCCGAGCAATATATTCGATGACTTGCCATGGTCTATAATTTTTATTCTGGCACGTTGTACAAAAGGATTGATAAACTCAATGTACCTGAATATTTATCCGCTTCTCTTGTCATTATACAAGCGACCCGAATGTTTTTCATCGACGTGTAAATGTTCTCGCACTCGAAGCTTATCGCGGTGACCAACAGAATGTTCCGCACATTCCACGTCAGTGCATAAATAAAACTAAAATTCCAAGTAGGCTCCTAGAAAAATACGATGGTTACTTCTCCCTTTGTCTATTTCATTTTTACGTTCGCATAACTACCTTCTTACCTCAATGAGAGTTTGTACATTACACATGGCCTGTGTGAATGTAGTGACCACAAAGAACGCGATCTAGAGAACAGTGGAAACGTAAGTTAACATCAAAATCGACTTAACTATGGTACTGTGATTAATTTTAGGTTTATAGAATTACCGGTATCCCAAATACTGATTGACACATTCGCCAAACTGCAATCAATTCGTTGTACGTTTGTACGAGCTTTGCTGTATGTGAGTCTTCAGTTCCGGTGTTAGCCAAATTCAATATAATATGTTGGTATTCGCTAATCCACGACAATATCGCGCTCTTGAATAAAGTCAATACACGCGCTATATAAATATTGTTGCAATCAATGGACAAGGCGAATAAATGAGACAAAATAGTGAATAACACAGAGTCGTCGAAAGTTTTCATGCGAATAATACAAATGATAATGTGGTACAAGAGAATGCTAAAAAACAGAATCCAATTAACAACCATTGTGTGTTTTACTTCCATTTTAACAAATCTATAAGAGTAACGTATTCTTTGAAGTCGTACTATTAGATATGCGTTAATTTCACTTCTCAGAACTGTCAGCAAACAATTGACAATGAAAGCTGCAAATAAAAACCAAAGCTGAAGGCTGATGAGGAACACGTAAATTGAGTTTAAATTGACTTTTATGATATTTGCATACACTATGACATCATAACTAAATTTAAAAAAGATGACAAATGCGCTGGCGGCTATGATCACTTTAGTCCTGCAGCTGTCAGAAGTGATCAAGCCGTAGCGTATGGAGAACTTGGGGGCCAGCGTCAGACATTGTAGCAAGTACAAAGGTAAAATAATCTTTCGGAACTCAGTTTGTAGAAAATTGTCTAACACGAAATCTGTATTATAATTTTTTACGAGTGCATTTTTAATTCTTACGTTACAATTTGGTAATTTTATTTTAATCATGTCGGATAAATTTAAAACCTGAACTGTCCTCAACCAGTGTTCAAATTCAAACTGATTATTATTTATGATAACGATAAAAAGTAATATACGTTGCCATTGATTATTCTGTCGCAACTTAATTTATAAAGTGCTTTTCGAAATGCGATAACAATCAATGGAATAAAATTGAAATCGACCAAATTACAAACCTTCCAATAAGGTGGTGAGAACGTTTTGTTTGCAAGAACGTAGCCAGGACTTGTTCTTCCTCATTTCTGGAGAAGTCAAAAGTCACATTCAAATGTTAGTCACATGGAGATGTCAAAAGTCAAAACATTGTCACTGAGACCACTGAAATAAACTGACGATATTATAGAGATCACCAGATTGTTGTTTGCTTATGTACATCCGAATTTATTCAGATACATTTATTTGTAATTTCCGATTAACCGCGTTGTGGAATAGTCTGTCCTCGGCGGTATTTCCAAACCGCTACGACTTAGGGTCCTTCAAGAAGCGAGCGTATCACCATCTCAAAGGCCGGCAACGCATCTGCGATTCCTCTGGTATTGCAGTTGTCCATGGGCGTCGATGAACACCTTAGTGCTCCCGCTGCACGTTTTCACCTTAATTTATAAAAAAAAATTAAGATAAAAAAATCTGGTGAAGCGACTTTCATGATTCTTTTTATGTTCGACAGATAGCGCCTATGTGTAGAAATGATCACAATTTATTGATCGTAGTAATGTTAAAAAATTAATTTTAATCTAATGGTAACATCTACATTCTACACATACATTGTCTATCTCATTAATTTGAAAGCAATGTGTTTTATTAAAAGCATAGCTGTAGCGACTGTGGAATATATCTGATGCAGAGCCGAGCTGCTATTGTAACGATATTTACACCAAAATGTTGAGAAGTAAATTTCGTCTTGAGAATTGTAACAAAGGTTTGAAAAAGCACAATTCAGATTTTGTGTTGGACAACTTTGTGGAGACCGAAGTGAAGTCACTCCTGTGGCCGCTGTATCTGGCGCAGTGTCTCTCTCTAGCCCCCAAGTACTCCATACGTTACGATTTTATTACATCGAATAGTTCTCATTTTTGTGCATTCGTATCTTTGTTCGCTGTTGTAATCGCTGCATTTTGGTTTTATTTGGTGATCGATGATTTATGGGCATCTGGCATAATGTATTCTACTACTTTATTTACTTATAATTTAACAATAATAATTGTTTATATTATTAATTCAATAGTTACAACTTCTAAAAGTAATATGAGCGCATTCTTAATTATATTGATTCAAAAAATACACAGAGATTTTAAATATGTCAAGTTTAATACTAGAAATATGACCATCGTTAATTGGATATTTGTAACAGTAATTATTATTTTCAACGTATTGCATTTTATACTCAGAGTGGTAGAAGTGCCTCATTCGTTTATGAGAATGTTTTTAGTGCATTTCATGTATGTTTCCAATGACTTTAATTTAATTATCGAAGTTCGTTTGATACATTTGCTGGGAAAATACATAGATACATGGATCTTAGAATTGGAAAATTTTTGTTGTGCAAACTCTTTAGATGATAGAGGAACAGATTATAATATCCAAAACATGGAGTCTCGGATGAAAAAAATACTAACGGCTTACGATAAAATTCTTGAAGCGCTGGATATCTGTAACGAAATTTTTGGACTTTCGGTGACTATATCCTAACGTTATCACTTACTGCGATATATATACTCTAATAATAATTAATATTAATTTAATGTTCATTATTAATTGCAGATTTTGTTTACGGTGGTCATGTCATTTATCCAAGTTTTTTTTAATCTTCAATACATCATTTTGGTAAGTATTTTACAAAAAGTTATTTTCCGTTGTGTCGCCACTGTTATATCTGCACGAATAATATTTATTATATGATAAAATATTATTGTTAATAAAAATAATAATTTCAAATTAGTCACCGGAAAAAGTCATGGCCTTGGCCCATATCAGGGAGCCATAGGACAGAAGTAGCAAGATTGAATTAATTAAGAACGGCTTACGTATGATCGTCCGGTGACGGCTCCGGCACCGTCCGACAGTCCGACAGTACGAGACGTGACGCGAAGTCTCAAAATAAACACTCGCCCTGAAGATGGACCCCCGACGGTTCCGAAACTAGTCGGTGCCGTCAACGGGCGATCGTACGTGAGTTAAGCTGTTCTTAATTAATTTATTTTTATGTTTCACGAAAGTTTAAACAATTTACTAAGATTCGTGTTGGATCATTGGATTTTTAAAATCAATGTTTGATAGAATTTTTTTGCCTTTTAGTTACCATCTTGGAAACGAACTATGTATATATCACAGACTCTTTGGATAAAAAATATTACTTTGCTGTCAATATTATGCATGGAGAGTGATAATGTTTGTTTGAAAATGAAAAACGCTGCAGTGGCTTGCACTATGCTGAGTGCAACAGACGGATCCGCAGGTTAGTTTGTGAGTATTTGTGACGCCGGCTCCGGTCTACAAATTTCTGGTAAAGCATTACGTAAAAGTTCGACCTCAAAAAAATAAGTAAAGCGTCAATTTCTAATTAGTTACCTTCCTTAAAAGTAATCATAGATTTATTTTTAATTTTCTATTTTCTTTTTGTGCAGAGTTATGCCGCGTGCTGCACCTGCGAGGACCGCGGGCGGGAGCGAGCAGTGGCGCGGGCTGGCTGCGCGCGGCCGGCTTATTCCCTGTGGACGCCGCGCTACTGCCGCGTTTCCTCGCTGTACTCGCCACGTACACTGTAGTCATTCTGCAATTCTACTTTTTATAAACTATTTATATAACTCTCTTTTAGTGCTTTACTATGTCCCACGTTATGCTGCTCGTCATAAAATTGTCAAAATGTAAAAAAAATTGTGCACATATTCAGCGTATTTTTATTCTGCAGAGAAGCGAATAAGTTACCATCCATAACCCTATTGTATTATCCTCTTTCCTTTACCATTCTTTCCTGCGGTAAAAACTAAAATAACTAGAGTGACACTACGGACCCTGGTCTCGTATGGTAAGAGTCATGTTTCGCCGTCTCGTATTTCCTCGACTCAGGCCAAGATTTGGAACTCCTGCAAATAACTCTCCAGCTCATCCTTGAAAGAAATTCAATTGAAACATTCAAACACAATATCTCTTCTTCGCCTGGTAGTTGATCCAGCAGAGTTTGTTGCTTTCATTTCTTCAATGACTTTGATGATGATTGACAATTTCCTTCTGCTAGTTTACATCCATTTATTTAATTAAAATTTCTAGATTAAAATTTGCTGAATTAAATTAACCATTATTTATTAGTAAATTAATCCATTAAAACGTCGCTACCTTATTATTTTACAACAATATGACACAAATATAAAAGTTATATCAATAATCGTGACGCATTTAATTTATCTGTCCATTGACTTTAACAGTATTGTCGCAATTCGTATGATACATTTGTTGGGCAAACTCATAGAGACGTGGATCTCAGAGTTGAAATGTTTTTATTTATTTATTTATTCTTTAGCACTTTTATAAGTACAAGGAGGACTTAATGCCTAAAGGCATTCTCTACCAGTCATCCGGTATATGAGAGGAAAGTATAATTATGTGCAGTTTGTGTGTTCTTGTTGTGCGAATTGTTTTGATATCGAGGCAAAGGATTATTTAAGAAAAATAATTATATCCTACGATGAACTTATGGAAGCGATCAAAATCTGTAATTAAATCTTCAGAGTTCCGGTAATTATTGATTTATTTGTTACAATATTATTTTATTTCATATTCATATTAAATTTCATGTTTATTTTTCAGATTTTCTTCAGGGTGCTGTCGTCTTTTTAGCCGACTTCAAAAAGAAGGAGGTTATAAATTCGACTGTATTTTTTTATGTGTGTTACCGCGAAACTCCGTCCCTGGTGGTCCGATTTTGATAAAAAATATTTTAATCGAAGTGCTTGCAGATGGGTCCCATTTTTTTTAAATAACTAGAAGACTAGTAGATTTTGAATTTAGCTTCAAAATTTATTGCGAAAACTATGGACAATTTTGCTTTCAGCGCTTACGTAGGCTAAACTATAGGACCTACATGAAAATGATGTATCGACGAATTGTAGCTCTTTAAATGTCCTAAATAAAAGTGCCCGATAGTAAATATCTATCTTTTATAGTTTTCTCACAATAACCATTTATTTCTTCAGAAACCTCAATTAAATTCATGCCCTATTTCCGACGCTATTATTCGATTTCAGTATTAACCCTTATGTAAATAAATATGTTCATTATCAAGAAAATTTAATGTAGATTATATTTGCCCTTGAAACTATATCATTTTGTCTAATAGTTTAGGAGATATCGTAACAATAAACAGCGCGTGTATGGACTTTGTTCAAGAACGCGATATTGTCGTGGATTAATGAACACCAACATATTATATTAAATTTGTCTAACACCGGAACTGAAGACTCACATACAGCAAAGCTCGTACAAACGTACAAAGAATTGATTGCAGTTTGGCGAATGTGTCAATCGGTCTTTGGGATACCGGTAATTCTTTAAATAAATACCACAGTACCTTAGTTAAGTCGATTTTGATGTTAACTTAAGTTTCCACTGTTTTCTAGATCGCGTGTTTTGTGGTCACCACATTCATACGGGTCATGTGTAACGTACAAACTCTCATTGAGGTAAGAACGTAGTTATGCAGACGTAAAAATGAAATAGACAAAGGTAGAAGTAACCAAAACAGCTCGTATTTTTTTAGGAGCCTACTTGGAATTTTAGTTTTATTTATGCACTGACGTGGAATGTGCGGAACATTCTGTTGATCGCTGCGATAAGCTTGGAGTGCGAAAACATTTACACGTCGATGAAAAACATTCGGGTCGCTTGTATAATGGCAAGAGAAGCGGATACATATTCAGGTACATCAAGTTTATCAATCATTTCTTACAACGTGCCAGAATAACATATTGATTGGAAAAGATTGATAAGAACTTTCAGATTCATCACTTGATCTGGAATGTTGTGAAACTGTTGACGGTAGAGGTGTGGTTGCGTGGTAGATGCGGTGGCGAGCGCGGTGTGCGGCGGTGCGCAGTTCGAGGCGCTGATTGCGGGCGGCGTGCTGGCGGTGGATGCGGCGCTGCTGGCGCGCCTCGTGGCCACCATCGCCACGTACGCTGTCGTGCTGCTGCAAATTAAATTCCTTTCCTAGATAATTGTTGTCTTTTATTAGAATGCATCCACTATATTGGTTCATCTTACTTCTTACTAATATTATAAATGCAAATGTTAAGATGGATGGATGGATGTTTGTTTGAAGATATCTATGGAACGGGCCAACGGATCTAGATTAAATTTGGCATAGATATAGTCTGGAAGAACACTTAGGCTACTAATTTATTATTTTTTGATACCGAGCAGACGGAGCCGCCGGCGACAGCTAGTAAGTTATAAATGGGCAACTTTGTGTTAATTTTATACTGCACAATTATTTATTAAGTAGGGACATAAACGTAAGTATGTCTAATACATCTCAAATATAAAATGTCATCTATTTACTTCGGCTGACACCGACTGCGAAATAACAATAATTATACAATATAGATATGTTACAAGAAAGAAGAGAACTTTCTTTAGAGTTTAGAGACACGCAAAATACGCGCTTGTCGTGGAGTTGCGGAAAACTGAGCCCCTACTACTAACTACTAGAGTTTAGAGAGTTTTCATGACATTATTTTGTTTCTTTTTAGTGCATTTTGTTTGAAATTGTCTTTTTATGTTACTTTTGAGTGCATTTTCTTTGAAATTGTTTTTTTATGTTACTTTTGAGTGCATTTTGTTTGAGATTGTTTTTTTTTTTGGACTGAATCTATTACAATATTCTAATTTATCTTCGAGTGTATAGCTTACATTCAGATAAGAATGGAACTAATAAATAGAACGTTACGTTTCATTTGATTCCTACGAATGACACTATATTGAATGCTGTTATTTTTTGAAATGTTATTAAAAACCTTATACAGATAGAACATCTTAAATGTAGGAACTGTATTTGAGAAGAAAACGCAAGGTTTGATCAAGTTTGTTTAATCAAACAAATAACAAAAAGGTAAAAGATAGGTTTATGCAAAATGTCTGAACCGTGATCCAGTGAGAGGACACACACACACACACACATATACAATATATTTTCCAATCAGGATCTCTCTAAATTTTAAAATTTAAATAAACAGTAAAACCAAAAGGCAATTGTGAATACACCCCTATATAATACGAATTGAATGAGGAAATCGTAATTCCACGAACTAAACATATGAAAAAAAAAAACAAATGAAGAAGAATCTAAGGAAATAAGCTAGGAAAGGAATTTAATCTGCAGCAGCACGACAGCGTACGTGGCGATGGTGGCCACGAGACGCGCCAGCAGCGCCGCATCCACCGCCAGCACGCCGCCCGCAGTCAGCGCCTCGAACTGCGCACCGCCGCACACCGCGCTCGCCACCGCATCTACCACGCAACCACACCTCTACCGTCAACAGTTTCACAACATTCCAGATCAAGTGATGAATCCGATAGTTCTTATCAATCTTTTCCGAGCAATATGTTATTCTGGCACGTTGTAAGAAATGATTGATAAACTCGATGTACCTGAAGATGTATCCGCTTCTCTTGCCATTATACAAGCGACCTGAATGTTTTTCATCGATGTGCAAATGTTCTCGCACTCGAAGCTTATCGCGGTGACCATCAGAATATTCCGTACATACCACGTCAGTGCAAAAATAATATTAAAATTCCAAGTAGGCTCCTAGAAAAATGCGAACTATTTTGGTTACTTCTTCCTTTGTCTATTTTATATTTACGTTCGCAAAACTACGTTCTTACCTCTATGAGAGTTTGTACATTACACATGGCCTGTGTGAATGAGGTGACCACAAGGAACGCGATCTAGAAAACAGTGGAAACTTAAATTAACATCAAAATCGACTTAACTAAGGTACTGTGGTATTTATTTAAAGAATTACCGGTATCCCAAAGACTGATTGACACATTCGCCAAACTGCAATCAATTCGTTGTACGTGTGTACGAGCTTTGCTGTATGTGAGTCTTCAGTTCCGGTGTTAGACAAATTTAATATAATATGTTGGTATTCATTAATCCACGACAATATCGCGTTCTTGAACAAAGTCAATACACGCGCTATATAAATATTGTTGCAATCAGTGGACAGGGCGAATAAATGAGACAAAATAGTGAATAACATAGGGTCGTTAAAAGTTATTATGCGAATTATAAAAACGATAATATGGTACAAGAGAATGCTAAGAAACAGAATCCAATTAACAATCATTGTGTGTTTTACTTCAATTTTAACAAATTTATAAGAGTTATGTATTCTTTGAAGTCGTACTATTAGATATGCGTTAATTTCACTTCTCAGAACTGTCAGCAAACAGTTGACAATGAAAGCTGCAAAGAAAGACCAATACTGAAGGCTGATGAAGAACACGTACATTGAGTTTAAATTTACTTTTAAGATATTTGCAAACACTATGACATCAAAACCATATTTGACAAAGATGACAAATGCGCTAGCGGCTATGATCACTTTGGTCCTGCAGCTGTCAGAAGTGATCAAGTCGTAGCGTATGGAGAACTTGGGGGCCAGCGTCAGACATTGCAGCAAGTACAAAGGTAAAATAATCTTTCGGAACTCGGTTTGTAAAAAATTGTCTAACACGAAATCGGTATTATAATTTTTTACCAGCGTATTTTTAATTGAATTTGGTAATTTTATTTTAATCATGTCGGATAAATTTAAAACCTGAACTGTCCTCAACCAGTGTTCAAATTCAAACTGATTATTATTTATTATATCGATATAAAGTAATATACGTTGCCATTGATTATTTTGTCGCAACTTAATTTATGAAGTGCTTTTCGAAATGCTATAACAATCAATGAAATAAAATTGAAATCGACCAAATTACAAACCTTCCAATAAGGTGGTGAGAACGTTTTGTTTGCAAGAACGTAGCCAGGACTTGTTCTTCCTCATTTCTGGAGAAGTCAAAAGTCACATTCAAATGTTAGTCACATGGAGATGTCAAAAGTCAAAACATTGTCACTGAGACCACTGAAATAAACTGACGATATTATAGAGATCACCAGATTGTTGTTTGCTTATGTACATCCGAATTTATTCAGATACATTTATTTGTAATTTCCGATTAACCGCGTTGTGGAATAGTCTGTCCTCGGCGGTATTTCCAAACCGCTACGACTTAGGGTCCTTCAAGAAGCGAGCGTATCACCATCTCAAAGGCCGGCAACGCATCTGCGATTCCTCTGGTATTGCAGTTGTCCATGGGCGTCGATGAATACCTTAGTGCTCCCGCTGCACGTTTTCACCTTAATTTATAAAAAAAAATTAAGATAAAAATCTGGTGAAGCGACTTTCATGATTCTTTTTATGTTCGACAGATAGCGCCTATGTGTAGAAATCATCACAATTTATTGTTCGTAGTAATGTTAAAAAATTAATTTTAATCTAATGGTAACATCTACATTCTACACATACATTGTCTATCTCATTAATTTGAAAGCAATGTGTTTTATTAAAAGCATAGCTGTAGCGACTGTGGAATATATCTGATGCAGAGCCGAGCTGCTGTTGTAACGATATTTACACCAAAATGTTGAGAAGTAAATTTCGTCTTGAGAATTGTAACAAAGGTTTGAAAAAGCACAATTCAGATTTTGTGTTGGACAACTTTGTGGAGACCGAAGTGAAGTCACTCCTGTTGCCGCTGTATCTGGCGCAGTGTCTCTCTCTAGCCCCCAAGTACTCCATACGTTACGATTTTATTACATCGAATAGTTCTCATTTTTGTGCATTCGTATCTTTGTTCGCTGTTGTAATCGCTGCATTTTGGTTTTATTTGGTGATCGATGATTTATGGGCATCTGGCATAATGTATTCTACTACTTTATTTACTTATAATTTAACAATAATAATTGTTTATATTATTAATTCAATAGTTACAACTTCTAAAAGTAATATGAGCGCATTCTTAATTATATTGATTCAAAAAATACACAGAGATTTTAAATATGTCAAGTTTAATACTAGAAATATGACCATCGTTAATTGGATATTTGTTACAGTAATTATTATTTTCAACGTATTGCATTTTATACTCAGAGTGGTAGAAGTGCCTCATTCGTTTATGAGAATGTTTTTAGTGCATTTCATGTATGTTTCCAATGACTTTAATTTAATTATCGAAGTTCGTTTGATACATTTGCTGGGAAAATACATAGATACATGGATCTTAGAATTGGAAAATTTTTGTTGTGCGAATTCTATAGATGATAGAGGAATAGATTATAATATCCAAAACACGGAGGCCCGGATGAAAAAAATAATAACGGCTTACCATAAAATTCTTGAAGCGCTGGATATCTGCAATAAAACTTTTGGACTTTCGGTGACTATATCCCAACGTTATCACTTACTGCGGTATATATACTCTAATAATAATTAATATTAATTTAATGTTCATTATAAATTGCAGATTTTGTTTACGGTCGTCATGTCATTTATCCAAGTTTTTTTTAATCTTCAATACATCATTTTGGTAAGTATTTCACAAAAAGTTATATTCCGTTGTGTCGCCACTGTTATACGAGTATCGGCACGAATAATATTTAATATATTGATAAAATATTATTGTGAATAAAATAATAATTTCAAATTAGTCACCGGAAAAAGTCATGGTCTTGGCCCATATCAGGGAGCCATAGGACAGAAGTAGTAAGATTGAATTAATTAAGAACGGCTTAACTCACGTATGATCGTCCGGTGACGGCTCCGGCACCGTCCGACAGTCCGACAGTGCGAGACGTGACGCGAAGTCTCAAAATAAACACTCGCCCTGAAGATAGACCCCCGACGGTTTCGAAACTAGTCGGTGCCGTCACCGGGCGATATGTGAGTTAAGCCGTTGTTAATTAATATATTTTTATGTTTCACGAAAGTTTAAAAAAATTACTAAGATTCGTGTTGGATCATTGGATTTTTAAAATCACTGTTTGATAGATTTTTTTTGACTTTTAGTTACCATCTTGGAAACGAACTATGTATATATCACAGACTCTTTGGATAAAAAATATTACTTTGCTGTCAATATTATGCATGGAGAGTGAGAATGTTTGTTTGAAAATGAAAAACGCTGCAGTGGCTTGCACTATGCTGAGTGCAACAGACAGATCCGCAGGTTAGTTTGTGAGTATTTGTGACGCCGGCTCCGGTCTACAAATTTCTGGTAAAGCATTACGTAAAAGTTCGACCTCAAAAAAATAAGTAAAGCAGCGTCAATTTCTAATTAGTTACCTTCCTTAAAAGTAATCATAAATTTATTTTTAATTTTCTATTTTCTTTTTGTGCAGAGTTATGCCGCGTGCTGCACCTGCGAGGACCGCGGGCGGGCGCGAGCAGTGGCGCGGGCTGGCTGCGCGCGGCCGGCTTATTCCCCGTGGACGCCGCGCTACTGCCGCGCTTCCTCGCTGTACTCGCCACGTACACTGTAGTCATTCTGCAATTCTACTTTTTATAGACTATTTATTTAACTCTCTTCTAGTGCTTTATTATGTCCCACGTTTTGCTGCTCGTCATAAAATTGTCATCTCAAAAAGTAAAAAAAAATGTGCACATATTTAACGTATTTTTATTTTGCAGAGAAGCGAATAAGTTACCATCCATAACCCTTATTGTATTATCCTCTTTCCTTTACCATTCTTTCCTGCGATAAAAACTAAAATAACTAGAGTGACACTACGGGCCCTGGTACGGGCTCCTATGGTAAGAGTCATGTTTCGCCGTCTCGTATTTCCTCGACTCAGGCCAAGATTTGAAACTCCTGCAAATAACTCTCCAGCTCATCCTTGTAGTGACACCTGGAAAGACATATAATCGTAGAATTCAATTGAAACATTTAAACACAATATCTCTTCTTCGCCTGGTAGATGAGCCAGCAGAGTTTGTTGCTTTCATTTCTTCAATGACTTTGATGATGATTGAAAATTTCCTTCTGCTAGTTTACATCCATTTATTTAATTAAAATTTCTAGATTAAAATTTACTTAATTAAATTAACAGTTGGTTCTTGTAAATTAATCCATTAAAACGTCGCCTTAAAACCTTATTATTTTGAAAGCAAAGGAATGTACCTACCTATTGTTAAAAGCATAACATATCAATACTGTTAATATTTCTGATATTGAACTGTGGTGTCTGGAAAGTCTGTAAGCATGTTGAAAAGTCAATTTCGTCTTGAGAAGTGTAACAAAGCTTCGAAAAATCACAACTCAGATTTTATGTTGGACAACTTTGTGGAGGCCGAAGTGAAGTCAGTCCTGTGGCCGCTGTATCTGGCGCAGTACCTGTCCTTGGCCCCCAAGTACTCCATACGTTACGATCTCATTACATCCAACAGTCACAAGTTCAATGCGTTCGTCTGTTTGATTGCAACCGGCGTCCTTGCTGCCTGGTTGTATTATGTATTGGATTACTGGAACCAATGTAATGGACTGCTGGCAGCCACTGTATTTGCGTACAGCGTGTCATTAACGATTGCTTTTATTTTTAACTCTTCAATAACAACTACAAAAAGTAATAACTACGCATACTTAATTATATTGATACGAAGAATACTGAAACGCTACAAGTTTTCTAAGGCTGAGGCAAGAAATGTTACAGCTGTTAATTACGTATATATTATGTCAGTTATTATGTTTAATGTTTTGCATTACGCGTGCAGATCTGATGACAGTAATGGTATATTTGGTTTAAAAATATTCACGCAATTTGTTTACTTTTCCTTCGACTGTAATACCATCATTTGCGTCCGCATAACAAATCTCTTGGGAAATCGTATAGACGCATGGGTTACAGAATTATATTGCGTTTTTCAAAAATGTGATAAAGGTCATATTGAAGTGGATAATTCTTCTTTGAAAACTGTAATAAGAGATTACGAACAAATGGTTGAAGTTATTAAAAATTATTGTCAAGTTTTTAAACATACGGTAACTATCCACTTTTATAATTACTGAAATTTAATTTAAATGATTAGAAATAATGAAAATTCTTCTTACAGATTCTTCTTACGATTGTCGTTATATTTTTTCAAGTTCTAGTTAATGTCCAATCTATGATCTTGGTGAGTAACTCTTTGATCTAATAGAAAATATTATGTACATGTCTTTATACAGAACTCTAATTATATTACAATCTACATATAGAGTTTATGACATAAATATTTAGACGATTGATATAAAAAATGGTAACATTCACGTATCTTTAACAAAAAAAATTGTCTTTGGGTGATTGACATTTTTACCTTTTTTCATAGGTCAAAGTTTGGACACGGTCTGCCACTTTAGCTTCGTTAGCGTGGGTGAAAAATATAATTTTGCTAAGTTTGTTAAGTATGGAGGCAGAGAATGTTAATCTGAAAATGAAGAACTCTCGAGTTGTCTGTCTGCTACTCAGTGTGAAAGAAGAACCAGATGATCAGTTTTTAGGTTAATATATGAAAAAAAACTATTTCAATGTCTGTAATATTTACACGTGTACAGTTCTTTGCACAGAGACTAACGCGACATTAATTATCGTGTCGTAATAAATTTTCCAATCAGAGATACTCGTGTTTATACAGAGACATTCGATGTACAAGTATAACACTAATTGTACGGTGTTTATGGTGTCGTAGTCTCATTTTACCATAAAAAAGGATAATAAAATTGAGTAATGTGGTGTTTTGTTGCAGATTTATGTTGTTTGTTGCGCCGTCAACGTCAGCAGGCGAATGTGTGGCGCGGAGGACGCGGGCCGCTGCCGCTGGACGCCGCGTTGCTTCCGCGCTTCCTCGCCGTGGTCGCTACATATACTGTTGCCATACTGCAGTTTCACTTCCTGTGAACTAGTGTTACCACAGCTACGTTGTGCGCTTTATGTTATTATTCTTATCTCCTGCATACAAATTAATTATTATTAATCTACTTCAATATGTGGACACAGTTTTTTTGCAGCTGGTACGTAACGTGGTAAAAATAATAATAGGATAGAGGCCTAATTTTGGTCCTCTTTCCCTTCCCATCCTTCTCTAATTAGAAATAGGGACGTACAAGGGGAAATATCCTCTTTCTGTGCGTCCCCTTCTCCATTGATTCAACTCGTTTGCCACCTTTTGGTACAAAAAAAAACACTTCGGTTGAGTCGCTACTAAAGTACAAATACTATCCATTTTGTATATGTTGAACAAATATTCCCTATTTCTCGTTCTGCGAGCAAAAGGAGAAGTGTCAGTGATTTGAATAACTCTTTTAGATGACGTGACTCAAATCCTAATCCATAAATAATATTATTTGCTCCTTACTTGATATAAATTTATTTATTTTGCTACATACTTCTAGGTAAACTATTTTAAACTAGTAATTTTTATTTATTTATAAGTATTGAAGTTTGTTTGCTGCTTTATAAATATATAAACCCAAATGGCAGCAATAATTCTCCATGTTTTTATCTTTACGAGCCATATTTCGTCCTCGCTTATCCCTACTGACCCTTTGGCAGCTCTCTGTATCGAATATCGCTTGAGATATATCGAGGGATGTTTACGCAACATTGGAGCGATTTGTCACTCTTTATCTATTGACTTGCCGATTGTCCTTTGCTCGAGAAATTTTACATATTTTGAAAGTCGTAATATTATTCAGATAAAAAAGATTTTATATTTTATCTTTTTACACAGTTATAAGATGTAAAATATAGGTTAAAGTTAAAAGATAACTTCTAATTCTTCAATACACAGGTTTTTATCAAGAATAGTAATTAATATTATAATGTCATAAGAGTTAAAATATTTACTTTAATGCCATAAGATAGCATTTTCATTTTAATCTTATTTAATCTATTGATTTTCAGTTTCATGATTGATGAAAGCGGCCATAAATTTTTTACGGGGCTAATTTTTAAATAACAAGGCAAATGTTATAAAACTTGTGAGTAATAACATAAAATAGGTTAATATAGCCAAGTGCAAATTTTATAAAAATAATGACACTGTTAAAAATAACATCACATACACTCGCCGTAAAAATAAATAAAATTAGAACTTATGTATTCGTATATCTAGTGTATTGCTTTGTTCGTGTGTATTTGTATGTACTACTCGTATTAGTCGTGTTTAATAAATGTCCATTTAAAATATCATACGCATCTCTAGCTTATTATGTTTTTTATTCTAATGTTCCACATCAATACAGATTCATGATTACTTTTCTTAAATGCCTGATGGATGGATACTTCAACAGCAACTATGTAAAAAGTTGTTTCCACACTATTAGACAAAAATAAAAAGCTGAAATTTGTATTTTATAGGTCAAGTTATAGTGGATTTTAAATATTTACCGAGCCTTTTTATATCGGCAACATCAATCATATCCAGTTTCAGAACTTTCTCGAAGAAAATCCTTTATTCGTTGCTCAGTAATCTTTGAACGAACGCTTTTGTTACAGAAACAACAATTATTTCTACAAGTTTTGTATTACGATAATGTCCAAGTCTTAGTCTTTAGGCTAGATCACTAGCTTTTGTACCTCAAAAGTTCTTGGAACAATACTTTTTTCACGCTTCATTTGCTAAGCTTACACAAACAGCATTAAAACGTGTTTTAAGTTTAGTAAACACAAAGAAAGTTAAAACAAAAACAACAGTAAACACATTAATCATCAATAATAGTAATTTCTGTTCTTGTTCGCTTGATATTCAATTCCCTAATCCTTGATAGTCAGCTGTAGTGGAACGCCTAAAGCTCTACTAAAGCTAGTAATTAGCATGTCAGTGCAGACTGGATAGAAATTAATACACGACAGTTCCATTGACCAATTGTTTTGAGTACTATTGAAATGCGATGCATTATGGTATAATTTGCGTCGCTTTTGTATGCCTCTTGGTTATTCAGCAAATTAACCAAAGAGATATTGGATTGATGCTCTATTATCTATGACTTATGGACTTACATAGAAACATCTGTGATGTAAAGCTTCAATACTTCTGAGATGTTAATAGTATGATGTATTTGGATTCAGTCTTTCTTATTATTAAGGTATTTCTATATGTCTTCTTTTCCACATAAAGGCTACTAATAAGAAATCTTTCTGATGTTTTTTTTTTAATTAAATGCGTATTTTAGCAAGTATTTGTGTAATATCTCTGAAATATCGTAAGAAAATAAATTTATTTTGTTGTAACTTTACAAAATAGAGTATTCCTTGGGGCGAGGCAATCTGTAAAGCTGATAATAAGTGAGGTGTGGGGAAGTGGCGCAAACAGGGGCAATACATCACGGAGGGGAGCCGAGAGTCCAGGTTATGAGGGTCGCAGATATTCTCCCGCTAACGTATATTATATACCTACTGGTATATACTTATTGGATATTACAATTTTCTTATTTAATAGCTATTGTGGAAAATTAAGCACCCCTTTCGTTTATTAATTATTATTTTTTTTTCAATTGTATTTAATATTTACCTTGATTCAAAGATAAATAGGAATGAGGAAAAACATATTTAGGTATATAATTACAATAACAATATTAGTTTATAATTGTTGACATATGTAATATATAAACAAAATAAATAGCTTATGTGGGGAAAGTTATGTTCAATTAATTTCATTCATTCATATATTTATTCAATTTCGAAATGCAACGGACAAAATAATTTTAAGCCATAGGTTTATTTTTATAAATATTACCGTATATTAGATTCGTTCCTGTGAATAAATTTGAACAACATTTTGGTTTCTTTCCCTGTGTATCATATTTCACTTGTAAATGTAATTCTAATGCATTGATTGAATCAGGACATCAAAACCGGTATCCGTGATTCGGAATAATCTTATTTCTATGCATGGAACATGCTCTGCTCTGTGGATGCGAATTCAATAAATTTGGTTGCTTCCGGAATTTTGTACATATCATACATACATATCAGATATGATATGAAAATACTACATTCAGAAATAAATAATGTTGCTGTAAAATACATAATCACCTTTAGAGATTTTACTCGAGACGTTTTTACGTAATGTTTAGAATTATTAAGTGTTACTGTAATTCTCTTCAAAAAGCTGAGACACTAAAAATATGTATTTGGTCAATTGAAATATTTCGGCAATTTGTTAATTATTGTGGAAATTGTTTTAGACGGAATCAAATTGCAAGTATTTAGGAAGCTGCGGGCAACAGCTAGCTTATTACAAAATAATTATTTACTTCGTAACTTCAAATTATTTCAGATCTAATTAACAAAGAAAATTTAGATAGATTCAATAACGTGAAACCTTTAGAAAGAGGGTAGCTGCCAACGAAACAGGAAAGCTATTTAAACTTGGTTGCGTTTAGAATATAACGAAGTTATAACTTTGCGGTCACTTTGGACGTTAACGATACTCGAATTTTCCGTAAGCTTAATTGAATTGAAGTTTCAAATAAACAACGAATTACAATTTTTTCTTTTAAGAATCCGAAACTAATAAAGAGTATTGACAGTCTTATTTTTAGTCCTAATGTTATTTTTAATATCTTACGTAAAATAAATAACCATTCGATGTGCATATGTTTGCTGGAAAGTAAATTTTTTAATTCATAAAGAAAAACATTACCCGAAAATGCTATGTATATGTGGTTTTGTGTTCTGTACATACCTATATAATACACTACTAATATCTATTAGAGCTACGCCATACATCTACTAGTGCTACGCCGTAGCACGTAGCATAAGTAATTGTATAGAGTGGTTGAATGCATTTCAATCGCGATACCTACGAGTGCTTGTATATAATTATTATGTATACAACACTATGTTATGTTATAGTATTGACATAGCCTGTAATTAATGAACATGTTATGTTATCTGATTTAGATTCTTAGAATCGAATGAATCAATCAGGAGTTTCGCTACACAGTTTATAATAAAATATGTTTTTTATACATCTAGAAAAGTATTGTGGAACGAAACCCTAATCGATGTGATTTAATCAAAATTAATTTATGGCGATATTCAACAAAATTGAATGATGGCGTGCGCACTACACGGGAACAAATTATTCTGTGAATTATGATATCAGGTGGCCGAAACTCGTTAGACCCTTTACGTAAAACCTTTTTTTAATTTTTTAAAGTAATAAAAGTGCCATATTTCATTTAACTTTTTCTATTGCGCAATATTTTTTCGTAAAATATGTTCGTAAAAAAGAATAGGTATTTTATGGTCACTAAACTTATTCTCTTTTGGAAAAACAAAATACCAATACGTTTTTATACGATTTTTTTTCCTGTGAAAACTAACGGAAAAGTTTTGGGGTCTATATTTTATATTCTTATTCTTCAATGTTTTCGCTTATGATAAAAGATGTTTGTGAGTTTGGTATTGTTCTTAAAAACTAATCGATCTCGATGGCTGTGGTGTCATTTGATTTGCATTCTTCCTCGGAGTGTCATAAAAGTACTGTCTGATGTACATAGCTTATCATCCATCATTATTCTTTTATACATGCTTTCGCTAATCAAAATGTTCTCAATTAGGTTACTTGCATCCTTCTGTTATAAAAGGTTAAAACTAATAAGAAATAAAATTAAATAACCATTAAAACGTTTTATTTTATACATGTTTATATGATTGCACTTTTCAATATATACGAGGCGAGCAAAAGGCGGAGAGGTCGTTGTGATAAAACACTTTAAAGTCACAACAGTATTTAAACAATATCCAGTGAGAAAGGTACATTAACTATTAAAGAAGAATTTAAGTTATAAAGTAAAATGCATTCTATCACGAGTCCCCGCCGCCCTGGCTCAGTGCCCGCCTCGGCTATATCGACAACTAAGTATATAACATTAGCTCTACTATTTACATGTTACGCAATTACATATGTATATCATGGAAGTATTCATATATCACTATGTGTCTTCGATTTTATATTTACAATTCATCATTGTGTTTACATAAAGAGATACGTTCTAATTAGATAAAACACTTAAAGCTATCAAGAACAATATTTACTAAACAACGAGATGTGAAATTCACAAATTTATATCTATTATATACATTATAATGTAGGTAATCTACACGAATGATAATGTATTTAGAAATTGTCTTTTACTTAATTTACACTACGATTGGTTTTCGTTCTCTCATTTTGCACGAGCAACTTTTCTTCTTAAGATTACTATTATTATTATTTCGATTTGTTCCAACATCGTTTAGTGATTTGGAAGACTCCCATTGCTATAACGACTCGGTTTTTTCATTCATTGCCGGAACAATAACAACTTTATCTCTAGTAATATCACAATTTTTCATTTGTTGCACATTTTCAGAAACAATCTTTTCCTCCTTAACATCTTTCGTTTGATTTCTTTCTTGTATTTTTTCTTTGGAATGTTTCTTTTCATTTAATTTCTCTTTAGAATGTTTTTTATCTTTGATATCTTTTTCTTTTGTTCCGTTAGTTTTATCCTTAAACATCTTTTTTTCTCCTGCATTTTCTTTTACCTGTTTATTTGTTTCATCTTTGTCTAAATTAACACGTCTTAATGTCACCGTTTGTCCGTTTGTTACTATACTAAAGTCAGTAGGATCCGTTTGAGTTTCTTTATCGGAAGAAGGTTCTGTGGGAAGAAAAATGTGATAATATAATTCAAAAGTATTAAACTCTTTTTTTAAAATAACTAATATAAACTATGCTCACTTTTGGATTGTGAGTGAGTAAAGTTTTGTGAAGGCGGTGGTTTTCTACTGTACCGGACTGGCATAATGCTCTGGCGCACATTCCTCTCCGGACGAATCAGTATGATGTATAACTGTAACAACAATTCTCATTGTTCATATCTTAAAAAAACAACATTTATCCGACGTTCTTATGTTTAAAAGGGTCAGAGTGAATGACTATGGCCAAGTTGCCCCTTGATGGGTACTTAAGAGCTTACGAGGATATTTATAAAACTTTCTCAGATATACTTCTTTTTTGAGCGAATACTTAAATTGAGAGTGTTAATTTCTTAATAATTGTCGATGGTATTTACCTTAGGTGAGAAGAGACAGGCGAGTGTGACACTGGCGCTGAGCGAGATGGTGACGGCCATGCTGGTGACGCGCAGCGGGACGTGGCTCGCTGTGCCGAAGTACAGCGGCACGAACGCCAGCCAGATCACGCACGTCGTGTACATCGTGAACCCTGACAAATAGTTACCTGAACTAACTGCCTTATTCAGACTCGTTAACATATCACTAAAGAAATCTTGTAGTAAACGGTTTCACATTCGAAACATACACAACAAGAGACCTTTAGGAAATCCAATTATAAAATTTTTCATTTCCAATTCTGACTTTTAAAAGTAATTTAATAATTCAGTGACCAATTTAACAAATAAAAAATTGCAAAGCCGTTTTTGTGGGTGATACATTTTTCAATTTACCCTTAATTACCAGTCGACAATAACGAAGGTAGAATTAAAGTTTCACGAGCTTTCTGACGAACAGTATAATACAAAAATGCTAAGCACTTTTAAATTTTCCGTCGACTGCAATGCAATCCTTTTTCTAATTTTCAAAAGTACTGAAGTCTTTGTGACCGACAACAAGGTGCATACAATGGAACAATGCCTAATATAATGCAAAGCAAAATTATATTTATATTTTTATAGAAAAGCATAGTGCACGAATGAAGTGAGTTCTTTTTATGAATGAAACGGTCGAGATGCTTAACATTTCATTGTTCCAAAATTGTCATTGGCACTTTTACAAACAGTTTTTTCTGCAATTTTATTTTTCAGTAAAATATTCACCAATATGTTTGCTCTCATTGAAGGCCTCCGGGATCTTCCTGGTGAGGACGGCATAGACGGTGCAGATGACGATGAGCACGATGGGGTAGGAGAAGGCGATCATGTAGGAAGCGTCGACGTAGGAGTCGCATACGAGCATGTTGTCCTCGCGCGTCGGGTAGTGGTGCATTGCGCGCGCCGGAGACACTATCATCCACACCACCACTATTAACACCTACAAAACATTAAATGCATTACAAACAATACACAAACTGTTAATGTAGGTTTTCATTGTGGTGAAACTTGTATTTATACATATTATTGTCTCTGTTGTTATCAAAGAGAATGTAAGAGATAAGAGATAAGAATGTATGCAAGATCTCCTAAATAGACTTTTTTATTGAAATTATAACCAATCAAAAGTTTCTTAAAATTATCGTAAGGTCATATTGTATTAGTTTGAAAAACAAGGAAAGTATTTAACTTACAATCGGGTTTTGATTAATTCTAAAGTTAAACAAAATAATTATAATTACAATCAAAACCGGATTATTGTGTTAAAAGTTGCAATACAAGCAAATTTAATAGTACTTTTTTATTTTAAGCACTTTATAAAGTGAAAAAGCGTTAAACATTTCTTTGTACAGAAGGCTTTTGTTTCATCACATCGTATAATACGTAATCGACATCAAAGAGCGCTTCAGTCAGACAAAACGAAATTCGTTTAAGATCAAAAGATTGTACGAACACTGTGAAAGCAAACGCAACATAATCATTACACGGAAAATGTTTTCTCTTCCATTTGCCGATGTATTCATTAATAAAGCTCTTGTGGCTTAAAATATACCTTTTCCCTGATAAAAAATGCACAGTCATTTAGTAGTTAGCAGCTCCCGGCTCTCGGAACACATTAATCTTGTCATAATCTTTTTAGTTTTTGTCAGGATATTGGAGTAAATTAAGTGAAGGATTTTATGAAATCCAATTTCGGATTAGATTTTTAAAAAAGCGTACTTTAATAGTTATTTTCTTTGCTATTGTTTTTATGCCTGCAAATATTTGGTCTTTCCTTATTTTGACGAAAAAACATAGAGAGGACGAAATTAATTTTTAGAAAGAGAAATGTTAAATTTAGTGTGGTAAAAGATAGTTACTTGTATAGAGACGAGTCCGGCGCAGATGGCGAGCTGTGAGCTGGGCGAGATGAGAATGGGCCGCTTGGCAGAGTGCTTGCTGGCGTTGAAGATGCGTGAGATCCTGTTGGTTTTAGTCAGCAGCGCCGCGTACACCACCGTGAAACAGAAGCCCGTGCCGAATCTGTACAAAAAGAATTGTTTAAATTCATTCGCTTTGAAACGCCTCCGGGAACGTGTGTTTTTTGCAGTGGAGTAGAAAGGTTTTAATTTAGTTTTTCTGTGCGCTTCGGATTTCGTACTATTTTTTAATTGAATTTACGGTGGTCGATAGTTAAAGCACTTTTAAATATTAGGTATTGGACTGGGTGTGAATATGTTAAATGTTTTATTCCTGGATTTCCAAATTAAAATTAAGAACATTTTAAAAAAAAGTCCCTGTAAGTAAATATGGTTAACAATACCCCAGTTACAGGTAGCGTATGGTAATAACGACCTTTGTATAGAACACAGGACGTCGGTGGGGCGGAAGACGAGGGCGAAGGTGACGAGGTAACACATGAGGATGCCGGCCAACAGCACGTAGGAGAGCTCGCGGCCGCTGGCGCGCACCACCGGCGTCGCGCCGTGGCGCACCCACACGCCGCATACGAACCTATACCACCACACAAACAATGTCAAAATTATTCAAGCCGTTTGAGGTCAAGGCAGCCACAACGAAACGGATATTATTTGTACACATTCAAACATAAAATATGTTAAACAACTTTAATGGAAAGGTTTTCATGATTTATAATGTCATATGAAAAATATACTTTTTTATGAAATGAAAATAAATTATTCACAGAAAATATACTTGTATAATTTTTAAAGCAATTTTGATGCAGAACCGCAAGAACCTGTGAGGTTAATGTAGCTCACAGTCGCCACTCTCAGAATCTCGAGGCGGTCGAGTTTTCAAAGAAAATCTTAAGTGCTTGCGCTTTTTAGAAGAACATTTTATGTTATACAAGTATTTTGCTTTTCCTACTTCTTGCATCATTCTCCATTTTTTCTCAGATCAAAACATATAGGAAAAGAATATGTATTACTACATTTGGTACGAGTATAGGAGACGTGATTTTCTACATACGCGGTGAGCAGTATCCCTAGGGAGGAGAAGGACATGGCGCCGATGGCCCAGGCGGAGTCGGGGCGCAGATATAGCTCGGGTATGGGCTGGCAGCGCGTGCGCGCCGCGTCCGGCAGCGTGCCGCGCTCGCACACTACGCACGCCGTCTCCACCAACGGAGAGCGGATCTGATAACAAACGGTTTAGTGTTAACATCTAACGTCCATTGTAATAAATTCATTGAACTCTGAATTCCAACTAACTCAATCAACTCTAACGAACCTCGTACTGTGTGCAGTTGAAGCAGTGCCAGCAGCAACTCTCGCCCTCGACGTACTGCTTGGCCTGGCCCAGCTCGCACTCCGCGCTGCACACAGACTCCGGTGGCCGCCGCTCGCCCCACTTGAACTGAATCTCTGAACCAAATACAAAAATAATTTGGGACCCATATGACAAAGCTTCGTGGCATAAAAGCCTTTTAGATTACGTTTGGCGTCGGATCTAGTAATGCAACGTGGTAAACGTAATATAACTTTTAACTTTTCTGGTCCTTCGAGCAGGGTTAAATTTACCGTCGGAGGTTTCAAATTTATAGCAGGTGTCAAATATATACGTACCATCGATGTTTAGTTGCAGCACTCCGTCAAGGTAGTGTCCAACCTTGACCCAGCGGTAGGTGCCGCGCGCCACCTGCTTGAAGTGCAGGATGTTGTAGCGCGCGGGGCCGTCGCCGTTGGCGTCGAAGTGGAATTCGTCGCCGCTAATACCTAAATTCAATTGACAAACTGTAGTAAACGACTATAATTAACAAATATGCTAATATACCAATAGCTTGTAAAAAATAAAATTAAAATTTATTTTGGAAATTAATTGCGAAGTGATGGTGCTTACCAGTGAAGTTGACTTTCCGCAGGTAGGACAGCAGCTCTGCGCCGCTAGCGGGCCGCATGGCATCGCACAATCCCCGCCGGCCCCCACAAACAGCCAGGTGCATGTCCCTACACATGCAATAAGCGCAATGCGCCTCATGTTGCGTCTTTTTTGATGACACTAATAACTATGAAGATAATGACATAGTCTAACCGTATAGCGTATGCAAAGGCGAGCACGGCGTCGGAGACGAACTGCAGCTGTCGCTCGAACTTTGTGTTGTCGTGTGTGAGTCGCTCGCTGCCGGAGCAGTTGCGCGCGTAGTGCCCGTTGTAAGGCGTGCGTGGCCCGCCCGGGTAGCGGCACTGGAAGTGCGCCTCCCAGAATTCTGATACATACGTCACCATAATTAATATGGAACGGGACTTTACTAATGATAGTAAGCCGTTTAAGAGCTGGAATACGCAATCGAATGATGCAAATGATATAATGGTCTTTTACCTATAAACCAGGGATTCCTCTTATTATTCTTAACGTTGAGTCCGAGAAAGTACTCCTTGAAGCCGGTGACGTCGTTGGCCTGCGGCTGCACGCTGATGGTGCCCTCGACGGCGCGCTCGTTGCCGTCGGAAACGAGGGCGCGCGCGCTCCAGCCGTCCGAGCCTATCCAGCTGAAGGCACCGGTCGCGTTGACGCGCTCCACTGCGCGCATCACGCCCGCCACCTCTTGGTCAGACCCGAAGATTATCGCTCCTGGTTACAAACAATCGTTCCTCGTTTGTAATTTCGTCGTGCGTGAAAATAAAAATTCCCGAGCCTGAAATTTTACTTCGTTGGTCCTAAGTTAAATCCAATGGATTTTTAACAATTAATTTACATTAAGTACACAATCTAGTAAAAATAATCACAGCAGCTAAAATGTTGTAAACGAAAAATGAACTATTCGGGTTCAATATTACGATATATAATTGATGGATAAAAGGTCACTTTGATTATTTTCAATATTGCGTGGGCCTCGGGGCTTATCGGGGCTCCCAGTTGCGCGGCGTGGCGTAGCAGATGTGACACAAGAAACAATTTCTCGGTAAAGTGCCCGCTCAAATTGAATCCTCCGCCTCGTCTATAACCAATGATTGCCATTTAGCGACAAAGCACTGAACACATTTAGATGAATTATTTGATCAGATAGCTCCAACAAGCCAACCGTTCTACCCAACACTGATGTCAGGGCCTCCATTTTATAAATACTGATGATTTGCGTACTTGAATTTCTATAAAATATTTCTGGTATTACAACAACCACGATACCTACTGCTGTTATGGGTTGACAATCTGTTTAAGTGCTTGATCAAGTGGCGGGCGCGGGCGCGGGTACGATCGACCAGTTCAAACCTGTTAAACTTACTTGACATGGCGAGTAAGTGTCCGAACTCCACAGCTAGATAATTGCAAGCACTCATACAACCTGATACGTATGTTAGGAACACGACTGCGCCCGCCAGTTTATATTTATTTATTTTATTTATTTAGTACATAAAAAAGAACAAACTTAGCCTAGGATTACATGTTTCTACCTCTATAATAACTTAAGGTAGGTATGTTATTTATATTAACTAATCATACATAAAATGAAACAATGATGTAGGCAAATTTGTTACATAGCAAATTATTCAGCTGCCCTCCGTACTAGTATAAAAGTGTATTACGGCAGGGCAGTGAACAAGCACTAATAGGTAAACGGGGGTTTATAGAAAAAAGTAGAGATGGAAATAGTACAATGTAGACCTTTGCCAACAAACTACACATAATGTAAGCAACGTAAGTAAGCGTAACAGCGTTACTTCACGCTGAGCTTATTCAGCAGACTTTGCGACTTTCTCTGCCATTGTTGTAAGCTTAATTTTAGTTTAGTTTTACATATATTCAATTATGTATAACACAATAATATTCCTGTTGAAAATTGAATTTGTTTAGAGGTAATTTCTTTCAGATTTTCCCTTATTAGAAAAGAATTACCCAGTCAAAAGCGGAATGTAATTTAATTTGGGAGAGTAGCTCCGAACCTGCCTTTTTATTTGAAGGTAAATTAGGTTTTATTTGTTTATTCTCGAAACGGCGGCTGTGTAAGCTAAACTCCTTTATGACCTTATTGACGTCTCTAATTAAATTCTTTGTTTAACAAAGTGACACCTCCATACTTGACGGTCTCGTTTTAATTACATTATCAATTGCCTCTACTTGAAATCGATTTAAATTTTTCAAATAAATTTAAACAAGCTAATACTTTTAGGATAAGATTTTTAATACTTGTAATATTCATAAAACTAATAATGTGGTGACAGGTTGGCTGCCAGCTGTAAAAAAATTAATCCAAAACTCTAAGTTTTATATAACCCACGTGAGTGGGATAAGGCCTGGACTGTGATGAATAATGTTGAGTAATACATTTTACTTTGCTGTGAATCGATCCATTGATGAAACTAGGAGAAGATACTCAAGAGAAAAACTTCACATTTTCAGTTAAAAAATTCTATTTAAGCCAGTTCACCGACCTCTAGCCCTGGGCTTGGTGAGCAATTTCTGCACAATGTTGTCGTAGGCGGTTTCTGTGGCGACGCCCGAGTCCTTGGCCAGCTTCTCCTTCACCGCTATGCAGATGCCATTCCTCGCCAGCAGTGCTTCGAGCTCCTCGAACGCCTGGTGAGGGAGTCAAGGTTAGGCTCATGATGCAACTTGATCTACTTGAAACTAATAAGGATCCTAAGTTCGAGATATTCAAGTTATGGATTTTTATAATAATTATATTCTAGTGTCAACTTTACGAATTATAACCATTACTAGCTGTCACCCGCGACTCCGTCCGCGCGCAGTTAAAAAAAACTAAATGGGGGGGGGGGGTATGAAAAATAGATTTTGGCCGATTCTCAGACCTACTGAATATGCTCACAAAATTTCATGAGAATCGGCGAAGCTGTTTCGCAGGAGTTTAACCACAAACACCGCGACATGAGAATTTAATATATTAGGTCCTTACATATGAAATTGGCGTTTTTCGTACTGGCCACTTTAATCACGAATTTCTCCTCTTTGGTAAGGAATTCCAAATTCAAATTTGTACAGCTATAGACTCATGTATTTGTGGTTCGATGACCGTCATTCATTTGTTTTTTTTCTTCTGTTTTTTTCTGTTTGCGTCACTCATTTTACAAAATGGAAAACTTAAAATATCGCATTATTTACGAGTACGAGTTCCGCCGTGGCACTAGTGCTGCGGAAACGACTCGAAGGGTGAATGATGTGTATGGCGGTCGTGTTGCAAAAGAAAACACAGTTCGTTTTTGGTTCCAACGTTTTCGTTCTGGAAATTTCGATCTGCAGAACAAGCCCCGTGGACGGCCTGAGACTCAAGTTGATAATGAAGAGTTGAAGGCTATTGTGGAAGCGGATCCATCGCAAACCACGTCCGAGTTAGCTGCAGGCTGCGATGTTAGTGATAAAACTGTTTTAATTCACTTGAAGCAAATTGGGAAGATTAAAAAGCTTGAAAGGTGGGTACCTCACGAATTGACTCAAGCAAACCGGCAAACGCGCGTCGACTGTTGCGTTACATTACTAAACCGGCACAATAATGAAGGTATTTTAAACCGAATCATTACCTGTGATGAAAAATGGGTTCTTTACGATAATCGGAAGCGCTCAGCGCAATGGTTGGATCCTGGCCAGCCAGCCAAATCCTGCCCCAAGCGAAAATTAACCCCAAAAAAGTTACTTGTAAGCGTTCGGTGGACTAGTGCCGGTATTGTTCATTACAGTTTTCTCAAATCTGGCCAGACTATTACGGCTGATGTCTATTGTCAGCAATTGCAAACCATGATGGAAAAGCTAGCGGCTAAACAACCTAGGCTGGTCAATCGCTCCACGCCACTGCTGCTTCACGACAACGCTAGACCACACACTGCGCAACAGACGGCTACTAAATTAGAAGAGCTTCAATTGGAAAGTCTAAGACATCCTCCGTACTCCCCGGACCTTGCTCCAACAGATTACCATTTTTTTCGAAATTTGGATAACTTCTTGCAAGGGAAAAAATTCAACTCCGATGGGGCAGTCCAAATCGCCTTCAAAGATTTTATTGATTCCCGTCCGACTGGTTTTTTTAGTAAAGGGATCAATGAACTACCTATGAGATGGCAAAAGTGCATAGAAAATAATGGTTCATACTTTGATTAATTAAATATATTATATTAAAAAAATATTCGACTTTTTGTTCCTCCCATACAAAACGCCAATTTCATATGTAAGGACCAATATTAGATATTCGGTGAAACAATAAACAAAACACGATGTGCAATAGCAGTGCTATATGAGATTAGTTATTATATCGATAAATTGTCAGAAACATCTCAAGCAACTTGACTGTCGAAGGAAGCGGAGCGTCTGCAGCTAACTACTCCTCTAATTAAACTTGTTCAGCAAACAAACATGACGTGTGGTAGATTGTCGTTCTACTGTGACTGCACACAGAAGATGAAATTCCACACGACGTCTTTGTGCATAACAGGTTTATGTGATTTGATTAATTAAGCTGCAAACCATTCTACCTCAAAACTGAGTACAAATATCTGTAAGTATATATGTACATGTACTGTATAATAAACATTAAATTCCATCATATATTCATACAAGGTAATTGATACGTTATATTCAGAAAAGACATATTTGGTACGGAGCCATTTATTGTTGTATATAGTGGCAAAAACTATGAAATATGATTGTGACCTTGATGCCGTAGCTAGACTCTTCGTAGATGATGGATACATAGCTCCAGCCGAGCTGCTTGACGATCTCCACCATCGCCTTGACCTGGTGCAGGTCACTGGGGATGGTGCGCGTAAAGTACTCGAATCTCGCCTTGTTCGACAGTTCCGGGGACGTCGAGAAGAATGACACCTATCGAAAAAAAAATAATTAAAAAACCGGTCTTAACTACATGCAGAGCGCCATCTGTCATCAAATGTAGCACAATACCTGTGGTATCTTGAAGAGGCGCAGCAGGTTGGCGACCTGCACGGAGGTTACACTGGAGGCGGCGCCCACCACGCCGGAGATGACCTTACGTACCGCAGTAGCGTTGCACGCGTACTCCGCATCGTCTATGTTGCTGATTGACCCTGGTAACAACGTACGTCTTATGCCCGAAACCTTATAAAAACTTTGCTTTCACAAGTAGTTCTCTTTATAAGAAGCCATTTTTTAGGCAACTGATAGGGTATATACTTTATTTCGGTGATATATTTACTTGATGTGATTTGATTCACTTTATTCCATAGAAAGTAGCAAATGAATAGCGCAGGGAACAAGGAAATTGTAGTTTTGTTAAATGTTTGTTATTAAGTTGTCAGAATTGTAACACAATAACACTAAAACCGTTGACATGGCTAAACGTTGAGCGAAAATAAAGTAGCCTTGAGGGAGTAATAAACGTTAACTGTTATTAGTTTTGGACGACAATAAACTCTATTGAGCCATGCGGAACCCTTGCTTTCTGTCCTCACTTAAATTTTCTGTGTTCTATCAATATCTCTAAATAAAGGAAGAAATTATAATAAAAATACGCCAGCTTGAGTAACACTACAAAATTTTGTATTTAAAATGTAGACAATTGAAAATAAAAATAATAATGTAAAAAAATCCACACTGTAGTAGTAAGTGTTAGAAAACCTACCCTTAATAAAGTCAACAGCCATTTCCAATCCGTACGTATCTCTATCACAGTCGTCAAGGACGTGCGCGCCGAGTGTAACACCCGGGATGAGCTTGAGCTTGTTGTTGACAATGTCAAGCGTGTACAGCATGGTTTCCAGTGCTTGCACGCCTCCCTGCGGCATCACCGGCCCGCACGTCAGGTTGTCGGATCTCTCGTGCACCATCATCAGTCCGCCCAGAACCAGATCCCCCTCTATCACAGCTTCGCGCTTGATCGGCCAATGCTGGTGCTTCTTGTCCTTCAACTCTCCTACATCACTGGGCATTTGACTCCAGTCATTCTTTTTATCGTTAACATAAGACTCGAAATTTAATATTTCCCTATCTAAGAATTCGTTGAAGGTAAAAGGATCGTAGTGAGGAAGGAAATCTAACGCATTATCGTTGTAATGTTGAGTGACGGGTGCGTCTGTCTGCTTGTGTCTATGCCTGTGGTGGTGCCTGCCGGGGTCCAGGTGGAGGTCCAGGCGATCTGTGGCGGAGGCCCTCATGTGCGTCAGGCGCACGACGAGCAGCAGGGTCACGGTCGCCAGCCACCACCGGCCGGCAAGCATCGTACACCACGCTTTTCATGCCATCCTCACCGAATGATGCCATGAGGACATACGACGAGGCATCGTTGAAACTGCAAAAGAAAAGAAAAACTAAGATAATGCAAATTTTATCACTGTTACCTTGGTAACCTAGTACTTATAGTAAAAGTTTTAAAGGAATTTAACAAGGATATATTAGATCAATTGGTGAATGAATTCGAACTACTCATAAAAATACAGTTTCAATGTTTGCAGAACAATTTTTCATGAATATTTTTTCACGTTTGAACACAATTGAATGGAGTTTATTACATATGCTGGAAAAAAAATTGTTTTATTTATACTTTGATCTGTCAGGCGAAATAATTATGAGGAACAAAGAAAAAATAACAACCATGACTCGGCCAAAGCAATAAAGTGTTTGTTAATTCCAAACATAGTCTTATCATTCTATAACTTAATTGAATTAGTCGTAACAAAAATTATAGACTAGATTTATTTAGTAAGTAAGAAAATACGAATTAAAAATTAATTTAAATGTTTGAATCAAAACAGTTTTATCTTAAATGTAGGTCATAGAGCGAGATGAAATGAGAGCAAGCACTTAACTGACTCTTACAATAGTTGATACAGATCACGACAGAGATGGATAACAGAAACTCATTCCGATCCAATTAGGTTCCATCTCAACACTAACAAATGGAGAATAGAATTCATGGAATACTGGAATAGTGAATGAATACTTGATTTCAGAAATTCTACTAGTTAAACATTATAATTCTAATCTCACATTGTTTCTTACAAATACGTATAAAATATGGAGTGGACAATTTATTATGAAATATAAATTCCTGAAGAATATAATATTATAAATAGATTCTGATAAAGTGAAAATTATTTCATAATTATTATTATTTTGCAGCATAGAAAATAATATTCAACGACTAAGTAAAATACTTACTTGAATATTAGCACAAATTCAAGTTACTTTAAACGTTTTAGTTTTTAAGCTGGCTCTTGAAGAGCTTCACCTGTCTTTCAGTGGCAATAAACAAGAGGCTCATTGAAAGTTGTTTCATAGTAAATCTGTGTTGAATGGACGCGTGACTTGCTGTGGCTTGCAGTGGCTTGCAGTGGCTTGCAGTGGCTTGCAGTGGCTTGCAGTGGCTTGCAGTGGCTTGCAGTGGCTTGCAGTGGCTTGGTTAACCTTGACTTGGCTTGACGCCAACAACTAAATGTTGCTTTCCTCGCTAAATAGACAGTGTACTTGACTCACTTAACATAGACCTTGTCTGTTACATCGGGAAATTAACTTTAATTGTAAGCTAAACTTCCATAATGGAAACTGGGTTCGAAGTATATATGACAACGTAAAAATAGCAACTTTAAATGAAATTTTTGGTTTATATTATGTATAAATTTCAGGAGATGTTATTTGAAAACATTATAGCTTTGTGGTTTTACTTTTAAATAAAATGGACGGAGAAAATCTGTATAATCATTTTACAGCAATATTCAGTATCATAGAGGAGAAGCAATTTGTAAGGCTTTCCATAATTAAAGGCGGACACAGCGACTAAATAAATAGGGAATTATACTAAATAGTAAGTATACTCAAAAATCCAGCAAATTCTAATGCCTCTCATTATTTAAATTTTTGTTATCTTTTTAAAATGATGTCAGATTTTTATTCAGCCGCAGTTAACTAAGGTATCGCCTTCATTCCATTTGATTCGAGGCGATTTACATTTTTATTGGAAGCTAATTGTGTATTTCTCCAATGAATATAAATTATGATGGAATACTCGTATTATTGGATCGTACATTTATAATGATTGTATAATGACCTTCTTCTTTAGTCTGTCCATAACGTTTTAGATACTTTTAATCTTTGTTTAGTTGGTAAAAAAAGTATCTATCCGCAAACTAGCAGCCTAGTTTGTAGGCAGATTGTTAGAGCGTCATACACGGTCGGAGGAGTACCAGCTACATTTGAGTGCCGGATTGCAGTTAATTGGTTGCTGCTATTGGAGGACGTATGCTCAACATCAGAGTGTACACATAGAAAAAGCCACTGTTACCTACAAAAATGTTTTCCGCTTTCATCGAAATAAAATAACTCTCACGTGAGCTTTTGAATTTTACAATTCACTATAAACAAGTACTTATTTATTAACAGGTAAAAAGTATTGCTAATACGCTCTTTGTAAAACAATGTCAACGATATACATTTCAAAATTGAAATAAAGAACCAGTTCTTTGTTTCTTAAATATATTTTAATGTTTAATAATCGAATCATTAAATAAGTAAAGCCTCTTGGCAGAGTAGGAGATCTTTAATTTCTATTTAGGTATTCATTGTTAAAAGACATTTGTTTGAAACGAACAAGTTCAAAGTTTAATGTGATGGAAGCCGCTCGCCGCTCGCCGCTCGCCGCTCGCCAGAATAACTTCCCTTTTAATTAAAACGAGCGCGTAAGCAAAATTAAGGAAAATTTGCAACACTCGCTAAAGAAGCTAATTTTAATAGCTGTCCCTAAATCGGTCTCTTAATTACACGATATGAATATTTGGCTGGAGAATATTTAGCACAGATTGTGTTTACGTCCAATTACCCTCTTGTGCGGACCTGATATACGAATTTAAACATTATACGAAGGACTCTAAGTATTAAGTATTCAACTGTCTAATGATTTATTCAAGTGATTTGGTATTTGTGAAAAATCTTACAATTTAGTCTGAAATTAAGTCAATTGTATAATATAAGATAGACAGATAAATGATATTAGAAAATCCTTCCATCGAATATCAACATCGATAAAAAAATTTAGACATCGATTTTTTTTTCCAGGTCAAAGGTTAAACGAGCAATGTTTTTGTGACATTTTAGTGACCATAACAAAACACATAAATATCTCGATTGCTAAAAAACTGAGCGATAAAATAGTTTTACGATCAGAGAAGATATTGTATAGCGTTTGTTGAATTCTATTGTTTTGTTGATAGACAAATAAATATGAATAGCGACCAATGTTACTATGCCTTTTGATACATTTGAGGTAGATAGAGAAAGATACCTATCTCTACGAGCATTCTTAAAATCATGTTATCTAGTCTAGACTTATAAATGTAAAAGAACTTTGAGAGGTGTATTTACTCAATAAAAAAATAAGTATTAGATACTTATGTCCTACATAAGTGATAATATATAGCCTTAAAAGATTATGTAAAGTTACTTTCAAAGGTTGATTGGGTGAGGAAATCTTTTCATACTATGATAGATGGAAACCGTAAAAGCTCTATGCATAAAGTTTGTTCGTGGGCGCGACGACCACTTCCGGCACAGACTGAAGTATTGATTCTGGCGTTATCAATTTATTACTCCAAGAATATTCCTCTGTCTACAATATGACAAACTGTAACGTGTTTCAATGATGTACACAACGGTGATATTTATTTAGTAAAACTTTATTCTAACCTGGCCTGTTTACAATATTAAAAAATACAAAGAAGAACGAAAGGAAAAGATTTATATAGATAAGTATGAATTATTCGGCGGCAAACATATTAAAATGTAATAAAAACAGTTAAATATATATAAGTCAATATGTATAGGTATATAAGAGTTTGTTTATCGCGCGCTGGCGATAAATCAAACGGCTAAATGTATTTGTAATGCGAGTATTGGCGAATGGCGAATGGCGAATGGCGCGTACGCTGAGTCGTATCTGGCGTTATAACGCCTCGTTTAGCGCCAAAATCGACACTAGAAATGCTTAACCATATTCAGCCAGACGGCATTGCTTTCACATTTCTTACATCTATTCTACCTTTATCTGGGTCACTTAATGCTGCTTATAGAATCTCTAGAATTTCATGTGTGGAAAATAATACTGAGTATTATTTTATCAAGAGTATTAAAGTAGGTACTTTTATAGGTTGTAGGAGAAACTTAATTTTTTTTTCGTAGAAAAGGTGTATAAGCTCATTTATATTATTTATTTTTTGTCTCAGATTTTCGCAAGTATTTTATAATAGAATTGTAGCTAAGCGTAGGTTTTTATGGTATTAAATAAGTCGCACGATTTCATATTTATTTTACATATTTGCGTGTCAAATTTATACTGGTGTAGTTACGTAATACTTTGAACTTTATGCTTACAATTCATAAAAGTAAGCTCTCTTGGGAGGAGAGCTTATAGCTTTCAAAGCTTTTTACTTTTATTGCTTCCGTGGAGCTGAAATCAATAGCCACGGTTGTATTTAGTATCTTATTTCATAAATCAGACGTATTTAGTACGACTGAGGACGAACAAATATAGTACTTAGGTACCTAATTAATTTAACTTTATATATTTGTCGAAATTATAGCCACAAAAATATTACTAGAAATTTTGTTTGTTAAATGAATGTAAAGAGAATTGTTAAATCCAATAATTGTATGTTTCTTCAAATAAATGTATATCTGGCTCTTGTATTGACTGGAATCAGACTTTCTTCGAAACATGTTTTGAAATAATAATGTACTGGATCGTAAATTTACTTAACAAATTTTTCTGAATACAATTTCAATATATTATGTATATAATAAAATGGTATATTATGTACAAGTAAATGTTTTAGTTAAGACCTACCAAATCATTTTTTTTCAAACCAGTAATTTTTACTATGTTTATAGTAAATAATAAACAGTACAACAACAATTGAACATTACTACAACTTATTCTAACGCTTCGTTCACAATGTAATTAATGTAAGCTAATGAAATGGTCCATACATACATACATACACATAAAATACATTAAAGGAATGTCGTCAGTTAATTACAAGTGAGTTAATGCGTGTACCTCCACCCCCACCCCCACCCCACGCACACACTACGGGATATAAATTAAAGCGCTTAGCAACGATATGGAGACATTTCCTTCAATTATATTCTTACCCTTATTAAATCCATTTAATTACTATACATTTTTTGCTATTTAACATAGTTTGAGGAATTAAGCCTCTATATAATCCAGATTTCCAGCTCGTGTGACCTCACCTCTTTCTTTCTACCGATCATCATCTTATCTGATTAAAAGCTAGTAGCTTATCCATACTCATCTTACAGTTAAACACATCTCTTTTACATAATTTCAGATTTCTCATTTTAAATTTCCGATAGCCACGACACGAAATAATAACATTTATAAATGTAAATTCTCATCGAATTGTTCAGTACATACAGACTTTCTATTATTCCAAATGTATTAATAAGCTTTATATAACAGCTGAGTACATTGACAGTGAATCTCAACGCGGATGGCTGCCATATTGAAAGCAATAAAATAGACTTAACTGCCTTCGCCTACAATCGCTACTGAATCGAATCCTTACTAACTCTTCTATAAGCCTATTGGTGTTAGGCTGTGTTCACATCAAACTGTAACTTTCAGTATGAAGCACAATAATGAAATTATTAGCGATTAAGACTTGCGTAAAATTGTATAATCAATATGTGAACACATAATACATTCTGTCGCCTTTGAACTTGAAACATAAAATTTCTAAAAGGTCAAGAGCAAGTCCTGAATTTGACAGTTGTTTATTGGATGTATCAGAATCTAAATTAAGAATAAGAATAATTTATTGGATTAACACACACATTTTACAAAGTTACACTTTACAAGTATAATAAAATGTTACAATAATATTTTTGCACACATTTGTTGTAACCATTCCAAATAAGCTCGAAGCTTGTGCTAGGACATGGTTTACTACAATAGTCCAATGACCGGATTCGAACTAACCACCAAAAGATCGGCGATCCGAATTCTTGACCATTGGGCTATTGTCGCTTGGTTTTATATTATGCGAGTGCGCTCCCGCTTACAAATTTAAATTGTTATTTTAAATTAAAAGATATGTTACAATATTTACAAGATATAAAAGTGAGGGAAAAAAAAAAGTACACTAAGGTCCAAATGTAAAGAGTTCTTCAGTCTCATCGTAGGTTAATTGTTGCAGGTAACATTTTACTGTTCTTTTACATTTAAGATAGGGAAGGGGATATATATTACAAGCTTTATTGATGGTGTTATAAAGGTGACAACTGATACTGGGGTAACTACGGCTTGCTAAAGCAGTTTTGATAGTTACAGGAGGGCAAACCAGATGCTTACGTCGTTTGTTCTTAAATGACGCTGGTTCATAAGAAAGTGTTGAGTGTACACGTAAGGTGATATGTAACGCACATAGCTGTCGAACAGTGAGTACTGAAATGTCTTTGTATAGCTGGGTAGTCGGATACCGATACGGTTTGTGGAGCATGACTTTCAGAACAGCTCTTTGTGCCCTCTCAAGGCGAAGTAAATATGTTTTATATGTTCCACCCCATGCAGATATACAATACGTAAGGAGTGACTGAGCTAAAGCAAAATAAACAGTTTTTAGCAAGGGGCCTGCAATTACATTTCTTAATTTTTTCATAGGGAACATAATTTTGCGAACACGCGACACAGTCACATCGATATGTTTCTGCCAACTCAATGTGCTATCGATGTAAACACCTAGATATTTAACACAAGAGCTTCTATGTAAGGAAGGACAGTGGCAAGAGGTGCCTGTGGAGTGGCAGTTATGTGCTTTTACATCCGGCATGATAGGCTGTGTAGCAGAGTTAGCTGAGAAAGCGATGTAGTGGGTCTTACTTATATTCAGCGTAAGCAAGTTTAATGATAGCCAATCCATGACTATGCCAATTGCATTTTCAGCTGCTCGATGTGCAGATTCCCATGTTACTCCGTCTATAATAAGCACAGTATCATCTGCATAGACTAGAATATTACAATCTGGAATTGACAGTTGGCACAATCTATTTATGTATAATAAAAATAAGGTAGGACCAAGTACGCTACCCTTAGGTACGCCGTAGGTTAGATTCAGATCGTCACTAACATAGTTTTCAACCCTGACACGTTGACTGCGATTTGTGAGATAGTCATGGAAAAGTTTTAGCGCTATGTCTCTGACACCTATGTCTTCTAATACTCGTAGGAGGATGGGGATGGAGACCGTGTCGAATGCTTTGGCTAGATCGAGGAAAATAGCTATGGTTTTAGTCTTACAGTCAAGATTCTTAGCAATTCGGTTTGTTAATTCGAGAACAGCATCTTCGGTTGAGACGCCTCTTCTGAAACCGAATTGATTTGGGGCAATTATTTTGTTATGTTCGAGATAGCTAAGCAATCTTTTGTTTAAAATCTTTTCCATAATTTTTGACAAGGCAGTAAGCACTGATATAGGTCTATAATTTTCGACACGATCTCCATCTCCTCCCTTAAAAATAGGAGTGACCATCGCCTTCTTAAAAGTATCTGGGAAAATACCATTTGATAAACATAAATTGCAGATATGAGTAATCACTGGGACAAGTACGTGTTTGGTAGATTTAATAACACAGGTTGATATTCCGTCGTGACCAGTAGCACAATTATTTTTCAGTGATGTAATTATGCTATCTATTTCTGAGTTATTTGTTTCAAGTAAAACCATCGAATTTCCCTGAGGGTTGGTTACACAGTCATATTTAAAACTTGCATTTCTTTTGTGCTGGCTTTTATCAATTTGCCGGGCTAAGTTCGCTCCAACATTGGCGAAGTAATTATTAATGTCATTAACCGAATTAATTGGGTCGTTTGTAAGAAGTTTGACAGGTTTACTGGACGTGGAGGAATTTTTGTAAGTAACATTCTTTATAATATCCCATGTCGCTTTGGGGTTACCCTTGGCCTTTAAGAGTTCTTTTTGGTCAAAGTCACGTTTGACATTCTTCAACAATTTATTGAAATAATTTCGATATCTTATGTATATTATTTTAGCCATAGCGTCTTCGGGGTCTTGTATTGTTTTTTTGCGAAGACGATCTCGATTTCTTAAGCACCTAAGGAGTCCAGGAGTCACCCATGGCCTAAGGATTTGTTTTTTATGAGGAACTTTTTTTATGGTACTGTGTTGGTTCACTATGTTAATTATTATGGAAATAAATTGTTCCACACTTTCATTAGGATCTGTGCAAGTTAAGATGTCTGTGAAATCACAATTTTCTATGCTGGTAATAACATTTGGTAGGTCTAAATGTCGCATCACACTTTTTGGTTTTATAACGTCCTGAGATTTTCGCTCAACACAAAATAGAATAGGTGCATGGTCAGTAAAATATGAGTCGAGAACCAAAGTCGTAGAGTTTTTATTTGTTTTTAGAAAAACGTGGTCGAGACAATTATTAATTCGAGTAGGGAAAACATGGGCAGGAAGTAAGCCATAGAAGGCCATTACATTTAAGTATTCTTCAGAGTTTGGATCGCTGTTACCGGGTCGTATATTGATGTTTAGGTCCCCGATTACTGCAACAGTTGACACAGACGACAACGATTCAAGAATATTCCTAAGAGAATTTAAAAAATTGTCTATGTTTCTTACAGAGGGGGTACGATATATAGCAACAATAGCTGTATCTAATCCTATCTTCAAGACAAGACAATTTGCGTCTTGGATAGTAGGTTCATTTACATTGTAAGATAGTGCTGTGTTAATATAAATTACCACACCATCGTTTTGGTTACTGTAGGATGACCTAGTTGAGACAAAGCCAGGCAAAGCAGGAACGCCAGTGACTCTACTTAACCAACACTCAGAGAGAACAATTATATCACACTTAATATCCATAGCATGAAGCAATACATTAAGACCATCAAAATTACGATTTAAGCTTCGAATATTAACATGTAGTATAAGTAGTAGTGTAATTATATGTTTATAATATAATTATCTATCACAATGGAGCTAATGTACATATTTATAGATATTGAAAAAACATAACCATTCTGTTAGTCACAAAAAGAACATAAGATGTCTTATGTCATTACAGTCGGTGGTTAAAAAAATGATTTTGATTTGAACACGGCCTTAGCGGACGCGTGCGAATTGTCTAAGTTTATTCCATCTCAGAGACATAATGTCGTCGCAGAGTCGTAGATAGAATCATAACTACTTACAGTGCGAGAGAATTGGATTCTGATGGCGGCCTCGTTGTTTTTCACTTCCTCGGGGACTTAAGACATGAAAATGTTTGATCTTTTTCAACGAGATAAGTTTTTCTTCTACAATATTTGTTTTCGTTCAAACTGAAACTAATTTAACAGCATTTTTTTATACATTTTTACACGAAAATGTTTTGCAAGTTAAACAATATAAAAGCCAAAATATGACTCGTAATTCCGAATACATTTGTTAAAATCGCTTTCAGACTTTAAATAATAGGTTTCTTGAAGTGCAGGTTGCATTTCTTGAAAGTGCACTACTTTGACTTGAATGGCTGAAATGAAATCAAATTACCTACCACTCACAACAGACGTTAATATTTCGTTTGCTAAGAGATTGCGATCTACTAATTTACATTTCAAATTATATTTCTTCTAGTAAATTGTATAAGAGAATATTTCTTTGAAATCTTTAACTATGTAAATATTGGTTAGGTATTTTTGTGTTCAACTAATATTTGAAGTATTGTAGCCAATGTTGGCAGCTATGTGACAGTCATAAGTTTTGTAACGTTATTAGAAAAAAAAAATTGAATTTATAGTTCGGATGAGTTTTGCCGACACATCAGTTTACAATATCTTTTGTTTTACGAAGTTTTTACTAAAGTATCCGTTTTTAGCCGACTTCAAAAAGAAGGAGGTTATCAATTCGACTGAATTTTTTTTTTTTTTTTTTTTTATGTGTGTTACCGCGAATCTCCGTCCCTGGTGGTCCGATTTTGATAAAAATTATTTTAATCGAAAGGAAGTGCTTGCAGGTGGGTCCCATTTTTTTTTTTTTTTTTCAAATAACTAGAAGACTAGTAGATTTTGAATATAGCTTCAAAATTTGTTGCGAAAATTAGGGACATTTTTGCTTTCAGCGCTTACGTAGGCTAAACTATAAGACCTACATCAAAATTATGTATGGCGAATTGTAGCTCTTTAAATGTGCTAAATAAAAGTCCGCGATAGCATATATCTATCTTTTATAGTTTTCTCACAATAACCATTTTTTTCTTTACGAAACATTAATTAAATTCATGCCCTATTTCCGACGCTATTATTCAAGTTCAGTATTAACCCTTATGTAAATAAACATGTTCATTATCAAGATAATTTAATGTAGATTATATTTGCAATTAAAACTATATCATTCTGTCTAATAGTTTAGGAGATATCGTAAGAATAAAATTACGCGGAAACGAAAAATGCTACATCGCGTTACAATGAATAGCACAAATTTGCTTTCTGGGCTTACGTAGGTCAAACTATATGACCTACATTAAAATGATGTATCGAGTAATTATAGATCCTTAAATTTGCTAAATAAAGGTCTCAGGTGGCATATATCTATCATCTATGGATGTCTCACAAAAACCATGTTATTATGAACAAACTTCGATTAAATTGCACACGAAAAACAGCGTCGTAAGCTTACGGCGCTATTATATTATATTCGATATGAATCCTTATCCAAATAAATATGTTTGATGGCTAGAGTATTAAATGCAGATTACATTAGCCTTTAAACTATGTAATTCTGATCAATAGTTTGGAAGATATTAAATTATTAAAAACTACGCGCAATCGAAAAATTCTACGGCGGCGCGCGGCTGGACTAAATTAAAGGCACGCTACGATGTATTAGTTCGTTAATTTTCAATTTGTATACCGATTTTGATAATTATTTCACTGTTTAAAGGACAAGTGGTTATCTGCTGCATTCTAAATTAGTTTTTGAATTGAAGTACACACATATTAAATAGGAAAGTCCTTTTCTTTATTTATTTCCTCATACGTATTAAGGAAATTTGTAATTGAACTTCAAATTCACTAAAAATTGTGAAATAAAACAAAAATTTTAAGAAAAAAAAATAGCCGACTTCAAAAAAAACAATCTCAAACAAAATGCACTCAAAAGTAACATAAAAAAACAATTTCAAACAAAATGCATTCAAAAGTACCATAAAAAACAATCTCAAACAAAATGCACTCAAAAGTAACATAAAAAAACAATTCCAAACAAAATGCATTCAAAAGTACCATAAAAAACCATCTCAAACAAAATGCACTAAAAAGAAACGAAATAATGACATGAAAACTTCTTTCTTTCTTTCTTCTCTCTTTCAAAAACCCTCTAAACTCTAAAGAAAGTTCTCTTCTTTCTTGTAACATGTCTATATTGTATAATTATTGTTATTTTGGAGTCGGTTTCGGCCTAAGTAGGGATATAAACGTAAGTATGTCTCATACATCTCAAATATAAAATGTATAATATTATATTTACTTTGGCCGACACCGACTGCGAAATAACAATAATTATACAATATAGACATGTTACAAGAAAGAAGAGAACTTTCTTTAGAGTTTAGAGGGTTTTTGAAAGAGAGAAGAAAGAAAGAAAGAAGTTTTCATGTCATTATTTCGTTTCTTTTTAGTGCATTTTGTTTGAGATGGTTTTTTATGGTACTTTTGAATGCATTTTGTTTGGAATTGTTTTTTTATGTTACTTTTGAGTGCATTTTGTTTGAGATTGTTTTTTATGGTACTTTTTAGTTTCAACATTTTATAGAGGTTATATAACTAATCTTACTAATATTATAATGCGAATGATTGGAATCGTTTGATTCGTAAACATTTTGCTAAATTCTCGAAAATATTAAATAACTTTAAGATAAATTCGAATATAAACAGTAGACAATACAAATAACATCTTAGAAGATTATTATGTTACCGCAAGCTAAGAACAACGCAGTTATAACTATCAGATGTCACAAACAACATTCGAGATACATTTCTATTTAAATAGTAATCTATGTTAGTGGATTTATCGATTGCTATAACATCCTATTTCCACTAAGCAAATTGTCGCACGACCAACGACGAGCCACGTTACACATGCCGGTGGAAAAAAAACGAATAGTCGAGTTATGAAATATGAACAATAAAATCATTTAATTTCATAAAATTAGTATAAAAAATATATATTTATGTATGAATTAGTTACGCAAGTCTTTAATCTTAAAGGTTTTTCACCAAACAACTTTTCCTCCACTTACAAACTTTCTCCAACAAATGTAAAACTCATCCATCAAGCAGTTAGTGCTTAAAAGCTTACATTCGATACAGAATACATGGAGCACGATAAGCGCTTCAGCCGCAGGATTGTATGATTCCTTTATACAAATGATATAATTCTAAATCGGCACTTCTCGAATATATCACTGAACGTACAAGTTAAATATGTTATTATTTGAACATGTTTGTTTGATCTTTTTGCGAAGTCTTCAATATAAACTATCGCCCTGCAGACTATGGACCCACGACGGGTTCGAAACTAGTCGTTGCCGTCACTGGACGTGAGTTAAGCCGTTCTTTATTAATTTACTAGCTTTTACCCGCGACTCCGTCCGCGCGGAATAAAAAATAAATAGAAAACGGGGTAAAAATTATCCTATGTCCGTTTCCTGGTTCTAAGCTACCTGCCCACCAATTTTCAGTCAAATTGATTCAGCCGTTCTTGAGTTATAAATAGTGTAACTAACACGACTTTCTTTTATATATATAGATATAGATTATTATGTATTACGCAAGTTTAAACAAAATAATTTCAATATTTTTTGATATTTTCTTTTAACAGTTTTAGTCAGAGAAATGTGACAAAACTTTTAATTCATAACTAGTTATGTAATTTACATATTTTTTTGAAAATACAAAATTAAGATGTTATGTCACAGCCAAAATAAAGAAACAGAGAGAATAATTAATTAAGGTAGTACTAAAGAGGAACTAAACCAAATAAATGTTGGATATTGTTTTAACAGAATTATTTAACTTTGTAATGAAGTGTACGTAAATCTCATAATTAAGGATCCCTTAGTCAGTTCACAGGATGTTATAATTTTGTGCAAACTTTGAGTTTGTTTAACTTGTGCACATGTGTTGAATGGATAATTAAAAAACCTTTATTACTGATTGTAACTCGCAAATTATTTGGCTTCTGAATATGAGATGTTTGTTAATAGCTAACAGATGTTGTTAATATCAGACATTGGATATAAAATTCTGAATGCTAGCTAGTCTTATCTAACCTAATTAGTTCCAGACTAGTTGTATAATGCAGAAGGCTCAGACAAATTGAATTGATACTTATGATGAATACACTCACCAGATGTTTTTTTCGTATTAACTGGAGTTTTCATATAACATAAGTTTAGTTGATTTTGTTCTAGTGTTTCAGTTGTGAAAATTTCCAATTACTCTAAGATAGAGAAAGAATGAAGGAAGGTTTTGCAGGTTATTTTCTTTATAATTATAGTAAACTAGCTTTTACCCGCGACTCTGTCCGCGCGGAATAAAAAATAGAAAACGGGGTAAAAATTATCCTATGTCCGTTTCCTGGTTCTAAGCTACCTGCCCACCAATTTTCAGTCAAATCGATTCAGCCGTTCTTGAGTTATAAATAGTGTAACTAACACGACTTTCTTTTATATATATATAGATAGATGGATAGATTTTACTGTAAAAAATAACATTTTTTTGATTAAATGACGCCCTAGAAAAGTATGTAACATTTAGTTAATCATTAATTCAAGAAATTAAACTGGCTGTATTTTGATCAATTGACATCCTAAAGAAAAAAACGAACCATTTAATGAAACCTAACTCTTCAAAATCGGTAAAAGAAATCATAATTAACATAAGTAAAAACGCATAAAAATAAGCGCAAAAATCTCTCATAGCATTAGAAATTTTCTTGAATATGAAATTGAGTAGATAATACGAAATACAAACTTTCTTGAAATTGAAATTAATAAACAAGACAGAGCAAATACAATTCACAGCAGACCTAAATTTAATTAAGTATTTAGGTCAATTGATACGAGTACCTTTGTAAGTCACCTAACTAACGAATAATTAAGGAGAAAATCCATCAAACTTCCTTTAACTGAATTTATACAATACAAGCAAGTAGACATAGAAAATCTCTGAAGTACAGAGTCACGCATTTCCTTTGTAAGGAGTCACGTACAGATTAAGGAAAAGCTGCTTCCTATGATTTCATGTTATCTCTACTCTTGTTATGTATTATTTATAGAGAAGTTTCTCTCAAGCGATTTTCAGTTAAGGAGATGAAATATTGAAACTAAATTGCGCCCCTCAATACCAAGTTATAATCGCAAGAACTCGGCTTAAAACGAAAGGTTCATCATAAAGTATTAAGGTCTAAGAGTTTAGAAAGTTTCAAAAGCTAAGTTACTGACACACCTTTCTTCCTTTTTCAATAAACCATTTAAGTGTTCTTTCATTACAGGTAATGTGTAACATATTTATGTTGTAGATTCTAAAATATCTCTTAAAAATGAATACCTATTTAATTTCAACGTATTCCTCCCAAGTGGGTTTGGCGACAGGCTGGCGGCCGGCCGTAAAAACAAGCCAAAATATTAAGTCTTATAAAACTTTTTGCGCCGTAGATTCTAGAACATTTAAAAAATACTATTACTATTTTGTGACCATATTTGCTTTGTCAATGTTGTTTCATTCTTAAAAAAAAAATGACCTAAAACTAGTAAGTTAAAGTTGTTAAAATGACCTATAAATGTTCCGCACTTGATACCTACTTATCCATCGAGAATTTGGCAAATATAAGCTTGATAAAGAAATTGTAAGTTTTAGGGCAAAAGGTCGTGTCAGGGCCGCGCTAATTGGATACCTACGTTTTGATGAATGTGTCATAACTTGTTTTGAAACAAAAATGGAAATGCCAGTAGATATGAAAGACGATATCTGCTAAGATAACATTTGTAGAACTACCCATACAAAGTTGTTGCTCTCGAATATGTGAATTGTAAATTACTTTCAAAATCATAGAGTATTCTTATTTGATTAATATAAAATAACAGAATCTGAGACCATAATATCTGTATACATATCGTCATCCCTATCATTATTTTTGACAAAACAGAGATTGAAACAGTCTCAGAAACCTACGGGTAAAATTAATATTTAAAAAATGTTTATGATAAAATTCTGATGCGTTGAAAACTTTTATTTACATGTTATATACATACTATATAGTACTTATTACAATAATTCCCTCTCCCCCAATTAAAATATGACTTAACAAGAAGTTTGACGTGAGACCGCGCCCGATGCATTACCTTAAAAGCTTTATAAATACATACATTGTTTCAATTTAACTAATGGTGTAAACTCTTCCTTTATTAACAACCAAAATGTAATCTTTATTTATTTGTTTTCATTTATTTTCATTGTAAGATATAATTAGAAAATTTCTTTGTCGTGCAAGAAAATGTTATCGCAGCAAAATATAAAGTTTGTTTTTCTTCATTTCAATTTTAAATTAAGTAAGTTGCATTTCTAATTCCCATGGAATGAGGAAAGTTATGAAGTGAAACAACACAAAAAGTTTCAATTGTTCAAAGAATAAAAAGAAATTCACTTGAAGATGATGCGAGCACTTTTACTACTGTCGCCTATGACCTAGATTTTGTATAAAGAGACGAGTTAATGCTACTTCCTACATTTTGTTATTTATTTTTCTTTCAATATTTCCTATTCCAAATATTCTTTCAAAGATTACTTTTTGTTAATTTTACTAAAAATGTTTTAATTAAAAAATAATCTCTGTCTAAATATGATTCAAAAATAAAAATCATTATTTTTATATAATAATATAAATATTTCACTGAAAAAGCGGTCGTAAATTTTCTGATTTAGACAAACAACATAAAAATAGCAACGACCCTCAAAGAAACCTCTCCAACATAAACGAGTGGCTTTTGCTGTGGCATTAAGTATACATTTAGGAAAGATACGAAAAGCGAGGCAATTATAATGTCTGTGTACATTTTAAGAAGACTTGATCTATGTTCAAAAAAATAAATTACATTCGAGATCTCTGTTGTTATCAATAAAATTGTTTTTGATTGAAATAAACAAGGAGATTTTTTAAAATGCTTTGAAATTGTGGAAAAAATTACAAATCTATATCTAAAAAGACCATAGTGACATAGATATAAAGACCAACAACCGTAGATTTTTTAAATTTTTTGCAGCTTTTTTTTATTTCTTCAAGACATTTTTCAAAGATACTTTTTGATACATAAAAAAAATGATAAATAACTATTAAATTACAGTTAATTCTTTAATTTGAGGTCCGTCGACCTTTCCTAGAGAATTTCTTAGATTTCAGTCAAACTTTGAACCAAGTAAACCACTTAGATAACAAATTCCTTTATGAAAATGGTTAAGGAGAACGGCGAGGTCTCAATCAATTGCCGCTTTGGGTAATGGATTAACTATTAACTTGAAAGTTAAGGTCTTTGTTGTTAACTTTGCCGGCCCTTACAATTTGTCACCATGTTTCGCTTTGTAAGTTATCGATACTATAAAGTAAAAAGTATTTATTACAATAAAATACTGTACGTTTTTAAAAAAACTTCTGATAAAAAAATAATTAGTGGCCAATTCGAATACATATTAACTCAAGAAAAGTTTAGTCTATTCAAATACGAATTTTATTTCGATATGAAAGTATAAAAATTTAAATATAATATGTTAGTGAAGATCAATATGTATAGTGGTACTTAAATATGAAGTGAGCTCCAGGTTTCATGGCCCCATTTCAAAACTCAATTTAATATTTTCCGTGCCGTGGAAGTCGCCGCGATATTTAAGCTCCGATAACGATGTATTATGGAACTGAACGAGGGTTAGCATTACGGAACTGGAACTAAATATATTCCACTATTGAGACGTATTCATTTAAATAAAGATGAAATATTTTATATTTTGAGTTGAATAAAATTAAATATTTGTATAAGTTATATGAAATCTTATAATTTGGAATGTTTAATTAAACAGTATTTCAAATAGTACGTAAGTAAATAATGAAAAAAATCATTTAATCGCGGCCAATAAAAATACAAAGTGTTTTAAAATTTTCAATTAAAAATACATTTTTAATTTTTTATTATCCAATACTTTAATATAAGACATTTAGCAAATAAATTAAAATAAATTTCTATTTACAGTTCGTAATTAGTTGATAAACATACCTACTTTAAAATGATTGAAAAAAAATAACTAAATCCAAATTAGTTTAACATAAATATGTACATGTTATAAAAATGTGTTTGTTTTGTTTTTAGATACAAAATGATCGTCTTGCGTCACATCTAATTCCTATCACGCAGCGGGTGGCGGCAACACAAATTGTTCATTTTTTCTCGTTACCAATTAATTATCGGCAAACTACATTGACTTAAAGGAAAATAAAAGAACATTATTGGATCTTTGTTATTGATGATTTATTAGAATAATTGATATATTTTATGAAGATAAAGAACGCTACGAAACAGATAACCAACGTTTCTTACCTAATCATTGCATGACAAATTAACGACTTTGTCTGTCACTTTTACGTATAAATATTACTCCATACAACTTCTTCAAAATTCATCAACCGCATTGTTTAATTAATTCTATGAAAAACAAAATATATCTGCTGCATACAAATAAAACATCTAAGAGTATCATATAAATTGAGATCCGCGTCGGTAAAACAGCACGTGAATTCCAAATAAAATAGGTTCCATGTCGGTAAAGATGGCTGCTGAGTTCTAAACGAACACCACTGTTGCAATACAAAATTGTAGCAATCAACATATTTTGCGAAGCGTGTATAATATCTATTTTAGTAAAACGTAGAGCAAATATTCTGACAAGTAATTAAGTATATGAAAAATGAAAAATGAAAAATGAAAAATTATTTATTGACATCCAAAAATACAGTGAATTATCCAGGATCCTCGCACTAGGCGCAGCCTGTATCGCGAGGACCCAGCTCAGTGATTTAACAAGAAACATCGTTAGATGGCAACACATGGACATTAAACAATATTAGAATAGTTAGGAGTTAAGTAAACTACAAAAGAAAACAAAATATACTCATTACAACTCATAAACTCACACAACTCATTACAACTAATAAAACAATAAAAATTATACAACAGATGTTTTAAGTTCGCACACGTGGAGCTCGGAGCCTACCCTAAGTTAGGGGGGTCTAGGCCATAGTCAACCACACTGGCCCAGTGCCTGTTGTTTTTTTCTCAGATATGTGTAGGTTGCATCACAATGTTTTCCTTCATCGTAACAATATGTTTAGTAAAATAATTATCTTTATTTTTTTATCTGTTTTATCACACGTTATATCTTGAAACTACTAACACAATGTTACTAACGATTTCGAAAAAACAGAGGCAATTTGTTGTGAGAACGGAGATCAATGGCTCAAAAGCTTTGTCTAAATCTGGCTCAATCCGTGGAGCAGAAAAACAAATCCCTTGAGGTCACTGACATGATTTTTTTTAAATTTAATGTTGTTTTTTTTTGGTATGTTATAAAATATAAGACATGACACATGTTACACAAAACACAATGAAACTTAACTTTGCAATTAAAGACATTGATATTTTTTTAGCTTTTTATTTCTGATATGAATTCTACTGCCAAGGTTTTTTTACATTGAAGTTTCACTTGTATTGTACAAATAAACATAAATTATTGAGGTGTAAAAAGTAAAAAACAACTTTTTAAAAACAAGACTGAACTACTCACCGAAATTCATCTTTTCTTAATATCTGTCGTCTAACAAAATATTTTATCTAAAATTCCGCTGGGCTTGTTTTAAAGCGATGACAAGTTTTAATCTTTAAAATAAATTCAAACTGCGATGAAAAGAAATGTTTCATTTGTTAGATAAGTACTCGAGACAGATATCAGAAATCTTAAGCTTAAGTTGGATCATCTTTATTATATTTCTACGCAGTTATTTTTTTAAATCCGCCTTTTTAATTTATTTTGAAGAAACAATAGGTACAATATATTTAATTATAATTATTATACATCACAGAGTAAATATTTATTGTGTTCCGAGTCTCATTTATTAGTTTCTGGTCTGCTACAAACTTTATTGTCCGTGTGAGAGCTTCTTTAATTATTTATACAAAGCCGTAACCTACAAATAAACAATATTGAAAATGTTATACAAACAATTAACAGTGTAAACTATTTTATTCTATTATGCACTGAAAATAAAACTTTTTAATAGTACTAATTGTTTTCAGTAATTACAAATGAGAAAGCCGTCACCTGAATTCGCTAAAATTACGAAATGATCGCCCATAGACGTGCACAAAAGGTTTATCTTTACTTTAATGAAAATATTATGTGACACATTTGTAAAGGAAGCTTGGGCATTATGTATACTGAAAACTGTAACTTTGATGTTTATTTCTGAAATAGGTGTAAATTCCAAGACCGTTTAACTTCAAAGCTGGTACAATATATATGTTCCTAATGGTATTTTAATAAGGAAAACCAAATGTACGTGAGACAACTATTAATTTCCATATTTGGAGTTCGGCCAATCTCATCAGCTGCTTCACGAGATGTATTGCACATTATATTCAGATGCTGTTTGTTTACGAACGCTCTGAAGTTCGCTATTTATCGATATTACTACCTACAGTGAGTGTCAAGTTACAATTTGATTGCTTGTGTGATATAACTGAAATATTTAGATTAGGTATAAATTAGTAATTCTATTTCCGTGACTTAATTTAATTCGAAAAATTTGTACAAATGTACCTAAAATCAACCTTAACGAACAAGTACAATATTCACGTAAATGTATTCATTTGGAAACATTTTCTCTCGCTGTATTTTCCATATTATTTATTTCAGCAATTGATAGAACATTTTTCTTTCGTTTTCATCAGATAGAATATTGTTGATTAAAGAAAAATTTCGACGTTTTTCTTTGTTACAAAAATTGGGTCACGTTAAATTGTAGATACATACTTTGTCAGTGCTCATTTTCAACGGCTTGTTGTATTAAAGTCGCTGAGTGCGTCACTGACTTGTTGTCTTTATTTACCAGCACGTTTCAATATTGACATAAACGGTTTTTACACTGTCACAAGTATACATTGTGACGTCATCTACAATACGTCACGTAGCGTGACGTGACATCTTGACGTGACAGCGAATAAATTGTAAAAATACATTCTGTGACATAATACTTTGCTATACGTTTTGTCAATAGTATTCATAATATGAATTCTGAAATAAATACAGTTTATCTTACTAATTTTATAAATGCGAATGTTTGGATGCATGGATGGAAGGATGGATATATGTTTGAAGGTATCTCCAGAACGGCTCTACATATCATGATGAAATTTGGCATAGATGTAGAGCATAGTCTGGAAGAACACAAAGGCTACGGAGTCGCGGGCGACAGCTAACTAGCTGTTATAAGTTGTCAAACGAGCAAGCGGTCACCTGAATACGCTGAAATAGTGAAGTGGCCGCTGTCTATATATGTCGCTGTCCGCAATTGCAGATTTGCAGATGCGTTGCCTAACTTTAATCGTCGGAGAATGGCATGCACGGAAAGAGAATATTTACCTTTCCTATACGTCCCCCTCCTCTATCAAATTAGCTTCCCCTTTCAGTACTTTTCTTAAAAGAAAAATGTGGATAGGGAACGTGGAGTAAAATTAGGCCTTTGGCAGTGTCGCAAATCAGACTGTATGCGAAAATGTTTCCACTTGACGCCTGTCTTCTATGTGATCGTGGTATTTCACCGGTCGATCCTACTTATTCATGAACCCAACAAATATTGTTGTTGCTGTCGGATGTTTTTTTAATTTGATTCATATCGATAAATAAATGAATTAGTATATATTTAATACAACAAATCAAAGACATGTTAGTACCTACCTATATACCTACCTTTATAGCGGAATACCAATTTGATGAAATTACAATATTGAAAGTCATTAAATTTTCTTGATATTTCCGTTTTAATCTCCAATTAGAAGGTGATTTAAAATTCAACTAATCCTAGTCCCTTTTGTAACAGTTTACAAACTTTTAGAAAATAAATTAAAACTCAATGAATTTTAAATAACATAAAAACACATATGAAATATATCGGCGAATATAATCTTACTTCTTACTTACTAATATTATAGATACAAATGTTTAGATGGATGGATGGATGTTTGAAGGTATCTCCGGAACGACTCAACGGAGCTTGATGATGTTTGGCACTGATGTAGAATATAGTCAGGAAGAGCACATGAGTTACTAATAACTTTTTAATTCCGCACGGAAGGAGTCGCGGGTGACAGCTTGTATTAAGGAGGATAAATCTTTCATAATGTGCCAAAAGATTTCGATTTCCTCAGAAAAGAGATTAATTCGTAATTAAACCGTCTTAAGAGAGAACAGATTTAAAGGTTCGAGTAAATCTTGTATAAAGTAAGGGAAGAACAAAATTCCCGAATTAGTGCGGGATTTCAGATCCTCTAATTATAAACTGATTTAAGGACTATCCGGATATCCGTTTTATATAATAAAGAACTTATCTTTCAAAATAAAATATAAACTAAACAGATATTGTTTTTGTTCGACTCGATCTTCGTCAAATTCCTAGTTTTTTTTTGTATTTTAATATAACTATTGCTTGTTAAACTAATTTAAGTCTACTTTACCTTGTTTATTTAAAAAAGTTGTAAGACCCTATGGAATTTAACATAAAGAGCTTTTAGCGTTCAAAGTGGTCTTACTTTAGCAAGTGCATTGAGAGTTTATTCTCTAGGCGCTTTGCGCTACATAAATACCTTCTCAAAGAAAACCTCCTTGAAAACGTCAGATGAATTCAAAAATAAAACTAACTCCTTGTAAATAGTTTTCTGTAAAGTTTACGTGGTTAAGTTTAAATAAAACAAACATTTCTTGCTTTCAGTGTTTAGAAATACTTTCGTTTAATTTTGTTGCAAGTAGACATCTGTGAATAGCAACAAACATGGGAATATAAAACTAGAAAACTTGTTTTCATTTGAAAATGAAAAAATGAAAAATGAAAAATGAAAAATGATAATGAAATAGAGAAATGAATAAGTAAATTAAAAAACACAATACGTGGATGGAATCAAATATTTTGCGCCAATAGACATTACCTACTTTGATTACACATCAAGTTTCCATTTTACAATGTGATTAATGTTCTCCGGCTCTCTAATAATTTTAAAAATATATAATTTTAAGTACTAACATAGATATAAGACATGTTTACTAAGATGATAATGGTGTAAACCTGAAATAAAGGATTTTTTTTATTTACTTTAGCTTTAGTTATTAAAAGTTCCCCGTTGTAGTGAGTTTTCACTGCAAAAATACTTGTATCAAAATATATTTGTCTCAGTTTTTACAAAGAGTATGTGATTTACAACATGTTTTTGTAAAAATTTTCGCCAGTGAAAACACGAGGATAGCAAAATATGTGTCGTCCTTAAAACGTCCTCTTTGATATTAGGTACATATGTATTATTTTCAGTTTATTTATTACGTAGAGAATTTTGTATTAAATTAATTATTCACGCTGATTAACAAATAAATAACATTAAAGTTTATTTATTGAATAAAATATTAATTTATTTTGTAACAAATAAAATGAGAAAAAAAATCAAAGTGAAATCATGTTCATAATTTATTATAACAATAACATTGAGATTAATTTTTAAAACATCGATATAACTTTTTATTTAGCATATTTAATGTTATAAAAATATTTTAAAATAAATTTTCTTTTTTAATTGGGCTTTTATAAACAGTTTAAATACACAAGAATATTCCATATTAATAGTAATATATCTAAGTAAATGTAAAAACTCACCCTTTAAATATTTCTCTAAATGTGAATTTCCCAATAATTGTTGTTATAAATAAAAGTCCGGCAAAGAAATGAAGCACTCACATAAGATGTAATCTCGTTAGCGACGCGATACAGAAACTTTTAATGGAAATGACACAGCTAAGTGACACTGCGCAGTGACACACGTCCGCACAGCTCGGCCGCCGGCCGTCGACTGACGCCGGGGAGCTAAAGCTCGGACATGGAGCTTACAAGAAAGCTTAGCGCAGTTCTATTTCACCTCTTTAAATGCACTGTGTGTTAACACATACCACCTGAGTGTCATACATATTTTTAATAGCTTTCAAGAATGACTGCATTTTAAATAATATTTTTTCATATTAAATTGTATTAACATATAGAGTACGTTATCTTAACTAAGTTACATATAATTTGATGAAATATTTGTGATTTGTTAACAGATTTGTTTTATAAACCAAAATTTTTCGTAAACTTTTTTCAGACGTTTAAAGCTTATGATATAAAAAAATTAAAATTCAACCCTTATACTTATGTGAGCGAAAGAAAATATCTTAAATAACATTTTCATATTTCCACAGATAACGACGAGGCGGAGGTCGGGGTCCATCAAATTTTAAAACAATGAGACCATTCTCCCTCGAGTTAGACCTTTTTTTTCACTGAGAATAATTCCAGGGAAAAGTTCCTCATAAATAGAACTCGCAGTGAACATAAAATCAGAAACAAACGGCGCGGAAATGAAAAGGTTAGTAAATTATTTGTCACATAACATACGTCATAATTTTTTGTGTTCAGAAAATAGGTGAAGTAAAATAATAATAGCTATAAAAGATCTTTTTTCAACTATGATTTTACCAATAGTTGAAAAAAAGATTGGATTAATCTTTTTAATATGAAAAACTTCGAATATACATTTTTCTATAAACATTATCCAGTAGATAAATACATTGGTACATACATTTTAATTGTATAAAATATACAATTTTTTATCACAAATTCATACTAAAACATTTTAGATTGAACTTATGAGATATTAGTAGAGTTACATTTAATAAAGTTTTATTATTATAATTTGCAAATTACATTCTTCTTAAACTAGAGAAGATAACCATTATTTACTTACCTATTATCTGTTGGAGTTTCTAAAAAAAAAAATATTTCAACCAGTTGTATACATGTGACGTAAATCATAACTACAAGGAAAAAAATAAAACAAATAGAAACTTGAAACAGAAATATAAGATTGCTAAATCAAATAAAGAAACTCCTTACAAACAAATTCCCCGCGAACTTTGCACGTTCCTCGCATTAAATATCCTTCCCCCATTTAGGTATTCCTAAATCGGTGATTTCATGTAATTTATGAATATTCCCTGGAAACAGATATAAAAGGGACACGAGATAATAAAATGTCATAATATACCTACATACTAACAGTAATAAATTATATTATAATTATTTATAACTTGATTTTATTTACAACTTATAAAATTGTACATTTTTAAATATTAATGCAAAAAAAAACAATTTCTCGACCACGACGTCGTAGCAAATGCACAGATGCACCGAAAGCGTTCAAATAGTTTTTGAGAAATATTCAAGAACGCAAATTAATAAAAGAAAAATTCCGAAGTTTTTTAAATAATTAAAACATTTACAATAAATGTTTTTGTAAAAAAAGTCGTAAATAATACAAATAAAGAAATACACATTCCTAGTTAGTATTTATTTATACAATCAATAAAATATATTTCAAATTATTTAATATTTTAATTTCAATCAATCTTTTTTAAAATTTAAAGAAGAAATTAATTCCATATTTAAAAATAATTAAAAAATAAAAGAAATAAAAATGTTCTGAAATTTAAAAACAAAATATAAAATCATTTTAAATTTATTTTCCCACGCATCGACGCCGGCGCCGCCGTGGCGTCACCCTTAGCGCTGTACACCAATAATATATTTTTAATAGGCCCAGCAATAATCATACTACCAAAACTTGTGCTTCTTCCAATTAAGCGCCGGCTCCAACTTATATATTAGCTAGATTTCAATTCTTAATCTCCAGCAATAAACGGCGCCTTCTACTTAGCGTTTTATATCTGTTTTTTAATTAGGCGCTGGCGCCAAGTTCTAAGCACCCAGCATACGCGCCTTACATTCAGCGCCGGCGCTCCATCTTTAGCGCCACACACCTGTGCCAAGTTGTTAGCGCCATGCGCCTGAAAACGCTTGGCGCCGGCGCGTTGTAACGCGACCGTGGGAAAATTTTAATATTTTATTTTCAATAAATATTACTAAATTTTAAAATGTATTTACAAATATTATAGAACGTTACAGGTAGAACAACAACAGATGGCGCTATTACATAAATATTGTATAATTTCATATATGGAATTAGGTACATTTTACATTCAAGGTAAAAGGTAATATTAATGTATAAGTAAATATAAAATTAAAGATAAGTTATAACTTAATTGAGTGATGATATCTAACTGTACTATAATGTAGCTAATGTAATTTAATACGGACCCTATTTAATTATCAATTGGAAAACGCAAATTTATTTTCAGTTTTACAATTTTCAAATTTAACCAATGAATAATGTACTCGGATATCTCTGAACCGGACACGAATATTTGATCCGGTCGTATCCGGACGAGACGGGATATAAATCAACAACGGACCGCGATAATTATTAGATAAATCTGTTCCTAAAACGAAAGTTTTAAACCTTCGTATTTAATTTAATTTTACTTCAATAAAATTAAATCTTCATTAGTTTAATTTTTAATAAATTGCTTTTAATAGAAATGAAACGATAACTTTATGATATAAATTAGTCATTTTTTATTGTTTTATCATAATATTGGTGCTTTAGTGTGCTTTTTGTATGTGTTTCTGTTTCCAGGTCGTTGTTTACTTGTATAAATATCTATATTATACGATAACAAGCCTTTTTACTTAATTTAAAAATTAAAATCAGCACATTTTAATAACGTCAATATTTCACTATGAAGTTAAATTATAACTTTACACATCAACAATGAGGCGGGCACACTGCTGGTATATTTTTACCCTACTGACAATAATTATATTAGTAAAAACCTTACAATAAAAGTCCCTACTCTAAATAATGTAGATATCCGACATTTTCTGACATATTCAATGTTTGCTTGGGTTTGTGACAACACAGATATGTAGGTGAAAGGCAGGATAAATGGCCTTAATAAGGGCCAATTGAGCCCTTGTCAATATAAATCATTAAATAATACACAGGAAGCATTCCAGTTCAAAATGTCATCTTCAATATGTCGACCGTCAACAGTTAAGTGTTCATTTCCACTGCAGAAATATGTAACATGTTTTAATTCCAGTGGAATTTCATCTTAATGTAATTATTGTTTAATTTTGTATGTGTGAAATGTGATTGTATGACAATTTAATGCTGCATCGCTATTTCCACTGGGAATTGTTGTCAAACGAATTCCTCTTACAAATGATATCGCATTCAACTGTTTGCTACAAATTCTCTGAATAACAACAGCTGTTGAAAATGCTGAAATTCATTGCTAATTGATACAAGTATTGTGATTTAATCATGTCACAGTACGATTGTAAAAACCTTCAATATACATTTTTGCCTATTTTGACGTTACTTTGTAAATGAATTCGTTCGATATGTAAATTACCTAAATTACAATATGCTCAGACAAATTACAAAACAATAGGTAACTAGTTGTAAATTTAATTGATACAAGTTTGTTGGAACTGTTTACATTGAATTTTTGTGAAAACACAAAACCTTTAATGAAATACAAACAGCATTGATTGCTCCGTATTTGTACAGGTTTGCGTCCACATTGTACACAAACATACACACACACATACACACGGCAACTGAATTACAAATGACATGTTACCAGTTACTGTTGTTATTGTCTCAAACTCTAAATATTAAATAATTATAATAAACTTATTTGAATATTTTATGCAATACTAATAAATATATTGTCAAAGAATTTTCTCTAAAATGCATTAAGAAAATTCTTCATAAATCTTATATCTTAGAATATATTTAGCGAGTATTAAAGATATTGGAATTTGAAAATTAAAAAAAAAAGTTGTGAGAATTTCTTATTGGAATTTCATTAAATTACAATAAAATGAGATTAATTCTAAGAATAAACTTTATTGCTTTTGTTCAGTTTCTTCTCACAAATTCTTCAATCTTTATTTGATTGATGTCGATAAAGAGAATTATTTAATTCGGTGAAATAATTAATTTTTTATCTTCTAGAAAGCAACATGACGTTTATCCGAACACTAAAACCCCTTTTCCACTGCTGCAAGCCGCGCGACACTTGACAATTTTTGTTACAGAAATTGCGTCAGTGTAAAAAGGTTGTAGTAATATATATAAGTCACACAGAAGTTAGTATTTACATAAAATATAGTGAGTTTTTTGTAAGTAGGTAGTTAAAATTTATCTTATTTTAATATTATAAATGCGAATATTTGGATGGATGGATGTTTATTTCAAGGTATTTCCAGAACGGCTGCCTTAATGCACGCAACGGCGGATGAAATTTGACACAGGCGTACCTAGCCTAATTAAGTTTTATTTTTAATTCTACGCGAACAGAGTCGCGGGCGACAGCTAGTAAGCAGTTCGTACTCGTTTTATTTTATTTAATAACAATTTAGTATCATAAATAAAATAGAAAATATCAAATAAATGTATAACAAATAACAATTTCTGAGTAGATATTTACAATAGGTGAGTTGTAACACAGAGCAGTAAATATTGGCTCGGGGCCAGTACAACAGTCGATATATAGAAATGAATTGCTCTACTGAATTATGTCTCAACAATTTCTACTACATATTACTACAAAGTACTAAAGCTTTATTTCAAAGATTGGAAAGTCAGTTTACAATTCCACAGTTTTAAGTTACATTGCAAAAAATTCTATTGGTTTAGTTAATTAGGTTCAAATTAAGATAATTTCAAATTACATTAAAGTACCTTAATTTGTTGCAGTTTTGTCTTTATAAAAAGCAATGGTTCGTGAAGTTCACAATTTGACACAATAGTGGTGATATTATAAACTGACCTAGCTCACAATTTGACAGTGAACTGTACCTATATTAATATCGACTTTGTTCATAGACCTTGTATTATCAAATTGTGGTTATCTTTCTCACGTAATGTGGAAACAAAGGTTTTATCTCGTCTTAACAATAAAATAAAATAAATTAAAACTTTCTTTAATTAATTACATTTGAGATAATTTGGGATAATTTAGATCTTTTGTTTGGGAACAATGTTCGTTTAATATTGGAATTTGTTAACTCACAGGTATTCAATAAAATATATGTTAAGCTTTACTTAATTTAAAAGGTAAATAAATATAAAACAAAATAAATTTTCTAACCGTGGTTTTCCTCTGAAGAACAAATCACTATCAGATCATTAAAAGAACTACGACAAACCAACAATGGGAATCCACTAACATAAAAACTTACATCATATTCAAAAAAATTTTCATTAAAATTTTCCCGAAATCCAATCTTAACAAAATAAACTTTGGGAAACAAAGTAAAACATAGCAGAGATCGCATATCTTCTTCAATGTGTGTTTAAATCAAATTGACATAGTTCTAGTCAAATATCTAGATAGATATTTTAGCGATATTTTACATTGACTACATTGAATTGTATACATTTATATTGTGTTACGAAATAAATCATGTTAATGAAAATTTACATAACAAACATTATCACTATCACTATTTACTTAAATAACAACAATAACATACTGAGTTATTACAGTTTTAAAATTACATAGGTACTATATTTTAAATATATAATAACAAAATATAGTTAGTTAATTGCACTATGAAATTAAAAGTATTCTTTTTTTATTACACATAATAAGAAAAAATACCTTTTATCCAAATAACCGATGTATTAACTGTAATAACTTTTACTATACAAAGAAAATCAATTTATTATAAAGAGCTACAACTTTTTCTTTTTTCGAATCAATCATTTCTATGTAACTCACAATACAGCCTTCACGACCCTTTCCATTCATATACCTACATTCACCTTTTACCAACATTTAATATATAATTAACGTGACTTTAAACACATAATATATATAAATATATAAGTATTTAATAAGTAATGTACATTTCTTCATTAGATTAAATAAATAAATAAGCATTTGAAAGCTTTCCATTTACATACTTCTTAAATAAATATAATGAAAACTTAGAAAATTTCATACAAAATAATTTACATACGTCATATTTCAGCACGCGTGCTTAGAGGCACTTAATTCATAAGTTAACATGCACACGCCAACATCTTTCACCGTCACTAGTAAGTTAAATAATGAGCAGCACTTAAGTTGTAAGTTACGTTAACATTTGCTAAGTGCTCGGCTCTGGCGCAAGGCCAGCTCGGCCTTCGCACATGTTGCGCTACAAGGACACTGTCGCCGCGCGTTCCCACTGCCGAAACATGGACAATATGTCATACCACAGATTCTTATGTTTGATGAGAAAAATGTTATTAAAAATAATGAAAGCATCAATCCATTAAATTTTTCGGTTACAACAAACGATGAAGTCTACGTCCGTAAATAGAAAAAAGTGATACGCAGAAGTACCTAGCCTCTAATCACTAGTGCAATGAGTAAAAATTCTAATACTAGACTATGCTAGCGTGTAGTTTGTTTCAAGGCTTTATTAGAAGGTTGACTTTGTAATAAATCTGCGACCGTTAAATCGACTAACGTTTATCCGATAAAATCTGAGCGAGGGTCAGAGCAGTGCCTGCATTGTATGTAATATGTATATACAGGTAATATATGTCTACTAATATACTGAGTAATATGAAATGAACCATCATCATCATCAGCTCACTATAAGTCCCCACCGACGGGCTCGGAGCCTTTTTTTTTTTTTTTTTTTTTTTTTTATAGTGGGGAAATGCGTTACGCATACCACCGCGCCCTAGAGGGGAAAGGCGCGGTGGTTATGTCGGACTCTCTCCCTAGACGGAAGCCTACCGACTAAAACCCCACTGTTTCCCTCAGCTCACCGAGCACCAGGGCGCGGGCACACTGCGCGTATTCATCGCACGCCCCGATGGTGACTGGCCACAACGCCTCCTCAACATGTTTGCGTCCTCTCGTTGCACGGGAAACCTGTGCGTCCTCACTACTTTGTCTGAGTGACGGACTTCCCCCTAGTCCGCCACTCTAGTTCGGTTAAGGAGGGATAAGTCGGGCGAAAGCCCTTCTTCTCCCCCCTCTGCGGCGGCTTCGGATGGGGTCCTGGCTGGACGCCTCCCTCAGCCTCTCCGCTTCCTCTTTCTGCGAAATGACTACCTCGCAAAAGGTTTGGACGGCCCTCCAGGCTCTGTCCGACTCCGTCATCCTCTGTACTACAGCCGGCAGGGAAAGATCTGGGCCCACTACCGCCACGAGATCCTGCCTTTGCAGCGCCCAGGCAGGGCATTCCGCCAGCGTGTGCTCTGCCGTGTCCGCAGGACAATCGGCACAGTGATGGCATTGCGCGGACGGCTCCCTCCCAATCCGGCACAGATAGCTGCCGAAGCAACCATGCCCCGTCAGCACCTGCGCCAGACGGAAGGTTACCGCACCGTGCTCCCTCCTCAACCAAGCCACCAGAACTGGGCCGATTGCCCCGACCGTTCTGGCGCCAGCCCGCGGCCCGCGGAGGCGGCATTGCCAGCTGGCCACTGCCGCTTCGCGTCTGCTCTGGCGAAACCTTTCGACCTCGGCTCTAGGGGGCAGAGAACCGTCAATACGGGTTCGATTTTCACGCCAAGCGTGAACCGCCGCCAACACTTCTGCCTCCAGCACCCACGGCAGAGAACCGGCCAGGGCGCAGGCCGCCTCATAAGATATGGTGCGGTACCCTCTCACCACCCTTATCGCCATCGTCCTCTGCGGTCGATGTAGGATGTCGACCGTTCGCCTGTTTAGGGCGCCGCTCCAGACTGGTGCGCCGTATAGCGCCATTGAGCTAACGACACCCATAAACAGGCGACGGCTCGCCGCCTTGGGACGGGCTCGGAGCCTACCCTAAGTTAGGGGTGACTAGGACATAGTCAACAACGCTGGCCAAGTTGACTTCACACATATCATTGAATTTCTTCTCAGATATGTTCAGGTTGCATCACGATGTTTTCCTTCACCGTAAGAACTTCGGATAAATGTACATATGTAAATCGAGACTTGAAAAATACATTGGTACATGGCGGGATTCAAACCCAGGACCTGCAGATTACAAGTCGAGTGCTTAACCCCTGAGCCACCGACGCTTAAATCTGAAATGAATCATGCATGCGATATAAATGTTTCCCATATAAAAATATTCACAAAGTGTATATTTGTATATTACAAGTATACTTCTAATCTAAAAAATGATGTTATCAAAGTTAGCTTTTATATAAAAATGTTTAGTTAACTAAAGGAAGTGTTCATTAAATTTTAAATGGAAAATCTCTCGATGGGAAATGAGATGAAGCGCGTCCATTCTAATCCTGAGACCGAGTTTGTTCTCTCAGCGTTTGGAAGATAAATTGCTTTTCCCTTTTAAGTAGAAAACTAGGATAAATTGGTGGATTTAATTTATCGCCTCTGATCAAGTTATTACACGACCGTTATAGGACGACCACAGCTGATAATAAATTGACTTTATTTGATAAAGTTCAAGCACATACCTAAATTGAGAATCCTACTTTTACTTATTCTAACTTATTTATAATAATCCATTAAAATAGAATATAATTAGAGGGAAAATGTTTTCCAACTTTTACAAACAGAAAAACAATAAAGTGCTGATAGTTATAACAAGACTCCTACCACTGAAGTCTCGAAAGCTTTATAAATATCAACATGACTAACAATATATGACTTTAATTACGAGTTTCATAATAATTATTACATAACCTGTGACATTAAATAACAATAATGTCACTTACTAATTAAAAAATACATCCAATGAGCAACAATGTAATAAAGTGACGACGTCACTGCTAACTAGTAGCCGGACAAAGTCCTGTCCTAAGGCCGACTGACGGCTGCTGTCCCCAAGCTATTGATTCTGAACAAACTTTAATGTCTCGATATCCAGCGCCATCTTGCAGACATTATACCGCAAAGACGAGGAATTTATTAAGTAATTAAATGTTCAAACTCATTCACTTATAATACTTGAAATACTTGTAACTTAGATAGAAATAGACATTTTATGAATTAAATTTAAGTATAAAAATTAATTTTATTTATATTATCATCTAATTAGCAATGTAAGAACAATAAAATTAATTAAACATCGAAATTGAACACCATCTGATGGAATAAACGGAACAATTTTTAGTCTTTTGAAAACAACAAAAAGTCAAAGCGTTTAAAAAATAATTAACATGTTAGTATAAAACATATATCAATACGAAGATTTTGTTTCGTATAAACGAAATAAGTTTCTTTTGGGCAACAGCAATTTCATTTGATTGTGTTTACTGCGTATTGCGCACTAAAATGCATTTTATTACTTTCCTTTAATATATGTGAAGATATATCATCGCGAAACGATTTCATATAAATTAAACAAACTTTGTATGTATAGTAAATGTTTTTTTCTAGAAAATATAAAGCGACGTTGTTTACATTGGTAAAAGTACTGCCTTCGTCGGGTCGCTGAGATGTTTGCAAACAATTGCCGCAGCAGAAATAGAAGCAATTTCGGTGCCACTACCAGTTAGTATGTAGGTCGTATGTTATTTTATTATCTACTGGTAAATAACATGCAACTTACTCTTACATGAGGTTATTATATATCTCTAGGACTTATATATGTGATCGTAGTAATCATAACAAAAAGCAAGAAATTTTTAATCAGGAAAAGAACTCCAAGAAAAATACAATCTCACATTATTTTTATACATATATTTTTGTACATAATTTATATGAATGATTTTCAATTGACAACACGTGTTCCCACCTAGTGACAAAACATATTCAACTAAATAGAGTTTATCGCAAATGTCATTTATCAACGCTAACTGCGCACCTCGAGCAAACTACATTTAATTAACTACATATATTACTTAAGCCCTTAATGGAGCGATAAATAATACAATAATGTGTAATACACAGAGAAATGTACGAGAAATTAAGATACGGTACAGTGAAACGAGGATGAACATCCCCCATTAAACACTAACTGCCTAGGTAGGACTTAGATTTCGATTTAGACACTGCTTAGTGTGTGAACATTTAATATGCCTTAGCATTAATTTGATTTGATTTTCTATCTAAATTCAGTTAAAGGTCATCGCTCATTAGAGCCAACTGTTAGCGCATCTCCGCGGCATCAGTGCGATGTCCACAGTAAACCCGTGATACCTTAATTTAATAGTTCGATATAAAATGCTAGTTATTGAATATTAAACGTCGTTCAATATCAGCTTCAATATAATATCTCAGTTCATTTCAAACACGATATCTTCGTAACTACCTAATATTATAAATGAATTAGTAGAGAGCTCGGGGCCGCGGCCGGTGAGCTATTTCTCCGGAGAGCCTCAACCTCTCCGCTCTAGAGACGAGGCTAAGAAACATACTACTGATTACCCCCGTCCTCGGACGTATTTCTCTAATATTTTTGACCCTGGTTTCATATTGCTTAATGCTTCAGTAATTCTAGGTTATTATTTTTTATTACTTTACAGGAAAGAAAGTATAGTTTTCTTACAAGAAAACATACCTGCATAATTATCTTTACTATGTCCCTGAAACAAACAAACTTATATTCCCATTTATAATTATTAGAAATGGTGGGATTTTAAGGGTATCTTGAGCCCGGCTTATATCTAAAATAATTATTGGTTTCCTTGTCGTTATCTCTTCATATATTTTGTGAGCTTCTCCGTCTCTATCTGCACAAGACGGACAGAGTAAGAGAGAAATATTCACATTCCACTAGTTTATAAGGTACTAAAGTTGATGGAAATGAAAATAATATATCTCTATTTTTCGACATAAAAAGTTCTCATATCTTTCGTCAAATATCAGCTTATGCTATTTTCCATTTCATATCAGAATAAACCAGTTTTTACTATCCACTTTATGATTTCTTTCAACATATTCAGAACGTATGATATCACTGAATACGCAATAGTATTAAATTATTGGATAGTTGTTAGAGCTAAGTCGCTAAGCTAACTAATTAAAACGAGTTAATATGAAAATATTCTAGCGAAGTATTCCTATGGGGCCGGGCGAAGAAAGCTAACGATTCAAGTAACGTGTCTAGTTCTATAGTAGATACATAATTTTCCTTAATATCCATTAAACTGTCCTTAGAAGATATAAATAGCTTATCTAGTGCTTTAAATTTAGATCTGTAGCTATTAGTGCACTGCATAGTCTAGTGTTTAGAAACATGACTAGTTACACATTCACGTCTCCCACGAATATAGCTGTAACGCTAAAAATTTGATCTTTCGGTAGAATTACAGTTAATGACATAGAAGTGCTAGTCTAACAGTTTAATCCAAGTAAAATATCATGATTTAAATAAGATCTTTAATTATTGCTTTCAACAATATGAAGATCTTATTTAGAAGATTTGGAAAAGTCATTTGGCTCAAAAAGCGAGTAATGACTTTATGCGTTGAAGCTGTCGCAACCATGTCAACATTTGCGAAACACTTTAAAGGTTAATTTGTATGTAAATTATGTGCAAACTGAGGTACAGACAAACAAACACTTAAACTTATACCTATCTTATAATGTTCGTTAAGTATTCGTATCAAAAATAAGGGTTCCAAAATAAACTTGTATAAAAACTGTTTAGTAACATTTTACCATGTTCCCTGACTTACTTATTTCTCGTTATTTTTTATTTATTATTACTGTATCGAATTAATGAATAATGTTATAGACTGTTATAACGAAGATTACAGCAACAAATAATGTACAAAATATCTATCTATCTATATATATAAAAGAAAGTCGTGTTAGTTACACTATTTATAACTCAAGAACGGCTGAATCGATTTGACTGAAAATTGGTGGGCAGGTAGCTTAGAACCAGGAATAGGACATAGGATAATTTTTACCCCGTTTTCTATTTTTAATTCCGCGCTTAGTCGGAGACGAGTAGAGAGTGCGAAATACTCGCAGCAAATATAATAAAGTGGAATCAGTTTAGATTGAGCGAGAAAGCGACCGATTGCCCTCTCCATCTATCTGCATTTGCCCCACTGATAGGAGGGTAAAGTTTATATGTGATTTTATTTATTATGTTATTGAGGACTTTTTTCAGGAATTTATTTAATTAGAGGATGCGCAATAAATGAAAAAAAATCGTCTGACAGCCTTTTGAAAATAAAAAATAATATTGCGTGAGAAACTTAGTGATTAGAACACTTAACAATAGACAGTGTACCTTCACATACGAACAAATAATCTAAATCTAATCTAATCTAGGCTCGAATAAATAAAACACTTTCTTCAATAAAAGAAGGCAGCAGATAAATGTATCGTATCTGAGCATAAAAAATGCCATTTATTTTTATGAGGTCGTGTGCGCATTGTTTCTTATTGCCCTTTGTTATTGCTGGCCCTGGCTCAGTTCAAGGTCGAATCCACTCAAATCAAATTGCCCTTTACTTAAGAATATAAAATATAAACTTCAAACAAGACAAGACAAGACTTTTTCTGTGGTACAATATAATTAGGTTTGTTCAAATCAAATTCAATTGAATTGTATAGTTTTAGTGAATTTTAGTATGCAATGATAAAAAGGCGTATGTATGTCTGATGGAAATCAGGTTTGAAAGTAATAATTAGTTTCAAAGGTTATTTAGGACAAGTCAGTCCAACCACACAAGTCTAGACTCACCCTTCATTGAAGTATTCATCAAATATAGTGTTATTAATTTGTGTACATTCACCTTTTAAGTTTTAACTAATCTATATTCATGTATCACGTATTTTTAATTAGCTCGTATATACAAGATGTTTTGTCTGTCGTAGGTTTTTTATACGTTAATCTTTCACAACATCCATTGGGTGTAATATCTAAACTACATCTATGCATGCTCCTTGTTTCCACTGTTTTTTAAATTGACGAGAAATAATATATAATATACTTACCAAATAGAAAGTAGAATAAAATGATGAATGCACATTATGTAAATGAGGTTGTTCGCGCCAATTCGCCCTTGGGATATGCGCCTGCCATTTTTCAACGAGCAACGGCGTAATTTTAGGATCACCGTCATAGAATTAAGATTTGTTAATTTAAATTAATTTTTAACTGTGTCATTCTGTTCGCTGTTATCGATCAACTCGCATTACACGTCTCTTCCCTCTCTGGCAAAAATTTGTTTTATTCCGTATAAAACTCACTAACTTTTACATGGTCAGCTTCGAGCCAAATTATATATTGTTAATAACCAGTGGAGTAAATAATTTCGTCGATTTCTACGGATTTAACGAAGATCTTGAAGAAGACATTAGTTCGTCCGGAGGTCGTGTGAAGGACATCTTGAGAACAAAGAAACGGACAAACATACTCAGCACCGCACAGTGTTTAATGGAAGTTTATTAGTATTTTGATCATTTGTGTAGTGTTGTTTAGTTTACTTTAAGATCATTTTTGTAAATTTTCAGATTTTTGCCTTTTTCCATATACAATGACCGAGGAGAGGGAATTAATTAAAAAGCGAGCGAGTTATAAAGTTCGCCTAACTGTATTTAGTAATTACATCAGCGATTTAAAGGAGCCTTTAACTTCGTCCCAGGTTAGCGAATTGAAGACCCGCGTAAGTAAAATTGATATTTTATATACAAACTACGATGAGGTCCAACTACGTTTAGAGTGTTTAGCCGACGATATTGACAGTCAAATTAGCGAACGTACCGATTTCGAGTCAATTTATTTTAAAATTGTTGCAAAGGCGCAAGACTTAATAATGCGTCATGATAATAGTGAGCAAAACAAAAGCGCACTAAGTTGCAGTAGTTCACAGTGCAACAATAATATCGTTAAATTGCCTACTATACAGCTACCTAAGTTTAGTGGTTCATATGATAATTGGCTTGAGTTTAGAGACACTTTTTGTAGCTTAATACACTCGAACGATAGTATAGATAATATAAATAAATTTCATTATCTTCGCGCGTCGCTCGAAGGGACAGCCGCTGTAGTTATTCAATCTATTGAATTTTCAGCCGGTAATTACTTAATTGCTTGGAATTTATTATGCGACCGGTTTGATAACAAAAGGCTATTGATACAGAATCATGTTGCTGCAATATTTAACATCGAGACAATTACAAAGGAGTCGAATTATATTTTAAAGCGTACAATTGATACGATAAATAAAAATATTAGGGCTTTAGAATCGTTAGGAGAATCTGTAAGTTACTGGGATACGTTATTAATATACATAATTAGTCATAAATTAGATTCAAAAACGTATCGTGAGTGGGAGGAATATAAAGGTAGGTTGGACTGTAATACTGCCATTTCATTTCAGTTATTTCTAACATTTCTTCGAAATCGTGCAGACCTTTTAGAAACTTTAGAACTATCTCGTTGTTCTCAACCTGCACAAAAGAGGACAAGCAATATTAAGAGTATGGTGTCGATTGCACAATGTTCAAAAATTCAAAATAACGAGAAGCCTTCGTTACAGTTATGTCCTAATTGCAAATGCGAACATAAATTAAGCAATTGTCCCAAGTTTTTAGAACTTACTTACGAACAGCGTTTGGAACTTTTACCCAAATTAAAGATCTGAAGTATAAGCCAACAACTAATGTATGTTCAAACACTGAGGACCGCTCCGCACTTTCTCCCGCAAACCCGACACAAAGCAGTGACGAGCCCTCTGGTAATGTCACGTTGTCTGCTCAACTTTCAACCTACTTGCCCAACAGAACGCAGGTACTCTTAGCCACTTCCCTTATAAAAATTATCGACGACCGCGGCGGCGAGCGTCTCGCCCGCGCTGTTCTCGACAGCGGCAGCACTTCATGCCTTATTAGTGAACGATTGAAACAATCGTTAAATTTACCTACAATTAAGGTAAACGAGTCACTTTTGGGTATAAATAATTCAAAATCGCATATAGGCGAAATGTGTTGTTTACCCATTAAGTCGTTAAATGAAAACTTTTCGAGAAAGATTTTCTGTTTTGTTTTGCCGAATATAACTGACGATGTGCCCAGTCAGCAAATAATTTTAAAAGACTTAAATTTACCTAGCAACCTTTGTTTAGCGGATCCCAACTTCCACACTCCATCTTCGGTGGATTTAATTATTGGTGCGGATGTTTTCTGGGATTTATTAGGGCTACGTAAAATTAGTTTAGGAGCCGGGAAACCCGTGCTATTTGAATCTAGTCTAGGGTGGCTAGTTTCAGGCCCTTTGTGTAATAGTGGCCAAGCGCGCTCGACTTCTGACTTTAAGTCTTATTTCGTGTCGGTAAAATCAAATAATAATGTTTCTTCGTGCAATGATTCCAGTGATGACATTCAAACCCTGTTAACGCGGTTTTGGCGCCTCGAGGAGGTCAGCCCTCAGTCTTCATCTTTCTCCGAAGAAGAGAAAATGTGCGAAGAACATTTTATCAAAAATACATCTCGTCAGGCAGACGGTCGGTTCTGTGTCAGGTTGCCACTGACGCAGTCACCTGATGTATTAGGCGGCTCGCTGCAGCGCGCCAAGCATTGTTTACTTTCTCTAGAGAGAAAATTCAAACGGCAATCCGAATTTAAAAATAATTATATTGAGTTTATGTCTGAGTACCTATCATTAGGTCATATGTCCGAATGTTCATTTGATTCACAGAAACAAGCTTACTATATTCCACATCACGGAGTCATTCGTCAGAGTAGCTCAACAACCAAACTCAGAGTTGTTTTCAACGCGAGCAGTCCAACTACTTCAGGTATTTCATTTAATGACCTTCAATTAGTAGGGCCTATCGTTCAGGATGATCTCCTGTCAATTCTCATTAGATTCCGACTTTACAAGTACGTGATATCCGCAGATGTCGAGAAGATGTATAGACAGATCTTTGTACATCCTGATGATCGACATCTGCAAAGAATTGTCTGGAGAGAAGATCCATCCGAGCCTCTGCGGACGTACGAGTTGAACACGGTCACGTATGGCACCGCCAGCGCCCCCTACCTCGCCACTAGGTGTTTAAAACAAATCGGTTTAGAGTGCAATGACGCCAACATTTCCGAAGTCATCATGCACGATTTCTATGTTGACGATTTATTAACTGGTGGCGATTCTATTCAGGAAGTGCTGGACATACGTGACAAAGTGTCAAAGGAGCTCGCGTCCGCAGGTATGCATCTCCGCAAATGGAAATCAAATGAACCTCGAGTGATTTTAAAGTCCGATGACCCCTCATTAAATTTAAACATTGGGTCCACGGAGCCTTGTAAAACATTAGGTCTCAGTTGGCTTATCGAATCAGATGATTTGCATTTTTCTACACAAAATATTAAATTAAATAAATTAACTAAGCGAGGACTACTTTCAGTCATTTCACAAATATTCGACCCGCTTGGTCTCTTAGCTCCCTGCATTATTTCCATGAAAATATTAATGCAAAAATTATGGCTTCTTAAACTTTCGTGGGACGACCCACTGCCTATAGAAATTATTAAATCGTGGCAAATAATTGCAGACAGCTTGCCTTTGTTAAGTTCTTTGCGTATTCCTCGTCTTGTACTTTGCAATAGTTACGACTCGATTGATTTGCATATTTTTTGTGACGCATCGCAATCTGCTTACGGTGCTTGTATATACGTTCGTAGCACAAATAATAATGTTGTTTTGGTGCGGTTGCTTTCAGCAAAAAGTCGTGTGGCGCCTATAAAGCCCACCACGATCCCGAGACTCGAGCTGTGCGCTGCGCTCGTCGGAGTGCGCCTATACGAAAAGGTGTTACGTTCTCTACGAGTGCAAGTAAGATCAGTAACTTTTTGGACAGACTCCACTATCGTCTTAGGCTGGTTAAGAATGTTGCCGAGTAAATTACAACCGTTTGTGCGTAACCGCGCAGCCGAAATAGTAGATAAAACCGGTTCGCACATTTGGCGTCATGTTCCTACTGATTTGAACCCGGCAGATTATGTCTCACGCGGTGTCACAATTGATAAGCTACGCGATCTCGATATGTGGTGGTCAGGCCCTCAGTTTCTGAAGAATGATATTTCTTCCTGGCCAAAAAATGTAACGTCAAATGAGCGTTTACCTGAAACGCGTACTGAAATTACTTTAATTAATAATTACTCTAATAGATCTTTAATCAATTTCGAACGTTTTTCTAATTTTGTAAGATTACAACGCACCATGGCGTATGTATTAAGATTTATTAATATTTGTAAAAAACGGCGTCCACCAACACAATTTCTAACCAATGAAGAACTTCAAAATTCTTTATTTGTTTTATTAAAATTATCGCAAATCGAGTCATTTAATGAATACAATATTTTATTGCAGAATAAGCCCTTGCCCGCAAAGAATCAACTATTAAAATTTAATCCGTTTTTAGACAATAACAAAGTAATGCGTGTCGGCGGTCGCTTAGATAATTCATTGTTTTCTTATGAAAAGAAACATCCTATTTTATTACAGTCCACTCATCATTTAACAAAAATACTTTTTAAATATATGCATGTAAAACTTTTACATGCAGGCCCTCGTTTATTATTGACTTCAATTAGAGAAACTTACTGGCCGATCGGTGGTCTAAATTTAGCTAAACGAACTTTTCGCAATTGTCATTTATGTTGTAGATTTAAAGGAAAGGTAGTGAATCCTATCATGGGTAACCTGCCGCAGCGACGTGTGACCGCAAGTGGCTATCCCTTCGAGACCGTTGGCATCGACTACGCCGGACCTATCATGTCAGCCAGTCGACAAGGACGCGGCTGTAAACTTGTCAAAGTTTATATTATTGTTTTCGTGTGTTTCGCTACTAAGGCCATGCACATTGAGTTAGTAGGTGATTTGACAAGTAACAATTTTATGTCTGCACTTCGTCGATTTATGTCACGTCGCGGCAAACCTAAACACGTTTATTCCGATAACGGGACCTCATTCGTAGGTGCGTATAATGAAATCGGTCGTTTTATTAAAAATTGTAACAATTCGCTGCCTGGTGACCTAGCTCCTGAAGGTATTGATTTCCATTTCCTACCTCCTCACGCCCCTCATTTCGGTGGTCTATGGGAGGCAGGCGTTAAATCTGTAAAGTTCCATCTTAAACGAATTCTTGGTAATTGTAACCTCACATACGAGGAATTAAACACTGTGCTGGTCCAAATTGAGGCAGTTCTCAACTCACGTCCGCTAACGCCGCTCTCAGCAGATCCTAGCGACCTGCTTCCATTGACGCCGGGACACTTCCTCATCGGTCGCCCCCTCACCGCGCTGCCGACTGACTGCTACGAGCAACACGTCACAGGAACACTGAGCCGATACCAACATTTGGAGCAGCTCCGCCAACACTTTTGGCGCAGATGGAGCAAAGAGTATATATCGGAACTTCAGTTGAGGACGAAATGGCGCTCTGATCTCAACCCTTTACAGGAAGGTGTCCTCGTCATCCTGAAGGAGGACAATCTACCGCCGCTGAAATGGCGGCTGGGTCGAGTCGTGGCAGTCCATCCCGGAGCGGACGGAGTATCCCGTGTGGCTGACGTGCGGACTGCGACAGGAGTCGTACGCCGCGCTTTTAGCAAGATCTGCCCGCTGCCTCAAGACGACATCTAGTTCTGTTGAAGGACGAGCCTTCAACGCCCGGGGGCATGTTCGCGCCAATTCGCCCTTGGGATATGCGCCTGCCATTTTTCAACGAGCAACGGCGTAATTTTAGGATCACCGTCATAGAATTAAGATTTGTTAATTTAAATTAATTTTTAACTGTGTCATTCTGTTCGCTGTTATCGATCAACTCGCATTACACGTCTCTTCCCTCTCTGGCAAAAATTTGTTTTATTCCGTATAAAACTCACTAACTTTTACAGAGGTTAATCGGCTCAGCTGCCGGTCCTCTACAGATAAACGGATTGCGAGCTGCTTACGTCACGCATCCCCTCTCCCCCCCCCCCCCCCCCGCCTCCGCCGGTGACGCTAATGAGCGAGAAACAAAGGTTTTTAATTAGGCCATGTTTACTTTCGCGTACGTTATCCACTCTTCAACTTTACACCGTCGCACCGTGTATTGTGTACCTACCTACATTGACAAAATTTTCTTGTTTTAAATACGTGGGTGGGTAAGTACCTACAGCAATAAACTACGGATATAGTAAGCTCAAAAAAATAGACAAAGAACAAATGGTAAAGAAAAGAATTAATAATAATATTTCTTTGAGCAAAAATGTTATATTTTATGAATGCATTCAGGAGTGTTTTATAATATTTTCAATTCTATTTAATTTTTAATTATAAAGTTCACATAATTGCCACATTTCCTTTGTTTTATTGATCTGTTTTATGTGAAATTTTCTCAATAAGTAGAAAGTAAATGTAAATTATCATTAGCTCTGTTATTGCAGAAAATGAATGCTCTAACGCAAACTTTCCTAATAAAAGTCTAGATATTTTAGCTATGGACATTAACACGAGGTGAAAATTAGCAATCCTAGTAAGCTAACAGTCGTATACGTGTGAATTCGCAAAGTTTCCAGCAAACTGCAGTTTTACTTGCACTTTATTTGGTTTTACTTTACTTTTCTCGGCGATTAAACGATTATCACTCGTATTATTCGGTTCTAAGTTAGCTTTTTAATGTGCTTAGATGACATTTAAACATACACTTTTAAAGTTAAAGAAGGAAAACTGTGTTCCTTATATTCTGTGATTATATAAATAGTGAAGCGCATTGAATCCTTATCATACATATACATATACAAATGTCAACTTTTTATAATCTCATTATGTTTGTATGACCACTCTAACATAATCTGTTATGTAAACACCAGTTAATTAGGTATGTACATAAAACTCATTCGAGTCGATTAACTAACATGAAGCAAACAATATTATTTTCAACAAAGTGTTTATTTTACTAATAATTTTCCAGATTTCTACGATTTCCATAGCTTTTCTTATTTGCTTGTAAAAATGTATTTTATGCCGGACATGTGCCTACATCAATACTTTGTGAACTCTGACAAAAACTGTATATTACACGAGACGTATGTATACACATCATTGTATATAAGAGTAGAGGTCATCTCTGAATAATTTCTCTACATGTACCGTATTGTGTTGGCGCTCTGCCAAATTTGTCAGTCACTCATTATATCTATGTCATCTTAAATTCCATTTGTAAATTGTAAATAAATAAAAACTATCAAAAAATGAAAATTAAGTTGACGTAATTAATTTTTCTATTCAATTAAATTTTAATAAATTATGTAAAATAAAAAATAAACACTCAAAATAATCCAAAATTATTTTATAAATCATAATAAAATGTAAATATTATTTCTTGCTCTTTTTTACATTTGAATAATTAAGTACCTAAATTGTAAATTTCTTTACCTAGATACCGCTGGCGTGACGCTGTAGAGCTAGACCTGCTGGAGCTACAAGCGCTGGACTGGCAGGAGAAGGCACAGGACAGACAAGTCTGGCGATCTCTTGTGTCGGAGGCCAAGACCCACTTTGGGTCGCTGCGCCAGTGGAGTAAGTAAGTAAGTAAATTTCTTTAAAAATATAAATTTGCTACCAACCAATGTAGTAGGAGGAAAACATATTACCAAAAAAAGTAAGAATACAATCGCTTGTCTTAATTATATACTGTTGGTGCAAAAACAAAGTATAATCGCTTGATATTGTTTAAATGTTAAACAAACAAACAGAGCGTGCAACAGACCGACTGTTTTCACTCGGAAATGTATTATTTGTGTGAATAAATCCATTCAATATTTGTCATTAGCCAGTGACTATGTTTGTCAGTTGGATCAAATCCGGCGAAATAGGCTGAGCTTTGTTATATATGTCACCGGCAAATCGTGGACACTGCTCGTTGGTAATTTGCTCCGTGAAATTGTAAAGACTCGCCTAAATGCATATCGAGAAAATTCATAAGCAAAGTGCTACGTTATATTTTGTCAATTTGTAAAAGAGTCATTTGTATCCACCAGTCAAAATAACAGATGATAAACTGTGCACCTTTATAAAGTGTCTAAATATGAAATAACGAAACAAGTCAATTTGTGAACTAATTCTTTTGATATAAAATTAGTAGAGCCTCTATTAGTCTGGGCAAATAGCAGAGGCGCGGCGTACCTAATGTACCTGTGACATATTGTACAATGGCGGAGCACAAGCCGGGCTCAGCGCGTCGGCGGCGGGTATTTAAATTAAGTAGGCATTATGTCCCGCACAGATACTAAAATCATAATAACTAACTATCATAGACAACATTTTCTTTGTTAATATTATCTTTACTTAAACCTTTTATAAAAATATCTATTGTGTTTCTTTATACTGTTAGATAAATGAGGAAATATTCCCTCAACTCAAAGTTTATTTTTTAAGTAAAGGTACGCTATGAGTTACTTTGAGGTATTTAATTAAACAAAAAACCAAGAAGGCCGATTTACCCTCGAAAATAGAATAAGAATCGAATGTTAGGTCACACTTTAAAAATAGGTGAAACAGTTAAAACTACAAACGTATACATTAGAATGGACATACATACATACATTAGTATATATATTTATTTATAAAATGAGCATTAATTGTGTGCGTAGAGGCGTAGCGGACGGCATTGGCGACGACAAACATCGCCTGGAGCTGATTACTTTCCAACTTAATAAGTCATCCCCAACTTTTCCCATTAATCGGCACAATGAAATTTTAAGACTTAATTGAATTGATTGGAACTTGGCGGATGAATAAATCAAAAGATTCTGCGGCGGTTGCTTTTAAATTGATTGAAAAATATTATATTACATACATTCGTAGACTACTTTAATTATAATTCCAATCATAAAAGAAACCTATAGACTATTAGATAAAACCCTCTGGCGATCAATTAGCAACTTTAGACAGATATGATAAGGAGAGACACTATTGCTATAGAACTAGGTAAATATTTTCAATGATGCGCATGTTTAAATGAGACAGAAGTTAATATTTCAGTGGTTCAGTGACATTTCCTATTCTTTGCGACATTTTTAATTCAAAGCCTTGTGAATAATGTTTGTTAATTAAGTGATTGTGGTTGCAGTGAATACTTGCGGTTGTCGCTTTGTTCCTGGTCTGCTATTAGCCTGCGCCCGCTTAGCTTTTTGTTTGTTAAAATACTGTTTTCTCTATATTTACTGGCTTTGTTCTTTTCTTGATTAAACTCTTTGTATATTAGTTTTATATACAACTTTTTTGCAAAGGTATTTTCTTGGTTCATTATTATAACAATCTTTGTATTGTCTGTCATTTACACAGATAAAACTTTGCTGTGTCGGTAACATTTTTCACTTCTTGGCGTTAATTTAAATGGTGATAATTACCGTTTTTGACTGTATATAAAGAAAAAAGTCTAAAATTATATCGCAAATATATTTTTTACTCGGCATATGTATGACTGTACATAGAAAATTTAGTTTTATAAATATGTACAAGTTGACGACGAGCCAACTCCATACATAATGTAATGACGACCTGTAATGCTTTTTGCATACAAACTAACTCTATGAAAGATGTGATCTAACAAAATGAGACATTTAAAAATTTAATTTAAAAATATTAACCATTTTTAAAAACATAGGGAAATTAAAAACCTTTGTCAAATTTTTATATCTCCAGTAAAGGGCCTACGATTGTCTTCGAGTCATTGAATAAGATATTCAGAGGATGATAAGATATAAAAAAGGGAAATTATCATTTATTTATACGATGATAAGGAAATAAGGGAGCTTGTGTTCACAATGTGCGTGTACCGTAGATACATAAGAGGCGGGATATTATATACATTACATTATGTATAATGCGGTGCGGGACTCCGCACTTTTAATTTCACGACACGCGATCAACTTGTATAATAAACATAAATTACCAGCTGGGATAAAAAGAAAAACGTATTTCACACAATTTTATTAATGTTGGTACATTTGATTCTGACACATCTTTCTTTCAATCTTTAATATTCATGTCGGTAGATATTACACATTTTTATGTCAGCAGACATGACACATTAGACCGACAAAGATATCTGACCCGGTGTGCATAAATCAAACAAAATTATTATAGCTGACTAGAGTCCTTCTATCAATGTCGAAAAAGTCAATGTAATTTTCATACTGTAACTGTTATATCTTTGTTCTTTTATGTCATTTTATGCCCGTTTAGGATTTACGTATTTTCTGACAATTACAGATGACAGCGAGATATTCTTGTTTGACTACATTTCTTTTGCTTCGTCAATATTAATTCATGCTATCAATAAATCCTCCATATTAATTAAAAATAAAGTAGAGGTCAAGATATGGCAAAAATATAATACATCACGCCCCCGGGTGGGCTCGAACCACCAACCTTTCGGTTAACAGCCGAACGCGCTAACCATTGCGCCACGGAGGCATACAATATTGTTTGTATAAACTGTTTACTACCAATCTCTTATAATTTTTCTTTTATGAATTAGTTTATGATGTAGCTTAGCTATACATAGACTTTATATTTAATTAATCTTTAAGTAACAAAATAATTTATATTAAAAATATATCCAAATTAAGTTTTGTCGTGGATCATAAGTTATGCGAATTGAAAAGTTCACATTAATTGGATCTTCAGCAGGTAACATGGCGGAGGGGGTAGGGGGAAGGCGGGGGTTGAGGGGGGAGGCCTATGAAAATGTAATAAGATATTTATCTACTTTGTCGGCTTCTTCTCAATGTCAAAGATAATTTTCAAAGAAATTTGATATTAAGAATACAGCGAATCATGAAAATCTTGAAACCGGAAGTTATCTAAATTACTTCTCTTATACTTTATAATTCACAAAGTCAATTTAATACTATGATGGAAGTTAAAAGTGTTGGATACGTGTTATTAGCACTGAACAGAGATTTATGTAAGTGATAGCATTTATGGGACCTAGTACCTACCTATAGCACCTAGTTCTATTTTAGTGAGTTATATTTCAACGAATTGTAGTAAATAATTCAAATATTTACATAAATGAAATGAACAAGTGAGAATTGTTCTCTTTCAGGTTAACACACACATAAGATTTGCATAACCTCATCTCGTCACCGGAAGTCGTGTCATGGCGGCATATTGAGCCTCTATAAATATACATGAACATGTGTCGACCTCACATAATGTTACATACTTATATACTCACGTACATAACGTATGTATATGTGTACAATTCTTACATAAGTAATGAACAACATTTGTGTCTGTATAAAAAGGTCATATATTTTCACTAATCGATTACATGAATTATATAATAAAAATAATTAAGATATTATAATATTATGTATTAGTTAAAGAAATAAAAATTCTGCAGAACTTTATAATATCATCAATTGTTGCAGAAAATATCTGTTCAATAAACCAGACAAGAGATCCGAAGTAAAATTGACAGGATATAATTTTAGCATTGAAATACGATATTTTTTTAGGAATTCCAGACTTCGTGGAAACATCTGTGAGGACCGTTTGTCTGCCGATATTGAGGTCTATAAATCATGCTCCCCACACTCGCCCTCCCCTTTCCCGGTCGCCGTGTCCGCTACCAAAACCTACTCATACTATCGCCCAATTATTCAACATCTCTATCCCAGATACAACCTACAATAAGAATCACATGACTAGTTTTCCTTCTTTACATTTATAATCTTTATGACAGAATATATAACCTAGTAGACCTTTTTATTGTATTGCCACTTTATTGGTTTGTAACATTTTTATATCTTAAAATACTATATCCAGAGATTAGATACCGAAATGAAAATAAACAATGGATAATTTTAAAAGAGAATTGTGAAAATATAAGCAAAAACATTTTTCTAGGCATTGACAAGCAAGTAGCTGAACATCGTGTACAAGTCACTGGTCCGGAAACGGGGATCACAAAAAAGATAAATAATACGATGTTCACCTTCTAAAATATTATTAAAAATAATACACGAGCAAGTAAACAAAACAGTGAAATAATATCAGCTCGCGTCAACAACACACACTTGTTTAAACACATTGTTTAATTTTATTTGAAAAACTATCAACTTACATTTTAACATGAATGTTATGGAATGTACATCATTCTATTTTAATTTAACATCACAATAAGTTAGTTAGGTTATAAAAATTGTGACCTGACGTCTATTGGAATTCAAATGACTATGAAAACTCGTTTTTAGTAAAAAAATATAACATTATACTGACGATGCGGGCTGAATATTTCAAGTAAATTGTATTGTTTCGAAATAACAGTCGCTACCACTCAGTTGGTACACGAGACTTCCGGTCCAAGTCAATCTTTGCAACTTCAATATTCATTAGCTCTCGCCAAACATTCCCAAATTTCCTCATCTCCAACAAACACAAGATGACATTTACTCGTAAATTCAACTTTAGAAAGTACTGTAATAAGTTAGTAAAAACTACGATTTTTGTTTGCTAAGTTTTTAAATATAAAGTATCTAGGAGTTGAGGAATACCTGCATGAATAAATAAACAGACGAAGGTTTACTGACTGGCAATGTTCACATACAGATTGTTTTCTTGATACAATATTTACTTCGTGCATTGAAAACGCGAGATTATTTATATACTCGTAAATCACTTGGTATTTCCTGTTTTTCAACAGTCTAAGTTAATTTATTGATTCTCCAGTTCAGAGCACTTTCTGTAAATATATCAAATTTACGTTTGGACTTTGGCCAACTGAGGTGCATTATTTTTCAAACTTTTACATTATATCCTGACTTCCGTAAAACAAAGTTATTGCTATAATTGTAAAAGAACTCACCAGGTTCATTCTGTTTTATTAATAACTAGCTTTTACCCGCGACTCCGTCTGCGCGGAATAAAAAATAGAAAACAGGGTAAAAATTATCCTATGTCCGTTTCCTGGTTCTAAGCTACCTGCCCACCAATTTTCAGTCAAATCGATTCAGCAGTTCTTGAGTTATAAATAGTGTAACTAACACGAGTTTCTTTTATATACATAGATAGAAGATTTAACTAGTGACCTATTTTTCTATAGAATTTTTAATTTAAACTATAAGAATTTAATTTTGTCCAGCGACAGATCACACTTTTTATAGTTTTATTATTTTAGTCTACTTTACGAACAATAGGAAAATATTTTAAATTTTCCAATTAAAATCCCCGAAACAAGTAATTATGAGTGGCCGTAATCAACCTGATGTGCATTAATTACACAGATATATTTGAGGGATTATCATTTTAATATAATTTATAGTTTCAGTTAATTCAGATATGACAATACTGTTTATTTATAACAATTATGTTTAATGTTTATTGGAAATAATTGTACTTTTGTAGCCTTGGATTTTCTCAGACCTAAATCTTTGCATAAAACATATCCTCATCTCTGTCATTGTCTTTGACAAAACAGAGATAATATGTTTTAAATAGAGATTTGGGTCTCAAAAACCCAATGTTAATCCATCAAATTTTAAGCTTTTTATTTATCTTTACGATCTATATATGTTTGCCACTTTTACAACAATATTAGGCATTAAATTGTCTCTGGTTCGCTTCGAGCGCTATAATTAGATTAAATTAAATAAAGTTAAAGTGGTTCAGTCTAAAATTTAATTTCATTAAATATTCCCTGTTAAAACCCGCCGGTGTAAAGTTTTATCCGACTGTTTCTGACAAACCACTTTGCTATAGCAATAAATTAATAATTCCACAACTAGAACCAGCCGCGACTTGGTCGCCACCCCTTGGCTCCGGACACGAATAATCTCCAACGACAAATGTTTTTGCCAAATTACAACTTCAACCCGTTTTATTCAATTTATCACAATCTTTAGCGTATTAACAAAATTGTTTCTTGTACAATGTGTATTTCACTTCGTCCTAATATTTGATTAAAAAATATTAAAAAAAAAATATGCGCACTAATCCAATGAGACTTGTTTTCAAGTTCCTGTAAAATATATGCAATAAAAAGCTCGTTATTTGTAGCCAACTTATAAATATTTCATGATGTTAATGCAGTACTAAACAATTTATAGTTTTAATTAACCCCAGCCTGCAGCTAACTTGAATTTATTTAACGAAACAAGCTCCTCGTATAAAACGAGGAAAAATTACTGACCGCAAAGTATCGTGCAGTGAGTCAATCAAAATTTACTTTATTAATATTTATTTTTATTTTATTCAAAAAGTTGTTGATTAGGATTACGTTAACAAACAACTATGTAAGTTGATATAAATTTTAAACATGTAGCTTGCCGCGGCGTCACGTGCCACATTAATGCGACCAGCTGACGACACCCACACATACAATAATTTGCTTTGTTCCAGAAACTAATTATAATAATTTTCATTTGTAAAAATCTTGTTTTAATTTAAGTGAAATTATACAAATATTGTAAAATTGTATTTATTAGAAAGAACCAAACAAGAAAGATGGTTGCAAAAAAGGGGAGGGTTTCTCCTTTGGTGTTCTCCGGATGTAAGGAGCGTAGTTCTGAGCACAAGTAATAAAAGAGTGGTATTAGGTGCCGCCGTACTCGTATATCCGCTGCAGGTGCATTTCACCGCGAAACTTGCCAACTTACAAACTCTAGCTAACAATTTCCACACTTCATATAATTTTATTCGCTACGAAACACGAAGTTATAAGAATTTATGTAATTATCGGTGTGTGTGTGTGTTGTTTCTTTTTTATTTTTAATTATTTTGTCCGACTATCAAGAAAGATTAAGTTTTAGCAACTGTGTAAATTGTTAAATTTATACGTCCATTCTAAGACACCTATTATGAATTAAAGGTATTTGATTGATTAAGAGATGAGGAGACATTATTTGGTTAGTATTTTTCTCCAAATTGTTATAGTTTTATTGTTCTTTTTCTTTAATAAATCACTAGTATTTAATTAATAGATTTTATTTAAAAAGAGGCCATAAATGTAAGTAAGTTCTAAGTCTTCTGTGATCATGTTCGTTGTACGTAAGCAAAGGATGTGAGGGCACTCGATATCTTCATAGTTTTAATTAAGTAGAATATTAATGAGGGCACTCAGGTTAGCTCTCAGGTCGGTGCGAGCTCGCCGGCCTCTGCTGGCTGCGCTCACCAGCCTGTCTACTCCATGCTCGATAACTTCTGAACAATACTTGATGTGTCGCTAAGAATTTTTCACAACGTATCATTATATTTGATATTTTATTTATTTTAATAATATGACATTTAATGCTAAATTGTAGATAAATAATTGATAATACCTGATATTATAGAAAAATAACTATTAATATTATATGAAATATTCACGTAGAGTCAATATTGAAATTTATACAATATAGTAAAAACTAAAATCGGAGAGATATAAAAGTTACATATTCCACTTTGGTTTTTATCAATTTGTATGAAAGTTTTTATCGGGGGCCATATTGTTTTGGTGCCAACAAAAGTAAGGACGTCAGCTGAACGCAGCTGCATTCCGTGAATAAATAATTTTGAAGGAAAAATTGTAACTTTCATATTGAAAACTTTCTAATTTATTTATAAATTTTCATTAGCATTTAAATTTTCTTCAGTGCCAACATGTCGTTTGTGACATTTTTTATCAGCGTACCTTTTTAACTTTTTACTATCGAGAAAAACTCAAAGTAATTTCTTATTAATATTATCAATTACACATACGTTATTGTATAATTCTCATTTGGTATATATAACACGTGGGTGTGACGTCATCACATTTCCCGCCAACAATTATCAGTCAGCCTCAGTAAATATGAGTATCACTATTTATTTAGGCTCTACAAATATAACCAGATATGAATCGGCAATATTAAAATAATATTACATTAAATAGTAAAAACATAGGGGATATTAATTTCCTAGCATCAAATAAGTATCTCTTTGTATTTCTTCTGAAATCGCCCTTAAATATATACTTATTAAATAGTTTTATTTGAGACGATGTAATTGTCTCAGTTATACGGCATGTAAATGAACATTTACTTCGCAATCTACGTTATGAAAACGTGTAACACAACGTAACAGCTATGCCTTTGTGGCCGCTTGGCTCACGTTACACGTTAAATGGTGTAGACAGAGATTTCTACTGTAGCTTATTCATTTTATCAATGAATTTTACTGTAGTACCTACTTTAGCAGCAGTATTTGTCCGTACACTTATCAGTATTCATTTTTGTTGTTAGAATTGTCCATTTCCTTACTTGAATAGGGATCAATTGTAAAGTCGTAAAAGCAAATAGTAGCTAGGAGCTATCAAGTCCCGTTACCCTTCGTAGACGTCGGCAGACTGTACATTACGCGCTAAGTGGAGCTACTTCCACGCCGTCTTACACTTAACAGGAAATGAATGTGACAATAGTTACAACGCACAAATCGGTAAAGCGTGAATTTTCTTTCCAATGTAGCAGAAACTTTGACACTCGAGTATTCATGTTACATTGATCCTTTATTTATTTAAAAAAATAGATAAAGCTAGGTTAGTGTATTTATAAGTATTTTATTGTAATGATTTTTTTATTTTAAGGCGTGTCTAAGAGCATAAGTTTATAAGCATAAATTTAGTTGGAGAAGTGACGCAGCAAATGCAACGCAAAGTACCTACTAGCAAATATGCTCGCTCAGCATATGGCAGCTGACAGTTAGCTTGAAACAAGCTGTAAGTTACGTGAGAAACGAGCTTAAGGTTGTCCTGGAAACATGTTTGCTTTTATATAAGTTAATAACTTATAAAAATAACTTATTACATCAAATATGTTGCAAGATTAATTTTATTTCTGCATGTAACTTATATTACTTAAAGAAAAATTTCCACACTACATTTAAAAATTAAAGGAATAACCGTGGGTCCCTGTCATTATCTCTGACAACATAGAGATAGCAATATGTTTTAAACGGAGATTTAGGACTCAAAAACCTACGGTTAAATGTCTTGTATAGTGTAAACAACAGTTGGTTACAATTTATTGCATTCAATTATTGCTTTGGTACGTACGAGAACGTGGTATTGTCTAAATAGACCTTTACTCATGGAAATGGACAGAAAATTGAAACGATATTTTCTTTGTATTCTTTATTTGATAAAAAACCCCTTATATTCTTACTATTGAAAAGTAAATTAAGAAAAAAAGTTTTGTTAAATGTAATAATATTACGAGGTGAAAGGGGATTCGGACAAATAGAACCTTTTTCCCTTTTGTACAAATAATTCAGAAGGCAATTTGATGAACATCGGCAGTGGCATTGTGTCTTCTTTTCCCAAATCCAATATATTTTTAATTTTAGGTATTTTTAATTCTACCAATATTTAGTAACCTTTTAATCTCTAATTACTATCATTATCAAGTATATCATTTTCTAAATACAAATTGTATAAACGTTGATAATAAATACACAAGTACACTAAAATCATGTGTGTAAGTAATGACGTAGTGTAACGTGTATTGTGGTGTAATGTAAATGTACACAAATGTACTGCGGAGACGTTGATGCGGCAAATGGAACCACAAAGGCTTTTGGTGTTACCTTTGCAAGCCGAAATGTCATGGCACGAAACTATTTTGTCAATTTTATTTTTAATACAAATTTCTTTTTGTATTTTTACTGTTTAAACGTAGCTATTTAAATAAATACGCAGCATTTCTTTGTCTTATTTCTGATTATTTTATTTTATGATGATTAAGTTATAATTAAAAATGTACATTTTAACAATCAACTCTTCCTATCCGTTACATATATTTCCTTATTGTTGTTCGGCATCATCTATTTTCAACTTTTTGTTTTTTTATGAGTAGTAAAATACTCTACTTTTAGGAATACAAAAATGAAATATACCGACTTTCCATTTTTAAGATTACCGTTTTGGGAAACATATTTCGTACTTAATATTTCAACATGTCTGCACGTTTCAATGCCCTAGAGTCCTAGAATATGAATCATTTCCTTTTAGACACATTTGGATATGTTCTTTACATTAAACTACTTTATATACGTACTTTTATTTCAAACGGAGTTTATACTTTACCTCGTCCGTGTTATTACTCGTATATATGAAAAACTCTACATTATGAAAATACCCGGTAATTTTATTTCAAATACACATATTGTATATGAAAGTAATATTAGGTGTAAGTTTTGTGAATTGCGCAAGTGCATTTTGCCGGACGCCAAATAATATCGTAAATTGAAGACGCCGGAATCCGGAAAACAGCCCGAACTTGTATGACTATCTACATTCGTATTGCACTTTTGAATTTATTTTTTTAAATATACAGAACCTGGTATTAAAATAAAGGCTATCCTAAAGGTAATTTAAATCTTGTCACTATCTACAAATAAACAAAAGTAAGGCGATCTTACGAAGTTGATTTAAAAGAAAAATTAAACACGAAAAATGTGAATAATATTCGTATAAACAAGTTATATAAAATGTAAAAGAGACATTTCGTAAAACTTCGCTCTCTCGCCACAATGAAATGGCAAAACGTGAACTCATTTAAACTAAAGTACGCCATCATTGCGTCGATTTTCCTTCACGACTTTTTACAATTGTTGGTAATAATTCAGTAATGTTAGTTGTATAGACGCCACGCAAAATTAGCCTTTGTTGTATGCTAAATTATAGTTTAGGGCACAATTTACCTATTAAGTAACTTTTTTGTCTTATTATAAAACAAAAAAGCTCAAAGTCATGTTTTTTTGCGTTTTTTTACGTTTTCATATTTTTGTATTCTTGATTCATCCAATGTTCTGTTTGCGAACCAAAATTTTACAATGATTTTTTTGTCCAAAGAAACGGGTTTTTAATTTTACTCTTTTGTGAATGTTTAAAATTTTTCGTGCAAAAAAATACTGTAAAAAATGTTTGTACATTTTTGAAATTTTTTCAACGTCAGTAATAAAAATATAAGAACTTTTGTTAATTAAAACTATTTCTATATTGTAGAAAAGACCTTTTAAAATTGCTAGGGATAATATTTATAACCTTTGAGGAAAGTTTGGTTCATTTCAGTGTGACATTTTGTACCCTGTCTCTCCTAACTTTCCTTTTAACATTTCACAGTCACATATTGTACAATTTTTAATGAATTCATTTCTCTTTATAAAATAAAAAGGAGCTACAGTAGTTATAATAAACAAAGGAAATTATGAACTTGTTAATATTATTATTTTGATAATAATTATAACACGAAAGCTACAAAATACATTGAGTTAGTAATCAAATGTCTCAAGTTGTGGTAGCGAGGGCGGGGTGTTTAAGTTTTCAATTTGAAACAGAGGATAACTTAGTTAAGTTTTATCTCGCGGAGACATCTCACTTGAACGCCTGCACAAATTGCTTTCCCTTTCTACAAATTAAAAAGATTTTGTTTAAGATTGCTTTATAATAAGATATATTCTTTGATAAAAAATTAAATCAAAGCCGTGACAAAACTTGAAACATTTAAATCAGTCAAATTTCTTAAATTTAAGATGTAAAATGTAACTTGATGAACAAGCACGAATTTCCCTAATGGAGTCAACTTAGCACAAACTTAGTTTACATACATACAACATTGGTAGTTTTCCTGCAAACGTCGTCGTCGCGGCGCGTCACTTTCTCGACTCTTGACTTAAGTTAGCGGAGTAATAAGTTATATACATGTAAGTTAACTTGTAAAAGATGATGAATATATTAAGACGACAAATATTGAAATGATGAAGTTATAATTACAACTTTGATGTTAGTTTCAGTGAAATTTTGTGAAAATTAAACGTATATATGATGTTATCAACATAAAGGATAAATTATTTTGGTTGAAAGTATTTTTTTTCATTTTTCAAGCGAAACTACAACAGCATAACAGCGACAGCAAAAAAAAAAAAATTGGAATTAATTTTAACGATATAAAAAGACTTTAAGTGTATGCTATGATAAACTTCAAATATTATTACAAGAAATTTAGCTGTACGTTTTACGAAAATATAATTAATCATTACTTAGTAAGTACTCGTAGCAATACTTTTCATAAAAGACGTGAATAAAAAGTCTTTTTAAAAATGAATCTTCTAGTGAAATGATCGCATTTATCATAGAGCATTTATCTTTGAAATTTCGCAACGACACAAACAGTTTCCCAGCCTTTAACTTCACTAGATACGGACAAAAGCGGCGCTCAACGTCGCCACGCTAATGCTAATGTCACACGAGGGTACCACTGTAACGCAGAGGAATAGACGGTGCAGTACTGCTATTGTTTGAATGCATATTTCACTTTTACTGCACTGTCAACTGCTCTGTTAGACCAACAGGTTCTGTGTGTCTTCGTGTGAAACAAGCGGAGCGCTCAAATGGTAACTTTAAAAGACACAAACATCTCGGAAGTAACAACGACAGCAAAACAAAATACACAACATTTTGTGAATGCTTTTGATTTGTTCTATGGCAATATCTTTCTTTCTTGTTCTGTAACAGTTAAAATCTTTATACAAGTAAATTTGACAAAGAAACGTACAATTAAATAAAGAAAAATCGATACCACACAACTAGATCTTATTACTTTGTTCTTAATATATGATTTGACATATATATGACTGGTTTTATATCTTATCACGTCCCTTGTGTATCGAGATAAGACAGGAAACCGCTCACGTCCGCTCCTTGAGAAATGAAAAGCATTTTGTACGCTGCCCGCCTACAACATTGATTTCTATTTCCTCTTTGTCTTACTAAAAAGACCATATATTTGTTTTTAGTATTTACTATACCAAACAGATATAATAAGACATTTTTGGTACTTCAGTATTCGAGACGAGAGACGCGAGATCATCAAAATAATTGAGGTAACGGGAGCAAGTTAATATTTTTGGGGCTATTACTGTAACGTAGCATCTCTACGGCTATTGAGTGGAGGATAGTATTTTGGGTCAGCGATGTGGGTCGCTGGGTCGTTGCATTCATACGATCAACTGCCGCGAGCGACACAACGCCATCTATCGCACAATGACTCGACCTACTATCTCACAAAATCTCTTTTTTGAAATGTTAACTGTAAAATATTATACTTAACTAATATTATTCTGTCTACAATTCTGTAGACAATTTAAGAAATTGTATAACAAACTGTGTTATCTAAAGGAATTATAAATAAAACATGAAATTACTGTCCGTTGACAAATGAATGTAAAACGCAGACATAAATGCACGAGAAAACAACGTAGCTTAGATTTATTGTTTGCAACGCTACGGAATTTCCAATCACAGTTTTCAACGGAAATACGACATTTTTATCATATTTATGAACTAGATTTAAACTTAGCTAAAACCTAAGTTTGTTATCTTTTATTGTTAACATATATCTTAAAGTTGTAGTTATTTTCAAATACGAAATATGCACGTCTGTATGTTGTTTAACTCTAAAGAAGTGTGAAGTATTGTGCGATCTCTTTACTGAGAACGTCATACAACTTCGTTTCAAACTCATTTAAATTAGTTTCTTTGTATGTGTCTCGCTCAGTGATTTAAGCGACATCTGTATTTAATTCTGTATTTTTTTGTTGTGGATCTTGTTTGGTAACAATATTGGATCAATATGAAGTAGAAAACTTGCTTATTATTTACAAACAAAAATTGCACACAGTTTATGACGAAGTTAAAACTCAGAAAATACTAAATATGTCTCAAGTTAAAGTTCGCATAATTTTCTCTCGTAACTACACATAATAATTTCAAAGAGCAAAAATAGTACAATTCAGAATAGATTGAAAAATGTATTAAGTATGAACATTTACTTAATCTTTTCAAATTATACTTAAACATTGATATACTTCGAAGTCAGTTAATATTTGAATAATCTATGGCAAGAGTATAACTATTTGATTCAGATTCTTCTTGCGAATAAATATCAGAAGCTGCGAGTGTTTGTGTGTGCAAAGATATGAAATTGACAAGAAGATGCCATAAAGATACCACATTTATCTAGTGCAGTTTTGCTCTTAAGTTTAATTTACCTATTCATCTTTAGAAAAATCTTATGCAGCTTTGCGATTATTTTATATAAATTAAATAATATTATTACATATTAAATAAAAATTAAAATATATAACAATTAAAATTGCAGAAGCAACAAGACTTTCGGTTTACTAAATACCAAACTATTTTATATATAGTTCGTTAATATCTAAACGCAAAGTTGTTAGATCAGCAAAAGATTTTCCTTGAAAGTTAAATTAGGAGAATCACATCGGAGTAAGTTCGCCTCGTATCGGCCTCGTGGCGCTCCCGTCTCGCCTCGTGTCGTGTCGTGGCCGAGTCGTAACGCTCTATAAACTTTGCCTTTACGATCTCTGTTATTTTATCACTTTGATCTTTAACCTTCATTAAAACTTGCTCTTTTGCACTTCATCTAAGAAATAGTCGAACAACGCCGTTATCACAATTATCTCTGCAATACTTAACAAAAACTATCTTCTTTAAACGTTTAAGCATTTGTCGGTTGTTTTGCTTCACTCCTAATATTTACTGCATCATTTTAAATAGCCTTTATCTTTCTTTCCTAAGTTATAAGATTCAAAAATATTGAAATTAGCGTTTTCAAACTTTGCTTTATTATTTGAAACTTATTTTTCTGCTATACCTAATTTAATTTTATTGTCTTATAAATTCAATTCAATATTTGAATGTTTATTTCCCATATTTTATATTGAAATATAAAAAGTGATAATACCTACTTTAATCATATCAGCGCGAACATATTTTTGCGTTTATCTGAGTAAATATGTTTTCTACGAAACACATTCGGAATTATTTATTTAGGATGAAAAGCGACGTGGAGATGTTCGATGTATGTTCGCACCAAAGAGATTATCGTTCATGTATGAAATTGTATGGGGAATGTGAATATCAAGAGGAATATATGACTTCTGTTTGCGGCCGTGATAAGATTACATATAGTTTTACACACTATCTAACAAAAAACATAAAAAAGAAATGTGAAACTTTTACCTTAAATAAAAGTAATTTTTTGTGGACAAAAGTCAATTAACAATAAACGAGTAGACAGAGTATTAAGTTGAACGATAATAAAAAAATATCCAACAAATTTTCCTCCTTAAGTAATGTCTCCAAGTTTTAAATAGAGCAGTGAAGTTTATCTGACGGAATAATTTAGCTATAAATTAGAATAACTACTGGGACTGAAACTTTTAGGGTTAAGTAATTAGTTGGAAACGTTTTAAAATTTAAGTTGTAAGAAACACATTTTATTACTATCTATCTAAGTAATTAAGTAGAATAAACCACCAAAAAATAAACTTTGGCATTTTAATGTTAGCAAACGTATGTTTGCTAAACTAATTGGAACTAAAGCGATGTTAGAGATTTGGTTAGTTTCGGTGAACCCTTTAACATGCTCGCCGTGCCAAATTCAATTTATTATGACGTAAACTTTGCGCCAAGCTTCGCATTACTTCCGCTTTCTCGACTGTGTGACACAAGGCTTAGAGCCGTGCATATCGCGTATACGATTTCTCGTATTGTGTTGTTATTTTGTCGATGTTTATTTTAGATTAAGTGCTATCAAAAGGCATAAATCACGATGTGCAAGCTATTATCCGTGCCGGCCATTAGGCGCAACCTCCCTTCCCCTTTCCCTGCCCCCTCCCTGTCACTACCTCGTTGTATTCGGTTCAATTGAGATGTGTGACACGCACTCGGCAGCGCTTCACAAAAACATTGCAAACATCAGGCAGTTGTCTATCAACAACAGAATATCGTGACTCGACTGAAAAATACAAAACAGACCGACTTTTTTTTGTATTTTTTATGTTGCGTCACGATGGTTTTTGTTTTTTTTTTTTCACGACATAAACGAGTTTTATATCATAGAAAATAGATAGAGAAATGGTCGATTCATTCGATGGTTTGGTTGATGTTCAACTTCAACAACTGTTCGGGACAACAAAAGAATATCAATTTGATGCATGCTTTTGTTTTTTATGCGCAGTTATCAATTTTTCGTGTTCAGTTTTAATTTTTTATTCACTTCGTATTCCATAACTTAATAAAACAAACGTGCTTCAATTAATAAAACCCCTTTGAACCCTCTTATCATTACGTAAATTGATTTATAAATGTGTGAATATATTTCCAAATGCCAAGAGCCGCTAATGTATTTCAGCCGGCGGGCGAGTTGATGTTGTAGAGGTACTTGAGCGTTAATTTTGTAAACAAGTACTTAATTGTAAACTTTGTAATTGTTAATGCACAAAACGAACATTGCAATAGAGTTATATTGGGAACCATTAAATTAAGAAATGATGTCAAAAAAATAATAATTCTATGAGTGAATTATTTATGTAGATAAAATATGAGCAACAATTGCATTATCTTAAGACCTTTGTACTCGTAGTACCTAACTAGTTAGACATATTTAAACAAACTTTTACGAGTATATCTAAAGTTATTTATTTACAACTCTTCAAATCAATTACCTCGGTCAAACTATAGTTAATATTAGGTCCTTACATATGAAATTGGCGTTTTGTATGGGAGGAACAAAAAGTCGAATATTTTTTAATATAATATATTTAATTAATCAAAGTATGAACCATTATTTTCTATGCACTTTTGCCATCTCATAGGTAGTTCATTGATCCCTTTACTAAAAAAACCAGTCGGACGGGAATCAATAAAATCTTTGAAGGCGATTTGGACTGCCCCATCGGAGTTGAATTTTTTCCCTTGCAAGAAGTTATCCAAATTTCGAAAAAAATGGTAATCTGTTGGAGCAAGGTCCGGGGAGTACGGAGGATGTCTTAGACTTTCCAATTGAAGCTCTTCTAATTTAGTAGCCGTCTGTTGCGCAGTGTGTGGTCTAGCGTTGTCGTGAAGCAGCAGTGGCGTGGAGCGATTAACCAGCCTAGGTTGTTTAGCCGCTAGCTTTTCCATCATGGTTTGCAATTGCTGACAATAGACATCAGCCGTAATAGTCTGGCCAGATTTGAGAAAACTGTAATGAACAATACCGGCACTAGTCCACCAAACGCTTACAAGTAACTTTTTTGGGGTTAATTTTCGCTTGGGGCAGGATTTGGCTGGCTGGCCAGGATCCAACCATTGCGCTGAGCGCTTCCGATTATCGTAAAGAACCCATTTTTCATCACAGGTAATGATTCGGTTTAAAATACCTTCATTATTGTGCCGGTTTAGTAATGTAACGCAACAGTCGACGCGCGTTTGCCGGTTTGCTTCAGTCAATTCGTGAGGTACCCACCTTTCAAGCTTTTTAATCTTCCCAATTTGCTTCAAGTGAATTAAAACAGTTTTATCACTAACATCGCAGCCTGCAGCTAACTCGGACGTGGTTTGCGATGGATCCGCTTCCACAATAGCCTTCAACTCTTCATTATCAACTTGAGTCTCAGGCCGTCCACGGGGCTTGTTCTGCAGATCGAAATTTCCAGAACGAAAACGTTGGAACCAAAAACGAACTGTGTTTTCTTTTGCAACACGACCGCCATACACATCATTCACCCTTCGAGTCGTTTCCGCAGCACTAGTGCCACGGCGGAACTCGTACTCGTAAATAATGCGATATTTTAAGTTTTCCATTTTGTAAAATGAGTGACGCAAACAGAAAAAAACAGAAGAAAAAAAACAAATGAATGACGGTCATCGAACCACAAATACATGAGTCTATAGCTGTACAAATTTGAATTTGGAATTCCTTACCAAAGAGGAGAAATTCGTGATTAAAGTGGCCAGTACGAAAAACGCCAATTTCATATGTAAGGACCTAATATATAATACATCAATGAAAATGGACTTTAAATAAATCAAGTATCGTATCCACTTCTAAATAATCGTAACTTACCAAATATTTCTACAATCTTGATACAAGTTATAAATACTTGGGTAAGTATTTAATATTAGATTTATTTAAGCAGAATATGGTTTACATGTAAATTTATAAAATCCCTCATATCTCTGAATATTTTACGAGTATCTGATAAAAGTATATTTAAGAGGACGCGCGCGCGCTCGTACCTGAATAAATATTTCTGATTGTATTTGATGAGGACTCACAAATATTAGAAAAGGCGCTTATATTGCATGTTATTGGTGCAAATTATCTCAGTGTAGAAATACCAAGTGTTATGTACGAGTAGTTAACACTCACCACAATGTTAATTTTTAAAGTCTAAAGATGATATTTAAAGAGGGAATTATATTGTTGAAATGACAAACGATAAATAAATACAATCGAGACATGACCCTAATTAACACATAACAACAACAAATTTAAATAAAATCGTCCTTTTTTACAAAACGTATTATTTCATGTTTAGTAGAAAATCAAATCGTAATTGTCATGCATGAGAGGAACGGAGTAACATTTTGCTCGTGCTACGCGAGACGTGTTGCTGCCAAAGAGAACGTGACGCGAAACATAAACAAAGTTATTTGAACTATTCAAATTCTATATTTTACCGAGCAAGTTCCTGTCAAGTTCCGTGATAACACCGAAGAAAGTGTCATTATACTTTGTAAGTATCTACGTGTTAGCTACATGCGATAGGCAAAATAAGAAAATAACATTATACATATTTACTTCAAATTAGGTTGATTGATACTTTTAGCTATACGTAATATGGAAGCAATGGTATTACGATCTGAATAGTCAGAGTTCAGTGACCCTTTTGTCGCTGTACGACTAAACAGTCTCTCGTTTCGATTCTGCCTTTTATTACATATGTCATATGGATTCCAGGTTGAAAAAATATATTTCAAACAAGTGCGTAACGCGAGACGTACAAAATCCCCGACTTTGTCGCTCGTGATAAGATTGCGAACAATTTTTAAACGCGGAGCGGAAATAATCATTCCGGGCGCTGTCAGATTCGACCTCGGACCTTTTGTTTAATAAATGTTTTTCAAACCGTGCACCGACTGGTACAAAATAAATGAACGTTACATTTTATTTGTACATTTTAAATTGTTTTAATCTGGTGAATATTTTATTCTACGTTTATATATTAAACAATAATCTCTTAATTTTGTGGACTTAAATGAACCTAAATATATTTATTTTTTATTTACACTCTTAAAGCTATTGTTCTAGAAAGTCAGCTGAAATATTTTTAAAAGTGGAGTGCGCGCTGTAATCATATAGTGGCTCAAGTTAGTTGTAAGAGGTAAAAGCATAACTGCTAGCTTTTAAACCTAGGCTATTAAAGCATTATTGAAATGAAATAGTGAAATAATTTCCAAAGTACAGTTACATCAAAGTTAATTTTATTACATTATATATATTTAGGCAACTAAATATAAATATATAAACGTACATCTTAGATATATTTTATTATTAACACGGACATTTGTTACAAACCTAGTATTTTAACATCAACATAGAGAGTTTTCCGAGTGTATGTGAATAAACCAATCATGCATACAAGTGGTATCATTTAAAATTCAAACAAGTATGAAACAAAAGCGAGGTCACGTAACTCAATGTGAGAACGTCTCTTAGAGATTTGTTTTGTACAAATTTTGATCAGTAATTTAGGTACATACGAGTATATGTTACAGGTATTGTATCGATATCGTATAACAATAATGGCGTTTGAAAATATGTTGATAATCTTAAGGTTGATCTCTTGTCGTAAATGCACGTTATTTTTCTACATGTTACCGTGCTCTCCTACTGTTGAGAGGTTCGTCCTTAAGATAGAAACAATATATTTTCATAAGGTTGGTAATGGAACACTTTACTGAAATTTACTACTTTTATCACGAGAAAGATAATGGATGTTATGTCATCCATTCAACAAGTTAGAATAGCAATGAAGAGATATCAAAACATATTCATTGTAGAATAAAAACAAAGAGGTTTATGAAATAATGAAAGAACTTTGTAAATTTTCCACACACCGGCAATGAAATGAGATATCTCCAACCTCATTCAAACTTCAGCGCCTCATCATTGCCTCAATTTTATTTTTACAACCTTCATACACCTTGTGAGCAACAAGTAACAAAAATAAAGTGAACAATTTACAACATCGCTTGTTGTTTCCACGTTGTTATTGTAACGTGACTGAGCTGTTTACATTTAAAACAAATGTAATTGTAAAAATTCAGCATTTACAAAACAACTTGTTTTAAATAATAGGACTGGTTTAAAATAATATTTTGAGACTGAGAACATCGCCGTTGAATGCAACTTATTTAATAATATAACATATTGACAAAGTGATATATTAATAAAGTTTTACAATTGCGTTACTTCACAATACTCGTATAGTAACTTAGACAATAATCATAAACTTATATTGCAAGTTACATTTTACATATAGACCAGAACATTGATATTAGTTTAGTTCAATATTAAATATGTTATACTATAATATTTACTAAGTTGAGAACTGTGAGTATGCATAGTATGCGTATGGTGAAATTTATATGACTCAGTGTTTATCTCTAGGAGACATCTTAATCGATCGCCTGAGGGTATTGTTATTATTAATATTATATTGTTCTCCATATGTATATAGAAAAAGTCTCATGATTTTTTATGCAATTATTGAAATGTTTTCTTCTAATACAATATTTTAATAATTTAACTCTGTTTTAACTTAAGAATTACTTAATATATCGCTTATTATTCTGATGATTTTTTTGTGAATTAGATAGTAACAGTATAAGAAGGAAAATATTGTAGCAAAATTACATTTGCGTAAATCAGAAGCAAACGCAGTCGTGTGAGAAGATTTAATATGTCTGCTTCATAAAATACGTACAAGACTATATATTGTGAGTTGTGACGTAACTTAGACAACATTAATCATACTTTTATCTTGAATATATTCGTAATAAGAAGTAATGATATCGAAGTTAATATTCTCAGAGGTTGTAGAGGTTGTCACGTGACTGAACTTACGCAAGAGAGAACAAAACCTTCTTACAAGTTGCCACTCTGAATGTATCCAATGTTTCTTGAATGTTTCTTTTCTTTTTTTATTCTTTGATATTATACAGTGTGTTAAAAGAAAAGTTTTTACACTTTTTTGTACTGCTGGGAAATTGTTTTTTATTATTTAACGCTATCGTCTTTCTTTTCGAAAAATACTTAGCAAGTTTTCTTCTTAAAGGCAAAGGACTTCGACTCAATATTTTCATCAATCATTTAGATAGTCCGTGTAATTGTTATTCCGATTTGAAAGATAAATTTCACGTTTTGTATTAGAAAAGTAAATGAAAAATATTTGTTTGGTTCTGTTTTGAGACAAAAATGAGTGTATAGCAGGCGAGAGGACGTTGAGGATATTCTATCAACAAAGTAGTACAAACAAACAATAACACTCGCTCAAACATCACGTATCAAACAATAATACTATTGCAAGCCGCGCCACTGTACATGGATTTGAACAAATCGCAGGATATCCATTGAACATAATGTATTTTCCGACAGTACCTTTTTTTTCATTTTCAAAGATATTATTAACTACAAAGCATAAATATTACTGTCCAGTTGTAGTGATATTAAATGCAATTGAAATTTTAACGTACGAAATAAACAGAAATGTACATTTGAGAGCGAGTTTCCAACTCGAGTTCTGTTTCCAACATTTCAGTGCGGTGTAACATTAATTAATAACTCCACAAGTGCTGCACCAACGCCGACGCTGCTGGCCAACATCAGTTCGCAAACAAATGTTGGTTCCAATGTTTGTGTGAAGGCGCGCGGTCACGCTGTACCCTACGCAGTGTTGCAACTACTGTATTTCGTTATTCGAATTATAATAAACATTTTTGTGATTTATAGGTCTTGTTAGCCGCATTATAAATTATTCTTTCTGCAAAAGTATGTTCAAAACAATGAGAGCAAACTCTCCGTTTAAAAAATCTTACTCTGTCGACTGTTTGAAGCCGTCTGTGTGCAGAAGTCCTTACGTAGGAAGATGATATACTTAATTGCTACTATTGAGATACTTTTTAGGTACCTTATCTCACTTTATTTTTTATCTTCCAGTGTCTCTTCAAAACTGAATATTTTTTGCTAACTTTACTTATATGTCCAGGTTTATTGACAGTTTATTTTACGTTATTATACTCTGCATAATAATATTATGTAGTTATAACACATATTAATTATTTTGTCGCGTAAGTAGCAGCTTAACAATTTATGGTGTTAATTCCGAGGCGAGCTACGAGCTACGAGAGCTACGAGGGCTACGAGCTGATGCTAATCTCTTTTATTAATTTAACGTAGCAACGAGCTCCGTGTTAACTAACCACTAAAATTATTTCACTAAATATTACTAAACAAAATAGCAATAGCGAACTAAAAAGCTACAAAACGTCCTTAAACCTCATTATATATTGATGCAAAACAATATCGAATCCTGAAACATATTTATTTAAAACAACATAATATACAAGTTGTATCGAAATAGTGATGCTTTTAGAAACCAATATAATGTAGTGAATAGATAAAATAATTGTAACAACAAGGAAGTTGAAAGCAACCCAGCAAATAAATGAATAATTTAGTGAAAAGCTTTCAGCTATCGGTTGCAGGAGACGCGGGGTGGCGTCGCGCTCAGTATCCCTACTCTGAGCAGAAATCAAAGCATTTCTTCTAATTTTCTCTTAGTCCATTTTATGTTTACCGGCACTCCGACTCATTTCCACAAGCTTCCTTTTTTTAAACAATAGTATTTTTATAAACAATAACGGCGATAATGACATGAACTAAGTAGATGACTAAATATTAAATAAACGTAAACAAAATTAATACTTCCCATGTCATTACGATTTTTTCTTAGTTCTACTCAACTCTTGTGTAAATTATAAAAAATTATAAAAATTAAATCGTCTCGTAAATCGTGTCTCGTAAATTATAAAAATTAGTCTTTTGTTTGCAATGAAGCAATAAATATATGGATAATATATCAAAATAGTTCATAATTTTCAGATAATAAGATAATTAATCCAGTCAACAAAGCCAACAAGGCAATTATTGTCAACAACTTCACTTCACAGTAAAACTGAAATTCAAAGCATTGCATTACACCGCGGGAGTTACTTCGTAGTACCTAAGAGCTCGTAGCCCGTAGTTAGTAGCTACGAACAGTAGCTGCTACGAACAAATTAAATTATTATACAACTTGTTCATTACAAATTCTGCTCAATTAAATCTTATTCATTTAATAAATTCATTTGTTTTAAATAGAAATAATCGTTTTTAAAATTTTCTGCATTAATTGTAGCGAAATAAAATAAATAAATAAACGAACAATTACGTGGTATGGAATGTAGGAGTAGAAATAAGTACCTACCTTTTTTAATAATTGAAGTAGAAAAAATGAAATAAAGAATAGCAAAGAAATTACATTAATAATTGTCAAGGCATAAGATAATGAGAAAGTAATTAAGAATCAATTTAAAACACTTTAATTTTCAGTCTTAAGTGAACAATCGTTTAAACTATTAAGGCAACGGAGACGCTTTTCTAATGGTTTTTACTCAAAACTAAATTGCGTCTTCGAAACAATAGTTCAGGCAGACTTTGATAATCCTTTTAGTTACAAAACATTAAATGCCTCACCTAATTAACAGCTCAGGGGAGGATTAAACTATAAGGATCATTGCCGCGAGTTTCCATTATCCAAAACACTTGTACTAAAACATATTGTCATCCCTTTTACTCTGTTTGAACAAACAGATAGCAATACTAGAATATTAAAGGAGTTATAAGTAATACTGAAATATTCAGATTTATTTAAACTGCTCTATATTTATCCAAAATATGAAATATCCCTTAGAGCGTGTCACGGCGGCTGGCTGAATGGTGTGCTACATAATTCATTCAGTTATCTTTCCGCTCCGATAGCTCTCCTCAACACTCGCAGGCTTTGTCACACACCGCGCGACGCCGCCCGCTGAAAACTGTTATTTGTAATTAATACGAAAGAAACGTCACGTGAGGTCAAACGAGGCTTTCATACAATTCAACGAAAAGGTCCTTGTAATACTAGCTTTTGCTCGCGACTCTATTTATTAAAAAAAAATAATTTAGAACAAAGTAAAGTCCAAGTACATTTGCAAAACAAGGTTTCCTGGCAAAAGCTTGTAACGCCGACAAATAAAATTTAATTAAACGTAACAATTAAACAAAACACATTTAATGCCTCAGCAATAAAACGGACAACACTTTGTACATTCGGATGTTCGTATTTCTTTCCTCATTTCTAATTTACGGCTTGCGATTACATTTATTATGGTATATAAAACACCAGTTGTAAAATACTGGGAGTAATTTCCAGCGATTCCGTTTTACAAATGTGAACAAGTATGTTTGGTGTTAAGTTCCCGGCAAAAGTGGAGAAATAATATATACGGCTAAAAGTTGAATAATAAGGACACGCGCTCGCAGCGCCGCCAACGGGCGAGTAAGGAAACTGCAGGAATGTACGAAATTCATATAAACAAATTCCTGAGATAATGGTTTAAAGGATATATTAAATTAATTAAAATGAACACAACAAAGAGAAAATAATTAATCAATGTCCGAGATGAAAAGCAAATAAAACGTTTTATCAGCAACATGCAATAGCTTTCGTGGTGACGTTTAATTTAAGGGTAATTTTATTCTATGTGGTAGCTGTAGTTAAGCAGTCCCCAATAAACATCAACAACATCAGAGGAGGTGTTGTGTTGCTGCCGTTAAAGTTAATATGAGCGTCGTTTTAAAGTAACACGACACAACACACTACTTACCTTTACGTTAGTTAGTAGTAAGAATCAGTGATTAGACGTGTTAATACGAAGTTAAACTGGTCAGCTTCCGCTTCGCAGTGAAGTAGGCTAATTGCCGGGGGCAGGGCGATGAGCGCATCCCTCCCCCCCTGTCCACCGCACAGTGGCTCTTTGTGTGTGAGGGTGCGGGGGATGCTCTGGCCTGTAATCACCAGCTCCCATCTGCCTTTTGTGCTGCCACAATTGGAGTGCGCATGTAATACGATTAAAACCTGTTTCGTTGATTTCGCCACAGTTAAATGAAAGCACGCGCCACGCGGTACCTAGTCTTGTTTCTGACAGGTATTAATATATATTTTAATATATATTATAATACCAAATATATATATATTTATCTATCATCACCAAATTGTAATCTTTTCCCTTTTATTTAATCCATTCTGTAGATAATGAAACAAAGCTAAATAACAAAGGAACTATCTAACTATATTATACATCGTTAGATAACTCTCTTAATATAAACGAAGTCGTTTGATTCCAGTTTAATTAGAAATCTACTGATGAATGTATGAATGAACTTTACATTTGTTAAATTAAAATTCGTCTGCTCTGTTAGTTACATGAACAATTTTGTTATTACATTTTTGTTAAAGCAAGTTTTGTTTCTCTTTGTGTTTTAAATTCGCCGGCTTATTTGAGTAATTCCACTAAGTCGGGATAAGATGAAACTAAATAAATCGTGGGCGATTCTTTCGTGTCGCCTCACCTTATTTGTCAGAATTTATCAAAAAGCGACGCAGCAAACAGTCAGGAAACTGAGTAAAATATTCGACGACCGGCACTGTACCTTGGGCATGGCTCGACTATCAATAGACGTCGAACAAACTTTATGAACGACTTTATCTTTAAAGTGAGTTATTAAGTACCTAGACTATAATTTATTCAGGATTTGTAATCAACTTTTTTTGCTCTAATTTATTATAGAAAAAATAATGTACATGAACAATAAGAAACACTTTAATAGGATAGCATAAAAATAGGATTAAATTATATGTTTGCGTAGCTTTATCTTATTTCCCTGGGGGAGGGACACGGTTTCAATTTGTGAAGTCTCCGCACCACGGGATATATATACAGTGAGCGTACACTGGAAATAAATAGTGGGCATTTAACTGACATTCGCAATGCTAACCTCGGGATCTCACTGACAATAGTAATTTAAAAACAGAAAGCTTTCTCATTTTTTTTCAGATTCTTAAACTATCATTGTAATAAGGTGAAAAGCCTAAATACAGTTACAAAAACAAGTACTGGAATATAAGACTGGAATGTATCTATTACGTATAGAGAGATATACTCCATATTATGTTCTGATGCAAGGGATGATGGTTTGTTGTTTTAACGTCCTCCGGGTTTGCTGCTAATTAAAGGAATGTATTTCGTCTGCTAACAAAGTGGTCACAGACATTTCACCTGCGCCTGTCTAATAATGATTCAATACTTTTATTCTACATGTTTTTATCTTACTAATTTTATAATTGTGAATGTTTAGATGGATAGATGTTTATTTGAAGGTATCTCCTTAACGGCTCAACGAATCTTAATGAAATTTGGCACAGATGTAGAACACAGTTTGGAAGAACACATAGACTATTTATTAACTTTATTTTTTAATTTTTGGCGGACGCAGTTGCGGCTGAAACTAGTTTTAACATAGTTAAAGAAAAATAAATCTTAAAGTGCTATGCTATATATTATCTTATCTATATATATAAAAGAAAGTCGTGTTAGTTACACTATTTATAACTCAAGATCGGTCGAACTGATTTAGCTGAAAATTGATGGGGAGGTAGCTTAGAACTAGGAGACGGACATAGGAACTTTTTTATTTTGTGTGCATTTTTTTATTCCATGCGGACGAGGTCGCGGGTAAAAGTTAGTTACATAAAAATTACACTTACTTGTATTTACAACTCCTTTTCTACTACTTCCTATATATATTCATTTTGTTGTTATTCTATTTTTTTTTTAAATGTACATAAACGCAAATAAAGTAATATCGTGTCTGTAGATCCAAAATTGTAAAAGTTGTTTATGTGATAAATTACAAGGATAAAGCGATGGAAAGTTTTAACAAGATGATATATGAGCGATGCGGCACAGAGACGGGGCCGTGACGACGACGAGACGCGACGACGACGAGACGCGTGCACGAACAATTTGGTTAATTTATTACTTTCCACGCGGAATGTACATCTATGTGTATTTCTTATTGTTTATATTTATTACTCTTAAGGATATATTGTATGAATTAATTTGATGAGATTTTTATTTTTTTGTGCGTCTCCTCCTTCTTCGATTGAGGGTAGGCAACGCATCTGCAATTGCGAATGTCTATGGGCAGCGGTCGCTTCGTTATTTCGGCGAATTCATTTGGCCACCTACTCATTTGCCACCAATGCTATTTATGTCATTTAAACTAATAATGAAAGATTTTTTACAATGTATGTTGTGTTTTATACACGTATATTGTATTGAAATATTTAAAACAAAAAAAAAATGAGAACAGAGAAGAAAATGTTTAATCTCGTGAGACATTTTCATACAAATAATTGCTTTAAACGTATACTTAAACCAGAAAATTGAATCCATTTGCAACGTGTTATGTGAAATATTTATCAAAGACGACCTTTGAGAAGTGAGAGGCTATTTGTAGAAGATTTCAGGACAGGGTAAATATTTCAGTTACACGCAGCTACGAGTATCATATAATGAGTCCTCAGAAGTCGCGGGCAAACGCTATTTATTATTCGACTTCGATATTTTTCACATTTTTTTAATTATGCGCAGATGCGCATTTATAGTAGTAGTATTATTGAGATAATTGAGATGTGTATTTTGTACATAAAACAATAACGTATTATATATAACAGTAGATAAACAATAACACAACGGTATACAAATCATTTATAGCTTAAACTTGATATTTCAGCAATAAATCTGCTTTGAAGGAAACAATTCACTTTATTTTATTTTTATCGTAAGCCCAGGTCTTAACCCGTCTAGACGATATTAGGTTATTTTGAGATTCGCAAGGAATTTGATATGTCTGACATGTTAATTCTGACTTGTCTTATTTGCAGACAAAACAAAATGCATATTTTAACTCATTGTATTAATTTAATAAGACAAGGAATTACAGAATTTTAACAATACTGAAAGCTGCTAAATGACAGCCTTAAAGATCAACATAAGACTATGTACTACTAGCTTTTACCCGCGACTCCGTCCGCGCGGAATAAAAAATAGAAAACGGGGTAAAAATTATCCTATGTCCGTTTCCTGGTTCTAAGCTACCTGCCCACCAATTTTCAGTCAAATCGATTCAGCCGTTCTTGAGTTATAAATAGTGTAACTAACACGACTTTCTTTTATATATATAGATGTACTAGCAACGTCGGAACAATGAAACTGTAGCAGCAAACGCTACGTACCAATGTTTATGCTTTAGCACCACCCGGGGACCACTACACGTTGAACCCTAGCTATTTAAACATATCACAACACACAATGTTACTTATAATTAATTATGTTACATGTCAATAATGTTACAAGAGCTCTGTTTACTTTAAATTTTACAGGAATTTTTATAATGTTGGATCAAAAGAAGTTGACACTATATACTAATATATACTTTTGAAACAAGAATTAAAAATAGTAATTTTAAATCAAATCAAACTGTTTGGTGTAGGTATACCATTAATACATTATCTACAAGGAAGGTCTGCATAGAAATACGAGAAGGTTCACTCGCATGGAGTCATCGTTTTTCTGAAGCTGCGTGGAAATGAAATGAGGCTACAGCCAGATGCTGCGTCGGGAATTAAATTAAACCCTCTCCCCCGCAACCCGCCTCGCGCCCCCGCCCCCACCCCGCCGCGTGTTGCGTGCAGAATTAGAAATGGCCTTTACATTTTTTTATTAAATACAAAAAATCGTCTACTTTATTACGAATAATAAAATGAACAAATTTTTCATCATTTTAGAAATTTGTTATTTTGCATTATTAAAAAAAATTCTAAGTGATTTTTAATGTTATTTGTTAAATAAATTCTGTTATTTTAGAATACGTAAGAATTTTTTGTTTTTTATAAAAAAAAAACGATAAAATCAGTAACAAATTTTAGTAAGTTATAAATACAATGCTTATTTACAAAATGAAACTAGTGACAAACAGAAACTTTACCTGCAATAATATTGATAGAATTAATGTAATGAACATTACTGTATTATTTAACAGCATATTAAAGGCTTTAGCAATTTGTGTTCCCGCATTTGATGAACACCACAGAATAAATAACTCGTGCGACATATGGAGTTAACAGTAACATAATATATATTATTAAATATAACCCTAATAAATTATAGCCTAAATGGAATATCCATTTGCATGCTATGGCTAATGGAAAAAGAGAACAAAGGAGTATGGAGCCTTGTACTGTTTTTTTTTTGTTGTAAGCTATAACTATCTAGGATTTAAATAAACAAAAGATTAATCTTACTAAATGTTAAAGAATAACTAATTCTTTAGTTTTTACAGACAAGTTTTACATGTTTTGTACAGTATTAGATATAATGTATTTGAAAGTCGATGTGATTTTTAAAAACCGAGTTTTTTTTTTTTGTAAAGTTACAATCACTTTGCAGATCAATCGCTAGCTTAAATTTAATGTCAGTTATAAATTGTACAGCCTCTATCTGTCTCTATTTGACAGTTTTATCATTTAAATTGAATTTGCATTTAATTTGTTATTAGTATTGTTCAGTAATTAATCCAATTAGTACAAACGTGAGTCAGCGTAACTTACCAAAGCATTGTAATTATTACCAAAGTTCCAAACGTCATCTCTAATTATAAGTTAAATGTTGCTTTAGCGTTAACTTTATTTCAATATGGTTACAATGAAGCTGGATAAAGTATTCATTCAGCGATAATCTAGTCCTTTGTTCTGTTTCTCATTTAAGTTCTAATGAAAGGCAGTTTATAAATGTACTATTTATCTTTTGTGCTTATCAGTGTTATTGTTTTACTTAATGTTGTTGTCATTGTTGTATTTACTTTTTTGTTCATTACAATAAAAGAGACTTCTAATTTACCTTCTGCCATTTCATTCATCTTTGACTCCAGCAGATAAAATGTAAGATGTTTTTCCTACATTTATATGTACATATTGTAAAGGATAAATTGTTCCTTGTAAAACAAAGCTCGTCATTTTCATCCAGTAAAAGGAAATGAATAAAGAAAGAGATTATAACAAAGAGTACAAAAGAGTAGAGTGGAAAGCGTTTCATCGCTCCGTCGCCGAAAATCAACAAACACCTTGAGAGAGGGAGCGGGATGGGGGTGAGGTGTTTGTAATGCGAACACAAAACCAGATATTAGTCTTCTTTACAAATAATAGGAATCTATTTACAAAACAACGGGGAGTTTTATTGTAATGCTAAACATTTGAACCTTATGAAAATTTGTTGGTGGAGAAAAACGGATCAATTTGTATGAGGAAATAATTTTAAGAAATACATAATTTATTCTCTTAGAATAACTGAGTTCAGGAGAATATTTTCAAATTTCTAGGTTTTACCATTTGAAAGGACGTGGGATTTTCCTTAAATGTTTTTGATAATTAAACTGCGATGTGAAGCGTTAATTTAACATGAAAGCAGGATAAAGGTCACGTCACGTATCTGAAGCAGGCTTAAGCCAAAGCGAGTTATTTTAAATTATAAAATTTTTAACATAGTTTTATATCAAAGCAATTATGAATTTCAATTTAGAAGTTTTATAACCTTTTAATTTATTAAACAAAGTTATTAAAGTTAAACATAAAAATCAAATAAGCTAATAGATACACTTTTTTTGTGGCTTCGATTTTCGTTTGTATCAGCGAAACTAACTGAGGAGCCTTATTCCCATCCGTTGAGAACATGAAAAGGGTGTGACACTTTTATAAACGCACTTTATCCTGCCCCCCGAAGAATGTTTCAAATTGACAGGTACATAACGAGGTGACTTCCTTACTTACTACATACATAATCAAACTATCAGCACCTAAGCAATATAACTTAGGTAAATATTATGTAACTATCTTTTTATTTAGGTTTCCTATATAATTATTACTGAAAACATCAACTTATAATAATTATTAATATCATATGTTAAATTGTCGGTGCTCAGGTCAAAGAGCGTCGGTGGCTCAGGGGTTAAGCACTTGACTTGCAATCTGCAGGTCCTGGGTTCGAATCCCGCCATGTACCAATGTGTTTTTTCGAGTTTCGATTTACATATGTACATTTATCCGACGTTCTTACGGTGAAGGAAAACATCGTGATGCAACCTGCACATATCGGAGAAGAAATTCAATGATATGTGTGAAGTCAACCAATCCGCACTTGGCCAGCGTGGTTGACTTTGGCCTAGTCACCCCTAACTTGGGGTAGGCTCCGAGCCCCTCGGTGGGGACGTATAGTGAGCTGATGATGATGATATGTTAAATTGTATAAATAGCAAATAGAATACGTATATTATATATTATGTGATTAATTCCACGAGAATGGCACAAACGATTAACCAACTATATGTATCGGAAATTATTGAAACTGTATCAATGATCATAAATTATGTAAAGCCGTGTAAACCCAACAACAATGAGGGCTTACACGCGTGATACAATTTGCGGCGGCGGCGGCGGGGCGTGTACATCGCGATAAATTTATTGCCACAATTAATGTAATGGATTCGTTGATACGATAATTTGCTCCAAAGATTTAACGATTTCTTGCAATATAGGAATATAATAATATCTAAGGAGTCCCTAGTAGGGATATAAGTAAGAGTAGGTCTTTTAAATCTTGTTTGTTTTTTATTAAACCGTATGGTAATTCCTTCCATTTTATGTACATATGTTTCAATAGTAAAAACTGACGGTTACACATGTTATTTCTTATTACATAAATCGAAATATTTAGGTATAGATAAGAACGCAAATAGCTTGATTTTAATCGCATAGTTACAAGTCAATACAAGCCTAGTTTTGGCAATTGGCAACAGGACGTGTCAATTTCGGGTCTAATTGCAAACCGTTTCTACCTTTTGTACTCGAACAGTTCATCTGTGTGTGTGTCTGTGTGTGTGTGTGTGTGTGTGATATTATTACAACCAGTCTTGTTGATTTTATCGCTTTTATGATTGTCTTCATGTATAATGTGTCTCACAAGTTAATCTTGTTTATCGCTCGTTTAATGGGCAAATTGCATATCTAGAGAATTCATTCAAAAAGTGACGTGTTATATTTCGGAAAATTGCAACATAACCGAGCAAACCTGGAGTAGACTAGTAGTCTCATTTATTCTACGTATGAAATATACAAGATTTTACGAACTGTAGGTATAATATTAATATTAAAAATACGTATGTAGAGAAGTTTTGTGTGAGGTCTCGCGAGTGCAGTTTGTTGTGCCGCGGGATATTTGAACACAAGTACGTGTTGACGCAACTTTGTATTGTGCGGAATATTACTTCTGAATGCTTCGCGGTTTCCGTGAATACTAAAGTAGATACTGAAGATTGCCGCATTTCATGTTATATGTACATAACCTAATCTTTTATATCTTTTAATTTAAGATGAAAAATACAAGAGTTTTACAAATACGAAATTACTTTTAATTCTTTTATAAAATTATTTCTACATAATTTATAAAAATAGATGGTATTGAAGACAATTTAATTCTATGGCATAGTGAAATATTAATCGTGTTACTTAACTCGTTAAGTGAATAGCAAGTAAGATAGTTTAATTCCGCTGCCGCGTCGTGTGGCGCTCTCCGTGTGTTGTGTGGTTTTACTACAATTAACGCATTTCTTATAACATTCATCATTCAAATAAGCTCTTATACAAATGTTAATTTAACAATACGTTAAATCTGGTAATTAATTATACTATTTTATTCATTATAATTACTATTATTTACCAACGTCAGATTACCAAATTAACCAAAACTTAACACTTAATATACGCTAATAATATGGAAGCATAAACAAAAACAAAGAGTATTTAAAAAGAAAATTTCCGCCCTGAAATTGAGGTTTATAACAAGTCACACGTTATACGAGTATTATGTTCTTGTTCTTATAAAGCGGTTAAACAAAGAGTAACTACATACTTATGTTGCAGTACAGTATTTCAATCACGGAAATAAAGCTTTAATTTAGACTTTAAAATGTTATTGCATGTTATAATTAAGTTTCTTAGTTCTGTTACGTATTATTTTAAAGTTAATCGCTCAAGTCACCATTAAAATCGTATAAAACGGAATGTAAGTACTATCGATAAGCAATAGATTCACTAAGTAAGTGCAATGTGCACAATTTCCTTTCAGAGCGGGACATTTCCGCACATTTCCTGCATCCTTGCATTTTGCATTCACAAAGACTTTAACAGTCCTCGTATTGTAGAGATGTACAATCAAATGTGTTCAGTTAAATACAAATAATTTCAGATAAAATTACATTTCAGATTTTGATAAAAATTAATATTGACTGAATGAATAGATAGAAAAATAGAAACGAAATCCACAGCTACGTATTCTAATGTCTAAATTATTGTAATATTACAGTAAAATGAAAGCTTCTTTATATTTAAATTATATTTTCAAGAGAATGCTTTTTGTATAAATCTCACATTAACTCTAGTGAAAGTACGTTGGCGATAACAAATTGACTTTTTTATAGGAAATTCTTGTTATCTAATTAACTCTGACAAAGTAATCGGAAACATGCAGTGGAAACACATTCCAAACATTATACAACACATTTATCATTTAGTGATATCTTCAAGTATTTCTTTAATGTAAAAGTTAGTCATTAGCTTAATCTTTGTGATGTAATGTCACGTTGGTTAACTTCCACGTAAATAACTCTAATTTGAATTATTTAACAATAGGTTTCGAATAACATTTCATATTATAATACCTAAGATCGAAGGTTCTCGCATCAATCAAGTGGCATCAAGAAGTTTGTAGTACATTCAGCACTCTCCCTCCATTCAGTAACGCTACCCGTATCATTTACATTGATCATATTTTGACAGACTTGAAGTAATTTCATATTCAGTCTGTCAGAATGAATGACATGGATCTAACGAGTCATTCATTCACAATTGGAATGTTTATATGTACCTTGTTATGTTTATTTTTTTCTTGAAACAGTAGATGAAGTATTTTTGTCCGGCTTAAAGACGGGTAATATTTTTATCGCAGATTTATATGTATACATATCTACTTTAACATAGGGTTTAAACAGCTTGACTTACATTCAAGAATGATGTATTAAACAATTTCATATCCTTCTCCGAAGTATTATTGAGGTACTAACGGGCTCATTGAATTAATACAGTTTTATATGAAATATAACATTACTTAATAATAGAAGAAAACAGACTATGTAAAAACATAATTTAATATTCCTATATTTTATTTCAAATGTGCGTTATTCTCTGTTTAATTTCGTCAAACGTTTGTTACATAACAGCACATACATATGTATTACATTCACCTTTAAAATAAATTGTTCAGTAATATTAATTTGATGTTACATTTTGCTCGTTAACATTAATTTTAACATAATTTAACATCAGCAATGCGTATTACAAATCCCTTGAATTTGGTACATTTTATTAGTTAAAAAGTCTAAATCCATAGCTCTGTAATTATCTAGGCATATGTAGACTATTTCTCGAAGAGTAAAATCTTTATAATTAGGCTCTTCCGCTTCCGTAACATCCGTAAGATATATAAATATCAGTATCAAATATCGTCTTATAAAAGACTTTATGTTTTTTTTTTAAGTATTTATAGCTGTTCGTTCAACTTATTTTCTAATATTTACCGCGAAATTTCTATCCTTTTAAATCTATTCTACACAAAAGATAATTTACTTTTTAATGCAAAATGTACAAACACGTACTGATGTTAATTAATAATGTCCTTAGACATTAAGCGATTAATTACGATGAAAGCAATTTAATGCGAAGTGTCGCAGTAAATAATATAAATTCTCGAAGCAGTAGAACAATGATGTTACCGTACAATTCCACTGCTGTTACACTTGTATTGATGCATATTGTTGTCTCTGTTTTGTCAAAGAGAGTGAAAGGGACGACAATATGTTTCACTACAAGTGTGACAGCAGTGGAACTCCACGGTTACGCCGGCTGCTTCACAAGCACGACTTATTATCGTTTAGATATTCTTCTCTCGCTTTGATTAACGACATTCGAGTTCACTTGAGCAATATTATTAACACGTTCACTGCGGATCAGGTCTATATCGACCTGCCGCGGAATTTCAGCTGGTGCGGACGAAGAAAACTATGTCCTTCTCACTGGTGCGGAACGATTATCTCATAAAAAATCACGGCAGGCCTTTATCGGCCTACCACGCACTGACGGTGAAAAATATCAACTCGGTGCGGCAGGGGTCTATCGCGGCCCGCCGTCCCAACAGGCGGTTGGCGACCCGATACCGCACGGAGCGCCCCGCTTCGCTAGTTAGTGTTGAGCCATCTCACTGAACTGTACGTCGCGTTTTTTCTTTTCGTAAAATTAACGACGCACGATGGCAGGAAACAAAAGAAAAATACAAATTTTGGAAAATAAACTAATTCGCGAGGCAGATAAAAGTGATAGTGACAGCAGTGAGGAAATATTTTCCTTCAAGAAAAAAAATAGATATGTATTTTCCTTCAAGAAAAAAATAGATATTTTCCTTCAAGAAAAAAAAAATAGGATGTGCACACAAAATCTTTGTGCGAAATGTTTTAAAGACGAGCATAAATAAATAATTAAATAAACTATTTCTCATTTCTTTTCTACAATTCTATTTTATTTTCGATATCTCCTTATTTTTGTCTTTCCATCACTACTAAAAATACTTTCTAGTGCGGTGCTGGTCGATATCGACCCGCCACTTTCCCTGGTTCAATTCTCTTTTCCTGTTTGGCAGATCCCGGGGCGAATCAACTCTAAAGAAGGTGGGTTCAAGGTTTTTCTAACAGTCCAAAAAGTACACACCTATATTATGTTTTCGCAAAGTTATAGCGATTTAATCTAACCTTATGCTGGTGGGTCGAGAAAGGCCTGCCACGCACTGGCGGAAAAATCATTGGGGGCACACTTTGGCCCGCCGCCGCACCAGACGAAGGTTTAAGATTTTACTTGCCGCAGCTAAGGTGTTAATGGGCTTTGAAGTTCATTAACTTTTGCTGTCAAACATGCTTTCAATATTAGAATTTATTTATTTCTTAATTGTTTCGTAAAAGAGAAATTATTGATATAATTGTTTGCATCTAAGTCAGAGTATTGTTGGCAATAATTTGATGCATACAGCGAGTAGATCATTCTCGAAAATAAATAAGAAATGTTCGCTGTGAAAAAGCAAAATATTTGATGCTTTTAAAGCTTTTTTTGCATCGGTTTTGTTACATTTTTGCAGCCATTAAATTAAAGAAATGGTTGTAAACATTTTTGTTGAGCCTAAAGCGATGACGTCAGACGTCTTATGTGAATGTGGAACAGATATTTACAAACAAGAACAAGATGAAAGTGCGAGCATGTCCGCTTGTGACTTCCATGCATTCCACACAGAGGTTGTGTTGTGTTGTGAGCTTGTCTCCACACTCCACATAATGGTATCAAAAACCTCCACTGAAACAAGGTTTTGGACAAAGAATCTAATTAAATGACTTTAAGCATATACGTGAAATGGACATTATAATTTTTTAATTACTATTTATTTAAACTACAGTGAATTAAGTTTTATTTAATGCTTTATTAATATTGCTTTAAAAGTAATTCATTCAGTGAAACTTTATAATTCTGTTAACATCTCACCGTTTGTAATATACAAGAATGTTTTATGTGTATAAACAAAAATTATTTTAGTTGAAATTAAATTTCATTTCAAATAAAATAGAGCAGTATCAAATATATCATCAATACGCTGTTATATTACAAAAAGCAGCTGTTACAATATTAACTCAGCGAATGACCAATTTAAAAGTTAAATTCTGCCGACATCGCCAATATTCTGACAGTTCTTAGCTTCTTTAAAAGAAATTACTCGTTAAAATATGATTGGATAACATCAGCCTCTGACACTTGTCAATTTAATTAATGACTCAGATTTTAAAAATTAAAATAATATAACTTAGATTAAAGTTAAAAAAATAAAATTATCGAACAAACAAGCAAATAAACTTTCATGTTTTTTCTGAGTGGCTACTTTTATTACCAGAATGACATGAGGGTAATGTTTTTTTAAGCAATTTTTTTCAGGAAACCTTTGCCTATATCAAAAATATTAAGACACATGTAACATATTGTAAAATATTAAGAAGATATTTAACTAGTTTATAGAAAAAAGATGTAGAAATAAATTGCAACTGTGGATGTTGTAAATAATGAGGGAAATGCAACTTTCAGCAAATTCAGTTTGTGGCACCCCCTGGGGGCGGAAATGCGGGATATTTTTCAACTATTGAGGTGAACTCACTCGTACCTTTGGGATCCGGGTCGACATTTTTAAATGAACTGACTACGTCGAAAGGTTCGCCGCAATACTACGGTATTTATTGGCCTTTTCTTTACAAATACCAGGTATTTTGCCTTTGATATTTATGAGAATCCTTTTACAAAAATGTTTTCTATTTCACAAACAAGCTTTTGAATCAGAACATCAAAGTAAAGCTGTTATATATAAAAAAATTACCACGTAAAAATTTCAGATGAAATCTGAGAAGATTTGTAACCCTTCACACCATTGCTCTTTGACACCGACACTCTTTCTGTCCGAGTCATGGCCAGAAATCAGTGTATGTGAAAAAATCGATGCGATTCTATTGTACTATATTACATCTACAACAATTTATAAGATAATTTGGTAAAAGAAAAACCGATAAACAATGTTTGTAAGTTACAGTCAGCCATTACTCGTTTAATGTTTTTGTGTCGGGAACAAAGAGGGAGTTAGAGGGAGTTAAATTACATTTCAATTCAATCACATTATTATTACAAAGGAATTGGTGTGACTAAAATATTTATACAATTACATTGATTTAGACTTAGCATAATATAGCAATGTTATATCAATCTAAGATAATAAATGAAAGCAGTTTTAATGCCATATATATGTCTACTTCCATACCGTAATATATATATTGCAAGATAACATTATGTGTTTTACAAGTTAATAGAGCCAAGCAAAGTGTCAATATTAATACTATAGTATAACATTTAGTACTAAGGATGCCAGAAATTATAGTCAAAATGTAAAAAAATCAGAAAGTGATTTAGAGCAAAATACCTTAATCGACAGCCCTGAGGGAAGCAGAAAACATTTTCGGCTCCCTCTCGTGGCCGCTTGCCCGCGCACTAAATTGTGTTAGCGACTAGTTTTATTTAGTTACGGTTTTCCTTATCCATTAACTTTGCTTAACGTAAGGTTTAGTTTACAAGTTGTGTAAAAAAAACACAGATTTCCTATTAATTTATAACATCAAATATTTCCAATGTTTCTTCAACTTTGTCAAGTGACAAAGTATCAGATAAAGTGACTACTTCTCAGGAAACTAAGCATTATCAGGACAAACAATACGGAATGACTTACAAGTGAAGTCAACAGCTTTGAGACGGGTAGTTATAGAGCAGCATAGAAAAGTTCTATAGAGAACAGGGATATAGTCACTTGTCGATGTGATGAGCTGGCCTGTTTTACAACTACTGCTATTATAAAAACAACAAGTTTGAAAGAATTCAATGCAGATAACATAAAAGATAGAGGCAAATACTCCACAGACATTTAAATTCGCAGTTGGCCTGTAATACGCCTCCTTGTGAATAGTATCGGTCGTTGTGAGCCGAGAATGTTCCGCACAATGAGCCACTCACACACAACGCACACTCCGCTAAATGAATAGCCCTCCCCCCTCCCCCTAGTATTCGCTCTCAGATCTCATTATACCCACCTCACACTCAGTAACGAGATTTCTTTCTTCTTCCAAGTAAACATGAACTATCACGAAATATCTCGCTGATACGTTTTACCCAACAGACCAATTGCCGTGCGCTAAGAGATGTTAAGTGAAGATTCGACACTACAATCCTTACTTAGTAATCAATTAACATCTATGAGTTCTTTACAAATCACGAAATATCTTTTACTGACTTAAAATCTTACTAGTGGGCGCCCATTTGTCGAGATTTCACCATAACTAGAGATTTTTTATTTTTGACTATAAATATATTTATGCACTTCTCCACAAAACCTTTTAAATTTCATGTTCATTCATTCCTTTGATAGGATCAAATAAACAGCAAATTGATTAAATATACTAGTTTTGGTGATACAAAGCAATAACATTACGAATCTGCCTTTCTGAGGCTTTCTGCCTGTCTAACTACAGGAATTAATTAAAAAATGGTTTCAATTTGGTATAATTAAAGCAATTTACCCTGACTGTGCACTTGATGAAGACTGGAGTAATATACAACAAAGAAAACCGCAAAAGCTCCGCTCGACGACTTCATGAACAGAATTCACACACTTTCACGTACATTTATATATTTTAACTAAGACTTACTAACTTCTGAGAAATAACAAAACCTTTCTCAGTAACACTTTGATTTTATTTTGTTTTTTTATTTTATAATAATACCATTTTTTCCTAAAATTCTCCAATAATTATGATTTTAATTTTAACATCACGAGATCTTTCTACAAATATCTATCTACCACAAAGTAAAGTATATAAAGTGACATGATATATTAATATTCCCGCTGTTAACTAATTCATTACCATCAGTGATTTATGTGTGAAACCCATTATAGTCAATCAAAGTAAACAAAACTAATGTTGACGTTAATCTGTTAAATCATTACAGATTAATTAGTAAGATGTGTGTTCACAGTCACATAGTGTTTGTGTTCCTCTCACATCACTCACGTTATGTAAACAAAGTAAATAATCTATTTAAACATAACATACATGTAAATAAAGTTTAAGCTTCAGTTTACAAGTACAGCATTTTATAATAAAATTAATTTTAACATTAACAAAAATATTTTTAAAATGTTAAAAGTAACAAATGTAAACAAAAAAAAGTGTTTACTTCGACATTAAGTTACTTAAACAGCCCGCTTTTTTTAACCTACAAACTACTTAACTTGCGTTGCTTTTTATCTCCTGTATAGAATTCTACGTGCTTGATGAAAATACGACACCTAGTGGACGATCTAAATTTGATATTGTTGAAAAGTACTACCTTCACTTCAAACCCTATTTTTATAAAATAAATATCGGAATGAAATAAGGTTAGGAATGGAAAATAAGGGATGTCGATGAGGTGGCCGTATGCTCGTTTACTACCTTATGATTTAAAGAAAATTGTTTCTAGAGAACATTGTGTGGTTACGGTACTCGTACGAAATAATAAAAGTTCAAAATAACATTGTGTATTCCCGTTACCTTAGCGCCTGATAGTTTTGATTGAGCAACGCGGCAGCGGCGGGCGACAGGGAGTCTTCACGCTCAAGACTTTGACAACTTGTAATTTTCCATCAAGGAACTTTCTATTTCTAACAAGAAATACGTGCATTGCGTCTTAGAAAAGTTTTCACAACAATGTATAAAGTGACCAAACTGAAAACTTCAAAATTATTTTGTAAGTTTGATTATAAATCAAGAAGTTTAACAAAAAAATACTCAATTAGAAAATCTAGAGTAGGCTTTGATAGCGATAAAGTATCGGAACAAATGCCGGGTTGGTGCCGGGGGAGGGCGAAGGTGTGAGGAAGGGTGGAGACTCGCATCTCGCACGTGGCCGAGCGCGGTTTTTAATTAAATAGAAAGCATATCCAGGTTGTTATCGTATTCCGGTTGCACTTGCAACTTGCAACACATTATTGCCTCCAACTGGAAAATACAATTCATTAAATGATCACGACATAGCAAAAATATTATATGTAGTCTATACTAATACTATAAAGAGGAAAGATTTGATTTTTTGTTTGTTTGCATTGTATAGAACCGATTTAAATAATTATTTCACTGTTGGGAACCTACACTAACCCCGAGCGACAATTTCGCAAGTAAAACAAAATCGCGAGCAACTACTAGTATCGAATAACGAGACTCAATAGTACTTAATGAAGTTGTAAAGTAAGATAGAGTTAAAGACAAGCAACAAAGCATTGTTAACCTCAGTAAATATTAAATCTGTAGTGCACCCGGCGGCGGCGCGACTTGTTCATTCATCAAGTACTTTTCACACATTGGATGTTGATTAAACCTTCTTGTTTATAATTGTATCGTACTGTTCCACATATTGAATTGTCACACATTGTTGCGTACTGCACTGACAGTATCTGTTATTAATAAAGTCATCATTGAAGAAAACGTTAAAAATAAACGAAACGAAGTACTAATCAAAGCACTCAAGGAAAATGAGAACAGATGTGCTTTAGTTTTTTTATTGGCCGGCCGTAAAGGTCCAGTCATTTTATTTCCTTCCGTTCACTGCTTACAGTTTATTGCGGACATATGACGTCTCCGGCAGTCTGTCTGTACAGACAGACTGTACTTACTTACACTATAAACGTTGTCTTTACAATCGAGAAGCCTTGACCTTCTACCAAATGTATTAGAAAGCTAACGTTTTTGAATACAAAGCTTTCTTACGTTTTAATAAATAATACATTGTTAATTGAAACTCGTAGACGTTCAAAATATTTTAACTATTTCATCAGCTACCAGAGAAAGTGTCCACTTCACAAATAACTGAACGTAAACAAAGGCGCCCGTATTGGCTGCAGTTTCAGACGAGAAATACAATATCGTTGTTATTTAAACAAGCCCTCTTCAAAATCTTTATTGAATAATTCACTTTGCAACATATTTCAACGCCATTCCCGAGCTTTTGTCTTTCAGCATAGTTTAACGCGTGGTCCAAATATAAAACAATAAAAAGGTAGAAAGAAGTATTTAAACAAAAAAGTGGTTTTTAAGTACAAGGAAATTGTAGGACATCAATGTGGCTACAAAAGTTAACAATGACATGCAATATGTTTTACAAGTACATGTGAAACACGCTACCATCCTGTCAGTCAGGAAAGAAATGGAGAATACAAAATTATTTATTTCCTATTTATCTTACCTTAACCTCATTAGTTCTAAAGAAGAATTTCAACTTTATGTCAAGGACGTCATTTCAATATATTAGAATAATGTATGGTTACAGTAGTCGCTCTCTAGAGGTAGAGCCTTGCACTCGCTTAAAGCGTATAACTTTTGCGTGTTGCGGTTTGCAAGGTAATAATATGATAAATGTAATTCATGGTTAAGTCCACAGCGCGGAATGCACGCGGCGAGAACTCGGTGAACACTCGGCGAGCACTAGGTAGGCACTCGCCACTCGCAACACAACATGAAATGCAAGTTGAGCCATTCCATAATAAATTTTCTTTCCCTGCTGAAAATGTTATATTTAAATTAAATAATTGCAGAATATTAAAAGCCATTTCATATGAGATTTCTTTGTGTCAATGTAGTTACGATTGAGTATCATGATTCTAAATAATTTCAAGTCAGAAAAAAAATACTATTTCGTATTTTTATTATTTATGCTACCTTAGATACAATGGTAAATTAATATATTAATGGGACTAAATTAGATTTAAAAAAAAATTGTCATCTGTGTTCGCGATGAGATTGTTGTTAGGGGACCATTTTGGAATGAAACATATCGTATGAAATAAAAACATTCCACGCCGAAGTTGTCTCCGCGCAGACACACTGCCAGAACAAAGAAAATTGAATTGCTTTAACAAGACTCTTTCATCGGAACAATTTTACCCAATATTTAACTTTTGCCATCTGTAACTCGAACTGTAATTTGATAACGACCTCCTAAGAGCTTTGTATTACTCAAGTTTTGACAACTGAATATTCTTTAACGAAATATTTTGAAAGTTTCTTAAGAATATTTGTCGTACTTTGTACGCCTCGTTCATACGAAAAGTCACACAATATTTTAACAAAAAAAAGTGTTTTGTGCTAATTTTAAAACATTACTTTTAACGTTATTTATACAAAATTAATCTTACAAAAATGACTTTTTACGGATCTATTAATAAATAAATGAATATACAATTTTTCGAAGAACTCCTGAAGCCATGTATTATAATACATTTCCCCTGACGTATTACTGTATTGGGAAATACAAAATGGCATCGACAATAAAAGCAGTTCGTGTCCTCACCTTCGCACGACTTTCAGCACCGGAAACCTTTTCAGCATAATTTTCATATCGCCGGCCGTAGGGGAACGCCGCGGCATGCGGGGACTGCCTCACCATCTGGCACTCACACGTAACTTGACAAATTAAGCTTACCACGAAAACTACTATTTATTTATTTGAACAAGTTATTTGATGACAACTGGACTACAAACTGTGTATTAAAACATTTATATTTATTTCACAAATACAATGTGATGTACGAAAACATGTTTTTTATACAAGTACGACAGTGGAAACACACACTAAAGTATACAGTAACGTTCAAGTAATAAAAGTCGTTTAATTTGTAAATATTTATTACTTGTAAACTACTAATATTTACACGTTTTATTTCATAAATGTTCTATAAATTAAATAAATATATTAAAATAGATTAAATAGCTTATAATATTATTGTAATTGTTACATATATTTAAATAATGGATAGGATCATTACACGTAATTAATAGAAACTGGATATAATAAATATACAATGTTTCTATCAAATGTGTTTCGTTTGTAAATAAAAAATAATAACTTGTGAGATCACAATACGTTAGTATAATAAATATTTTTTTTGCTCCCTTTCCATTTAAATCTATAAGTCCTTATGTAAGTAGAGGTCCGTACAAACTGAAGTACAATAAATTATTGAATATATTTGCTTACAATTTTACAGCAACTAAAATGCAAGTATTTTAAAATTGAGCAATGTAGCTTTTACAACTATATACAAAATGTTCCCTGTATCATTTACATCTATTTTAATTGTCAATTCATATATAGTATGGCTCTTTGAATTTTTAATGGCATCTGTAAATTTATTACTCTAATGTAATAATATTTATTTGTCTGGAATATAATTTACAATGTAAAATCTATTTATGACTAGTTATTAATCTACATTACATTACGTTTATCAAAATTTCTCAACTATGGTTTTACTTTTATTACTGCTGTCGACTTCTTCAACTTCTTTTACGCCATCCTCTGTAAGAAATGTATTATTGGGTTAAGTAAATTTTCTCACATAAAACTTGCTATAAAAACTTAAAACCTTAAGCCCCTTATGAAAAAGTCAAAGCAAAATTTAGATGTGTTTTTTTTATTCAATACCTTTTTATACGCTTGTTTTAATAAAAATGTCGGTACCTTACCTAAGGTCTTAGCAGGCTGAGGTTCATTCCAGTCCTGGACCTTGCCTGACATGAACAGGATGAAGAACAGATTGCTCAGGAAGTAGAAAGCGATCGAGATCAAGAACACGTTCCTCCACTCTGACGCACTCGACTGCAAGTGAATAAAAAAATTAAGTAAATACCAAGGCACTCTCTTAAGGCAGAAACGTTACAAAAGCAAGCAATTTCCTGGCACAAGCTTCATCTACATTCATAAGTAATTTGTTCTAATGCTAAATCAATAGTATTTTATTTATTCAACTTGTAATTTCTATAATAATGTCCATTTCGGTAACAATTATATAACGTTGCATAAATAAAATACCGAAAGTTGACATTGTAAGTTTAGAGTGTGGTGTGGTCTTTTACGTGGTCTTTTACATCATTCAAATTCTCTGGAACATTCCGACTTCCGTGATTATGTGAGAAATTCGATCTAATCAAGGACTTATTATAATACTAAAGTAAGTACTGACTTCATCTTTGACAACGAGGGAAACGCTGAGGGGGGCCATGATGGAGAAGATGTTCCCGCAGCCGTTGGTGATACCCATCAGCGTACTGGCGAAGTTTGGCGACAAGTCGATGTGCGAGATCTGATAAATAAAAAAATCGTCTTTCATATTCCTTTGGACATATGAATAAGTCGATTCGCTGCAGATGCCCAGGAGTGAATCTGAAGGTAATCTTGAATATTCTAAGTTAACTCACCAGGAAACCGACATAGTGCGCGCCGTTGAGACCAACTGTAAGGGTCAATATGACCACCGCGAGTGTCAAATGACCCGCTGGGATGTAGGACAGACCCAGCAGTGCGGCTGCCGGACCCCAGAATGCTAAAACCATCAGATCATGCAGTTAGAAACAGAAGTAGAGTGCGTAGTAGACTGACAAAACACCTACAACTTACCGATTGTATTAAAGAGCTTCCTGGCGGTGGGCAGGCTGATGATATTCCTGTTAACGAGGAAGTCCGAGGTCCAGCTGAACACAAAGCTGAGTATGTACATCGCCACGTACGGCAGCGCAGACAGGAGACCGTTCTGTCAAGTTACCAAACAAAATGATTCAAATTTTACTTACAATTAGTTCACCCATTCCGTGTTTCTAATGAATAAAATAGTTATAATTTTGTCTTATTAATTAGAGATTCTCTTACACTTTTGATATTGACGCCGAGGACTTTGCTCATATATGAGGGTATCTCAGTGAGTAGGGTCCAGAAACCCAGGCTCTGGCCGCTGTGAGCCAGCAGGATCGCCCAAAACGGCAGCGACGTCCAAATGCCCTTCCACGGAGTTGACATTTTCTAAAAAATACATATCAGTTAGCAACATTTCGATACATAAAATCAGCAAGACTTTACATTTATGTGTTGTTTTGAAAATTGCACAGTATCTTTTTACACTTCGACACTTCTTATATCTTGCTTACTTTCTGTTCACTGATGTCGGCGGACCCGACGCTGGTCTCGATGTATTTCCTCTCGTTTTTGGATATCCACCGATGAGTGCTCGGCGTGGAGGCACCGAGGAGCATCCAAACGGCGGCCAGCGCCAAGCAGGACGCGCCCGCCACGTAGAACACGGCGGGCCAACCCCACGGACCCGCTGACAGCACGCCCGCCAACATCATCTCTATTATTGTACCTAGTTGAGCACCTGGTAAGCAAGCAATGCTTAAATTAAAAATTGCTTACTGATTGCAAATATCATCTACACAGCATACCATTAATTTATTCCTTCCCAGATTACCTTTCATAGCATAAAGTCTGTTTAATTTCTACTTACCAGCATAGACGAATGTCCCCATGCGGCTGCGCTCGGCGGCGGGCGCCCACTGTCCCAGCAGACCGTGCAGGCTGGGGTACAGCAGCCCCTGCGACAGCCCCATTAGGATGCGACACGCGCATACCGCCATCCAGTCACCCTATAGCAATAATATGTTTGTCATCGGACAAGAAGTAGATGTACTAAGGGTTCAATTCTCGAAGCAGTGGTACATGGCCAACTTTTAATTTTGTAACTGAAGAATATATAGGTAAAATTCTATCCAGAACGCACTAGTATCTTTGTATCTATGGTGTGAAATACACGTAAAAAATAAATAATGACTTTAAGCAAATTAGTTATTCATTCACTTGGATAGTTTGTAAAATTTGCTAAGAGACACAAATTCTACAATATTTAGTTCTTGTAAATTCCTTCAAGGTTTTTTGGTCATGGTATTTTCAAGTTTCCTTTAGTTTAACCCTAAATATTTAATTATGATGTCAGCTAATCTCCATCTGTGTGACGTCATGACAAGCTTCATTATAGTTTATTGTTCTGGCATCTGTCTGCCGAATTTGCTATATTTTATGTTATTTCTACAAGCGTCCTTAGTTTAAATAACATACAAGAACACGTGGTTTATTGTTTAGTTATGTAAATCTGCACTCCTACGAGTAATGTTTTGTAAAATATTAAACATCACTTTTCACAGATATCTTTTGTCGAAATCTAATCAGATGGAAATTAAAAATCCTTAGCTCTGATTTGCTTGGCCTGAACTAAAACCCAAACGTGGCGAATTTCATTATCTAGTATATTAGTCTGTACAACATCTTTTTTCGATAAACTGCTTTTAGTGTTATTTCTTATCGGTCAATTTATTCACATGAATGTTGTAATAAAGTTAGCCAGGATCGACATTGACTTGGAAATAATACTATAACAATCAACACAATAACGATTGTTGATTAAATCTGTTAAATATTTCAATAATCAATAATTGAAAATATATTCAAACAAAGCATTATTCAAAAAAGACCCGTTGAAAATGATTAATTTTGAAAATTACTTTAGTAGCGGCGAAGGGCGTGACCAAGTTGACGAGTCCGGTGACAAGCATGGCAGCGGTGATGAAGACCTTCCCCCCAAAGCGGCCGGTGAGCAGCCCCGCGGGGATCTGCAGCAAGATGTAACCCCAGAAGAACGACGACAGGATCGTGTCCTGAACGCTTCTTTCCCATTTAAACACCTGTAATAAAAAACTTTTTAAGACCAAGGTAATGATAAAAAATGTAATATTTAACATAACATAATATTACCTAATCTTAATTTAAAAAATCAAAAACCTTAACCGATTGAGGCTCTGACGGATGGAAAAGCGACATCTATTGTCTGCTTTTATTATTTATAGTTTGAAATCTATAGTTTTATTGTGACCTGGTAAGCTAGTTATTACGTACTTCATACACGTGTGTGACAACAATATCTAAAATTGTTCTCTGAATCAAGTTTTAGAGTCTCTTCTAATGTAATCTAATCATATGTCAGATATTACTCAGTCATAAATTTGGGACTCGATCCGGTCACAAAAAGTTTTTAGCATAATGTTGATATCGGCTTCACACCTCACGCACTCACGCACTCGCGCACTCACGCAGTCGCGCAATCGACGTCGTGTCGGCATGAAGAAGGTTAAATATGGAGAATATATTCACAATATTACTATTGTGGGAAGAAATCTTTGCCTACGAATTGCTTCGTACATTCTTTAGATATTGGTTTTTCTGCAAAACCGTGTTTTTGCATTGCTGTAAGAATAAATTCAATAATTTCGTTTACGAACTTGTCTAAAACATACGTTTATACAAATCTTTCAAAGAACATAAATAACAATATGTTCCAATACAAGTATTACGACAAGACTAAATGGAATTTTAAATGTTATTGTAAATGAAGTACAAGAGACATACAGACATATCTTAATTTAAACATTATAATAAAATCAAATACATTTCATCTAACTTTTCAACTTCCACTCCGGCGAGGCGTTAAACGTTAGAGTTATCGAGAAAGTTGTAAAAGCTATATCGATAAGGTATAAAGGCGATCTCGAGATCGGGCGTGTTATGAATAGGCAGGTCGATAGAACAAAACCTATTCAGCCGCCGCACCGCGCCTATTCGGCGGGATAATGCGTGCTCCGTATGTGAGTCACGTCCCACTGTATCGCACTCAGACACGCCACGCCGCCGCCGCAGCCGCAGCCGCACCACTTTACATAGTGAACTCACGTATTTTATCTACTTTGTTGGTATATTTTTTATCAATTTTATTGTCATTATCACGCATTAATGAGGAATGTATGTATAAAATTAATTGACGATAAAATTAAAATTACAAGATTGGATAATTAATTAATCGGATATAGTAACAGTTAAGAAGGAACAAAAGAGTTGTTTCGATTTTACATTGAAGTAAATTGTCCACTACGACAGTGGAACTCTAACTTGTATAGCTGTAAAATTCAACATTAATAATTTCCATTCCCCATCTTTTTCTCTCTCTCTTACACCCACTCTCTTTTTCTCTCTTCCTAGGTGTGTAAGTACTCACAGGATGTCCGTAATCGTTTTCGGTAGTCATAGCAACGATGGCGACGCTCATGCTGACGCGCGTCGCATACGACACCGTTGTGGCCAAGAACAGCAGGAACACTATCAGGTGCCGCATTCCGAAAGAACTCTCTGCAAACAAACACATTCATTTTAGCATCGCGTTACAATTACTGACCGCAGCGCCATCTGTTATATATATCAACACCATATTTTGTTCCTTTGAAAAATATATCTACTACAGATTTAAAAAACTCAAATTATTCATAACTACGAGTAAGTATGTGTAGAAAGTAGTATGAAAAATGTGAAACTATTTAAAACTAACGTAGTTACCACTTGTCATTTTCGTAGCGCAAAGCATATTTGTGAGAACAGAATGCCTCAAAGATGTATACAGTGGCGAATGTTTTAACTGACCTTTGTTAGAATTCAACAAATGCTCGGCACGTTTCTTTTAAATATTTTTTGTTACGTCTTTTTAGAGTGTATTCAGTGAAAACATTAGCATTTAAAAAAAACAATAGTAGTAATAACTCTTTGAGATCAAAAAGGCTTTTTTACTTCTACTTAAATAAATAATGGACAAATGGAAATTTTGGATCGTTAGATTGTAAACTGAGTGTTTTTGTAATAAATCTATCAAGAAGATAATGGTGACATCTTTCGAGTAAAAACAAGTGATTAAAGACCAAAGAGAATTTGCTAATAGTATGAACACAATTGTTATATTGTTATAACTTTTTGTAGATAACTGTTATATTTTGACACTTTTAGTTAATTATATACCTCTATGAATTATTATTAAAGAAAAAAGTTTTTATAAATGAATGACATGTTAAGATAAAAATTAATAAAAACAGCTTAATTTAAAAACCCATTAATAAATACTAGAATTTGGTGGATTTTTAACATTAACTCACATTTTCAGAGGGAAAATTCGACCTTTTTAAATGAAGTACCGTAAAGCGGAGGTTTATTAAAAAATGTTGCAGAAATCTCAAATTAACCGCTTCAATTATAATTTACGTTTGATATTTCTCACGTAAAATAAGCTTTAAAATAAAAACCTTGGAAACGTAAACGAGAGCTCTTCTAAATTCTGCGACACCGATTTTCAAATTGTTATTATGTTAAAAATTAAAACAGCATGAAAACTTCATGAATGGAAAATATTGTTTCTACAGGGTTTTAAAATATAGTTATAGGAAATAAGTATCTTAAATATAAAAGCTTATGGGATTCTTTAGAAGCTTTTGAAATTTTTAGTAGTAGATAAATACTCAAAAAATATTCAATCCTACTGAATAGTTAATCAAATAAAATATGGCGGAACCATACTTTTTTTTTAATTAATTTCAATATCAATAGAAAGCGTTATTCTTTAGTTTTTTTTTTTTTAAATAACGTATTGATATTGTACTTAAGTGACCATTGTCCATACAAAAGCTACGAAGTAATAGCCCAAGCCGAGGTTCCTGAGGGAGCTTTCGAGCCTAGTTACTCTTAAACGAGGTTTAGGCTAAGCGCCATCTGCGCCCGGCCACCTCAAGCCCGGTGAAACTGTAAATGCCTCCTTAAGGCAAGAAGTGACTACTCAGTCACAAAAAAAAAAACAAAAGCAAGACAATTTCACAATTTCTATTTGCATGTTAAAGACGATTATGACAAATGTAAAACTCAATGACGTACTTATGAATGTGTGTCAAGAGTTTGGTGCAAGAAAATGAACAGTTTTATTTTGTATCGTATGTAAACAATTGACAGAAGTGGGCTCGTGTAATTATCTCAGATTGCAAATCTCATAGAGTAGAGGCTATAGTGTTCATTGGAAGCACTTGTAGAATATCTGACACGTCAATGCAGATTATATAGTCCATGTGAGGGCAAACACTTTGTAATTATCCATGAAAAGTAAAAATTGTTGATAATTCCCTCATGTCCTATGTTGACATTGTTGTTGTTTAAAATCATATCTAGTTGTATATAAATATTGGCACACAAAAAATAGGAAATTAAATAATAACGCATCGTATACAAGCATATTGTCTCAAGTCTCCTACGTGACTGGTGTTATGTGTTAATTTATTACAGAGCAATGACAAAAACTAACGATGAATAAAAGCAGTTCTAATGTCCTTTACATTGAATATAAACAGATAATGGTGCAATAAAAACGTGACCCGCCTGTCCACGACTCTTCACTAACTGTTGACGCACGAACCCGAATGCGCGACCAATTGATGCCCTCCATACAGCGGTTACACACTAAGCAGCAAAGCGTGCGTTTAAGTTACGCGCGTTTTCAGAACAATTTATATAATCCTTATCGACGCTTATACCAAGAAAGAATCAGATGTTTCTTACAACGCGAAAATATCAAAACGCGCGATTTAAAACGCGCACTGTGAAGCCGACCCCACCGAAACCGTCACGCTTCAGCACAGTCTTGTTGTCATAAGTCCGTACCATTGTGTACTATAAAGGCTTTATCTACCATTGTATAGTTTGCGGTGTTAGAACCGCGGTCAAGGTTACTTATTTTAGGTATTTCCTATAATGAGAATTGAATTAAATCCACGACTTAAGGAACTTAATTGTGGACATTAAACGTACCGTGATTATGAATAAATATATTAAAAAATCATTGGTAGATATATAAGAAAGACGTTATCGCTCTTCGTTAATGAAGATTACATCAATCTATTAATTAAAACGTAACGAAATAATAAAAAGAATAGACAATACAATACCAGTTCAAGAACGTGGTCGTGTTTCCAAACGGTCGAGGCTTCAATTATATCATTAGACATTATTACTGCTACAGTCTCATTGATACAACTTACGTTTCGAGCTGTTTTTTTTTTTTTTGCTTCAATTTCTATTGAAATTTCGTGTAAAATAATCATTATTTAGTCATCGCTAGTTAACCGGTCTCATAGTCCACCGGCTAAGCGTCCGTCTAAAGTAAATCATTTTTTTATATCATAAGCTGGCTAACGAGCAAGCAGCCACCTGAATACGCCGAAATAACGAAGCAACCACTGCCCATAGACATCCTTAATCGCCGATATGTTACCTACTTTTATTAGACGTCAAATTTATTTTCCCTTAACATACATTGAAAAAAGGGAAGGGAAAAGGGACTAAAATTAGGCCTCAAGGACTCGTCAGACGAAACGCGATATTACTTCCATTTCACGCCTGTCTTCTGAGTTGTCATGGTATCACCGGACGAATTGACCCATTCGTGCAATAGATGTTGTTGTTGCTGGCTTCAAACACTATTATAATGTAATTCTGAAAATTACTTTATTATCCTTACCAATATCCATAGACCATACGAAGGCCAGGACAATAAGAATCGCTATTAAAATCCACATTAACATTTTGCTTTAACTTCGTTACGCTTTCACTCAAACACTAACTTTTTAATATATTGATATTAATTAAATCAAGTATCTCTTCCATGGAACAATTAAATTTCAGCTTTTTACAGAGCAGTTAAATTCTAATATTCAGTACGATAAAAGATATTTTTGAATTTAACATGCGGACTACAACGCTTGAGCCAAACTGTTCTCATTATCATGAAAGTAAATTATGAGGAAAGTATTGTTATCACACTTTGGCTGATTACTAGTGAAATAGACAGCTTTAATTTTACCGCATTAATATTTCGCCGTCATTGATAACAGATAACACGCATGATTTACTATACCATTAATCTGCATTTATTGTTAAAATATATATGTTAAAGGAATTAGAACTCTAAAAAATTAAGCATTTAGTCCACTTTAGAATATCGTAAGCTTGATAAATACGTACAATTGTTTACTTCTAGCTAAACATCTAGAAGTATATAAATTTTAACATACATGTGTGTTGATATTATTTACAAAGTACATAACACAAGCTAATTAAATCAGATTTTAAGAAATACAAGAAATTTTGTTGGAAAAGCTTAAACGAACCCAGATCTATCCTAACTTGGACCTTAATACTAATAATCTTGTCTTTATCTTGAGGATAAAAATAGAGTCTCATCTGCAAAAAACAGAGTTAGCAAGAGCAATCTAAGTTTATCCAGCATGTACTAGTTATGTGCAATTCTGCTGAGGCGACATTTTAACAACCTAACTCCTTTGATAAGTTATTTCAAGTTAAAAAATAAGACGAAAGATAAATGATGTAAGTGTGAATTTGTTCCGGAAGAACCTATGAAGGAAAATTTCTTAAATAATTGATTTTACGTAAAAGTTATAACTACTTGTAATAATAATAACGGAATTATTAACAAACAACGGCATTAAATAATAGTTATTGTTGTAATCAGTGGTAAGATTTATCTTATTGTTAATTTAATAAAAGAATAACGACATTAATTTTTTTTTCTAATATTATTTTTGTGAAGGAAAAATTATAAGAGAAGTCGATATTACAATTGAAAAGATTCAAAAGTTATTTAGTTATATACTATATGTAGTTATTTTGTATAGTAAATGCAAAATAATGGTAAATTGTATCAATTGTGGACTTGTACTATGTTAGCAAAATATGTTCTTGTTTGATCAGCTGATGATAATTTGTGAAGGTGACCTGTTCCTCAATAGACGATATAATAAAATGCATCACAAAAGAAACCATAATTTTTACAAAGAATAATGAAATGAGGACTCTTGTCTGCAAATTTATAACAGCAATTCTACAGATTTATTGAATTATATATATAATATAAATGTGCCAGGTAAATACCCTAATTTTGAATGAATCAAATAAAAAATCTAATACTAGTCATGTTTCACGTCGAATAAATTCGTTTTTGTTGTATTAGTGATTTAAAATTATATTTAAATGGAAACAGAGTATATAAAATTGTAAACATAGTTTAATAAGGCGAATTTAAAATTGATGTTGCTCATAAAAATAATGTTTTACAATATTATGTATAATAACAACATAACTTCCTGTACATTAAATTGTCGGTGACATAAGCAACAAAATTGTAAAAACTATATCATATTAAACTATCTTAATAACATGTAATGTATAACATGTCACTGGCGTGTCTTTTTTGTGTCACTTATCCAGTCTTTTAAGGGTATTTAAGACATGAAACTTTCCAAATGTGATCGTTATTTTTTATCTGTTTAATCATGAAACTTTCTAAATGTGATCGACACTTATCTGTTATAGCTTTATTTCGAAAGTTTTTTTGTGTCAAATTTTTTTTGTAATAGAAAAGCCACCACAAAATTATAAAGAAATAATTTTGAGTGAATTTGATAGTAATAAACTCAAAAAAAGACGGTGTCATGCTGTTGCCCCCCAATATCCTGCCCGCACTGTCTTTGCCACTCGGCAATATATATCACGTGCCCCTTATGTCTATAACAAAATACATCGAGTACTATCTATATACCCTATGCAGCTGTTTGAGTGCAGGCGCGCACTAAAGGATTGGCTCTCTGCCCTTACCTACGACGAGGTTGAGCAAATTCTTACTATAACAATTTAGTTTTGGCTCTCATTGGACCCACCACAAACACACACACACACACACACACACACACACACACACGCATAAATCTCACAAAGAAATGTTAAAATTAAAAATTATTTACTCCTTATGTTAAAATGTAAATCTAAGCTGTTATGTACACTGGAAGAGCAAGGCATTCCCTACACTACACAAGTGTCTCTTGACTACTTTTTGGGAAGCCCCGGCAACTTAATTGTAAAGATTTACTTAAAATAAATACATTTTTTTTTTTGAATTTTTATTGGCCTAAGTAAAAATCGATGAAGGATTTAAATTGCAACTATAATGTTTGCACGATCATACAGATATGTTTCATTTTTAAAATTTTACACGTACTTAGACGTACTATTAATAATTTTAACTTTTACGCATTTAATAAAATAATGACAAAAACATCATTATCAGAGATTATAAAAATATAATGTGATTAAGTCGTTAATTTTGACTAAGAGAGCGGTTGTTTCACGCTCGAGTAAATAGTCTTTACGATTACCACTGAGCCCCAACTGAATATAACCCTGATGGGTATCTTATTACGGTGCCCTTTTTACGTATAAAGGCATAATAGTCGACATAACTAAAATTTTAATAATACCCTCATCCCAATTTTACAAGCAAACTTTTACAGTAAAGATAAAAGAACCAGAGATCGTCATTAGCTCTGCAAAATAACCCTGATTTTGAAGTTAATACCGAAAGTTATAAATTATAACAAAGTTAGGCAACTTTTTATGACAATTTCTACAACAGTTATATCGCTCAATATTTAATTTAATTTTAATATTAATAGGAAGCTGTTATTAAAAATTAAAACGAAACAAAACCCCGACATTGTATCTCTTTGCTATAGCTAAGTACATTGAGTTTGTTTACATTTATAATTTCGAATAGAGCCAATTTCGTCTCGATCCCTTGTTGAATATAAACCTTACCATTTTATTGTTGACAGTAAGATCACTCCAATTATTTTAGATGAAGATTGGTACATTTCTGCTAATTAAAATGTAAATAAAATAACCATATTTCATTACCTTATTTAACTTTATTAACTTTTAGTGAGCGTAGGTTTCGATATAGTATATAAAGTAGTAAATAGTCGTATAACGTTTGAAGTTTTATATGTGATATTATTTATTCAGACAATTTGTAGCAAACGCAATAAGAGTGGCTCATTAAATACAACAATAAGAATAAAATCGACTAATTGTCGAGTAATGATTTCCCTTTCAATTAATCATAGTTTATAATTCACACGAATTACAACTGCAATAGATGTGAAGGGCGCGCATGATTTATTCAATATTGTCTAACTTCCGACACTTTGTAATGCCTCATTTGCATAACAATTAATCAATTTAATTATTGGCGAGAACGTCGAACTTTATGAAAACCCTCATTAGATGGCCAAAGACGTATCTGCGGAAAAGGAGTGAAATGAATCGATTTGACTGAAAATTGGTGGGCAGGTAGCTTAGAACCAGGATTTATTCCGCGCGGACGGAGTCGCGGGTAAAAGCTAGTATTATAATATCTCAGTGAGTTTGCCATCATCCAAAACTATTTGAATACACCATTTCTACTTCAATTTATAACTTATAAAATATCAAAAATTTCAATTACTTTATGCAACAAACAGATAATGTAACAGCTCTCGATAGATATTTATCTCTATAATTTAGTACTCAAACATAATTGACCAACAGTGCTAACGTATACCCCGCGTTTCCGGCGCTCGGCGGCTGGCAGGAGGGTGACGGCCAACAATTGCTCGTCAATACCAAAACCAATCAATCAAGCATTCATGCATTATGTGATTCACTACAAATTGTAAATGTAAGGGTGGGGACACACACGACGCTAACAACGTTGGCACCCCAAGGACTAGAGTACCCTTGTACCCGAGGTGTCATCCTCTAGATTAGTATTTAAAGTAGATTTTACAGAAATTTGTGAGATTATTATATATGACTCTTTTATTTTAGTTAATTGCAACAATTGCTTTGTTGTGTTGCCGATGTATTGTAAGTATTTTTATGGTTCATAGAACTTTTACAGTAATACATATGTATATACATTAATTTTACACAAAAATTATGTCTAGTTTAAAATACTATTTTAAGGCAAAGAAATACTACTTATTAATTCGCTAAGTTCACTTTATGTGCAACATGCCTTACATCAATCGTCAGTCCAGTGTTGGTACTCGTACTGATTCCATTACGTTTAGTTTGCGCGGGGCTTACACATTTCATTTATATTTAACCAAAATTCATTTTGTATCAGAGATTTAATATTCTTTGTTAAATTAAATAATTTAATTAAATATTTATTAAATCAAATTTAAATAAGATGTTTATAAAAAAAACATAAAACACATTTAAAGTATGCAATTAAGTCAACATTATTGTCGTTAAGAGATCATACTGTATACATAAATGTCACATTTTATGTTTATTAAAGTCAATATTGTTAAATGAAATGAAGTTAATGTCAAAAATTTTATCAAAAATCTGTTTTTAAGTCTGATAATGAACAGAAATAGAATATTTGAGATGAGATATATTTATCAGATATATTTGAATTGCTGGAATATAATTTTTGTCGACTTGAAAAAGTTTGGTTAAACTCCTCCGAAACGGCTTGACCGATTCTCATGAAATTTTGTGAGCATATTGAGTAGGTTTGAGAATCGGCCAACATCTATTTTTGATACCGCTATTAAGTTTTTTTTAACTGTGCGCGGACGGAGTCGCGGGCGACAGCTAGTTGTATTATAATATCCCTTTACGTCATCAAATGCATGGGAAAATACATTCGATTCTTCAGAAATAGATATTACTTCTATTCAAAGATATCTCTCCCATACTTCAATGGATTTTTAATTAGTTTTTGTAACAATTATGTGACGGTTATTATACGAGTAGAACAACACGGATGCGTCAATTAACAACATTATATAACATCTACATAATTTTTAAAAACTTTAAATATTAATTCTGATGATAGAGATATTGAATTTGAAACTATGTTTTAGTGATAATTTGTGATATGTGCTTGTTACACACAACATGGTGCGTTGTGAAAGCGCTTTCTGTTGTTGTGACGTCAGCCATTCTGTGGCGACACCTGGCGACACTTGCCCGCACCATTGTTCTCATCAGTTACAATTCGCGCATTGTATACTGTTTCCAATTCAGTTTATCTGTGTTATATAAACGTAAAAATCAAATAAAATAATAAAAGAAATATTAACAAACACAAGAAAACATTTCTTTATAGTTATTATCTAAGTCTAAGGATTATATTAAAGTAGGGTTTGTGCTAAGAAATTTGCTTGATTTACGGCTCTGCAAAAATTTGTAAAACAATTTTTTTTATCAATTTAACGATGCAATAAAATTAACTTACAAGAACGAATTCACATAAAACAGTAGTTTCGGATAAAAACTTTTATTTATTATTTAATTAATTTGATAGTCTGCGCCGAGAGATGGCGGCACGCGCGACAATGTTTACGACAGGAGATAAAAAAGAACCTGTTGCCTAAACCTTTATTAGTAACGGTGTTCTGCGAATGTGTCGGTATCGTTGTTATGTTTGACAAAATAAAAGCGACATGACATTGAAATTGTGATTTCATTTCGAAAGATGTTTTCTCTAGACAATTACACGTTTATGGAACTAACAAGAAATCATCATCATCAGCTCACTATACGTCCCCACTGAGGGGCTCGGAACCTACCCCAGGTTAGGGGTGACTAGGTCATAGTCAACCACGCTGGCCCAGTGCGGGTTGACTTCACACATATCATTTAATTTCTTCTCAGATATGTGCAGATCACGATGTTTTCCTTCATCGTAAGAACGTCGGACAAATGTACAATGTAAATCTAAAATCGACACATAACACATAAATGGTGGAATTCGAACCCAGGACCTGCAGATTGCAAATCAAGTGCTTGACAACTGAGCCACCGACGCTCAGGGGTTACTTTGTATATTATGAGTTAAAAGCTAAATAGAACACATTTACTTCGCAGTTGATACATCAGTATAAGTCATTCTAAACGTTTGCTCTACATCTTTTATTGTGTATAAAACTGTAACCACTACGACATATATAATACTTATTTGTAAAGTAATTATTATTATTATTTATTTACAATACAATAAAAACTTAAAATAGAACTATGTCCCATAAAATTATATAAAATAATTTGACTGTGGGATCAAAAAATTTAATTAAAATTAAAATTTAAATTAGAAGAATCAATAAGAGTATCAGACAATTTCACCATCAAATAAATTGTGACGGAAAGTGTTGAGATTGATCTCGCCTTTGAACAATAACCGCAACACGGACATTGTGAAACTGATAAACATAATCCAATAAAACATTAATTAAACATTGATTAATTGTCTGACTCGTGATTAATTGATATTAAATTATGACCCTTACGAAATATACCATAAAAGGTGACGAAACAGAATTACAGAGTAGAACCTTACGAAGAAAATGTTGATAGAGACATTATCATTCCTTTGCAATACTGATCTACTTCAATACTCTATTAAACAATTAAAGAACGCGTTAATTACATTTAAGAGATATTAAGTCATAGTACTTTGTGATGTCACAACTAATTGTCGATTAATATTTGTTTTTTTTTATAAAAGGTCTAGCACTTGACCGCAATACAATGGTTTGATACAGAGTACAACTGTCATGGGGTTTGTCGTACAATTTGAACAAGATTCAATCCCTGTTCTATTTAGAACATGATATGCTGATTGTTGCTGTAAATTTAACTCTAATTGTAATAACAATAACAAACCTTCAGGTGAATATAATATTTTATGTGTGCAGATTCTAAATTATAATATTTTAATCCTAAACAAACATTGAAATTAATGTTATCTAAACACTTCATTATCTTAAAGTAGGTAAAAGCTTTTGAGATGATATTTATATATAGGTTGATTTGTTTTTGAAAATTTTGTATTAATATATGTCATCGATAAAAAAGCTATGAGAGGTCATTAGCAGCACTATCCTACAGACAATTTAAGGCTTATGGACAGGATGTTATCTGTTAAAGTTTCCATTGTCCCAGCACATGTAAGAAACATATTACACATCTCTGCCTGTTTCAAAGGGAATGATGGTCGACATTGTATTTTAGCATGGTTTAGCATGGTGTTGTTGGTCATCAGTGGAAACTCGCGTTTATATTGATGAAGAAAACAAAAAATCTCTTTCTTCGCCGAATGTCGCATTGTTATTTCTCACGATTTAATTATCACGTAATTATTCTTTAGATGAACTTACTTGGCCTATTTATATTAAGATCGATAAACTAAACAAACATAAGTATTGTAGTTACATAAATAAAGTTATTAGTTTTTCGTTATTCAAATATACTTAATTATGGATAAAATATCTTATGTAGAGACATGACACTTTAGGCATGGGCATGTAGTCTTGTAGTCCGGGATTCAATTCCAACTAATTTATACCAATAACTTTACTATTTTTGCATGAAAATTTCTTGATGAGATTTGGCTCCATAAATAATTTTTAATTAATTTGATATCAAATTAATTAAAAAATAAAAACATGATATTTATATAAATTACATGGAATTTATCCCAATTTGGCAAATGAATATCTGATTGTTGCTTTTTATTATATGAAATATGAAATAATCAATAAATAATCAAACTCACCGGGTTTGGCCGCAGATTGCGTTTCGTTCACGTCACTCACACCCATTTTATTAAATTCGTTTTAAAATAAAAGAAAAATATTATAACACGATTCTAAAATTAACTCGATAGTGAAACACGGTTCACAGATTTCGGACGTTTATTAAATGTTTCAATTCGTATATGTGTCGTTGTGCAGTCCACTAGACGTGTATATTCAAGGTTGGCGCCTTGGGGAGCGAGCAGGAAGCGAACGTCGCGCGGTCGGCAATGCGCGCCCGCTCGCCGCACTACTCCTTATATATCTGTCCACTGCAACACTTCATACCCCAATACACCTGTCGTCAGCTGTGCACACCCTCGCACGCCACTTTTGCCTTAATTACATACAACAATAGATATCAAAGTTGTTCAATCGATTTATTCTTTATTTTATAACTATTATGCTCGTTGTACGTTGTATAGTGAGTCTATTGGAGATAAATGCAAACGAAATTGATTCTTAATCTTACCAGTATAAAGTTGATATTTTTGTGCGTTGCCTAACAAAGTTGAGCGTCGCGCTGTGCACAGGTTTGTTTACATCCGATCGGATATGTGGCGGCGTCGCGGCCGATAGCATTGAATGTTATGTATCGCGCCGCGAGTTCCGTGCCCACTGCCCACTGCCCACTGCCCACTGTCCGTTGTCCACTGCCCACTGCTCATTCCTCACTGCTCACTGTCTGCGCGACTATAACAAATCTATAAATTCATAATCGATCAAGTATCTTAAAAGGTATCTAGAGCGTAAATTGTATTTATTTCCCTTAATTCTTTTACATTTAAAAATATTGTAAAATAATTTAATTTTAAAGCAATTCTATTTTTTATCAGAAATTAAAAATGTATATATGTATATAAACGAGACTAAGACTTTTTTTATCTTAACGTAGGTATATTTTATTATTAAATTAAAGTGAAATGTTTTCTTCCAAGTCATCAAAATACATTTTAGATAATTGATTTAATATGAAGTTGTAATTAAAAAAGTTGTTCAATCAAGTAATGGTCAAATTTCAGGGTTAGGCGCTACTTACTTACTGCCCGCCAGTACCTACCTGTGTTATTTACTCTATTTTTATTTAACTATTTCTGCACAAGGCTATTATTTAAATTGCACTAAGTATTGAAGTTTGATTAACGTTTCAATTACATCCTCATTGTGCGTTCTCGTTTACTGTTGGTTTACCACACACACACACAAACACACATACACACAGCCAAACATACTGTAACAGCAATAGCATAATGCGACAAGAAATTAATATCCTTCATTGAAGACAAAAAAGTAAGTTTCGACTTTCAAATTTTTTTTTGTCTTTTTACAAATCATAAGTCTGCAAACGAGCAAGCGGCCTACGCACGCCTAAATAGCGAAGCGACCGCTGTCTATAGCCATCCGCAATTACAGATGTGTTGCCTACTTTTAATGAACAGAGGAGGGGACACACAGAAAGAGGATATATCCCATTCCTATGCGCGCCCTCCTCCGGCAAATCCACTTCACCCTCCCATTCTTTACTTATAAGAGAAGGGTGTGAAGGGAAAAGGGACTAAAATTAGTCCACCGGCACGCAAACTCATCAGACGAAACGCGGAATTGCCTCCACTTGATGCCTGTCTTCTGTGTGGTCGTGGTATTTCATCGGTTGAGCCGGCACATTACTGCAACGGATGTTGTTGTTGCTGGCGTCTACCACTGCTCGAAGTGGTCAATTCTTAAGTTTAATATAGCCTTAATATGAATTAATTAAATATTTAAATAACGGACGTAAAAAAATATAATAATAATAAAATAAATAAAGTAACAGACGAAAGAGGAAAGAACAATTTCCGATACAGCGAAATGCGCGTGCGCACGTTCCTAAATATTAATCAAACGTATTCAGGATTTCAGAACAGTAAAATATTCACTGTTTTATTAATTGACGAAATTATTTTACACATAAGTAAGTTTAATTTATGAAACACTTTTATTAGTTTGAAAATAGTCTGCATTAAATTTGAAGCCATAAATAAGTTCACTCTGTCCTGATTGCTATTCTTGGGCATAAGGCGCTCACATTTTCAATATGGAAATGTAGTGGTTGTAAGGCTAGACGTTTTCTTTTTTCTATTAGGTCACCAGTCACTGAGCTTCTTTACAAGTAACATTCAATACTAGTTTACCAATAATGGTCTGGAAAGTGAAAATAAAAATCATCGACTAAAATATCAAAACATTTAATATCCAATTGTATTCTATTAATAATATATTTTATTGCACACTATAAAAAAATTAAGCATAATTTCTAATGTAAACAGGAAAAAAGAAATAAATAAATGTTATTATGAAAACTCTTTAGCAGTAAAATAATATTATTTAAATACAAATGCTAGGGTTATTTTGATGAGGAAATGCGTAATTAAATCATAACGATTTGTATTAGGAGAACATGAGCGGAAGTGGTTATAAAGCGTCAATAATATGGTTGTCATTTTGACCCCCATTGTTTCCAGTCGCCATTAGAAGTTTCCCTATAGGTGTCCGCAATTCTAATAGACGAGGAAAACTTATATAAGAAACATTAATGTAGGAAAATCGTTTAGAATCTAAAATCCGATCAAGTTTGTGGTTGAATAGTAATTTTATTGGAATCGCTGGCGTCATCGTCTTTGACTCGGGAGTCTTGTAGTGTATAGGAATTTTTTTGATACTAAAATTTTAATAAGATTAACAAAAGAATGAAGAAATAAACCTGCCATTAAATCATTTATGTACTTATTTAAGTGCCAAAGAAAATCATGTAACGAACATCTACAGTTTTGTACGTAATTGCAAGCTCGCGGCAAATCTCATTAATATTTGTAGTGCAGCACGTGATTTACTTATTGAAAAAATAAATTATTGTCTTTAAAAAAAAGTTCAGACAAGGAAAAAGAAAACTAAGGCTTATGTTAATGAAAAAAGAAAGCTGTAAATACCGGCAGTAAAAATTATGTACAGAGAGCGAGCAAAATCGGCGCCTCGAGTTTTTTTTAACCAAAACTCTACGTCCTATTTCATATCTAGTCTTTTAAGCGCATTATCACACACGTACACACCATTATGTTAATCCATAAACTAGTTCATTTCGTAGAAGATATTGTTACAATTTGTGTGTCGTCTAGCGTACGCATCAGTAAACAAGAGACGTTCCGGAGAGTTTAGTTCCGGACGAGTTTTCCCGCTCCTTCAGTCCGCAGTCCGTGCCGCGTGCGTAACGACGACGTGACGACCTCCATTGTCCCTACACACGTTAATTATAAGCCTCGGCACAAGGGTACCAACTGAGATTTATTAAGATAGATTTATGTGCTGTACAACTAGGCTTGATGAAATAGGATTTTTGTAGACTTTACCTTAAATCCCATTACATTATTTTGTTATTACTAAAAATCATATTGTATCTGTACCGTGTTACATCTTTATCTAAATACACGTTCATTAAACTTCGTAGTAATACTTCTAACTTCTATGAAAACTGAACGATAAACCGATTTAGCCCTTATATCGCACTAACACAAAAATATTAGAATATTCAAATAAGTAGACTCAGCTAATATTGACTTACTCGAGTAAATTCATAGCAATGTTATTATTGTAGTCAGAATTAGAATCCGGAAACTTTGGTTCGAAAGCCAATTTATTTTAACGGAACATTTGGCATTCAGTAAATTACGTCCAAAGCAATAGGTTTCCAATATGTATTGTTTTGTCCGAGTTTGTTCTAGTTAATTTATTATAGTAACTATAAAAACTAATAAGTATACAATATTATTGAAAGATTTATATTTGAAAATTCAAGTAAGTAACTATTGTACAATTCAAATTACAATCATTTAATTCTAAAAATATAATAAAACATTTTGGAGTTGAAATAATGTCGGGTAATAGAGGGCGCTGTGCCATCATGAACTTTACGTATAACGCGGGCAGTCCTAATGAGTATTATCTAACCCAGATATTCTGATGCTTTTTCTCGTAGCCCTTCCCTTCCACAATTTTCTGGTTTCGGTTGAATATTTAATTTCTTCTTTAACTTGTGAACATTCAATTTAATTTCCCGCCAAAACTGTATCACATCAAGTTGTCCGGCTCGGGGCGCGGCGAGTCAGTGTCGTCAGCTGACGTCACTTCTTGTGGCGAAGGCTGCGCTACTATTTATAGTACATACGCGGTGTAGTGTCGCGAGTGCAGAGGTCATTACACTACATCTGTCCACTGTTTGCGTCTTTTCAAACTTTTAATTCATGATATAATAGAAAATGACAGCGTTCAGAATGATTAATATTGATACTCCCTGGCAAATAAACACACAGCTGACTTGCTAGTTTGTTTTCATATTTCTGTATAGGAACATACTATGATTTTCAACCATCCAATTTCATTTGATGCACAGCGTGTAGTTTTGCCATCGTTGTGCGGAAAAGCTTTTCTTTATAACATAATGTACACAATAGTTGTAAGTTAATCGGTTGAGGAGACTTTTACGAATCCCTAAAAGGAGAAGTGTCCGCGCATAGCGGCCGCTTCATTACGGACCCAACAGATTAGATGTGATTCACGCAGCGGCTTTAGCTGATCTGAAAGTTCTGATTGTTTACAAAGCATTATAATATTATTATTGAAAAATAATATTTATGCACCATTATGTAACTTTTCTAAAAAAATAAAAACGAATGCTATATTTAACAATTGCCATGAAACTAACTTCAGGCGAAAATAATTACATAAAACAGCCATTTAGATAATCTATATGGAATATTTAGATAGAAGATCTTTGAATATTATGTAAAGCTTGAAGTAATATGAGTGTATTTCTAACACGAGTAATGTATTTTGATAAGAGAATTAAGTTAAACATTGTTCTTCGCATTAATTCCCCGGAGAACGTCTATTAAGATAAGAATATGGGATGTAAGAAAAAAATCTATTGCATTATTCCATTTTTTTTACTTTACTTTTTAAGAAACATTTTTAAATATCGAGTTAAAAAAGGTTTTTAATAACTTTGACTTTCATCGTGCCGTTTAATAAATATATTTAAACAATATATTCCTATTTTATAATTTGTTGAACTTATTATGATTTAATGAAACATTCTTGGAAATTGTGTCTATATTTTACTGTCTAATACGTGACTTTAACAAGCGCCTTATGACATAAAACAAGGTCTTTCTATTGCGTCATAAAAGTACCCAGCAATTTGCGTAACAACGGCAAAAACGGCGAAGATGGGAGGAATAATTTTAAACATGGTCGAACCGCTGACTGGGTCGGTTATTTCCCAGTTAGAACTTGATGCTTATCGGAATATGCTAATGCTTTTATATTATTACATATAGAGTTAGTGACAAAAAACAAAAGTGATCGTAAGAGTTTGTAAATCCTTTTAAAATTTGAACAAATTTCTTCCATTGTAGGACACTTTACTTAACACACGTGTTGTGTTTTAAACTATGAACACTATAATAGACTAAGTTTATGTATTATATGTCTTGGTAGTAATCTTAAAAAGCTTTTCATAAAAGATTATACATGCACATGAAATTTGTGTGGAACAAAACTCATTTCCCGGCAAATATGCCGCCGCGCCGCGCCGCGCCGCGCCGCCCTCAGGCCGCGAGCCTCGGGGAATAACTTGCACAGATTGTGCCACACAAAAATACATATATAGATGTTTATCATACAACCCATCGTTTCAAAATGTCAATGTTGGAGCCTTGGGTTGCAGCAAAAATATACTCTGTATTTAAAGGAAATAAACATACAATGAATAATTCAATGTCGAAAATTCTACTTACAAAATTAATTTAATCTTCGTATGAGCTAAAGTAGGTATAAAAGAATAAGTAGCAGCATTGTTTGCCTTCATTATTTCTTCATGAATGTTCACGTAAAATATTATACTGTTTTTAGATCTAATTTAAGCTCCGTGGCGTAAAGAGAGAAAGATAGAGTTCGTTGGTCGCACTCTCTCAGGTACAATTTACGTAAATTACAGCCACCTTAATGATAAACATTTTTCATTTGCGCGACGTCGGAGAAAAATCTTGCGAAAAACAAATCTAAAGATTTTTATTCGTTGGAAAATATATTCATATTTTATTATTCATTGCTAGAATGGTTTACTTCACACACTAACAGACAGATACGAGAAAAAACAAATTTTACTTTGAAAATTATATTTATCCCTTTTCTTTTGTAAATCGTATTTTTTGGCGTACGAGGGCTCTAAAATGGAGTATTCTAATATCGATAGACTCTGATGTTCCTTTGTACCTTCTCTACCTTGAAATTGTGAATGTTGCACAAATATAGTTTACGAAGTGTCACACTTCGTAAACTATATTTTCACTTACCAGCATTTTTCGTGGAATGCTTGAGGTAAGCGTTTGTGCTTTTTTATTTGATCAATTTGTCGCTTCGCATAATATTTGTTTGGGACGGGTCAAACCTAAATCAATAAAATCTGAGTAAGGAAAATTAGGAAATAGGTAATGTTTTACATATCTTATCTTATAATATATAAAAGAAAGTCGTGATAAATGCGAAAGTTTATGGATGGATGGATGTTTGTTTGAAGGTATCTCCCGAACGGCTCAACGGATCTTGATGCAATTTGGCGCAGATGTAGAACATAATTTCGCGCGGACGGTGTCGTGGGCAAGAGCTAGTTACACTATAACATAAGAATGGCTGAACCGATTTGGTCAAAAATTGGTATACCCGCCAACTTACAACCAGGAGACGGACAAAGAATAATTCTTATCCCGTTTCTGTGGGACGCATTTTTTAGATTTTTTTTTAAATTACGCGCGGGCGGAGTCGCTGGCAATAACTAGTTATTTAAAAAAAAGATCTATAAAGAATCATATTGTTATATTAATATAAGAATCCACTCGCTTTTGCACGAGTTTTTAAAGTAGTGCTGAAAGCATTTAGGTTAACGAACTCAAACAACGTTGTAAAGAGAAACAACCAAAATCATTATTTTTTATATGACGTGAACGCATCGGAAAACCATTTGGTAAGTGAAGGAGGACACAGGGATAAAATAGACAACAATTTTTCTGGATATTACATTTTAGTCACGAAGTTTTGATATATTTTAGTAGACATCTATGTAGTACTTTATAGCTTTACGAACAAAAATGGGATATATGTAATATATAAAAGTAGTCATTTAAGATTACAAAGTAATAGGTTGGTTTATAATTTAAATTAAATATTATGAATTTTACTAAAATGTTAAATATAACTTCGCCACAAAAACCTTACGAATAGTAATTTTATCTCAACAATCTTTAAATAATGAAACAATAAAGTATTAAATCACAAGTGTTGCCGTTATCTTAATTAATCTGTCTTATTTAATCCCGAAAGCCTTTTGAATAACGAATCAATTAAAAATGAGTAATTGTTACCGCGTATATACGAGTACATTGACAAACGCCTGTGTATGTACAATATTGTCGCTGAATACACTAGTGTCGCCGAATTAGCATAGGTTTATGTTGGAACAAAAAAAATGAAACTTTAGGAGATCACTTTCAGCTAATAGGGTTCTGAATAATAGCAGGCTTACACGGCCGCGACCGCGGGCTGAAGATTGCGCAACCCTTCGCCTTTGTGGAGCGGCGGCGGCGGCGGCGGCGGCGGCGGCGGCGGACTGAGGTTTATTACAAACGAGATTCATTTGCATGCGATAATGAAAATCAATTACTGACGAACTCTTTGAAAAGATTCAATAGTTTTATAGCAGGCTTTGTGATTAAAGGACAAGAAAATGAACTGATAATATTGTACTATGAGAGTTTATACGAGATTACAAACATTATGTAGAAGCTACTTTCAGTTTGTACATATATATACATTGTATCTGCGGAGAGCAAGTATTTGATAAAGATAACTCTTTGTCAGTTTTATGGTAAAGCTATCAAGGTATGGAAGTGCTGTAATATTGCTACACTGCATTTTTTTACCTAAAGCTTAACAAAAAGCGTGAGCGATGAGGTTTTATTTAAGGCGACCACAATGGCGGCCTCTGCTTCAACTGCGATGATTAAAAAAATCAGTGAAACAAAAGAAACGCAATATAATGAGCACGTGACGAGCGACGACTCAGAAAAGGTTTTTTTTTAGCAAATGTTGAAGACAAGAGTGGGCAGAGACAATATGAGTTTCGTTTACATAGTCTGTCGTCTGTGAGCTAAGTTTTAAATAATTAATGGCGTAGGTATAACAAGTTGACAGAAACTTAAACGTCTCCGAATTTTTGACAAAGAACACTAGTGATTTAATAATTCATTCTAAGCATTTCTGTTCATTATTTCGGTCTGTTCATTAATAAAATTTTATATTGTTAGGATGATAAGTGTGTGTTCCCTTTTTGCCTCGGGCTACTGTGACAGAACTTGCGCAAATTGCACGCGGGCCGGGGAAGGGTAAAGCGTGGTAAGGGGGAACTGTGCCCGTTTCATACTGTTCGCCGATTGCGCCCTCTGAGCGCTGACAAAAAATAAAATGCTTCTAGTACGTAATATGAAAGTTTATAAAAATTCGAGAAAAAAACATCGCACAGCGACCGGATACTTCTTACAAAACATAGCGCGGTTACATTAATTAAAATCACATGTTCAAAACAACTAACTTTTCTATAGATTGTGAAATCATAACAATTGTTTAACGAATAGATCGAAAGCCTTTCCTTCCAGGAAAACATGTTTAGGTTGTCCTAAATAAAACTTTAATTTAACAAAACCGCAGACCTTTGTCATAATTAACTTCTGTTAATTTTATTAATTTTTATGTTAAATTAGTATTTCCATTTGCCCGACGTGATTCTGTATAGAGCCTTTTACAAGTTTCAGTAAATGCAAAAGGGTAAATTCCTATTTTAACCTGATTTATTTGTGGATTTTGTTGCGCATACGTAATAATTTACAGTAAAATTAAATACTTTTCTTAATGTTACAACCCTCATTAATTAAGATTGCGCCAAACTTCGGGGAATTTAAAAGGGAAGACTCGGCAGCTCGCTGCCGCAATCTTCACATTCTAAAACTGAAAGAACCCCAAGGGTAAAGGCATTTTCTAAATACAGATATACTTAAATGAGGATTTACGAGGTCATTAGAAGCTTAAAAGATATTACTATATTTAAAAAAAGGACGTACTCCACCGTTTCCCTTGTTTCAGTTAATTAGCACATCCACAACTCACGCCTGTAACCCAAAGGGGTAGGCAGAGAACGCGGATTCAATTTGGTGTGGCCAAATTAACCTCCAATTAGCACATATATAATTATAATATTTCAAATGTTCCACAACAAAATAATCATCCAATAATTTAGACAAGGTGTAATGAAAGCAGTTATTTTCAAATTATTTAATTCATTCAGCATAAATTTATGTTGACTTATTATAAATAGACATATCTTGATATTAATACACAATTTATAAATAAATACGTTTTTTAAATATAAATAATAATTTCTACGCACTTTTTCATTTCTACTTCGCGCACTAACTTAGTTTGAAATACAAAAATACAAAAAGACTGTAAAAATGTCAATAATTTAATATGCTAGAAAAATACCTTAACAACTAGTAACTTACGTAAAGTTTTCATTCAGTCACACTTTCACTTATATACTCAGTAGTTAAACGAAGTAGCAAGCTATTGACTTAATTATTTCTATTGAACTTTTGAACATCCGACATTGTTTCTACGAAATAAAGAAAAACAGAATTAAAAAATGCAACTTTTAGAACATTAAAGACAGAAAAATATTATTATTACAACTACTTTTACTCTCTCTCTCAATCTCATTCAATAAACTTGTTATCAAAGGTTATTCTTTCAATACGAAAATGAACAACTTGAGAAAAATATTATGTTTTGTTCGCTCGTAAAACCAATACACTTTCATTACATGTGACAAAATAATGTTTTCTGGAAACACTTTAGAAGAATATACAATTTCATTGAATAGAACATTACTCGTATATGGAATAAAAAACATTTAATTCCCATTTCGCCAAACAGTTTGTTCCCAATGAACTCGTTTATCTATTTTAAAGAGTTGTTATAATTTGGAATATCATAATAATATTTAAACTATTTTGTTGTTCTACTTTCGACAATAGCGTGATTTAAAATGAAGCTGTATATCTACTAAAAGTTCCTGTGATTATCACTTTCAATCATACTTGTTTAGTTGCTTGAGTACACCTAAACAGTTAGTAAACTCACCTTTGTCATGAATGAATACATTGATTTATTTATAAGTAAAATTAAAAAAAAATGTATTAAATTCTATTAACATGGACATGTTACAAGAAACTGAAAGTAATAATTTAAATAACATTAGCTTACGATATAAAGGTAACAATGATATTAGAAATGACAAAGTGTAATGCTCGCCTCATCCTGTACGATCCAGTCGCACACGAGCGGCGCAACTATCCAGAAAATGCTGGCGAAGAAGTTTGATATGCCGATCAGAGATGCGCTGAAGTTAGGTGCTATGTCGATAAAGTTGAAACACACAAACATTATGTACATTGAATAAATTATATGTAGAACTAAACATTAGGTCAGTTTTTAACATCAAAGAACTACATAACATAGGTGAGAATGTAGGTAAGCAGGAAGTAAAAAACACTCCATCACACCTTATCAAAGTGAAATTAATTTCCAAGTTGAATTGTCGTGCTACATTTAAATATGAAATTGATTTTTGAATACTCTACGTAAAAAACGTAAATAAGCTCAGTGATAACGTTAGGAGCGTGTGTCGTAAAGTCGGCCGTAAATTTTAATGGAAGGGTTCACGTCCAATGAATATGAGAGCAGAATTTTCTCGTATAAGTCTGTTTACAGCTTTTTAAATGATTTGTTACAAAACCCTACAGTAAACGAAAATTTGGTTCAGATAAGGTTATTACGTTATAAAATATTAACAACATTTTCCCTGTTCCTAAAAAAACTTACAAAAAGGTTCTACTAATGTCTATATCTATAATGTGTATAACTTTTAAGTTATAGAATTAGTTCTATAGCAAGAAGTTTAAATATTTCAGATTAAAATCATACGACTTATTTCATCGATTTTCTTTATACAACTCAGGAGTTAGAAGACGATTTACCAGATATCTGGTGTACTGTGACAGTCAGCATGACGACTGCCAGGGTCAGGTTGCCCGCCGGCGTATATCATAGACCGATCAACGCCACCGCCAGACCCCACAGACATGAAGATCAAGGTCACATATCAAGGTCACTTATAAGTAAAAAAATAACTTGGTTAAACTAAGAGACAAAAATAGAGATTTGCAATAGCACTAGAATTAGTGAAGTAAATAAGAAAAAATACTAAGAAGATAAACTAGCTAAGAACAAGTGACAGGCTCGTTACAATACGTTTAGCACGCTTATATGATTTCCCTAACTGTATTTACTTTTCTTTCAAAAAAATTTGCATCTCAAAATTAATTCACAATCAACTTGAATCTAATTAAACTACAAAAAACAATGATATTTTTCATCAAGTTTATTTACCAATAGAGTTGAAAAGTTTCCTTATATTAGTAACACTCGACCAGTTCTTTATCATTAAGTTGGTCATCCTCCCAGTGGGAAGTTCAACAGGTACACAACCAGGTACGGCAAAGAAGAAAGCATACCATTCTGATAGGTTCCATTTAATATATGGTTCAATGTACTAAGCTTTCCAGTTATAATTTTTATTGGAGGTACTGCTTCTTCTTTCCTTATTCATTCCTTCTCTGTATATAATACGAACATCTAAAGATGCAGTGTTTTAAATTTTCTCGGTTACGTAAATTTCAAAGTATTGCAATGTATTTCCGGCGGCAACAGTGTATGTCGGTATAGATTATGAAACAGTCAGAAAAAAAGTGAATTTGCTTGCGACAGACTTGTGATAGTCTTTCAATAACAGGATAACTTAACATCTCGTGAGATTATCTCCAATCACACACATTACTTTGAAAAACAATATTTACTTAATTAAACATTTGATTATTTAAATATGATATTAATGTTCAATGTAATTTCGAATAGTAGTTAGACATGTCCCAATACTTAATTTAGCGTTAAACGTTATACATATATGTCGGTATCCCAGTGAGAAGCGTGAAGAACCCCCAGTTCTGTAGCGGCCACGATCGCCGCCAAGAAGGGCAGGCTGGTGACCACGGTGCGCCACGGAGTTGGGTATCTCTGTACAATTCAATAAATCACTGTCTGGACTTTTCAGACATTTGTACAGCTGCATGGATTACAGATAGTTGATGATGTCTATTGTCATATTATTTCTCTACAATCTTTACATATTTTATAGTTGCACAGTCAACAAAAGCAGTAATTACCGGAATAGTAAGACCGCTTCAATCGAGTGTCATTATATCACATATTAAGATATATTCGATGTAGGTGGAGCCTACTATTATTATCTTCTCTTCGTTTTTTACAAGAAATAGTCGCATCGCTTTTGATACTATTTTCAATGTTGTACTTTATAGATTACAAGGTGAAATGTAAACAGAAAACAAAATGTATTAATATGTAATAGAAGTAATGTTAAACAAAACACAAAAGCTGTCACAGATAAAGCTTAATCTTAAATCAGTAATAAATATTCAAATTGGACATCTCTCGCGTGACTGATAATGTTGACGATGTAGATTATCTCTTGTCATCTATAAACTGGAATCATTTGATTTTATTTTGACGTAGGTTAGGAAATAGAATTGCGTTAGTAACCTTATCATACGATTTAGCGCGTGCACAACTGTCGAGATATCCTCCATCAATTATGTAATTCTATAAGTATAAGTTTTGTTAGAATACATTAAAATACTCGTAACTTAAGTATAAATATTAACATAAACACCGAGTACTGACTAATCCGTACAAGTTTAAAAAGATTGAACACAAATAAAATAATGAATGAGTTGGAATAGCTGCAAGAATGAAATGGTCCTTCACCATGTCTTTATCCATAACACTTTTGCGTTTTTTTCCTTCTGCGTAACTGAAATCATATATAATAGTCACTTAGACACGTGACAAACCAAATAAGTGGTTTGGCGGGAAAGTTCTGTGAAATCTTTTTGTCAACCATATTCAAAATAAGTGTTCACTTCTAAGTCTTCGCATATCAAAAATAAGTGCTTTTTCCAACTAAAAAAGCATGAGTAAAATATTATTTTTTAAGATAAATTGGAATTAATCTGTAAAGAGATGTACGTGTGACTCCTGACCCCTGTAGAGATGTGCCACTTACTGGATGACAGAAGATAGCTGACTGCGATCATTAGCTAAGTTTGAATCTTATAACATCACTACCGACGTGGCACTGTGTGGCCGCGTCCTAAATTCACATCCATATAACTACCTACCCCTACTCGAGTATATCAACGTTACCTTTTCCACTGCCATCGCACTTTTACCGAAATCCAAGTTTAAGTCCCCTTCCTTAATAAGAAAAGGATGGGAAGGGGAAATGGATTTAGCGAGAGAGAGGGGATGTAAAGAAAAGAAGACTATCTCTCTGTACAACCTATACTCCGTCAAGTAGGCTTTCAATTCTTAGCAGATGTAAACATAAAACTTCATTAAAGGTTTATGGCAGTTGTAGACTTGACACACGGCCGTAAACGATACATTATAAAATTTGGTTTCAAGTAATCATAACTAATTCGAAAATCTAAAGTAGTTACACTATCTGTGTCTCTTTTATTTATAATATTCTTACAACGTGATAAATCTATAAAATAAAACAATGAAAAGAACGTTATAAGTATTTAATATTTTATTGTTTTTGTCTTATTATTTAAGTAATTCGTACATAATATACGAGTAAGTGTATTTGTATCAACAACAGTTCAGGTACAAAACACACGTCAGTCGTATGCTCCTAAGAATTATTTTTCGACAGGTTTTGCTGCGTTCTCTTCTGAAACAAAAATGAAAGAATTAGAAATTTTAAATTTCAGGGATTTATATCATTGTTTAAAAATTGTATATGAAAAGTTTTAATAAAACGAACCGGAATCATTTTCCTCGGGGTCGTTCCAGGGCTGTTTGTTGGACGTCGTGAACAGAACGAAACACAGATTGGTACAGAAGTAGATGCCCGACGCCAAGAAGAACACCTTCCGCCACTCTGCTGGATCTGTCTGCAATATCAATTTAGAATTTAGTTTTAAGAACTAACAAATCAAAAGGGCGATGAGAAACGAAAAAGAAAATCTCCTCAGAGTAAATTTAGCTGAGAAAATGTTTACTGAAATATTATTTCCATTTTACGAAAGTAATCATTGAGCACCAACAGCCTAAGCTTTGTTGTAATGGCTAAAACAAATGTTAGTAAATTTCAAATAAATAAAAACAATCAAATTTCCGACTTCTTACAGTCGAAAGGGAAATACTTAATTAAATCGAAATATCTGGTAAAAGAACATAGATTGCTCTTTAATATTCAACAGGGTTTATATATAGTTTAATGAAATTACCTCATCCTGTATAATGACACCGCAAATCAAGGGCGCTATGATAGATGTTATGTTAGCGAAGAAGTTGGAGATGGCCATCAGAGACGAACTGAAGTTTGGCGCCAAGTCTACCAAAATTAACTGGAAAAGAGATTAAATAATGTGTTTATTGTCACATTTGATAAACTTGTTTGAAGTAGTAGAATGTAGTAAGCCGTTCATTCCTCTTTTTCCAAAGTCAATGGACAAATAAAAAAATGTACTTGTCCCTTAAAGGTCGGCAACACAGCTGTGGTTCTTCTGGTGTTGCGGACTTAAAATTAAGTTTAACCAGGGTAACCGCAATACGCGAAAACTCACCATGTAGCCTGTGAAGTGACCAGCGTTGATGCCCAGCGTTACTGTCAACATGAGCACGGACACCACCATGTTGCCTTCAGGCGCGTAAGAGAGACCGATTAATGCGAGAGCCGGACCCCAAAGACCTACGAAAATATGCAAAACTATTAGAATATTTGAAAATTTAATTGATTGATTGATTGAAAAGGATGAAATTATATTAAAAACGTTATCTGTATTTCAATATGGTATTATTTTCTATAAGCAAAAGTAATGACAAAGTAACCTATAGAGTTCGCCAACTTCCTGGTGTTGGTTATGCTGAGCCAGCGGCGCCTGATGAGTAAGTCGGTGAGGAAGCCCACGGGGAAGCTCAGCAGGTACATGGCCAGGTACGGCAGAGAGGACAGCATGCCGTTCTAGCATTTCAATAATACCAATTAAACGAGAATAAGAAATATTTAGACTACCGTCTATAATAATGTATTTTAGGTGAATCATCTTAGATTCGATACCCTAACTCAAAAAGTATCAAAATCAGTAGGTTATTACAATCTTTTTGTTTTTGACTAAAGCAAATTTTGTTAAAATCACAACTCTATACTAACTATGACAAACTTAACTAAATTAAGTTAAAGCCCGTGAGACAGTAATGATCTTAACTTCATAAGACCTTATAATACAAACCTTTTTCAAGTTGACATCTAGCACTTTAGCCATGTATGTGGGCATCTCCGTCATGAGCGTGAAGAAGCCCCAGTTCTGTCCGCAGTGCGCCACCACGGCCGCCCAGAACGGGAAGCAAGTCACGATCTTCAGCCACGGAGTGCGGTGTTTCTGGCAAATCAAATAATTTTTGATCCCTGGGTGCTAATAACACAAGAAAACTCAAACAATTTGTGCAATTTTTATTTGTGGGTAAATTATTACCTTAAAAACATATTATTAAATTCCATCTTATTTTACTTCTAAAGTATCGTTTGACCTTATTTAAGTAAATAACAATAATTTAAAGAATTCAAATCCTTATTCCATTAACTGTATTTTTATGCGATCCTTCCGCACAGCTCGACTTGGGACGGGAGGGGCGGGTGTTATCGTCACAATAATTTTTTATGCAAATGTTAAATTTTACAAATTTATTTCGCTTCATCAAAAAATCCTTTTTCCCGGCGTCGAGATAAGTGTAATAAGAAATCTCTCCAGCTTAAGGGAGCGGTAATGAGCTATTTTGCTATTCCCCTCCATGAATAATTCAGGTGCTATACATTACACTTGCTAATGAGAGCACGCACTTGTTGTCAAGCATTGCGCCGGCCGGCAGAGTCGCGGAATTAACTCAAATTGTGTTAGCTAATTCGAGCATTAGGACCGGGAAGTATTTATTTAAGAGTAAAGTTTGGCACAAATGATAGTTACAAGATATCCCAGAGCATTGTAAAAACGACGACGTAGGATAATGCTGTTTCGCAGTTTTAGACAAAAATGATCATACTTTAAGCAGATATAAATGTACCAATTATAACTCTTGATATTTCATTACCTTTTGTTCTTCAGTTCGTCCTAAAGACGTTTGAATGTATGTGAGTTCATGTTGTGAGATCATCTTGGACTGCTCAGGCGAGGCGGCGCCGAGGAAGATATATGCGACGGTCCACAGACCGCCCAGCAGCGCGTTGGAGTAGAAGATCGCCTTCCATCCCCATGCAGACGCAATGAACCCGGACGAGATGAGCTGGATGGCCACACCTAGCTGACTGCCTGTTAAACGAGCGTCATTGCGGTTATACGGTCACTATGAACTTAGTGCTAGTTAATTACAAGTGGGATTTAAAACATACCGGCATATATGATAGTGCTGAGCGTGCCTTTCTCTTCTAGTGGTATCCACTGGCTTACGAGGTGGTGCATGGAGGGGAACACAAACGACTGAGACATGCCCTGCAGTATGCGACACACCACCACGAACTTCCAGCCGCCCTGCGACACACATAAATTTTGATCTTTACGAAGGGTCAATAACACAATTTTTCAAAGCTTACGAAAATAACACTTTAAGATGAAGGCTCACTTTAATTAAAATAGAATATAATAAAGTAACTTTAATCGATACACAGCAAACTAACATAATAAGCGGCAGTTGGCAGGATCAGAGAGACGAGCGCATTCACACCAACGGAGATAGTGATGAGCGCCTTGCCGCCAAAGCGTTTGGCCAGTTCGCCAGAGGGCAGCATGAGCAGCACGTAGCCCCAGAAGAACGACGACAGGATCATCGACTGTATGCTGTAGCTCCACTCGAAGTGCTGAAAGACGCAATATCTCATGTCTCACACAATTGTAACATTTGGGAGAACTTTTGCGGATTTTTATTTCATTTGAAGCACACCCACAAATATACGTAAACCACAGAACATTTGAAACACATGCTTTTTATCATCTTGGGCAAGAATTTCTATAATTTTAGTGAATGTCACATCATGTTTGTAATTTCAATGAGAGCTTTGATTACATAAAAATTAAATAATATCTGTAGTTGTGAAGCTTTACTTGTAGTATATAAGTTTTATATTACTAATTCAGTCTAATAAATACAAACTTAAAAATGACTACTACCTATATATAAACCACTATTACTAAAAAAATGGAGTTTGAAAGAATTTTTCTTTTTGCTGTATTGTAAGTAATAACTAAGCAATTATAATCTAAAGTCTATCGGAAATTTAGGATTTGATAACTTGTATATTTGTAAGTAAAATAGAGCAGAATTGTGTCGAACTTGAATAATTCCACTGTAGGAAATTTTATGAATACAATAAATAAGGTGAATGTGATAAATGTTGAGTGTGCAGTGATAAATCAACGTGTGACCTGAACAAGCCGACACTCACGCTGCGGTCATTGCTTCTGATACGTTAATGTCAAAGATATTCAGCACAATATCTTAAATTATTTAATAGTATTAAATAAAATTACATAAACATAATTGTTTGTGTGACATAATTGGCCCGATAAGACAAGTCGACAAACATCAGTTCTTTTAATTTAATACCCAACAACTGCCTGCTCTCGAATTTGCGTAGATATTTTGGTGTGTTCGTATGAGGAAACACAATCAATACGGGCCATCATTCCTCTATAATATTAGACGTTACAACTCTTGACGTAACAAAAGTACTCAGATTATACGATAATTTCTGACAAATCTATCTTCGTAAGATTATTAGTAAGATTAAATGTTAGAGACAGTTACATCAAAGATTTAACAGATAACTAATCTGTCCATGCAAAATAGATCTTAACTGCATTTTTGATAGCGACCAGATTAATCTACAAATCACGTGAAAGAAACTTGATCAGAAAACGAAAGCACGTGGGTTGTGGACAAACAAAAAAGTGTTCAACTTTGTCAATCGGTTTGTAGGACGATGACATCACAACTTACGTCTTCCTTAGTAGTGTCGGTCATGTCAACGATGGCCATACTGATGTTCACGCGCATGCTGTACACCAAACACAGCGCCAAGAACAGCAGGAACGTCTGCAAGTGACGCATGCCCAGACCTCCTGCGAATTATTAAAACTAGGTCTTAATTTCTCTATTACACATAATACATAAGAAGAAAATACAGTGATATATCCATCTACTCGTAATAGTATACGAAATACCCATCTCACTTCATTTATTTCTCATTTAACCAATCATTTAGTCAAAGACATTTAACATATATATGAATAGAGGAGATATAACGAGTGAAACCATACGCTCAAAAAACTAATACTGGTAGAGCTTCGAGTCTTGCGGATAATAGATAGTAGTACTGAGGGTTGTTCTTAAAATATTTAAGGGAAAATGTTCATATTATCTGCTCTATATCTAGTATCTTATTTGAATCTCTTTGAATTTATAATATGAATGAATACTCGTAGAATGATACTAACATATCTACTAACAATGTTTACTGCACTGTACGTACCTTTACCGTAGCTATCGACGTGCGAACGATTTTTTCGTATCGGTAATAAGGGCGTTATTTCATTAACTTCATCATCACACATCTTGCAATGTCCTACAGACTCGTCAGACGCACTTGTTTAATATAACTGATCCAAAATGTAACCGCAATTTGTTTAGTTTTGTTTGTGTTTGTGAATTAGATAAGTTAACGATCAGTCAATTCCCAGCAATGACTTAATCAACATAAGTCAACATAATTATGTATTAGACGATAATGTATCTTGTTACGAAAACTCTACGTATTTAAACATTTACTACTGTGGTTGTTAAATCAACTAAATTTATCTTTCTCCCCTCAACGAAATAGATATTGTAACTAGTCTGGCCATAAATACTGTTACATAAAAACATTTCTTTTTTTCCACTTTTTAATTATTTTTAAATTTGAACACGTATATTATTTTAAAAACTTAATTCGTTTTTGCGCCATTTCACATATTTTTTTGTGTTCATTATTAAATTACAATATGGAATGGGGTATTAAAGAAAATAGGATTGCAGTGATCGCCTTGCACAAAGTGGGTATCGAGCCGTCGATCATATTCCAGACATTTCAAAAGCTTGGTATCAGCCGTATGTTCGTATATCGTACTATTAACAGATACAGCATCACTTCGTCTGTCGAAGACCAGAAAAGATCGGGGCGCCCGCGTGTTGTTAGAACTACAAAGGCTGTTAATGCTGTTAAGCCCAAAATTCGTCGAAACCCCATTACGAAGCAAAAAATCTTATCGCGAGAAATGAAGATTCCCACTAGAACTATGTCGCGTATTATAAAACAAGACCTGAAGCTCGGTGCTTATCGACGATATATAGGACATGCCCTAAATCAATCTTTACAATTAAAGAGAGTGGATCGATCAAAACGCCTTCTGTCGCGATACGCAGGAGAAAGGCACAGAAATATCCTCTTTACCGATGAAAAAAAATTCATGATTGAAGAACACTACATTAAGTAAAATGATAATCTGTACGCTCACACTTCTTAAAAAGCTGCTCAAGTTGTCGGAAAGGTAAAACGTGGTCATCAGCCTGCATAAGTGATGGTTTGGTGGGGCGTGTCTTATCAAGGAGTCACAAAACTACATTTTTGTGGAAAAGGAGTGAAAACTTCAACCAAAGTATATCAAGATACAGTCTTGGATCATGCAGTGAAACCTCTCAGCCGTTAAGCAATTATTAAAAATATACCGTGGACTTTCCAGCAGGACTCTGCACCTGGTCACAAGGCACGAACTACCCAAGGCTGGCTTGAAACCAACGTTCCGGACTTTATAAGAGTTGAAGACTGGCCCTCATCTAGCCCAGACCTCAACACTTTAGACTTCAAATTATGTTCAGTTTTAGAGGACATAGCCTACTCTAAACGACACGGCAGCATTGAGTCTCTTAAAAAATCTTTGGAGCAAGCAGTGGCGAAATTTCCCTTGGATACAGTGCGTAAACCCATAGATTCGTGGCCAAACAGATTAAAGGCCTGTATAAAAACTAAAGATGGCGATTTCGAATAGAATATTTTTTTATTTTTTGCTGAGACCTTAATAAATATGTAGGTATAAATTTTATTAATATTACATTACTTCATTTTAAAAAAAATGCATTTTCATTTGTAACAGAACTTATGGCTGGACTAAGTATATGTATGATCACAGTAGACCGGGGTATTGTTAAGCATCCCTTTTGTTTTCTCACGTTCGTATGAATGAATTTTACACGTAAGAGGCATGCTTGTAGATTTGCATTGGAATTACTCTGTTTAGTCACTGGGTGTGAAGAGTTACGCTTTTTGCAACCTAGAAAATCATGTCTACTATTGTAATTAAATTGCTAAAAATCATGCTTTTCGTTATAAAATGCATCCACAGTTCTTATATAGTGTAGATATGTGTAGTCATACGTTTGCATCTGCTTTAAAACATGCAGCTCCACAGTGGTGGTACAAACAGAAGGTGTACCTAAGTTGATATAATACAAAACATTACGACGCAGACATGACATCCGAATTTAGTTCTCCATTGATACCAATACTGTTATCTACAAAATATATTTTTATCGACATCACATCGATTGTGAGAGTGTAATACCATTCAAAGATAAATGAAATCTACGTTGAGAAACAGAAATGCAAACATGGGTCCACAAAATTTGGGCGGAAACACGATAGAACCCTGCTAAAATGTAATAGAAGAACGGAAACCCGTGAATCAAAAAAACACAGTCAGATAGATAGAGTTGTGCATGATGGGTATGTCTTTGATAGTTTAAAATTATTCCACATCTGTAATACTGACTGAAAAATACTAATTCACATTGACTTATTAAATTGAAACTCTTAACTCTAACATTTTGTAATTATTTCATATCATATCTAATAACGTTTAAAATTCTTTTACTCGTCGCTTATCAATTAAAGACAACAGTAACAGTGGTAGACGCCAACAACAACATCTGTTGCACGAATTGGCTGGCTCGCCCAGTTAAATACCACGACCACACAGAAGACTGGCGTCAAGTGGAAGAAATTATGCGTTCCGTATGATGTGGTGCCGGAGGTTTAATTTTAATACTCTTTCCCTTCACGCCCTCTTCTTATAAGGAAAGGATGAGAAAGGAAAGCGGATTTTTCGGAGTAGGCGATGCATATTAATGGAAAATATTCTCATTTTGTGCGTCCCTTCCTCCGTTGGTTAGAGGCAGGCAACGTATCTACTATTTCGGCGAATTCAGGTGATCGCTCGCTTGTTTGCCACCTTATGATATAAAAAAAGATGCACACTGTTTTGAAAGTATTAAACCTTTTTGATAGACTTACTTGGAGGAACATTTTCAGCTTCAGTTAATTTTCCCATGTCGATGTGTGTGTGAATGCCTTTTATTTCATCAGCGGTATCTCTTCACTTGTCCGCACAGAGTAGGACGAGTAGAGGCGATGTATTGACCTCTTAAATGTACGACAACAACTAGACATTCAATCGAATTGCAAATACACTACAATATATCATCATCTGTCAATGTTTATCTTGAATTGTTTTGTAAGCGATATTTATGTGAGATATTAATTCGATGTATGATATTTTGTAATCTTCTCTCCTTCTCTTCTCTGACGTCATTGCAACTTTTGTTAGATCTTAATCGTATATAATACCCACTTGTATTCACGTGTACAGAGATTTACAGACCAGATACTTGTAACTCAGGGCCTTATCCTGAATATTTTATGCTATAAATTTGTATTCCTTCAGCCTTACGCAGTTAACTACAAAAAGTCGTAATCTCACGTAAACTTCATCAGTCATTTCAGTTACTGTTTATTATAATGCCATAACTTGTTTTTTTATAACAAATAAACTAGTGCTTGACCACAAACCCACCCGATGATAAGTGGTGATATAGATAGATTGTTTGTATAGATCTAAACAATGCACCCCAGAAAAAAGTAGTGTCATGAGATTGATGCGTTGTCGAACTTTAAGCGACAAATGTCTGTGTCATTTCTTTGTAAAACCAAATTATATTGAGCCTTCCGATACATGAGTCTGCTATTTCAGCCATGAAGATAGTTTCACGTCGTCACAGATATGCTAAACGCCTGTCATGTTAAGATTATTTCTCACTTCCCTGGCCTTTTCCCACTCACGTGGGGTCGGCACACAAGGTTTATAAACCTTAAAGTTTTAGCTCAAGTTTTTACGGCCGCCTGCCTGTCGCCAACTCTACATGTTTGGATTATTTATGTTTAATTATCATTCGTGTATTAAATAGGCTCTCTGTTGGTGTTGACACGTTTACAAGATATATCGAAATTAAAAAAAAACAAAAGTCCAGATTTATTTTTATTATATCTAAGTATATACAAGCCTTTCTTATTTCAGGTACAGAAATAAATAAAAACGAAGCGAAATAGAGAGCGATGTTTCTTCAGCGAGTCGTCGGTTTTATTTCTGTAACAAAAGATAAAATATTAATAAGTAAGTCCGTATTTCTTCGGTTTACATAAAGATTCAATAACGCACCGATATCGGTTTCTTTCTTATGTTCGTTCCAAGTCTGCCTTCTCGAAGTCATAAATATTAAAAAGAAAAGATTGGTGAAGAAATACACTCCCGAGGCGAGGAAGAACACCTTCCGCCATTCCGCAGCCGCCGTCTGCAACATAACGTAGATGATCTTCGCTTTAGAGACATATTACATTTTATAATCCTAGGCCGAAATTGTAGAGTCCATTTTATTTTACTGCATAAATAATTGACCGCTAAAAGTTAACAATAATAATTTTATGTGGACATTAAAAAAAAATTCATCAATAGTTTTATTTTTAATTTGCTAATAAATACGGCATTTACCTCATCATCGATGATAAATCCGCAGACGAGGGGCGCGATGATGGAGATGACGTTGGCGAAGAAGTTGGATATTCCCATCATGGAGCCGCTGAAGTTCGGCGCCAAGTCTATTATCACGAGCTGCAATAAAACAAACACATTTTATCGTCTACAAATGTGGTCCATAGCACTAATAAAATGTCGCAGATAAAAACTAAATACATATTTACGGCCCAGAAAAAAAATTATTTTCATAACAATTTTTTTACACCGTTATTTTTTCCTGACCACTGCTTATTTTAGAGATAAATACATAGTTTCGGCTCGTAATGGCGTAACGTCTCACTCGTAGTACTCGTTAACATATTATATAGATAGTAACTAACCAAATACCCGGCATATTGTCCTGCGTTTATCCCGACACTGACAGTTAACATTGTGACAGCGATCAATGTGTCACCCTCGGGTACGTAACTCAGGCCGATGAGCGCTATGGCCGGACCCCACAGACCTACAAATAGTAAATAATATAGTTTGGACCCTAAAGGTAATAATAATGTGATGTACAAAGAAAAAAGATAGTATTGAAGACAAACCGATAGTATTGAATAGTCTCCTGGTGTTGCTGATGCTGAGCCAGCCGCGCCGGATGATGAGGTCGGTCATGGCGCCCATGGGGAAGCTCAGCAAGTACATCGCCAGGTACGGCAGCGACGACAGCACGCCGTTCTGCATACGTTTAATTAAAATCGTCACATTCATTGAAGCAGTTCTTTCGAGATAAAATGGATGATAAATTGGAGATACCCACGCTCTTCAACTGCACTCCCAACACTTTGGCCATGTATGTGGGCATCTCCGTCATGAGCGTGAAGAAGCCCCAGTTCTGTCCGCAGTGCGCCACCACGGCCGCCCACAGCGGCACGCACCTCACTATCTGTGACCATGGCGCCGGTTGACGCTGGGAATATTGAATTGTGCAAATTAAAAATCAATATTTCCTCAGACCTGTAGCTTTAACGTGATCAGAGAGATTACTGATTTTCAGTCAGTGACGTGCTGGCGCAGCTCTTTTGAATATCCTAAATTCAAAAAGCACATTATGAGTCATGTCAGTTTTGTACGCTTAAGTTAAATATGCATTGGTTGCAGTGTAATTCTATTTTTTAATTATGTAATTTCTGTTGTTTTTTATATTCAGTTTACTCTATAACCAACAACCTTTTTTACCTTTTGGTTGTCGACTCGTCCCAATGATCTTTGTATGTATTTTAATTCTTCTTTCGAAATAATTTTCGATTGTTCCGGCGACGAAGATCCAAATATTATATAAATCACTGTCCATACGAGTCCGAGCACTGCGTTCGTGTAGAATATCGCCTGCCATCCCCACGCCGCCGCTATGAAGCCTGATATTATCAACTGAAACGCTATTCCGAGCTGACCACCTAAAATAGATATATATGTATACTGTATTTATATATTTTAAGACTTTGGTATATCCGTAATTTGTTGGCAAAAATTCTAAAACCAACAAGATCGTACCATCACTATACCTGCATAGATAATAGTGCTGAGAAGTCCGTTCTCCTCCAGGGGGATCCACTGACTGACGAGGTGGTGCATTGCGGGGTAGATGAAGCCCTGAGTGAGGCCCTGCAGCACGCGGCATGCGCACACAAGCTGCCAACCGCCCTGCAAGTTATTAATTTCTTATTCCAACTGCATATAGTATACAAAAATAAGAAATAAGATGATGCGGTTGATATACTTACGATTTTAGCAGCTGTAGGCATGAGCAGAGATAGAAGAGAGTTAACAGACACCGCGATAGTCATGAGGACCTTCCCGCCGACGCGCCGGGCCAACTCGCCCGCAGGCAGCTGCAGCACGATGTAGCCCCAGAAGAATGACGACAGGATCATGGACTGCACGCTGTGCGACCACTCGAAGTGCTACAAATTGCAAACAACATATTGTTAAGTATATTTTACAAAGAAATTCCACAACTTTATTAAAAGATATGTCGGTTCATAAACGATAGTAATAACACATTTACTATTTATACCAGAAACAAATTAAAATTGACTAAGCGTATATTAATGACGTTAAGTATTTGTGACAAACAAACAAACAATTGTGTACAAACGATATTATACAAATTTAAATCAGAAATAATGACCACACAGAGAGCGTTCGATAGCAATGTACCAAAACTATAGAATTCTATAAAACGAAATAAATAAATGATATGCAGATGCATACACTTTCATCTTAAATATATTTTTGTCACAACTTCAAGAATAACTTGAAGCAATTCTTTGGGGCACAATGAGGACAAACAATTTTTCTTCTTTGAGAACGTAATGTCCCGATTTATATAACGATACTAAAAAGTTTAAATTGAATTGTCGTTTTATACGAACTGGAGAAATTTATGTGACGCGATTCCTCGTTGCCCAAAGTTTATAGAGGCGATAGCTACAAGAGTGACCGGCCGCCGCTGATGCGACGCGATAGCTACCAGATGGTGTCAATAACACACTTTCGATAAAATTCGCGTCAAACGATTATGAGGTGCGGTTGTAAAACATAGCATAATTTTACGGTTCATACCATTAAAAATAGTAGCACATGTTCATCAGTATAGTTTTTAAGTTAATAAGAAATTTGAGACAAATCTCTTTCTTGTGACGCATTTACAACAGCTGTATTTTTACATAATTTGTTGATAACATTATGAATTAAAATAAGACGTCAAATGTCAAGGTCAAGGTCAGGAAACAGGAATACGTATGTATAACAGATACTACAGCCTCACATCAAAGATTTGATATTATTAATACGGGTAAAATTATCATTTTTTAACTTTGGGCGATTTTTGGAACCTTTGAGGTCAACTGGTTTACAACTGGTATTAAATTTTAACTTCTAACATTGACCAGTATTAACAGCTATCCGTAACAATGTACAGGGTATATTAATCCTTATATTTATTACGTTTATTGTCATACAAAATATTTGTAATGTTTGCTCAAGTGGCCAATAACGGTCCCGGGCTGCAAGAAAAATAACAACTCAATAGTCTTGATTCTTTGTGTGCATTGTTGATGATTTTATAATTTCGATAAAAAATTTAATAAAATTCAAAACAAATGTAAGTTTACAGTATATAGGAAAATAAAAGACCAAAAATAAGTAAAGTATTATCAGATGGCAGTGACCCATATCGTGACGTAATGTTATCTTCACACAAACATAAATATTGGCGGCGAACAAAATTAATCATATTTTCGATTGCATTAAAATAATGGTTCTTTTTCTATGCAAGTATTTACAGTCCAAAATAAACTGCGGCTCAGTTTCCAAAAGGAAACGATGCAATGGTGTTACTACATAAAGCGTTACTTAGTTGTGTGATTTCAGTGGTCCATATTAAAGTTTTTACTGTCTTATAATCTGGGAACGATTTATTCGTTATTGAGATGGAAATTTTGCATTAAACTCAATCTTCAGTTCATAAAAAACTTGTTTGTACTCATTGTCATGTCATTGTGTTATCAATGATTTAAATAACATCTTTGACAGTTTGACCTGCAGTTGTAATTAAACACATTTTATCTGACATCGTGTGAAGACGATTGTTGATTTACAGCAATTGCATTGACTCTATTTGTTAAAAAAAAGTGACATCAAAACTACAGTGAGTTAAGGTACGATTAGACAACGAAAATTTACATCTGTTGCCAGAATAAGTCACTCGACCTGTACAATACCACGACCACACAGAAGAGAGGCGTGAAGTATAAATAATTCCGCGTTTCGTTTGATGAGTGTGCGGTACGAACACCTAATTGTAGTCCTCTTTCTCTTCCTAGCATTTTGTTATAAGAAAATGGCGGAAAGGGGAGGTGAAATGCACCATCTTCATAAGTGAGCCAGAATGTTTGAGGTCGTATTCTGGGTTGCGAGGTCATCAATATCCCATCCATCCTTATTAGTAAGATCATAAGAGTTGTGTATGTCCATACATACCTCCGGGTGCTGGTCGTTGGTCATGTCAACGATGGCCATGCTCATGTTAACGCGCATGCAGAATGCGAACAGCATGGCCAGGAAGAGCAGGAACGTCTGCGCGTGTCGCACACCCAGACCATCTTGAATGTTCACAAAATATTTGCATCAACATTGGTCATATCAATTTTAGGAATGTTTCTATAACCGTAATAACTCCAATATAATTCCACTGCGTGTCATTTATATACCTATATGTACATATTGTCAAAATAAAAGCTACGTTATATTGTATACTACAGTAGGTAGTTGATATATTTTTGCTTCTTATTCAATTTTATTGATTCAAAAGATTTACAAATTAAAAGAAACATCTAAATTTTACGACGCTTACACTAACTAATGATTACTAATAGAAAACTATTTATATTTCAAAATAATTAAGCTGGAGAAGAGTTGAGGAAAATTTAAAAAGTGCAACTCTATTAATCCCCGACAAATATAAAAATTCAACCAATTAATTGAATATTTCAAGAATTTAAAATATGTATTACAAAGGATAAATCAAATAAATTCACTATACGAGTAACACTTATTTCAATATTAATCTCGACTTACTTGGTCGAATATTTTCAATTTTTTCCTCTCCCATTGTGGAGATTTTAAAATCAATTTAAATTTAAAGTTTTTTATATTTTAAATCCACATGTCGCACCGCGCACAGCTGTCCGCACAGCACAGCGCACAGCACAGCACAGCACAGCGCAGCGCACAGACCAATGTGATCAGCGACGACGCACTCAGTTGATCTGTGCACTTCTAATGGAAACAACTGAATACACTGAGTCGTAATTTATTAAATTATTAAATAAAGTATATAATATAACAACAATTTAATAACGCTCAGCCGCCATCTGACTTAATAGTCTCATTACATAACACTTAGTAACAAAGCGCAGTTAACTTACATTTTACAATATTATTTACAACTGTTTACTTTGTGTATAACGACGGATTTTATTATTTCTTTATGTTTAGTGAATATTTAAAATTATTTTAAACAATCTATAGGTACAAAACTATTGCATTGTAATTAATTGAGGTTTAAAACATAAATCCACTAATTCCCTTTCTGAAAGTTTATTGCTTGATCTCAATATAAAGGTATACCTATAAAGAAAATTGCATTCATTTGACACTAAGTAATTTTAAATATTTTCATTATTTAACACGCAAATAAGACAAACTTTTAAGTTAAAACTTACACGTACCAGTAATACCTACAACTAACTTGTATATTTTCATCTATTTTAAATATTAGTTAATAGAAATCATAACCAAGTGTATAAATTGAAAACATCAGTACGGCAGCCAAAATGTTTCAATCACTTTGTTATACTAAAACTATATACTATGTACAATCACAATTCCATTTCTATTCACTCCTACATCTCGTTGTTAAAATTTCGCGCGCTATTCTCTTTATTCTCGTCCATCTTTATATATATTTTACTTAACTAAAAAGGCAAAGGTCTTTGTGATCACTATGCCACCTCGTTGGCAGAATGTTTAATTCTGTACTCAACAACAAGCATAAAAACGAATATTCCTGTGACAATTTCTATGCATTTTCCGAACTAAATTGAAATATACTGTTACATTGTACAATGGATGTGTCAGTTAGAAATATCTCCCGCGATGTGTTTTTACGTTTTCTGTTGTCGTTTAAACCGAACGGGCCTTTGCGGAGGATTCGACTAGTTTTGATAGATAAAGCGAACGCAGGCAAGGAAATGAATTCAATAAATTACTAAGTTTCAAAGATAAAGAAAAACGTGATCACTATCTGTCGATATTTATAATAGCTCACAAAACTAACATTGCATTTTGATACATTGTACTTTATATAAAACGAAATTTAACATCACCAACTCGACAAATAATGTATTCTACGATTCTTAGATTTTTTTTAGAAGGTCGTAAAAAATTATCACTAGTTTCGGTAAGTTTTGCAGCAGTCCGGTTTCAAATTAAAAGCAAAATAAAATGAAGAGCTACTTTTCTGGATGGTTTCAGCTTTATGAATGAAGTTGTATGGTTAACTGAAATAAAAGGAAAATTTTATCATTGAGAAAGGCGATTTCTACTTTATAAGTTGAATGAAAATGACGATATATTATATATAGCTATATTATATAGTGTATTGCGTACGATAATGTTCTCTTGTTAATTTAAGGTTATCTAATGTCAAAAGCCGCTGTTAACACAACGCGGTCAAACCATGTGTTAATGTTATCACAGTATAATAGACCTTAATGCTCTACAATAAGTATTATTGTCCTAGAATAAAATATTTCAAATGTCATTTATCCTAACAAATTTCCACTATGTACTTGACCTCAGGTTTTTTTTTTAAATTTAAGTTAAAGATTTAATTAGATAAATTTTTGATTTTAAATATACCAAGAGTAGTATAGGGAATTTGAACCAAAACACCTTTAGTTTCTCAGCCACTTTACTATTTTTTTTTTTTGGATTAACAAAGATTTCGATGACGCAGTTATTGTGAACCACTCTCTGTTTATTTTTGCAGCCGACATAAAACTAAAAGGGTAAGGCAAGAAAAAAAGGGCGAGTTGGGGCAACGAATGGCAACGCTCTGTTGAAGGAATGATTGCAATGCTTCATATACGTTGAAGTAAAATTTCAATGGGTGCTTACATTTCATAAACAAGTAAAGGTAATGTCAGGGAATTTTTATTTTATATGCAGTAGTTGCTAAAGAAGAAAATATTCCAAGTTTTAACCACAATCCGTAAACTCTGTTTATCCCTCTCGGTTAAAGGCGTAAGTTAAGTTGTTGTTATGTGTTGTCACCAGACTTGTTTTTGCTATTAATACCAATTTCCATATTCATATTAACATCATAGAGATGCGCAAATAATACGTAGAAGTAACTTGAAATTATCTTCATGAAATCATTAATTAACTTGAAACTGAGCGGTAAATCCTAACAATATAGATCAATGACTGGAATTTATTGTAAATAAAGATAGAAAAAGGAATATAAAGTGAAATTAAAGTTTCCGTAATGACTACTCAATCTTACTAATATTATAAATATGAATGTTTAGATGGATGAATGGATGTTAGAAGGTAAATCCGGAATGGCTGCATCTCTCTGAAATTTGGCTTAGATGTAGAACATAACCGGGAAGGATACATACGAAGACAGAGTTGCGGGCGACAGATAATACACATAATTTGTTCTTTGGCGAAGACGAATGTGTCCTGCAGGCTCGCCGATGCTGGCTTCTGCTGCCAAATGACGCCCACTGAACTGCTCGATAAATAAGAAGTAAGAATCCTACTTTTATGGAGACATTAATCTGTACTGATTTCTATAAATAACTTTGGTTTAGAAACCTTGTTACTTTCTTATAAACTATACTTATTAGGGAAAAATGTTATCGTGAAATAAAAAGTTTAAATTTTTTCATACTATGTATTTACATGAGTACCGACATGTGTATATTTCAAATATTGCAAGATAGACGTAATGATACATTGATAATGTGAAAGATTTTGAATTTGACTCTAAAGGACATCTGTCAAGTAAGACTAAATACACAAAAACATTGGAGAGATACGAGTTTAATTAATAATATAGGTATAATATTATTTCGTTCGACATCTTCTCTTCATTATGATGCGTATTTTGTCAAAGTCGGGCAATTCAATTAAAAGCGAGGGGTGATCGTGGAGCGTGGCAAGTGAGGTATGATCTTCAGAGTCCCGGCGCTTGCCCAATCAGCCCTACCGATCAGGGTCGCGCCGCCTAATGGCCGGCCGTTACCGGCTCGACCTCGCTTCATTATACTAAATTAATCATTTCTTATATCTACGTTAATATTTAGTGTTCACTTATTTATTTTTGCTCTACTGACAGACGGATGTAACGTTTTTCTTAAATTAATGCTTGTTAATTTTACAAATTCGTTACCATGCATTTACTTTGGCACCTAATTGTTTTAATTCGCACAATGAATAAACAGCGAAGATCTACGCGCTCTCTTCTATATTGCCAGAAATAAAGGAGTGTTTGCTTTGAACAACATTACCTAAATACTATTTCTCGACATACTTACAATTTATAAAATTAAACATATTTTTAAATATTTTATTAGATGTTATAGAAATGTAAATGTAAGTAATTTAAATATGTTGAGAACCAAAGTAATACGTGGTACAAACTCTAATCTGTTCAGCCTTTTGCTTGTGTAGCAATTTCTGGTCGCTGTACTGTAAACCGTGTTAAAGGACTCCGTTACAAAAAACTTTATGAAAGAAAGCGTTTACAAATTATATGTCATTAATACTGGAATAACAAATGTGTCCCATTTTTACTTTTCACGGCCGAGCGAATTTGCAATAACAATCTGTCTTACTAAACATCACAAACCGCAAACAATTTGTACTTTAATTCCACAACAAACGCTCCCCTTTCTTATGACCCATGCTTTTTTATATGGAAACATGTCGTTGAATAACATCTTTTTTATATCTTTCAAACATTTTTAATACACGTCGTCTCTCTAGCGTATATTTTGCAAGTCGAGTCACGTAGAAAATTTGAAATTTCTGTATCTCTCACTTTTTGTACAATATTTTTGAGTGACGATAGGACAATGCATATTTTTTCACCTTCTCGACTCAGTTTCTACAAATGTTCCGCAGGCCCTAGGACTTGCATATGTACGTGACGAATAGATATTGAAAAAGATTAGCAACAATCAAATATACCTCGCATTTTTCTTGTTTATATATTTTAAAAAGTAAAAAATTAACTCCTTATGTAGCTGCTTGTGGGTTTTATAGCTCCTTTTTGGTTCAGTGTTAATTGATAGTGCAATTTAGTTCGTTACAACAATTGTAGCATTTAAATAAATATTCTAAGAACGCTTAACCAGACGTATAATATTATATAATAAAAATGAATACAATACTATACAACATACAACATTCTAATCAATCAAACGTAGTTTATATATAGGTACATGAATACAACATATGTGACTGTAATCAGATGTTGTTATTTAGCAGCTATTATGTATTACGAATTAATTTTTTATATATTTCATGTCGACATCAACGAGTCTCTTGCGTTTTTAAAATATTATTTTTATGTGAAAACATGGCGTTGATTAATGTCTGCATTCTTCTCCGATATGTTTTAATATTCCTGTTCGCAATTCAACGTTTATGGCCAAAGTAATTTTCGTTTTGTTGCGTTATTTTGATTTTAAATGTCCGCCGCTCTTTGTGTCTAGGATTTTCTCTTCGTTATTTCTATTTCAAAATGTTAACACAATACTGTTTGTAATTTGCCGCTTATAATGTTTATAAAAAAAAAACTCTACAAATGAGCAAAAAATTTAACAAATCAGTTAAAAAGTAAAAAAATGGAACCCCTCTTTTACTCACTACCTTTAGGATAAAAAACAACAATCATTAGATAAAGTTTTATTAGCAGCGACGAAAGAAATAACAAAAAAAATAAACACATACAGAACATCAAGGAAATATATTAAATTATTTAAATCAATATAGTTAGTATGTCCATCATTTTTACGGTCATGTCTCCGCCACCCGATCCAATTACGTGAGAAAGCTTCGTCCTTGAGGAGATGCGATCAAGAGATACTTCGATATCATCGATAGTTAGCGACGATAGGCGCGGCTTAATGAAGCGATTGCAGTCGACCCACCGCGTTAATTGCTGAGGTTAGCTTTAACTCCTACAGTTACTTTTTTTACGATATCCCACCTAAATGACTACATTGCTATGCATATAGGCTCTAAAAATCTGACAATTTAAATAATATTCAATTGATAGCAGTAGCGGCAAATACAGTTAACGCCGTCAAGTGAATAATGCCACAAATCACTTTAGTTTTCAGGTTTTAGTTAATGTTTTGAATTAGATTTTATCCTTTCATTTGATACCAATGTTTGGATGGTTAAGCAGAAATATGTCATCCTGCGTATTATGACAGCCGCCATTTTAAATTTTTCACATTTTACCATATTCCGTTAGTGATGCCCCTAAATTTGATGACATGTTAGGGGGATTGTACAAAAACGCACGCCATTTTGGGTCGGCGGCCGTACTGTATTAACAATGACACTAAATAGAAATAATTGCATTTTCATTAGGACTAAAGGTGTGAACAAAATTTAAAAGAATCTGATAAAGAAATGTATAGGTCTAATTTTATATAATTCAATGTATGAAAAAAAACATAGTTAAACAGAAAAGATATCGTCATTTCCCTTCCGTATCCAGCATAGGATTACATTCTTCAACATTTATGGTAATCTGTTTTTTCGGTAGGTCGTTCCATTCAGCTCGCTCAGCTGTCCCAAGAATCAAGTATACAAGATTAGAAACAAAATATATACCGGCAGCGACGAAGAATACCTGCCTCCAAAGATATTCGCTTGTCTGTAACATAAAATAGTGTGATATAAAGTTATAATAAAATAGAGAAATAAACGCACTGCCTCACATTTGCGGCGTAGACTGGAACCCAAGTCTTACTCAATATGTAAAAGATATTGCAACTAAACCAAAGTCAGGCGCTTTGATACAAAGCAATATTCCAATGATTATGTGTTCTACCGCGATGAGGATATCTGTGCATAATCGTCCCATAAATGGGTCTCCAAGTCACGTGATAGTGTACAGTGTGGTAAATGTGAGTAGTCTTTGAGAAGTTCGGAGACGTAGAGATGGCCACCACCTCTGCAATACTCACAACGTCAGTCAGTATGAAGGCGGTGACGATGGGTGCCAGAGAGGCGCACAAATTGGATATGAAGTTACTGATGCTCATCATAGCGCCAGAGAAGTTTGGCGATATGTCGATGTTATTCACCTGAAAGTTTTGAAGAAATATTATAATTTGAAGAAGCATTAGGTTGTAATAGTGAATTTTGTTTATAATGCACTTAAATTAGATGCACTTCTTAAAGCTATTATCTAGCAATATCCACATTCATGACCTCAGTATTTTCAATTTTCACACTTCTCAATTTTTTCTGGTATGTGATTAAACTGTCACGATTTTTTATAAAGTCCTTGTGATACAGCTTAATATAGTAATAGTATAATCCATTACTCACATAGACACCCGCGTGCGTCGTCACTTTGAATCCGACAAGTACAACCAGAACAGTTTCTACGATCACTAATTTCTTTGGCACAAATGCTAGCACGATTAGACCAATTGCAGCTGAAAGGCTACCTACAGACAAAATATTAGTAAAATAGGAAGAAAAGACAATGAATTACACATTATTCTATGAAGTACACGGATTTTATTCAAATCTAAGCAGTGATTGTTTATAAAATAAAATAACTTACCAACAGAAGTAGCAAGTTTCCTGGTGTGTGTTACACTGAGGATCTTCTTAACAATGAGTTTGTCAGCGACCCAGCTGAAGAAGAAGTTGGTGAACCACATGACAAGAAACGGCAGGGCAGTGAGCATGCCGTTCTGTAAAAATGGTGCACAATTGCATTTTTCAATAATCATCAATGTTGCTATTAATTTTCATTTATTTACTCGTATATTTAACATTTTACCGCTTTAATGTTGACCTCCATGACTTTATCCATAAAATACGGCAATTCCCCATACAAAATGATTTGGCCCCAGACCTGCGCGATATGGGCCGCTATAATGGCGTACATGCCGCGGTGACTCAGTATCTTACGCCACGGAACTGTCTTTGGTTTCTGTAATAAAAATGCTTATTTCTGTTTGGGGAAACCTTTCATACGAGTTTAGTTACTTCATATGCCATCAAGAATATACCTGCGAGTCATCCCCTATATCATTTTCAATATATAGCTTCTCTCCATATGTTATATAAGGGTGTTTGGCGGGCGTGTCGGCCGTCAGATACCAGATTAGCGCGCCCACGAGCGCCGCCAGCACGCCGTAAAAGCGGAACACGCCCGGCCAGCCCAGCGGAGAGGAGGCGATGAAACCTGTCACTGGAAGACCCAACACTGGCCCTAACGCATGACCTGATAAAAAATATGTTTTAATTAAAAAAAATCGCCAAAGTTCTTGCAAAAAGTATGAATCAAATTTCTCAAACTTCAATCAACAACAAAGATTGTAGAACAGCGGGGAAATTCGATAAACTACATACTTTATTAACTCACCCCCATGCACCCAGGCAGTTAGACGGCTCCTCTCTCTCAGCGGCGTCCACTTACCGAGCAATGTGTGTATACCAGGCATGATGCAGGCTTGACTCAAGCCCTGCTTTATCCTAAAGACTGCGACCCAGGCCCATCCTCCCTGTTTTAGACCTGACGTTTAGAGTCTTGCATAAAACACAAACGACACCAGGTTCATTACCTGACTATACTTACTTGAATATTGCGGATACTTTACTATCAACTTACATAATAAGCGGCCCAGGGCAGGCAGAAGGAAACGAGCGCGTTGACAAACAGCGCGCCGGCGAGCAGGCGGCGCGCGCCCAAACGGTGCGCAAGCTGCCCAGCCGGGACCTGTAGCACCACGTAGCCCCAGAAGAACGACGACAGGATCGCGTCTTGCGTCTTCTTGTTCCATTTGAATATTGGATACTGAACAGATTGAATAGATGATTGTCCCAGATATTTATTGTTGTCTCTCTCATTTGAACATATATTTAAAAAACCTTAAGAAATAACTTGGATGAAAATAGAAATAATTGATTAAACAAAATTTACTTACTGGATAAGAGAGCAACAGCGCACTCAGGACTCCATCCACTTTATACTTATTGGCATTGTCGCTGGTGATATTTGTATGGTTGTAGAGAGTTGTATGTGTTGTATCGCTCGTTGTCATGGCAACGAGGGAGACGCCCATGCAGGCGCGCATGCTGTAGCACGTCGTCAGGCAGAAGAAAAGAATGAGACATTGCTGATGTCGGTACCCCCAGCCTTGTAACACCAGTTAACGATTGTAATTAATTTAATCTTAGCAATTTAAAATGAGTTAAAGATTTAATGCTTAAATACAAATACATATTTGAGTAAAACCTTACCTTTCTGCATGCGCTCCTCTGACTCAAACACCGCGACATTCTCAGCGTCATCACTGATGTTACACTTCATCGTCTGTCAATTTTCTTTTCTACGATAAAAGTTTACTTAGTTATTTTAACTTCATATTCCTGTGAGTAGCAAATCACAGCGAGTACTCTGTGTTTAAATTGCGCGCTTATTTTTGTTGAATTATTTTAAAATCTTGACAATTCTGATTTAAGATGTTGGGGATAAGTATAATATTAACGTGAATATAATTTAACAGACAATACGATGTAATGCCCGCGACGAATAAGATTTCGGGTGTGTATTTACTTGAAACCAATTGAACAAATATCTTTTTACAGAAATTTTAAAATAGCATTGTTCTCATATACGTATGAAATATATATTAGACTCTTAAAACAACCTTTAGAATTCAATATACTTTGAAATAATATTTAGGTATAAAATTAAAATGAAACCATCAAACATATATAGAATATAAGTTTTATTAAGTCATTTTATTTTACAACATAGTCATTTTGCTCTCACTAAAGTGTCTACTATTTACAATCAGGTACAAAAATGTAATGTAACACTTTTGATTCCTTCAAACAACCTTCTCTGTTTTATTTTCCGAACTCGTATCTGAAACTAACAGAAATTTCTGTTTAGTGTATAGATAATACATGATGGAATGCAACATTTCATTTAAAAATTATTGCTATGATAATTCGTAAAAACACATAAAACCAAAATTAAATCAGAATGTTGCCGCTCTTTTGATAGAATATGAATGTGAGTTAGGAACTTTATTCTTATAATCATTTTTACAATTATTCTATAACTTTACTAGTGTTTGTGACTAAAAAAATTTTAAAAGATACCATTGGAATCGACTTTTGAGTCTTCGAGGGGCTCGTTCCATTCCTGCCGTTCACTGGTGCCGAACATGATGAAGAAGACGTTGGCTACGATGTAGATGACAGACGACACGTAGAACACTTTTCGCCATTCATTGGGATCCGTCTTAGGAAATGCAAATTGTAAATTATGTAAAACATCTACATGACACAAGCACTAAAAATTAAAAAAAAACAATATTGAAGAACTGACCTCATCCTTGAGTATAGCGCCGGCGGCGAGCGGCGCGATGATGGAGATGATGTTGGCTAGACAGTTGGTGATGCCCATCAGAGTGCCCGCAAAGTTCGGCGCCATGTCGATGTGTACAATCTGCGTTTGTTAAATGAAAAACACTGACAGTGTTTGTGATTATGAAAAGACTTCCATTTCGACTTGGTAGCTGATAGAAACGCATGGAATAGTAGAACATACTGTGCCGATCCCCCGTAGGGACAAGAGCAGGTTGATGATGACTAATTTCAATATAACACAAGACTCATGAGTAAACTGGTCCTAAATTAATATTGCTTATGCACCAAACATCTTTAAACATCTCTAAGCAATAATTTTAGTTTAAAAATTAGATTGATTAAGTACATTATTGAAATAATCATATCATTATTGAATGATATCATCGACATGACCAGCCTGTGCCATTCCAACAAAAACTGATATGCGTATAAATATCTTTGTATAAGGTAGACTGACCAGGAATCCGGTGTAGTGTCCGGCGTTGAGACCCACGACGATGGTGAGCAGCGCCACTGCGAGCGTGATTTTGCCCGCCGGTACGTACGACAAACCCACCAGCGCCACCGCGGGACCGAACAGACCTGACGCACACAACACACGCAACCTTACACTTCATAAAATTTTATTGCACTCCATTTATCATTCCAGTCAGGAAAAAATAACATTATATCGGGAATTCTGCTAAAGAAAAAGAAACCGTATGAGAGTGTAAATTTACCAATAGAGTTGGAAAGTTTTCTACAAGCAGTGATGCTGAGCCACTTCTTCTTTAGGATGTAGTCGGACATGAAGCCCAGCGGGAAGCTGCACAGATACATAGCCAGGTAGGGCAGTGCCGACATCAAACCGTTCTGTAAAATGCGACAACATAAATAAGCTAGCTTAAAAGATGAAAAATCCAGACACTAAAAACTGTTCTTAAACTTGTTCGAGTAAATGGTGAATAAAGAATTTTATCACTTGCGGTCAATGGATGTCCACGACTAGTCATATAGGCATGTCTTACTTTGAGTCTAGTGCAGAATACAATATGTTATGTCAGTAATAATGATTGCAGACTAGATACGTACCGCCTTGATGTCCACTCCCAGCACCTGGCTCATGTAAGAGGGCATCTCCGTCATCAGGGTCCAGAAGCCCCAGTTCTGGCCGCAGTGGACCACGATCAGGGAGATAAAAGATAGCGACGTCCAGATTTTCTTCCATGGAGTTTGCAGTTTCTGGAAGAAAAGGAAAAAAATCCAATATCCCAAGCATCGATTTAAATCACGTTAAAATCATTCATCGTAACGTAAAGTATATTTTGGGATTACTATTTACCTTCTGACCACCGACATGTCCTAAAGATGTCTGTATGTAGAGTCGCTCCTCGGCACTAATCATCCTCGAGGTCTGCGGGGAATCAGCGCCGAGGAAAACGTAGACAACGGTCCACACGGCGCCCAGGGTACCATTCATGTAAAAGATGGCCGGCCAGCCCCAATACTCTGCGACGAAGCCCGACGCCATCAACTGCAGTGCTGTGCCGAACTGAGCACCTGGAAGCCATACATCACACATGGATTCAATGTTATTTAATGTTTTACATTGTGGGCGATCATTGTAAGCGACATACCGGCATAAATCAATGTTCCGAGGCGGCTCTTTTCCTCGAGCGGCACCCACTTGCCAATGAGGTTGTGCATGGAGGGGAAAAGGAAGCCCTGCAAGAGACCCTGCACCACGCGACACACGCACACCAGCTGCCACCCGCCCTGGATACACGAACATGATCACTTTAATATCTCCAGATCTCTTACCTCGCGTCAAGTTCTCTCTTTACTGACTTATAATGGATCTATTTTTGAACTTATAAAAACTGTATTGACTTCAAACGGAATTGAATATCTAAAGTACATAAGTATCATATAACAACAAGAGATATGGTGAACTTACATAGTGGGATCCGATAGGGATCAGCAGAGAGACGGCGGAATTGATGGCGATGCATGCGGTGATGAGCACCATGCCGCCGTAGCGTGCCGCCAGCTCACCCGCCGGGATCTGCAGCACCACGTAGCCCCAGAAGAACGACGACAGAATCACCGACTGTGTCTGCATGCTCCACTCGAACGACTGCCAACATCACGTCGCCTCAAGTAAGAAAATAAAATGAGCAACTTGTTCTTGCATGGCGCTGGCGGTACTTTAAGGTTAAATTAAAATATTTGCACTAACTTTTGGAGGAGGCAATCCTCCAATCCTATTTTTAAGAGTTTCAGAATAACACATGAATCATAATTGAAATTGCTTGGAATAAATTTAACACAAATTTAAATAAGAAACGAAGGCGAAATTATAACTAGAAAAAACCTTATCCGCTTGTGCATTAAGAAAGGTTGGGTTATTACAAACGATACTCCCCTAAGTGAAGTCCAAATACCTCTTAGCGGCAACCCTCATAAATCTCCGAGAGCTGCCGCCGGGCCAACATTTATCTGATATTGTAACCAACGTCCGCGCCAGAAGCCGGAATTACAATTTAGTATCGAGTCACTTCCTCACTTTTCACTTTTCCAAACTACATAATTGGATTTTATACCTTGCAATTCAATATCAAATAATAATTTTAATAAAAGTATAATGTAAAACCTTCGTTTGTTTCAAAATTCATCACGTTGAATACTTGTTCTTAATTATTACTGAATACTATTACTTTTAACAATAATTCAATTGAAATGTAAATAAATGAAACGATATCGTGATAATTGGCGCGCTATCGGTTGATATCGGTGGTCTATTAGATCGTACGATAACTCGCACGCAACACTACCGCCGCACCGCATCACCGTCGCGACACCGCCATTGCGAGTCGGGTCCTGCCTGCTGCGACTCGCAATCCTACTAATTACTTGCCACTGGATACTGAATAATTACTTATTTACCCACAAGTAATTAAGTTGGCGAGTCACAGACTTCAAATATCGCCTTGCAAATCCTAATACTTGAGCTACCGGCTGTGGTGAAAAAGAAATAACAATGTTATTTTGTCTTAGAACTAAATGCGTGTGAGATCTTTCTTATGAATAATTAATCTTAACTAAAGAAATGAACAAATTTAAAACCATTTCCTTATTGTTTACTTCCGCGCCTACAGAAATAGAATTAGCAAAAGATCACGATTTATACTTAACTAGACTTCATTTCGATAGTACATTAGTGATAAAGCTGTCATGAGCAATCTATTACAGCTGAGATTATATTGTTTGGAAATTATACAACCTTATCAGATTCTAGTGCTCAATTTTTTTGATCGGTTCTGATCAGATTTGACTCTCCCGTCAAGATATATGTGACATAACATAAGATAGTCCACAAGCTAGCTAAGCCCAGTGGCACGTGAGCGGCGAGCGACTTCATCCCAGAGTCGAGAGCCACCAAGATGCGCGTCATCAACGTGACCTATCGAGATAGCAGCCTCTAGTGGTAATAACAACTCATCTAAGATAAGATGCAAAACAACAACTGACGCTGTTTTCTATTCAAAATATCAAATCAACTCCAATATTCTTTTTTATATTGTTTATTATGTTTAACATTTACCTAAACCTCTCTTTGACATGTAAATACATCCAAGTTTCGAAAATTGTAAATAAAAAATAATAATTGTAGAGGATAAAATACCTTATAAACATTCACTGACTACAAATATTGAGCAAGACATCTGAGGTATAGGTCATATTGGTAGAGCGACGAAATATTAGCTTTAGTATAAACAGGTCTGTTTGCGGTAGCTCGATGAAGATATCGTTTCAAGTAAAATAAACTGAAGAAGATGACGACCTAAACAAGTAAAACTTTAGTTAACATTAGAGAGATAAGTTAGATACGGTACTCATTATAGTAACTTTTCAACCATTCACAGTTTATTGTCTTAACTAAAAAAGTAGGTACTCACGTCCTCCTTCGTCTTGTCAGTCATAGCGACGATGGCCATGCTCATGTTGACGCGCATCGCAAACGCCAGCACAAGCGCAAAGAACAGCATCACACATTGTGCGTGTCGCACGCCCAGTGCAGATCCTGCACCACAATACAACTGTAATTACTGACCTCAGTGGCACGGTGTAACAAAGGAGGACACGAAGAGAGATTGCTATCCAACACGAGGAAACGACGCAATTAAACAGAGAGAGAGAGAAAAAATGCAATCTCCTTTTAAATTTAAACTTATTCTCTTTATTTTAAGTTTTTTGCAGATAGGAATGTTTTGTGGTTTCGTGTCAAGTGCCACTTACTAAATCTCGTTTTTTCTGTTTCATTTTTTTATGCAAAAACAAGAATAAAAACAATTTTATTTCATACTAGCTTTTACCCGCGACTCCGTCCGCGCGGAATAAAGAAATAGGAAACGGGGTAAAAATTATCGTATGTCCGTTTCCTGGTTCTAAGCTACCTGCCCACCAATTTTCAGTCAAATCGATTCAGCCGTTCTTGAGTTATAAATAGTGTAACTAACACGACTTTCTTTTATATATATAGATTTATACCAGTCAGTGACACATGCAACAAACAGGCACAAACACAAACATTCATGTACACACAAACACTTATGAGCGCGTTGATTCTAATGTCTAATGTTGTTTTAATTTATTTTTCCTTCAAGTTTTTACTTCAACGTAGATATATTTAGTTTATTTCACATCTAAAGTAAAGATTATTACAAACAATAATTTTTGCTTCAAATAAAACAAATTTATTTTACTCAGGTCTAATTTAGTTCAATGAAAATTATATTGTCATGTGTTGCAAACAGTATCATAGTTAGCACTGATCGTTTTCTAATATATCTAAGTTCCAAAGCCAAATGAGAAAGTTGTTTGAAACGTTTGTGGCTAAGATCAACTCAAAATCTAAGTGACATATGAAATTACATATAAATAATGGTGGTCACTGCAATATGAAAAAATAATTACATACATATCCTACAATTAAATAGTTTTCAATGCAATGTTCCCACACTTTTCTAAATCATAGATACATATTATATCGCTTGCTTTTGTTTTATAAATACTAAAGTTTATATAACACATAGCAGTTGCAGTTAGTTTTGTCTTCGAGTTATGAAACATGTAACAAATGGCCGTTATGTTTATACACAACGCAATCCACCGCCGCCGCTGATGTTAGTCTTTCAATGGATTTCCGCAAGGAACGTAATATTACCAACATTCCGTAAAGGTTACATCTGATTTATAGATTATCCGCTCCTCCCCACTTCTCTCTGCTTCTCCCCGCTGCTCCCCGCTTCTCCCCATCCCTCGTCGCTTCACACTAAGCTAATATTGATATGTTATACATGTTTAACGAATGTGTAGACAAAAGTCCCCGTAGCCGTGTATTTAGTGTATCTGCTTGGTGAATAGCGTGATCTGGATTCGATTCCTAGGAGAGGAAAACGACGCGATATATTAATTTTCGAAACATCGTAATTTAACTATTTTTTACAGATGTTATTTTGTGTTGTTTAAAAAAATTATAATTTTAGACAATGGTAATTTTTTTTTGTAAATAGTTTTATTTCCTGCATTTTACATTGTTTGAGTATGTTTTTATTCCGTATAATTATGTAATGAGCTTTACTTGTTTGTCCAGAATATTTTTGTTTGCTTAATTGAAATTGTTCTGTCTGGTGTTGTTTCAGCACAAGTTAATAAATAACGTGGCATATGTAATATATCAAAATATTTAAATTGTACGTGCTCCTTGCCTTATGAGTCGATGAGGAAAATGTTTCAAAAGCCTTTCGGTACCTGGGACTGGAACACACAGTGACAGATCACACTCGCACAGAAACATTAAGATAAGGCTTGCCTTTACACCGATACAAAATGAAAAAGTAATAAACGACTACAATTTATTCGATTGACCGTAAATGCTCAAAACATCTGCCGAACTTTGTAGGTCATTGTCAAAGATTATATTGTAATTAATTTTAAGAAATCTCCAGATTCGTGTATTATACGTTTATACAAATATTTGTGTACATGTACATGTATATAGTCCAGTAATACCAGTCCTTATTTACTACTAAGGAGTTCTCATGGTAAAAACCAGCAGTTTGAGTTTATTTGCACATTTACTGTCTACTAAATACAAGTGTCTGTTCAGTTAGCTGAGCCGAGCTGAACATTAAGATATGTAGGTAGTTATGGTAATTGTCCTGTTATTTAACGTACATAAGATATGCTTATTAACAAATTCTCTACAGATGTTACTCGAAACAAGCATTACAAATTTTAAGAAAATTGTCGACATTTTAGCTTATCATATTTTACACTGCGAGCCTAAATTAAATTGATAAACAATTTTTTCCAATATTCTTATTCTTATATTTTTAAATATGACGTAGACAACGGTAATTTTATAAAATATATTAATTATACTCGAAACATGTAATTATCTTTAGTTATTATTATTAAACTTTAAAGTAATAACGAATGCACAATAATCATTCAATTAACACTTTATAATACCTGAGTGTGATTTTAAACATTATAGTTCACAGTAATTCGTTGAAGTAACATGTGTAATTGTACTATTTCTAACAGAGTGATAATATCGTCTTAATCAAGAATTTTGAATATGAATTCCAACTACCAGTTTTAATATTTGTCTTTTGTTGTTAACATTACAAATCTCAAAGTGTGAAGTTTTCCTAACTCGACGAAATAATGACTTGAAGTCAAGTTTACGTAATTCACATCTTAATGTTAGACGATTTTATTTTGATAAATTACTGTAGTTATAATAATGCGTCGTCGTTAGCTCATTCTACGTCCTCACCGAGGAGCTCAGAGCCTACCTGATTTAGAAGTGACTAGTTCATAGTTGACTTAGCACATATCAACATTCATCGTACAATACGTCGGTTAAATGTACACATGAAATTCGAAAATCGAAAACACATTGGTTCATGACGTTCAAGCGTTCAACAACTGCGCTACAGAAGCTCAGTAACAATAAATGTCTTTCTTATAAATTTCCCTGTTCAACAATATTTATTACAAAATTGACATGCCTACGTATGTAAGTTTCATAAAACAATGGACATTAAAACGCCGTTACACTGTTTTCAATTAGTTTTAATTGATTTAATGCAATGATTCGCGATAGTATATTAAATTACTGTAATAATGTAACGTATAGCATTTGTTTTGCTGCGGGTTTCCATCACCGAAACATCTGAACAAAAATACGTGGTCGACATTTGATGTCTACGGTAATTAACGTAATTGTGGAAGGAAGCGTTTTTTATTCGTCGTAACTTTATCTCAGGAAGCCCGACAAGTGGCACTTTACTACGAATAGACGCGAAGAAAGAAAACTTTTCTAGTTAGTAACTTGTTTTATATGCCTTATTTTTTTAAATATGTGTTCCCAATTGTATATCTAATTACAAATATAGCTTATGTACAGATATTTATTCAAATTACTCGATATAAAAGTTGTCCACACGAACAGTTCTATTTTGATAAGAATTACAAAACATTATTTTGCATTGCAAATATATAACACTATAGTTTACTTATGGTTTTATTATATTAGCTAAAATAGTTTCCATAAACTGGTTATACATTTCTACGAAAATTCAGAATAGATTTGCAATTTAAAAAAAACAATAACGTTTTTTTCTTCATTTAAAGAAACTTTTTATTGCGCTATGTTATTTATACTCATATTACTTAGAATCTTAACATTATTATGACTTGAATTGATATCTGGATTCTGTAGCTGTTAAATATGTATTAAAGTTCAAAGAAAACGTTTGTGCGTGAAGTAGTATTCTCTACCAATCGGTCATTTTTCAAAAAAATAGTACCTTAATGGTTCTACAATTGATTTGATCGATGTATAGGTAATTCCATATGACCTAGAAGTTAGGAGAGCTAGGACATCTAGGAGGTATCAGCGTGGTGCAGGACATGACATCTTTTTTCAACAACCTCAGCACTCAGTACAAATTTCGTTTCATTTTCGGGTTCGTTTTTACTGTAAAGTATTGTATTATCTGTACTTAAGCGGCAGTTGTTTATTAAACCCGAGATTAATTCTTAAGACTTTTACTTATTGAATGCCAGTTTTAGTCAAAAAAACTGCAAATGTGAAAAATTTTATTGCATTTGACTGTTTGCGTAAAACTACCTGAGCTGGTATTTGAATATGACGTTAAACAGGCAACAGATCAGTCGTTTGTCAATTTACCAAATACCTAAGATTGAAATTGCCTTCGCGTTTGCATCAACACCGAGAAGCAATTACCTGTCATGCATAACGATCATAAGTTGTTACGTGTTTTAATTAAACTACGCCATTATCAGCCGCTAGGCTTACTAAATAAAATAACTGACATGAATGAAACATTCTTAGTGGTCGTTAGGATACTCCGAAAGACATATGTTTCAAGAGATATCTTCTAAATTCCCATTTGATGTTATTGCAGATTGGCATAATTATAGTCAGGAGAGATAAATAGCAGCGTCAAGCTGGTATTCATCATTACCTCCTCCTGCCAACCTTCGTCTAACAATACGTGAACTATTTTATTTATGTTTAATTAAAAATTAAAGCTGTCTAAGGAATTAAGTATTGCTTAGTTCAATAGAACTAGATTACTAGCTAGACGTGTGACATGAGGTAAACAATCAATTTAATACATTACTCACTGGGTTTCTTAACATCCTGTGTGGTGGCACCTTCTTCTGACATCTTCACTTTGTTTTAATACTTCTTAGGAATCACTCGAAGAACAGGAAAATGTTTCAACAACAATTATAATTTAACGTTGATCTTAAACTATAACCTTGAGTACATTTTAATTCGAATTAATATTGTAATTAAGCATTTAATACTGCTAGTTGTGTCCCTGAATGCTCGTTGGGTGTTTAACTTGTTTAAATTTTAGTTTCTTTGGTAATTATTTTGGTTTGGTTTAATTTTAATATAGTGTGTGCGCGCGCGTTCGCCGCGGCGTTCGTGCGCACTGCGATTGACTGCGATGCTTTTTTTCTTTTCTTTTGTATTTGTAAGGCGAAGGCGAAGGCGAGCGCCGGCCTCGCCTTCTTATCAATGTCAACTAGCACTCGATATTTTCCAATTCTGTTTTATATCGTTTTAATAAACACACTAAAGTAAGTATTTAAAATTAATTTTAATCCAATATGATCACGAGCTTATTATTTGATGTTGTAAAACATAACCTCTTAGGATTCCATCAGGATCCCACAAACCTAAGTACGTTACCAGTAACTCTAACATTAACTTAAATAAGAAAGATATCTACTATCTGTAGTACTGCTAACTGTACAGGTTGATACACAGAAATTAGAAACATTTTAGACTACGTACATCCTCAAGGGAAAGTCGCAACAATTATCCTGAGACAAGAATAGAGCCTAACGAATTCTAGCATTCTAGCATTTTGGTTTGATTTAGTTTAACAAGAAATAAATCTCTATTATGATCCATGTCAAATCCATGCGAGGAGTACCGTACGCTGTAGTACAATAAAATGTAAAAGAAAACCTTTGGTAAAGCATGTACAATTATATAATTGAAGAAGGCATTTGCCGCGTTAGTAAACCTATAATACGAGGAACAATTAATTAAAGAAGCCGAATAATTAATTACATGACGTAATTTATAATATACTAGCTGTCGCCCGCGACTCCGTCCGCACGGAATTGAAACAATTAATAAGTAGCCTATGTGTTCTTGCAGACTACGATCTAAATCTATGCCAAATTTCATCGAGATTCGTTGAGCTGTTCTGGAAACACCTTATAACAAATATCCATCTAAACATTAGCATTTATAATTACAATATTAGTAAGATAGGATATAAATTCTAAACATAATTACAGTAGGTTTCGACACATATTGTTGTCTCTGTTTTATTTCAAAGAGCACAAAAGAGATGACAATATGTATCAATACAAGTGTCACTGCAGTGGAAACACACAGTTTAAGTATTTGTATTTTGTACCATCAGTTGCGCGTACTCAGCCGGTCGAGCGCGACAACAAATGTTACGCGTGGCGTTCACCGCACACTCAATGACATTGTGTAACAACTGTAGCAGATAAATAATTAGTTTTCATCATGTTTTTGTATTTTTCGGCAAAGCTGGAACGAGGAACTACATACAGTTACATTTAAGTGGCAGCAATTGTAAAACCTCCGTTTGGTTTCACTTTTGCTGTCTAAAACCAGAAAATATTGTTTTTCTAAAAAGCGCTTCCAATCCTCCAATTGTATCCAATCATAAGATTCATAACAAATACATAAACATACTAGCTGTCGCCCGGGACTCCGACCGCGCCGAGTTAAAAAAAACTTAATAAGCAGACTATGTATTGTTCCAGACTATGACCTACAGCTATGCCAAATATCATCGAGATCCGTTGAACCGTTCCGGAGATATCTTCAAACAAACATCCATCCATCCATCTCAACATTTGCATTTATAATATTAGTAAGAAATAATAATAAGAATTAAAACCTCATGTGAAAGCTTGTCACTTTGACAGGAGGTGAAAAAGTTGGACAAATAAAAATAACCTTTAAATAAGACTACATAACAATCATAACATCTCTTAGCTGTTCTGAGATCTCGACGTGAAAGCGTTCTCTTAGATAAACACTATCTTTTTATATCAATGAGATATGTTATTGTATTTATTGTGAAATGATTCATAAAGATACGCGACTTCTTTTACAGTTTTGTATTTTTTATCCAAGGTCTTCGATTGCGAAAACTGGACAAAATATACCGTAATATTTCGGAGAACTTTTATAGCATAAAAAAGACTTGAAGTAAAATTATGCATTGACACAAAAAGTTTGGAATATAAAAGAGGCATGTAAGCTCAAATTATTGTTTTAAAAGAATAACATTTTTGGCTTTTACAAAGTGGAATTAATTTTAATGAAGGAAGTTCACCCATTGAGGATATTTATGGCGGAGGCTCCCGAGAGACACACCAAGAGTTGGGGTCGGTCGAGAGAATGACATCCGGAAGCTGCTCAACCTTTACCTTTAATAAAGTTTTAAACATAAATCTATTTTATGTCTTTTGTCAATGCCAATGTCAATTTTCACGAATTTCCTTTTTATTTATTTAAGTTTATTTGACAAATTGTGACTTTGTAGTGACTAAAAATTAATTATTAAATATTCATAAAATATTCTGTATGTGACTTTCATTGTGCAAATAATGACATGTTCCGATGCACTTAAATGTATACATACATACATACAAACTTTTGTATGTATGCATCATCAGAAAACTATATCAAGGGTAACAAATATACCCTCGACCTGTATTGTACTGTAAAGATACCTTTTAAACAAAATTATATGCATTTCGTAAAATATTGATGTCATAATTATATATTAAAACTAAAGGTCGTACAGTTTGCAGAAGATCACAATAAATAAACATACAAAAATACTTACATACCCGCTAAAGACATTACACCGCCTCGGTTAAGTCAATCAAAAACGTGTTGCGAGTATATAACATAACATCAACATTAATTGAGGCATTTTAAAGATAATGATTATTAATGATATTGTAAATAAATACAATTGCTTGAGTTGTAAAAATCTCGTGTGACTTGTAAACAAAAGTAAAAACTACGATAAGAAATATTCCACAAGTAGTTTATCTGATCACAAGCATCGAATTGCATAATTTCAGAGATTCGAGGGTTTGAGTAATAAGTAACCTATCATTCTTTGACATTTCAAGGTTGCAAATTTCCACTCCTGCCTTTTTCTCTAGTCTCCTGTCGCCAGAAAATGGATACAGTAAAAATGTTTAACATTTAATTTAATAATTAACATTTTGCTTGGATATTTGATAATGTTTTATTTATTATTTAGTCTTATAGCATACCATAATAATATTCGATAGATATGGTCGAAAATAATTATAAATTATAAATTATACTCAAATGTTTTATGTAAGAAAATAAAATATGAAGCATTCTTATTTTTAGCCGACTTCAAAAAGAAGGAGGTTATCAATTCGACTGAACATTACATTTCAAATTGAAGGGGAAAAATATTTTACTTGTTAACAAATATCCTTAAAATTCTACAATGATTTGATTATAAACTCTCTTTATTTTAAAGGTCGGAAAATCAGATAAGAAATGAATAGGACATTTTATCATATAAAACATTATCTAGTCATTTAGTTAGCCACATTGATCTACATGAAGCTGACTGATTATCACATCTCTAATCTGTCACGATAGCACGGACGAAAAAAAATGACACCTGAGTGACAAGCTTATCACGAACATAGTCATCCCAAGCATCGACAGGTTGATATCGTACGCATTGAATCGTACGAATTTTAACATACTAAGTACAGAAAGTCATGCAAGTGCGTCCACTTATTCGCAGCGCACGGACCACACTTCGACAATGTCGACACAGTTGCTTCGCCAAGCACTTTTTGTGAGGCGTGCCCATAACGTCATACGGAGTCCAGTCTCCCGCGCGGTACATTCGGAATTGGCAAACTATTCGCTGGCATACAGTGGACGCAGTATGAAAAAATAATCCGTACTATGCGATGCGTCCGATACCGACCTGCGGACAGTTCGCATTAGCGGGGTGACCCGGCGTCATACTACCAGATCCTATGTTTTCTTCCAGACTATTCTACTTGTATTGTAAATTTCATCGACATCCGTTGAGCCGTTCTTGACATACTTTCAAACAAACATCCATACATCCATCCATGTAAACATTCGCATTTATAATATCAATATAATCAAAGATGCATTACATTGACGCATTTGAGATCACATTTGTAATCCGGTGTAAGTACCGGAAACAGTTTTTGTGCATATTTAATACATATTTAATAACAAAACATAATCTTACTAATATTATAAATGCGAATATTTGAATGGATGCATGGATGTTTGTTTGAAAGTATCTTCAGAACGACTGCATGGATCTCGCTGAAATTAGGCATAGATGTAGATGGAACATAGTTTGGAAGAAGTCATAGACTACTAATTAAGTTTTTTTTAATTCCGCGCGCCCAGAGTCGATGGCGACAGCTAGTCTTTTATAAACACGTTGACGTCCATAATATCAATCACCCGTAGTCAAAGGGTCAAAACATGTGTTTAACTAAACAGTGACTTAGTGTATATTTGGAGTAATACAGATTATTCTCACGAAAAATTAAAAGAAAATGAAAAATAATTTCATAACGGATCCTCACTAGTGTGAGGACAGCCTTGGGGAGGCCTGGGGGGACAGGCATTGTGAGGAGGCACAGCCTTTATCGCGTGGACAGAGCTTAGCGACTTAACTAGATACCTCGTCAGATAGCAACATATATACGTATCAAGCTTTATATAGGATGATGAGGATGTAAAGTAAACTAAGAAAAGAAAAAAGAACATGCTAGTTACAGCTTAATAAATAAATAATCAATTACCTATTCTTATCAATTTACTATTTTAATGACTTTCTCAGTGTCCATTTGATAGCCATGATTTAATTTTAATTTAAAAATGTTTGCATTATAAAGTGAATCTCTGTAAATAGTTGAAATAATATTACATATGTATTTTATATCCAGTCCTAAAAAATATATGAATCTTTGGACAAATGTGGAACTTACTGTTTGAAGTGGAATTTTAAAATGTCTCCTACCTTAAAAGTTCTATTGAATACTGGTATACATGACGTCTTTGTGCTCCAGAAGTACTGTGTATAAATATGCCTCATAGTCAGGACAATAACCTCCGAGTAAAGTGCTTGTATCGTGAATGGTTCTGCTCACAGTTTTTTGTCCTTGTTCTAACTTAAGCATGGTGGTTACAAAGGATCCGACAAGCGAGTATATTATGTTGTTTTGACTGATCAGATAGCACCACTGCCGGTACGATGAAACTGTCCAAGGGAAAGTAAACCTTATGTATGTCCTCTTTGTAACTACATATAACACTAGAATCTCTTTGAAATCATAAGAATCGACACGCCTGGAGAATCTAGGTAGCAAATTGTTAAACATGAAAGTTTCTTAAAATTTGGGACATAACATCAACCAAATTGAAGGTGAGCCGTAACTTTTAACTTATTACATTTTCTCGTGAAATGTTTTTTTGTGCTTTTTAACTTTTCATTTTCTAGCACCTTCTTATGTGACCATAATATACAACAACTAAAAACTTAAAATAAAACAACTTTAAAATTAATCAGATAAAATCTTATTTATTTAACATCTGTTTTAAATAATAACATGAAGTTAGATCATAACTCGTATGTATGTCTGAATCATACGTAACATTTACTCTAAAATCACTTATGAAAAAGCAGTATTTGTGTCTGAGAAGCAATCTAATTTAGACCTGAAATCGATTTCCACTTACTTAGTTCCCAGAGCTACAGTTGCGTTATAAAATCCAGTTAGTTGTCCGGTGGTGTTCGAACATTCATTGATATTCACGAATAATCTTTGTTGGAGCCAGAGCGGGAGACGGGGTGGGAGTCAGGGACGGGGCTTGAGTACCGTTAAAAATGTTGTATTTTTCACTTCAACGTTTCTCTTGCAAAGTGTTAAAAGTAATCCCCCATAACAGTCGATGAATCTTTCATCCGGTAGTCAGATAAATATTGCATACAAATTGTACTATTTTAAAATTAGAAACTTTGTTTAGTAAAATACAACACTTAACTTAAAAAAAAAAACTGTTTATTTTTGATACACAACTATAACAAGACGCTACGAAACGTAAAACTTTAGAACAACACAAACTTGATAAAACATGAAAAAACAACAAACACAAACTCGAAGTAGTGGTGAAATAACAAAAGAAAACTTGACTCGATTTAATCATAAACATTTCTAGCCGCCAATATGTGCCAGTGCCATTTAATACGATGGTGGCGCCATCTGTTACACACTGAACAGCACCTAAACATCCCGCCCACCAAAGGTCATATAGTCCTTTACAACTCTGTACAAATTCAAAATCTCTTAAGTAATAATAAATTATTAAGAATATTAATCACAAAACAAGGCTCTGTACAAGAAGAAATATGAATATTACTAGACAGACTGCCAGGTATCATCCACACCACCTGGATGGTTATCATTCCACGACGGTGCGATTCTCGCTCAATTTCCTGCCTCGTTGTGGAACGGTCTTATCAAACTAATACGACTTAGGGACCTTCAAGAAGCGATCATACCATTTCCTTAAAGGCCGGCAACACATCGCAGTTCCTCTGATGTTTCGGATGTCCATGGATGTCGTTGATCACCTCGGTGTTCCCGCCGCTCGTTTGCGTCCTTCCCTTATAAAAAATTGCATACAACTTGTATAAAATATTTATTTCCATAAATATCTGGAGTGGAGTCGTTATCAATTTATGTAAAATCAGTATTTCCTTGTGTCAGATAATAGTGAAATAACGCTTTAAAGTTGAACCCCATGACATTGTCCATAATGGCGGTCATCTCAGCGTATTGGGTGAGCTGCTGTGATCTCTCACCCTCATTCTGATGTGTTTTTGTTTGTCCAGCCATATAAAATAATGAAAAAATAAAACAGTCATATATCACTTAGATTTTTATTTGTTTTCCAATTTGTCAAGAACATTAAATTTCTACCTAGTATTTTCATAATAAATTATGACATTATAAATCTAATAAAAACAAATTCGTCACGTTTTCTCCATTTTTAGCATAGGACTATACTCTTTAACATTTTCAGCGTCTTGCTCTTGTGTCGGGTCGTTCCAGTCCGCTCGCTCTCCCGTGCCCAAGATGATATATAGGAGGTTGGTGAAAAAGTACATACCGGCGGCCACGAAGAATACTTGACGCCAAAGGTACTCGCTTGTCTGCAACAGTACACAACGTGTTTCACAGCAGATCTACATAATATTCTACGTACCTTATGTAGTAAAGTAGTAAGAAATCGTGAAAAGACCAAAAAAAAAGAAAAGAGATAATTCTGAAATATCACTATGAATCAGAATCCTACCGAATATTCGGCGAGATTGTGGCGTCATAATAAGAAATACTCTTAATGACTTTAAAAAATCTCGATATGGGAAATGTAAAAGTTTTATATCCGTTAATAATAATAATAGATTCACTAATAACATCATAACATTATCCACGCAATATATTACTATCAATAGTCTGGCCATTTTGACACTTACAACATCAGTGAGTATGAAGCCGGCCACTATGGGCGCCAGAGAGCCACACAAATTGGACATGAAGTTGCTGAGACTCATCATGGTCCCCGAGAAGTTGGGAGATATGTCGATGTGGTTCACCTGCAAATTGATAAGCCAGATCAATAGATGACGTCATCTGCTTGCATTTGTCTTATTAATACCAAGATACAATACTAACAAAAACTCCGACATGAGAAGCGACCTTAAACCCGCAAAGTATCACCAGAACACATTCTACAATCACCAATTCTTTGGGTACAAATGCGAGCACCACTAGACCTACTGCGGCCGGAATGCTACCTAAAAGTTAAAAAATTAAACTGGTAAATATACAAAATAATCAAGCTCTTGTGTTACTTACTTTCTGTCAGATATATTAATAAATCTATACAAGGATGCTATGCAGTTGTTTTTAAATAAAATAAAAATATCTATTTTTTATGTAATGAAAAAACTCATAAACTACTGGACTGGAAAACTACATAATCACTGAGTAAAAATTTAAATTTTCAAGCTTTTTCAAGCTTTTTTTAGGTCCGTGCGGAAAATTTATTAGGTTAATAATTTCTGGTGTATGTAAATACGGGGTTGGCGTGAACGTAACCTACCTAAAGAATTAGCAAGTTTTCTGGTTTGTGTCACACTGAAGATCTTCTTGACGATCAGTTTGTCAGCGGCCCAGCTGAAGAAGAAGTTGGTGAACCACATGACTAGAAACGGTAGGGCGGAGAGCAAACCGTTCTATGAAAATGCAAAGAGAATACAAAAATTTTGTCGCATATTTTGAGTAATAAACAAAAAGTTACGTATAAACATTTATGTTTTTAGAGATATCGTCAATTCAACAATTAGATACGCATTTTACTTTAAAATGTTTGTGGATGTGGACAGTTTATACTTTGCTATAACCTTATCCAAATACAGTTGTCAAAATTTTACCGCTTTTATATTGACTCCCATGACTTTATCCATGAATGCGGGTACTTCTGAATACAGTGTCAACTGGCCCCAGGTCTGACCGATGTGACCGATAACAATAGCCCACATGCCGCGGTGAGTCAAGATACGTCGCCACGGGACTGTCTTTGGTTTCTGTAACGATAGGACAATAATGCATACGTATGCGCTTAATAGGCAGTCAAATGTCTCATATAACAAGCCCACTATCAGGGTTTCGGAAACAAAAGCTAAATGACAACAGCTAATAAATTAGTGCGTAGTGCGTAGGCGAACTCTTTTAAAGCTTATAGTCAATGAAGTAAATTAACTTACTCTGGAATCATCAGTAGGGCCGATATCGCTTTCGATATACAATTTCTCGGCAAGAGTTATTCTGGGATGTTTGGCCGGCGTGTCGGCTGTCATGTACCAGATAAGCGTGCCCACGAGCGCCGCTAGCACACCGTAGAAGCGAAACACGCCCGGCCAGCCCAGCGGAGAGGACGCGATGAAACCGGTCACTGGAAGACCCAGCACAGGACCCAAGGCTTGACCTAATTAATCAAAAGACCTTAATTGATCAAATAATCACGAAGCGACAGCGGGCCAATGGTTAAGATCACAAAATCAATTCAATAAATTAGAGGTACAATTACTTGACTTACTAACCTCCATATGCCCATGCACTTAGGCGACTTCTTTCTCTCAGCGGTGTCCATTTGCCAAGGAACGTATGCATGCCTGGTACAATACAGGCTTGACTCAAGCCTTGAGTTATTCTAAAGACTAACACCCATATCCATCCTCCCTGTATATGACAATCGTAAAGAATCAGATGAGTCGATTTTCAAGCTGATTCTTATGAAAGGCAAAGAAAAGACGTATTGGTTAAAGTGGGGAAAGAATATGAGGCATGAGGAAAGGAGTTCGCGATAAGAATTGGAACATTGGGCCTCTAACTGTGAAAATGTTTCAACGTACATAATAAGCGGCCCATGGTAGGCAGAAAGAAATGAGCGCGTTGGCGAAGAGCGCGGCGGCGAGCAGGCGGCGTGCACCCAGGCGGTGCGCAAGCTGCCCGGCCGGCACCTGCAACACCATGTAGCCCCAGAAGAATGACGATAGGATCGCGTCCTGCGTCTTCTTGTTCCATTTGAATTTCGGATACTGAAACATAAGAAACTACTAATGAACAATTTTTCTAAATACTATTGTAGGTCAACGTCAATAGAACCTGGGATCGATAACATATTTATATAGTGTGCGAAAAAGAGCTGGCTGATGATTGTGACAGAGGAAGTTAATAAAGGATAGACAATTTTAATGGAAAAGTGATTTTGGAGATGAGCTAAAAGATCAGCTGTATTAATTGATCTTAACTTTTTTGTAGAATTTTATAAATAAAAATTTTGTCTGATGAATAAAGTTTACTTATGAATTGTCCATCTCCAAGTATCTATGAAGTGGACTTTTTTATATTATTTATAAACTCTCAATATAAAACTTTATTTAGACAAGGTGATAGCGAGCATTTGATAAAATTGTTTGAGCGTCTTTCTGCTTCCGTAGATTAATGCTGTTTAAACAAAAAAAACACAAGGAAAATATGTTTTACAAACAATTTTTTAAAATTTTGTAAAAAAAGAATATACAATTGACGTGAGCTTTTTCGTTCTACAGGAAACCGTTGAAATCGTAATCCAGTAAGACCCAAAAGCAATAGCTGTTTATTGTATCAAAAAAAAACTTAGGTAACATGAATTTATGAAATTATTTATATATTAGAATATCAGATTCGCAACGAAACAGGTAATGTATATACGAGTACTTTAACAATTCGAAAAAGGTTATTATTGACGCTTTACCGGACTAGTAAGCAGAAGCGCACTCAAGACTCCATCAACTTTGTAGTCATCGTCGTCACTTGTATTGTCGCTGGTGAGGTTTGTATGGTTGTAGAGATTTACATGTGTTGCGTCGCTCGTTGTCATGGCGACGAGGGAGACGCCCATGCAGGCGCGCATGCTGTACCCCGTCGTCAGGCAGAAAAACAGGATGAGACATTGCTGGTGTCTGTAGCCCCAGCCTAGAAATTGATTTGCCTAGCATGTATTTTGATATTCGGTTTATGAAAAATAAATGTACGTCATCTCAGGTCTATTGTCTGAGCTAAAACTATGTTTTGAGATTTGTTTAGAAATCAAACACCAGAAGTTGAACACAAGAAACTGATTCAGGAAAACGAAGTTGCGAAAAGGTTACATGGTTATGTAAGGCTTTTCGTACATAACGCAACCGAAATCGTGGAAGCTAATATTATATGGTTGCGTCGCTAGAATTGCATTGCGCCCTCTCCGTACACACGACGCGACGTTGAATCGTCGACGCTAGTTGTCTATTCGGTTGATACAGGTATAGCGACTACATATAAACATTAAAAAGGTTGCGAGCGACTGTCTATGGCGATGACAGATAGAAACTTCGGAAACACGCGATGTGTACGAACCTCTATATGGACTAAGCGACTGAACTCGCCTTGTGTACAAGGGGCTTAATAATTATTAGTTCTCTAAGGGCCATAGCACACGGTGTATTTTATACGCGCAGGCGACGCGCAGATGACGCGCGTATACGCGCTTCATACGAAATTTGAACGCAACCTTGTAACTTAAGCACACAATGCGGTCGTGAAACGCGCTTCTACTGCGCGTATACGCATTTATACTGCGCGTATACGAGCTATAGTCGCTCGTAGCCTTTGTGTTTTGATCAGATACTCCTCTCTCCAGTTGTGCAATGGCGTCCGTTGATACAACACTGCTTACGCTGGCTTTAGGACTTCTTTTAAAAAGAAAAAAAAACACAAAAATAAACGAATCTATTGGATAGACCCATTTACGAGTGAAAAAAAATTGATTGATTTATCTCTATTCCGCTTATTTGTGCGTATACGCGCAGTAGAAGCGCGTATACGCACTTCATGCGCGCGCTTGTATCATCAATGCAAACGCAACAATCGGCGTCTACGGCGCCCATAATGCGCGTTCCTAATACGCGATTCGCCTGCGCGTATAAAATACGCCGTGTGGTATGGGCCTAAAAAGTATTTTCTTATATCATAGTAAAGTTAGATACAATAATACTGTCATTTATAAACAAAATTACTTTACCTTTTAAATCGCAATCTTGGTTATTTACAACTTTCTCGGCATCTTTATTACAAAACTTCATAGTTCAAACGTCCGCCTTCGGCTCGGCACGACTTCGTCTGTTAATTTTGACGTTACATTGATTTGAATGAGAACTCTCTGTATTTATTTAAATCATTCTACTCTTATCATAAACAAATATTTTATTCACCGCCTGTGAGTATAATATTTGTTTTAACACTAGCTGTAGCAAGATTACTTTTTTAGCATTAATTTGATTCTAAAAAAGGTCAGAAACATTCAGTTAAACATTAAATAGTACATACAATAATTAACACAACACTTTACAATAAACGTTTATGTCGTTATCTAATCTAGCAACGCTATTACAGTAAAAGACTTTACTTACACCTCTATGTAATATGAGAGTAGTTCTCGTAATAAATGTTAATTCTTTTATTAAAATAATTCTAACGGCAGAAATGCATCTGGCCAATAAATGTGTACGATCGGTAGACTTAATAAAGTTGAAAAAAATAAATTTACATTAATACATACATACATACATAATGTACAGATGTAAATAACTAGAACGTTTTCAAATGCTAAGTCCTCGAAATGAGCGACGAAACTGTAACGATGTAGGCAAAGTAAGAGAAGTGCACCATGATCTATTCTCGGTGGCATTTTTACACCGCTACGATTTAGGGTATTTCAAGAAGCGAGCGTACCTGCGGTCTTTCTGGTATTGATAAGTGTTCTCGTCAGTGACCTATAATTTCCCCCCTATTCTTTTTTTTTAATGCTATGGCCAAAATTGTAGTGGTAATCGGTAACATAAGCCGACTCTTTTGGCATGATTACTGCACAATAGTAAAAATATACACAAATAAAGAAACCGAAATATTTATAATACTTCTGATGTTCCGCTTACCCTAGCTTTCTTACTGTAGTATCATTTTATTACGAGTACTTGTTATAACACAAGGAGACAGAGGGGGAGTCGAAGATGAAGTAGAGGGTCAATTAAATTGAATTACTAGATTAATGTATTCAGTATAAATATGTTTATTCAAATAATGAAATTTCTTCAACATTTGGTTACTTCTGTCTCATTCGAATTGTTTTGAGGGTCTGAAAAAAAACAGAAAACGTAAAGAAAACAGAAGAAAAAAAAAAACAGAAAACATCAATTATGGTAACATTAATTTACGTGGCTTAGAATAAATAAATTGAATATTACTTCTATAAATTTACCATCTTGTTTTTTTTCGACGTTATCGTTCCATTGTTGAGTATCAGCGCTCATGAACATTACAAAGAACAAATTTGTAAAGAAGATCAATCCAACGATAATAAACATCAATATCCTCCATTGATATACATTCGTCTGTAAAAGAAAGTATATATAAATTCACATTTCACTTCTTATAGATTTTGCCATAATGTTAGATCATATTTTATTAGAGTTTACATTAACTGCAGTAGCATAGTGTATAGTTAAAAAACAACTTACGACGTCAGTGACGAGCGCGGAGACGAGGAGCGGCATGAGGATGGTGAACACGTTGGTGAAGGTGTTGCCGATGGCCATCAGGCCGCCGCTGAAGTTCGGCGCCAAGTCCATGTAGTTCACCTGAAACATGTATCGAATCTAGACGTATAACGGAAAAAGAAACACTCAAAGAGATTGTTATAAATGCTAGGCACTAACCATCCAGCCGGTGTGCACGAGGCCCTGCGTGGCAAGCGACAGCACGAAGCAGCCGACGGCCAGCGGCACGCTACCCGTGAAAGGCACCGCCGCGGTCGCTGCCGCTGGCACCACCGACCCTGCACCGCCACTTATTGTCACATTGACTTATGTACCTAATATACTAACTTGTCGGAGTCCAAAAGTGTAAAGCTCAATTTATTTCTATTGAAAAATTGTTGGTGTATGGAATCTTAATAGACTGACCTATTGAATTACAAATAATCCTGGCATTCCTAATGGAAAGGATGTTCCTGTTAGTGAGGAAGTCCGAGAAGTATCCGCCCAGCACCGTCGAGAAGAAGGAGGCGATGTACGGCAACGAGGACAGCAGCCCGCTCTGTAGGGATAGACTAAAAATTATTGGCCTCGAGTAATAACTCACACTTGAAAAATGTATCGTCTTAAGCAGGAATGTGACATTGTCATAGTTTTGACAAATAATTCCATGTTGGGGCGAATTTTAATTACTTCCTTTATTTAGCGAGATAACATCGCGATAAATGTTAAACGTTTCCTCACATTCGACAAATATACTTAACTAATTACTTTGCAGATTTTCAGATCACATGCTATTGTGTAAATTAAAAGAAGAAAGTTAAACAAAAATCTAATCTAAGCAAACAAAATAACATTTATACTTATCTTATCCTACAAATATTAGAAATATTGAGAAGTAAATGGTTAACGTGGTTTGACCATATTATGAGGAGGGAAGGGAGGAACAATGGAGGTGACGGCAGACAGATTGATTTGAAGGACGGAAACCTGGTGCACCGACCCTACGTAAGTGGGACAAGGTCAAGGAGATGATATTCATACAAATATTCTTTTATTCAAAAGTAAAATCTTTGCAGTCACACACTTAGGACTCGATGTATAATACTAATCAGCTCAATGATTTAGCGAAGGGAATACAATATCCATCTGGTCCGAAAAGCTTTATGTATCGCCAGATATTTAATAACACTTTCCATCTAATATAAAGATCCGCTGTTTAACTAACGCTTTTGATGTCGACCCTGAGCACGGCGTGCATGTAGGTGGGCACTTGCGTGAAGAAAAAAACAAACGCGACGCCGCTTCCCACGTGCGCAGCGAACGCCGCCCAGGCGTGGCGTGACGTCAGCACCGCCCGCCATGGCATCCGGGCCTTCTGAAAATTGTAGAAAGAAACGATTAACGACAATATAAATAAACGCGAACGATTTAATTCTTATATTACAGTTATGAGATGTTATGAAGATAAGATTTTGTACACTACCAAAATGATAAACAGATGTACTAACAGCCCTCTTAACACCATCATCGATTCGTCCAAGAATGAAGTTCTTCTCGTCCTCGGAGATGTTCTTGTGGTCCGCGGGCGAGGCGGCTCCGAATATAGTGAGGAGCACAAATACGAGGAGGCAGAGGGCGCCGGCCAGCCAGAAGGTAGCGGGCCAGCCCCAGCTACTGGCGCCCAGCACACCGCCCACCTGGAATGCCACCACGGTGCCCAGCACGCTGCCTGCACGCACATTTATACTAATATTGTTTTATTAATTGACACATTAATAATTAAATTTCAGAGTTTTTCACTAATACTTCAGACCAGACTTGTGACCGTGACAACATTTGTGACCGCACTTGGCAGTTAAAACTACGTTTAACTAGTTAAACTAGAGAACTAGAGATTAACTAGTGTTTGTATAGTACCGGTGTAGACGTAGCTGCTGAGGCTACCGCGCTCGCTGAGCGGAACCCAGCGCGCCAGCAGCGAGTGCAGCGCGGGGTAGTAGCCCGCCTGCGCGAGCCCCTGCGCCACGCGGCATCCCGCCAGCGCCCGCCAATCCCCCTGCACACACGCACACACACATGTGCTTATTCATTTGTCTGCTGCGGGAACTCCTCAAATACCTCCTCCTAAATTCATTTATTTGGATAAGTAATTTAAATAGTAAACGATTTCTAGTTACTGCCTGACTGTTCGACATTCTATTTCCCTACAAAAAAAATAACTTTTTTTCGCTTACCTGTGAGCTTTGAGGTTTTCTGCGCGGCTAACTTACAATTTACACAATAAAAGCGCTCTCAAACTAATTTAATAATAACATTTTTAAAACAACATCCCTTTGTCGAACTTTTTCTGCCAACGTTGAAGTTGTTGAAGTTTAGCTTCTCTTCTCCAAAAATATAATACAAAATAAATAATATTCTTGTTTGTCTGTTGTTTATAATAATTTTTATTTTCTGCGAGCGCTTTTCGATTATGACAACTACTGGTGCTACTGGATATGCATATGTATATTCGATTATACATTGTCACAATTTTTTTATAAAATGTTCTTGTTCAGGATCAACTAATATGTGAGGGTTCATAAAATAACTAAAAGTTGTCTCATTAATGAAGAAAATTTAAATAATTTTGGACTCACCCACAATGTCAGCCAAGGTGTAAGTATCGACACGATTCCGTTGACAAGCAGCGCCACCTGCAGGGGCAACTTGCCCCCCCAGCGCTGGCAGACCAGCCCCGTGGGGAACATCATGGTGCCGTAGCCCAAGAAGAACGCACCTAGCACCATCTCTTGGGTCGACTTGGGCCAATCATATACCTGATAATACATTCAATACACTTAATGTAAACTTTTGACAACTCCAGTGTGATCCAGGATATTCTAATCCAAATTATCGATTACGGCAGGCAATAAAACTAAATAATTTAATTTTGAAATTTTTCTTGCGACTTTCTCTACTTCAGTTGACATAGTGAACTACGACATTTTCAATTCTACCTCGTGTTATTTAAAACTAATACTTACTTTAACCGTAGTCCCTTCATCTTGTGTCAAATTGAACGATGCATTTTTTACAAGTGTTGTAGTATTGTCAAAACGTAATGAACTATTAGCAATTGTTTCTACTGATTCAGTGTGGCGAGCTCTGGTGCTGGTCATGGCGACGATGGTGACCCCGAGATGCGCGCGCGCCATGTAGCCCACGCCCAGGCTGAGCACCATGAGCAGCGCCTGCACGTGTCGGTACCCATAGCCGTACTGCAACACCGCCTCTTGATGTACTGGAATAGAGTTGTAGGGAACCAACTGACACTTAGATTTTGAATAGGAATCGTGGCCAATGCACAATACAAGCTACAGCATTACACTACTTGGAACTGACTTCTACTACAGAAAGCTGTCAAGTCACAATCTTTTGGATGTTGGTAGAAATTATTTGCTGCACATTTGTATCCACTTACCAGCATTTTCGTCGACTGGAACTTTCTTATAATCTTTCTCTGTCATGATTTCTAACACACTATAAAATAATACAATTATAATTTTTCACACGCTCAACGGAGCCATTACTAAAATGATATTAGCTCTAGTAAATATAAATTACATGCGTAATATTTACGTAATAGGTAAACGCCTAAAATGTACAATCCCGGAAAATAGTATTTAATAATTTTTATACAAAGAAGATTCTATTAAAACGAAAGTGAAGTGAGGAAGGTAATACTAAGGAATAATTCAGGACCAGGAGATGAAGATTGCTGTAAACTTTAGATGTACAGAATTATATAGAAGTAAAGTTTCCGAGTCTAGCTATTATCATAAGCAGTGCTTTAGGAATGCTCGCGAAGATTTCTACTTTGACATAATTTTTAAAATACAATTTAAAAAAAATATATCTTTTATCGCATAGATTATTACATGGGATATCATCGCATAGATATTATACATATCTTGTTGTTGTTTTTTTAATTTTCTAACAAATAGCGTGGGAAATAAAATAAAATGAAAACTTAATTTTTATTTTCTTGAATATAAAATAAAGTTCTTACTATAGATAAAACACTTAAAAATAAATTTAATTAAATTGCTGTGCCAAAGCCCAAATCTGCAAGAGTAATAGTGTCATACTTAAAAGTACCACAAAAGTGTGAACATTGCTGGATAACTGGATAGCAGAGAGCTCTCTTGGCTCGCCCACATTATTTGAATTTTTAAAGTAATTTTGTAGATGAGTGTATCTCGGCCAGAGCTGTGTCGTCTCAACAAACAACATTATCACATTCACAAACACTGCTACTTATAAGAATAATTCCTTCTTTGTTTTAATAGCATTAGTTATATAAAATATTACAACATTTCTAAGAATATAATAAAGTTACATAATATGTGTACGAGTATGTACATACATTTTTCAATTTGTCATAGTTACATTCGTAGTAAATATGAAGAAAAGGTAGTAAAATAAAAGATTTTTCTACCTTTTTTTCAAAATACAACGTTTTCATATGATATAAGTGGTCGATGTTTTATTTTAACAGAATTTACTGCAGATAGTTGATATTTCGTCTTACATCACACATATTTTCTGAAATCTCTCTGAATTAGTTACATTCGAAATACATAAAGGAGCAGATTAACCTCGAGTGATATTTGGTTGGCAGAAGTAAAACACTTATGATCTATAAATGAAATGAGGTTTTACAAAAACCCTTGCGTCGTATTACGTAAATTCAACTTATACAGTTCTAGAGAATATAGTAATATAATTTACATTTTGCTGCTGTGTGACGTTACCTCCATAGGTATTTCTGATTGGATCTTCTTTTCTGTTTAGCCTGACATTTTCACAAATGTATCTATTGCAGCCTACTGTCTAATTAATTTTTAATAGTAAGGTGTTCTTCTCCACCATCGTATACACCGTCGATTATCGTATACACGGTCATGCGAGGGGATTGGTTTTTCGAATCAATTACTAGTTATCAAGGTAAAAAAGATATGTATGCTGTTGCTTTTGAGTCACTGCAATGATTTTTTTTTTCAAATATACCAACAAAATAATGTTACCAACAGACGATTCAAGAATTTTTAGCCGAATTCAAAAAGAAGGAGATTATTAATTCGATTGTATTTCTTTATAATGGCTACATCAAATAACGCACTGGAGGAATTGATAAGCTATGTCCAACTTATTAGATTTGATAGTTTTATCTTATAACAAACCAAATTTAGGGACTCCTGGAGAAAAAAATGAAGAAATACATAAAAATTAAGTAAATGAACTACGCAAACAACGGTATTCTTTCTAACTTTATTTAAAATTCTTAAAAACATAATGTTTTGGAAACACGTATTTTGCGAGAGTTTCCTTTTGTGGTCGTTATGCCTGCGAGCGTAACACACTGAGATTCTATTTAATGAACTTTAGACAGCATCGTATCATATCGCATGGCGGAGCAGTCGCCGGCACTCGTTTATCTTGTTATGGCTCGCTGTAGGTATCGGTGGCGGTGGCGGCGGCGGCGGCGGCGGCGGCGTCGGTTTACTGTTCTTTATCAGATTTCTGTGATTCCTTTCTCTTCGCTAACATACTTTTGAGTTCGACCATTGCATCACGTTCCCTTTTCATCACGTCTGTAAAACATATTTGTACTCAAAGTTTATTATTAACATTACAATCAAATTGATTTGTAGTACTTGTTTAAGTATTTTTCTCTCGTTTGTAACTTTATGACAATATTATGTAAAAGGTAATGATTTTGTTTTACACCCGAGGGCGTAGTGTGGTCATCCTTCAATGATGGGATGAATTTTCATTTATAAATAGATAACGATAGATTGCTGGGGCGTTAACGATGGTTTTTTTATTTCTTTTTTTACTTTATTGGTTGCCTACATCTTTTTAGTTGTAGATATAAAATAAAGTTACCTTCATCTTCTTCGCCGTAAAAGTTCCATTCCTGAACTGTGCCCTTTGCGAAAATTACGAATATTAGATTAGAGACGATCTGTAGCGCCGCAAACAGGATGAACAGAATTTGCCATTTCTTTTGATTTGTCTGAAATAGAAATGTATTGCTATAAATATACGAGTCTTCGTGTTATTAACGACCATTAGATGACGCTGTATCAACAAGTGGACGCAAATCAAATTATCAGAAATGATCAGAATGATATTGATATGATCAACAGAATTGTGGCGAACCTCTGCATTACTAAGGATAAAAGGAGACTATTAAAGTCGAACTAACCACATCGTCGCCAACAATGTGGGAGACGAGAACGGGCACGGCGAGGCCGGACAGATTGGCGATCATGTTGCTCATCGCCATCATCGGACCGGCAAAGTTCGGCGCCAAGTCTATGTGGTTTATCTGAAATATGTACAAGAACATGAACCCTTTGCTAAAATTAAAATGAATAGTAAAATCATGTTTTGGAAAATTTGTTTTTGTGTTGATTTTCATAGCATTAAAATAGGGATGTGACTGACGTGGAAGCCGACATGAACGCCGGAGTGCAGTCCGAGGCAGATCACCATAGCGACGACGGCCAGCAACGTATCCTCCACGAAGCTGAAGCCCACCAGAAACAGGCCCGAGAGCGCCATGCCTGCTCACACATATCAACACACGGAGTAAGCTACAATATAGTAGAGGAAAGTTTTTTTTATATCAAAACGAATAAGCGGTCACCTGAGTCCGCCTAAATAGCGAAGCGACCGCTGCCCATACTCACCACCCAACAAATATTGTTGCGGGATCTACCACTGTTAAAAAAGTAGCAGAAGTATTGTAGTTGTCGAGTTCATTACTTATAAAAGTACCAATAATTTTAAGGCTGTAAGTTTACATACCGATCGAATTAGCCGTTCTCCTGATGTTAACTATTGACATGAGTTTCTTGTTGGCGACGAGGTCCGACACGTAACCGAACAACAGCGTTATGAGGTACATAGAGATATAAGGCAGCGAGGAATACACGCCGTTCTGAACAATGATACAAAAATCAATTAGCTAGAATCCTCTCTTAATTAGTCTTTGATATACTAAATAGTGATAGATTAAGAAGTGTTAGTATCTCACCCTCTTGATGTCGACGCCGAGAACCTTGTTCATGTACATGGGAATCTGGGTGAGGACGAGTAGGTACCCGAGGGCACTGCCCGTGTGCGTCGCCACCAGTCCCCACACCGCTTTTGACGTCAGGATGTGCTTCCATGGTGTGCGCCGCTTCTGTACGAGACGTGTTACCTTTGTCTTTAGTGTAAAGTTTTGTGTTTGATTTTCTAAATTCCTTCTTTTCCATTACTTTTATATCGTCATTTCCTTATCTTGCAAAAAAATATACTCAAAGTCAAATGTAATATCACCGTATTCATAAATAGAATAACTTCCAACATTTAAGAACTAACGGAGGTCATACTTTGAAAAAATAAATTACTTTCTAACTTTACAGAGCTGACATTAATGAGATGTGATCTGTTATTTAGACATAATAATATTTAATGTACCTTAACCCCGGAGTCTGCGTTGCAATCTTTAGTGATGTATGCAAGCTCGTGGGTGGAGATGGAGGGGTGGTCTGCGGGCGAGGCGGCACCGAGACGGTACATGAGCGCGCAGCACACCAGGCTGGCCACGCCGCAGCTCCAGAACGACCACGGCCAGCCCAGCGTCGCGCTGCCCGCGAATGCGCCCGCCACCTGGAACGCCAGCACCGTGCCGAACTGCGAGCCTACAGCCAACAAAATGCTTTAGCATTGTAGTTAAGAAATCTGACGATCAAATCAAACATATGCAATGAATTGTTAATAGGACTAATTACATTAGATGTAGCGTTAGGTTATCGATGAAATTGAATTTAATATTATGTAAACAAATTGCAAGTGAATCAATTCTAAGGAACGATTCATCCGAATTTAAATCAGAGCCATAATGTTGAGGAGCGAGGGAATTATATAGCTATCACCACCAGATTCCACAATATTATCTTACTAATATTATAAATGCGAAAGTTAAATGGATGGATGTTTGTTTGAAGGTATCTCCGGAACGACTGAACGGATCTTGATGAAATTTGGCACAGATGTAGAACATAGTCTGGAAGAAAACATAGGCTACTTATTAAGTTTTTTTTTTAATCCCACGCGAACGGAATTGCGCTCGACAACTAGTTTACATATAAAGTTAAAACGAAACAATGAATGGTCGGAAACTAATTTACACGATTATATTATACTTTGAATTGAATCCCCGTCGACCGTCAAAAGCTTTCTCATTTATATACGTTTTGGGGTTTCAAGGGTCTGCAAAAGTTTTCGATCAGTTGAACCTTACTTACAATAAAGTTTTGACATTATTAGATTCTGCGTATACTCGAGAGGTTAGTAAATCTTTACTAATACTTACTAATATTATAAATGCGAAAGTAATTCTGTCTGTCTGTCTCGCTTTTACGCCAAAGCTACTGAACCGACATAAATTAAATTTAGTACACGAATAGTCTAGAGCCTGAGAAAAAAAGGGTTGTAATAGGTAGAGAGCTAGAGAGTGGGGGTGGAAATATGTATGAAAGTATCGTCATTTTTAGCTTGAAACTTATTTTAGGTGATTAATTTGAAATAAATAAATATGACATTCAAAAGGTGCAAAATTACAATAGGGAATAGGGTATGAATGTTTGTATAGGAATATGAAAGATTTTTGTGAATTTTTGTGAAGTTTTACATGTTTTGTTGTAATGTTTTATCAGTTTAAATAATATACAACAGCAAGAACATAACACACACTTGTTACTATTGTCACGTTACGTGTACATGATAGCCATAACCAATGTATTCACGTACATATTCATCTAAATAGGTTCTAAAGTTCTGTGTTTCGTACGAACTGAAAATACGTAGTCACCTCAACAAACACCGGCTTCAAACTTCCTTCCAGTTTAATGGTAATTTTCTCAAGGCCCTACTAAAAGACAAACAGTGAGCACTTTGCGTCGCCTCGGTAACAATCCTCGAGCCTTTACAACACGAACTCGTAACTCGCTTTAGAGGGTGTAAAGGGAGCTCGCAAATTACAATTGTATGTTTGGTATTGAGGTCACGTGACACTTGCTATGTGTTTTCATTAGTCTGATTTATTTGTGAAGGAGGGATTAATTATAGTTCTAGTACTGATAAGGAATTAGAGACAAGAAAGTACGCGCGTTCTCACTGCCGACACATTGAACATTTTCAATTTAACATTTTACGTCTTCAAATAACATTTCTGCATTTACCACGAAGCTCAGTTGTTAGAAAACATAACCGACCTGTATATATGTAAGTGCTGAGGCGCCCCCTCTCGGATAGCGGCGCCCACTTGCCGAGCAGCGTGTGCACGCTGGGGAAGAAGGCGGCCTGTGCCATTCCCTGCAGCAGCCGACCCGCGCACACCAAAACCCAACCTCCCTGCAATAGCACGCAACTAATACTCATCTCTGTTTCCAACGAAACTTCTACTGGAGAGCTAAGTGTCTTAAGCTTTGTAAATAAGATGAATTATACAATTTAGAAAAAGGATAATTTTACTTGAGAAAGTGAAAGTGTTATCAAGCTAATGAAAATGATTACGGCAATATGACTTTTAAGCTTGCGAAGTTCTGAAATATACTAACAAGAAGAGGCATCCAAGGCGTGAGCACAGAGAGCAGGCCGTTGACGAGCAGCGCAGCGCAGATGGGCAGCTTGCCGCCGAATTTCTGCGCGATCAGGCCCATCGGCAGCATCATGCTCGTGTAGCCCACGAAGAACGCGAACAGGATCATCTCCTGCTTCGGTTTCGACCATCTGTACGTCTGCAACGATACGCCAAGCTCACTTACTGTTAGCCAGATCTTTATAAATCTATCCAGTACACTCAAGTAAACAGGTAGATATACTACGAGTGTACTTATGCATCATGACGCGATCATCGTTTTCATCTTGTTTTCTTTACGAGTATTGCGTTCACTTGAGAGATTTGTTCACGACAAAATAATTTTAAAACAAAATGAAAACTATGTAAATATCTTATAATTTTTATGTAAAAGGTGACCATCAGGTCATTGATCACTTACGCGATAAATATTCCATCTAGACTGTCCCTCCTCTACACAGTTCTCTGCGTGACTCTCCTCTACAAACTCCGTGTTCAAAGTAGAACTTATATCGACTAAGCTTAAGTTAGTAAGGTTAGGTTTATGTCCGAGATGGGCACAGGTGGTGTTGCAAGCGCCGGGAGCCGTCATGGCAACCAGGGTAACACTGAGATGTGCGCGCATCGAGAACCCAATGGACAGGCTGATGAAGAGCAGCAGCGCCTGTAGGTGCCGCACGCCGAAACCGGACGGCGGTTTGCTTTCCTGCGGCTCTAGAAAAGATTAAGTTTTGTTACATTATCTCAACAATGAAAGCTCTAGGATAATAAGCAATTAGTAGCGCTTAGATCTCCAAGGAGAAGTTGACCGACCTTCATGTTTCTCAGCGAGGGGCACGCTCGTGTAATCAGCCTTCTCCGCCGACATGCCGCACTATTGTGATATAATTTTTGAACGATTCACATGATTCTATGATACTGCAGCAAGGGTTGATAACGAGTATAAATATTTGCAGGATGATTTAGTACATTTAATTAAGTGTCTAGTAGATTTGCTCGTCTTAATGATATAGTTCACGAACATTCATTGAATGATTGTGAATGAAAGATATTTTTATTGACGACATTCCTAGGATTTAGAGTGGTAGGTCCCGCAATAACATATTTTGCTCGAATGGGCTGACCGGTGCAGTGCCACGAACTCACAGAAGATAGACTTCTAGTAGAATATTTCCTTGTTTCGTTTGAAGAGTGTGCGTGTCAAAGGCGTAGTTTTAGTTCTTTTCCTTTTCCCACCAATTTCTTATGAGGAAGGGATGGGACAGGGATGTGGATTTGGCATAGGAGAGGAAGCGTAGGAAGAAGAAATATTCTCTTTCTGTATGTCCCCTCGTCTATCGATTTAAGCTAGGCAACACATCTGCAAACGCAGATGTCTATGGGCAACGGTCACTTCGCTATTTTGGCGAATTCAAGTCATATTTTATGGAAGCTTTAAGACTCTTGTTGAGCAGTATTTACTGTAGTAAGTAGTGCTAAGGCATCAGGTGCCGCATAGATTTCGAAAGTCGTCATAACCAAATACCCATCCGAACCAACATTATCAATTATGTAAATATCTCAATTTACATGTTAGTTGATAATAGTTTGAACAAATATAAACAAACGTACAGACCAGATATAAAACTCTTATTAACTTTAATTATTAAACGAGTGAAACAAGATATGTAAATTGAAATTATTTTAAACATATCTTGTTTTACCTCAATTCTAGTGACTATTTTGATTGTTTCCAAAAACGTAGTTGATGAAATCTACAATTTAAGTTTTAGAATTACAATAGCAAATGGAAAATAATTTGTAGTTCAATTGGTTGAGCTTTTCTCAAAATTACTTTGTTTTTTCTTTTTTTTTAAATTTATGGCTTCGTAACCGACCAATATGTAAATTATTTCTATAATATGTATATCTTAATTTTACGTGTTTCATTTAAAATGTAACATCTATTTCAAAAGAACAATTTTTACAAAGGATAAAAATAAAGTGGCGTATCACAAACTAATCCCTAATGAATTAGATACATTTATTTGATTGTATTTGATGACATCCAACAAATCGTCTTATCTACATTTTGTCACTGTTGCGTCAATGGAAATTACCGCAGAGCACAACGGTTCGGCTGCGTAGATGCGTAGATGCGCAGATGCGTAGATGCGCAGATGCGTAGATGCGCAGATGCGTAGATGCGCAGATGCGTAGATGCGCAGATGCGTAGATGCGTAGATGCGTAGATGCGCAGATGCGTAGATGCACAGATGCGTAGATGCGTAGATGCGTAGATGCGCAGATGCGTAGATGCGCAGATGCGTAGATGCGCAGATGCGTAGATGCGCAGATGCGTAGATGCGCAGATGCGTAGATGCGTAGATGCGTAGATGCGCAGATGCGTAGATGCGCAGATGCGTAGATGCGCAGATGCGTAGATGCGCAGATGCGTAGATGCGCAGATGCGTAGATGCGTAGATGCGTAGATGCGCAGATGCGTAGATGCGCAGATGCGTAGATGCGCAGATGCGTAGATGCGCAGATGCGTAGATGCGCAGATGCGTAGATGCGCAGATGCGTGGCTACGTGACGATATGTTCAATCGTATAAAGCTCAATTTTATTTATTAACGATAAAAAAGTCATCCCTTGGTTCGTGGCACACGAACAACCGGGTACCAATACACAGTTGGCTTGGTTCACTGAGTACGTGTAGTATTGTGTATTTCGGCGCTTAATAAATAGAGGTAAATATTGGAGCATCATGCAATGCTGCTCACATTCCAGTTCCAGTTAGGACTAAAATAAGATGTTTTGTACTCAAGCTATTAGTGCCGTATAACAGGACAAAGCATTACACTATTAGTTATTAGATTCAGGTTTTTAGTTTGTTAATAATATGTGATAGACTTATAATTTGTTCTTATTGTTTATTATTATAATAGTTTGTTGTCTTAAATAGTCATAATAAAAAATATAACAACATCAAAAAATTTTACAACTTCGGTAATAACGAGTTCGTATGTATTTAGGTCAGGCAATAGTTTCGCTCGGTGTTCCAGCTATCCCAGCTATCGGCTTCTTCGGGTACATATCTAGTAATTCCAATTGACTTGCTTCTGTAAAAAAGAAAATGGCACATTTACAAAATGAAATATTTCTTTTGTATTATAAGGTACCAAACGAACAAGCGGCCTCCTGAATTGGCCGAAATAGCGTAGCGACCGCTGCTCATAGACATCCGCAACTTTAGATGCGTTGCCTATCTTTAAATTAAAGAGAAGACGCACTTCCTATGCGAATTGTGCTAATTGTGAATTTCCTGAGACCGGTAAACCGACCTTCGGGACTGAGGCCGGTGTTGTGGTAGGCGAAGTCGTGACCCCTGGCGCCCCCCGTCATGCGGTCCCACAGCGCAAGCCCCGCGTCGCCCAACGCGCTCCCCCCCATGCTGCACACGCCGTACACACTCGCTATAGAACAGAACACGACACGCCATGCATCGGGTTTATTCTGAAATCACCAATACAATATGTCAAATAACAAAAAGATTAGTTACGTTGATTAGTTGTTAGAACCAATGACCTTATATCGTCGCTTTAAATTCAGCTGTAACTGGAATGAAATTTCCTTTAAATTACTTCCTTGCATCGGTCTTGTTGTTTGAGCTAGACTGATTATGTTTTATAATGGTTCGGTTGGTTCTGCCTGCGATAGATCGGACAAACGGTTCAACTTTTCACACTTACCTCGTCATTTCTGAGAATCATCCCAGTACCCAGAGGCACTACTGCGCCTACGACACTGGAAAAGGCGCTGGTTATTACGATCAGTGTACCGCGATAATTCTCACTTAAATCACGAACATTTTCCTGGAAATATTGAGAACGGTTCATTGAGGAAACATCTGTCCACATTTGGGGAGATTATTGATATCACTTTTTTGGCTCGTCCAGATTTTCTTTTTGAATTTTTCACACATTTCAAACATCCACACACTGAAATATATGCAAACAGTGAAAAAGTCAATTATTGTAAGCCAACAGATATAATACGAAGTAGGTTTTATTAGAGATCTAACAACAAAAATCAACAAGGTTAATATTCTTACTTACAATGAAGCCGGCATACTGGAAGGTAAGTAATCCCAGCGTAACAGTTAACACGCAAAGCCTTAAATAGCTCCATTGCTCCGGCATGTTGGTTGCCATTGCTAATCCAGCCACGATAGATACAGTTCCTGAAATGCGGCTGTATTAATTATTCACTTGTCATTTTAACTTCTCTTTTAGCGGCATTTATATCACAGTAAAAACTTAGGTAGCTTTCAAAACTATAAATGTTGTCTTATTTTAAGCGATAAATCTTATGCTTCAATTAGGACAATAACATCCTACTCCCAAAATATTTTCACGAATCCTGCAAGCTGTTATACTCGTATATGGGAAAAATATTACGTCACCAAGTTCCGAATCCGGTCGGCGAACCATATTATAAAATCAGTATGTTGACGTGGGTTATTATAAAGCAATTTCATTGACATCGATATTTGAGGAATTTTATAATTAACACTCTGGAACTCCGGGGCTCTAACGCTGCGGCCGCAAACGCCAGCGCTGGCAAGCTGCTTGCACGTGGCAAAGCTATTTCCTCCGTCGATATTGCTTTAATAAATAAATTCTCTGACACAAAAATGTGGCCTGTTGTCTCTTCTTCAGTAAGAGGATGTCAAAAAGTCAAAATGTCCCATAACAGAATTAATTCACCTCTTCAGTGAAGTTTTTACTCACTAAAAGTGAATTTGGAAAGGTTTATTTAAGCGGACATCTAAAATGAATATTAAGAGTAATAACTTTTACTAACCAATAGCGTTGATCACTTTCTTGATGTATGTAATATTGAATACGTGAGCCATCATATTGGACTTCAACAAGCAACCGATTGTTGGGGCAGTGGTCGTGACCAGCATTAGTAAAGCTACGAAGGGAATCATTGCTTGCACTCCACACTGGAAATAAAAACAGTCAAAAATTACTTATTATTTAACAAAGTACATACACTGCAGATAATTGTACCTGTAGCAGCGAGAGTCCTGTGGACTTAAGGTACAGTGGTACGTCCACTAAGTAGAAGATGAAGAGAGCGTTGTTGGCGGCGTGCGCTAGCGTCAGCCCCACCACGCGCCGGCAACGCAGCATGCTGCGCCACGGAACACACTGCCTCTTCTGCAAACATACTACTTGTAATTATAGCTACTAATAACTAATAACAACAACAAAACGAACGCTCGTTTACCCAGACGGGTATTAACTACTATTAATACCTAAATGGTATATTGTTATTAAGATTTGAGCTCATCAAATCAAGGATTTTTTGATGTGTCCATTGAACGACATCAATTAACTAATACGAAATTATCTGGTATATCAAATCTAGTGCTGCATCGCACGAAACTGACCTTTCGGCATTCCGCTGAGGCATCCTTTATGTACTCCCTCTCGGCATCGGGGCAGGCGTGGTGCTGCTCGGGAGAGGCGGCCGTAAGCAGCGACCACAACACGGCCAGCGAGAGCGCCAGCGTTGCCTGCGCATAGGCGACCAGCTCCCAGCCCAGCCGTGATCCGCTCAGCCAGCTCGATGCCGGCAGGGCCAGTATCATGCCTACATAACTACCTAAAATATGAGCTTTTCATTAAACATTAGCATAATTATTGAAAAGCTGCCCAATATTTTTTCAACATGAACAACTTTGTCTTGGGATTATTTACGTCACATTACTATTGGTGACGTCAGATCTGTATCCTACTCGTTTGGGTAACGTAAGCTACAGTTCATGATTTTTTCGAAATTCGTGGAATTTTGGGACCTGGACTTTTGCAGTATTAGTTTTCGTAATAATTGTAAATGAAATACTCAAGAAGGCGGCGACGAGCATGTATGCGCTGATGTATGAATGTAGAAGAAGCGAGAGAAGTGTGTCAGGACCGCACCAAATGGATATACGTGATGTCTGTCTACTCCGGTGGGTCACGAGCGTATGTCATATTATTATTGTTGCTGTAGTAACTGCTAAGAATTGATTCCGAAGAACTATCCAGATGTTATTTAACTGCTCCCCGGCTATTACGAAATTGCACATTATTTATAGTAGTCGCTGTTCACATTTTGGTATATTATTGTATACAAAATATTTATCTGATATTATAAATTCAAAGTTGATTACCTGTATCTATAATACAAGCAGCCGTCTGCCACTCTATGGGCGGTAACCAGTTGTCGAGCAAGGCGCGGTTGACGGGGGCCAGGCAGGGCTGCGTCATGCCCATCAGGAAGTAAGCGTTGCAAAGCGCTGTCCAGCCGCCCTGCAAGCATGCAAAATACAAAGCACTACATAATAAAATGGTAAAAATTCATATTCTGATAACAAGAGGAACACTTTCTTGACAACTCTTAAATTATTATCATGAAACTAATACTCCGCTTAATTAGCTAATAATAATAATCATCAAAATTAAATCTCTGTTAAACGTGTAACTTCTATGCGAGTAAATTCTTCAATTGACGTAACAAGAAACTATCCTTATTAGCTGTCAGAAATAAGAAAAAGTCATAAGACGGGAAAAGGAAATATTTTTATTTCCAGTCTACAGCACACAGTCTTCGGTAGATAATGTAATATAAGCAGTTTAATTTACAAAAATTATAATAATACATTTTTACTAGGCACAAAACATATTTTTTACAGTTGAAGCAGGAAATCAATAACTAGGGTTATTGGATCCTACGTGACCAAGTTCCAAAACTTGTTGTTAGTTTACCCTGTTAACAATGGTAGGCATAGCAGCGTTTAGGCTCCCGTTGATGAGAAGCACAGCGGTGACAACGAACTTGTCTCCGAGGCGCGGCAGGTACAGCTCGGCGGGCAGCAGCGCCAGCGCGTGCCCGCTGAAGAACGCCCACAGCGCTGCGCCGCGATCGCCCACATCCCACGCCTGCACCAACACACACACGAACATACACACACTTGATACGTTATATTACGTTTAATAATATCAACTTGGTCTTAATATAACAATATACTTGAACGTAGGAGTTGTTCTGTCTCGAGGCGTCAGTTAGGGCGAGCAGCGCGACGCCGGCGCTAGCCCGCAGGGCGCCCAGTGCCGCCGCGCACAAAACCATGTAGGTAATTTGCACGTGCCGTACGCCCACCTGCCACTCTGCATGGAAACGATTTGTTTGTGAATGGAATACCGATTGCAATCGACGAAGATTTGAAACATAATACAGTTTGATTCTTCATCATCATCATTAACTGGCCTCCTCTAAGGACAAAGCCTAAGCCTTCACAGAATATGTCTACTAAACTAATTGAAGAATGTGCGAGTACGAGAATACATTTTGGCATCCTGGACCAAATCGGTGACATATATGACTAAAATTTCTGAACATTTGTCTCGGACGGCCATTGAAATATGGAGTCAAAAACTATTACCTAGTTCATGAACAAACATTAAATATATATCTTATGTTTTACGATATAGGAACACAGAACAAAGGTTTGGGTTAACGATTTGCAATAAATAAGACGAGTAGCATTATGTAGAGAGGTTTGTAGTTTACTGGTAGCTACGGCCTCGTCCGATGTCCGGCTGCGATAACGCCTTTGTGTAAACAAAGGAGTTGCTTTTGCCGCGGCAAAAGTAAGACTGCTACGTATACCAAAGCAAGCAATTCATTCCAAACTAGTATTATTTTTAATTTCTCCATGATCTATTAACGGTATAGAGTACATGTTCGGAATCAATGGAAAAATAAGAATTGCTCTGCAATGGCAACCATTAATTACATTTGATTGCAACGCCTACTCATGTGTCTAATATGATAGATTGCAAGTACTAGGTACCAGTTTATTTTTTTATTGAAATACTTCTTTGAAATTAAATTGTGTTCTTCTAACTTACTCGTTTGAGTGATAACTCCGTTGTAGCCATCTCGGAATTTGTATTTCAAAAACTCCACGTCCATTTTTTGTTTACATTGCAACACAACACAACGCAACAATCAACGTATCACAGTCTGCTTCTCAGGCGCTATATCGGTATTTTTATAATGAAAAGCAAATGACTGTCGCCGTCATTTGTCTGAGCGTTATCATCAGTTATCGTCGAGACAGTCGTTTTACAATTATGTTATCCTAATGTACATTTGTTGTATTTGCAATGTCAATCTTCTCATCTAAATACGTGGCGTTTGTTAAGACACTATTTAAGGCATCGCTGTTGTTGTCAACAACATTAGACCTTGTCGAGTTTCACAATGACAAAACCTTATTGTTACAGAAAATGTTATGGAAAAGGTAAGAATTTCAAATAGCTGAACATGCTTTTTGGTCGTTAATTTTTTATGCTTTGCGTTCGTGCGTTTTGGAATGTTTTCAACTTCTTCAACACAAGATTAATAGGATGATTAATCTTTTAATGGTCCCCTACGCTAAACTACTAACCCTATGAAGTTGCCAATTACGGCGTCTCTTGTTCTTATTTTAATATTTTCGTATGTTTACTCTTTAATTTCTACTTCACCAAACCTCGGTTCGAGATTATCTAAACCAGAACTTTGTCTGACTTTCCTCATGGAATGTTTTTGGATCCAGTACATAGACGCAGGAAGGACGTTCTGATAAAAAATTATCTTTTGCAAATGACAACTACAATTGATTTTAAAAATTTATTTGAACATGCGTAAAAATACAAGCCTAGTATACCTTATATTAAGTTCAAATCATTTGATATAATCATATGATTCCCTAGGTAGGTAGGTCACATACATATTATATGATATACAAATTCTTGTAGTGCGAGATCGTGGTTCATCTTTTCCGCTGTATTTGCTATTGAAGTATCTTTCTGTAGTAGGTCCGTCGTTCCTTTGTGAGTTTCCAATGTCTTTTGCACGCTTTTGGTAAAGCAGTGTCGTTAGTGGTTCTTTGCCTCTTCTGCTTTTAGTATGGCAGAGCTTGTTAAAGCTGGCGTTACCTCCTCTGTGAAAAATATAAATTAATATTGTAATTGAACTTTTACCAAGCAACAGTTTTATTAATGCAGTATTTTTTGTAAATTATGTGAAAATACCTGGGTCAGCAGACTTCTTATCTTCAAAGTCGGGGTCGTCCCACGGCTGGCACTTTGCCGACGCGAATATCATGTACATAATGTTGGTGACGATTAGCAAAGATGATATTATTAGGAAACATATGCGCCATCGGCTTAAATCCATCTGAAAGAAAAAAAAAGCTACTAATGTAAACTAGTTTCTTATGGAAAATTTATTTACAAATCTAAAATATTCACTCGGAGCACTATACTCGTATGTAGATGGACGCGGATGAACACTTTATCTAGGCACCGCAAAAAGAGATATGTTAAATATTAATCTACGTAGGTGATACTTAAATAATACATCGGAAAATGTGCAAAAAATACTTACGGGATCGTTATTTAAAATAAAGCTGGTAAGTAGCGGAGTCCCCACGCTGCCAAAGTTTGCGATAAAGTTGGTCAGAGAGAGCATCACGCCCGCGAAGTTCGGCGACATGTCCAGGTGGCTCATCTGATCATACAATGTGCATAAACTTATTTTAAATCAAACAACATTTAACAAGTACATTACTTGTCGTAGTATAATCCAATAGATTACCATGAACCCAGCAGAGGAGAAACCGTAGAGCGTGAGAGTGGCAACCAGCACTGCGATAGCCATGTTCTCGTGCTCCTTGCCGATGAAGGACAGTCCCGCGAGACCCACGGCCATGCCGAAGCAGGCTGGGAATATTGTGAAAACATAATATTAATAATATAGTACATAAGTAATTTATAAAAATTATATTAAGTATATTTAGTAGTCGTACTTTAGTTTTGTCACTTGAATGTGCACCCTGACTGCTGTTCAACTCTTCCGTCTTTTTTTTACTCTGCACATGAGATCCTTTAGTTTTCACCAATTACTGTATCAGCGTTAGCAATTGAGGACTCACCGACAGAATTGAAGAGCTTCCTGCAGGTGCCGACGGAGAGCAGGCCGCGGTTGAATATCTTCTCCGATACAGAGGCGGACACGATGTTACCTAGCCACATGCCCGCGTACGGCAGTGCCGATAGCGACGCGCTCTAATAACAAATAAATAAATTAAGAAATTACTCCCATTGACATGAAGGTTTAACTTAACTTAATTTAATTGGAAGTAATTTTTTTTACATTCTTGGCAATGGTAATATATAATTTAGGTTTGGTCACAAAAGCGAAGCTCGTAGATTGCGATCAAGATAACAATATCACACCTCTCTTACATCTCCTGGTTTCATCAAATTACTGACATATACTTACATTCTTTAGAGATATGTGTAATCCTTTCTCCAAGTAAGTGGGCATGTCGACGAAGAACAGCACGTAGCTGCAGGAGAAGCCGATATGTGTGATGGCGATCGCCCAGAGGCCGCGCGAGCGCAGGATGTGACGCCACGGCGTGCGCAGAACCTGCACACACACGCAAACGGTTATTTTCATGAATAATTACCAAGCTATCATATATTTAATAACCGACAAGTGTAAATCAATGTGTTGATGGAAAAAAAACGTATTAGTTGAAAAAAGTGACTTGAGATACACAACTAGATTTAGAACAACTTTTAGATAAACTAATAAATTCCTAGGACTTTAATAGACGTTGTTTCCATACAATAAACTTTGGACCATTTCTGTATAAACTTTTAAATTTTATGAGATAATAAAGATGTGCTAAATAAATTTCTTCTGCGCTGTAAAGAAGGCAAATATTTTTTTTTTGCCAATCCTATATAGCCACTAACAAAGATCACAAAGCAAGAGGAGCAGTGATCCGTAACTTTCCGCCTAGCTAATTGGAAAATAGAGACATGGCGCCGGCGTGCGGAGGCCGCTCGAAGCCGCACAGAGCGCAGCCCGCAGCCGCCCCCGACCGGACTGCATTCCGTTTTCAATTAAGAGCGGTTTGCAGCTCGCCGTCGCCGCCGCCCGCCTTCCTAATAATTTATGTTCGATGCAATTGAAATTGAAATTGTAGATGTGGCTTATAACTTTGCCAATATTGCATCGCATACAATGTAAGTCTTGTATTTTGTACGTTGTATGTACTTGCTATTTGCCTTTAGTAGTGACAATCGTATAGTAATGACAAGTTGACTTTTTACGAATAACCTTTCCCCCGCAAGTGTTCAGCCCCCGTTCGATGTATTGACGCTCCAGCTCCGTCATGAAGCGGTGCTCGCCAGGCGTACTTGCCGAGAAGAAGTACCACACGACGGCCGACGTGAACATGAGCCCTGATATCGAGTAAAATATCAGCTTCCACCCGATAGCTGTCTCCGCGAGCAGACCCGAGAGCGGCATCGCTATGATTGTTCCCAGTTGTGTGCCTGAAAAACGAAATACTGCGATATCATATCCTTAGAATATGCTAAATAAGTGTCGTCTACTGAAGTCTTTATGAGTTTGTTAACTGCTGCGCACTCTATGGGGATAATTATAGTCCTTATGAGCCGGAGTCGGAGCCGGACTATGTGCCTAATCACACGGCCAAAGTGATGGCTAGCAACTAGCAAAAAAATCAGCACTTTGGTGATTTCAATATTATAATGACAATAAGACAATAAGGGTTACAGTAGAGCTATTGAGGGAAGCCGTAGAACCGACACTCAAGGTTCTCCAGAAACTCTTTAATTCCATCTTTCCCGAGGGAAGTACTTACGCCGAAGGAATGGAGCAAAAGTGTGTGACGGAGTAGGCCTACGACCAGCAATGAACGAACTATGGCTGATATCGATGATGATGATAATGATGGAATGACAATAAAGTAAGTGTTACCTACCGCCGTAGATAATGCCGGTTAGCGTGGTGCGCTCCTGCGCGGGCAGCCAGCGGCCGAGCAGCGTGTGAGAAGCGGGGAACAGGCACGCCTGCGTAAGGCCCATCAACACACGGCACGCGCATACCACCGGCCACCCGCCCTGCACAGCGCCGACGCATGCACACATGGATTATTACGATTTTCTCCAGCCAGTAGTTCAATATTTACTTCAAATTTGGCATTTTTTTCAACAACAAGATTAAGCAACAACAAGATTTCAGCAATAAGGATTAACGCCAACTCGTCAGCTAAGCGTCGACCCCGCACCACCTCGCCTCGCAATCGCCGCGGCAACCATTCCTCGTCGCCTTCACATCATCGATCAAAAGATATCAATTTGTTAGCACAACGTTGATTTTAGCTTGCACTGTGCGGCGGACGAATTAATGGCGAGTAAACGCAGGGTTGAAGAGGAGTAAAGCAATGCTATTCTTGATTTGCGTGATTAAAGATTTTGTCCACTTCTTATGTCGTAGGCAAATTTATTTCAATACAGTAGACTTACGACATAGGAGAGCACGGGCAGCAGGCCGCAAATGACGCCGTTGGCGAGCAGCGCCACCAGCAACACGGGCTTGCCCCCGTAGCGCTTTGCCAACAGCCCTGCCGGGATCTGCATCAGCGTGTAGCCCCAGAAGAATGACGACAGGATCAGCCCCTGTATGTTCTTGTCCCATTCGTATATCTATAAATTATCAAATTATTAATTTGCTTTCGTAAATTTTATCGCGAAAATAAATCGATCATTTAGTATTTTTTTTATAAGTGAAGGGGGCAAACGAGCACCGGGAACATAAGGTGTTCATCGACGCATCTGCAATACCAGTGGAATCGTAAATGCGTTGCCAGCCTTGTAGTAGTGTCGCAACAAAACATATTGTAATATTTTAACATATTAACTAAAACTCTTGCTGATATTTGTGATCGGGTAGTTGGAAATTGTTGCAAAGGCATATCATTCTCTACGAAATAATTACTTGGAAGCCACGACTCCACAATTCACAAACCACGCAATAAGTCAGTAGACTTAAACTATTGTCCATCACAATCAACCATCACAATCTATTTTAGGAATAGAACATAATTGTTGTTATCTTTTATTTACATAGTGAGATGTCACATGATTTCTGGAGACAGTCATGAGTCCGAATGTGACTTAACAGTTTTTAATTCGAGATGTCTGTTTACAGGAAATAATGTGATGAGTCACTGCTTTATACTTCCGCTTCGTTTTATGATTGGTTTGTGAGCCAATCTCTCAGTTACATAATATCAAATCAATATACTAGAAGTAAAGATTTAAGCAGTTATTGAAATCGAAATGCACATCGTGTGAAAATAGCTTTATGAACAATAAATCTAACTAATGACATGCATGTACTATGAAATGTAATGAGGGATTGCATGTAAAGATTGCACCGAGTTACCGTGATGTCGGTGCTGTTGATGCGCGAGTGATCGGTCATGGCGAGCACGGCGACGGCCATGCTGCCGCGCGCTATGAACAACGAGATCATGCACAGGCACATGCACACGCTCTGCAGGTGCCGCACGCCGAACCCGTAGCCTGCAAACAAACAATTTTATGTTACATCCTTCAATACCTCCATTATTATTAATAGGCGTTAGTTGTTCCACTTGGTAATTTACTTACACCGCTAAAGCTGATTAAAATACAGAGTTTGCATGATTCTTCGTTTTACATTAGCGTTCAAACTAAAAAGCTCTCAAATTGAGACAACATTTGTAAACAGGACTTAAGCCAAATAGAAAACTAGAAAATCAATGGTTCTATTTTTCTTAATTTTTTTCCCAGGACAAGGTTCTAATGGGACTACTGATGTGAGCAGTACAGTCATTTTTGTATATGTGTGTGTTAGCGCGGTACTGAACGAGTGTCGCAGACGCTGCGTCTCCGTCGAGTTTACGTTATCTTCAAAAGGTGCGCTATCGAAGGTCTTATTCCGAGCAACCACTACTCAAGTTGGTCACGTGCCGCCGTAATGAGCCACTGCGCGTTATACCAATTTTGTCAGCGACTTGTCTTTAAAGAAGCTAACAAAACTGCCAACTGATCCGTCGTCTATGTATGTCGTTATATGGTCGGACAATGGAAACTGATTTTAAATTAAGCTCTTTCAAATGATACAAATGTGCAGGTTGAAATGAATGACGATGGATTTTGTGACGTACATTTCACTTTAAATAAGAAAAAACAAACTTATAGAAAAATATGAAAGGACAAGTAAAAAAAACATATTAACTAGACAAATGACGATGCACAGAAACTTGACCAATCAGTAATTTATAGTTGGGCGCAACATCTCATTATTCCATGCTTGAAACAAAGAGGAAAACCAGAATTGTCATAATGATATTATTTAAGAGCATATATGTACATGTTTGTTGGAAAAATAATGCATTAGAGCCGTCACTGCATGTACAGGTTTGTATGAACAGAAATGTTACCTGCCACCGCGACTCCGCACATTCTGAACTATGTAAGTGAGTACAACAATAATTATGAGAGGTGAAGTTGATTGACAAAGTACTTATACTATCGCAATAGACAATACATTCATAGTTACGGTGAGTTCGATTGGAAGGTCTTACGCTAAGTACAACAGTGTGATGACACAGTATAACAACACAGTAACATTATACTTTACATTTGTTGCCGAGGCGTTCGGAGATCGTCCCAAACTTTCCTTTGCAATTATTTTCGGTAACCATTTTTGGTATACATATAGTTCGACCTCACACTACAGAAACGCCTTAGGGAATAATATAACTATTGTATTTCACTGCAAAAGTAGCATTACATATGTAAATAAATAAGTACGACAGTAAAAAAATCAAACTAAAATCAGCGTTATTTTAAAGAGACTAAAGTTGACAATGCTGAAAACATTTTTTACATTTCATTGACGTAACAATATGTCAAGCAATAATGCCGAGTGATCCAGAAGTAAACAAGTGATTGTATATAAAGATAAATTTGTGTTTAATAACGTTTACTTAGAAACTAATTTTAGATTCGAGTCTACGTTTGTCTTTGCTAATGTTTGCATATTTATTCTAAGATTTTTCATAGTTGAAGTACTAACAATTAAAAATATATTATCATTTGTCTTCGATCGAAGAATCTTTTTTCTTTACATACTTTATATACTTAGGACAGATTTATACAAATTATAAAACATACTTCATGAAAAAAACGAAGAAAAGCGCATCAAGTTACAGCGCAACGCATTCTTGATCAATTGTTCAAGGCTGCACGAGGTCACAATGGTATTGGCGTAAATACGCGTACAAACTCACATACGCAGAATTAAGAATATCGATGATCGAACCTAATTCTTGCAAAGCCAAAATAAAAATCAACAGTTAATTTTTGGCTGACTGGCAGGAGAGTGACATTTTTGCGAGTGTGCTTTTTGTGATATTTGAGCTACGACTGACTCGTAGAGTCTGCCGAGCTGCTAATACTAACAGACTTCATTCCAGTGCAGATGAACCCGGACATGTTTCTCTGTATCAAGTACTGTGCTGAGCTACAATTATTGTATCCAACAATTATGTTCCTGTTCAGCAGAGGAACAGAAACCAGGACGAAAAGAAATGACAAAGAACAAAAGTTATTCACGACAGTACATAAGTTCATAAGCAAAGAGACAAATGGATAATGAAATCTAAAAATTTATGTAAGGTGGAACCTATCAATCGGGGTAAAAATAGAAGGGTGACAAAACTGCAATAAGATGAAAGTTTGTATGGGAGTATGTAAGGTTTATGTGAACGTTTTGTAAATTTAATGTTTTGTTGTAAAATTTTATAATTTGTGGTAATACATAATGTGGTTGAGAGAAAACGGTGTGCCAGGGCCACACCAAATAAAGTCTCATCTGATCTCTGTCTACCGACTGAGTTACAGACGTGAGGTTGTGTCGTTTATAAAAATACACCTTAAAAACACTGGCATCTTCCACATGTTTGTAATGATAAAGAGAAGATATTGGCTTCTGAAATTCAGGACGACTTAGTTCTGAAGCTTTAATAAAACTTTGCGTGTATTATACGTTAAACTATGCGTCTACTGTGACAATTTTGTTTTCCTTGTTTTGTCAAAGCGGGTAAAAAACATGTGACAGGTGTCATGGTAGTGAAATAATGTGGTAACTTTACAATTACCAGTCTGTTAAATATTTTTTTCATCTTAAACTTTTAAATGATAAGCCAGAAATTAATTGTATTTACTGAGACAAGTAAATTTTCCAAAGAGGCTGTCTTTGACGGAATTTTCCATTTGGTGTAGAGATTACAGAATCCATTTACATTACATTAATTTTTATCTGAGACAACGAACAAGTTGTGAATGTATGCGTGCGCTGCACAGACTGAAAGACTGGCACCACTACCGCAGTGGTGCCAGTCAGTGATGGCAACTGCACATGGCGCGGCTACTGAACACCGGATACAGCGCTGTCACGTCAGCGTTACATTGTACCATGACGTTAGCGTTAACAATATAGTAGTCCCCGTTTTAATAATAATCGATTGTGTAATGTGGAAAAAATTACATTTAAGGATAAAATTTTAAAACGAAATAGGAAGTACGTAGGAAATACGCCCAGATAACAAATAATGTTTAACATATTATTGTGACATAAACAATGTTTCCTATAAATCAACAGGATAAAGCTAGAATATGGCGCCGAGGTAGACACAATCGGTCGTCGTAAATCTTCCAAGTTATTGAACTTGCAGTACACTAACAGCAAACATATCTCTAAATTTAACATTTCTGTTTAATGCATTATGGATACCAATGACAGGTTTGTATTGTGTGCCCATAGACCAGTTCAGAGTTCAGTTCAGTACAACATAAAGATACATCGCACTTCGCCAACAAACGCTTTCGTTATCAAGAAATCAGCTGCCAATCTCACTTTGTTTCAATCCAACTAAACAGCGCTCGTCCCGTTGAGTGCAGCAAGTCCGTATGAGCTCGACAGCGTCCCACCTCCGTAACTTTATGCCACACAAACACCATTTCCGACATTTTTACAGCGGAGAACTTTAAATTTACAAAGCTCGCTTACTGTTTGCATGTCTAAACAGAAATTTCCGGTATAAAATATAGCCATTTCGTTACAATCTATACCAGAGAAAATATATTCAAGAATTCCTCGACAACAATTCAACGAATTGTTCAAATTTCTGTTAGATGGAGATAATTGTTCAGTGATTTGGCTGCACACAGCGCCTCCGCGAGGACCGCAGGAGACTGCCAATGTATGGCCATTCGCCCCACACTGTCGTCTCGTTATTGTCACGCATATTACTTTTTTGCCAACTCTAACAGTAACATTACCACAATGAATAGTGGTTTTTCTTCCGAACGAGAATATTTAAACATTTCTTAACTAAAATGTCCTCGCAAAGGTGGGACTTAGCTACATATCACGAGTTGTGGGAGGTGGCTGCTTCTTTGCAGCTGTTCTGATATATCATTAAAACATTCATCTACACGACTTCTTTGTAATATTTGTAGAAGCCCAATTTAAAAAGAAAATTTTTTTTTACATTATTTTATGTAAAGATTGAAGATTAATTTTAAAGGGAAAGTGGCCTTGTGTATTTGCTATTGTTTAACATATTGGCACAACGAAACTATTGTAATAAGACCCACATCATCATCAATACTTCTCTGTCGAGTCCATTTAAATGTCGAAATCCCGCTCAAGCGCTTCGCTGCGACAAAAATAATAAAAGTTGTATCGAAGGAGAGTTAGAAATATTTATTGGATAATTGACAAAACGTGAAGTCAACTACAATCAAATTGAAAGATTTACGTCGCTTTGTGTACGTGTATTATATTTTAACTCTTTCTTATGTAACAACATATAAAGAGAAAACTTCTGTATTCACAAGAATATTGCTATGTGTATGTTATCTTTCAAGATTGCCCGCGTCCTCGCACTTTGCACATATACACAGTAAGATGTTCGTTAAAAATTTCCATTTGATGGAACCTGAAACTCGTTCCAACCAACACTTCTTTGTCACTTCTCTATTACCTACACCTACATTCACTATGGTCTATTATGTCTTATCTTGACATACACATATATTATTTTACTTATTTCATTTGTTTGATCAATTTTCGTCGGTGACTCAGGAGTTAAACACTCGACTTGTAATCTGCAGGTTCCGGGTTCAAATGCCACCATGTAACAGTGTGTTCGTTTTTCGATTTACATATGTACATTTATCCGACGTTCTTACGATGAAGGAAAACATCGTGATGCAACATACACATATCTGCAAAGAAATTGACCAAACCAACCCGCACTGGGCCAGTGTTGGTTTGCCTACGGCCTCGTTACCCCTAACTTGGCTGCTCGTTTGCCCCCTTCTCTTATAAAAAAGACGTAGAGTAGGCTCTGAGCCTCTCAGTGGGGACGTACAGTCGGCTGTTGATGAAATAAATAAAGTTGCAGTAAAGCATTATTTTTTATCATATTAAGTGGGACAAACTAGCAAGCAGTTGTCTGAGTTCGCCAAAACAGAGAAGCGACAACTGCCCATAGACCGCGATGGCAGATGAGTTGCCTACCTACAATTGAGAGAAGAGGAGATGCACAGAAAGGGGATGTTTTTCCATTCCATATTGTTATAAAATAATCACACATGCAGTAAACTAAATGAGCTCGTAAACCAAATTTGAACAGTGTATTTTAAATCATAGGTTGGCCATATGAAATCCACGCCACCTATGATTTGTTGATTACAACATGCTGAAAATTTTAAAGCATGTTGTTGTAATTTTCACAAGTTCTGAAAAGCGAGGAATTACTCAATAGATGTCTCGCCGTCCGCTATTTGTTGTTACATTATCTGACTTCCTGTAATGACTGCAAATCTAAATAAGGTGATATTTTAAAATAAAATATAAATAATATTAATGTTGAATATAAAACGTATTATTTATTATATTGTAATGTGCCTATTATTATACAAGTACATAAAGATAGATATTTATGCAAGCCGCAGGTGGTCATCGTCGGTGTGGTCGTGAACGGGCAGAGCGCGCGCGCGATCTCGCGTGCACGCCGCGCGCAGAGTGACGCGCGCGCAGCACCAGCGCCCCGCCGCGCCCGCCGCGCGCACCCACACCGCGCCCAGCGCCTCCGCCCCCGCCCCCGGCCCCGGCCCCGGCCCCGGCCCCGCCGCGCCCTGCCTGCGCACACGCATGCAAGAGAGCTCTGGTGTTGTAAAAGTTACAATTTCTCTTTTATCATCTTTACTGTAAAATTGACTTTTCTAAGTTGATGGTGGCAATTGTCCGTGTGTGGGGGGGTGGGGATATTACCCGGCCGCGTACTGCACGTAGACGCGCGCGGATGCGTGCGGGACCAGCGAGAGACGCGCCGGCCACGCCGCGAACTGTGCGCCCTCGCACTGCACCGCCGCCTCCAGCGCGCACACCGCTGCCGTATTACAGGTCACATTGTTAAATAAAAATCATGGCGACATATGGTAACAATATGCTATGCGTAGCTTAGTCTTACTGCTGGTGTGAGATACGGTGAAGTATGTCTTCCTGCACTCGTCGAGCGCTACGAAGCCGAAGTCACAGTGCCGGGGGAGCGCGCGCAGCGCCGGCACCTCCACGGCGGCGCACAGCGACACCCGCTGATACACACACCACATATCGACACTCGACACACGCATAGCGATGACACACGTCTTCAAAACTTATAACAGTAAGGACCCGTACCGCCAGCAACACTTCATCTGCATCGTAGAACTTAACTTCGGTGTCGGCTCTCAGGCTGCCGGCGTATTGCTCCGGCCCTCCGCCATCTTTCGCACCTTCCTCCACGCCCTCCCCCTTTCCGTCCACCTCCCTCTCCCCCGGCCACACCGCCGCCGTTTGCAGCGCCAACTCACAGCACAACTGAGACGCGTTAGGGAAGCAAACAAAAGTACTTTGTTAGTGAAATAAGGAAGCCAACGGGTCCCCGAATTACCTATATATCACCTCACGTAAATCTCGTTGTTTATTGCAGATGTCCGCCGGAAACTTCGGTAACTAACAAAAAACTCGCAAAATATTAATGTGTTTTCTAACGGCGCGGCGGTGTACGAATAATTAATTTTGATTAAAAAACGATTAAAATTAAGGTGATATGTGGTTTTGATAATTTTGTAACATATACATATATAAGGTACATACGATACAAGCTACGGTATAAGTAGAAATTGTCGCAAGTAAAGTGTCTATGTCTCCTCTATGTATAACTACATATTATTATATTTCTATCTCTTTGTATAAATAAAATAAATATATGTTAATTGTAATAATATGTTTAATTTACATTTCAATTTCGATAACAACAAACTCTGAATTCAAATTACTCGATTTGCTCAACATAAGAATTCGTGAATTCGAAAAAAATTAATAATATAAATTATTATTATTCGATTCGAAGCGAATAACTCGTAAGTTCTAATTATTCGTACACCCGTAGTGTTTTCCAAAGTTCTACACAAATAATTAAAACTTCACTTGGACTGATGTCCGTGGAGGCAGGTCCAACAGCAAGCACTGCGATCCCTCCCCGCAGCCCGCCGTGCACGCATCCTCCACCTCCTGCCTCACGGTCACGCTCCAGGGGGCTTCGGTGACGGCCCTCAGCGCCAGCGCCGCCTCGCCCACGTTCAGGGCTTGCAAGTACTTGTGAACTCTACAACGTCAAATATGTGATTTAAAACAAGCTCGTCGATAGCTGCGGCGGGTGCGGGGGTGCTTGTGACCTGGTGACGCCGCCGGGGGGCAGGCGCAGCGCGCTCAGCTGCGCCCGTAGGCAATCACGCGACAGCTGCAGGCGCGCGTGTCCGTCCAGATGTAGCCGCGCCACCTGCGGCGGGGGGTCGGGCCTGTACCAGCCCTCACTGACGACAGCAAATAAACCCAATTACTTTTACTTATAATACTATTATATTTAGCTTATATATTAGAACTTAGTATGTATACGAATGTCGGAGTATGTGAAGTCAACATGAGTGTTATGTTACGGGTACCCGCAGCGCTGCAGCGGCGAGCTGAGCAGCAGCACGCTGGCGGCGGCGCGGGTGTCGGCGGGTGCGGGGGGCGCTCGCACGCGCACGGCTGGCGACGCGCGCCCCCCGGCCGGGATGTCGAACTCTCGCGGCTCCACCTGCATGTTATGACAGTCTAGCTAAAAGGTGATGCGTTTAATTTTTTACATTAAATTTGAACAAAAATTGTCTATCAATTACACATTTAATAATTCAAATTAGAATTCCACGGGCTAAGGAATGATTTGTTGTATCATACGTGTATATAGACGACGCAAATTACCTCAAAAATTGTTTGAACTTGCAGTCCGTAATCTTCAGATATAATTAATTCAATTCCGGTACCTATATTGTCTTCGGATAGATCTTGACACGTAGAGTCTTTTTTAAATGTCACTAAAAAGCGAGACGATTAGATTAGGAGGTAAAATTCAAAACAATACAACACATTAACTTGTTTCCTCTTTCATTTCTTTCAATTATATTCTATATTGCTTAGACAAGATCATAAAAGAGAAGGTGGGGTTTAAATGTGGTTACTATCTAATAACACCTCCTCGTCCGCGAACTGATCGTTATTTATTTCTGCTTTGAATAAACATGACACATTGTCAGTGACAATTACAGATGTATCCCTCGCGGTCCTGCAGCGGGATCTCCTGCCGCTGCACGTCGTAGAAGCGCAAATACACGCGCAGAGGAAGTGCGTCCCGAGCGCATTCTGCGACATTATACTTTTGTTAGGTATATTTAAATATAATTAATAGCAAGACGCTCGAGCAATAACATTGCAGTACCGTGGTCTTTGAGCAGCAGCGTGCGCACGCGCAGGCCGCAGCGCGCGGTGTTAGCCAGCAGCAGCCGACGCGCCGGGTCCGAACGCGACATCCTGACACACACATTACTGCACCTTAACATTGTTTTTTTGGTAATAAATTTTTATTTTGTTTTCTTTAGAACATGCAGTCGAATAAGTAAAATTCATACACAAACTCTTTGATAAGTTATTTAAAGAATGATGACAATCGTCGTCTCTGAATGACAAAAAGAACCTAATCAAGTTGGTTAATAAACCGGCCCAAAATTTAAACATCACGATTAGAACATAACCACATGACGGGCGGCTCGGCACGCTGTCCGACAGCTCGCCCGGGCGGTCGCAATGCGAATTCCAGCGGCGCGCCCACCGCCTGCGCCCACACGTCTACCACCACCGGTTCCATCCGCTCCATCTGTTGCAATACAAGAAAAGTGCAGTGGGAATGGCTTCTATGCTGCCTACGGACCCGCCGCCTAGATCAATTTTATCCGCCGTAGCGTACCTTCTGTACGCCGGATACAATTGCTGTAGTCGGCAGTTTGATGGCGCTATGCTTGAGTGGCTAGGTAGATACCTGCAGGAACAGCTGGTCGCGGTACAGGCCCCAGATGTGCGCGCGCACGCCCAGGGCCAACCGCACCGCGCCGCCCGGCTGCAGCACCCCGCCCGCTGGCACGCACTGCACACGCACGCCCGTCGCTTCCGTTTCCTCCGCACACTGCCCTGCAATTGCCAAACTTCACGTCTATCTAGACACCTAGTATTATTACAGTCTAACATTCACATAGAATGGGAATAGAGCAGCGGTGTACCGAGCAGCAGCGCGGGAGTACGCGTGTGCGGCCAGCGGCGGACGTGCGCGCTCCAGCGTAATGGCAGTCCTCCCGAGTTGTGCAGCGCCACCTGCCGCCACTGTACTGCACACAGACACACACACCACAATATATTACGTCAAGGATCTGATGTCGGAAAATATAAAATTATATTTCGGACACATGATGTATTTGCGTAACTGATAACGATAAAACGATTTTTAAAAATTTCGTCTGTCTGCATTTGTTCCAGGTGATATCTGGAACGGCTGGACTGATTTTGACGGAATTTGGACGGGGAGGTTATTTTGCGCTGATTTTTACTAAATTAGTACCCTATGTGTTCTTCCAGACTATATTCAACATCTATGCGAAATTTCATCAAGATCCGTTTCGCCTTTCTGAAAATAACTTCTGACAAACATTCATCCATCCATCTAGACTTTCACATTAATAATATTAGTAAAATTTGAAGAAGACCAACGGGCAATATAACATAAGTCCACGTGAAAATGAACATGAAGCGAAAATGCTAGTCGATCACTATGTCTTGATTTTATTATGTTTTTCGTTTGTCGTGTGGCAGATTTGTTCATTTAATAACATCAGTATTAAGAACGGACCAGTGCCGACCGCCACGCCTTTGAACTGCAGACAGGGCGGGGCGAGGCGCGGTGCCGCGGGCAGCGCGCTGCAGACACACAGCTCGCCGCCGCCACCTGCCGCTGCCACACCACACGACATCGCTTAGACGTTTGTATGCGAACAAAAGTGAACCAACTTTTGCTGGAACTTGTTAATATTACTAAGATGTTTGTTTTGATTACTAACCGCTGGTTTCTGAGACCATAATCTCTGTGAGACAAATCGTCATCCAAAGCAGAAATAACAAAAATAACATGTTTTAAGTCTCTCAGAAACCCACAGTAAGGCGGGCATTAGGGCCAGCTTACATTATTCCAGTCCAGCGATTGAAACCGGCGATCGAGCGAGGTCCGCTCTCGGAGACGGAGCATATCGATCGTGTAAAAATGGAAAAAATATAATGTTTACCGTTCACTTTTGTACGACTTTGTTCAAAATCAGTAAATATCTCCTCCGGTGAGGGCGGGGTTTTAAAGTCGCAGCCCCACGGTGTGACGCCGCACTGAAAATGAAATAGAACATCACCATTAGCGAGAGATTGGTGTTTATAGCTGAGTCTCAGTGTCGCCGAAACCGGTTCCTCACTTGCGACCCGATATCGTATGTATGTATGTATGTACATACCATCACTGTTATCACAGACAGGTAAATAGTATACGGCGTTGTTATGAATTAGGTTTGCTTACTTCACTCCTAGGGACGGTAGCCATAGATCCAATATCATCACCCATAGGGATGTCGAGGCCAACTTTTCGTCCCTGAAAAAGTTATTACACTATGTGTCAAATTTCATCCAGATCCGTTTAGGCATTAAGAAGTTCAGGTATCTTACAACTAACATCAATCGATCCATCTATCTATCTAATATACATATGTTACTTAAATACATTGACTTTGTCAATAATTGATGTTCGATCAAGAAGAACTTACGTCAACGGCGGTGTCGAGCAGCAGGTAGAGAGGCGCGGCTGCGTGACGCACCACCGCGCGGTACACCCGCACACGCCGCGCGCTCGCCGCCGCCGCGCACAGCGTCACCTGCACCCGCCCCGGCACACTGTCAGCTCGCACGCTCCGGACACAACGAGACATACATCTGACACACTCCTCGCTTCATACACACATCTAGTGTCATAGAACATCATCACGTCGGTTCTGTCCTGCACATTGACCGACACCAAGAGCTACACATTAAAACTTTACTCTGACAAATCGCCAACTTCAGTAACAAACAATGTTGAATGCAAACCTGTATCACGACCGTGGCAAAGGCATCTATCTCGCTCTCCGCCGGAGAAAACGTTACCTTCAGTACGTCGTTACATTCTGAAAATGAATGTCTGACGCTCAGGCGCTATAAATATGGTCTTACCTGTGGAAAAACTTTAGACAAAATTCCCAAAAAAAAAATTTTTTTTATTTGTAAAAATAACACCTCTCGCAGTTTAATAGCTTTCATTCATTAGTCGATGCAATGAAAGTAGAACTTCAAAACAACTCTTATACAACCTATGCATAAAATGTTGGTATCGTACGTTTGTCCGTCTCCCAGCACAGCGCGGTGGGCACCGGCGTCAGGTTGACGCAGCGCAGTAGGTGGCTCTCGCTCCGGTCTGCTAGAAGCGCGCGGCGCGGCCGCAGCACCGCACAGTGCCCAGCGTCGCCGGCCGCCGGGCACACCTCGCCTGCAGAGATCAACGTCATACTTCCTCGATACTCGATCGTACACATAGAGGCGACAGTTGTACTGACACTGGCAGGGATGCGGGCAACCGCAGCGCAGCGCGCGCAGCAGTAGCCGTGGTCGCAGCGCGCGATGCGCCAGCAGGGCGGAGCGCACCGGCCCTCCGCGCCCATCGCCCCCCTGTCCCGCCCGCAGCTGCGCGATGTTCATTACGTTGCCTTCCAGCTGACAAAAGTGAATTTATGTGGGACAAACAAATCTCAATAGTCGCCTTCTGAATGTAATTTGTTTTAGAACATTACGCTTCCAAATGTAGAATAGCCCGGGGGGTCCAAAAATTCTAAACATAAGTACATAAATATTAACATCAATATTAATATTAACATTTGACAATTAAATGAACTAAAGATAACTAACAGCAGGTCCGTGGCAGCGGTAGGTGACCGTCTCGCTGAGCGCGTTCTGCAGCTCGCCGGCCGCGGGGGCCAGCGTGCCGCATACGCAGCAGCTGCTGGTGCACGCAGCGCACTGCTCGCCCGCGCCCCCCGCGCCCCCTTCCTTCCCCGCATTGCATCGCGCGCCCCCGGGGCACCACCACGGGTAAATGTTCACACGCCAAGTTATCTAAAAAATTTAACACATTTTTAATGGATAAACTCTGAACCACGATTCCACCCTATGATTTGATGTGGCCAAATATTGCGGGCGCTAGTATACAAAGTGCCTATTCCCTCTACTGTTGAAGTCCGTGTTAACTATAATACGATTTTTTCAAACCTTATTTTACTAGAAATAAACTAATGCTGTTATGCGGTTAATCGATACCGTGCTTTGAGTGTTATTGCAGACGGTGAGCGCGGCGGCGAGCGGCGCGGCCGGTGGCGCGGTGGTCAGCCGGCGGCAGGCGGGCAGCAGCGCGGGGCGAGGCAAGGCGCAGCGGGACGTCACCACGCACCACGTGCGCCACTCGCCCTCCGGCGACTCCAGCCTGACCACGTCAAACGCAGACTCACACGTGCACGCGCATTCTTTTTATTCTATTTTTAAAATTAAAATTAACCAACTGAAAGACATTAGGGTTGGCCTCGTCGTGCGCGGCGGCCAGCGGCACGCGCAGGCGATGGCGCACGGAGCGGCCGGCCTGCAGCGGCGCAAGCGGCGACAGCGGCTGAACGTCGCCGCGCCACTCCACACGCGCCTCGCCGCCCGCGTGCAACTGTGTCACCTCCACCTGCAGCTCCACCGAGCTCACCCTAAAAATCCGTGTTCACGTTTTGCCTATCTGCCATATGCACTCCTTTTCATCCATTCATCCACTCGTACATTGGCTCCACGCCTCCCCATACGTTGACGGATCTTATAATGATTTTGTAAAACATGTACAAGCTCTTTTTCTTAAGATAAAGAGGTAGGTAAGAGACCGTAGGTATAATTAAAAGATTATTTAGCTTGCGGCATGTAGAATCCGATCAACCTTCTGGTGTGAGTGAGGTGCAGCACGGGCGGGTGCAGCACGTAGCGCAGTGGCACCACCTCCCACCACACCTCCAGCTGCGTCACCAGCACCTCGCACACCTCCCGCGACCACGCCTGCCGCCTCGCAAATGTTTGACGTATTTATTACTGAACATGCCATGCCGGCAATACGCACCGACGTTACAAATATTGCAACGGATCGCCGTGGCTTCCGTCAGATGAAAGCAACTGTCTGCTAACTGCAAACAGCAGTCTTTCTACGGCAATGATATTTGACAGGCAATGATAGGCATTGTTGTCATTCACTAATTTAACTAATTAGTTTATCATTCAACATCATTAATTTTTGAGATTAGTGTGTGACAGGTAGACAATTCAATTCAGTCTTAGGAGCTATTATCCTCTATCATAGTCATATTTAGTCCTGCCTCGATCCAGGGAAAGGATCAAACGAATATGTATATAGTATATACGCATCCACCGCTGTATTCTTTTAGACAATTTAAAACAAATTTTACCTCGCAAAGACCAGGAATTTCTTCTTCCTCGACTGTTTTGGTGCTGAGTATGATGTTGTCATATTCAGGACCCAAGCTCTCCCGAGGGATGTCTGTCAAAATGAGCCTACAACATAATAATATATTATAGCAACCATGTATTAAAAAAATCGTACTAGTAAGTGAGCGTAAAGCGTTATAGAGCGTCGGTGGCTCAGGGCTCAAGCACTTGATTTGTAATCTGCAGGTACTGGGTTCGAAATTCTTCCAGTGTGTTTTTTCGGTTTTTGATTTACATATGTACATTTATCCGACGTTCTCAAAGATGTGTGTGAAGTCAACCAACCCTAACTGGGCGAGCGTGGTTGACTTTGGCCTCCTCACCGCTAAATAAGGGTAGACGCCGAGCCCCTCGGTGGGGACGTATAGTGAGCTGATGATGATGATGACTAGTAAATGTGGGTGTGTATGTGTATGTGTGCGGTACCGACATGAGCACGAGGCGGTGCAAGCCGCAGTCGGCGCCGGCGCGCGGCGCACACACGTGCACGGCACCCGAACAGCGCGCGCCCACCACACCTCGCACCGGCTCCACGCGGATCGCGCTCACGGACTCGGAGTGCAGGGACGTCAAATCTCTCTGCACACAAACACTTCTCCTTGCATGTCTTAGAGTTAGAGAGATGTATGCCATCGGGCCAGTCGATATCTCGACCAATCGACCCTTGGACATTTTTATTTCCATTTGACCGAATTCATCCTTTTGTTTTATGAACAGTCATATTGAATAATTGTACATTCTAATTATAATCAATAAATTAAATATAACGATTTATTTAATGAAATAAAATTTTTTGTTAATCCGAAATTTTATGTTTTGATTTTAGGTTATTAGATAAACCTTCTTTCTTAACGTTCAAACTCGTAAATTTTAAAATATTTTTGACAAAATGCTGATTTTCAATTAACTGCATATCATTACCTACCCTTATTTTACTATATCAATTCATTTTATCTTACAATTTTGATAAAATAACTGAATGCAATTTCGAAACGGCTGCCATGTCTGGAATTTTACGTTCCTTTTCTTGCAAAATTTTGGAGTTGGATTTTAAGAAGGCTTTTAAATTTTCAATAAAATTTTTGCCCGATTTACTTATTATTATGTTTGATCTATTGCTCGGTCAACCGATTGGCCCAATGGAAAACACCCCAGAGGGAGTCTTAGAGAGTCACCTCAATAGTTGTTAAATCTATTTCTACCTCTAATTTACACCGGCGTGGCGTGGCGGGTGCCACCGGCAAGCCGCGGCAAGCGGTTGGTAACGCTTCAAGCCTTTTAAGCCTAAGCAATCAGTACTAAAGAGTATAGGAACACGGAGCATCGCATTAATACATCAGAGGGGACAGAGTTACCTCAGAGACTTCAGAGAAAACTTCAGAATGTCGTTTCTCTGCCAAGAGTAATGTCTTGTCCCAGGGCCGGACACTCCAGTAGTACGAGTACGGTACTGCGCTGCAGAAAGTTATTCAGCATAAGTATTAGCAAAAACCAATGATTAATGATTCTCCTTCTATCTGTCTTATAGACTATTTAGAAATTCTAGCTGAATAATATTGGTAAACGAAACGTAGCAAAACACTAAATCAAAGCAAAAATATATTAAGAATCGGGCGCAAGCAGCAACCTGTGGTTGAGCAGGTGCACGGTGGCAGCGAGCGGGCGCTCGGGGAAGGCCCTGCCGAGATGCACGTGGTAGGGGCACGCCGGGTCCCCCTCTAGCAAGATGTCGTACTCCTTCTCCGGAGCCTGCGGTCATTGCTTCAGCTTTTATACGAGATTCTACAAAGGTTCAGAGTGTTATCGTTTATTTTATTAATTAATTTCTAAGAGTTTAATCACACATCTAATTAAGACTTTTATAAACACCCTGTTTAGGTACGATATAATAAATGTTGGTATTTTATACTCGAAGCGTGATGTGGTCGGTTCTAAACATGATGGAGTCGGCAACAATGGTGAGCGGGCGCACGACAGCCGTGGAGCTGAGCAGGCGCAGCGCAGCCGAGCGCAGACCCGGCGTGGGCGCACGGTGAGCCACCAGACCACACCGCACGCCGCCCTCCCAGTACACCGGGCCCACACTGAACGCGCCCGCCACCACGTAGCCCGTACGTATCGCTTCCTCCTGGAAACAATGTTACTTTTACAGTTATATAATTTTTTTAACCGGAAGGACTGCCGCAAATGAATGTTGAACTAACGTCGAGGGTGAAGGAGCACCAGGCGTCCTCTGTCATGACGTAAAAGGCTGCATGGTGCACGGCGCAGGCCAGACGCAACGGCACGCGGTGCGGCACGCCCGCCAGCCGCGCGCCCAGGTCCAGCACAGGGCTGCGCGCCGGCGGCGCAACGTGTGCGCCCAAGCCGCCCCACACACCGCCCCCGTTTGCCCGCGGAACGATCACTGTACATCGACCATGTGCATTAACTATGTTATAGTAACATCGTAAAGTTATTCTTAGTTTATATTCGTGTTTTTCTTGGACTTTTAGGTTTAATGGTCCGAAAAAGTATTGAACCACATATACTTCACAATTCTTCTAGTGTAATTTGTATCATTAAGTAAAGTAATGATTGTTATGCAGTGAGGTCCAACCGTCGAGCAGGGGCGGCTCCAGGTAGCAGAGCACGAGCACGGCCGCGGGCGCGCCGCGGGATACCCGTACCAACACCTCATCGCGGAACGCGCGCACGTCTCTGTCGGTGTACAGTACGCTCCTAGCTCACTTCTCACTGCTACAACTCAGCGAGAGTGCATTACTTTTGAAAGGATTAATTTTCCACGTCCGAAAAATTGTTCCAAAACATATAAAACAGTTTTATTAATCACTATAACGTAAACAGAAGTAAACATTTTGGGCAAAGGACACTTTCCACTAGTAAAATATATTTTGTAAAGTTGAACATGCGATATTTAAATGTAGGAATACGGTATTAACTGATGGTAAGGTAATAATAAATATGTAAATTGTGACTAATGTTTAGATAATAGAGTGAGTTAACCTGGGCTTGAAATGCACTCTCAGGTCTAGCGCGGCGCCCGAGGAAAGCGCGAGGCCGCGGGCGAGCCCCACTGGCAGCTCAAGACGCAGGACGGGGCGCGTGGGCGGCCGCAGCGCTAGCCGTATCGCATGCCGCGACGTGTTCACCACGCGCACGCTTTTCTACTCACACACAATATATGCTGTATACACGCCGTACACGCGCTACACACGCGCTTACATCTCTACTAAAATTCACCAGTGTCATGAAACTACACTCTATACAATATAGCAATAAAAATAATATTGTTTGATAGTTTTTATTTTAATCACTAAACAACTATATTTCTCATAAAAATAGGTAAGCAAATAATTGCTTATAATAGAATTACATCGGAATATAACAAGGCGAATTAGGAAATGACGGCAGTCTCTAAATGGCCTGAGAAAGTCGAGTCTGTAAATCCGTCCCTGATTTATGCCTACTATGGTAATGGATGTAAAATTTGTAACTTTGAATGAACTTGTCAAAATTCTTTGTTGTCGTACATGAACATATACAGACACATGCCGTATAGCAGGCACAGGACAGGAGTCATCACCAAATGATTACCACATAATCGTGTCCCACGGTAAAGTTCACAAAGTAGAGTGTTGCGGGCTCGCAGACGACGCAGCAGGGTGGCGAGTGCGGGGGGCGCAACGGCCGCGGGAGGTGCGGTGGGCGCGGCGCCGCCTGCTGGGGGCCCGCCGTCTCCTCGCACCTGCACAGGGTCGGCTCTCGTCAAACACGCGACACGCTTAACCAGCATGAGATTAATTTTTTTAAGCCAGTTCATAATAATATCTATGCTTTATTTAAACAGCCATCTAAATATATACACATAAATAATAACTTATCAATTGTTACAAATAGTGCAAAAAAATTGACCAATGTTAATAAAATATTAAGAGATGATACCTTATGGATTGGACTGAAAAATCTTTGGGAGACAAGACGACATCGTCTTGTGGTAAATTTAAATCTTCGGACTGGTTAGCAGTGGCGCTTGTATCGCTCGAAGTGTTCCTCAATAGCCAACGACATTGCAGTTCTAAAATTAAGTTCTAAAATATGTAGCTGCTCGCCAGGTAAACTTGGAAATTGCAACAGAGCAAGTGAGTATATACGAATATAGCAAGTGTTTCAGAGAAGTTAAAAGAGAAGAAAGGGAGAATAAGAATTAATTAGTAAAAACAAATGTTTAAAATATAAGAAAACTTACGATCAGCATTTTCTAAAATTGTCGGCATCAAATCTTGTCTCCGTATGATCCCAAACTCGGCATCCTCTTGTGTCTGTGCGCAGAGCATCGGCGACGGCTCGCCGCAGTACGAGAGCTCGTAGCCTGCGCCGCGCGGCCTGTGTGCCATCTGTTTGCCGTACTCATTTTTCAATTTATCCTCACGAATTCTTATTTCTGCTATGTCTAATGATTTTTCTGGTAACTGAAAGTAAAACATGTTTGTTAAATTCCTTGTCTACTCAGATACATTCATTTTAAAGCTGTGATTTGTAGATGTTGAGAATTGAGAAATAGGTGTATGATATGGGGCTGATATAGAGCAGAGCTGCTGAGTCTATAAATTCGCCCCTGACCAATTATAATTCAAATCGTTTCAAAAGATAACAATTTCTGTGTTGGCGCCGTTTCTGCTGCGCCCTAACAGATGGCGCTGTGGCGAGACCTTGTTTGTATGAACACGATGCTGAGTACCTTGTCTCGCTACATTTAGCTCCCCGCAGGTAGCGGGCTTTGAGGATTTCGGTTCGGTGTTGTCTGTGTTATTCTTGGTTGTGATTGTTGTCCCTGCGTTTTGTAGTAGTTTTCATCGTTACTTTGATCATTAGTTCATTGATCAAGTCACCCAAATTTAAGAAAAATAAAAAGTTACGTAAGAGCAAACAATGTGTGAGATCACACGCGTTAATAACTATAACAAAACATCTATGCAGACTTGTTGGACGATTTTCAATTCGGCGTCATTCTCGTGTGCGCTCCGGTCTCGTGCGTCGTCGGGCGGCGGCGGTGGCGCGGCGCGGAACACTTCCGCCAGCAGCGGCCGGACGTCGCCGCACGCCTCTCTGCTCACACACACAACTTCATGTGTCAAGTTCTCTTTAAGCGCTCTCCTACAATACCTACACTACATCTTACCTTGTATCGGTAGTAGATTGATAATGTTCTATCTGTTAAGGAATAGACTGACCACCTACTTTAAGCGGACGGCTAACCTTTAGTCACATACTAAGTAAAAAGCTATTAGGACGTAACGAGTTAAACATGTCATGTATGTGTCGACAAATAACTTACGTTTTTTTGGGAAATAAGGGCGGCTTATGAGACATTTTTAATGTAGGTAACATGTGACCAATAAAACTAGCTGTCATTAACTGTCCAGACCAGATGTGACAAGTGTCATGTTTGACTCAAAACCATAAACACGACACAAAACGGTCTGATGTAAAATTTGGTATTTTTTATTCTTATATCCATGGAATTAATATCATTTGTCGACTCATCATCATCAAGCTTTGGCAACAAAATAAGATATGATTTTGTGTCCGCTGTAGCTAGCTGCGAGGCCTACATTATTACCTTTCCTTCTAATTTCCCGTGCCTTTGTCTAACGTCTCATTTAATTTTGAAACGCAGCAATAAGCCCAGCTGAGTACTTTAATGATTTTATATTTTCAGCTCGGAAATAAAGAGATCGCTGACTTCGTAAGGTCGTTGTAAATGAAATAGGTTTCGGAGAAAAAAAGCAGTACCTACCTCGACAAACAAAACCGTTTTTTATCGTTATTTACTTGTTTTTTTCACTTTAAGTACTTCATCACTTTAAGCTAAAAAGTAATCCTTAAAAATTCCCCTTGTGTCGCAACATGTGGGCACACTCGAGAGCCGTCCGCGCCGCGCGCTCCGTGTGAAAACCCACATTTCTATACAGCGAGAAAAGAAAAATTCATCAAAAGCCGTAAGTCTGTAATAGCAGCAGTCTATGGCTATCTGATCATCTAAACATAAAAAAAACAAAGGCGGAAAATTCCCTTGAACCCGTCTGCGACGCCAAAGTGATCTGCCGCATGATTTCTTCCGCGCCATAACATATCGATTAACCGCGCGCCGCCGCCACGACTTGTTTCACTTTTTCCAAGGGAAATGAAAGAGATGGCAATATATTTATCTGATGCACCGATGGTTAAGGTTACGGACATCAGATCTAGCGAGTCAAATAGTGATCTAAAAACTAAGATTACATTTACGTTATACCCTTACTTATATTTACTTTATGACACTCAATTATTTCACGTATCAATTTCAATTAATAAACTGCCGTTTCTAACTCCACTGCTCTCTGATGGCGGCGGCGGCGGCGCGTTAAATTATTTTAATTAACTCGTACTCAGTAATTAGTGTGTTGGGAACGACCCGAGTTGGATTACTCTGTAACTTCATGTTACAAGTTACTTTGAAACAAGCGGATAAAGAAAACCTTTTGTAATTTGCAATTTTAAAAAGGATGGAATGTAAGCTTATACCCTTACTGAAATTATGTTTCGTAGCGTTGATCCATGTCTACCGTCTCAAGAAGACTAAAGGAGGGCATACACGTTAGCGATTGTTGACGTGTAGATGTTAACATTAACGTAACACCTGTGGTAAACTATGGACCATCATGTTGCTATCCGTGTCGCCCTAAGAGAATGAATGGGACGTCAATATTATGTTGTGCAAGTGTTGTGGCACTTAAAGCTCACTTACAACATTAGCACTCAGAACAATAACTTCACATGCATATATACAAATTTGATAACTGTCTTCTCAGAATTTTATTAAAAAATGATGACTTCGCTTCTGCCATTCACATTTGATTTGTACCAACATTAGGATCAAAGGAATACCTTAAATTAAAAAAAAACTGAAATTATTATTGCGTACGGTTTAGAAGACGTATAAATTTAAACAAAATCATTTACACTTTTTCAAGTTTATTATTACGTAAAATTAAAATGACTTCAACAAAATAAAAGCAATTAGAATAAAGAAAAACGAAGAGAGAAAATTAGTTCTAAAATAAAAGTAAATTATTTCTAATTCGTTAAATTTCATAAATTTTCAACGAAAAGAAACCTTTAACAATTACTTTTTGTCAAACAAAATACACAAAGAAAATATAATGAGAAAAATTTAGTAAGAGAATACAGAGAAATGATTAGCTGAAGTAGAAATAACAAGCCGCGAGCCGCGAGCGAACACAATTCATGTACCTACTATCAGCTCTCGCTCTCGAGATACATTTGTATACAATATAAAATACAATACAATATACAATACAATATACAATACAGTTATATACAAAAGCTTTTATCTTTCAAGTTGAATGGAAATGCTTACTAAGCATTCAAGATAAACGAAAAGAAATAAAGGCGGGAATACACGTGCCTGTAAAATAGAACATTTGATGCTTGTTAACGACATATCCAAGCTACTGGCGCAATATTGATAGATATTCAAGTTAAACTGGCATGCAAGTTGTTTTTTTGCATGCCAGTTATTTGCATGGTGTATACAAAAGCTAACTCGCGATACCGGTAGTCCCTTCCTCATGTTGCATGCCAGTAACATGTACAAGATCAAATGTTGTGCTATCTACTTGCATAGTAGCTACAGGTATGCCAGTATGCGTATACATCTGAAACTAGGAGGCGTGTGTAAGCAACTATTATGCAACTGTTCCAGCAACAGTCACGTGTATTCCTGCCTTAAATATAGACGTCACTCATACATTCCACCTTTACAATCATACTTAGCAAAATGTCTTAAACGCAAGTGAAAAAATTAAACATCTTTTCTTTATAATATGTAATACATAATATTTTATCGTTATCCAAATTATTATTTAAATAGAAGATAGAAGTATTATGAATTTTCTTTAAGTAGGATAAATGTAGGCAGTGAGATGTAATAAATGAAAGCTAAGCTACACCTTGTTACGCCAAGCTACGTCGAGCTACGCTAAGTATATATGTTATATGCATGAAGCGAGAAAACAGGAGTAGTTCCATGACACGCTTATAAATTTTTTATAGATTTTGCATATTGAAAAAATATTTTTATATTGAAGCATGACAAATTCGCAGGCACAGTTTCTACTTACTACATAAAATCAAATAAATAAGAGGTCTCGTGCGCTGCCAGTGACAGACGAGAGATGTTTTATTTCCACGGCAAAATCATAGCGACATTTCTATTACGACATGACAAAAACAGAAAGAAACTTGTAATTACTCTAAATTAAATTGAAGTATAATTGTTTACGAAGCGAAGGTAATATTTTAATCGCTATGGAACGGTCTTATGAAATTAGGGAATTTATTTAAATATCTAGGTCGGGAGCAATTTTAGGGCGTCGCAAGTTGAGAGCGCGGGGCACGGGATGGCGGAGTTTCGCCCCCCACCGAACCACTCCGAGTGTTGTGCGACCCACTCACTCTCACTCAGACTTCTCTTACTAAATCCCTAAAGATGTATCGCTAATGTCCAATCTTGTCTTCGTGTTATTTTATATGTAAATTGAACTTCAAGTGGAGGAACCGCGCCACTCGGTATCTTCACAAATTGGTTCATCTGTTATATAAACGTATAGCGTTCTGAGATACCGTTGTACAGAAATATATACAGAACATAATACCTATATATACTATAACTATAATCCTTCCCTCAACATGTTTAAGTAAAACAGGCTTTGCGTTTTTCTTTATTAAATACAAGGTACATAACATAAAGGTTGTGTTTTTAAATTTATATGGTAATAAAAGATCGACCATAAATATTGCGGCGAATGAGCGCTTGTATTGGCAATAGAATGTTAATTTTTTTTATTATTTCTACACGTCGAAAATAATTACGTTGAAAACAATTCCGCGAGATTGATTCGTAAAAAACTACAACTCGGCTCACACGACTGCAGTAACTGAATACAATTATTCTACTAGGAGTAGCGTTGGATGTATTCCTGATATTATATTCTACTCGTACTTACATTTCCTATCTCCAGAAATCAACGAAACAATCTAAATTTTTACTGCAATTTTTTAAACGTTAGTTTCTGTAATCGTAATTATCATTTACTTCGAAGATCTTGTTAATTTCCATGAAGAAATCCAATATTCGAATAGCGATACGCGCACGGCGCAGCGGACACCAGCCGGGGAGACGAGCCTGGCGCCGCGCCAGATCTGTTACTCTGGCAAACGAAGCTATAGCAAAATACACAATTTTATATTTCTAGAGACGGTAGTGAATGACTTGCCGACTCAACTTATGTTAGGTGACCGAAGTGACAAACCTAGTTCTGACGAAAGATTAATAGACCATAATTAAGTTTGTGTGATAGCTGCGACGTGCTGTCAGCTGTCACTGCTGAGACCTCATGCGAGAAGGAGCAGGGAAAGGAATCATGGGTATACACTTGTACATAATATATTAATTTGCCAACTTTAGGCAAAAATGTTAGATGCTCGGGAACAATAATGATAATACATCATTTATTTTTTTTATTTATTCTGCATACATATAAGTCTTTGCCCTACAAAATTTGTACCTATTCCTAGTTGTGTACTCGTGTGTGTAACAAGCTGCCGCCGCCCGTCTCTCTCGCTTCACATACTGTTGTTGTTATCGATATCTTTTATTGAAGACAATTACTTTTTATGCATCAAATATTAAGTATTTTCCTTATACGTTGTTATTGTTATAATAGGCTTACTCTTGCTTCCTCATTGGTAGAAATTAAGAAAGGTTGTGTTTTTGCAAGAAAAATAAATCCATTGTTTGAACGCAAATGGCAGTATTGTTAAGAAGGATTTTAATTTGATCAATTTATATGTTAATTTTACTTTTGTTTTGTTCTATCACTTAATGGACAGTAGTCGGAGCAGGGCCAAAAGTGATTCTATTATTTTTGACGTCTACATAAATGGCTACCGCAAGGCCTGACCTGATTAGACTGATCAGTACACCGGATAGACAGGAACTCCTAAACCAACCGCAACCGCAGTCGTTGCATACAAACATACAGAATGTAGCTATAGTTGTCACGGCTCCAGCGCTGACCCTGCCCCCTGTTCAAAACTCTCAGCTAGACTTCGGCCGGCTTTACTTTATGAGTCACGTAGCCGCCGCGACCTTTTCACAAGATTGCCGAGAAAACTAAAAACTTTTACATTTCAAATTAATACAGAAACTCTTCACTGAGCATTAATAATAATAAAATTGTGTTACGGCATTTTACTAAGAGATAATTGAAGCAGTACACTTCGATCCTAAAATCCTGTCTTAATCGTTGCGACGTATTTACACACGGATGCTGGATTTCCACTTCGAGTGGATTTGAATATTATAAAACATTTCATTATTACTATATTATATTGTATTATGTATTGTGAGGTAATCGGGGAGCGTTGTATTGTTTCGAAGGGAGTTTATATTGTACGCCTTCTTAAAGGCTCTAACTCATAACAATAAGCGACGGATACAAAGGACTTCTGCACAATAGTGACTGAAACAATCGCCTGAGTGCGCACCATTTTGTTTTTCTCACGGCCAAAGCACTGCCATTTACCACCTTTTTTGAAGAAGAAGAAAGGAATTATCATTTTTTTGAGCGCTTTGTGCTCGCCTCACTCGACTTCATTTTTTACCGTTTCGATTCGATCGCATTTAGAAAGGTCCTCCAACCTCCAACAAGTTCGGAGACTACCCTAATATAGGAATGTATAGGCCATAGTCAACCATGCTGGCCTAGTGCGGGTTGGTTGACTTCACACATAACTTTGAATTTTTTCGCAGATATTTGCAGATGTTTTTTCATTCACGGTAAGTCGAGATTCGAAAAACACATGGCGGTATTCGAACACAGTACCTGCAGTTAACCCCTGAGCCACTGATGCTCCTAGTTTACATTTAATTATATAATATTAAGTACTTGCATTATTGAAAGCTCAAGCAACGAACTGAGCTCTAACAACATTTTATTCCTCGCTATTTAGTGATTTGAAGAGCGGTACATCATATAACATTCCTTGCAATAACTCGGATAAATATAATAAATTAAACATCAAAGGAACCGCAGTCGGTTGGCGTATATATAAGCAAATTATTATTAAACACAAATTATTATTACACAAAAATATGTAAATAAATTAAATCAAAGTGACGTTTGTGAACGCAATGAAAACATATAATTTCAATAAGTCCAATGGCCTCGTTGTTGTTCCAGGTGTTAACGTTTTCTAAACAATAATAAATAAAACAATAATAAATAAATATACTAATAGCTGTTTGTTTATGTGTATACAAATTTATAACAAGGTACCAAATGACCTAAAGATGTTAAATGCCAGACAATTTAAACGGGGATTGTATAATCTATTGCTTGGAAGTGGTATCTATAGCGTAGAGGAATTTTTGTGTGGTTGACTTATGATAAATCTATGTGTTTCTGCATGGTATATATTTTTGTGAAAATTGTATGATTTTTGTAAAAATATGTAATAAATGAATTTGAATTTGAATTTGAATAAAATAATCTTAATCAAGTACGATTTTAAACATCATTTATATACATAATGCTCGAGCAAAATTCTTCATTAAGTTCAAACGTCATAACTCCAACATTTCGCCCGGAAGCAGCTCCACTCGACGACGCGACGGCGCCCTCTCCCCTTGTAATCACTGAGCAATTGATGTCAAACAATGGAAATTGTCACCTTTCTCGTGACAAAGAGCGAGACGCGTCACCGGCGCACCTCTTTTTGTATTCACTCGAGCGACTACTGCTCTGATTTGTATCCACTCAAACCTAAAACTATTTGAGTCCTCGTGAAACTTTTTATTGAATTTGTAAACTTTATACATTTAGAAAAAACAATCTCTAATAAAATGCACTAAAAAGTAACAAAAAAAGTCATGAAAACCCTCTAAACTATAAAGAAAGTTCTCTTCTTTCTTGTAACATGACTATATTGTATAATTATTGTTATTTCACTGTCGGTGTCGGCCAAGGTAAATAAGTGACATTTTATATCTGAGATTTCTTAGACATAGTTACGGTTATGAAAGTTTCACTCCGGGACGTGAAACTTTAATAGAAGCGTATAAAAAATATTGGGGCACCCAGAAAAGCTCTTCGTAATCTGATGCGACCTAAATCTCTTCGGCGTGTGAAAGACCCTTATTGGATTACTTACATTACACGAGAAACGACGCCCACTTACACGAAGCAATTTGCGTGTAGCGTTGAGCGTAACTCTCTTATAAATAATTAATTACACTGAAGAATAATTTTAAACAATGTATTTATTTATTTGTACATTTTTGCCTTTTTCAGGCGTTGTTACATATAATTTCTTAAAACTGTAACAAATTAATACTATTTCTGCATCTTTCCTGTCTGCATGTTTTTAGGTGCTACATCTGAACTATCTCAGGGGAGAACAAATGCTGACGATTATTTATTCGAAGAATATAACAGAAATCTCGCGCCTGTCACATTTAATTGACAAGCGGATATAGACAATATTCGATTCGCTATCGCTAGTAGAATCGACTAATCGAATGTATCAAAATGTACGAGTATATGAAAATTACATGACATGCACGAGTACGTGACATTTTGAAAGTTAGTGTCACTTCATACATTTTTGACTTTTCCATCAGCGACTTCGCTTATCAAATGTTAGTTTGTCTAGTCTCAGTACTTCGTGTTTGTGTTAATGTTTATGTGCAATTAATTTGAATGTTACTTATGAATTTTTTACAATGTGCCCAATATGTACCCAAAGGTTGTCTGGCAGAGATCGCTGCTTAGCGATAAGACCGCCTTTTGTGAAAATCCTGTTGTACTTTCTTTTTTTGTAACTCCATGATAGTGCACAATAAAGTATATTTGTATTTGTATTTGTATGTGAAAGTTTGAGATAAGTAGAAAACACACACAGCACGTGCGCTTTGAAAATTGATGAAATTTCCTCCATTTCCTCATTCTCAAACATAATATTGAAATACCCTAATAGGTGTTAGTGTGAGATAAACTTAAATCTGTGAGATGACATGTTTACCGAATCTTTTATAGATGTTTCGTTACCTACGTGTTTGATAAACTGTATAAATTCTATGTATGTGTGTATATGTATAGATACATACGACTCGCATCTCTTGTCTTGTGTTTTGATTGAACGCCTAAATTAAGCAGAAAGAGGAATGTGTAATTCAATACGTGGTGGTTATACGCTACAGAAAATATTTTGTAAATTATGAGTAAGTGAGCGTAAAATGTGCGGTTTGTGTTTGAAATCTTTCCGCTATGGACGGGAATAAGATATTCTATGCATATCATCCATTAATGTCACGAATGTGGTATACTTTTGTTATAAAGAAATTATAAAGAAATAACAATATTATCCTTGGAGTGCCGCCCTGACACTGACACTGACACACTCACACTACCTCTGTTGCGCTTCATTGGAAAACAATAAAACTCGTAATGAGGCAATGGCTGCCTCTTTGTACATAACTCGAGGGAGCCGGTTCAGTTAACTCTTACAAATAACTTTTACAAAAAGGCCTTTGAATTTTTCGGTGAAAGTTTTCTACGGAAAAAGATTCGAGCGAACTGCTAACTGCGATAACTTTGTTACTGTGAATTTTTTGGACATTTTGCTGAGTCTCAATCTCTTATTTACTTATTTACTCTTATGTAATAAACGAAGTTTGAAACAAATTAACGATTTATTACATGAAAGTACTGCGCAAGTTGCAAATCGCTAATGGACTAATGGAGTACAGATTACCAAACTCGCTGTCAAATATTAACAAGAAAATCTGCAAATATAAAAAAAAACAGGTTAATTGATCACTTGCAGATTGAAAAGCCATGCCATGTTTTCTAGATCTTTGAGCCTTTTTTTCAATAAGCTGCTAGCCGTACGGTACCATTATTGTACCCACAACAGTCGTAGCCGCGCCATGAAAACTGGAACGATGGACTAGGTCTAGGCAAAATAGGTCTTGGCCAATTTTCCCCAAAAGGTTAGATCCTACTAAAAGCAAACAAAAACATGATTCTGAAGTCACACTGCGCGGTGTATCCGCTTCATGCCGTTTCGCGCCGGCCGACGGCATCGGAACTAGGGCGGGGGCGCGCGGCAGACGCGGTGGCAGCCAGCCGGCAGTCGTCAGTGTGGGCCGCCGGCGGCGTCAAGCGGCACGTTTTTAATGAGGTGCCACGACGCGCGATAACAGATAAACTTATTTCGTTTTAGCGATATGAAAACATTTATTCAATTCATACTAAACATCTTTTGCGATGGGTTGATATTACGATGGTTTAAAAAAAACTTTTACTCAACTAAATAAATAAACATAACACATAAAATAACAAGAAATTTAGCGAGGAGTAGTATCACACGAAACCACCCTTTGGTGTAGCTGTAGACCATGTCGCGAACAGGCTCGATGTCCAGACTCCTGGTCGTAATCGTTTTTCCTTTTTGCTCTCTTACGACTGGTGGCGGCACGGGGTCACTGAACACAACGGTCAGCGAGTACTCGTTAGAGTGCCACGCGAGGGCGATCAGGGAGAGCAGGCCACTCATTGGACCATTTGACTTATCTAAGAAGCTGAAAAAGACGAAACAACCTGTTGGTCGACAACCAAGTGCAGCACCGCAAGCTGCCAGTATTTTGGGGCAAAAGAAATTAAAAAACATTCGTAATAGTTCATCTCCTATTCTCTTCGACTCCAAAGTTTTTTATACATCTGCCGCACCTGCCTCTAGGAAATCAGTCGAAAAAACTAGATTATCTCGCGAAGATGATTTCAAAATGGACTCTTCTACTATTGCATCTAAAGGTAACATGAAGATTAAGTCTAGAAAAACCCCAAAGAAGAGGAAGACAAGGCTAGGTGGTGCGAGAGCAGAGCAAGGGCCGGTGTGGGCTGGTCAGCGCGCCACCGTGCTGCCCGGCGACCTCGTGCTCGGCGGCCTCGTTACGGTGAGCTGTCTCTCTTCTTTGCCTATTGTAAAAAAGTCGTAAGTCGTATGAATCAGATCTCATAGCCTCAAAACGTCTCCCGCTCTTGTTGTCGCGGTGTCGCGGCTTTAGTACTAAGTAACAAAATCACGTGTGATTTCTGAGCCTCCCTCTTAGAGAAATCTATAAGTAAGGTACAAAAGTAATCGTCAAAGAAGAACTGTATTTTCTCGCTTAGAAGAGCAAATAACACATTACGGTAGCGGCTATTACGGTCGCCGTAATCCACCGAAAGAGCAAACATTTTATTGAAATCTTCATAAACAAAGGCTCCATACCCCTTTTTCGTTTTCGTCCATGAAAGCGTCATTCCATTCTGTTGCTAAACATAAAAACTTTTATATCATCAACGAACTTAACGGCTAAAGATAGGCAGGAGGCGACAGCATCGTTATGAGTACATGTACATACATAGATAGCAGTAGTGGCGGCATCGGCAGGTGCACGATCGCGACGCGATCGGCGCTGGAGGAGCGGGTTGCGGAGCTTTGCGGTTACGCGGCGTGCAGGTGCTGGAGGCCATGATGTTCGCGCTGGCAGCGGCCGGTCCGCCAGCGCCCGGCGTGCGCCTTGGTGCGCTCGTGCTCGACGACTGTGACACCGATACGCGCGGCCTCGAGATGGCGCTGGACTTTATCAAAGGTAACGGCCACTGTTACTTCTTGTGATACCCTCGAATATTTCGACTACTAAATCCATAGAAAATTAAAATTGCAAAAATTGCATTATGAAGGTGACTTTAAGTTAAACCGTTGCTCCTCACAAAGTAGCCAGCGCATACCCAATAATTACTTAGAAAATTGCTACTCCTCAATAACAGGCGCATTGGTGCGAACAACGCGTTTTAAGGTTTTTCGAATTTATTATTATAATTGTAATGGAGCGTCGAACAGCCCTCATAAACTTTAAATATGAATCTGCAATAATCAACGTTTAAGAGATGCCGGCGCAGGTTCCATCGGAAACATCAACGCCGAGCAGCGCGCCTGTAATACGTCGGCGGGTGCAGCGGGCGACACGGGTGCGGGCGGGCGCCAGGTCATCGCGGGCGTTGTGGGCGCAGCTTCCAGCGTTACCTCCGTACAAGTCGCCAATCTTCTTCGGCTTTTCAAAATCCCTCAGGTGAGGAGGTCGCATCTTTTCCACCTGAAATAATTTCGACAGTGTAAATGTTCCTTTGTAAAATTTTCCTAGGTGTCGTTCTTCTCGACGTCCCCCGAGCTGTCGAACAAGGCTCGTTTTGAATATTTTATGCGCACCATCCCCTCGGACTCGCATCAGGTGCGTGCGATGGTCGAGATCGCCAAGAAACTCGAGTGGCGCTACGTCTCCATCATCTACGAAGAATCCAATTACGGAACCAAGGTAAATGTACATGCCGGTCATCTAATGTCCTGCATGTCTGAGCATTCGTGTATTACATGTACGTATAATTATTTTACGATTAAAATAACAAAGTCCATCCAAGGAAATAAGTATATAATAAGATATTTGATGCAAAAGTATTTTAAAAGAATTAAACTAACAGCGAAATAATGAATTTAACTCTACTTCATAATAAACCTCGCTGTAGTATAAACTTAAACCGAACGTAAATAAACAAAATTTCAGACGTTCCGCAATGACGGATGGAAAGAGACTGCCTCGAGCAGCAGCGCACGCTTCCTTATAAAACCTTTTTTTTGTGTGGCTACCCTCAACAGTCCTAACAATATTATATTTGAATAAAGTTTAAGATTCGTCGTCGTCTTAGGCCTTCGAGGATTTAGAGACAATGTTGGCAAGAAACAGCATCTGCATAGCTGTGAAGGAGCGGCTCATGAGGGAGTCGGGCGCGCCGCACGACAGCACCTACGACGCCCTTGTTCAGCGGCTGCTGGCGCGGCCACGCGCGCGCGGTGCGTACCAGCTCGGCACGCGCACGCTGATGTACCCGCCAGTGTGGCACTTGTGATGTCTGGCCTCTGAGCAGGTGTGATCGTGTTCGCGTGCGAGCGCGAGGTGGCGGGCCTGATGGCAGCCGTGCGGCGGAACGGCGCGGGCGACTCCTTCAGATGGCTAGGTTCCGACTGCTGGGCCGGGGGCGAACTGCTCGCCGCTGGCAACGAGCGCGCCGTCGAGGGTGCCATCGGCGTGCAGCTGCAGGCCAAGCCCGTGCGCGGTTTTCGTGAATACTTCCTCAATCTCACCGTAGAAAACAATCCAAGGAATCCCTGGTTTGTAGGTAATGCCACAGTTGAGACGATACCTCGACGTAAAATTTTTACGACTTATACAAACTTATACGAGAGCGACCTGGGCTCACATGTGTTTCGGTTTCTGTCTCAACATCATTTCTCCACGTGTGATTTTCCTTTATAGTTCTAGAATACTCCGCTACAAAAAAAAATCTTGGTTATAGAATTCTGGGAAGAGCAGTTTGGGTGCCGCTACCCCGGGGCGCCGCGCACGTCGTTCGCTTCGCGGGCCGAGCGGCGCTGCTCGGGCGCCGAGCGACTGCCAGCCGACACGCCGCTAGAGGGCCGGCTGCAGTTTGTGGCGGACGCGGTGTTCGCTTTCGTGCACGCCGTGCGCGACATGCACCGCGCGCTGTGCGGAGGCCGGCCCGGGCTGTGCGCGCGCATGCGCCCCCTCAGCGGCCCGCTGCTGCTGCGCTACCTGCGCCGGGTGCGCTTCACGGGTAAACTTAGTCATAGTTATTTCTTAAAAAAATTATAATCGTTGATGCTAGTGATGATTCCTTATTTTTCCTACTTTTTTATTTGTATGCATTTGGTTGAACTTTTAAAAAAATCTCCGGGCTGCGTGTTGATCGTCAATAAGTCAGTTTCTTCTACAAATGTAAGGGTTAAGCGGTGATGAGTTCCACTTCGATGTGAACGGCGACGGCCCCGCGCGCTACGACATCCTGCACTACCGGTGGACGGCGCGCGGCGGCTATCGATGGCTCAAGGTTGGGCAGTACCTCGACGGCGATCTGCATCTCGATTTGGACGGTAAATAGTTGTCATCGCTCGACTTAGCGGTGTGACGATGCCGAATACTTAAGTCACTCTTGGATTTTTTTTATTATTAGATTAGCACAACTTAATGCATAAGATATCCCTTCCGAGCAGAGATCCAGTCGAGGGCGGCATCGGTGTGCAGCGCGGAGTGCGCGCAGGGCCAGGCCAGGCGGTACGCGGCCGGCGACTCCTGCTGCTGGCACTGCTACAACTGCTCGCAGTACGAGGCGAGTCTCCCGACGCACTCATTTGTACAACTATAAATAACTAAGGACCCGTACGCAATATGCGGTTCATTAGAATTTATGATTTGTCATCGTCAGATCCGGTCGCCGGTGTCGGAGACGGCGTGCGCGCAGTGCCCGCTGGGCACGTTGCCGGACGCGGCGCGCACACACTGCTCGCCCGTGCCCGCGCGCGCCCTGCGCCCCGCGCACCCCGCGCTCGCCACAGCGCTGGTCTGCTCCGCGCTGGGCGCGCTACTCACCGCGTACGTGTCCACCCCGCACCATTCCGACGCACCCCGTCGTACCCGGACTATCTTACAATTTTTTTTTTTTTCATTCTCCTATTAGACGTTCCGAAAAGGAAAACAATAGTAAGCAACAAGTTGCCCAATTCCCACATGTCAATGAAGAAACTTATACAGACAAAGGTGTCGTCGCATATCACGATTATAACGTTGCCTTTGAATGTACATATTTAGTTTTCAACGGTGTGGCGTGGAGTAAGCCTGTGAGGTTGTGTGCGCAGGGCGGTGGGTGCGCTGTGGGCGCTACGAGGCGACACGCCGGTGGTGCGCGCCAGCGGCCGCGAGCTGAGCCTGGTGCTGCTGGCCGGCATCCTCATGTGCTACCTGCTCCCGTTCGCGTTCGCGCTGCGCCCCACCGACGGCGTGTGCGCGCTGCAGCGGTCTCTATTGTTTGTCATATCATATACTCTACGCGCTGCCGTGTGTGCCATCGAAAGTATTAAAATTGATAAATAAAGATTCAGAGTTCTTTTCCACGTTCGCGCACATTTTCCCTTTATAGAGGTATAGTCATTTGAACCGAACCAACTTCCGCAACTAACATTTCGTAATAATCACTAACACTAACCTTTAGGCACAAGGCCACCATAATTGAATTTATTATACATATATGCAAACCAGCATACATAAAATAATTTAAGTAAGTACTGAAACTAAAAGTACGTACTTCAGTAAGTTTCACGAAAATGTTTTAATCAACTGGCCTATTAATTGTGTAAAAAAAAGCAAAGGAATAAAAGGTGGTGTCGTCGGCGGCAGGTTCGGCAGCGCGCTGTGCTTCACTGTGGTGTACGCGGCGCTGCTCACCAACACCAACCGCATCGCTCGCATCTTCTCCGCCCCGCGCCGCTCCGCGCGCCGCCCGCCGCTCATCTCGCCGCGCTCGCAGCTCCTCATCTGCGCCCTCCTCGTCTCCGTGCAGGTACTCGCCCGCACCTTCCGCTCTCCCGCAACACCGCGACTTCTCCTTTGAGGCATCGGCCGTTCGCGGCGTCGCTGGCAGGTGGCGTTGGTGTCGGTGTGGCAGGCGGCGGCGCCGGCGCGCGCGGTGCACCACTACCCCACGCGCGCGCACAACCTGCTCGTGTGCGACTCCTACGTGGACGCGTCCTACGCGCTCGCCTTCCTCTACCCCGTGCTGCTCATCGCCGTGTGCACCGTGCACGCCGTGCTCACGCGCAACATCCCCGAGGCCTTCAACGAGAGCAAACACATCGGTGAGCCGATACTGCTCCACGTATTTCCATGAATGACCCACTGTTTACCTCTTCTGTAACATATATACACATAACACTAGTGTTAGGTCTATTTTTTTTTTTTATAATTCCAACTCAATCAAAAGATCGATTCAATCGAAACATCTTCAAAAGCTCGGATCGCATCGCTGGTGTGCAGGTTTCGCGATGTACACGACGTGCGTGATCTGGTTCGCGTTCGTACCGCTGCACTTGGGCACGGCGAACCGCGTACCGATGCGCGTCACCAGCCTGGCCCTCACCATCTCGCTCAGCGCCAGCGTCACGCTCGCCTGCCTCTTTGCGCCGAAGGTACTTCTGTCCACCGCCGGGACCCACATAACCTAACCTACGGTTAATGATGATGATGAATGATGAGTGGCAGGTCGGATTATATCCAACACGTGCACGGCATGCTCTATAATTAGAGCCATCGCGCCGGCTGAAATTTACTTCGCTTGAGAATCAACCGTCCCATCTTCCATGGTACTAAAACAGGCGTACGCATTAACATCCGAGCCGTGTGACTCCGAGACGAGCTCCTAAGTCTAGGGTAAGTGTTCCATGTAAAGTTTCACAGGTATACATTATATTGGTGCGGCCGGAGCGCAACGTGCGCGCCAGCCTAATGCCGACGCGCTGGAGGGCGCGGGGCGCGGCTGGCGGCGCGGCGGGAGGCGCAGTGTGCGCGGCGCTGGTGGGCGCGGCGCCTCTGCCCGGTTCCGCCTCGCCACCACCGCCCCGACACCCTTCCACTGATTTTTCTACTGAAGTAAACAGTGAGTGTATCTTCTTTGGTTTGTCGTTAGGTTAAGATCCTTTCTTCATTATTGTGAAGTCTTCATTGCGTTAACGAATGTAGTTAGCATACTACCTTTATATAAACACTCTCTTACATATACGCAGGGAAATCGACATCGACCGAACGACACGTACAAACGGAGGAACCGAGGTGGGAGCGGGCGGGCGGCGGGCTGCCGCTGGACCCGCGCCGACTGGCCGGACTGGCAGCCGGGCTGCCCGCCTTCACTCTCGCGCCCGGAGCGCTGCGCAGACGCGGCGTGCGAGATGCTGCACCGCTGTAGAGAATGCGGCCGTGCCCTAAGCCAGTGCTTGTGTCAATAATAATGCAACTGAAACACTGGTGTAGGAAAAAAAAATGTTGATTCGGAGTTTGTGATACTAGATAAGTACTTAATATTAAATAACATAACTGGTGCATGATGTTTTATTAGCCGACTTCAAAAAGAAGGAGGTTATCAATTCAACTGTTTTTTTTTTTTTTTTAAGTATCTAGAAGACTAGTAGATTTTGAGTCTAGCTTCAAAATGCGGGACATGAAAATTAGGGACATATTAGCCTTCAGCGCTTACGTAGGCTATAGCTCTTTAAATGTGCTAAACATCAAAAGAGTTATTGCCAAGGCAAAGTCGGAACACGTGGCTAGCATTGGCGAGAGACTGGTGAAACTTCCTTCGGGAACTCGTGCGTTCTGGTCTCTCGCCAAGGCTGTCCAGGGGAATTTTTGTAAGCCATCTTTACCATCTTTGCGCAGGGGGGATGACTCGTTGGCCCACACCGCAAAAGAGAAGGCCGATCTTCTAGGCTCTCTTTTTGCGTCGAACTCGACTCTGGAGGATAAAGGTAGCTCACCGCCGAATATCCCGTGCGGTGACACCTTCATGTCCGAAATCCAGTTTCGCCAGAGATCAGTACGTAAAGTGCTGCATGCTCTGGACGTCCACAAGTCGAGTGGGCCTGACGGAATTCCTCCCATCGTGCTTAAGACTTGCGCTCCTGAGTTGGCACCGGTTTCAACGCGCCTGTTCCGGTTCCTCTACTCCTTAGGCATCGTCCCGAATTCATGGAAGACTGCCATAATCCACCCGATCCCAAAGAAAGGCGATAGCTCGGATCCGTCCAACTACAGGCCGATTGCCATTACCCCTTTGTTCTCAAAAGTCATGGAAACGACCGTCAATTGCCAGCTTATGAGGTACCTTGAGGAGCATCAGCTGATTAGCGATCGGCAGTATGGGTTCCGTCAGCGTCGCTCAGCTGGTGATCTTCTCGTGTACCTCACGCATCGATGGTCGGAGGCTATCGAGGGCAAGGGGGAGGCCCTGGCGGTTAGTTTGGACGTGGCCAAAGCCTTTGATCGGGTGTGGCACAAAGCACTTCTTGCGAAGTTGCCTTCCTACGGGCTGCCCGAGAAACTATGCGCCTGGATTTCTAGCTTCTTGGAGGGTCGGAGCATCAAGGTCGTTGTTGACGGTGCGTGCTCTGACCCGAAACCAATCAACGCTGGTGTCCCACAGGGCTGTGTACTGTCACCCACATTGTTTCTGCTGCATATCAATGACATGCTGCAATTCAACATTCATTGTTGTGCAGACGATAGCACGTGTGACGCACTGTACACGGCCCGTGCCAATGTTTCTCGGGCTACTGCCGATGAGAACCGGACCAAACTTGTATCTGAACTGGAGACCCTACTGGGTGAAGTTTCGGATTGGGGTCGACGAAATCTTGTTGAATTCAAAGGTAGGTAGGTAGGTAGGTAGGTAGGTAGGTAGGTAGGTAGGTAGGTAGGTAGGTAGGTAGGTAGGTAGGTAGGTAGGTAGGTAGGTAGGTAGGTAGGTAGGTAGGTAGGTAGGTAGGTAGGTAGGTAGGTAGGTAGGTAGGTAGGTAGGTAGGTAGGTAGGTAGGTAGGTAGGTAGGTAGGTAGGTAGGTAGGTAGGTAGGTAGGTAGGTAGGTAGGTAGGTAGGTAGGTAGGTAGGTAGGTAGGTAGGTAGGTAGGTAGGTAGGTAGGTAGGTAGGTAGGTAGGTAGGTAGGTAGGTAGGTAGGTAGGTAGGTAGGTAGGTAGGTAGGTAGGTAGGTAGGTAGGTAGGTAGGTAGGTAGGTAGGTAGGTAGGTAGGTAGGTAGGTAGGTAGGTAGGTAGGTAGGTAGGTAGGTAGGTAGGTAGGTAGGTAGGTAGGTAGGTAGGTAGGTAGGTAGGTAGGTAGGTAGGTAGGTAGGTAGGTAGGTAGGTAGGTAGGTAGGTAGGTAGGTAGGTAGGTAGGTAGGTAGGTAGGTAGGTAGGTAGGTAGGTAGGTAGGTAGGTAGGTAGGTAGGTAGGTAGGTAGGTAGGTAGGTAGGTAGGTAGGTAGGTAGGTAGGTAGGTAGGTAGGTAGGTAGGTAGGTAGGTAGGTAGGTAGGTAGGTAGGTAGGTAGGTAGGTAGGTAGGTAGGTAGGTAGGTAGGTAGGTAGGTAGGTAGGTAGGTAGGTAGGTAGGTAGGTAGGTAGGTAGGTAGGTAGGTAGGTAGGTAGGTAGGTAGGTAGGTAGGTAGGTAGGTAGGTAGGTAGGTAGGTAGGTAGGTAGGTAGGTAGGTAGGTAGGTAGGTAGGTAGGTAGGTAGGTAGGTAGGTAGGTAGGTAGGTAGGTAGGTAGGTAGGTAGGTAGGTAGGTAGGTAGGTAGGTAGGTAGGTAGGTAGGTAGGTAGGTAGGTAGGTAGGTAGGTAGGTAGGTAGGTAGGTAGGTAGGTAGGTAGGTAGGTAGGTAGGTAGGTAGGTAGGTAGGTAGGTAGGTAGGTAGGTAGGTAGGTAGGTAGGTAGGTAGGTAGGTAGGTAGGTAGGTAGGTAGGTAGGTAGGTAGGTAGGTAGGTAGGTAGGTAGGTAGGTAGGTAGGTAGGTAGGTAGGTAGGTAGGTAGGTAGGTAGGTAGGTAGGTAGGTAGGTAGGTAGGTAGGTAGGTAGGTAGGTAGGTAGGTAGGTAGGTAGGTAGGTAGGTAGGTAGGTAGGTAGGTAGGTAGGTAGGTAGGTAGGTAGGTAGGTAGGTAGGTAGGTAGGTAGGTAGGTAGGTAGGTAGGTAGGTAGGTAGGTAGGTAGGTAGGTAGGTAGGTAGGTAGGTAGGTAGGTAGGTAGGTAGGTAGGTAGGTAGGTAGGTAGGTTAGGTTAGGTTAGGTTAGGTTAGGTTAGGTTAGGTTAGGTTAGGTTAGGTTAGGTTAGGTTAGGTTAGGTTAGGTTAGGTTAGGTTAGGTTAGGTTAGGTTAGGTTAGGTTAGGTTAGGTTAGGTTAGGTCTGGGGGCGCCCGTACCGGATGGTACGGGCCAAATTCAAAACGGCGCCCCCCACGGAGGCCATGGAGCCGGCCGTCCTCAGCGCGGTGGTAGAGGGGCTATTTCCAGACAGCCCCCCATTCGAGCCACCGCGCATGTCGCAGCAGAGGGATGATGACGAGGACGACGCCGCCGTCCCTAATCCTCCTCCGATAACCGAGGAGGAAATGATAGGGGCGGCCCGCCGGCTCCAAGGCCCGCGGAAGGCCCCGGGACCGGATGGGGTCCCGGGGAAGGTTCTCCCCATCGCGCTGAAGCACCTCGGGGACCGCCTACGCTGCCTCTTCGAGGATTGCCTGGCAGCGGGGCACTTCCCTGAGGTGTGGAAGGAGGGGCGGCTGGTCCTCATCAGGAAAGAAGGCCGCCCCGCGGACTCTCCGTCGGGATACCGCCCACTAGTGATGCTGGATGAGGCCGGGAAGTTACTAGAGCGAGTTATAGCTGCCCGGATCATCCAGCATCTAGAGAGGGACGGGCCGCAGCTTTCGGTGAACCAATTCGGGTTCCGGTCAGGACGATCCACCTTGGACGCCCTGGCCGCCCTGAAGAAGTTCACCGACGAAGCGGCCCAAAAGGGGCAGGGAGCCATGGCGGTGTCATTAGACATCGCCAATGCCTTCGGCTCCCTCCCCTTTGCGGTAATAGAGGAGGCGCTCCGGTACCACGGAGTGCCCCTCTACCTGCGGAGAGTCGTAGGACACTACCTGCAAGGGCGGGTAGTGTCCTACATGGGGAGAGCCGGTCGAGAGGAGAGGCGGATGGCCTCCGGTGTTCCACAGGGGTCCGTGCTAGGGCCCCTGCTATGGAACATCGGGTATGACTGGGCCATCCGCGGAGAGGTGCTGTCCCGGATGGCGGTCATCTGCTACGCAGATGACACGCTGGTAGCCGTCCGGGACACCACCTGGAGCCGATTGGTGAGAAGGGCTGAGGCCGGAGCCACATTGTTGACCCGGAGGATTGAGGCATTAGGCCTCCGAGTGGCCCTCAGTAAGACCGAGGCCCTCTGTTTTAAAGGGCCTCGGTGGAGGGTACCTGCGGGGGCCACCCTCCGGGTCAACGGAGAGGAAGTCGGGGTCAAGGCCCGGATAAAATATTTGGGTCTTGTCCTCGACGGGGGTTGGCGCTTCGGTGACCACTTCCGAGCGCTGACCCCCCGGCTTGTGGGCGCGGCCTCAGCCCTGGCGAGGCTCCTCCCTAACCTCAGCGGTCCGGGTGTACATGCGAGGATGCTGTACACCACGGTCGTCAAAAGTATGGCCCTGTACGGTGCACCGATATGGGCTCGCGCCCTAAATGCACCGAACAGGGCCCTCCTCCGCAGGCCGCAACGCATTGTTGCGGCGCGTGCGTGCCGGGCCTACCGAACGGTAGGCCACGCGGCGGCCTGCGTTTTGGCCGGCACCCCTCCGTGGGAAATCGAGGCGGGAGTGCTGGCCGAAGCCTACTGGGCGCGGGCCAGACAAAGAGCCCGGGGCGAAGCCCCGGCCCCAGAGGAGGTCTCCCGCGCCCGGGAGGCGAGGAGAGTGACGACCGTGGAGCGGTGGGCGAGAAGCCTAGCGCACGCCAAATATGGCGTGCGCACTATAGAGGCCATACGCCCACTGCTCCCGGAATGGTGTGGGAGGAGCCACGGCTCCCTCACCTTCCGTCTGACACAGGTGCTGTCCGGGCATGGTTGCTTTGGACGGTACCTGTGTCGGATCAGACGGGAGGTGACGATGCGCTGCCACGGGTGCGGCGCCAGCGAGGACACGGCGCAGCACACACTCGAAGTGTGCTGCGCCTGGAGAGAAGAGCGCCGCACCTTGGTGGCGGCGATTGGCGGCGACCTCTCACTTCCCGGCGTCGTGCGCGCCATGTTGGGAAGTGAGAGGTCTTGGAACGCGGTCTCCTCCTTCTGCGAACTGGTCATGTCGCAGAAGGAGGAGAGAGAGCGGGAGCGCGAAGGGGACCCCCTAGCGCCCCCGCTCCGGCAGAGAAGAGTGGGGAGAAGGAGGCGGCAATTCGCCGCTTCTGCCCTTCTCCCCACGCCTTAAATTTTGAGGGCCCGTAGCGGCCAAACGCAGGCGGGGTCACGGAAGTAAGCTAACGCGTTTCCCGTGGCCCCGCCGTAACGCGTGAGAGGGCAGTCTGGTTTTAGTGGGTATTCCGGTCGCCTTGTCTTTATCTTCTGCGGCCGGCGAGTCCCACACTCCCCTACGCCATTGCACAGCCCGGCGTAGGGGGTGCGTAAATGCATTTCCAGACTATAAAAAAAAAAAAAAAAAAAAAAAAAAAAAAGGTTAGGTTAGGTTAGGTTAGGTTAGGGGCCGCGTTAGGCGCCCGGTAGGGGTTTACAGCTTCCTCAAGGAAGCTAAAGACTACGTAGCTGATGGGGGGGATAGTGAGGGGGAGGACCCCGACCCAACTTACCGTCCATCCGGGAGGAAGACGAGCCCCGTAGTGGCTTCAGCAAAAGCCTCTGACGACGGGACCCCCGACGCCCTATCCAGGGGCACGGTCGAGGCCCTCGCCGAGGAGGCTCTCAAAAGCGTGGAGAAAATAAAGGAAGAAATCAAGAAGAGTAGCCACCTAAAGGGTACCGTGTGGGGCCAAATTAACCGGGCCACTAAATGCGTTGTTGAAGCGGTTGAGGGCCTCCGCGATATAACGCCAGATGAAGAGCAGCGCAGGCTCCGCGCGGACAATGCTCGCCTTTCAAGGGAGCTGGATATTGTCCGCAACGAGCTGCGTGCCTTCAAGCAGGCGTACGTGGAGTCGCAGCGGAAGTCCGCTGCAGCCCCGAAAGAGGCCACAGGGCCACAGCAGCCCAACTTTGAGGAGGTGCTAAGATATGCTATGGAGGAAATGAAGGGGCAACTCCTGCAGTCGGTAGGCGGGATGATCAATGCCCGCCTACAAGACCTGGAGATGCGCCTTCCTCCGGAGCCCGTCATGAGGCCCCCCCTGCGTGCCGACCAACGGCAGCCGCCGCCGCCCCGTCACAAGTCCCGGTCGGGGATCGTGGAGGGCGCCATGGAGGTGGATGGGGAAGCCCAGCCATCCCCGGCGCCCACACCTAGGGCGGTAAAGAAGGCACCGAAGAAGGGCGCTGCAAAGCGGCCGACTGCCCCCCCGCCACCTCCTCCCTCCAAGGGAAAACAGGGGGCAGGACAGGCAGACGCGACCCCTCCCCCCCCAACTGCTGGAACAAGTGGAGAGGGGGAAGCCCAGTCGGGGACTGTGGGCAACTCCTGGTCCGAGGTTGTCCGGCGGAAGAAGAGGGGAAATGCCGCTGTCGCTGCTTATTCCCCCCCCTCAGCCGGAACAACCCGGCAGATCGCCCCGGCCCCACCAAAGGCCGTTAAAATCGTGGCCCCAAAAACCGCGGCCATAGTGGTGACCCTCAAGAAAGGGGCCACCATGACCAATGCGGAAGGGGCCACGACTGACGCGAAGTACACCGAGGTCCTGGCAAAGGCCAGGTCCTCGATATCCCTGAGGGAATTCGGTTTGGAGTCGGTCAAGATCCGAACGAGCATGACCGGCTCCAAACTGATGGAGGTCGGGGGGACCTCCCCCGAGGAAACTGCTGACCGCCTTGCCGCCGCCCTGGTGGAGGCAGTAGGCAGCTGGGCGGACATCACCCGCCCAACCAAAATGGCCGTCCTCAGGATCACCGGTCTGGATGACACGGTGACCACTGAGGAAGTGGCGGCCCAACTGGCATCGGTCGGCGGGTGTCCCCCCACCTCCATGAAAGTAGGCAATATCAGGCCGAGTTTCTGGGGCGGAGGCTCCGCCCTGGTCAAGTGCCCAGCGACTGCCGCTAAGGCAGTCGTGAAGGCGGGACGAGTGGCCATCGGATGGACGATGGCCACCGTCAAAGCAGTGGAGGCCCAGCCATTGCGTTGCTATAAATGCATGATGCTGGGCCACACTCGCGCTCTATGCCCAGCGGAGACAGAGAACGGGCGTCTCTGCTTCCGCTGCGGCAGTGAAGGACACAAGTCGGCAGAGTGCGAGGCCCCCTGCAAATGCACCGTGTGTGCAACGACGGGGCGCCCACACTCACATGTGATGGGGGGTGCCAAGTGCACACCCCCGTCGGTGAAGGGCAAAGCCCCGTCGTCGAGCAGAGTGCCTCGCACTCAGCCCCAACCGCACGGCAGCCGTATGGCTGAGGAGGAAGAAATGCAGGTATCTTAATGCCAAGACACCTGCATTTCGACCTACTACAGACGAACACCAACCACTCTGCCAGGGCACAGGACTTGCTCATGCAGTGCCTGGCAGAGTGGAGAATTGCTGTTGCGGTCGTGGCTGAACCCTACTTTGTCCCCCCCCAACCCAGTTGGTTCGGGGACACAGAGGGATCAGTCGCCATTGTGGCGCCGCCTTCGAGCCCGCGACCCCTCTCCCTCAGGGAGCGAGGAGCGGGCTACGTGGCGGTGAACTGGGGAGAAGTAGTACTCATAGGAGTCTACTTCTCCCCAAACAGGAACCTCCGACAATTCGAGAGGTTCCTGGATGGCCTGGAGCCGGTTGTGCAGCGAGCATCACCGGCCCAGGTCATCGTGATGGGGGACCTCAACGCTAAGTGCGCAGCGTGGGGGTCCTCCATCACTGACCTGAAAGGGGCGCTTCTCCGGGACTGGGCCGTCATGATCGGCTTAGTTCCGGAGAACCAAGGCAACGCCAACACGTGCGTGCGCCGACAAGGGGGATCAGTCGTGGACGTCACGTTCGCGACCCCCGGCATCGGTGCACGCATATCGTGTTGGCGTGTCCTCGAGGAGGTGGAGACCCTGTCCGATCATTTGTACATCCGGTTCAGGGTCTCCACCGCGCCCCAGGGGTCACAGGCCCGGACGGCAGCGGCAGGACGACGAGGCGTTGAGGGCTTCCCAAAGTGGCAGCTCTCACGCCTCGACCCTGACCTGGCGGAAGAAGCCGCCATCGTCCGGGCATGGGCGGAGGAACCCCCCCAAACGGTGGGGGTCGACGAGAGGGCGGCGAGATTTCGTCGAGATCTGACCGCCGTCTGCAACGCCGGAATGCCCAGGGCGCGACGTGGCTTCGCGCCCCGGGAAGGCGTGTACTGGTGGACGCAGGACCTAGCCGCCCTGCGCTCCGCCAGTAACGCAGCCCGACGTGCATTCACCCGGTGCCGCAGACGGCGGAACCGAACAGAGGAGGAGCTAGAACGCCTTCACGCCGAGCTGAGCTCGGCAAAGAAGGCGTTCTCCAGCGCGATCAAGGCCGCCAAGGACTCTGCCTATGCGGAGTTCTTGGCGACCTTAAACGCAGACCCGTGGGGGCGCCCATACCGCATGGTGCGGGCGAAGCTGAAGGTGGCGCCCCCCACGGAAACGATGGAGCCGGCGGTCCTTAGCGCGGTGGTCGAAGGGCTGTTCCCGGATAGCCCTTCTTTTGTACCACCGCGCATGACAAGAGACATGCCGGCGGACGACGACGAACCGCTGAACCGGTCCGCCGCCCTCGCCCCACCCCCGATAACGAAGGAGGAAATGGCCAGGGCGGCGGGCCGGCTCAGGGGGACCCGCAAGGCCCCGGGGCCAGACGGAGTGCCTGGAAAGGTCCTGCACATTGCGCTGGAACACCTCGGGGAACGCCTCCGCAGACTGTTTAACGACTGTCTGGCGGAGGGGCGTTTCCCCGGGGTGTGGAAGGAGGGGCGGCTGGTGTTGCTGAGGAAGGAGGGTCACCCCGTCGACTCTCCTTCTGGTCACCGGCCGCTCGTGATGCTGGATGAGGCTGGGAAGTTACTCGAAAGAGTATTGGCTTCCCGAATCATCCAGCATCTGGAGACGGAAGGGCCGCAGCTCTCCGAGAACCAGTTCGGGTTCCGGTCCGGGCGATCCACCCTGGACGCCCTGACCGCCCTGAAAAGGTTCTCGAAGGATGCGGCCGAGAGGGGACAGGGGGCGGTGGCGGTGTCACTTGACATCGCCAACGCCTTCGGCTCCCTCCCCTTCGGAGTAATAGAGGAGGCACTTCGGTTTCACGAACTGCCCCTCTATCTCCGGAGGATTGTGGGACACTACCTGCGAGAGCGGGTAGTGTCCTACATGGGGAGGGAGGGAAGAGAGGAGCGGCGGATGGCCTCCGGTGTTCCTCAGGGGTCCGTCCTAGGACCCCTGCTGTGGAACATCGGCTTTGATTGGGCCATCCGCGGGGAGGTGCTGCCCCGGATGGCTGTCATTTGCTACGCAGATGACACGATGATAGCCGTCCGGGACACCACCTGGAGAAAAGTTAAGAGGAGGGCGGAAGCCGGGGCCACCCTGTTGGTCCGGAGGATCGAGGCGCTCGGACTCCGCGTGGCACTCCACAAAACCGAGGCCCTCTGCTTCAAAGGGCCGAGGTGGAGAGTGCCCGCAGGAGCGACCCTCCGGATCAACGGGGACGAGGTCGAGGTTAAGGCCCGGATCAAATATCTTGGCCTTATCCTCGATGGGGGTTGGCGTTTCGGAGATCACTTCCGGACGCTAACCCCCCGACTCGTCGGCGCGGCTTCTGCCCTCGCCAGGCTCCTCCCGAACTTGAGAGGTCCGGGCGTACAGGTCAGACGCTTGTACGCCATGGTCATTCGCAGTATGGCCCTGTACGGCGCGCCGATATGGGCAGAAGCCCTGGACGCGCCAAACAGGGCCCTCCTCCGCAGGCCGCAGCGCATCGTTGCGGTGCGCGCATGCATGGCCTACCGCACGGTGAGCCACGCAGCGGCCTGCGCTTTGGCCGGCACTCCCCCGTGGGAGATAGAAGCGGGTGTGCTGGCCGAAGCGTACCGGGAGCGGGCCGAGCAGAGAGCTCGGGGCGAAGCCCCGGCTCCAGAGGAGCTCGCCCGGTCCCGGGCGGAGAGAAAGCGAATGACCATAGAGCTGTGGGCTGCTGGCCTAGCGGACGCCAAATACGGCGCCCGCACCATAGAGGCCATACGCTCACGGCTCTCGGACTGGTGTGGGAGGCGCCACGGCGCATTGAATTACAAACTTTCACAGGTGCTGACAGGACACGGGTGCTTCGGGCGGTACCTGTGCCGTATAAGAAGAGAGGAGACGACGTCGTGCCACGAGTGCGGCGCTGATGAGGACACCGCGCAACACACCCTTCAGGTATGTACAGCGTGGTCCGAAGAGCGCCGCACTCTGGTAGCGGCGATCGGTGATGACCTCTCACTCCCAGGCGTAATTTGCGCCATGCTGGGCAGTGAGGGGTCATGGGAGGCGGTTTCCTCCTTCTGCGAAATTGTAATTTCGCAGAAGGAGGAAAGGGAGCGAGAGCGCGAGGATAATCCCCTCGCGCCCCCGCTCAGACGCAGGAGAGTGGGGAGAAGGAGGCGGGGTTTCGCCGCCGTACTTCTCCCCACAAACCATGCGTGAGAGGGAGGCCCCTTCAGGGCGATAACGCAGGCGGGGCCACGGAAGAAAGCTAAAGCGTTCCCGTGGCGCCCGCCATAATGCGTTAGAGGGCAGTCAGGTTTTAGTGGGTATTCCGGTCACCTTCTGTGGCCGGCGAGTCCCACACTCCCTACGCCATTGCACAGCCCGGCGTAGGCGTGCGTAAACGCATTTCCTGACTATAAAAAAAAAAAAAAAAAAAAAAGGTTAGGTTAGGTTAGGTTAGGTTAGGTTAGGTTCCACGGACCTGCTCGGTTGTCCGAGTGGGCGGAGAGGTGAACTCCGACGTGGCGCGTCCCCGGGTGGTGGATAGGGGAACGCCCCGGCCTTCTGCCGGGGTAGGGCTTCGGCCCCGCGAACCAAACGCCAACAAACCCGTAAGTCCGCACTGAGCGGAAACGGGGGCCCTGCGCTTATCGTGGGGCCGCGAGGAAGAAAACCTCTATAAAAAATTACCCTCAGGGGGGGGTGGGGTTTAGGTAGGGTGGGGGGGTTTTTTCCGCGGGGCTACACCGGATAGGGCCACCCATACCGGGCAGGCCCGCGGAAAATTGGGGAGGGCGGCCCCGGCGTGCACTAACCTGCCGTCGGGGAGGGGTGGGGGGGGCATCCGTCCGCAACTAGGGAGGGTACGCCGACCTCCCTAGATTTCCGTAGACCTAGTGGCTTTGGGGGGGCTTTTTTCTTTTTTGTTTGTTTTTTCTTGCATTTTTTCGTTTTGGTCTTTTATATTTTTTGGTTATTTTTTGTTTGTTAAGGGGAATACCGCAACGACCTCGTAGAAGCGGCGCTATGAGTATGCGGGGCCACTAGGAGCGGAGCGCTTGCCTTAGCCGGCCGGCGCGCGAGAAAGGAAAACTCTATAAAAACCCGACAGTAAAGTCGTTAAAACCTACAGATACCTGGCGACCTCTGTAGTAAGAAGCCCCATTATCCGGAACGGGCGTCACCCGGTGGTGGAGTGTATATCGTCCCATAATCGTGGGAACAAGTATGGATATAAAAGAAAACAAAAGTAATGAGGAGGGGAACGTGATGAAGGAGTTGACGAAGGAGTTGAGGGTTGTGCTTACGCGCACCCCGATACCGGTAGGGCCTCAGGCCGACAGGAGGGTTTCGGAGTCCGACTCGGACGCGGCGGCGAGCATGGCGTCCGCTGCTAGTCGTGTTGGGTCCCTAGAGGTATTGAACCGGGACGATCTCGGTAGGTTCTGGAGTGAGGGTCGCGGGCAAAAGCGCCCCAGTGAAGTAGATATGGCAGGCTGGTCTGATGAGGAAAGGTCGGAGGCATCAGTTTGCATAGGGCCTCGTACAGAAAAGAGGGCCCAGGCGAAAGCAGCTAGGCAGCGGGCTGAGGAAGACCTCGCCAGGGAGGCAAATATCGCCCGCTTTCGGCGGGAGACCCGGGCTAAGTTGTTCCCGGAGCCCAAGCAGAGGATGGAAGAGAGGGGGGCAGCCCAGCTGCAGGAACAAGTAAAGGAGGACTTGGAGGTCATCACCAAGGTAGCCACCAAGTCCTCCAACCTGAAGGGTACATTCGTGCGGACCCTTAAGGACGCCGCGGCATCTATTAAGGAAGCCGTGGAAGTCCTCGGGGCCCGCACAGTCACGGAAGAGACGCGGCATTTGCAGGCGGACAACGCCCGCCTAAGAGCCGAGATGGCCAGCCTCCGCAAGGAGCTGGCAGAGCTACGGGAGGAAATGCAGAGAGGGCGGACACAAGGTCCCGCCCCCACAGCCACGGACATGACCGCGGAGGCCGCCCCTACAGGGCCCTCCCAACTAGAGGAGATCTGTCGGACGGTGATGGTCCAGGTGGGCGGGATGTTAAATGCCCGCCTGGCCTCGTTTGAAGACAGGCTCCTCCCGGAGAGAAGATTGCGGCCGCCGCTGGCAGCCGATAAGAGAAACAGCGGACGCTCTTACGCGGCGGCGCTTTCGGGGCCAGCACCGGTATCAGCACCGATGCCAGCTCCACGAGTACAGGGCAAGGCGCCCCCAGCGCCGCCAGCCAAACCTGGCGCCAGCGGGCTTCCGCGGCAGGCGCCCGGTTCGTCCACGCAGCGCCCTGCGGCGTCCGCACAAATTCGTCCGTCCCAAGCCCAAGCGCGGGCTACAAAAGGAGGCACTTCTTCTACCCCGCTTTCGGAGGGGGAGAAGAGAAAAAAGAAAAAGAAGAAGAAGAAGAAGACAAAAAGTAGTCCTCCACAGGGGCATCAGCAGCCGCCGCAGCCGCCGCAGCTTATTGAGTTCCCGTGGATTAAGGTGGGGCCTAAAAAGCGGCCCGACGCAAAGAGTCGCGCCCGTAAGCTCCAAGCACCCCAGTCGTCAGCAGTCGTCCTGACGTTGCAACCGGGGGCGGAAGAGAAGGGTGCGACCTATGCGAAGGTGATTGCCGCGGCAAAAGAAAAAATTGACGTGGCGGAATTCGGTGGCCAGGGGGTCCGACTTCGAAAGGCAGCCAATGGAGGCCGCCTTTTCGAATTCCCAGGGGCCTCCAGTGGTGAAAAGGCGGACTCCCTGGCTCAAAAGCTGCGGGAGGTCTTAGGTAGCGAAGTCGTCCGGGTCTCCAGGCCCATGAAAATGGCTAGTCTACGGGTTACGGGTCTGGACGACTCCGTTACCAGTGCCGAGGTGGTCGCCGCTGTTGCGGCGGCAGGAGTATGTCCAGCGGAACAAGTGCGGGCTGGAGGAATAAACGCCGGCCGCGACGGACTTGGGTCAATCATTGTTACCTGTCCCGTCGCAGCTGCGAAAAAAATTGTAGAGGGCGGAAGGCTGCTCGTGGGCTGGGTGTCCGCGCAGATTCAGCTTCTGGACGCCCGGCCCCTTATGTGCTTTAAGTGTCACGAACGTGGGCACACGGTGGGCCAATGCAGCGTAGAGGTTGATCGCAGCGCTTTGTGTTACCGTTGCGGTCAACCGGGCCACAAGGCCCGCGAGTGCTCCGCGGCACTGTGCTGCGCGGTTTGCACTGCCGCTGGCAGGCCGGCAGACCACCGCGCGGGCAGCAGAGCCTGCGTCTCCCCACCCAAGGGGAAAAAGAAGGGAGGAACAGGCAGTTCGAGCCAGGTGGCCGGACAGTCTTCTTCCTCGCCCCAGGCGGTAGCGCCAGTGGCTGAGGAGGTTCCAATGGTCGAGGGTTAAGAATGGACCTGAATCTCCTCCAGGCTAATATCAACCACTCCGCCAGAGCTCAAGACTTATTGTTCCAGAGTATGGCGGAGTGGGGGATCCACATCGCAGTGGTAGCCGAGCCCTACCGCGTCCCGTCAGGGGATGATTGGGTGGGGGACATAGATGGTGTCGTGGCTTTGACGTCCCGGTCCATGGTGGGATCTCCGGCCTTCGCTGACGTTGTCCGAGGCCGGGGATACGTTTCCGCTCTTGTCGGCGACATCATGGTGGTCGGGGTGTACTTCTCGCCGAACCGGAGCCTCGCCGACTTTGAAGAGTTTATAGAAGAAGTCGGCGTTCTCATAGGCAGAAGTCACTCCGCCCGCGTGCTCGTCGCCGGAGACCTCAACGCCAAGTCAACGGCTTGGGGGTGCCCGGCGACGGATCCGCGCGGACAAGAGCTGGAGGAGTGGGCGACGGCGACCGGACTCACGGTCCTGAACCAGGGGTCGGTTAATACGTGCGTTCGGCGCCAGGGCGGCTCAATAGTAGACGTCACTTTTGCCGGTGCCGCTCTGGCACGACGTATTCGGGGCTGGGAGGTGCTGGAGAACGTGGAGACACTGTCGGACCATCTTTACATAAGGTTCGTTGTCTCCACGACTCCGGCCAACCCCACGGGCCCAAGCCGACCCTTGCGGGGGGATGGTCCCCGCTGGTCGCTCCCACGCATGGACCGCGACTTCCTTGTTGAGGTTGCCCTTGTTGAGGCGTGGTTCTCCGCACCGCGTGAGGACAACGTCACCGACGCCGTACAGGAGGCGGAGCGCCTCGGTGCTGCCATGACGCGCATTTGCGACGGCGCCATGCCGAGAGTGCGTTCCGCCCCCTCGAGGCAAGCGGCGTATTGGTGGTGTGCGGAGGTCGCCTCACTGCGCCGCTCATGTGTGGCGGCGCGGCGCCAATACACCCGCTGCCGTCGTCGAAGAAGGCACAACCTGGCCGAAGAAGAGGGACTCTACTCCCTCTACAGGGAGGCGGTAAAGGCTCTGCGGACGGCCATCGGTGTGGCCAAAGACAGGGCCAACGACGAGATGCTGGGGACTCTAGATAGAGATCCGTTCGGGAGGCCCTATAAGATGGTTCGGAATAAGCTTCGGTCCAGGGGTCCTCCCATTACCCGGAGTCTTCAGCCTCTCGTCGTGGAGTCGGTGGTCGCGGCGCTGTTTCCGCAAAGAGCCGAACACGAGGCGCCCTGCATGGCGCCTCCAACTGTAGAGGGAGAAGAGAGCCTAGGCGCGCCACCGGTCACGGAGGCCGAGCTCGGGGCGGCGGTGATGCGCATGCGCGCGAAAAATACCGCCCCAGGCCCTGATGGCATCCCCGGTCGCGCCTGGGCGCTGGCACTAGGGCCGCTCGAACAATGGGTTCGGGCTTTGTTCTGCGCCTGTCTCGAGCAGGGTCAGTTTCCGGGAGAATGGAAGAAGGGAAAGCTGGTCCTGCTCAGGAAGGATGGACGCCCGGCAAACGAGCCGTCGGCGTACCGACCGATCGTGTTGCTGGACGAGGTGAGTAAACTTTTTGAGCGTGTGATCGCTGCTCGCCTCGTCCACCACTTGGAGACGGTGGGGCCGCACCTCAGCGCCAATCAGTATGGCTTCCGCAGGGGCAAATCCACCATCGACGCAATAGCGCGGGTGAAGGCCCTTGCGGACAGTGCGGTATCCCGGGGGGAGGTGTTGGTGGCGATATCTATTGACATCTCGAACGCCTTCAACACCTTGCCCTGGAGCTGCATCAAGGAGGCGCTGAGGTACCACACGGTCCCCCGGTACCTTCGGAGGATCGTGGCGGCCTACCTCTCCGAGCGATCGGTCGGGTACCCTACCAGCGGTGGCTGGTCAGAGAGAGAGATGTCGTGCGGTGTTCCACAGGGGTCGGTTCTTGGGCCCCTCCTGTGGAACATCGGGTACGACTGGGTCCTGCGCGGGGCCGTCCCGAGGGGTGTTAACGTCGTATGCTACGCCGACGACACCCTCGTGACGGCCTGTGGCAGCACGGACAGGGAGGCTCGAAGCAGAGCAACAGCCGGCGTGGCCCAAATAGTGGCCAGAATCCGAGGACTGGGATTGGAGGTAGCCTTACACAAATCTGAGGCCCTATACTTTCATGGGCCTCGAAGAGCGCCTCCAGCCCAGTCCGGAGTCGTGGTTGGCGGAGTTTCCATCGGCGTCGGGAGCACAATGAAATACTTAGGTCTTGTTCTCGACAGCCGATGGAACTTCGAGGAGCACTTTCGGCGTCTCGTCCCAAAGCTCGTGGGAGCGGCTAGAGCCCTCAGTAGGCTCCTGCCGAACTTGGGCGGACCGAGCTCGCGGTGTCGCCGCCTTTACACAGGCGTGGTGCGATCCATGGCGCTCTACGGAGCGCCTATTTGGTCGGACGCTCTGACCGCCCGTACTAGGGCCCTTTTACGTGGGCCCCAGAGAATCATGGCGGTCAGAGTGATCCGAGGATATCGCACCATATCGTGTGAGGCGGCCTGTGTGTTGGCGGGGACGCCGCCCTGGGATTTGGACGCCGAAGTGCTCGCCGGTGTTTACTGGCGGCGAGCGGATGCCCGTCTCCGGGGAGAACCCCCTCCCCCGGTGCAGGAACGTACGTGGCGGCAGGCGGCAGAGGCCGAACTTGTCGTTCAGTGGCAGGAGCGGCTGTTAACGCCGTCTGCCGGCCACCGCACAATTGAGGCGGTCCGGCCCGTCCTCGAGCTATGGACGGGCCGGAAGCACGGAGCTCTCTCTTTCCACCTGGTGCAGATCCTGTCGGGGCACGGTTGCTTCGGCAGGTATCTGTGCAGGGTGGCGAGACGAGAGCCCACCGAGGAGTGTCACGAGTGCGGCCACGTGGAAGACACAGCGCAACATACGCTGGAGTCATGCACTCATTGGTCGACCCAGCGGGCCGCACTCGTGGCGGCAATAGGGACTGACCTCTCGCTGCCCGCCGTCGCTAATGCCATGGCGAGCAGCGACAGTTCGTGGCGAGCCGTCGCCTCCTTTTGCGAGGAGGTGATGACGCAAAAGGAGGCGGCTGAGCGGCGGCGGGAGGACGATGCAGTCGGTAATCCTCTCCGCCGCCGCAGGGCCGGGCGCAGGCAGCGTGCCCAAGACCGTCGCATGCCCCCATAGTCGCAGAGCTCCGGGCGGTGGACCTGAGTCAGCCATCGCCCGCCGAGCGTCACAATTGATCTCGTGGTGGAAGGCGCACTGTAATGTTCCCGGTGCGCCTTACATGAAGTTCAGGGACCCCAGGTCCCCACAAAGGAGGGTCTGCTTTGTCGGACGGCGCTGACCGGGTCGCGGAAGATTGCGCAAGTGTTCCCGTGACCCGGTCACCAGGCGCGTGGCGGAACGTCGTTGGGTTTTTAGTGGGTATTCCGGCCACTTCTTGGCCGGCGAGTCCCACATACCCTCCCGAAAATGGGGGGGATGCGGAAATGCATTTTCCCAACGTAAAAAAAAAAAAAAAAAAAAAAAAAAAAAAAAAAAAAAAAAGGTTAGGTTAGGTTAGGTTAGGTTAGGTTAGGTTAGGTTAGGTTAGGTTAGGTTAGGTTAGGTTAGGTTAGGTTCCACGTCCCCCACGGACCTGCTCGGTTGTCCGAGTGGGCGGAGAGGAGTACTCCGACGTGGCGCGTCCCCGGGTGGTGGATAGGGGAACGCCCCGGCATATTGCTGGGGTAGGGCTTTTTTCGCCCCGCGAACCAAACACCAACAAACCCGCAAGTCCGCACTCAGCGGAAACGGGGGCTCTGCGCACTGAGCGTGGGGCCGCGAGGAAGAAAACCTCTATAAAAAATTACCCGGTGGTGACACCACACTTGGCCGCCCACTGGTCTTTATGATCGGTGGACGCCAAGTAGACCGTAAGTCCGCACTGAGCGGAAACGGGGGCTCTGCGCACTGAGCGTAGGGCCGCGAGGAAGAAAACCTCTATAAAAAATTACCCGGTGGTGACACCACACTTGGCCGCCCACTGGTCTTTATGATCGGTGGACGCCAAGTAGACCGTAAGTCCGCACTGAGCGGAAACGGGGGCTCTGCGCACTGAGCGTAGGGCCGCGAGGAAGAAAACCTCTATAAAAAATTACCCGGTGGTGACACCACTTGGCCGCCCACTGGTCTTTATGATCGGTGGACGCCAAGTAAACCGTAATCCGCACTGAGCGGACCGGGGGCCCTGCGCACTGAGCGTGGGGCTGCGAGGAAGAAAACCTCTCTAAAAAATTACCCGGTGGCAACACCACACTTGGTCGCCCACCGGTCTTTATGATCGGTGGACGCCAAGCAAACCGTAATCCGCACTGAGCGGACCGGGGGCCCTGCGCACTGAGCGTGGGGCTGCGAGGAAGAAAACCTCTCTAAAAAATCACCCGGTGGCAACACCACACTTGGCCGCCCACCGGTCTTTATGATCGGTGGACGCCAAGTAAACCGTAATCCGCACTGAGCGGACCGGGGGCCCTACGCACTGAGCGTGGGGCTGCGAGGAAGAAAACCTCTCTAAAAAATCACCCGGAGGAGGGCACGCCTTCAGGGCGGTGCGGGGCGCGACGTGCACCGAGGTGCCGCCGTGCGGAGTGGTGGGGTGTTCTTCCGCGGGGCTACGCCGGACAGGGCCTCCCATACCGGACAGGCCCGCGGGAAACACCAGTGGACCCTGAGGGGTCGTAGGATGGAGGGCCTTCAAGGCCCTCGGCGCGGCAGGGTCGGTTTGAGTCTTCCGTAAGGCCAAATCAGGCCAGGTCGTGCAAACATCGGAGTGCGGCAGCACTATAAACTGCAGCGGACTTCGGTCGGAGGATGACGGCTTTCAAGGCCGTGCGGGACCTCACCCTGTACCAAAGGCGGTTTCCGGTGTCCGACAACACTGGAAAAAGTAAAAGTAAATGATGGCATCTCCCAAAACACAACTACCCCAGGAGGGTACCTCCGGCACCGCCGGGGGAGAATCCCTCCCCGTGGCTTCGGCTGCGGGCTGCCCCTCGTACTCTGGGGGGGGCAAGGACTGCCTTTCAAATACAAACACAACGACGACCCAGGCTAGGATTATGGAACTGATAGCAAGAGATTTGGACTCAGAAGTGACGAGGCGCCCATCACTGGATGGCGCCGAACTAAAGGAGGTGAGAGTGCGGCTGGAGCGCGTTCCGATCGCGGCGTCTAACGCCCCTCGACAGCGCCTACCGGCACTCAGTGACACGTCGGACTCCGACATGGAGATTGAGGCACCGGAGAACCGTGCAGACCGGCACCCTGGACAATGGGGGAGTCTTGGTCGAAAGCGACATCTAGCCGCCGCATCAGGCGATACAGAGGTGGGACCCTCGCCCAAAGTGGCAGGAACAAGGAAGGGCCGTGGACGGCCGCCTACAACTGGAGAGTACGTCGGGCTCGCCCAGGCGAAGCGGGAGCTGGCAGAGGCCACCCGCCGCCAACTCGAACTGGAAGCGGAGAAGGACGTCGCCGAGCTTACGATGGGGCTACGGTCGACCAGAGCGGGGGTCCGACTCTCAGAGACCTCCGCATCTGAAATAGATGACGAAGATGAGCTGGGCTCGGTGGAACTTGGCGGACAAATTGAGCTTGGCGCAGCGGCAGTGGCGGCCGTCTGCGACAAATCAAATAATCTAAAAGGGACTTCTAAAAAAGCTCTTAAGGAGGCGGTTGCGCAGATCCGGGCGGCGACAAAACGTCTAACGTCGCGGAACATTAACGAAGAGACTAGACTCCTGCGAGCGGTCAACACCCGCCTACAGGCGGAGATGGCCGCACTAAAGAAGGAAGTGGCGGAATTGAAGGCGTGCATGTCGCAGGCGGGGGCGACACCTAAACCCGCCACAGCGACATGCTCGCAATCACCAGAGGAGGAACTGGAGAACCGAATCCTGAGTAGGCTCTCGGACCGGCTCAACGCTCGAATAGACGGGCTAGAGCCGCGCCTGAATCCGGAGCCTCGCCTAAGACCGGCACTGGCTCATGACAGACGCGAGGCGGAAGCCAGACCACCACCCCCGGCAAACCGTCCACGCCACACACCGGCTGAGACCCAGGCAGAACTGCCTGACGAGCGTCGCCCGGATCCGGTCCAATCGGGCTGGATCAAGGTCGGCGCCAAAGGAAAAAAGAAGGCGCCGACCTCTTCTTCAGCGCCGGCCGCCGCCGCTTCTTCTTCTGCTGCGGCCCAACCCGCCCATCCGGGCCAAAAGGCGAAGACGAAAAAGAAGGCCGCTAAAAAGAAGGGCAAGGCCAAAAACCAAGAGACGGGACGCCCCCTCCCGCAGGCGCCTGCTTCCATGAAGGAGACCATGGCGTCGGTGGTTAAGAGGGGCCTGAGAGATAAGGCGCCGACTACCACCAGATCGGCGCCCACGACGAAGAAGAAGGGGCAGGAGAAGGCCAAGTCCTCGCCTAAGTTGCGGGCCCCCAAGACCTCGGCAGTCGTGGTGACCTTACATCCCACGGCTGTGGAGAAGGGGGTCACATACGCCAAGGCTCTCGCTGAGGCGAAACAAAAGGTGAACCTGAAGGATTTAGAAATTGAGAGCGTCCGCTTCAAGCGGGCGGCAACCGGGGCGTCCATCATTGAAATCCCCGGTGCCACTAGCGCGCCAAAGGCAGACCTCCTCGCGGAGAGGCTTCGCGAGGTCTTCGGGAACGGAGGCGACATCACCGTCTCCCGTCCAACTAAAATGTCGGAGCTAATAGTGGCGGGACTAGACGATTCCGTCACAAAAGAAGAAGTGACAGCCGCGGTCGCGGCCAAAGGTGGATGCGCGGCAAACTGTATCAAAGTTGGCACACTCCGCCAGGAGAGGTCCGGCCTATTCGCCGTGTGGGTTTCATGCCCTGTTGAAGCCGCCAAGAGGGTGGTTGAAGGGAAACTTCTCGTCGGATGGGTCTCGGCCAGGGTGAAGCTCCTTGAACGCAGGGAGCTGAGGTGCTTCAGGTGCCTTCACTCTGGCCATGTCAAGGCGCGGTGTACCGCGGAGGTCGACCGGGGGCTTCAATGCTACCGGTGCGGCCAGTTGGGACACCGCGCCGCAGAGTGTCATGCTGCCCCCCACTGCACACTATGTGCGGAGGCCGGGAAGGCAGCCAACCATCTCTTGGGGAGCAAGATATGCTCGGCCCCCAAGAAAAGGATGCTTAGGAGGGTATTTGTTGCGAGCAGAGCCAGCCCGCAACAGGCACAATCACCACCGAGCGGTGAAGAAGTAGAGATGGAGACAGAAAACACCACAAAATGACGACGACGGCTAATAATAAATACCTGCAAGCCAACATCAACCACTGCGCCAGAGCTCAGGATTTATTGATCCAAAGCATGGTGCAGTGGTCGATAGATGTTACGGTGGTGACTGAGCCTTACTTCATTCCCACGAGAAATAACTGGGTGGGCGATGACGACGGGCTGGCGGCAATAGTGGTGTCAAGCGACGTCGCAATAAGGAGGTCTCGGAAAGGTCGAGGAGTCGTTGCGGCGTTGTGCGGCGATGTGATGGTGGTCGCGGTATATTTCTCGCCAAACCGGCCACTATCCGAATTCGAGGCATTCCTAGGGGAAATGGACTCGGTCCTGGCCTGGTGCCGTCCAAACCGGATCGTTGCGGCTGGCGATCTTAACGCAAAGTCCACGGTCTGGGGATGCCCTGCCACGGACGCGAGAGGAGAACTGGTGGAGGAGTGGCTCGCCTCGAATGGTCTGGTCGTTCTTAATGTGGGAAACACGGACACATGCGTGCGGATGCAGGGTGGCTCCATTGTGGACGTGTCCTTCGCCAGCGCGGACCTGGCACGAACCGTCCGGGACTGGGCAGTCCTGGAGGGTGTGGAGACTTTGTCCGACCACAGGTATATTCGGTTTGACGTCTCCCCCCTCCCTGGCGGTTCCGGTCCCGGGCGTGTTGCGTCGTCGTCGGAGATCGGCCCGAGGTGGGCCCTCAAAAAACTTGACGGGGAAGCGGCGATCCAGGCGTCTCTGGTCGCAAGCTGGAACCCAACACCGAACGTGACGGAAGTAGAGTCCGAGTCGCGGTGGCTCCATGAAGCGGTCACGCACATTTGCGACGTCGCGATGCCCCGCGTGGTGCGGCCGCCGGCTCGGACGGCGGTGTATTGGTGGTCGGAAGATCTTGGTCGTCTTCGTGTGTCCTGCGTGTCAGCAAGGCGGCAGTACTCTCGGTATCGTCGTCGCCGTAGACGAAGCGGGCACACGGAGGATGAGGAGAGACGCCTCTACACCGCCTACCAGGACGCGAAAAAGGCCCTCAGGGTGGCCATTGCGGAGGCGAAGGAGGGGGCTTGGCAGGAGCTGCTGGCGTCGCTGGATGTTGACCCCTGGGGTAGGCCATATCGGCTCGTAATGAGCAAGCTCAGGCCCTGGGCCCCACCCCTAACGGCGAGCTTAGACCCGGAAGTCCTAAACAGAGTAGTGGAGTCCTTGTTCCCCTCCATGAGGGAGGATTTCGTTGCACCTAAAATGGTGTTTGCGCCAGGAACGTCAAATCATGATGCGGACGGGGAAGTCCCGGAAGTGGAAGAGAGGGAACTGTGGGCGGCTGTGTCTCGGCTTCAGGCCAAAAACACCGCCCCAGGCCCCGATGGGATCCCCGGACGCATATGGGTCCTGGCGCTCAAGAACGGGTTAGATAGCAGGTTCCGAGATCTTCTCACTCGGTGCCTCAGAGAGAATATTTTCCCAAGCGAATGGAAGACGGGGAAACTCGTACTTATTGCGAAGGCAGGAAGACCGGCAGATTCTCCCTCGGCGTATCGTCCAATCGTCCTGCTCGGGGAGGCGGGTAAGCTTTTTGAGCGCGTTATTGCGACCCGCCTCACAGAACACCTCGACCGAGTAGGGCCAAATTTGGCAGACTGCCAGTATGGTTTCCGGCGCGGCCGCTCTACTATCGATGCTATTGCACGGGTGAGGGCCGTCGCCGAAGAGGAGGTCCTTAAGGGCGGCGTCGTCTTGGCGGTATCTTTAGATATCGCCAACGCTTTTAACACGCTGCCTCACGCTTGTATAATGGAGGCCCTTTGTTTTCATGGGGTCCCGTTGTACTTGCGTGAGACGATTAAGGCCTACCTATCGGACAGGACAGTGGTATATCCCACAACTACCGGATTGGGACAGAGAAGAGTGTCGTGCGGCGTCCCACAGGGTTCCGTTTTAGGGCCATTACTGTGGAACGTCGGTTACGACTGGGTCCTTCGCGGCCCGACTCTCCGTGGCGTTAGCGTCGTCTGTTACGCGGACGACACACTGGTGTTGGCAAGGGGCAGTAGCTATCGGGAAGCGAGTGTGTTAGCTACTGCCGGAGTAGCCCAAGTAGTGGGCAGGATTAGAAGTCTGGGCCTGACGGTGGCCTTGGAGAAGTCCGAAGCCCTGTGTTTCCACGGGCCTCGCCGAGCGCCACCGCCAGGCGCTCATCTAATTGTGGGCGGAGTTTCCATCGGCGTCGGGTCCACAATGAAGTATCTGGGAGTTGTACTCGACAGCCGGTGGAACTTCCAAGAACATTTCCGGCAGATGGCTCCGAAGCTCGCGCGCACTTCGTTCGCCCTGAGCAGGTTATTGCCTAATCTGGGCGGACCGAGCGCGAGTTGCCGGCGTCTCTATGCCGGAATTGTTAGATCGATGGCGTTGTACGGAGCCCCTATCTGGGCGGATGCCCTCGAGCGCCGCAATAAAGCCCAACTGCGCAGATCGCAGAGGGTAGTGGCGCTCCGAGCGGCTCGAGCATACCGCACCGTGTCGCTGGAGGCAGCATGCGTTCTAGCTGGGACTCCCCCATGGGAGCTGGAGGCGTCGGCGTTGGCGGAGGTCTATTGGAAGTCCGCCGACGTCAAAAGTCGGGGAGAGATCCCAAGTGGAGAAGAAATTGGAGAATGGCGAAAGAGCGCTAAGGATTCAGTCCAGCGCTGCTGGCTCGAACAGCTGAGCCAGCCGGGAGCGGGTCACCGCACCATAGCGGCGATTCGCCCCGTCATAAAAGAATGGTTGACGAGACGATGGGGTGCACTCTCATATCGCCTAGTGCAGGTCCTTTCGGGGCATGGCTGCTTCGGGAGGTACCTGTGCAACGTGGCCAGACGGGAGCGCACTCCGCAGTGCCGATTCTGTGATGCCGCGGAAGACGACGCGGATCACACATTGACGTTCTGCACAGCATGGGCTGAGGAGAGAGCCGTGCTTGTGCACCAAATAGGAGTTGACATCTCGCTGCCGGCCGTCGTTTCTGCGATGGTCGGCAGTGAACCCGGATGGAGTGCCGTCGCCGCCTTTTGCGAGGCGGTGATGAAGAAAAAGGAAGAGGACGAGCGGCGCCGGGAGGATGATCCGGAGGAGGATCCCGTGCGCCGCCGCCGACCGATGCGCCGACGCCGGGCTTTTGCCCAGGCGTCTTAATAGTTTTATTTCACAAAGACGTGTTGGTCGGTGCCGGGTTGGGGGACCCGGTAGGAGTAGGGCGGCAGTTCTCCGTCGCCCACTCGGAGGTGATTAATGTGGCCATGTGCGCCACGAGAGATGGGTCCTAAAAGGACAAACGCTCTGCCGGGACAAGGATAAGGGAAACTGTCACCTTAGCCCCGGCACAAGCGGGATGGCGGTTTCGAGGAGTTTTGGTCGGTAGTAGCCCCTCCGGTCATATACGGGCCGGGGGAGCGGCTGAGTCCGACACACCTGCCCGCTCCCTCCCCCGAGCGGGTAGACGGCTCATAAACGGGTTTCTCCTCGTAAAAAAAAAAAAAAAAAAAAAAAAAAAAAAAAAAAAAAAAAAAAAAAAGGTTCCACGTCCCCACGGACCTGCTCGGTTGTCCGAGTGGGCGGAGAGGTGAACTCCGACGTGGCGCGTCCCCGGGTGGTGGATAGGGGAACGCCCCGGCATATTGCTGGGGTAGGGCTTTTTTCGCCCCGCGAACCAAACACCAAAACCCGTAAGTCCGCACTGAGCGGAAACGGGGGCTCTGCGCACTGAGCGTGGGGCCGCGAGGAAGAAAACCTCTATAAAAATCACCCGGTGGTGACACCACACTTGGTCGCCCACTGGTCTTTATGATCGGTGGACGCCAAGTAAACCGTAAGTCCGCACTGAGCGGAAACGGGGGCTCTGCGCACTGAGCGTGGGGCCGCGAGGAAGAAAACCTCTATAAAAAATTACCCGGTGGTGACACCACACTTGGCCGCCCACTGGTCTTTATGATCGGTGGACGCCAAGTAGACCGTAAGTCCGCACTGAGCGGAAACGGGGGCTCTGCGCACTGAGCGTGGGGCCGCGAGGAAGAAAACCTCTATAAAAAATTACCCGGTGGCGACACCACACTTGGCCCCCACTGGTCTTTATGATCAGTGGACGCCAAGTAAACCGTAATCCGCACTGAGCGGACCGGGGGCCCTGCGCATTGAGCGTGGGGCTGCGAGGAAGAAAACCTCTCTAAAAAATCACCCGGTGGCAACACCACACTTGGCCGCCCACCGGTCTTTATGATCGGTGGACGCCAAGTAAACCGTAATCCGCACTTAGCGGACCGGGGGCCCTACGCACTGAGCGTGGGGCTGCGAGGAAGAAAACCTCTCTAAAAAATCACCCGGAGGAGGGCACGCCTTCAGGGCGGTGCGGGGCGCGACGTGCACCGAGGTGCCGCCGTGCGGAGTGGTGGGGTGTTCTTCCGCGGGGCTACGCCGGACAGGGCCTCCCATACCGGACAGGCCCGCGGGAAACACCAGTGGACCCTGAGGGGTCGTAGGATGGAGGGCCTTCAAGGCCCTCGGCGCGGCAGGGTCGGTTTGAGTCTTCCGTAAGGCCAAATCAGGCCAGGTCGTGCAAACATCGGAGTGCGGCAGCACTATAAACTGCAGCGGACTTCGGTCGGAGGATGACGGCCTTCAAGGCCGTGCGGGACCTCACCCTGTACCAAAGGCGGTTTCCGGTGTCCGACAACACTGGAAAAAGTAAAAGTAAATGATGGCATCTCCCAAAACACAACTACCCCAGGAGGGTACCTCCGGCACCGCCGGGGGAGAATCCCTCCCCGTGGCTTCGGCCGCGGGCTGCCCCTCGTACTCTGGGGGGGGCAAGGACTGCCTTTCAAATACGACAACAACGACGACCCAGGCTAGGATTATGGAACTGATAGCAAGAGATTTGGACTCAGAAGTAACGAGGCGCCCATCACTGGATGGCGCCGAATTAAAGGAGGTGAGAGTGCGGCTGGAGCGCGTTCCGATCGCGGCGTCTAACGCCCCTCGACAGCGCCTACCGGCACTCAGTGATACGTCGGACTCCGACATGGAGGTTGAGGCACCGGAGAACCGTGCAGACCGGCACCCTGGACAATGGGGGAGTCTTGGACGGAAACGACACCGGGATACAGTCGCCGCACCAGGCGACACAGAGACGGGACCCTCGCCCAAAGTGGCAGGTACAAGGAAAGGCCGAGGACGGCCACCGACAACTGGTGAATACGTTGGGCTCGCCAAGGCGAAACAGGAGCTGGCAGAGGCCACCCGTCGCCAACTAGAGTGGGAGGCGGAGAAAGATGTCGCCGAGCTCACGATGGGGCTACGGTCGACCAGAGCGGGGGTCCGACTTTCAGAGACCTCCGCATCTGAACCGGACGATGAAGGCGAGTTGGGCTCCGCAGAATTAGGCGGTCAAATAGAGCTTGGCGCAGCGGCCGTGGCGGCCGTCTGCGAAAAATCAAACAATCTGAAAGGCACATCGAAGAAAGCTCTTAAGGAGGCGGTAGCGCAGATCCGGGCGGCGGCAAAATGTCTGACGTCACGGAACGTTAATGAGGAGACGAGACTGTTGCGAGCGGCCAACTCCCGCCTACAGGCGGAAATGGCCGCACTAAAGAAGGAAGTGGCGGAATTGAAGGCGTGCGTGTCGCAGGCGGGGACGACACCTAAACCCGCCACAGCGACATGCTCGCAATCACCAGAGGAGGAACTGGAGAACCGAATCCTGAGCAGGCTCTCGGACCGGCTCAACGCTCGAATAGACGGGCTAGAGCCGCGCCTGAATCCGGAGCCTCGCCTAAGACCGGCACTGGCTCATGACAGACGCGAGGCGGAAGCCAGACCACCCCCGGCAAGCCGTCCACGCCAAACACCGGAGATGACCCAGGCGGAATTGCCTGAAGTGCGCCTTCCTGAAACAGTCCAATCGGGCTGGATCAAGGTTGGCGCAAAAGGAAAGAAGAAGGCGCCGACCTCTACATCGGCGCCGGCCGCCGCTTCCTCTTCTGCCGCGGCCCAACCCGCCCATCCGGGCCAAAAGGCGAAGACGATAAGGAAGGCCAATAAAAAGAAGAACAAGGCCAAAAAACCAGAGACGGGACGTCCCCTCCCGCCGGCGCCCGCTTCCATGAAGGAGACCATGGCGTCGGTGGTTAAGAGGGGCCTGAGAGAAAAGGCGCCGACTACCACCAGATCGGCGCCCCCGACGAAGAAAAAGGGGCAGGAAAAGATCAAGTCCTCACCTAAGCTGCGGGCCCCCAAGACCTCGGCAGTCGTGGTGACCTTACATCCCACGGCTGTGGAGAAAGGGGTCACATACGCCAAGGCTCTGGCGGAGGCGAAACAAAAAGTTAACCTCAAGGATTTGGAAATAGAGAGCGTCCGCTTCAAGCGGGCGGCAACCGGGGCGTCCATCATCGAAATCCCCGGTGCCACTAGCGCGCCAAAGGCAGACCTCCTCGCGGAGAGGCTTCGCGAGGTCTTCGGGAACGGAGGCGACATCACCGTCTCCCGTCCAACGAAAATGTCGGAGTTGATAGTAGCGGGACTTGACGATTCCGTAACTAAGGAAGAGGTGACAGCTGCGGTTGCGGCCAAAGGTGGATGCGCGGCCAACTGCATTAAAGTAGGCACACTCCGCCAGGAGAGGTCCGGTCTATTTGCCGTGTGGGTTTCCTGCCCCGTTGAGGCCGCCAAGAGGGTGGTTGAGGGGAAGCTCCTCGTCGGATGGGTCTCGGCCAGGGTGAAGCTCCTTGAACGAAGGGAGCTAAGGTGCTTCAAGTGCCTTCACTCTGGCCATGTCAAGGCGCGGTGTACTGCGGAGGTCGACCGGGGGCTTCAGTGCTACCGGTGCGGCCAGTTGGGACACCGCTCCGCAGAGTGTCATGCTGCCCCCCACTGCACACTGTGTGCGGAGGCTGGGAAAGCATCAAATCATCGCTTGGGGAGCAAGTTATGCTCGGCCCCCAAGAAAAGGATGTTCAGCAGGGTATTTGTTGCGAGCAGAGCCAGCCCGCAACAGGCACAACCACCACCGAGCGGTGAAGTAGAGATGGAGACCGAAAGTACTACAAAATAATGACGACGACGGCTACTAAATACATGCAAGCCAACATCAACCACTGCGCCAGAGCTCAGGATTTATTGATCCAAAGCATGGTGCAGTGGTCGATAGATGTTACGGTGGTGACTGAGCCCTACTTCATTCCCACGAGAAACAACTGGGTGGGCGATGACGACGGGCTGGCGGCAATCGCGGTGTCAAGCGACGTCGTTATAAGGAGGTCTCGGAAAGGTCGAGGAGTCGTTGCGGCGTTGTGCGGCGAGGTGATGGTGGTCGCGGCATATTTCTCGCCAAACCGGCCTCTCTCTGATTTCGAAGCGTTTCTCGTGGAAATGGACTCGGTCCTGGCCTGGTGCCGCCCAAACCGGATCGTCGTGGCCGGCGATCTGAACGCTAAGTCTACGATCTGGGGGTGCCCTACCACGGATGCGAGGGGAGAATTGGTGGAGGAGTGGCTTGCCTCGAATGGGCTGGTCGTCCTGAACGTAGGGAACACGGAAACATGCGTGCGGATGCAGGGTGGCTCAATTGTAGACGTGTCCTTCGCCAGTACGGACCTGGCACGAACCGTCCGGGACTGGGCAGTCCTGGAGGGTGTGGAGACTTTGTCTGACCACAGGTATATTCGGTTTGACGTCTCCCCCCTCCCTGGCGGTTCCGGTCCCGGGCGTGTTGCGTCGTCGTCGGAGATCGGCCCGAGGTGGGCCCTCAAAAAACTTGACGGGGAAGCGGCGATCCAGGCGTCTCTGGTCGCAAGCTGGAACCCAACACCGAACGTGACGGAAGTAGAGTCCGAGTCGCGGTGGCTCCACGAAGCGGTCACGCACATTTGTGACGTCGCGATGCCCCGCGTGGTGCGGCCGCCGGCTCGGACGGCGGTGTATTGGTGGTCGGAAGATCTTGGTCGTCTTCGTGTGTCCTGCGTGTCAGCAAGGCGGCAATACTCAAGATATCGTCGTCGCCGTAGACGAAGCGGGCACACCGAGGAAGAGGAGAGGCGCCTCTACACCGCCTACCAGGACGCGAAAAAGGCCCTCAGGGTGGCCATCGCTGTTGCGAAGGAGGAGGCCTGGCAGGAGCTGCTGGCGTCGTTAGAAGTCGACCCCTGGGGTCGACCATATCGGCTCGTAATGAGCAAGCTCAGGCCCTGGGCCCCACCCCTAACGGCGAGCATGGATCCGGAGGTCCTGAACAGAGTGGTGGAGACCTTGTTCCCCTCCATGAGGGAGGATTTCGTTGCACCCAAAATGGTGTTTGCGCCAGCGACGTCAAATCGTGATGCGGACGGGGAAGTCCCGGAAGTGGAAGAGAGGGAACTGTGGGCGGCTGTGTCTCGGCTTCAGGCCAAAAACACCGCCCCAGGCCCCGATGGGATCCCCGGACGCATATGGGTCCTGGCGCTCAAGAATGGTCTAGATAGTAGGTTCCGAGATCTTCTCACCCGGTGCCTTAGAGAGAATATTTTCCCAGACGAATGGAAGACGGGGAAACTCGTACTTATTGCGAAGGCAGGAAGACCGGCAGATTCTCCCTCGGCGTATCGCCCAATCGTCCTGCTCGGGGAGGCGGGTAAGCTTTTTGAGCGCGTTATTGCGACCCGCCTCACAGAACACCTCGACCGAGTAGGGCCAAATTTGGCAGACTGCCAGTATGGTTTCCGGCGCGGCCGCTCTACCATCGATGCTATTGCACGGGTGAGGGCCGTCGCCGAAGAGGAGGTCCTTAAGGGCGGCGTCGTCTTGGCGGTATCTTTAGATATCGCCAACGCTTTTAACACGCTGCCTCACGCTTGTATAATGGAGGCCCTATGTTTTCATGGGGTCCCGTTGTACTTGCGTGAGACGATTAAGGCCTACCTATCGGACAGGACAGTGGTATATCCCACAACCACCGGATTAGGACAAAGAAGAGTGTCGTGCGGCGTTCCACAGGGTTCCGTTTTAGGGCCACTACTGTGGAACGTCGGTTACGACTGGGTCCTTCGTGGCCCAACTCTCCGTGGCGTTAGCGTCGTCTGCTACGCGGATGATACACTGGTGTTGGCAAGGGGCAGTAGCTATCGGGAAGCGAGTGTGCTAGCTACTGCCGGAGTAGCCCAAGTAGTGGGCAGGATTAGAAGTCTGGGCCTGACGGTGGCCCTGGAGAAGTCCGAAGCCCTGTGTTTCCACGGGCCTCGCCGAGCGCCACCGCCAGGCGCTCATCTGATTGTGGGCGGAGTTTCCATCGGCGTCGGGTCTACAATGAAATATCTCGGAGTTGTACTCGACAGCCGGTGGAACTTCCAAGAACATTTCCGGCAGATGGCACCAAAGCTCGCGCGCACTTCGTTCGCCCTGAGCAGGTTATTGCCTAATCTGGGCGGACCGAGCGCGAGTTGCCGGCGTCTCTATGCCGGAATTGTTAGATCGATGGCGTTGTACGGGGCCCCTATTTGGGCGGATGCCCTCGAGCGCCGCAACAAAGCCCAATTGCGCAGATCGCAGAGAGTAGTGGCGCTTCGAGCCGCACGAGCATACCGCACCGTATCACTGGAGGCGGCATGCGTGCTGGCCGGGACTCCCCCATGGGAGCTGGAGGCGTCGGCGTTGGCGGAGGTCTACTGGAAGTCCGCCGACGCCAAAAGTCGGGGAGAGGTCCCAAGTAGGGAAGAAATTGGAGAATGGCGAAAGAGCGCAAAGGATTCAATCCAGCGCTGCTGGCTCGAACAGCTGAGCCAGCCGGGAGCGGGTCACCGTACCATAGCGGCGATTCGCCCCGTTCTCAAAGATTGGTTGACGAGACGATGGGGTGCACTCTCATATCGCCTAGTGCAGATCCTCTCGGGGCATGGCTGCTTCGGGAGGTACCTGTGCAACGTGGCCAGACGGGAGCGCACTCCACAGTGCCGATTCTGTGGCGCTGCAGAGGACGACGCGGCACACACCCTGACATACTGCACAGCATGGGCGGAGGAGCGAGCCGTGCTTGTGAACAACATCGGAGATGACATCTCGCTGCCGGCCGTTGTATCTGCGATGGTCGGTAGTGAATCTGGATGGAGCGCCGTCGCCGCCTTTTGCGAGGCGGTGATGGAAAAGAAGGAAGTGGACGAGCGACGCCGGGAGGATGATCCGGAGGAGGATCCCGTGCGCCGCCGCCGACCGATGCGCCGACGCCGGGCTTTTGCCCAGGCGTCTTAGTAGTCTTATCATCAAAGACGTGTTGGTCGGCGCCGGGTTGGGGGACCCGGTAGGAGTAGGGCGATAGTTCTCCGTCGCCCACTCGGAGATGGTTGATGTGGCCATAAAATGCGTCACGAGAGATGTGTCTTGCTAAAGGACAAACGCCCGCCGGGGACAAGGATAAGGGTAACTGTCACCTTACCCCCGGCACTGGCGGGATGGCGGTTTCGAGGAGTTTTGGTCGGTAGTAGCCCCTCCGGTCATATACGGGCCGGGGGAGCGGCTGAGTCCGACACACCTGCCCGCTCCCCCCCGAGCGGGTGGACGGCTCATAAACGGGTTTCTCCTCGTAAAAAAAAAAAAAAAAAAAGGTTCCACGTCCCCATCGCACTGAGGCACCTCGGGGACCGCCTACGCTGCCTCTTCAACGATTGTCTGGCAGCGGGGCACTTCCCTGAGGTGTGGAAGGAGGGGCGGCTGGTCCTTATAAGGAAAGAAGGCCGCCCCGCGGACTCTCCGTCGGGATACCGCCCGCTGGTGATGCTGGATGAGGCCGGGAAGCTGCTAGAGCGAGTTATAGCTGCCCGGATCATCCAGCATCTAGCGAGGGATGGGCCGCAGCTTTCGGTGAACCAATTCGGGTTCCGGTCAGGACGATCCACCTTGGACGCCCTGGCCGCCCTGAAGAAGTTCACCGACGAAGCGGCCCAAAAGGGGCAGGGAGCCATGGCGGTGTCATTAGACATCGCCAATGCCTTCGGCTCCCTCCCCTTTGCGGTAATAGAGGAGGCGCTCCGGTACCACGGAGTGCCCCTCTACCTGCGGAGAGTCGTAGGACACTACCTGCAAGGGCGGGTAGTGTCCTACATGGGGAGAACCGGCAGAGAGGAAAGGCGGATGGCCTCCGGTGTTCCACAGGGGTCCGTGCTAGGGCCCCTGCTATGGAACATCGGGTATGACTGGGCCATCCGCGGAGAGGTGCTGTCCCGGATGGCGGTCATCTGCTACGCAGACGACACGCTGGTAGCCGTCCGGGACACCACCTGGAGCCGGCTCGTGAGAAGGGCTGAGGCCGGAGCCACATTGTTGACCCGGAGGATCGAGGCACTAGGCCTCCGAGTGGCCCTCAGTAAGACCGAGGCCCTCTGTTTTAAAGGGCCTCGGTGGAGGGTACCTGCGGGGGCCACCCTCCGGGTCAACGGAGAGGAAGTCCGGGTCAAGGCCCGGATAAAATATCTGGGTCTTGTCCTCGACGGGGGTTGGCGCTTCGGCGATCACTTCCGAGCGCTGACCCCCCGGCTTGTGGGCGCGGCCTCAGCCCTAGCGAGGCTCCTCCCCAACCTCAGCGGTCCGGGTGTACATGCGAGGATGCTGTACACCACGGTCGTCAAGAGTATGGCCCTGTACGGTGCACCGATATGGGCTCGCGCCCTTAATGCACCGAACAGGGCCCTCCTCCGCAGGCCGCAACGCATTGTTGCGGCGCGTGCGTGCCGGGCCTACCGAACGGTAGGCCACGCGGCGGCCTGCGTTTTGGCCGGCACCCCTCCGTGGGAGATCGAGGCGGGAGTGCTGGCCGAAGCCTACTGGGCGCGGGCTAGACAAAGAGCTCGGGGCGAAGCCCCGGTTCCCGAGGAGCTCTCCCGCGCCCGGGAGGCGAGGAGAAGGACGACCGTGGAGCTGTGGGCGAGAGGCCTAGCGCACGCCAAATATGGCGTGCGCACCATAGAGGCCATACGCCCGCAGCTCCCGGAGTGGTGTGGGAGGAGCCACGGCTCCCTCACCTTCCGACTGACACAGGTGCTGTCCGGGCATGGTTGTTTTGGACGGTACCTGTGTCGGATCGGAAGGGAGGTGACGATGCGCTGCCACGAGTGCGGCGCCAGCGAGGATACGGCGCAGCACACACTCGAAGTGTGCTGCGCCTGGAATGATGAGCGCCGCACTCTGGTGGCGGCGATAGACGGCGACCTCTCACTTCCCGGCGTCGTACGCGCCATGTTGGGAAGTGAGAGGTCTTGGAACGTGGTCTCCTCCTTCTGTGAATTAGTCATGTCGCAGAAGGAGGAGAGGGAGCGGGAGCGCGAAGGGGATCCCCTAGCGCCCCCGCTCCGGCAGAGAAGAGTGGGGAGGAGGAGGCGGCAATTCGCTGCTGCCCTTCTCCCCACGCCTTAAATTTTGAGGGCCCGTAGCGGCCAAACGCAGGCGGGGTCACGGAAGTAAGCTAACGCGTTTCCCGTGGCCCCGCCGTAACGCGTGAGAGGGCAGTCTGGTTTTAGTGGGTATTCCGGTCGCCTTGTCTTTCTTCTGCGGCCGGCGAGTCCCACACTCCCCTACGCCATTGCACAGCCCGGCGTAGGGGGTGCGTAAATGCATTTCCAGACTATAAAAAAAAAAAAAAAAAAAAGGTTAGGTTCCACGGACCTCCACGGACCTGCTCGGTTGTCCGAGTGGGCGGAGAGGTGAACTCCGACGTGGCGCGTCCCCGGGTGGTGGATAGGGGAACGCCCCGGCATATTGCTGGGGTAGGGCTTTTTTCGCCCCGCGAACCAAACACCAACAAACCCGTAAGTCCGCACTCAGCGGGAACGGGGGCTCTGCGCCTAGCGTGGGGCCGCGAGGAAGAAAACCTCTATAAAAAATTACCCTGGTGGCAACACCACACTTGGCGCCCACTGGTCTTCATGATCGGTGGACGCCAAGTAAACCGTAAGTCCGCACTGAGCGGAAACGGGGGCCTTGCGCACTGAGCGTGGGGCTGCGAGGAAGAAAACCTCTATAAAAAATCACCCGGTGGCGACACCACACTTGGCCGCCCACTGGTCATTATGATCGGTGGACGCCAAGTAAACCGTAATCCGCACTGAGCGGACCGGGGGCCCTGCGCACTGAGCGTGGGGCTGCGAGGAAGAAAACCTCTCTAAAAAATTACCCGGTGGCGACACCACACTTGGCGCCCACTGGTCTTTATGATCGGTGGACGCCAAGTAAACCGTAATCCGCACTGAGCGGACCGGGGGCCCTGCGCACTGAGCGTAGGGCTGCGAGGAAGAAAACCTCTCTAAAAAATTACCCCTTTCTGGGCGGAAACGCCCCGCGCGGCGGCTGGCTTCGGCCACCGTCGGGCAAACCGTAAGTCCGCACGGAGCGGAAACGGGGGCCCTGCGCACGGAGCGTGGGGCTGCGAGGAAGAAAACCTCTATAAAAAATCACCCTAATCCCAAGCATCGCCGCCCGGCGAAGGGATGAATCGTTGGTGGGAGACCAGCGGCGAGGGCGGCAACACCGGGGGGGGCTTTTAAGGGGAACAAACAAAAAATGGACACGACGAACAAAGAAAAAACTACCCGGGAGGGTCCCGTTCGCGGGGAATCCCTTGGTGGGTCGGACAGCCGGCCCATCGGCCCCATTGTATACGGGGGGGCCATTCGCCGTGTGAAGGAGGAGAGAAGGTTAGGGTCAAATGGAGGAAGCAGAGAGGAGAAGGAAAGAGATAGAGTGAGGAGGCTGTCTGATTCAGACTCGGACAGCAGGGGCTCCATGGCAAGCGCTTCCAGCCGCTTTGCTTCCATGGAGTCCTTAGACCAGGACGGGAGATTTTGGAGTGAGGGCCGCGGCCAGAAGAGGCCCAGAGATAAGGAGTTGAGCGGCAGCTCCACAGACACCCCCGCCAAGGGGGCACACAAGAGAAGAGGACGCGGCCGTCCACCAACCACCGGCGAGTACGTCGGGCTGGCGGCCGCCAAAGAAACTCTGAGAAAGGCGACAGAGGCGGAGATGAGGGCGCGAGCCGAAGCGGAACTCCTCGACTCAGTTCTGGAAGCCCGCAAAACCCGCTCGGCTCTGGTTACGGCAGGTCCATCTTATGCCGCGCCACTGGAAAATGACGAAGACACGGCGACCACCGTCCTCAAACGGATCGGGTCCAGCCTTGACATAGTAGAAAAAGTAGCGAAGAAGTCATCCAATCTTAAGGGGACCTTCGTGCGCGCACTACAAGATGCTGTGAGCGCCATTAAAGAAGACGTTACCGGCCTCGCTCAGAGGTCGATATCTGACGAGACACGTGCGTTGCAGGCTGATAACACCCGCCTGCAAGCCGAGATGACCAGCCTCCGCAAGGAGTTGACGGAGCTGCGTGAGGAGATGGAGAGGGTGCGGAAACAGGGTTCCGCCAACGCCCTCATGGACACGACAATGGAGGCCGTCCCTGTCCGGCCCCCACCACAACCACAAGCAGAATCCTCTCTAGAGGACATATGTCGGGCGGTAATGGTCCAGGTGGGCGGTATGCTCAACGCCCGCCTGGCTTCCTTGGAAGACAGGTTGCTTCCCGCTAAGAACTTGCGACCACCATTGGCGTCTGACAGCAAGAAGAAGAAGAAGGAGACACCTGCGGCCTCCGTGGCTGGCCCATCAAGAGTAGCCCCTGCGGCCCCTGCGGCCCCCGCGGCACCTGCGGCTCCCACAGCTGGCCCGTCTCGGGCGGTCACTGCGGCTCTCCCGACCCCCGGGGGACCTGCAAAACCCAAGAAGAAGAAGAAGGAGAAGAAAAAGAAAAAGAAGAAAGGGCCTGCGACGGTCGCAAAACCACCACCATCGGCTACCGCAACCGCCGCGCCAACCCGCCCCACTAACCCGGACGAACTGCAGGGGAACTGGGCGTGGCTGAGAGTAGGCAAAAATGGAAAGGCCGAAAAAGCGCCAAAGGTGCCCACGACATCCAGGGCACCTCAACGGCGGAACACTGCTGCACCTGCGCCGCGCAAATTAAAAGCGCCGCACAGCTCGGCGGTTGTCGTCACGCTGACCGAAAATGCGATGAAGAAGGGCCTCACATATAGCGCCGTCCTCAAAGAGGCAAAGGAGAAGCTCGATCTCAAAGAGACCATAGGAGTAGAGTCGGTCCAATTCCGCAGGGCGGTCACCGGGGCTACTATCATCCGCATCCCCGGCGCCACCAGCGCCCCAAAGGCAGATATCCTGGCGCAAAAGCTCCAGGAGATATACCAAAATGATGACATCAAGGTCTCCAGACCCGAAAAAATGGTCGACGTCAAAATCGAAGGTCTGGACGACTCTATCACGCCGGAAGAGGTTAAAGAGGCCATAATTAAAAAAGGAGCATGCACGAGCGACCAAGTCCGAGCTGGCCAACTACGCCAAAACAGATCTGGTCTATTCGACATCTGGGCCCAGGTCCCTGTCACAACAGCGAAGAGGCTAGTGACGGGCCGCTTCTTAGTTGGCTGGGTGGCCGCTAAGGTCATCATTGGAAGACCCAGAGAGCTGCGCTGCTACCGCTGTATGCAGCAAGGACATACGGCGAGCCGCTGCGACGCGGAGGACCGCAGCCGGCTATGTTACAACTGTGGACAGGAAGGCCACAAGGCCGCATCCTGCCCGTCGCAACCGAATTGCATCCTGTGCACGGCGGCGGGCAAGGATGCCAAGCACCGGCTGGGGAGTTTAAATTGCTCGGCGCCCAGAAAAACGGTTCCTAAGAGAGCGCTAGCGGAAGTAGCACGTAGCGCGCCCCCACCGAGCGGGGAAGTAATGGAGATAGCGGAAGTTGAGCACAATTAACATGGCCATACGACTTCTTCAAACCAACCTCAACCACTGTGCCCGAGCACAGGATTTGTTCATTCAGAGCTTGGCACAGTGGTCGATAGACTTTGCAGTGGCAGCAGAACCATACCTGGTTCCTGATAGAAGTAATTGGGTGGGGGACCTTGAACATCTTGTCGCGATATACGCAGGCGGCGACCCCCCAATTGCTTCTACCAAGAAAGGAAGAGGCTGTGTCGGCGTCAAACTTGCCGGCATAGTACTGATCGGTGTATATTTCTCGCCAAATCGTCCGTTGACCGAATTTGAGGAATACCTGGACGAAGTAAGTTCCCTCGTCCAGTGGGGAAGACCGCACGGGGTTGTCGTGGCCGGGGACCTAAATGCCAAATCAAGGGCCTGGGGATCCTCGGTCTCAGACAGCCGCGGCGAGGTCCTTTTATCATGGATGGCGCAACATGACCTGGCACCACTCAATACGGGCTCCGTAAACACCTGTGTGCGCATGCAGGGCGGGTCTGTCGTAGATATCACCCTTGCGAGTCCCGCCCTGGCATGCCGCGTGCGGGGTTGGGAAGTGTTGACTGAGGTGGAGACGCTATCGGACCACCGCTACATCCGGTTCGATATTCTCCCCTCGTCAGCCCCCCCAACCAGTCGGAGCACCGCCATTCCCCAGGAGATCGGACAGATGTGGTCATTAAGATCTTTAGACCGAGAGGCAGTCGAACTCGCCGCCATAGTGGGGACGTGGTCTCACAGAATGGAGGATAAAAGCGTCGACGACGGTGTACAATGGCTTGACAAAGTACTCGCGGACATCTCCGACTGCGCCATGTCAAAAGTCCGGCCGTCACCGAGGCGACAAAATCGAGTGTACTGGTGGTCGGGAAACCTTTCACGGTTGCGTACTGCCTGTGTGGTTGCCCGCCGCCGGTACACCCGATATCGTAGAAGGCACCCAGGATGGGATGAGTCGGAGGAACGGAATCTCTACACTACATACCAGGAAGCCAAAAAGGCCCTACGGTGTGAGATTACCGCTTCCAAAGACCGGGCCTGGGAGGAGTTCTTGAGTAGTCTAGAGTCGGACCCATGGGGCCGGCCGTACAAACTCGTTATGAGTAAGCTGCGCCCCTGGGCTCCCCCACTTACTTCAACTCTAGATCCAGCACTTTTAATATCTGTAGTGTCGACACTCTTCCCTCCCAGCGCCCGCAATACCGGACATGACCTTTCCGGCTCGATACCTCCCGGTTCTGTCCCGGGGGTATCCGAGTCGGAAATCTACTTGGCGAAGACAAAACTGCAGGGCAAGCGCACCGCCCCAGGACCCGATGGGATACACGGGAAGGTGCTTGCTCTTGCAATTCAACACGGCATTGACGAACAACTCAAGACACTACTAACCAAATGTCTTGAAGAAGGGAATTTCCCTACGAAGTGGAAAACGGGAAGGCTGGTCCTGCTGAGGAAACCCGGGAAACCGGAGAACTCTCCATCGGCCTATCGCCCGATAGTGCTACTTGATGAGGCCGGCAAGCTGCTGGAGAGGGTAGTTGCCGGTCGCATCAACGAACATCTATCCTCAGTGGGACCGGACTTGGCCGACACCCAGTACGGGTTCAGGCGGCAGCGCTCTACAATCGACGCTATCTCCAAACTTAGAGATATCTGTGAAGAGGCGAAATCCAAGGGCGGGGTAACGATAGCGGTGTCGCTTGATATTGCCAACGCGTTCAATACCCTGCCCTGGGACAGTATTATGGCGGGACTAGAACATCATAATGTCCCCCTGTACCTGCGACGAATAATCGATTGTTACCTGCGGGACAGGAAGATCGTGTTTCCCACACAAGATGGTTGGGAAAGCTATAACATCTCTTGTGGAGTTCCACAGGGGTCGGTCTTAGGCCCGCTCCTGTGGAACATTGGCTATGACTCGGTGCTGCGGGGAGCGCTCGTCCGCGGAGTCCAGCTTATTTGCTACGCGGACGACACGCTCGTCGTAGCCACAGGTTCCGATGTGAGAGAGGCAAAACTGCGGGCCACTGCCGGGGCCTCACACGTTTCGGCAAAGATCCGCAGTTTGGGCCTGAGGGTCGCCCTCGAGAAATCGGAGGCGATCCTCTTCCATGATAGTAGAAGAGCGCCCCAGTCGGGGCTTGAAATCATAGTCGGGGGTACTTCGATTCCCATCCGAAGCACCATCAAATATCTAGGTCTTACCCTCGACTCAAAGTGGACTTTTAGACCGCATTTTGCGGAACTAGCCCCGAAGCTCGACGCCACAGCTGCGGCTTTAAGCCGCATCTTACCTAACATCGGTGGCCCGAGCTCGAAACGACGCCTCCTATTTGCGGGAGTGCTGAGGTCGAAGGCCCTATACGGTTGTCCGGTCTGGGCCAACGACCTCTGCACACAGAACAGAGCCATGATACGGCGGTCGCAGCGTACTGTGGCGATCAGGGTCGCGAGGGCATACCGCACGGTGTCGTATGATGCCGGGTGCGTCATCGCGGGCCTATTGCCGTGGCACCTGGACGCGGCCGCCCTAGCTACGGTCTATTGGCATAGAGCTGGTAGGCGTAGAGACGGCGAAGAGCCATCCTTGGAGGAAATTAAAGTCTGGAGAGTCCGTGCCCAAAATAGGGCCACAGACAAATGGAAAGAGGAGCTCAGAACATCCAGGGCCGGGTCGTGGACATTGGACGCGATCCGCCCGAGGCTACAGGACTGGCTGAACAGGCGGTGGGGACACCTCTCCTACCGGCTGGTGCAGATGCTGACTGGCCACGGCTGTTTTGGCAAGTATCTGCATCGAATTGCTGGTAGGGAACCAACACCTAGGTGTCACCACTGCCCGGAAGCCAGCGACTCTGTTGCGCATACCCTTTTTGACTGCCCGGCATGGGAAACCGAGAGGCAACCCATCGCCGCACTTACCGGAATTGACGCGTCATCACTCGCAGAGGTCATCAATAAGATCCTCCATTCCGAGGATGCGTGGAAGGCATTCCACGAGTTCTCGGAGCGAGTGTTGACAATCAAGGAGAATGCCGAGAGGGAGCGAGAGACCGATCCGGAATCCGCCCCTCTCCGGAGAAGGCGAACGGGCCGTCGCCGGCGCACCCATTTGCGCCAGGCGTAGGTCTTTGTAAATATATCAATTGTTGTACATACATATATACATAGATATAGATGTAGATATAGTTATAGAATACATTTGTATATATAATTGTAAATATAGATATACGTGTATATATATATATTAAACTTAAGGTGTAAACATAGTATTAATATTGATATTAGCAATAATAATAGTATTAGTATTAAGAATAATAATAAGGAGTCTACATAGTCTTAGTATTAATAATATTAGGAGTAATAGTATTAGTATTAAGAACATTAAGGAGAGTTGCATAAACGCGACAGCGCATATCCAAAACCCGGTTATGGCATACGCTGGTACAGGTAATGGATAATTGCGATTAGGTGGGCACGAGGGTTTTTAGTGGGTATGGCCGAACGCCTGTAGGCGAGTCCCACACTCCCTGCGCCATTGCACTGCCCGGCGCAGGGGTACGGAAGTGTATTTTCCCTCTGACAAAAAAAAAAAAAAAAAAAAAAAGGTTCCACGGACCTGCTCGGTTGTCCGAGTGGGCGGAGAGGTGAACTCCGACGTGGCGCGTCCCCGGGTGGTGGATAGGGGAACGCCCCGGCATATTGCTGGGGTAGGGCTTTTTTCGCCCCGCGAACCAAACACCAACAAACCCGCAAGTCCGCACTCAGCGGAAACGGGGGCTCTGCGCATTGAGCGTGGGGCCGCGAGGAAGAAAACCTCTATAAAAAATTACCCTGGTGGCAACACCACACTTGGTCGCCCACTGGTCTTCATGATCGGTGGACGCCAAGTAAACCGTAATCCGCATTGAGCGGACCGGGGGCCCTGCGCACTGAGCGTGGGGCTGCGAGGAAGAAAACCTCTCTAAAAAATTACCCCTTTCTGGGCGGAAACGCCCCGCGCGGCGGCTGGCTTCGGCCACCGTCGGGCAAACCGTAAACCCGCACGGAGCGGGAACGGGGGCTCCGCGCACTGAGCGCGGGGCTGCGAGGAAGAAAACCTCTATAAAAAATCACCCTAATCCCAAGCATCGCCGCCCGGCGAAGGGATGAATCGTTGGTGGGAGACCAGCGGCGAGGGCGGCAACACCGGGGGGGGCTTTTAAGGGGAAAAACAAAAATGAGCGCGACGAATAAAGAAAAAACTACCCGGGAGGGTCCCGTTCGCGGGGAATCCCTTGGTGGGTCGGACAGCCGGCCCATCGGCCCCATTGTATACGGGGGGGCCATTCGCCGTGTGAAGGAGGAGAGAAGGTTAGGGACAGATGGAGGAAGTAGAGAGGAGAAGGAGAGAGAGAGAGTGAGGAGGCTGTCTGATTCAGACTCAACAGACAGCAGGGGCTCCATGGCAAGCGCTTCCAGCCGCTTTGCTTCCATGGAGTCCCTAGACCAGGAAGGTGCGGGAAGATTCTGGAGCGAGAGCCGCGGCCAGAAGAGGCCCAGAGATAAGGAGTTAAGCGGCAGCTCCACAGACACCCCCGCCAAGGGGGCACACAAGAGAAGAGGACGCGGCCGTCCACCAACCACCGGCGAGTACGTCGGGCTGGCGGCCGCCAAAGAAGTTTTGAGAAAGGCGACAGAGGCGGAGATGAGGGCACGAGCCGAGGCGGAGCTCCTCGACTCAGTTTTGGAAGCCCGCAAGACTCGCTCGGCACTGGCCACGGCAAATCCATCCACTGCCGAAAATGAAGAAGACACGGCGACCACCGTCCTCAAACGGATTGGGTCCAGCCTTGAAGTAGTTGAGAAAGTTGCAAAGAAATCGTCCAACCTAAAGGGGACCTTCGTGCGCGCACTGCAAGACGCTGTCAGTGCAATAAAAGAAGACGTCGCTGGCCTCGCACAGAGGTCGATATCCGATGAGACGCGCGCCTTGCAGGCCGATAACACCCGCCTGCAAGCCGAGATGTCCAGCCTCCGCAAAGAGCTGACAGAACTGCGCCAGGAAATGGAGAAGGTGCGGAAACAGGGTTCCGCCAATACCTTCATGGATGTGACAATGGAGGCCGCCCCTGTCCGGCCCCCACAACCGCAACAAGAGACCTCTATTGAGGATATTTGCAGGACGGTAATGGTCCAGGTGGGCGGTATGCTCAACGCCCGTCTGGCTTCCCTAGAGGATAGGTTGCTCCCCGAAAGGAACCTGCGACCACCATTGGCGTCGGACAAGAAGAAGGAGGCCCGCACATATGCGACTGCGACCGCTGAGCCCACACCCGTACCATCTCCGGGTGCCCAAAAAACATCTGGGACAAAGGTGCCCCCGGTGCCAGCTCAGCCCGGTCCCAGTAGACTCACGCGCCAGGCGCCCACAGTGCCCAAGAAAGGCAAGAAAGGCTCCAAAAAAGGAGCAAAAAAGAAGGAGAAAACTCGGCCGCCGACTAGCGAGAACTCAAAGTCCTCCCCTGTCGCCCCCGTAGCAACATCAAATGCCCCCCCTCGCCGTCCTCTTAACCCGGACGCGCTCGAGGAAAATTGGGTAACCGTAGGGAGGAATGGAAAAGCGCAACGGCACAAGTCGAAAGCGGCTCCCACGCAGGCATCTACATCTCCGCCTGCATCGCGGCCGCAGAGACTGAAAGTGCCTCGGAGCTCTGCCGTCGTCGTGACACTTACCGAGGCGGCAATCCAAAAGGGGCTGACATATAGCAGTGTCCTGAGAGAAGCGAGATCGAAGCTCGACCTAAAAGAGGTGATAGGCGTAGAAGCGGTGCAATTCCGTCGGGCGGTTACCGGGGCTACCATCATCCGCATCCCCGGCGCCACCAGCGCCCCGAAAGCAGATATCCTGGCGCAGAAGCTCCAAGAAATATATAAAAATGATGACATTAAGATCTCCAGACCTGAGAAAATGGTCGACGTTAAGATTGAAGGTCTGGACGACTCCACTACACCGGAGGAAATAAAAGAGGCCATAATTAAAAAAGGGGCATGCACGACTGACCAGGTCCGAGCTGGACAACTCCGCCAGAATAGATCTGGCCTTTACGACATCTGGGCCCAGGTCCCTGTCACAACAGCAAAGAAGCTAGTGACCGGCCGCTTCTTAGTGGGCTGGGTAGCTGCCAAGGTCACGATTGGCAGACCAAGGGAGTTACGCTGCTACCGATGCATGCAGCAAGGACATACAGCGAGTCGCTGCGACGCGGAGGACCGCAGCCGGCTCTGCTATAAATGTGGACAAGAAGGCCACAAGGCCGCATCCTGCCCGTCGCAACCAAACTGCATCCTGTGCACGGCGGCGGGCAAGGATGCCAAACACCGGCTGGGGAGTTTAAATTGCTCGGCGCCCAGAAAAACGGTCCCCAAGAGAGCGCTAGCGGAAGTAGCACGTAGCGCGCCCCCACCGAGCGGGGAAGAAATGGAGATAGCGGAAGCCGTGCAAAATTAATATGGCCCTTCGAATTCTTCAAGCGAACCTCAACCACTGTGCCCGAGCTCAGGATCTGTTCATACAGAGCTTGGCACAGTGGTCGATAGACCTAGCAGTGACATCCGAACCGTATCTGGTCCCGGATAGAAACAATTGGGTGGGAGACTTAGAACATCTTGTCGCGATATACACAGGCGGCAACCCCCCAATTGTTTCCTCCAAAAAAGGAAGAGGATGTGTCGGTGTCAAAGTCGCCGGCATGGCTTTAATTGGCGTATACTTCTCTCCAAATCGTCCGCTGGCAGAGTTTGAGGAATACTTAGAAGAGGTCAGTTCGCTCGTCCAGTGGGGAAGACCGCTCGGGGTTGTCGTGGCCGGGGACCTGAATGCCAAATCAAGGGCCTGGGGATCCTCGGTCTCAGACAGTCGCGGCGAGATACTTTTGTCATGGATGGCGCAACATGACCTGGCGCCACTTAATACGGGCTCCGTGCACACCTGCGTGCGCATGCGGGGCGGGTCTGTCGTAGATGTCACCCTTGCGAGTCCCGCCCTGGCATGCCGCGTGCAGGGCTGGGAAGTGTTGACTGAGGTGGAGACGTTATCGGACCACCGCTACATCCGGTTCGATATTCTCCCCTCGTCAGCGCCCCCGACCAGTCGGAGCATCGCCATTCCCCAGGAGATCGGACAGATGTGGTCGTTAAGATCTCTAGACCGAGAGACAGTGGAACTCGCCGCCATAGTGGGGACGTGGTCCTACAGAATGGAGAATAAATGTGTCGACGACGGTGTGCAATGGCTTGGCGAGGTACTCGAGCACATATCGGACTGCGCCATGAACAAAGTTCAACCGTCGCCGCGGCGACGTAATCGAGTGTACTGGTGGTCGGATAGCCTTTCACAGTTGCGCTCTGCCTGTGTGGCTGCCCGCCGCCGGTACACTCGATACCGTAGAAGACGTCCCGGATGGGAGGAGTCTCAGGAACGGCGTCTCTACACCGCATACCAAGAAGCCAAAAAGGCCCTGCGGTGTGAGATCGCCATTTCCAAAGACCAGGCCTGGGAGGAGTTCTTGAGCAGCCTAGAGTCAGACCCATGGGGCCGGCCGTACAAACTCGTTATGAGCAAGCTGCGCCCCTGGGCTCCCCCCCTTACTTCAACTCTAGACCCGGCACTACTTACATCTATTGTGTCGGCGCTCTTCCCTCTCAGCGCCCGAAGCACCGAATATGACTTCTCCGCCTCGATACCGGCCGGTTCTGTCCCGGAGGTAACCGAGGCGGAGATAAACTTGGCCAAGATTAAAATGCAGTGCAAGCGCACCGCCCCAGGTCCAGACGGGATACATGGGAGAGTGCTTGCACTAGCACTTCAAAACGGACTTGACGAACAGCTCGCGACACTGCTCACTAAGTGTCTAGAAGAAGGAGATTTCCCGACAATCTGGAAAACTGGAAAGTTGGTCCTGCTGAGGAAACCCGGGAAACCGGAGGACTCCCCGTCGGCCTACCGGCCAATAGTGCTGCTTGACGAGGCCGGCAAATTGTTCGAGAGGATAATTGCCGGTCGCGTCAATGAACATCTCTCCTCAGCGGGGCCAGACTTGGCAGATACCCAATTTGGGTTCAGAAGTCGCAGATCCACCATAGATGCGATTTCCAAACTAAGAAGGATTTGTGAAGAGGCGACATCTCGGGGCGGGGTGGCGATAGCAGTGTCGCTCGACATTGCAAACGCTTTCAACACCCTGCCCTGGGACAGTATAATGGCGGGACTCGAATACCATCAGGTCCCTTTATACCTACGACGAATCATCAGCTGCTACTTACGGGACAGAAAGATCCTTTTCCCCACTCGAGACAGCTGGGAAAGATATGACATAACGTGTGGAGTTCCACAGGGGTCGGTCTTAGGGCCGCTCCTGTGGAATATCGGATATAATTCGGTGTTGCGGGGAGCGTTAGTCCGCGGAGTGCAACTGATTTGCTACGCGGATGATACGCTCGTCGTAGCGACGGGTTCAGATCTCAGAGAGGCAAAACTGCGGGCCACTGCCGGGGCCGCACACGTTTCGGCAAAGATCCGCCGTTTGGGCCTGAGGGTCGCCCTCGAGAAGTCAGAGGCGATTTGCTTTCAAGGCTCCGGGAGAGCGCCCCAATCCGGGCTGGAAATCATAGTTGGAGGTACTTCAATTCCAATTCGAAGCACACTGAAGTACCTGGGTCTAACACTCGACTCGAGGTGGAGTTTTAAGCCGCATTTTGCGGCTCTAGCCCCAAAACTCGACGCCACAGCTGCGGCTCTAAGTCGCATTTTACCAAATGTGGGTGGCCCAAGTTCGAAGCGTCGTCGCCTATTCGCAGGCGTGCTGAGGTCGAAGGCCCTATACGGCTGTCCGGTTTGGGCCAACGACCTCTGCACGCAGAACAAAGTGATGCTCAGACGATCTCAACGCACCGTGGCGATCAGGGTCGCGAGGGCGTACCGTACGGTGTCTCACGATGCCGGGTGCGTCATTGCGGGTCTCTCACCGTGGCATCTTGACGCGACCGCCCTGGCGGACGTCTATTGGCGTAGAGCAAGGAGACGAGCAGAGGGTGAAGAACCAACCCCTGAAGAGATGAAAACCTGGAGAACAGACGCCCAGAATAGGGTGATGGAAAGATGGAAAGAGGAGTTGGAAACATCTAGGGCCGGGTCGTGGACACTGGACGCGATTCGACCAAAACTCCAGGACTGGCTGAACAGGCGGTGGGGGCACCTTTCCTACCGGCTGGTACAGGTGCTGACCGGCCATGGCTGTTTCGGCAAATACCTACACCAAATAGCCGGTAGGGAATTAACACCTAGGTGCCACCACTGCCCTGAATTGATTGACTCCGTCTCACACACGATCTTTGATTGCCCGGCATGGGAAGCCGAGAGGCGACCCATAGCCATTATCACCGGACTTGACTCGTCATCACTCGCAGGGGTGCTCAACAACATTCTCCAAAACGAGGATGCGTGGAGGGCATTCCAAAACTTTGTGGAGCGGGTGATGACCATTAAGGAGAATGCCGAGAGGGAGCGAGAGACCGATCCGGAATCCGCCCCTCTCCGTAGAAGACGAACAGGCCGTCGCCGGCGCACCTATTTGCGCCGGCCGTAGACGCAGACCTTTTGTAAATAAGTATACATATATATATATATACATAGATATAGACATAGATAGATATAGTTATATAGTTATAATTGTAAATATAGATGTACGTGTATATATATATTAACTATTATTAAGGAGTATACATAGTATTATTATTAATAACTATTAAGGAGTACACATAGTATTAGTATTAATAATAATATTAGGAATAATAATATTAGTATTAAGAATCATAAGGAGAGTCGCGCAAATGCGACAGCGCATATCCAAAGCCCGGTTATGGCAAACGCTGGCACAGGTTAGGATAAATGCGATGAGGCGGGCCCGAGGGGTTTTAGTGGGTATGGCCGAACGACTTTAGGCGAGTCCCACACTCCCTGCGCCACTGCACATATTGGCCCGGCGCAGGGGTGCGTAACTGCATTTCCCCTCTGACAAAAAAAAAAAAAAAAAAAAGGTTAGGTTAGGTTAGGTTAGGTTAGGTTAGGTTAGGTTAGGTTAGGTTAGGTTAGGTTTTTTTTTTTTTTTTTTTTTTTTTTTTTTTTTTTTTTTTTTTTTTTTTTTTTTTTTTTTTTTTTTCCGTAATCCCCCGACATATTTGTGGGTCGGAGACTTTATTAACTTTTTATTTTATTACATTTTATTAAATAGTTCTAGTGTATATAAATTTGGTACTTAATAATTAATGATGGTGCAAATATTGCTGCAATGTGCGGCTTTACTCTGTGTATGAGGACATACTCTCAAGAAAGCCGCACTGGTACTTGGCCATTTTTGCCGCAATATTTGCACCATTATCTTACAAATTCCTAATATTATAATAGACCCTGTTAGCTTTAATAGTGTTTTCTTGCTTCTTTCAGATTTTCGCTGGATGGCTGCTATGTTCCTTTTTCCTCGCTCGGATGAGAAGATGGTATTTATGTTTATTCTTTTTATTTCAGTTATGCTACTGGCTTTATCCCTATTGTATTTTGTTCCAGTAGATCTTTCCGGTTCTGAGAAAGATATGGCCGACGCGGTCCATAGAGGGCCGCCCTCCGTTTGTGGTTGGTGGCATAGGTAGGCACGCCACCCCTCTTTTGTCACTTTTTTATTTTCCCCATTTTCGTTCACTCTTTTCTCAGTCCGTTTTCCTCTCCATTTAATGCTGCTTATGGTGTCCGTAGCACATCTGATTCCGTTTTTTCTCTCCGGAACCAAAAGCGGCGCTGATGACGCAGACCATGCAAGGCTGCTCTCCGCAAGTGTTTGGCGGCATAGATAAACATGCCGCCCCACATTTGTTACATTTTTGTTTTCCTTGTTTTCGCCAACGCCGCTTTCGGACCATTGATAATACAGGTGAGTGCTGTTTGTGGTGCCCCTAGCATGTACGTTTTTGTTTTCTCTCTCAGGAGCCGAAGACAATGTGGGTGACGCTGGCCATACGAGGCCGCTCTCCGTAAGTGTTTGGTGGCATGGAATTACATGCCACCCCACATTTACTACGTTCTTATTAACTTTTATTTCCTCCACGTCGCCTTCGGACCGTTGATTCGTCGAATTATTATTTCTGACGTACATGGCTTCGGTATTCTCCTCCGGAACCGGTGTCGATGCGGATGTCGCGAACCATATGAGGTCGCTCTCCACGAGTGCTTGGTGGCATAGATCAGCATGCCACCCCGCATTTGTGACCTTATTTTGCATCTTGTTCATCTCCGCGCCGCCTTCGATCCTTTGGCTTTTCCCGTCGCTTTTTGTCCATGGGCCTTGATTGCTCGGGACAACCTCAGCAGTACGTAATGGCGGTTCGCGCTATTGCGTCCCATCTTCTCCGTACTGGACATTCCTGATCAAACACGTTATGATCGTGTTTGTCCATCCCTTCACGTATACAGTGGAGGCATTCAGGTTTCTTCCCCATTTTGTATGCTTCGCAGTTTGCCTTCTTGTGCTCGTAGTCTCCGCAGTGACTGCATGTTTCCATTCCTGCTTTGCACAGTCGTTGCGGGTGCCCATACTCGAGGCAGATCGAGCACTGCACGAGAGGCGATTGATCCTCAACGCGCACTCTCTGCAGGTCGATCCGCACTCTACCCTCCTCGATCATTTTTCTCCATAGTTGTGGGGGCACTCGCAGGACTATGTGTCGGGTGTAGAGATTTCTAGTTCGTTTTTTATAGGCGATTTCAATTTCCTCTATCCCCTCTACATCTTTCATCATTTCTTTATTTTGATTCTTCAGTGCTGCTAGTATTTCTTCATCCGTGTTATAATTAAAAACATCTTTAAGTACTACTAGGGGATTCTTGTTTTTGATGTCCTTAACTTCAAGATGTTCTTCTGCCTTCTTTAGTCTTTTCTTTAATATATTCCTTTCTTCTTCTGTCCCACACCCAACTATCACCTTTCTGTCCTTTGCCTTCCTTATTTTATCCACACATACTCCTCCGTCTTTGGCATTAACCACTTTTCTTATTCTATTTAATACTTCCTCTCCTGTCTCAGTTTCGTCCTTGGAAGTTACCACAACAGAGTGTAAAGTTTTCTGTTGCGGTATCTTCACTCCTTGTGTCACTGCGTTGGCATATGTATAATTTTGTTTATGAGCTACTTTTTGTTCCTCCAATACATGTTTTAAATCGTTAATTTTTTCATTACTTTGTTGTAGTAGCTCAGCTTGCTTTTCCATTTTTTCAATTAGGATTTTTCCAAGTTTGTCAATTTTTTCCATTTCCCGCTCTTTTTCAATTTCTGGTCCCAATTTCTTCTCTTCTTTCTTCTTTCCTCCTTCATTCTCTCCTTTACCCTGTAATTCTTCTTCTAGTTCCTTAATTATTTTATACAGGATGTCTATGGCTAGAGAGACTTCGTTTTTAATTTCAGTCTTAATGTTTCTCGACTGTGACAGGTGTATTTTCGCCTTACTCACCCACGACTTAGCCTCTGCAGCTCTACTCCGATTTTTCGGGGAGCTGTCAGAGGACTCTTTATTTATGTTTAACTTGATGTTTAGTTTTTTGTGAGCTTCTTTAACTAAATTTCCTTTTTCTTTTCCAGGAGGAGTGGATTTATCTGCAGGGGCCACTTTGGAAGTTCCCGGTCTATCCATGTCAGGGGACGGAGCCCTGCCAGCCCTCTTTTCCGGCGTGCGAATGCCGAACATGGTCGGGGGATCGTGTCAATATAGACTTAAAAACAATGTCAATAAAATTTTAAAAATAAATAAAATTTTTTAAAAATACAATTTTGTTTTGTTAAAACTCTTAAAATTTACAAGCTAAGGGGCAATAGGCCCTGTCAAAAGACTTACACTAGTATTGTGGGCAATAACCCTTACAATACACTAACTTATATCTAAATTAACTATTTGGCAAAAGCGCCTGTCATAAAATAATAGTTTAAAACTTAAATCTAATATTGGTGGCAAAAGCCAGGTCAATATAGTAGTCGGACACTCGACTTTGTTAAATTAAATTACTGCCAGTTCCAAGAGTTGCGCCTATGAAATAATTTAGTTAATAATAAAAAATAAAATTAAAATTAAAAAATAAAAATTTAAAAATTTAAAAATAAATTTAAAAATAAATAAAACTAAAAGTAAAAATTTTAAAACAAATTTTAGATCCCAAAAATTTAAAATAAAATAGAAATATTAATGAATTGAGTTTAAATTAAGATTAAAATTTCAAATTTTAAAAATTTGAAATTTTTATAATATTAGTTAAACTAAATAAATAAGTTTAACTTGAGACTAATTCTACTAAAAGTTAAGAATTTTTAATAAATGAAAATAAAATAAAATAATTAAATTTTTTAAAACCTTTAAAATTTTTTAAAATTTTTAAAACCAAAATTCTAATTAAGACTTATTTCTAGGCTTAACTCTATTAACTACGCAGTATATCACAGTTTGTCTTAGTCTATATGCACAAAAGTACCAATTATAATAATAATAATACAAGTAAAATAATATATTAAAAGTAAACAATAAAAGATAAAACGATAAAAACAGTCTATTTACAATATGACTAAGACGTCAAGTCGATGTCCTATTAATTAATTGTTTATTTTCCCACGAGCAGGTGCGCCGGTTCTCACGCTAATTACCCCGTGGGAAAAAATGTCTCGGCGCCGGCGTGTGAAAGAATGTTGGCGCCGGCCGGCACGCGCAGGAATGTTGGCGCCGCCGTGGGAGTGATGACGCCGGCGTGCGAGCGGTGCAGGTGCGCGATGACGCAACTTGTTTACGTTTTAACTTTGTCGATTTACGTAATTCGATTTCCAAAATGAGCTGATTAAAACGTCACTTTTTCACTTAGTTTTTTCACTAATATTGTTTATTTGTCTCTAAAATTAGGTTTACAACAATAAAAACTACACTTATCCTACACTTAGTGTTCCTAATTAGCACTTAAAGTTTTTCTAAATTTAGTCCTTTTTTAAAAACGTTACCGCACCGTTATTTCTGAGCCGAAAAATCCAAATGGGGTATCACTGTACTCGTCTTGAACCGCTCTTTCTTGTAAAACAATAAAAAGTATATGTCACAGATCTTAATGACGAGTTATGATTTTTTGAAAATCAGTCAAATTTTTTCCCCACTTTCTCGTCCTGTAGCCTCGCAGCTGGTAGTCCGATTTTATTTCTGGAAGCTGCTCCTCGTTCGGCTCGTCGAGGGCTTTCAGATGAGGTGTGTCACGCCCCTCTCGCAGACCGGGATCTTGGGCCTCGTGTCCACGCGGTTTTTGAATTTTGGTGTTTTTGTGGTCTTTTCGGGTCCAAAAAATTCCGAAAACCACTCAAAAACCTAGGTCTTGACGAGGCCTATCCGGTAGTAATTTAAAAAATATATGTTCTCGATCTTATTTCGATGGCGGGAATTTTTGAAGATGTAAGTTTTAACAATTTTTGTGTTTTCTGTCTGTATCTTCTTTATTCCTCGCCTGATCTTCAAGATATTAGCACCGTTGTACTCGTGTGATTTTTCCGCATTCAGCGATGTATAACACTGGTATATTTGCGAAAACTTTCCCACAACTTTGTATTTTAGCACTTTTTTCGTTCGCGGAGCAACTTTTTACGACTCTGAGCGCGTGGTGGTGCCAGGGCGGGCGGCGCGTGACTGGGGTTAGGTTAGGTTAGGTTAGGTTAGGTTAGGTTCCCCACCAACGGTTCCCGCCTTGTCGTGGCGGTGGGGCTCTAGTAACCGTGGCTGCCTCCCACGGTGAAGCTAAGAGGAACCAGGGTCGGCCTAGCGTGCAGGACCGGCTGTCTTGGGCCGGACTGGGCTGGTCTAGCGTGCAGGGCCGACCCACCCGGAGGAGGCTGCCAGAGGCGGACTGTGGGGTCCGCTTCGGAGCATGCCAGGAGGTGGGGCCGCGGGGGGTGCGGGTGGGTACTGGTTTATCCTGCCCCCTGCAGCCCTCGTGGCCGGATGTGTATGGTGGGGCCGCGGAGGGGTACTGGCATACCCAGCCCCTCCGCGGCCCGTAGGGTCAACGGCGGGGCCCGACATCGGACCCGCCGATGGTGGCTGGGGAGGCGGGGGTAAAACCTCGTCTCTCCGGCTTCCATAGCCCCGTGGTGGCAGGTTCGGGGGGACCTGTCACCCGCTTCGAAGGGCAAGGAGGATGGCGCGTATCGTTCCGGCGCGCCTCCCCTAAAGGATGGATGGTGGGTTCACCCACCCCAGTGGTGGAGCCGCTTCGGCGGCTAGCGCAGACGGGGCCGCGGAGGAGTGCGAAAGCGTGCCCGTAGCCCCGTCACCAATGCGCAGGAGGAACAGAGGTGGTTTAGCGGGTATGCTCCCACTAGGGGAGAGAATCTCGCATAACTTCGTGTCCCCCCCGGGGCATGTCGTATGCATAAAGCATTCCCCTCTTTAAAAAAAAAAAAAAAAGGTTAGGTTAGGTTAGGTTAGGTTAGGTTAGGTTAGGTTTTTTTTTTTTTTTTTTTTTTTTTTTTTTTTTTTGTTGACCTAACCTAATCTTTTGGTTAGGTCATACTATCTACTTCTAACATGGGTGGTCAGAATCTTTGTCTGCCTATTTTAATCTTTCATGCAAGTTCTCTCTTTTATGCCTCTCGCACTTTCTTTCTTCATACTATTTCTTTCTTACTTTCGTCTTCTTTCTTACTGTATACGGGTGGGATTCCCGTCTATTCTACTCTATTCTATATTTTACTTTATTTATTTATTTATTTATTCTTATAGGGTATTAAAACTACTACAACTCTGTCTCTTTATTATACATCTTGAAACTTACATACTAACTTATTTTATCTTATTTCTATTTTACATTTTATATCTTATATTACTATTTTATATTTTGCTTTATTTATTTGTTTATTGTTGTTACAGGTGTAATAAAACTACTACAACTCTGCTTCTTTATTTTACAGCTTAATACTTACATACTAACTTAATCTATCTTATACAATAATTTTGTTACTTTTATTTTCTTATGCTAATTTACTTATTTGTTCTAACTTACATGTTTATTTTATATTATGTTTACAAAGTGCCATGTTGGTATTTACTGTGGATTTATCAGTGTTTACAATTATTCTGGTTTTTATAATACTTAATTCCACTTATTATGTTATAATTATCAATTAAGGTTTACAATTTTACTTAATTAATGGTACTATAAACATTTTTATTTTTAATCTTTTGTAATTTTACTTTACATTCTTTGTACCTGTTTTACTTGTTTACTTTACTTGTTTGTTCACAATATTTGTTGTTATTTATATTATAAACCATTATACTTGGTTGACTGATATTTGTATGATTTTGTCTCGGTGCCTTTTATATGCAATTTTACAAATTCTTCAAATCTCCATCCCTGCCTGTATATGTTTTATTTTTATATGATTCTATATGCATATGTGTGTGTTGTGTGTGTGTTTTAATTTGTTTTTATGTATTGTATATACTTGTGTTTATGTGAGTGTTGTTTGATTGGTATGTTTACTTTGTATTGTGTTGTTGTATTTTGAGTGTTATGTGTACACATTGTGTTTGTGTTATGTATTGTTTGTGTTTATGTATGTTTGTATTTTGTGTGCGTTTGTGTGTGTTTGTTTATATTTTTGTATATGTATTGGGTGTATGTTATACCTAAGTGTGATATACATATATATTTTAGTATTGTGGTTTGGTTGTTTTGTTTTATAAGTTTACTAATTTGTATAATACTATAGTTGTGAGTAATATATTAAATAAATATTTTGTGAATTTTGTTTTAGTCACTGTGTTATACTTTTTATGTATAGTGTGTTATTTAATGTTAGTATAAATCCACTTTTACTGTTTTACAATGATTATTATTTTTTAAATTTTGTATGCATGTTTATTTACAGTATTTGTTTATTATTTAATTTGTATAAAACTGTAATAGTGGTTTGTTTATATACCTAAGTGTGATGTACATATATATTTTAATATTGTGGTTTGGTTGTTTTGTTTTATAAATTTACTAGTTTGTATAATACTATAATTGTGAGTAATATATTAAATAAATATTTTGTGAATTTTGTTTTAGTCACTGTGTTATACTTTTATGTATAGTGTGTTATTTAATGTTAGTATAAATCCACTTTTACTGTTTTACAATGGTTATTATTTTTTAAAATTTTGTTTGCATGTTTATTTACAATATTTGTTTATTATTTAATTTGTATAAAACTGTAATAGTGGTTTGTTTATAAAAGTGTGTATTTATGTATTTTATTGACTTGTGTATGTGTATGTTATTTTGTGTGTTTATAAATTTATTTATATATAATATATGTGTATATTATAAATGTGTTTAGTTGTGTTTGTGTTATATTTATGTATATGTTTGTGAAGTCTATGAGTATGCTATTGTTGACCTTGCTATTTGTTCCCATTTTCTTCTTATTGGGCATTCCTGGCTGAATGCGTTGTGATTGTGATTGTTTATTTTTGCTTGCTTACAGTTACAGCATGTGGGTTCAGATTTGTTTTTCCATTCTTCACATTCAGATCGTTTGTGGGATCCTCCACAATGGCTACATTTTTCTTCTTTGTCTTTGCAGAACCGTTTGGGGTGTCCATAACCCAGGCAGGTCGAGCATTGGATCAATGGTGATTGGTCTTCTACACGTAGCTTTTGTAAGTCTATCCGGACTTTACCAGCTTCCATCATGCTCTTCCAGACCTGGGGGGGGACTCTTATTACTACATGATCTGTTTGCGGATTTTTTGCTTTCTTTTTGTAGAGGATTTCCATTTTGTCTGTTTCAGTGTAGTTTTTGAAAATATCTTTGTTTTGTTTCTGTAGGGCTGCCAGTATTTCCTCATCGGTGTTGTAGATTAGTACATCCCTGATAACAACCAATGGGTTTTTGTTTTGTATTTCCTGCACGTTTAGGTTTTCTGTATCTTTTAATTTTTCTTTTACTAGTTCTCTTTCTTTTTCTGTTTTAAAACCTATAATTATTTTCTGGTCCTTAGCTTTTCTTATTCTTTCTATTTCGACACCTCCCTCTTTAGCCTGAAGGGCCTTTCTAATTTTATCTAGAACTTCCTCTCCTGTATCCATTGGATTTTTAGATGTGATCTTTATAGAGTGTAGTGTTTGTACTATTGTTTTTATTGGTGTGTTAGATGTTACTACTGATGCGTATGTTTTGCTTCTGTTGTTTTCGGTGTTTTGGTTTTTTATTATATTTTCGTTTAATTCTTCTATTTTTTTGCTGTTTTCTTGAATGATTTTGTTTCCCCTCTCGGTAATGCTTGCATATGTTTCCATTTGTTTGCTTATTCCATCCATTCTGTTCAAGTTCTCAAGTTTTTCCAATTTGTTCAAGTTATCCAGGGTGTCCAGTTTGTCCAACTTGTCCAATTTTATCGAATTTATTATGTTAGTCCTTCCCATCCCTTCCAACTCTTTGCGTATAATGTCCATCGTTTTGTTGTTCTCTGCGAGGAGTTTTGAGTGTTCCTCTATTTTCTGTGAAAAATTTCTATATTCATTAGTACTTGGGGGTGGGGGTGGAGAGGGGGGGAGATGGGTGGAGTTTGTGTTCTTTCTTAGGTTGCTTGATTCGAGTTCTTTGATGGTTTCCTTGAAGACTTTGAAGAGGCGCTTTACGGCGTTTTCGATTCCTTCTTTTATTTCTCTTTTAAGGTTTCTGGAGTTGTTTAGATTTATAAGGGCTTGTTTGTGGGCTGATTTCGCCTCTTCTATGTAGCTGTGGAGGGTGTTTGTTTCCCTAGTTGGTGTTTTATTTTCTTTTCTTTCTAGTAGTGATGTGTGTGCGAGGTAGGTGTAGTATTCTGATTCAGAGTCGGTTTCCATTTCACTATACTGTGGTATATATATATTACTGTGTGCTGGTGTGGTTATTTCTGCAACTTCCTGTGTGGACGATGGTCTTTGTTTGGTTGGTGTTCGTTGCATGTTGTTTAGTGATATTTGTTTTATAATAGTTACTATCTGAGTCTAAATTCAAAATATTCTGTAAATATTTGCCGTTAGAATGGGTTGCGGTCCTAATATTATGGAGTTTGATAAGAATGGTTGGGTACGGGCTGTGATTCACTAGAGTGATGATTTAACTGATTAATATTTATGTTTTCAAATAAGTATCTATTCGCTTGTTGGTGTAATTAATGTTGATTGTAGTTGCAAATAATTATAATGATGATATCAATACAGTGATAATACTTATTAAACTAATCTTATACTATATGTGCACAAGTATTATTACGAACAATTAAAGCGAGTGACACACAACAGTACTTAAAATAATTTTAATATTTTTAAAGAGTGTTTAATAATTTTCTATATAGATGTTAATTCTAATTTAATTATATACAATAATTATTTTATAAAAATGGTAAGTTTAATTATCTAAATTTAACTTATTAATGGTATATTTGTTCGTTACTCTTATATTTAATGGTTTAATTTTAGTTTTACTTAGTATTAACTTCTAATCTAATAACTAGTAATTATTTGTAATTTATGAAATAATAAAATTAAATGTATTAAATGTATCAATTATTTTTCTATTTCTTCCACCCTGTTGTGTGTCAGTCTTTATTTCTTAATTTGTTATCTTTAGTTAAACTTTTCATCACTAGGTGGCTCTAGTTCAAAAATACAGTTGTAATACAAGTGTTTAAACTTAAGCTGGTGACACACGACAGTTTTTGAATTAATATAATATATTGAAGTTCTAAATATGTTTATGTAGGGTTTATAATCTATTTCCGCTATGTGTATTATTTAATTTATTTAATATTATACTAATTTGATGAATTTCTTATGAAGTGTAATACGTTAAACTTGAAATATGTTAATTATTCTAATTAAATTCTATTTCTTTTTACTATGGTGTGTGACTGTCTTTATATTTTATTACTGTTATCTACAGTTCAGCTTTTCGCCGCTAGATGTCACCAACTTTAATTTACAGTCAGAGTACAATGGATTTTTCCAGAACAACTTAAGTGGATTGCACACAACAAGAATATTTATTTGATATGATATTTTGAAATTTCTATTTCTATTTTAATTTGATTGATAAGTGAAAGTATTTAGTTTTGATTTCTTAATTTGTTCTAGATATTTTTAATTAACAATTATTTTATAAGTTTTG